>NC_088381.1:152085833-153576666 GCF_037993035.2 Macaca fascicularis
CTTCAAGAAGTAGTAGTTTTTATATTTAAAAACTTATCAGGAGTGCACTTTGCCGACTTGGCTATGACAGGTTATATGCGAGGACAACTTTCTTATCAAATAAGAGTTGTGTGCCTAAGAGGTTTTAATTGCTCTTATTTTTAAAGAAGATTCTTTGCATACAAAAATGTAGTCTTCCATTAACTCAATTGTAGGGATGATAAATCTTAGCAGAGCAATTATTTCTTGAAGTTCAGATGGCCACACATAAATTTCTTTCCTTGAATTCAGCACATTTTTTAGTTATCTGGTAGGAACATTAAGTCCTTCAGTATAGACAAGCTTTTCTTTTGGGTGGGGGAGAAGGAGTTATTTCCTTTCTCTTCAAATGTATTTCAAATTTATTGTGTTTGGATAGGCCTGTTGGAATAGTTGCCACTTGTTTCCAAAGTGCTTCTGGAAATATGACTCCTAATTAAATATAAGTGGTATAGAATACAAGTATTCTATACAGGATATAAACCTTTAGACTTGGATTTAAGAAGCACACTGTGAACAGAACTCTCAGGCTGAATTCATTTACTGAATAAATATTGTCTATAGTATGCACAAAGCACTATAGAAGATAGGATGATGAATAAGAGAGAACTTTATTTTCTATGAGTTTATAGATCTTTAGTATAGGTAACAATAATCATTATTATTTACTGAATATTTACTAAGCATTTGGCATTGTGGGTTTTACAGGTAAGGCATACACCTGATTGTGCAACAGTTTTGTGCAAGGAAGACCTGAATGCAAGTCAAAGTAATTTTATTGAGCAGCTACTACGTAACAAGGAAGATGAATGCTCATGGTGCCAATCAAAAAGAACTCTGCTTTCACAGAGCATACTCTGGTTAACCACTCTAAGAAAGAAATAGCCAGCTCCTGTGTTATGGGTTTCAGAAAGGAAAGATTATCGTTTCGTTCTGTGTGGAGGAGGTAACATTTTAAGAAAGATTTGGGTATGGAATTTTGCAGACAGGACGGAGAAGAAAACCAAGACATCTAAATTATTTTTATCTAGAAGTATAATTTAAAGCTGTTGTTAAGGAGAACTTGTAAGAATGGGGAACTTCATCAGAAGTTTAGGAGTGTGTGTGTATGTGGAGAACCATGTTTTATCAATGCAAATTTGATTTTAGAATATATACATATATATATATATATAATTTTAGAATATTCCAAACTACTAATTCCAGACAAGATCATGTACAGAAGGATTAAATGATACAATAACGTTATTTTTATTACATTTATAGGCTCATTGAAACTGCAAAGCTGTCGATGTACAATCCACCTATATTCACAATGTAACCAAAATAAACCCTGAAAACATGACATGGTCTTAGAAATTACTGGAACAAAGGGGCTATAAGAATAAAATCAAAGGGTTTTCCTTCCTTATTCTAAATAACATTGCCCTGATTCCCAGGAAATACTCCAAAAGCTCGTGGGGATGTACATACCCATTTGATTTAATATCTTGCGATTAAAGATGCGATAGCTGAATCTTGTGCCAAATCCCTATTAACTTTAATGGGGAAGCACCAGATTCAAGAGGCTGAAGGGGAGACCCAGAGTCAGCAAACAAGACATGTGGTTTTATTAGAGACGACACACAGGAGAGAGACTCCAGTGGTAGAGGGCTGGACAGGAGAACCACAACCACTTGCAAACAACACGCAGTTTCTATAGCATTTTCACTTAACACCTTCCCCTTAATGACCTCCACCTGGCAACCTTCAGGCAACCCCAAACTCAGAGCCTCTATTCCCTCTACAGCCCACGTTTCCCAGGACTGGGTAGGGGCTCAGATGTTCCTCATAGACAAGGAACAAATCTCCGGCTTGGTTACTCCTGGATTCTATAGCTTGGAACATACATTCAAAAGCATCTACCATACGAGATCATCCTAAGGGTGTGCTTAAATTATTGCTATGGGGTACCTTTACCCCATGCCAACAAAAATGGCCAGTCAATGAATTGTCTTTGTGTGTATATATCAAAAACGTTTTTTGCAGAACATGAACAATAGAAGAGTGTTTCCTTTGAGTAAAAGGCTAAAAATATATAGGTTTTCTTGGATATTACCTATGTTTGTTTTTTGTTTGTTTAAAAAAAAAAAAAAAAAAAAAAAAAACCTAGACCTTAGAGTTATTTGAGGCTTTTTCAATTTCCACTTATTTCTAACAGATTGTGTTTCATATTTTGACTTTCAGTTAAATTTGTTCTTCTGAATAATAACTGCTGGGAAGGCCTGAAAGCAAGAGAGAAGAGAGCTACCATCTTTTGCACTGTAGTGATGTCTGCATTTCACTGGCAAACTGATTCCCAACTATGCGTTGTATTTCCTTTTCTAGAGTTCCAGGACTTACTGGCATGGTCAACATTGTATAATTGCAAATGTAAGTGCTACGATAATTATTGCAATTACTATTATTATAACAACATAAATGTCTTGGAGCAAGAAATGAATTTCTGAGTAATGGAGGTGATTTTATAACCTAATCGGACTAAAGTCATTTAGCTGTCTATCTTAACTCTCCAATCACCAAAAAGGGCAACATTTAAAGATTTAGGCAAATTTTCCAACGTCGAAAAGAGTTGTAAAATGTATTTTTTTTTTTTGAGACGAAGTCTTGCTCTGTCACCCAGGCTGGAGTACAATGGCATGATCATTCAAGCAATTCTCCCGCCTCAACCTCCCAAGTAGCTGGGATTCCAGGCACCTGCCACCATTTTCAGCTAATTTTTTATATTTTTAGCAGAGATGGGGTTTCACCATGTTAGCCAGGATGGTCTTGATCTCCTGACCTCGTGATCCGCCCGCCTCAGCCTCCCAAAGTGCTGGGATTACAGGCGTGAGCCACCTTTCCTGGTGGTAAAAATGTATTATTTTTGAATTGACATGGACATATTTTTTATGATACTTTTTAAAATTTTTTTGAGAGACAGAATCTCACTCAGTCACCCAGGTTGGAGTGCAGTGGCATGATCTTGGCTCACTGCAACCACTGCCTCCCGGGTTCTGGAATTACAAGATATTCTGGTGCCTCAGCCTCCAGAGTTGCTGAAATTACAGGTACATACTACCATGTCTGGCTAATTTTTATATTTTTAGTAGAGATGGAGTTTCACCATGTTGGCCAGGCTGGTCTCTAACTCCTGACCTCAAGTGATCCACCTGCCTCAGCCTCCCAAGTGCTGGGACTGCAGGTGTGAGCTACAGGGCCCAGCTGTTTTTGATGATAACTTTAATTATCAAAGCATAGTTCTCATTTGTTGTTTGTTTTCATTCATATTAATTTTTTAATTATAAATGCAATGACAAACTCACACAAACCAAAATAAATGTAAAGCACCAATCCGCAGAGCGAGGTAGTACATGTTTGCAGAGATTTCTTGGCTTATTAACAGCTAATCATCCTTAAGGAAAAAGTAAACAAGGCTTTAGCTGGCCACATTAAAATCATTCTTGAGGCTGTAAGTCCTTCTGGGTAGGATTTAATATGGGTCTTGAATTTCAGCTTAAGTAAAACTTGGCAAACCTTTTCCGTCATTTATAACCACTGATAATCCCCATAGTTATGATAATCAATAGGGTAAGAGTCCAGTTGCTGCCCCCATGGGTTCAAAAGATTTTGTGGGTTTTGCAGATATAAAGTATGAGAAATGCAATTAACTTCAATTTAGAGTGAAACGTATTTTCCTCCCAGATATTTTGTCCTGTGACTGAGCTTAAGGGAAGTAGCAGAAAATACTTGAAGATAATACACGTATATAAATAAATGATAAACTGTAGCTCAATCAATTTGGAAACATGGTACCAAATATATTCTTTACTATGATAGTCCTGTTGGCGTCATTTCACAAATGTGATCTAACAAATTATATAAAATATGTAACAAAATGGAGGCATACTTGACAAAGGAAACATACCATCATATGAAAATATTTGTCTTGTTTTAAAAAAAAAAAATATTTACAGTTCTTACTGTTCATTCCTTGAAGAAGTAACTAGGAGGGATAGCATCATGTTGACCATTAGCATTTACATCAAGAAGTGATCACCACTCCTAATTAATTTATAGTAGCAGAATGTCCATAGAGATACTGAAAATACTGCATGAAAGTAATATATACTCTAATAAAATAATTAATTTCTTCATGGGAGCATAATTTTGAGCAGATATATTTAACAGTACATTAACTTTCTTTTCATCTGGCAGGAAGAAAATAATATTGTTCTGTTTCCATGACCAGTAATTATATAATTTTTATTTAGTCCATCAGTAGCGACAAAGAGGGATAATAGAGGACCATTCTCAGACAATATAGTATCCACCAAAGCATCGTGGAAAAGCTAGTAAATTGAAGATGCTTACAGACTTCAAGTAAGCTATCTATTGAGAATGTACATTGAACTCCAATTCCTAGTTCCCTAAGTTCCACTGGATTATCCATTTTCCTTTTTGTAAAACAATAATAGTTCTTAAATTGCCTTGATATTTTTCTTTCTCCCAATAAATTGGAAGACAATTAGCAATACATGAGAACGCATTCCCTTGGAATCTTTCTTTTTTCCTTCCTTCTCACCTGGAGAAGCTAACCCCAAAAAACCTTTTAAGTACATTTGTCCAATAAACATGTCTGATCACCATTTTCTTGAAGACAAAATCGCCCTGGGCACATCACTGGAGATTTGGAAGGAAAACAAGAGTTTTGGTGAGAAAGCTAATCCAGATACAACAAGCACAAAATGGTGATGCTCTATCTGTTTTCTGCTCCTTGTTCATACAAAATTAGAAGGTGCTAATTGATCTTCACTGCATTGGGAAAAAAAAAAATCATCCTAGCTTTTAACAGCTGTTTGCCATTAATGGGATTCTCATAAACTCCAAGGATAATGAAAACAAAACAAAACCTTGAAGGTAAAGGCAATTGCACCGTAAAAAGCCAACATTGCTTTCGATTTTTAAAATTGTCTGTCCTGGAAAGTAATTAAATCTACTATTGTTTAGCACTTTGTGTACCTCTCATACCACCTTAAGTCTATAAAGACATTAACTGATGCATACCTTAATGACCACAATTATTTCACTAATTTGAAGCCAGTGCATACAAACCTGTTCAGGTTAAAGTGCGTACATTGTGAGACTGAGTTAGTAACAAAGGTTCAAGGCCAGGCCTCGGTTTCTGCTTTGCTAGAAAACTTCAGTTCATTCATCTGTGATCTCTGGCATCCCACCACCTTTGTTTCTCTTGCAAAGAAATGCTAACATTATTTGCCTCTTCCTAGCCCTCCTCAAAATCCACAGCAACTCATTTTCAGCCGCTGCATTATAGCAACAAGTGTATCTTTTTGTCTCTGCCAAGTCTTACAATAAGCAGCTCAAGATTCATATATTCTTTGTTACTAACTATTCCTTTCTGTTTTCTTTTTTATTTATTCCATCATTCTGATATTGCCTATGACCCTAGACAGAGTATTTCTTATCTTCCTAACTTTTGAATTAATTCATCCTTTATACCAGACTGTCTCTTATGTGAAACTGACAGGTAGGGGACTTTACCATACACTGGAAAGTGTCAGGCAAGGTTGAGAGACAGATAGACAGGGGTGACTATCCCAGCTCAGGAGTTTTCAGTACACAAATAGGAAAGTTCTTGAATCTCCAATTTTCTTTGCTGTCATTTGTAAAATGATTTTTTTAAATTGACTTTAAGGATAAAAGGAATAAATGTGGTGCAACATAGTCATCATTATCCTTCTCATTCTCTCTTCTTCTGGAAACCTCTATATATTTAAACACTCCTGTATGTTTCCCTGGAAGTCATGTGTGCAACTAAGGCACTGCATCAAAGTTCTGGTAAAAGGAGGCACGCTGTCCACCTCTGGAAGTAGGTTTAAGATGTGGCATTCATTTCGTGTTGTTTGATTTCTGCACAATTTTCAAAATAGCTTATTGGGATGCTAGAGGAAACAGGTCCACATGGAAGAATCACGCTTATCTCTTATTAGTCTTTCTGTCACCTCTGCCCCAACCACACTGGGCCCTCTCGATGAAAATAGATCCCACACTTTATGCTGGGGCTTTAGCGTCTTGTGTTAGCCATTCCTCCTTTCTACCTGGACTGTTTTCCCTGATATGCCCATGGCTCAGATCCTCCTCACTTTCAGCTCATGATTCCATTGCCCTGCACCATGATGTCCTTGCTTTAAAAGTGCCGCTGAATCCCCTATACTTGCCACGGATCGCACATCTTCCTTTCCTACCAGCTGACTCTCATACTGTTGATTTTGCACATTGCTTGCCACGCCTGCATGTCAGCTTCATGAGGGCAGAGATTTCAGTTTGTGCTGTACGTAGGAAAGTGCTGGGGATATGTTACATGCTCTGTACCAACTTGTACACTCTACAGATAAATTAGATATGCCTAGCTCAACAAGTTGATCTATTAAGTAAAGTTTTTTGGGGGGACAAAGAATATGTACTGCAGCCTTTTAAAACCTCAAGTTAACAAAGCTTAATGCATTGCTTCAAACATATTTCAAATAAAGAGAAATAAGCATTGCAAATCTATGTTGCTTGATGCTTTTCCTCAAAAGCCGAAAATAATTAAATAACTAAAAACGTAAAAGAGTTAATAATGGACATGCAACTAAAAATAATTTCTTTGTCTTAAAATAGAAGGAGAAGTAATCTTTAAATTTACCAAAGAGGCAAATAGAATGCTTCTTCAAAATTCTTTCTGTACTCCTCATAAATTCACTATCTACTTATGATTCCATTCTGCATTTTTATATCTAATATGTTTTTTCAGCTATGGAAGTTAAGAAAAACACCCACACAAAAAACCCACTAAGTTTCTAAATGTTATTTGTTTTTCACAATAAAAATAACCTATACAGATTTTTTTGAATATACATTTATGCCTGGGCACTGTAAAAACTGCTTTGATTTCTTTTTTTAAAAAAATACTCTGCCTGTAAAGGCACCATTGCTAATGGGATCCTCACACTAATTCTATCCACACAAGGAGAAGAATGAAATGGAAAAAATGACTCAGTGATTAGTAATTTGTAGCTCAATGTGAAATCTTTTGGCAGGACGTGTGTTCCTGTATCCCATAAACAGAGTTAAAAGCTGCATTGTATTTATATCCAGAGGGAGCAAACTAATGTATTAGCACATTATAATAAAGGGAAAGATGGAAATAGAGTGGCTAATGTTGGCAACTAAGAATCACAGAAATCAGAGAAGTGTCCGTTATACCTCGGTTTCTAGACTAATGATTGTTAGATTTAGCTAATAATAGGCAAATTACTTGAAGATGGTAATAACTGAAGTTTGAAGGCAAATTCATCTAAAGAATCCTTTTAAGCTTGAGTTACTTACCATTAAGTATAGCACATTATAAGTTTTGATGCCCTGTCATTTCTTCAGTTATTAAAGATGTAAAGTGCTTGAAATCAATAGGACACATTGCTCTCTCATTATGCTTCTAATTCATGGCTAGAGATACCAATAATATTACTATTAAAGCTATAATTATATTTATTTATTCATCATACTGTTGTATGTAGCTGAGAATAGGATGTATCTGAAACATGTAAATATAAAACATGCAAATATAAAATTAAATATCACCATGACAAATGTATTGACTATTCTTTGTCAGACCCGTAGCTCATGCCCTATTGTAATTAAGGAAACTCCGTCATTGCTTGATTTGAGGAAGCATATTCAAGTGTTTTATTTGTTCCAACCCAGATTGAGGAATAGTGATGATGCTAAATGCACTCTTTCTTTTCCTTTAAAGCATGTAATTTCTCACATACAAAGTCTTTCTCATTCTTCTGCTGTGCAGTCATTAGGGCTATCCACAAATATTTGCTTACTGCTCTTGTTTTGGGGATAGGGTAGATTGGCCTTTCCCATCTCGTGAAATTTACTCTTGATCATGTGCCTGGCATTGGCAAATAGAATATAAATAGAAGTGACAGGTGTCACCTACTAAAAAGAGCTTTAAAGAACTAGTGCATACTTTTTCATTGGCAAAGGCCTCTTTTTTGGTATGTGAGAGAAAGAAGGGACTCTTGGGCTTGGGTCCTCTTTAGTGAACAAAGACAATGTGGAGGAGAGCCCCTTCCAAACTTTGATGCACACAGCTTGAGTGAAAAATAAAGTGTGTTGATTTAATCCAATAATATGTTAGTATTGTCATCACAGCTTAGTGTAGTTTATCCTGAATGATTCCTTTGGTTACATCAGATCATTCAAATATCGTCCAAGAACTTCTCAAAAGTCTCCAGCACACCCTGCCCCTTTTACCTCCTCTTCAATTACTCTTACCTTACCTTCTATTTTTTGAGCCAAATATATAAAATCATAGCTATAATACAATGCATACGAATTGTGCTAATAACAGACTGATGACCTAGTTGGGGGCATACCTTTAAAAAGTCAGTAAACAGAATTGGTACCCACCATCCGGAAAATATTTAAGTACTTTAAAAGACTACATCAGAATCTAAGGAAGCTTTCTATGTTGTTCTCTTTTCCTAATTACTCTTTTCCTTAATGACTAATGTTTAATATCAATAAGACTTTATTTTTATCCCATTTGAGGTTTTTTTTTTTTTGTTGCTGTTTGAATAGCTAAAGTTAAAATAGCATGCTTACTATATAAACACAGTTTGAAAACATAGCATTTTTCTAATTATATAGTAATTTGTTTGCAACTGATAATTCTTTTAGAAATATTTATTATGTGCCTTCTTGCATTCCAAACACGTATCTAGGTTGCTGGAATTAAGGCAGTCATCAAAACAGATACGATCTCTGCTTGCATGGAATGCACATTCCAGTATGAGAGAGAAAACATTAAATAAACAGATATATAATATGCTAAGTGTTAATATGCACTATGAGATAAAGCATAGTAAGAGGCATATCTCTATGGCAAAAATGGTGGAAAGAGAGAAAGAGAGGAATAGTTATTTTCATAAAAATTATTCAGGTGAAGTTACTCTGGAGAGTAACCTCGAAGCCAACTCTTGAAGGAAAAGAGTTTGAAAATTCTGAAATTTTAGAAAATCACAAATAAATATATAAAATAAATCCAGAAAAGAAAAAATACAAAATAAAATATAAATCACCCATTTTCAAACTAGGACTAAATAGTTTTGGTATTAATGTCATGGGTTTAAAAAATACAAATAAATATACCTACATGTTTATTAATTCTATGTCATTAAAAGTTTTTTCATTTATATTAATAATTTTCTTTTACAAACTCTGGAATGCATGCCTAACTATTAATACTGGATGATTCTTGAAGCTGGGACAATGAGAAAAAAACTTTTGTATTGTGCTTTTTATATCTTTGTATTGTCTAATATTTTAAATCAGAAAACTCATAAGGTTTGGAAATAATCTTCTGCAGGGTAATCATCAGTGGCTTCACAGTATTCTATTATACAGCTAATTAGCTAAAACAAAATTTATTTTATTAAGCCACCATTATTGGACATTCAATCTTTCCAATTTTTGGTGAATAATATGATTTTAATGATTTTCATGAGAAATATATAATATACCAGCTACATTATAAGCTAATTAGACTTTCATGGACTAGCCTGGTAATATATAGCTTTGCTTTCTATGGGAAATTGTATTGTGCATTCCAAACAATTTATATAAAGAGTAAGCTTTGGAGCTTAATCCGTGGTTTAATTGTGTGCTTTCTCCACAATTAAGTAGTTTTACAACTTGAGTCACTTTACACATTGCTTGCATATGGATATTTCTTAACTTTTAGATGTTCTGGCCTACTTCAGACAATATGAAGCAACAAGTATGATTTTTTAATAGCACTAAATATTTAATATTTCAGACACCCAAACCACTTGCTGGAGGCAGAAAGGAGGAGGGGTGAACTGAGGCAACACATCAGGTTAAGCCCATGACTGAGGAAATTAGATGATACGCAAACCTCTTTGCCACCAGGGAGTTTAGCGTGGTAACCAGCTCTCCACTCCCCAGCCCGGGCTTTTTTGACTATTCATTTTTGTGTTCGAACACACCTGGAACTACTTTTAACCTGGCGCTATCACAGTACACTGAAATTGCTCTTTTCAATGTCTCTCACTTATCTGCAAACTTCTTAAGACCAGAGGCTACATATTTTCTCTGTGAAATCATTACATGCTACCTCAGTGTCCAGTTCATATCAGGTCCTCGGGAAATGTTTGCTGGCCTGAAATAAGACCACCTAAGGGATGTCTCAGAAAACAATACGAATGCTGATGTTAGAATAATGTAAATGCCTGCTGAGAGAAACACAAAATTTGTGAGAAAGAAAAGCGGAAAGAATGGCATTATTGGGCCTGGAAAAATCCATTTTCAACACTCACATTGGAGTTCCCCAGAATTAGACAGGATAAGAGAGAGAGTGTTACATTGAAATAGTGTCTATGCTGCTACAACACTGAAAATAGAGATAAAAGAATGTCTCTTTTCTTCCAACAATGATATCTTAATTCCCTCCACGAAAAGTACTTTATAGATACTATATAAGAAAGATATATAAATAGAAAAAGTCATAAAGAGACTCTGGTTAATACCCTGAACCTTCCACTTTCTTCCTGACTCCCTTTTCACTATCCCTACCCCTTTTGTTTGGACAAGTTAAGGATGGTTAACATCTAAAAAATCATTCCATACAAATAGTGGGCACAAAATTGCTGACAGGTATACAAAGTTAATGTTAGAGCTTTTTCCTCCCAGTCTATTATTATTCCACCTAAAGTAACCATGAGGGCACAGCTCTCAGTTTTCCAAGTACCATAAAGTAAATGACTGACAGTCCTCAGTTTTCAAAGTATCATAAAGTAATTGACTGACCATCCTCAGTGCTATGGTCTGAAATTTATCACTGCATTTGCTCTGAGGTCATCCCTGCCCATGGACTACTCCCAGCCAATGCTGAATGTGGAAAGATGCTAATACAGAAGCATTCCTGAAAGATGGCAAATTCTTCCAGGTGACTTTGGCTTGAGGACTCCCAGTGACGTTTCTCGACTTTTTTTTAGATTGCAAAACAGTTTAAGAATGTTCTATCTAAGGCACTTTCTTTTCTTCTCTTTTTTTTCTTCTTTACTCGGGGTCAGACCTGCATTGTGTTCTGATGGCTTTCTCAGTGTTTCTGCCTCTCTATTTTGTCCCAGGAATTTCTCATGGTAACATTCTTGTACACTTAACCTGAACAATAAAACGATATATAACATAGACTGGTGCCATAATGCCTTAAAATATACTTTATATATGTATTATCTATATCATGCATCTGTCTATCCATCCATTTATCCATCTACCTAGTTGTTTAAATGCATTCATGAATAGATTGTAAGTATGTTGACAGTGCCTGATTCATCCTGTTTGGCACTTCTTCAGCACTATATGTGTTAGTTTCCTAGGGCTGTTAAAGAACTGCAGACTGAGTAGCTTAGCACACAGAAAAGTATTCTCTTACAGTTCTGGAGGCTAAGAGTCTAAAATCAAGGTCTTGTCCAGGCCACACATGCTTTGAAATCTCTAGGGTTGAATCCTTCCTTGTCTCTTCCTAGTTTCTGATGGTTATCATAATCCTTGGTGTGTCTTGGATTGTAGATTAATCACTCCAATCTTGGCCTCTGTCTTCACTAGGCTTCCTTTTCTTTATATCTCTTATTTCTATCTCCAAACTTTCCACTTCTAATAAGGACATCAGTCATTGAACTTGGGCCACCCTAAAACAGTATGCCTCTTTGTTTCAATTTTTATTTATTTATTTATTTATTTATTTATTTATTTATTTATTTTGAGATGGAGTCTTACTCTGCTGCCAGGCTGGAGTGCAGTAGTGCTGCCTCGGCTCACTGCAACCTCTCCCTCCCGGGTTCAAGTGATTCTACTGCCTCAGCCTCCTGAGTAGCTAGGACTACAGGTGTGCACCACCATGCTAGCTAATTTTTGTATTTTTAGTAGAGATGGGATTTCCACATGTTGGCCAAGATGGTCTCGATCTCTTGATCTCATGATCTGCCCGCCTCGACCTCCAAAAGTGTGGGAAATACAGGCATGAGCCACCGCGCCCAGCCAGACCTCTTCTTAACTTGATTGCATCAGCAAAGACCTTATTTCCAAATAAGGTGACATTCACAAGTACTCCTAGTTAGCACTTGAAAATATCTTTTCTGAGACACAATTCTATCCAGGATGCGGTGTGACATGGTTTCACTGATGCTGCTGGTGTTGGTTTTGTTGCGGTCACTGGCCCTTATGCTTCAAGTAATCTCTGCAACCCTGTTGTTAACACTCAACTCTCTGAGTTCGGCTTAGTGACCCCTAAGTCCTCATAATCAATCCCAATCACCTTTAGCTCTAGTATAACTGGTATTTGTTCTGTTCACATACAGCCTTTGGGAAGATTATCAGGAAGATGTATGTTGTTCCTGAAATCGTCAGCTGAGTGGCCCCATCTTCCTCCTTCCTTGCATGGACTCTCCAAAGACAAAGCACACCAGCAATGTCATCTGGGCACAGTTTTCATGATATCCTCCTTTTCTTGCTCCTGATCCGGGAACTTATCAGTGAGAGAATAATGAAAGTGAATCCACAGGTATAAGGCAATTAGGCATTTGTGAGGCTGAGAAAATAGGCTCCTGGACCACGTATAAGGGTTACTCTAGGCATCTAATTTTTCCAACCCAACACATTGTGGCATCTTTCCAGTGCTGGGCACAACACTTGTACATAAAAGTATTGAGTGTTAAACTTATAAGGAGAAAAAAAATGAATGCCATCCTACTGTACTCTTTGTCTATAATTAAATGTTTGTGTCAGTGTCTATATTTCTGTCATTATATCATGAAAAATGTTCCTGTTATATAAAAGATATTAGGCTAGTTACTGAAATAACAAAGAAAGGTAAAAGTCACTTTGTAAGTACCTACAAAAGACAGGCACTGTCCTTGGTGCTTCCTAAACACTTGTTGTCTAAATTCCTAAGGATATATTTTTTTTTGCAGCCAACATTATCCACATTTCATAACAAAAGACCTGATATCTGAGTCAGAACTTGGAAGACAAGTTCAAAGCTTAGTCTTCAAAACATGTGGCATTCTACCTTTATCAAGGTGGAATTAAACATAATCCTTGCCCATTAGGAGCTTATCCTACTGTGTGGAATGATTCCAATGTCATGTGGTTTCAAAGTAATGTAAAACATTCCTTCATTCACCCCCTAACTCTGTCTCTTCCCAATCTCCTTCATCTCTGTTAATGCCAACATTAGACACTAGGTATGAAAAGAGCCCATATTGATTTCTCTCTTTCTCCTTTCAATTCCAATCCATCAGCACACACTGCTGTCTTTAACTCTAAAACATGTCATAAATAATGACCACTACTCAACCTCCCCTAAGACCACCTCATTCTGAGTCGCCATTATTATTCTCCCAGGATTACTATGACAGCCACTAAATTGATTTCTTGGGTTCAGTCTTGCTTCCACTACAGCTCACTCTACAAATAAGAGTGTAGTGATACTGCAAAAAATAAAACACACCATGCAATTCCTTGCTTAACACATTCCATTGGCTTTTCATTGTCATCAGTATAAGTGCTTGATCTTTATCTTGGACAAAAGATGTCACAGAGTCTATCACGTGTCTCTTTTATCTCTCTCTTTATGCCAGGTCTATGACCTGGCATAATCACAATCTGTGCATCAAACCTGTTAAACATTTTCTTGCCTCAGGGAAAATTCAATTGTTTTTTGCTTTCCCTACACTATCTTTTCGTAGGTTTACACATGGCTGGCTCTCACTTATCATCCCTGATTCCACTCATATATTACTTGTTCAGAGAGACCATCATAAAAGCTCAGCTAAGGTAATCCCCTAATCATTTGTGGTAAAACTCTATCTCATAACCCATTTTATTATCTTTATAGAATTATCATTCACTAAAAATAATTAGCTTACTTTTTGAACTTGCTTTTAAAAAAATTATCTATATTTTCGTACTAGAAATAATTTAAATTGTGCACGAGCAGGTTTATCATGTTACTTTTTGTTCCTTTATGCTTTACCTGAGTCTGGTATATAAAAATGTTTTAAAAATATTTGATAAGTGTCTGACTATTAAAACGTTATATAAGGAGAAATATGAGCAACTGACAGCCTGGGGGAAACATTGGTGATTGAATATGTAAGCTTAGTCATGAAGGCCTTATTCCTTCAAAAAATACTTAGTAGGGGTCGATTTTGCATCAAGCACTACATTAGGAGGAAAGTTATGCAGCAGATCCAAGTATTTCACATTTCAAAAAATATGGGAAGATTGTCATTAAAATTATAAGAATGCTTTAGCAGCAAGTACTATTAAAGTTCGAAAAAATGGATGGATCATATCACCTGCAGTAACCAATAAATGCTTCCCTGGGAATTGAATGAGATATCCAGGAAGAAATGACTCAGTATGTGAAAGTAAGTGTATAGCAGTAAGAGTTAAAATTGCAAAGACTAGAGTACATAAATTTGGACTGAAGTCAACAATGTCTCAGCGAGGACCAGGCAGTTTATGTAGTAATATAGGAGGAGATATAGTTAAAATTCATCCTGAAGAGTCCATGGAAACCTTTGAAGGAAAGATTTTCAAGGAGGCTCTCAATGTAGACTCTCAGATACCCTTTAAACTCAGCCTCTTCAACTGTCAGAACAAAATCAACATGTACTATGCTATTTTAAATTTAGTTTATTCCAACTACATTGAGAAGAATGAAAGATTGATTTTTGGTTTTTCTTGGGTTAGAAGTTTTGAAAAAGCAATGGTAGAATCAGAAGTAACATCATAAAATTTCTTTTTGTATAAAAATCGAAAGTTTTTTTGCTTTTCTTTTGAGATAATGTGTGTATGTGTGCACACACATAAGCAGAAACTGATCTTTATTTTTTCCCAAGTTTAGCTCCTCCAAAAGTAAATATAGAATTAGCTAGAACAGGCAAAGACATGTTAAACTATCTAGTTAAAATGATATAACTGTAAGAAAGATTTCTAATAAGGTAGGTACGTTAATCTTTTATGATGCATGTAGGGAGAACTATTATTTTTGAAAGTTCATGGCAGAGAAAAGAAATCTAGTGTCCTGACTACTAGTGACTTCATATCTCAGATAGAAATTGGAGGTTTCTGCGAATTTAACATATTATTTTAAGCCGTAGTTTCTGCTAATTTAATACAGAGGTAGACTGGCCAAATACTATATGTGTATGCATGTGTGTGTGTGTATATATGTATATACATACATATGTATGTATGTATGTATATATACACAGACATTTATATACATATATGTATGTGTATATTGCATTAGTCCATTTTCACACTGCTATAAGGAACTGCCAGTGACTGGGCAATTTACAAAGAAAAGGGGTTTAATTGACCCACAGTTCTGCATGGCTGGGGAGTCCTCAGGAAACTTACAATCATGGTGGAAGGTGAAGGGGAAGCAAAGACCTTCTTCACATGACAGCAGGAAAGAGACAGCTACCAACAGCAGGGAAAACTGCCTTATAAAACCATCAGTTCTTATGAGAATTCACACACTATTATGAGAACAGGATGGAGAAAACCACCTCCATCTTCCAATAACCTCCTATCAGGTCCCTCCCTCAACACATGGGGATGATGGAGATTACAATTCAAGATGAGATTTGGGTGGAGACACAGAACCAAAGCATATATTTCCACTCTTGGCACCTCCCAAATCTCACATGCTCACATTCCCAAACACAATCATGCCTTCCCAACAATTCCCTAAAGCCTTAACTCATTCCAGCATTAAATTAAGAGTTCAAGTCCAAAGTCTCTTCTGGGATAAGGCAAGTCCCTTCCACCTAGGAGCCTGTAAATTTAAAATCAAGTCAGTTACTTCCAAGATACAATGTGAGGACAAACATTAGATAAATGCTCTCATTCCAAATGGGAGAAATTGTCCAAAACAAAGGGGCTAAAGGCCCCATGCATGTCCAAAATCTAGAGGGGGAGTTATTAAATCTTAAAGCTCCAATATAACCTCCTTTGAATCTATGTCTCACACCAGGGCACGCTGATGAAAAGGGTGGGCTCCCATGGCCTTGGGAAGCTCTGCACCTGTTGAGTGTGGCTTTCCCAGGCTCACAGTGCAAGCTGTTGGTGGATCTGCCATTCTGGGGTCTGGAGGATGATGGCCCTCTTTTCACAGCTCCACTAGGCAGTGCTCCGTTGTGGACTCTGTGTAGTGGCTCCAAACCCACATTTGCCCTTTGCACTGCCTAGAAGAGGTTCTCCATGAGGGTGTCGCCCCTGCAGTAGACTTCTGCCTGGACATCCAGGTGTTTCCATATGTCTTCTAAAATCTATGTGGAGGCTCCCAAACCTCAGTTCTTGACTTCCGTGCACTCACAGGCCCAATACTACGTGGAAGCTGCCAATGCTTGGGCTTGCACCCTCTGAAGCAATGGTCTGTGCTGTACCTTGGCCCTTTTTAGACATGGCTGGGACCCAGGACACCAGGTCCTGAGACTGCACAAAGCAGCAAGACCCTGGTTCCAGCCCATGAAATCATTTTTTTTTTCTCCTAGGTTTCTGGAATGGTGATGGGAGGGGCTGCCATGAAGAATTCTGACATGCCCTAAAGACATTTTCCCCATTGTCATGGTGATTAACATTTGGCTTAGGCAAACCTCTGCAGCAGGCTCAGATTTATCCACAGAATTTTTTTTTTCTATCTCATTGTCAGGCTGCAAATTTTACAAACTTTTATGCTCTACTTCCCTTTTAAACATAAGTTCCAGCTTCAGATAATCTCCATTAAGTTTAAGCTTCCACAGGTCTCTAGGACTGGGGCAAAATACCACCAGTCACTTTGCTAAAGCATAGCAAGAGTGATCTTTGCTCCAGTTCCCACCACTTCAGTCTGGATTTCATTGTCTATATCACCATCAGCATTTTGGTCAATACCATTCAACAAGTCTCTAGGAAGTTCCAAATTTTTCCCACATTTTCCTGTCTTCTTCTGAGTCCTTCAAAGTGTTCCAACTTCTGCCCGTTACCCAGTTCCAAAGTCACTTTCACACTTTTGGGTCTCTTTACACCTTGGTACCAATTTACTGTATTAGTCTGTTTACACACTGCTATAAAGAACTCTCTGAGACTGAGTAATTTATTAAAAAAAAAGAGGTTTAATTGACTCACAGTTCCGCATGGCTGGGGAGTCCTCAGGAAAATTACAATCATGGTGGAAGGTGAGGGGAAAATAAAGACCTTCTTCACATGGTGGCAGGAAAGAGAGAGCTAGCGAAAGTGAGAAAAACTGCCTTATAAAACCATCAGATCTTCTGAGAACTCACTCACTATCATGACAACAGCATCATGGAAACTGCCCCATGATCCAATTACCTCCCATGAGGTCTCTCCCTGGAAACATAGAGATCATGGGGATTACAATTCAAAATGAGATTTGAGTGGAGACATAGCCAAACATAACACATATATTCATATATATACACACAAACATACATAATGTATATAATGTATATATACATACTACATGTTAACATGTATTCATCTGTGCATATATATGTATAAAACAGAGATAGACAAATATAATAAAAAGCAAAGACATAAATGGGTGACTAAAATTAGTCAACTTAAAAAAATCTAAACTATTTAAAATTTAAACTATATTTAGAGTTTAATTTTATATTTTTCCTTTTTCTTTGTTTTTAATTTACTGTCCAGATTCAATTATTAAAGAAAAAGTTTAATTTTTATAAATCTAAATATGTGAGAGAAAGTTATCATAATAGTTTATCTTCCAAACTGAGAAATATGAACATGTTAGCATTTTTCTGTGGGCTTGGCTTGTTTGCATTAAAAAAAAAACAAGATCAGCATGTCCTTCCAGCTACATGCTCTTTACAAATATTTCTGGATTTCCTTATAAGCTGCTAAACTAGCACAGAGGCCTGGCAATTTAGAGCAGCTTTTGCTTTCTTCATCCAGACTCATGGTTTTAAATTCCCAGGACCAGCTCAAATATTGTTGATTTATTTATCAATTTCAGATAATGGTTTTTATGCAATATAATCTTTTAATTTTTATTTTTTAACATTTATTTTAAGTTCATGAGTACATGAGCAGGATGTGCAGGTTTGTTGTACAGGTAAATGTGTGTCATGGGGATTTGCCAAGCAGATTATTTTATTGCCCAGATATTAAGCCTAGAATCCATGAGTTATTTTTCTTGATCTTCTCCCTCCTCTCACTCTCCACCATCCAAAAGGCCCTAGTGTGTGCCATTCTCCTCTATGTGTCCATGTTCTCTCATCATTTAGCCCCCACTTGTAAGGGAAAACATGCAGTATTTGGTTTTCTGTTCCTGCCTTAGTTTGCTGAGAATAATGGTCTGCAGGTCCATCCATGTCTCTGAAAAGAACATGATCTTGTTCTTTTTTATGGCTGCATAATATTCCAAGGTATATACGTATGACCTTTTCTTTATCCAGTCCATCATTGATGGGTATTTGGGTTGAATCCATGTCTTTGTTATCATGAATAGTGCTGCAATGAACATATACATACATATGTCTTTATAACACAATGGTTTATATTCCTTTGGGTATATAACACAGTAATGGGATTAGTAGGTTGAATAGTATTTCTGTTTTTAGGTCTTTGAGAAATTGCCACAATATCTTCCACAATAATAAAAAAGAATGAGAGAACTAAAAATACAAGTGTTTTTAGAGAGAAAACATTATAAATAGATTTAGAGTATTATGCCAGAAATTATATCTACAAAGTAAAAGTTGTAAATTATTTTTTTCTGTTCAAACCAATTTAATTTCAAAACTGATTTGCTGCTGATAGTAAATGTCAACAATATTAAAAGAATAATTGTTAACCAAGGTTTCTGTGACTAAGTTTAAAAAAAAATTCAAATGAATGACGTTTCTTTTTTCTGTTAGATAACCTCAGTGCCCTCAAATGTCTATCAAATTCTGAAAAGGTTGGTGGCAAATGACTTAAGTGCTCCACCTGCCAATTAAATGAAATGAAAATTTCAGGATGATATAATTTCTCTGGTTATAGGTTATCATAGCTGGGGAAACATCACATCAATGATATTGTCAACAGACTATCAATTTGTGCTTTGCCAGCTATTTGTAGAGAGACAAAAGTGAAGAACTATAAAATACATAAGATGAAACATAAGACACACAAGATCAAGTTCTCCATTCTACTGGCTCACGCAAACCTCAGTTTTTCATAACAGAAGAGTACGATTCATACTCAGTAATCAGATTAAAGAGTTGAATGCTAAATAATAAAATTTCAAAAGTATTTTATTAGCATATATACTTTTCAGACAGTGATAGAGTTTTTAACAAGAATGATAGGTATCAATTATTGCATCTCTGTTGCCCGTATGTTCTCCCACATATTTAATCACATTTCATAGTCTCAATAAGGAGATAGATGCTATTGTCCCCATCTTATGGATGAAGAGAGTGAGTCAAAAATTGTTTGTCAGTGCTAAACAGTATAAGAATTCAAACTTAGTTCTTCCTAATGTCAAAAACAATGTTCTTCCTGCTACACTACAGAGCATGCACAGAAAGCACAAACACTAGCAAAAAGTGAAAACTTAAGCTAATCACCCTCTAGATATTTCTCTCCAAAGCCAAGCTCTATATTAGGTTAGCCGGTCGACTAAATGTAGCTGTTTGAGAGTTATGCACATATAGGCTGATACAAACAGTAATGCCAGAAGTAAGTAAGTTTTTCATAGTGTAAACATTTTGTTTGTTGGTGAATAAAGAAAATGATTGTTTATCTTGGGCATAATCAATGAGTGAGTCATTAGTAGGGTGGTATTGAAATCAGGGTTCTTAACACTCATAGAACAGTTTGAAAACTTGGCTCTTTGGCTATTTTTGGTATCATCAGAAATAATATTTAAATAATTGTTAACATCCTACAATGTGACCTGTGAGGTATCTTTCTCCCTACGGTGATATTGTGAAGCATGACCAAATGTATCATATTTTAAGAAGGCAGAAGTCAGTTGAAGAAAAGATCTTAAATGTTATTTTAATATATATGTTTATTCTCAATAATGTTAAATCCACATAATCCTACTGTATATCTTAAAGAATGACATAAATGTTCGAGTTACGCAAATTTAGTTCTGAATGTTTTGTTTTTCATTTGACTTATGCTAGCCTCATGATAGGAAGGGGGAAGAAATATGTTCTTCCCTGGGAAACTCCTGCAGTGTTACGAAAACATGAATATGGCAGAGGTTGTAAGTTAACTTTGAAAGTACGCAGATAAACTTTGAATTATTTATCTGTGAAATTCAAAACATGGGTGGGTAGCTGCTTGTTGGACAACTCCTCTAAATCTTCAGTACAGTATCACTGAGCATTGCCCTCAGTGATGTGGAGAAATTAAAAGGTAAGATTTCTGCTTACTGGAAATAAGTCATGAACTGGCTTTGCATGTCTCTATTTTGGTCTGGCATGCACATTTACTGGAAGGCCTAATAGTACCTCTGAAAAGATTCAGAATCAGGAAATGATGTAATATTATTTCCATTTCAGATACTGGCCTAAATGGCCTGATAATGATAACTTGCTGATGACATGAGAGAGAGAGAGAGAGAGAGAGAGTATGTGTGTGCATTACATCAGTACAGATTGCAAAGATACATCTATGTATGTATTTCAGAATACCATGGACCCCACATTACCTCTATATGAGGACGGTGCAAAAAGCAACAACCTTTTGAAATATTTGAACGAATTAGTAATTATACATGGTTAAAATTTTTTAAAGCAGTTATTTTATTGATTTTAATGTTGATATTAGAGTTTTTTAAAAAGTTTGATATACATAGATAAAAAATTATGAATACAGAGTTAAAGTCAGTAATCCCCTTACTTTTTAACTGGCCTCTTGGTCCGTGTAGTCACCATCTGGACTACATGAACAGTCAAGTGTGGGAATCTTCTTAACATGTAAAATATTTGCCTGTCTTCTTAGGCCTATTTGGTGTAAACTGAGACTTTGCCCACCATCACTACCTTCTATAAGATAAAAATGTCCAGAATGAGCCAGACTCATAGATCTCTGCATTTCTAAAGAGGTTACATCCTTTTGTTGTGTTTCCAGCAAAAGCTTAGATTTATACTTATGATCCTACTTTAATTTATTTGAATGCTAGGCTCCTTATGACAATTTTACAAATGGGAATATAACAAAGCTGAGTTACCATGCTGACTGCAAAGTTCACAAGAAGAAAATAACCTGAATTCAGCTTATCTGACGCTGGGGCCTTTCCCTTCCCCAGACAGGAGGCAACTCCTGTAATACTAGAGTATTAGGCAGACACAGGGCTCAGAATAGGTTCTTCCTGCTTTAGAAAAGATTAAACGAAGAATTGTCATTTTAGTGTTATTTCAAAAATGTATATGGTAATAGGGTGGGATTCTCACGGTTGCACAACCAAAGCATAACTATATCACACCTTGATCCTCTATCTACCTCTTCAGGTATTAATTCAAATCCAAAGTCCAGATTACTTTAACCATTAAATTTTCCAGTTTCTAAGCGCACACGTAGTTTATGATAAATAATCTAAACATCTATTTGATGCCAAAGGTTGTTGTGTAGTGCTTTTGTCATTTCAGTTAAGTAATGATTGTTTTTAAGTGAAGGACCGTTTAGTAAATTCTGTCTACATGTCTCACTGCACCCTAGCTCCCATAGTGGGACTACGATTGACATACAATAAATATAATAGATATTATTTTTGTAACTTAAGCAATATAACTGCTTTTGATAATTTTACAAAATTTCTCTTACTGTTTTAAAACAAATAAATTTAGGAAAACATAATTTCTTTTTGTGACTGCAGTGCTGGTATCTAATGAAGTCTTGAGTGGATCATATACATTTTCCAGGGTTCAGTGTCGTCAGTAGCGATGGCAGGGGTAGGCCATCCGGAGCAGCCACTGCCATCAGTCGGCTGCAGCAGAGAGTCGCTAGTTGTGGTGGCAGTGGCTATGGGAGCAGCAGTGGCTGTGGGAGCAGCAGTGGCTGTGGGAGCAGCAGTGGCAGTGGTCGATCCCCTGTGCCCCACTTTTCTGAGGCAGTGGACTGTGACACCCCAACCCTTGCATAGCTGGTCAGGACGCACTCCCAGGCCCAGAGCCTTCACCACAGCCTCAACCTCACTCCCTGCCATATCCTGGGGACCCACAAGCACCTAGGCAAAGGTGCAGCCGGGACTCACGAGGCTGGCCCCAGGAGTGTCGGATTTGGTTTTGCAGGGATGGCTGGGGTCACTGTGCCACCTCCACCTTGCCTGACACCCTGGGAACCGCTGTGATGGAGCCAGGCTGTGTTACCTGCCTGCAGGACTGCGGTGTGTTTGGGCATGGAGGAGGAGTGGGTAAGAAGGGGCCCTGAGATGGAGCTGGGCCTGGGGTAGTGCTTTGCTCCATAGAGTCAGGAAGAGCTGGGAGCTGGCAGGAGCCTCACCCTCCCGGATATGCCTGCAGCTGCCTAAATTGCAACTGTGGACCCAGACATCTCTGAACTCTCAGGGGGCCTGGGAAGGTCACCTCTTGGCCCTGAAGGCTTGGGGTTGTCTGCTCCTTCGGCCTGGCTTCTCACTGCTCTCTCTGCCTGCTCTGATCTCAAAGCAAAGTCAGGGCCAAGCCTGAGCGTTGTTGCAGCCCTGCCAGTTTTGCATGCTCAGAGAAGCATTTACACACCATGCCCCTGCAGCCTCTACCCCCTCCAGACTTTGGGTGCCAATAAGCACGGGAGGGAGGCTGAGGGCGTGCTGAGGGCAGCTCAGTGCTGGATTACAGGCCCCCCTTGGCACAAACAGCCTGGGTTCCATGAATGGTGGCAGGAGGCAGACAGGCTCCTGGGTGAAAGGGGGCGAGTCCCTGGTGAGGCCCCACCTTCAAGCCATGGAAGACCTGAAGCCTGGGGGCCCGGTTGCCAGTCCCACAGACAGGAGTGGGAATTTGTGGTGTTTTTTGCCAGGCTCACGCATGGCTGCCCATGGAGTAACTGGCACACACTTCTTCCCCTCTGAGGCTCGTTAAAGCCCAAGAGTCAGGCAGACTCAAAGAGACACTGGGATGACCAGCTGCAGAGGGGAGCTGCCCACCCCAAGGTCTCCTCTTTGCAGAGAGTTGAGGAGACAATGGGATGACAAGCTGCAGAGAGGAGTACCCTGTCTGCCAAGAGCTGGACGCTCGTCTAGAAGACCTACCTAGCAGAGAGGAACTACCCTGTCTGCTGAGAGCTGAGCACTCATCAGAATGACCTGCCTAGCCAAGGGTAACTACCCTCTCTGCTGAGAGCTGAACACTCATTGGGACACCCTGGCTACAGAGAGGAGTTTCCGACTGTGGGTCTCCTCTGAGCTGTTCTATTGCTCGGTAAAGCTCCTCTTCATTTTGTTACTCTCCACGTGTCTGTTTGCCCCATTCTTCCTGGATGCAGGACAAGCACTCAGAACCCACCAAATGGCAGCGCTAAAAGAGCTGTAACACAGACAGGCCTTAAACACATTTGCATCCCACATTGCAGGCAACAAGGAGAGAAGAGAAAAGGGGAGAAGAGTTGCAGCTTTTTGGGGAGCCCAGACCTTGGAGCTCCCTGAGCCAGGGCTGTGACATACTCCTTAGAGCTCTGAGGTTCCTGGCATCACCAAGCTTCTGGGCACCATATCACATTCCTTAGTGTCAGCCATGGAACTTGCTTGTGGTGCACCTGGTCCAGCCACAGCATCGCAGTGAGCCAGTGCCCATGCTGGCACCTGGAACTACCCACCCTGTGGCAGTCAGTACGCCTGCCTATGTAGGGTGGCTAGAGCCCACATTCATGCACACACTCCTAGCTGCTACACCCCTGGCTCACTCTTGGCAGGCATGAGATCCAGACTGGGAGCAGGAGCTGAGCTCAGCCTGCTGCCCTAGTGGGCAGAACGTGCCCAGCGGGCCTGAGCAAAACTTGGACAAAGGTGCCACCAGACCCAGAGGTTTCTGGCTGGTGAAGGACCACCCCAAGGATCCTGTAACAGTAGAATAAAAAGACTATTATATTTCCCATTACTATGGTATGAATGTTTCTGTTACTTCAAAATTTATATGCTGAAATCTAATCCTCAATGAGTTGGTATTAAGAGACAGTGCCTTTGGGACGTGATTCTGTCATGAAAGTAGAGCCCTCGATAATGGGAGTAGTGCTTTATGAAAGAGGCCTGAGGGGGCTTATTTGCCCTTTATGCAAGGTAAGCATGCAACTAGAAGGTGCCATCCATGAGAAACAGGACGCTAGCCGGAAACTGCACCTGCCAATGCCTTGATCTTAGACCTCCCAGACTCCAGAACTGTAAGCGATAAATTTCTGTTTACTAAAAATGTTCCAGCCTGTGGCATTTTGCTATAGCAGGTTGAAAGGACTAAGACACTCATCATTATTCCCTGCATTAACATTATCAGCCCATCTAATTCTTCCCATTTAATCATTTCCAATTTGATTTATTTTATAAACAAGAGGGGAAATAACCAAATGTTTTTCAGAATGTACATCTGATGTTAGCACAATTTCCAGGCCATGCTCGTTTAATTCAGGGTGCTGTGTGACTGAGTGACCACAGACAGACCAGTTCATAATTTTATGCTTTCATTTCCACTAAAGTAAATGAAAATAGTGACTTCTTTCCTAGTGTAGAAATAAAATTAAATAAAACAATTTGAAAACTACTGCTGCACCATAAAATTTGTTTTTCCTTTCTTCTTTTGAAGGAAAAAATATCAGTGAGGAAATTAAGGTGATTTCTTTGTGTTTTTGTATCCATGTATTTTAATTTACTTTTAATTATTCTGACTATTGTAATTATTTATATGCTTGCTTCTTAACTTTATCATGGCTTCTCTCTTTTTCACCTAATTTTGAGACTTGTAAAGATTCCTTAACTTTTTAGCCATTTAATATTTTTACATGTTTTAGTCCTCTTTCCAGCTCTTGTTCTAGATCATTAATCCACATGAGTTAGAGCTCATCTAAGTATCTCTATTACCTCTGTCATATTCTCCCTCCATTCAATTTCTTGTTTTTTATTATTCTTGTCTTCAAAATCTTCAGAAAATTTGCTTTCCAGGATTCTGTATGCATAAGAAAAAAAATCAAATTATCTCCATAAATAGGAAGAATTTTAATAGACACTTTATGTGTCAATTAAGTAAGTCTGACTTATCTCCATCTTGACATTTATCTCTAATTTTGGGACAAAACACTTGACAATTGATTGGATCTATCAAGGCTTGCTACTGGTAAAACGTCCAGTTCTGGATTTCATTTGCATTTGAAATGAGAACCTTGTTACACACTCCCAAAGATAATGTAATCTCGCCCATTATGTGTATTTTTTTCTTTTTCTTTTTTTTTTTTTTGAGATGGAGTTTCATTCTTTCACCCAGGCTGGAATGCAGTGGTATGATCTCAGCTCATGCAACCTCTGTCTTCCAGTTTCAAGTGATTCTCCTGCCTCAGCCTCCCAAGTAGCTGGGACTACAGGTGTGCACCACCATGCGCGGATTTTTTTTGTATTTTTAGTAGAGAGAAGGTTTCACCATGTTGGCCAAGCTGGTCTCGAAATGTTGACCTTGTGATCCGCCTGCCTCAGCCTCCCAAAGTTCTGGGATTACAGGCATGAGCCACTGCGCCCAGCCTATGTGAATTTTTAACAGAAATAGAAACTCACTTTTTCATCTTTTTCTAGTAGAATACAAAGAGTTAAAGCCAATGAAGTTGCTTTCTTCACTGAGTTAACACCTTTACTGCAACTCTAATACAAAAAGGAAAGTTATTCCTAGCCCCATTCTCACTCAGTCACTGGTTTCCACACCATATCTCCACCTCTACAGGTAACCACCAAAAAATGAAGAGCAAAATTTTTAGTAATGTCTATTTTCCTGGAATGAACTGACCACTTTTATCCTTCAAACGAATGACCAAATGATAATTAGGATTTTTTATAACTTGTGATTGAGAAGTGATCATGATCATAGACATTTGCATCTCTTTGTCTCTAATATGTCAACAAATTGGATTATATTTTTAATTACATAATATCAGAATATTTGGTATTCTATAACTGCAGTTCAAATTCTTTTTTATTTTCTTCCTTCTTTTTTTAAATCTCTTTCTTTTTCTCCCTCTCATTCTTTCTTCCACACTTCTTTCTTTCCTTTCTTTCTTCCTTCCTTTTTTTTTTTTTTGAGATGGACTCTCATTCTGTCGCCCAGGCTGGAGTGCAGTGGCATGATCTCAGCTCACTGCAACCTCCACTTCCCGGGTACAAGCGATTCTCCTCCCTCAGCCTCCCATGATTGTCTCAATCTCCTGACCTCGTGATCCACCCGCCTCGGCCTTCCAAATTGCTGGGATTACAGGCATGATCCACTTCCTTCTTTTTTTCTTATTCTCTCTCATTATGTCTCTCTTTTTCTTTTTTCTCTCATTTCTTCTTCCTTTCTTTATCATCTTTATTTCTTTTGCATGTGTGTTGGTCTGTGTGTGTGAGCACCTGTGTGCATTTTGATCATTTGGTAAAAATGACATAAACACAAATATTCTCTGATTACATTAAAATAGATAACAAGCATAAAGTAACAAACTGAGGTCTAGTCCCCTAACTGTTTAATTAAAGTATGTTATGTACTTTATATAATTCTTTAATTTTTCCACTTGTATTATTATTGAGTTTTCAGAGCTCAAGTGCTGATATTTCACACTACTTTTGAAATAGAGTAGATAGGAATGCACTGACCTGGGTTTCAAATATCTTATACATAAAGGGATTAAACATTTTTCAAAGAGCCAAAAACTTAGATATACTCTCTCCTGAACTATAATTGGAAATTTCTTTTCTCCAAAATAACTTTCATTTTAAAAACCTGTCAGGCAGATTCTGAAGTACCCACTTTTCCTCTGTCTCTCTAGAAAGAGATTAAGGATTTGAGGAAAATAAGTCAGATTTAGCAAACTTCATTAAAAGAATATAGCTTGGATTTTATTCTCACAGCATAATAGCACAAAATCAGGAATCATCTTTTAATCTCACAGACTTTTCTTTCAGGGAGCATCCCCCAAAATTTCAACTTTCATTAAAACATGGTGGAAGGTGTTTCAATCTGCGGGACATCTTCACTGTTGACATAAATCATCCAGATCGAATATTGTCTGGGCCTAAAAGAATACTCTAAACAGCAAAGCCAGACATCTCTTACTTGATTTCCTGAAAACTCAGACTTCACTAAGATTTGGCTTGCATTCCTTCCACCCTGGTGAAATTCCAAAACTTTCAGATTTATATCTCTCATTGAAGACAAAGTAGCAGCATATCAGATTTTTCTTTTCCAGAGAAGAACAGTTTCTAATTAGGGACTTTGCAACCATAAACCACTTGGAAAAATATTTAGGCCAATTCCTATATTTGGCACTTTTCCTTCAGTTGAGATCAGGCTTCCTCACTTTAGGTGGATAAACACTATCTCTGTTTCTGAGTGAAGGCTCTATTCCAAGCTCTGGGACTTCCAACTCCCCTCACTATAAAATGTGACCCCAGTCACACTCTTCCCAGGAATGCTTTGCTATCTTTATCACATTTTCTCATACATGTCAGGGTCATGAAAGGGATATATATCTCAATTCTGGCTTTCTATACTCATCTGTTTAATCTAGAAATGTAGAAAAGTCTATGATAGTTTATCCTCATTTGTAGTTTAATATTTGTCTTGAAAAAGCCAACAGCGTTTTTTGATATAGAAAACCTTTTATATGGGTAGAGAAGAGATAATAATAATGATCATTGACATTTATTGATCACTTGCCCTGTGCCAGCCACCGGATAAATGTAGTATAGCAATGTTGTCTTTAATTTGAATCCACCAAACAGTCCTATGAGTTTGATACTATCTTTCCATTTTTTAGAGGGGAAAATGTACATTTAGAGAGTTTAGGGAACTATCCCACAGTTGCTCAGCAAGAGAATGATAGAATTATAATTCAAATGTAAATCGGTTTGGTTTTAGAAACTTTGATTTTACATATTACATCACATCCTTCTCAAAAACTGAATAGTCAATGTGCTTTTCAATGTCTGACATCACATAAATTCTCCATTAGCCAACCTAAAGAGATGAAAGTAAGAAAAATAACTAAACACTTTTGAAAAATGTTGGCTTCATTGACACAACACATTTAATAGGATGAAGTAGCTGTTGAAAGAAAATAAGTGCACTTTAACTTGGGAAGTTTTACTGAATTGCATTACTACTCAATGGCTCTATATTTAAAAATTATAATGTTATCACATTATATGATGAAACGATACCAGTATACATAATGTTTCAAATTATTTTAAATATATCTGTATTAGCTTCTTCTCACATCGCTATAAAGAATACTACCTGAGACTGGATGATTATAAAGGAAAGGTTCACTTGATTCACAGCTCTGCAGGCATAACAGGAA
Source organism: Macaca fascicularis (assembly GCF_037993035.2). Classification (NCBI taxonomy): domain Eukaryota; kingdom Metazoa; phylum Chordata; class Mammalia; order Primates; family Cercopithecidae; genus Macaca; species Macaca fascicularis. The sequence goes on from NC_088381.1 coordinate 152,114,520, forward strand.
GCAGGAAGCATGGCTAGGAGGCCTCATGAAACTTACAATCATGGTGGAAGGCGAAGGGGAGGCAGTCACCTTCTTCACAAGGTGGCACGAGGGAGTATGTGCATAAACAAGGAAGTGCCACACTTTAAAACCATCAGCTCTTGTGAGAACTCACTCCTTATGACGAGAATAGCATGCAGGAAACAGCTCCCATGATCAAATCACTTCCCACCTGGCCCCTCCCCTGACACTTGGGGATTACAATTAGAGATGAAATTTGGGTAGGAAGGCAGAGCCAAGCCATATCAGTAACTGTTACGGTCATCCTGCCAAATTCATGGTGAACCACAGTGAGAAACTACCTCCTTCTCCTACATAAAACTACAAAAAACGCTTCAAGATAGCATGGAAAGTAATCCATTTTTAAAAAGCTATCTCCAAAAGGACCACTTAATGAAACCCACAGTACTTTGCTTAGAAATGTAAAGGGTTAAAGGGGAAATTTCCAAATCACAGTTTTTCTTGGAGTGGGGAAGGGACCACATTACTTTCATACATAGAACAACATGTCCAACAAATGGCAGGAGTGTTCTTAACCTTTTTCCCTTTACAATTTGCATCTCTGCTTTAAACTCTTCCAGTCCTTTCTGTGAAAATTTTAAGATCCATTAGAAAATATCTGATATTGTAAGCACTTAGCAACTGTAAAGACCGAAACTATCTCCATCCATCAACCCAGTATACAAAACAATACTATCCATTAGAAGACAGGCAAAAAGAACAGATAAAGTCCAATCTACCAGCCAGGCACGGTGGCTTACACCTGTAATCCCAGCACTTCGGGAGGCCAAGGCGGGCAGATCACGAGGTCAGGAGATCGAGACCATCCTGCCTAACATGGTGAAACCCCATCTCTACTAAAAATACAAAAAAAATTAGCCGGGCATGGTGGTGGGCGCCTGTAGTCCCAGCTACTCGGGATGCTGAGGCAGAAGAATGGCGTGAACCTGGGAGGCGGAGCGTGCACTGAGCCAAGATTGTGCCACTGCACTCCAGCATGGGCGACAGAGCAAGACTCTGTCTCAAAAAAAAAAAAAAAAAAAAAAAAAGTCCAGTCTACCTCAGTAGAGAAATTCAGGTCTCAAGCAGAGTTTCTTAAATTTGTATAGCAAAGTCACAACTAATTGCCCTATGTCCATTGCCAGTGCTCCACAAAGACCACCAGAGTAACTTATTGATGAAGCAAAGATGAATTAATTACTTACTGAAGGAAAATACCACCTTGAGAGTCTTAGTGCTGTCAAAAGGCAGGAGGTCGGGAATGGATATCTATAGTCTTGTGGGGTTCATGCTCTAGTGCTTTTAGGCAGCCTTTTCAATGCAGAGATATGATAAGGGTTGGCTAGTGTCTTTGATGTAAGAGTTTAGAACCGATGGACACAGCAAGATGCAAGATGAGGGTCTCGAAGAAAGAATTTATACGTATGTGTTTGTCCAGTTGAGTCATCTTTTATGTTTGGAAGGGGACTATTTACTCAAATGAACAGTATGTTGTTCTAAGAAGAAAGCTAGTTGAACACTATGTTCACTTTCATTAATTTCTTAAGCAACCAATGAAGTTGAGAAGTGGATCCTAGTTTTATCTTTCTAGAAAAAAATGGGAATGAATCATAAAGTTATGCTGCTATAAAGCAGACTGTTTTTGGTGGGATAGTTAAGTAATGAAACTGTAAGTAGTCTTGGTTCTCAAACAAATTATCTCATAATAACTACATATTTCATAATTTCAATATTTTATTTTATTAAAACAGCTTCTTTAAGGTATAATTGATATACAAAGAACTCCACATATTTAATGTATACAATTTCATGAGTTTGGGCATATTCAAACACTTACAGCTTCATTACAATGAAAGTAATAGTATATCAAGCACCTCCACCATTTTCTTATGTTCTTTTGGTTTTTGTTATTTTTTTTCTCAAGATTAACGCTAAACTGCCCCAAAAAGTAAAAGGAATCTTTAAGCAACAACAAAAAATGACCTGATACTAACAACGAATATTTGTTGACTTCTGACTTTATGATTTTGACAGTTCTGTTCCTAGTACATCATTTAAGCTTTGCAAAAAATAATACTATTCAAATACTCGTTTTAAAATGCAAAAATCTGATTTCAGAAAAGTTAAACTGTGTGTCCAAGATCACAAGCCAGAATGTTCCAGAACCAAAATAACAAAATATGCCTGGTCCCACACCATATGCCCACTAATATACTAAAAATAATGCCATATCCAATAAATAATAAGACATGGCCTGAGAAAGGAATATTTAAGTTCTCATTGTATTGCTATAACAACAGCAAGGAAAAAACTTAAATTAGCTTAAATAAAATGGCAAGCTAAATTGTGATTCCTCTAATGCAAATACCCCCACAATTCCTTTACCGATAGGTTTTGAGTTTTACTTTTCAGTTATTCTTAAAAATCTACACATTAAAGACAATTGATAAATTGCTAATGGGTCAAAAAGGGATAATAAGGCATTGTTAGCAATAAGAAACTTAAAATCCATGTTCAATTATTTGGCACGATAGCATGCTTAATGAATATTTTTGCTTCAGGAATACTTGTTTTAAGTGAAAGACCCCATAACCTGCCTACTTCTTATTTATTTATTTATTTACGTATTTTTTGATGAAGTTTTGCTTTTGTCGCCCAGGCTTGAGTACACCGGTGCCATCTCGGCTCACTGCAACCTCCGCCTCCAAGGTTCAAGCAATTCTCCTGCCTCAGCCTCCCGAGTAGCTGGGATTACAGGTGCCCACCACCACACCTGGCTAATTTATTCGTATTTTTAGTAGAAATCGGGTTTCACCATGTTGGGCAGGCTGGTCTCGAATTCCTGACCTTTGGTGATCTGCCCACCTCAGCCTCCCAAAGTGCTGGAATTACAGACATGAGCCACTGCGCCCTGTCACTTCATTTATTCTTAACTTGCCGTGTGATGGTTGGGGTTGGGGAGGGGAGGTGTGTCTGATAATCACCATTACTTATGAAACATATGGTGCATACTTTATAAAAGATATAGATTGGCAATTAACTATCAGGATTTAAACTAAAAAAAATGTCTAAGTCCCTTGACCAATTGAATAGACCCTTGCTTTTGGCCAAGGGCATTCCTAAGATAACCTGAGAAACTAGTTCAGGCCATGATGTTTTCATGGGGTCAAACATGCCTCATTATACACTCCTCCTGATACGGTTTAGGTCTTTGTCGCTCCCCAAGTCTCATGTCAAATTATAATTCCCAATGTTGGAGGTGGGTCCTGGTGGGAAGTCATTGAATCATGGGGGCATGTTGCCCCTTTGATAGTGTTCTCTTGATATTAAGTGAGTTACTGAGAGATCTGGTTGTTTAAAAGGCTATATCACCTCTCCTGTCTCTCTTCCTCCTGCTCTGGGCATGTAAGATGTTGCCACTTCCCCTTCACCTTCCACCATAATTCTGTTTCCTGAGACCTCCCCAGGCATGTTTCCTGTATAGCCTACTGAACTATGAGCCAATTAAATACCTTTTCTTTATACATTACCCAGTCTCAAGCATTTTTTCATAACAGTACAAGAATGAACTTATACAGAAAATTGGTATCGGGAAGTGGGCATTGCTAAAAAGAGACCTGAAAATGTGGAAGCAGCTTTGGCACTGGGTAATGAGAAGAGACCGGAACAGTGTGGATGGCTCAGAAAACAGGAAGATGAGGGAAAGTTTGGAAATTCCTAGAGACTTGTTACATTGTTGTGACCAAAATGCTCATAGTGACATGAACAATGCAGTCTAAGCTGAGGAGGTTTCAAATAGAGATGAAAAATTTCTTGGGAATTGGAGCAAAGGTCAATTTTGCTATGCTTAATAAAAAACCTGGTTGGATTATGCCCCTGTCCTAGGAATCTGCTCCTAGCAACCAGAGCAAAGAAATGATGTAAAACTGGAACTTATATTTACAATGGAACAAGAGCATAAAAGTTTGGGAAAATTGCAGCCTGGTCATGTGTTAGAAAAGAAAAATCCATTTGCTGAGGAGGAATTCAAGCCAGTTGCAGAAATTGGTGTAAGTAAAGAAGAGCCAAATGTTGATAGCCAAGACAATGGGGAATAGGCCCCAAGAGGCAGTTCAAAAACCTCCACAGAAGCCCCTCCTTTAATAGTCCAGAAGACCTAGAAGGAAAGAATGATTTTTGAACCAGGGCCAGGACCCTGCTGCTCTGTGCAGCCTCAGGACATAGCACCCTGCAACGTGGCCACTCCAGCTCCAGTTGTAGCTAGAAGAGGCCGAGGCACAACTTGGACCATTGCTTCAGAAGGCATAAACCATAAGCCTTGGTGGCTTCCATGTGGTCTTAAGCCTGCAGGTGAACAAAGTGTAAGAATTGAAGCTTGGGAGCAGTATTAGTCTGTTCTCATGCTGCTAATACATATCTAAGACTGGGTAATTTATAAAGAAAAAACGTTTAATTAACTCACAGTTCAGCATGGCTGGGGAGTCCTCAGGAATCTTACAATCGTGGTGGAAGGGGAAGCAAACACATCCTGCTTCACAGGGCAGAAAGGAGAAGTATGAGAGCTGAGAGAATGGGGAAGCCCCTTATAAAATCGTCAGAGCTCATGAGAATTAACTTAGTATCATGACAACAGCCTGAACAGCATAAGGGTAACTGCCCCGTGATTAAATTACCTCCTGCCAGGTCCCTCCCATGACATGTGGGGATTATGGGAACTACAATCTAAGATGATATTTGTGTGGGAATACAGCCAAACCATATCAGGAGCCTCCATCTAAATTTCAGATGTATGAAAATGGCTGGATGTCAAGGCAGAAGTCTGCTACAGGAGTGGAGCCCTTGTGGAGACTCTCTGCTTGGACAGTACAGAGGAAAAATGTGGGGTTGGAGCCCCCACACACAGAGTCCCTACTGGGGCACTGCCTAGTGTAACTGTGAGAAGAGAGCCACCATCCTCTAGACCCCAGAATGGTAGACCCACTGACAGCTTACATTGTGTTCCTGGAAAAGCAGGCATTCAACGCCAACCAGTGAAAGCAGTCAAAGTACCTGTGGTACCCTGAAAAGCCTCAGGTGTGGAGCTGCCCAAGACCTTGGGAGCCCACCCTTTGCAAAAGTGTGCCCTGGATGTGAAATATGGAGTGAAAAGAGATTATTTTGACATCTTTAAGGATTAATGATTGTCTTGCCATATTTCAGACTTGCATGGAGCCTGTAGCCTCTTTTCTTAGACTGGTATCTCCTTTTTGATAAGACAGTGCTTAGCCAATTCCTACACCCCCAATGTATATGGGAAGTAACTAACTTGTTTTTGATTTTACAGGTTCATAGACAGAAAGAACTAGTCTTGTTTCAGACAAAACTTTGAAATTTGGACTTTTGAATTCATGCTGGAATGAGTTAAGACTTTGGGGGACTGTTGAGAAGGGATGATTGTATTTTGAAATATGAGAAGAATATGAGATTTTGGAGGGACCAGGGCCAGAATGATATGGTTAGGCTCTGTGTCCCCACCCAAATCATATATTGGATTGTAACCCCACCGTTGGAGATGGGCCTAATGGGAGGTGACTGGATCGTGGGGGCTGTTTCTAACATTTTAGCATCATCCTCTACTGCTGTCTCATTATAGAGTTTTCATGAGATCTGGCTGTTTAAAAGTGTGTGGTACCCTCCCACTCCAACACCAGCACCTCACTCCCTTTTTTCTGCTCTGGTCATGCAAGACATTGCTTACTTCCCCTTTGCCTTCAGCCATGATTGTAAGTTTCCTGAGGCCTCCCCAAAACCTGTACAGCCTGCAGAACCATAAGCCAATTAAAACTATTCTTTAAAATAAATTACTGAGTTACTGAGTTTCAGATATTTCTTTTTTTTTTTTTTTCCAGATATTTCTTTATAGCCGTGTGAGAATGGACTAATACACCTCCCTTTAGAATTTAGGCACAGCTGTCCAGCATTTAACATTAAAACAGAGACCTTAAAACTGGCAAAGTAAACTCTGTAGCAATAAAGATACCAAAATGACAGATAGTAGGCCCTCAAAAAATCAGCATATTTTATCCCAAAATATATTGATTTGATATATTTTGAAATGGCTCTACTGAGCTTGCATGAGGAGGCAAGTGTCTTGTGGGGAAAATCTACAAATTTTATAGAGAATTCCTTTCCCTTTCCTGATCCGTTTCTTGTTCTAGAAAAGAATTAAGTCTGTCATTTTTTAAAGTTTGATAGGAAATATTTACAGTCTATTCTCTCTAAAGCCTGCTACCTGGAAGCTTCATCTACATAATAAAAACCTTGGTCTCCACAATCCCTTATCTTAACCCAGACACTCCCTTCTATTGGATCCAGGTCTTTCAATAAATCCTTTCAACAAATTGCCAGTCAGAAAATCTTTGAATCCACATATGACTTGGAAGATTCCCCAACCACCTTCAAGTCTGTATTAATTCGTTCTCTTTCTGATGTGAAAACATACCTGAGACTGAGTAATTAATAAAGAAAAGAGGTTTAATCGATTCATGTTTCTGTGGACTGTACAGGCTTCTGCTTCTAAGGAGGTCTCAGGAAACTTACAGTCATGGCAGAAGACTAAGGGAAAGTGGGCACATTGTCACATAGCTGGCAGGAAAGAGAGAGACAGAAGGGGGAGGATGTAACACACTTGCAAGCAATCAGATCTCATGAAAACTTTATCATGAGAACAGCAAGGGGAAGTCTGCCCCCATGATTCAGTCACTTCCCATCAGGTCCTCCCTTCAATACTGCAGATTACAATTCAAGATGAGATTTAGTTGGAGACAAAGGGTCAAATCACATTAGAGTTGTTCCACCTTTGTGGAACAAATCAATGTATGTCTTACATGTATTGACTAATGCTTTATGTCACCTTAAAACGTATAAAGCTGAGCTTCAGTCTGACTACCTTGGACAAACATTCTCAGGACCTCCTGAGGCTGTCACAGGCATGTCCTTATAATTTTAACAAAATAAACTAAAATAATACCTGTTTCAGATACATTTTGGTTTACAAAACCTATCCAAAGTAATATAAAACATTCACTGAAACCAAAAGACTTGATACTAAAAAGTCCTTCCCCCAAAGTGTGGTGATTCTATTTTTCTGCATATAAGAATTTTCAGGTAGCTGAATTTTATAAAAGGACAGTGCATTACAGACTTCATTACACTTTGGTTATATTCAGGCTTTAATCTCATAATTCAGGGAAGCTATAAAGTAAATTACTTTAAACACATGAAACAGAAATACAGTTATTCCTTATACCATTTTCTCATGTGATCTGAAGAAAGGTTTTTTTAGGTCACCTATCCAACCTTGAACATACTTGGAGGAGCATGGTTCGAAAGTGATCAGGACCCACATAAAAAGAAAAATAATAATAAAGTTAAGAAGAGATGTGTCAGGATAATGTGAGAAATAAATCTGAATCACTGACATCTAATAGACAAGGTGAAGATATTTGGGCCTCATGGAGAATTTTATTTTTAATTATTTATTTATTTTTATTTTTTTGAGACAAGGTATTGCTCTGTTGCCCAGGCTGGAGTGCAGTGGTAGAATCTTTGCTCCACTGCAACCTCTGTCTCCCAGGTTCAAGTGATTCTCATGCCCTAGCCTCCCAGGTAGCTGGGATTACAGATGTGTGCCACCATGTTTGGCTAATTTTTGTATTTTTAGTATAGATGGGGGTTTCAACATGTTGGTCAGGCTGGTCTTGAACTCCTGACCTCAAGTAATCCTTCCACCTGGGCCCCCCAAAGTGCTGGGATTACAGATGTGCACTGTTACACCCAACTTTCAGGAAAAATTTTAAATGGAAAACTTAGGTAAAAATAAATGGAGCCTGGTCACAGTGGCTCAGACCTATAATCCCAGTGTTTTGGGAGGCAAGGCAGATGGATCATGAGGTCAGGAGATCGAGACCATCCTGGCCAGCATGGTGAAACCCTATCTCTACTAAAAATACAAAAATTATCCAGGTGTGGTGGTGGGCACCTGTAGTCCCGGCTACTCAGGAGGCTGAGGCAGGAAAATCACTTGAACCCAGGATAGGGAGATTGCAGTGAGCCAAGGCTGTGTCACCACACTCCAGGCTGGCAACATAGCAAGACTCCATATAAAAAACAAACTAACAAACGAAAACGCACAAAAGAAGAGCAATGTCTATTTTTCCTGGAAACTAATTAGAAAATAATATCTATTAACACAACTCCTGGCTTTTTGTAACAAGTTAACAAGCACAAACCTAAGCGACTTATGAAAAGCAGAAAACTAAACCATATTCCATCAAACAGACTGAGGTACATAATTTTTCTCTCTCAAATTGTTTGTGAAATCTTAAGACGGCAGATTCTACCAATTAACAAAAGCTAATTATGATATAAGAACAGCTCTAGGAGGCAGAGTCACCTGACTGACTGAATTTTGACTGATAAATTCAGTCAAAATAATCAATTAGGACTTCCAAACTCAACAAGCCAGAATTAATTTGTATTCTTCCTACCTTATATAAATGTAATGGGCTCAGATGCTTTTGCTTGAAGGCAAAAAGTTACTTAGATGACCATTCCAGTAATTATATTTAGTGACTATTTCTGAATATTTCTATTAATAAATGAAAAGGTAAGTTTAAGTGTCAAGTTGGCAATATTCATGAGATAGATTTATAACAACTTACTATAAAAAACTATAAATTCCATTCTTGCTTTAAAAAATATCTAAAAATTGCTGAAGGAAGTGGAAATTTGAACCACTTGAAATGCCATTTGCCATTTTCCAATTGTTCAGAACCTAGATGCATTTTGAGCACTTTTTTTCCTCGAAGAACTAGTGTACATGTTTGTTTATAGTAACTAAAAACACTGCTGCAGTTGAAAAACACAAGACGTGACATTATAATTTTTATAAAAGCTCTAAATTTAGCAGACACAAATACTGAAAAACATGAGGGGGACAAGACTGCTTGCTTTAAGAGCACATTAAAACTAGACCTCAAATGCATTAACTTGAAAATAAATTAGTGCATGTGACTGTGTTATCAAATAGCCCTTATCAGCAAAAATTTGCAAATGAAAAAAAAAAAGCATTCACACAGCATGTGATAAATGAATATGCTGGAATGTAGCTTGCCAGAGATTAATATGACACTTTAAATAAATTAATATGTTAATTTCAAGTTACTCAATAACTATTATCATCCCACGGGAGAAGGAAGTGCACAAGAAACTTTAATTCTCTCCCTTTTTCTTTTTCCCTCCCTTTTCAAATAGTACTCTGAATTTTCCAGTCATGGAAGAGTAATGAGGATAAATTAAACTTAATTCTAGGATTTTTCTTTGAGTTACTGAAGGAGACACCTTTCTTTTTTCTGGTGAATATGAATGAAGAAGGATGTAGTCCTGGGTAGGGAAGGGAAGATTCAGGAAGCAGAATCAAAAAACAGTGAAGAAAGTCAGTTATACACTGTATTAAGGTTCACCTCAAGCTACAGATACATCTGTAATGTTCATTCGCACCAGACAATATTTACTCTTTTTAAATTAAAATTTCTTGTTATAAACAACCAATGCTATTGTGCGTAGCTGACTGCCACAACTACTACTTGAGACCATCATTACAGCAGTTATTACTGTTACTACTTGAGACTGTCATTACAAGACTGAACAAAGGGAAGAATGTAGAAAATGATAACAAAAACCAAAAGTAACTATTTTAAGGAAAGGGGAACTGGGGAAGAAGAAAAGAGCTCCCTGCTTCTAGTGAGCAAAGACAAACCCCCCTGAGCTACTACAGCCCTTTGTATTTACTGAGCAACAAGAGCAGGAAGCAGGAGCTAACAATTGGTCAGCTAATGGATTGATCACAGGTTCACATTATTGCTAACAGGCTTCAATTATGCCTAAATACAAGAAACACTTGTGCTTGGGTCGTGACTGCCCTCATCAGTCCTTCTGGGCTGTGGACACCTTTTGTCAGTTTGCCAACATTCTGCATTTATGAGAAATAGTTTGCTGCTTACTCATATAGCTTCCAGTGGTATACTGAGTTGATCACAACTCTCATTCTTTTGGCATCCTACAATTGTGACCAATAATTGTAATATTTTAATCAAGCTCACAAAATAATGAATTATGGAACTTAGTTGTTTAAAGGTGGCATTTTGAGATAGGAGCTCGGTAGAACTGGTTTCATAAGATACAGGTCACAAAGACCTTGCTGATAAAAAAGATGTGGTAAGGAAACTCTCACCAGTGCCATGATATTTACAAATGCCACGGAAAAGTCCAGATTTGACCCCTACATAGTCTGAAAGGGAGAGAAACCCTGTTTTGGGAATTCCCCACCCATTTCCCGGAAAACTCATGAATAACCCACCCCTTGTTTAGGGTGGCTACTATACGTAGTATACTATGCACAGGTAGCACTATGCATTATTTGCATAGGCTTCTGTGGAGTAGCCACCATTTTATTCCTTTTCCTTTTAATAAATTTGCTTTCAATTTAGTCTATGAGCTCGCTCTTGGATTCCTTCTTGTGAAGCCAAGAATTCACATGGCCTCCCAGGCTGAAACTTAATATGAGAATTTGCCCTGTGATAATATGATTAACTTTCCTCTTTGTGTGTTCATTTAATTCCGATTCTCCTTATGTATTCTGCATAATAGTACAATTTCAGATAGGGTGGCCAGGCCAGACTTCACTATAAAGGTGATTTTTGGAAAAACAAATAAAGCAAGGGTTTCCATGAGAATATCTGGGAAAGACTATTTCAGACAGAGGGAGCAGCAAATGCAATGGCTTTCAGGTGGCATGGTGCCTTGACTACTCACAGAGTAAGGAGAAGCCCAGTGTTGTCAGAGCACAGCAAGAAAAAAGAAGAATAGTGAAGCATGAGGTTAGAGAGGTAATAGCAGCCCAGACAGCACAGCAAAACTCAACATTCCAATCAAGTCCACTCTGTAAGTAAAATTATTAAGCAGTGGAGACACTAGAGGTAAAAGCAAGATTGCTGGATTATGGTTATATAAATGGAAATCAGACTCTAGGAAAGAAAGCAAAGGGGCTGGGCACAATAAACAAGAACAGAGATCAAGAATGCAGTTCAGCTCAGAAATGTTATCGAGAATCAACTGCAATGTGCAAGTCGGGACCAAAGAACGTCTGAGTTAGGTGGCCAAGTCATCATTTCAAGGTTGTCAGGTCATTCCAGGGTGTTTTCAGTTCTTCAAAGTAAGGGAAGGCCTTTAGGTATGTTAAGAAATGCCATAGGTCATGTCAGAAATAGTGAATTCCCCAAACATGCACTAGAGAGAAGAGAATGATTGAGGACCTCAAAAGTTTGAAAGCCAAGTATATTTTAACTGCACCTGACATGAAGCATTAACCCTTGTGCTATTTCTACTGACTTCTTTATGAGATACTGATGGTAGAATTGAGAAGAAAAACATATAAATTCAGTCTCACATTTTTCAGATCACTGTCAGTGTAGAGGTGACAGGAAATGAATGTGTTTCCTGAGATCACTCAATATCTTGGTAGAATCAAAAGCAGAAGGCATCGATTTGACAGGGAGGAAAATGAAAGAAGTGGGATCTGTAGAACTTCAATATATCTGAATGTTGGCCATCACTCCTACATTAACTCTTTTCTGACGCAGATGAGCCACTGTTACTGGAGACATTGCCAATAGAAAAACTCCATAAAGGAATCATCTATAAAATTTCCGAAACAAAAAATAACAGTAGCATTACATGGTAAAAAATAATAATAATGCAGTGCCTTATGCATTAAAATCTATGCATTCTTAGATAAAACCAACCAAATAAATCAATTGTAGGAAGCAGCACTATTTGTGGCTAATACTTATGATCAAGATATAAAGTGGAAAATATGGGTATTTTATACGTAACCTGCCACTAGCAGCTTGGAAAAGATGAGGAGACTAATTAACATAGAAACACACACATATATAAAAAGTGAAGCAATTTTAGTTGTGTCGATTAGTAAGTAACATGAGATTCTTAAAGTTACTAGCAGGCATGAAATTATCCAGTCTTAATTTAGAGTTCTCTTTCCTAAGCATATGATAACATTGGCCTTTCAATATTTTCAGAGGTAGGCACAGCTGTAATTTAATTTGGCCAATGAAATTAAGCAGAAGTGGTATGCCATGTTTATTTAAGAACTTTTAATATGGCCTTTAAGAAATGGTTTGATTTGCCATGCTTCTCTCTCTCTCTCTCCTTTTTTTTCTTTCATAGTAACCATCAACATTCTGGATGTGGTTTCTCCATCAGCTTGTGTCCCAGAATAATGATAATGAGAAGAGGAGCAGCAGACAATCAGAAATTGACAAGTGAGAGACAAGAAAATACATCTTGGTCATTTTAGGCCACCGATATTTTAGGGTTGTCAGTTACTACAGTATAATCTTGTGTTTTCTGAACATAAGTTGGTTATTTTTTGTATTACAACAATGTCTAAAAATAGAGAAGAAAGAAGATCCATCCAGAAATAAATATAAACAAATATGTCTCCTAAGCTTATCTTTCTTTGATTTAATAAATATACCTTTCCAACTTGGCTAGTATACATCAAAGCATACAAACACACACACACACACACACACACACACACACACAGGAAGAGCAATGAAAACAGAAGGAGTAAAAGAATCGCTCTCTTGGTAATGGTTCTCCTAAGCAAAGTGAAAGGGCATGAGTAATGCTGTTATCAAAGAAAGAGATTAGATTGTCAGAAATATTAGAATTGTTGCCCAATACAGTCCAAAGTTATATATATATATAGTTATATATATAAATATGTGTTACATATATGTAATATATAACATATATAATATATAACATATATACATATATGTAATATATAACATATATAATATAACATATATACATATATGTAATATATAACATATAAGTAATATACAACATATATTTCATATAACATATACATATATATTACATATAACATATACATATATATTACATATAACATATACATATATATTACATATAACATATATACATATATGTAATATATAACATATATACATATGTGTAATATATATAACATATATACATACGTGTAATATATATAACATATATACATACGTGTAATATATATAACATATATACATACGTGTAATATATATAACATATATACATACGTGTAATATATATAACATATATACATACGTGTAATATATATAACATATATACATACGTGTAATATATATAACATATATACATATGTGTAATATATATAACATATATACATATGTGTAATATATATAACATATACATTTGTTCAGATCTTTTTTCTTTCTTTCTTTTTAGTTTTGCATATATATGTGTATATGTGTGTGTGTATATATATAAAAGAAAGAAAGAAAGAAAAAAGATCTCCTGAACAAATGTTCCTGTCTACTTTTGTTTTATGTACTAGTTCTCTCAAATATCAAGGTTATTGCTTTCTTTCTCTGATATTTATGGAAAATTCATAGAGTTCTAGCCATAAAGCTGTAAAAATTTGAAAACATAATATAAAACTTCCCAGGACTCTGTATCGCTGAGACACAGACACACAGAACTAAACTTGTTACACTTGTAAGGGTTGTTGTGTTGAGAGTTAGGGTATATGCGCATTGGCCTAATGGAAGATAAATAAAATGGATGTATCATATAATTTTCCTCACACTAAGAATAAAATAAGGTACTGACATTCCCAGAGCAGACAAAACAAAACTTCAGTCCTAAAGTTTATAGCACTAGTCGTGGCAGTTGTCCTTTGGAGCAAACAAAAATATATTTTAACTGATAACATGGAGGAAAATAGCTTTTCCTCATAAAACATGTTAAAAGTTTCACTGGAGGACAAGATGTCACAGCAACACTGTGAATGGCAAAAGAAACTTCTATGTCCCTCCTGCCCCAAGGACTAAGAAGTTTACTTCCGTAGATAACTTACTGTATATTACTTAACATTTCAATGGTTCTAAATGTGTTTACTCTTTCAAATCCAATTTGAAAAACTTTAACAAAATTGCCTTGAAGAAGTTCACCCAAGAACAATTATAAATAGACTTGGGAAATATACTTTACCACTTTTTAAACTTTTGGAACATAAGAATACAATGTACTTGATGAGCTAATGTCAAATAAAACTTGGAACTTTGCAACTTGCAACTTCTTAAGATCTATCATTTCTTTCCTATCAAATGAGTCATAATTTTTAGAACCACCTTTGTTATCAGGAAGAATAGAAGTAATGTGTGGGCATTGTGTTTATATAATTTCAAGGATTGCAGGGTTCTGTGGTAGGAGATAGAATTTTCTTTTCTTTAAATAAAACTTATTAGCATTGGTAAATGGTAACAAAAATATTTCTCCTAGTTTTCTTTTTTTTTGTGCTATACACACTGAGGATTCTTAAATTCAGTTATTTCCTACTGAGGAACATAATTTGAGTCTTAAAAAAGTATCTTCAGCTATGTGTCTGTGTGTACTATGCTCTGGTGTATCCCCGAAAATTTGTGTATTGGAAACTTAATCCCCCGTGGGATGACGTTTGGAGATGAGGCTTCTTGGGAGGTGGGCAGAGCCTTCATGAAGGACTTAATGCCATTATCAAAAGGGCTTGCAGAAGAGCTTTTTCTGTCTTCTGCTTTTCTGTCATGTGAGAACACAGCATTTGTCCACTTTTCAACCTTCCATCCCTTCTGTCATGTGACAACACAGATTTCCTTCACCATGGAGGATGCAGCATTAAGGTGCCACCTTGAAACCAGAGAGCAGACCCTCATCAGTCATCAAATCTGCTGGCAACTTGACTTGTACTTCCTACGCAGTGAAACTGTGAGAAATCAATTTTTGTTCTTTATCAATAACACAGTCTCAGGTATTTTGTTATAGCAGCACAAAACAGACTCAGACAACATGGTTCTCCCTTTTTGTAAGTGTTTGCTTATTTCTTTTAGAATGAGGTATATTTTACACAGTATGGTCTACAGAAAAAAATTATTCCTTTCCCCCCCAAAAAAAATTTCCAAATTCTAATCTATGAAACCTGCAAATATATTATTTAAGCAAGACAAAATGGAACTTGTAAATGTGATTACCTTAGGGATATTGAGATGAGGAGATTATCTGGGATTATCTAGGTAGGTACAACATGTCCACAAAGGCTCTTATAAGAGGCAGGAAAGGCTGAAACAGAAATGAAACAATGACCACAACGAAACCCAAGATCAACTTGATGCAGCCATGAGCCAAAGAACATAGCCTCTGGAAGCTGAGAAAGTTAAAGGGAAAATTCTCAGAGCCTCCAGAAGAAATATAACCTTTGATTTTAGCGTCAAATGTAACCTTTTTAAAATTCAGAACTCTATAAGGTAATGAATTTAGTAAATTAGTTTTTAAACCACTGTTTGTGGTAATTTGTTACAGCAGCAACAATAAACTGATACACAGTAACATATACAAACGTTAGACTCATAGTTAAATAAATGTGTTAGTGTGTTTGTAAAAACAAGTTAAAAAATAAGTAAAAGTGAATATCTAACCTAAATAGAGCTCCAAAGGAGAAATTAAGAATGAGAAAAAAGCACTATTTTAAAAGATGATGGTTGATGATTTTTCAGAACTATAAATGTTACATATTCTTATATTCAGGAAATCAGCTTTGTTTATCTGTGAAAGAAGGACATTCTGAAAACTTGTTTTCTAAAAGCAAAAATAAATGACAGAGGACATAATAGATTAATGGTTTTAAAATATGAAGAAGAAAATAATTATTTTTAATTTGGGAAATATCTATTCCTCCAAACTAGTTTCTTCCTTCTTTGCCTCCAAACCACAACTAGATTATATTTTCTTATTTTTCTTGTAATCAGGTAACACAGTCCAAGTAGTTCTGGTTGGTGGATGTTGGACAAATGGAGGTAACCACTTTTGGACAAAACTGTTTAAGAAGTAAACCTTCTCCATGATATATTTTCCTTTCCACTACTTTCTTGCATAGATTATCAAGACTGTAAAGGACATAGAAGCCAAGAAAATTGAATGAGCTTCAGTTTCTGGATATACATCTGCAGATCTAACTGCCAGCAAGACACACATTCTGGGCTTTTAGTTAATTTTTGTTAGATTTTTGATAAATTTGTTTTGAAGCTCTTCTAGAAAATTAAAGAGGAAAGAATATATACAAAATCATTTTATGAGTCCAGCATTACCCTGACACCAAAGCCAGACAAGGACATTACAAGAAAATCATAGGCACATATTCCTAATGAACAAAAATGTGAAAATTCTCAACAACATACTAGCAAACAAAATTCAACAGCATATTTAAAGAGTCATTCACCATGATCAAGTGGGATTTATCCCTGAGATTCAAGGATGGTTCAACATATACAAAGCAATAAATATGATGCATCACATTAACAGAATGAAGGACAAAAGCAATATGATCATCTCATTAGATGCAGAAAAGGCATTTGACAAAATTCAACATCATTTCATGATTGAAAAAACCTCTCTACAAAGTAGATACAGAAAATATGTACCTTAACACAATCAAAGCCACATATGACAAGCCCACAGCTGACATATTCAACAAAGAAAAGTTGAAAGCCTTTACTTTAAGATCAGGAAAAGAAAAGGATGCCCAACCTTTTCACTTCTAATCAACATAGTGCTGTAGGCCAGGTGTGGTGGCTCACTCCTGTAATCCCAGCACTTTGGAAGGCCAAGACAGGCAGATAACTTGAGGTCAAGAGTTCAAGACCAGCCTGGTCAGCATGGTGGAACCCCATCTCAACTAAAAATACAAAACATCTGGGCATGGTGGTACGTGCCTGTAATCCCAGCTACTGGGGAGACTGAGGCAGGAGAATCATTTGAACCTGAGAGGTGGAGGTTGCAGTGAGCCGAGATTACACCGTTGCACTCCAGCCTGGGTGAAGAAGCAAGATTCCATCTCAAAAAAAGAAAAAAGAAACAACATAGTACTGTACATTTTGCCAAAGCAATTAGGCAAAAGAAAAAATATAATAAAATGTATCTGAATAGGAAAGCAAGAAGTAAAATTGTCTCTATTTACTGAGACATAATCTTATATATAGAAAACCCTAAAGACTCTGCCAAAAAAAAAAAAATTCTGTTAGAACTAAAGTTGCATAATACAAAATTGTCATTCAAAAAATAATATTTTATATGGTAACAATGAACCATATGAAAAACAAATCAAGAAAACAATTCAGTTTAGACCAACTACAAAAAACTAAAATACTTAGAAATAAATTTAACCAAGGAGATGAAAGATATCTGAACTGAAAACTATAAAGCATTGATGAAAGAAATTGAAAAAGGCACAAGTAAATGAAAAGACACCCTGTGTTCATGGATTGCTATAATCAGTATTGCTAAAATATCCATAGTACCAAAGCAATCTACAGATCCAATGCAATTGCTATCAAAATTTCCATGTCATTTTTTCACAGAAATAAAAAAAAATCCAAAAACTCAAATGGAACCACAAAGTCCTTGAATAGCCAAGGCAATGTTCAGCAAAAAGAATAAAGCTGGAAGAATCACATTACCTGATTTCAAATTATATTACAAAGCTATAGTAATCAAAACAGCATGGTACTGGCATTAAAACAGACACATCAACCAACAGAACATAATAGAAAGCCTAGAAATTAATGATACAGGAGTTAAGAAGGAATTAGGCAGATAGTGAGGGTATGGAAGTCTTTGATAAGATTTTTCTTTTAATTAAAAGCAGTCCCAAATCATTTTTTAACAAAAAGCAGCCTGTAAAGTCCAGCTACAGATATAGACAAGCATGCTGGGAGCTTGAAGGGGTGAATGCCAGCAGGAAAGAACTACCTGGGACTAGACATGTTCAAAATGGTGGCTCCATCTTCCCTTCTCTGCCAGCCACATGTACAGTAAGAAGCAGACAAGATGGTGCCAGCCAAGGGAAAAGTTCATTTGCAAAATAAGATTAGGGTGAGGCAGCCAGCCTTCGCTGTGTGCTATGTAAACATCACACCTGATTGAACCAATCTGTGAGTCCTGTGCAAATCAGACACTGCCTCTTCAAGCCTGCCTATAAATCCAGTGCTCTCTGCTGCCAGACAGCCTTTTCTTCTGGGAAGTCCCCTCTCTCTCTCACTAGAGAGAGCTGTTTCCCTTCTTCTTTCTCTTTCTTTCTATTTCTTCTGCCCATTAAACCTCTGCTTCTAAACTCCTCTTGTGTGTCTGTGTCTTAAATTTTCTTGGTGCAAGAAGATGAACCCTGGGTATTTACCCCGATGTAGCTGCTTCATTAACTGACATGTCTATAGTCAACAGATTTTTGACAAAGGTGCCAAAAACACATAATGAGAAAGGGACCACCTTTTCAATAAGGAGTGTTGGGAAAACTGGATATCCTTACGCAGAACAATGAAATTGGATCCCTATCTCACACCATGTACGAAAATCAACTTGAAATTGACTGAAGGTTTAGACATAAGGCCTGGAGCTATGAAACTAGTAGAAGAGAATATGGGGAAAAAATTCATGATATTAGTCGAGGCAATTATTTTTGGGATTAGACTTTCAAAACAGAGGCAACAAAAGAAAAAAAGACAAATGGTATTATAAAACCAACAGGCTTCTGCACAACCAGCCAGGGAAACAATCAATAGAGTGAAGAGAAAACCTATGAAATTGGAGCATATATTTTCAAACCATATACTAGGTAAGGGTTTAACACCCAAAATATATAAGAAATTCAAACACCTCAATGGCAAGAAAACAATTTAATCTTTAAAAGGCCCTGAATAGAAATTTCTCTAATGAAGATATACAAATGACCAAATATAGATAGATAGATAGATAGATAGATAGATAGATAGATAGATAGATAGATTGATAGATATGATTTTTTTTAAATGGTACACCTGTATAGGATATTTACCATGAAAGCAGCTTGTAGAATTAGAAGTTGCTCTGCATAAGTCTGTAAGTATGTGGTGAGTGAATGTGAAGGCCTAGAACATTACTGTACACCACTGTAGACTTTATAAAAACTGTATACTTAAGCTGCACTAAACATAGAAAAATAAAGTACTTGCACTATTATATTAAGTCAGTAGGGACCTCACCAGGTCATAGGAATTTTTCAGCTCCATTATAATCTTATGGCATCATGACTGTATACATGATGCATCATAGACTGAGAAACATTATGCAGTGCATGACTGTATTGATATCTGAAAAAATAGATTTTAAGACAAGAAAGTTTTACTGTAGATGAAAAGGATCACTTTTTATGTCTCTATAATTTTCCCAAAGGACTACAAACTTTTAAAGCGCAATAAAAGTATTTAGATCTCTGACTGCAGGCTGCCCATTAAACATGTATTTAAGTGTAGCTGTTTTGACAGCTTACTCTTTCAAAATGATTGGGAAATACATGTTTATTTTATTAATAACTTATGTTGACATGCTTACTTCATCATAAAAAAAATTATATTCTTTTTTCACTGAAAACTCTGGTATTTCCCACTTATGCATACATTTATGTTAAGACATTCCCATCAGACAGAACTAAGCTTGAGTTCCTACTTCAACAACTACTAATTGAGCAGTCATAATCGTGATATTTAATCGTCTAAGCCTTAATTTCCTTATCTTTAAAATGGGAATACCATCAACAAGATTTTTGAGTATTAAATAAGACAATATGTGTAGATAATATAGTACAGTGCCTCAGACACAGAAAAAAAGAATGTTAGCTATTTTTATTATTTTATATATTTTTTTCTTCTTTGACATTTCACATCTCTTAAAATAATATGTCTGGATGAATTAAAAATAATTTACCCAGAAGAATAAAAATAGAAACATCCAAATAATACGATTGCTTCCTTTTTAATGAAAAATCAAATATTAAAAATGCCACTACAAAAATTAAAGAATGAAAACCTATAATTTTCAACCCAGCCTTTTCAGACAAAAATAGTTGATGGTTATTTTCATTTTATTAATTCATTTAGCAAATGTTTGTTAGAATATGTACCTACTCTGCCCTTAGGGTGCAAAGGTGATCAAGGTAATTTTAGAACATTCCTACTTACGAACAGCTTACGTTCCTATGGGGAGCATTAATAGGCAAAGAACAGATATAAAAACAAAATAGTGAAAGAGAAATGCTCACATGGTAGCATATAGACTTCCTGAGGGAACACCTCTTCCAAAATAGAAATATGTGATGGTATCTACTCGTGGCAATAGAATTACCATCTATTTATACATTACCTCTCTCTAAAAGCAGGGATGGATAAAATCAGTTTTACAAGCTGTTTTATCCCCATTCTCTGTTACAAAGCCTGTCCCTGGTACATAACCACATTTATTAAATGTCTGAATAAATGAATGCGATTTATTTGTTATTTTGCTATGCTGTATCATTTCTTTTTATTATGTTGTTAATTCACAACCTTTGAAATGCACCCTGAAATTCATGGAATTGTCATGTAGCAAAGAGTTTATGGGAAGTAAGTTACAAAATTAGGGAAGTGCATCTAAAAAAAATGAGAACAGAGCAGATCCTTTATAATGCATCTAAATGTAGGTGGTGAATTCTCAAATTTACTGTGTATGTGACGATCTATTTTAAAGATATGTGACTAATTTGGAATTCAGCTTCTGACAAATAAAGAATACTGTTGAGAATCCAAGTTCACATACATCCCAAGTATATTGATTCTTCCTTTCTTTATATTCAGTATGTCAGAAATAGTTTAGTCGCTATCTAGAAATTCTTATTGTACTCTGCTGCCATTGTATGTGTTGCTATAGGTTTACCAACATTTTCTTTAAATATGGGAATAATTACATGTTTGGAATGATGCTAATATCTCAGTAATAAAACTTTTTGAATCTTTATTACAGAGCAGCAATTAAATTTCTCCTTTGCTGATATAAAATTTTGTAAGTTCAATAGTTGTAAATGCGAGTGAACCTGATTCAGTGGGAAGTGTAATGTCAAGATTAACATATGGTAACTATATTTCAATAACTTGCAAGTTGCTTAGATTCTTCTTAAGTAATGAAAGCAGAACTATGCTTTTCAGGAAGCACTTTTTTATTTTATATACAATATTCTAGATGTAGCAGATACATTGTTACCACCATCTTCTGCATTATTTTCCAACAGTCTCTCTAAATCATGAAAATAGTGTCTTTGAAAGAACCACACCATGTCCAGAAAGCCTTATGAAACTTTTTACGTCTCATTTAAGTACTTTTGAACAATAAGAATATGAATAGAAACTACTCGAGTTTTTGAGATTTAGTTTGAGTCTTTGAACTCATGAATTTCAAGTGAAATTAAATTGGCCCAGATAATACCACAGCTAGTTAAAGCAGCCCGCATTCACCCTTGTAAGCCAAATAATGCTTTTACGTATTCCTAAAGAGTCCCTGCTGCCATGGGGAAAAAAAAAATCTCATTTTTGTTCACAATAAACAGCCCTGATGGATTTCTGTAGTCGGTCCTGAGTACCTATGTGCTTCATTGTCTTTCAGTCCTAAGAACATGCATCTTACAAAGACACAGATGCAGAGGCCTAAAAAGCAACACCCAGTGCTCCATTAATGTCTGATAATCAGGGCCGTTTCTCACTAATTTGGCAGCCTGTGTGTTGTACAACAGTTTAAAATGATGAACAATATTTCACTGTCTCCCATATTGATCTCTCAATAAAGCAGTCAAATTTAATGTTTTCTGTAATGATAATTAAGTTCATTTAAGAAAGGGAGACACTGACATCTGCCCAACAAACGGTGTTACAGGTAAGTTATAGGATTCTAATCAACACCAAAATCAGTTTATTATAAATCAAATGAAAGTTTATTAACTCACCATGTCTCTGCTATTTGACATGTTCATAGTAAACGTTTTCTTTTTTTTTTTTTCAAGACAGAGTCTGACTCTGTCGCCCAGGCTAGAGTGCAGTGATGCAATCTCAGCTCACTGCAAGCTCTGCCTCCTAGGTTCACGCCATTCTCCTGCCTCAGCTTCCAGACTAGCTGGGACTACAAGCGCCCGCCACCACGCCCGGCTACTTTTTTTGTATTTTTAGTAGAGACGGGGTTTCACTGTATTAACCAGGACGGTCTCGATCTCCTGACCTCGTGATCCACCCGCCTCGGCCTCCCAAAGTGCTGGGATTACAGGTGTGAGCCACTGCGCCCGGCCTATGGTAAATGTTTTTAAGATTAGAGAGTCATACTTTCAGTGTAGAGAGGTATGGGGCAAAAGCAGATATCAGAGAAGGAAATTTCAAAATCAAAAGTGATTTTTAATGCCCCAGATTGACTTGATAGATTCATTATTCTGTATACAAAATCACTCTGCTACCTTGTTCCCCTACTTTACAATAGACTGAGAGAATCTGTCTACTAGAAAAAACATCATTTCTAGGAAAATGTGCCTATTGAGAATAGAGTAAAAGAGAGAAATGCTAAGTCCTTATGGTGTTTTAGTTTCACAGTGCTATGATTTTGGAGTATAAAATTTTTTTTTTAGGATTTTTTTTTCTTTTTTTCCCCTGAAACCCACAAGGTGGAGGGGGCTGGCTTAGTAAGAGCAAATCAATGAATCTGTGTCTCAGCATGGCATTTGCATGTGGATACAAACAATGAATATTGGATACATTATCTTAAAAATCACAAAGGAAAAATTATTCCCGTTTTTCCTCAATGATCTGGAGATTTCATATATAATAAGATTGAAATAATCTAAGAACTCTCATCAATCCCTTTTGCTATAGCACAAGAAATCTGTCTCTATACAACACCATGCATAGAGACCGGCTGGGAACCAGTAGCTAAATGAATGGCAAGGATAATCATGATGGCAAGGGTGATGACTAAGGTTGAAGATGATGACAGAAATAATGCAGTGTTGGCTTATTGAAAATCTAAATAGGGCTATTTAAGTTCTCACTGAATAAATTTACAAACATGGACAGTGATTCCTTAAGAAGTTAAACATCTGTCATGAATGTATGTATTTTAAGCTAGATTCCTGATCAGTAAATACATGCACACTTTGCTACTGTTTGTAATCAGTGAACCACAGCATGCATCGAAGTCAAAAAAAAAGTAAGGTCCAAACTGTAGAAACTTTGAAAGTATTTGGTCTAGAAACAATAGTAACTTAACCATAGAGAATTTCCACTTGTGAGTTTTGTAGTAGAAATGAAGAAAAGCTTGCCAGTTACAGAATATTTTCCAATAGAGTACTGTGTGAGAGCTACGGATACAATCACTTAATAGCTTAATGATACATTATAATTGCAAGGCCATTTCAAACACATTATTAAACACATTATTTCATTGATGACATATAAGTGATAGGTAATTTTAATATTTATTTATTTATTTATTTTGAGACGGAGTCTCTCTGTTGCCTAGGCTGGAGTGCAGTGGCACGATGTCAGCTCACTGAAACATCTGCCTCCCAGGTTAAAGCTATTCTTGTGCCTCAGCCTCCAGAGTAGCTTAGACTACAGATGCACCATCATGCGTGGTTAATTTTTTGTATTTTAGTAGAGATGGGGTTTCACCACTTTGCCCAGGATGGTCTTGAACTTCTAAGCTCAGGCAATCCGCCCACCTCAGCCTCCCAAAGTGCTAGGATTACAGGCATGAGCCACACCACGTGGCTATTATTCCCATTTTAAAAATGAGAAGATTGAGCCTTTTCTTATATTTGCCTCTAAATATTAATGGGTAATTTGAAGTTATTTGGTTTATTCCTTTTCTCTCCTATATGTTAGCAAATTTAGGTAATTTTTCTACTGTATATCTGCAAATGCATCCATGTGCAGAAGCACCGGTAGACTTACATTTACAAGAATATATCTACATTAATCTTAACTATGGACTAGCTGTTTTCTTTTGGACTCTCTGGACTTCAGTCACTTTATAAAAAAAATTCAGGAATAAATTTCCTCCATAATAACAATTTTAAGTATATTAGGTAACAAAAGATCTGTGAATAAGCATTACATATTTTAGAGTGATTTATAATTTCAGAAGATGTTTGTGAAATTTCTATAAAAAAGGCCGGGTGTGGTAGCTCATGCCTATAATCCCAGGACTTTGGGAGGCCAAGGTGGTTGGATCATTGAGGTCAGGAGCTCGAGGCCAGCCTGTCTAACACGGTAAAACCTGTTACAATTCAAGGTGAGATTTGGGCGGGGACACAGAGCCAAACCATATCAGGATACTTTTCCTTTTGCTTATTAAAAAAAGATAAATGAAATAACAAATAACATATACGTATATGCCAATGATATCCTACTGAAACTGCCACCATGGGCTCTATCATCTAGTCTACCCTCCCTATAGTCCCATCAGTCCTCCTGATATTCACTGAAGGCTGTAATTATTATTTCTGTTTTCTACCCCAGCCTTTCTCTGATCTGCATTCCCAATAAAGTCAGAAACTAATCGATATCCTGCTCTCCCAAATTCTTCAATACTTCTTCCTCATCCCTTGTTCTCCAAAACTTCACCAATCTCCAAAATAATACCTTCGAAAAGCTACTAGTCTCCCTCCACCTCCCCATTCCTTTCAATTAACTGACTGTAGTACCCTCTCTGCTACAAATTCCTCCATGCTATGTAGACCAGCAACGAATAAACTTTTCACTTTAAAAGGCTATGTAGCAATGCCTTAGTTATTTTAAGACATTTGTTTTCTGTCACTATTATGCAACTCTGCCATTGCAGTAGGAACATGAACACGTACATGGGTACATATTTGTAATAGGTGAATGTGGTACGTATTTGTAATAAGTGATTGTGGCTGTGAGACTTGAAATTCATTTTCATAACATTCAGCCTGGCACCCAGTCACCCTTAATGTATGATTTATGTATCTACATAGATGGTACCCAAATTATAATGATTAGACTTAAAATGTTTTGACTTTATAATGGACTTATCCAGGTGTTAAATATATTCTGACTTACAATACTTTTGACCTAATGATGGACTTATTGGGGTATGAAATGCATTTTCAACTTACAATACTTTTGACTTATGATGAATTTATCAGGATGAAATCCCATTGTAAGCCAGGAAGCATCTGTATACATATTTGTGTGTGTGTGTGTGAGTATGCCACACATATATGTAAATTACTACATGCATTGTCTGTACATATACAGACACATATATGTGCATATATTTATTCACACTCATGCAAAAAAATTGCTAAATAAATTTATATATTATAATCCGTATATGCATATGTATGTGTGTATGTTTCTCCTACAACCTCCCTATGCTCCACATCATTTGGTAGTAGCACTTCTTCAGAGCAACATCTATATCCACCATCTCAATTTCTACTCTATCTTCTTAACATCTCTTAACACTGATTCAACTGAAACTGCTGTAGATCAAGTCACAAGAATTTTACTCTTCCAAATTCAATGAAATATTTTGTGACTTCATGTGGTTCTACCTCTTTGAAGCATTTAGCAATAATGGCCATCCTTCTCCCACTGCTATAGCCCCACTCCCAGCTCTTGACACAGTCTTTGTTTTGGGGTCACATGGCACCAATCGTTCCTGGGTTTTTGTTGACTTCATTAGCTTCTCTTCTTTTGTTACTCATTTATTTTTGTACCCCACTACTAAATTTGGGAGAGTTTCTGGACTTAATTCTCAGCCCTCTCTCATCCTCCTTCTTTACACTAATCTAGGTAATCTTACTAATTCTCATGACTCCCCTTACCATGAGACATGTTCCAGAGTGTCTGCAACCCTGATGCTATGTCTGAGATTCACAGTCATTTGTTTCAAGCTATTTGACATCTACACTTGTCTGTCTTGTGGATATCTTAAAATTAACATGTGAAAATTGACATTGTACACATACACACACCAAACACTTGAAACAATGATTAAAATATTTGGCCCCTCTCAGATTCTCCTATGTCACATTAAGTGACATTTACAAGGTTATCAAATACAAAAAAAAATTAAAATAAAGTGAAGTTATGTAAGATGTTGTTTTTTTCAAGCTCTTTTTCTATCTTCAAAATAAATCTGAAATCTCTCCAACTCCATTCATCACTGCAACCACTCTACGATAGCACGAGCATGCCAAAGCCAGACTGACCTTCCTATTTTCACTTTTAGTGTCTGAAATCGCATTGTTCAAATATATATATATTTCTAGAGATAGCCAGACCTGTAACAATAATCTGACCCCCAGGGTTCTTATCTGTTTCCTCCAAAATACATGCTCATGAGACTACAAACTCTGTTTCTGAAAAAAAAGTTGTTGTAATGAACACACTCAGTAGCCATCTAATAATAATTTAAAAAATAACAGCATTTACTGTGCATGTGTACACACACAACTTTATTTAATTCAGATGAATAACCTCAGTGTGCTACATATTTTAGTTTCTTTTTTTTACATTGAAAGTAAATGAATAAGCTCAAGTTTGTCAATTACCTGCTTAAGCACACATAACTTCTGTCTCTTACATACACGAGGTACTTAGAAAACTCAAAAAGGATTCTAACAAACTGCATGTCATAAGTATAGTAATTGTAGTTGAAGTAAAACACACTTATACGTATCTAGAAAATGATTCAAGACTTCTTCAGAAATAGTTTCAAAATTCAGACAGTACTGTGAAAACAATTAACACACACACCCCAGTTCAAAACTAAAATATACTCAGGCTGAATCCAAATCATAATTACACAGCCCTTAACTCTCTTTCTTCATCCCTATCATTTTTTTGTAAATACTCATCCCTTGAACACATACTTACAACGCTTTTCTCTATTCCCTTTGTGCCTTGAATGTTTCTCCTCCTAAAATCTGTTTATCTCAATCTACGCTAGCCTGAAATCCAGACCACCTACCTCAAAACATATAAAATGGGTGTGCGGGCTGTCAAGCTTGTATGTGTGTCTGAATGCATCTGAGTGTGTGTGAATTTGTGTTAATTACCTGCAGAGTCAAACAACTATGTTTTTTTCAGCCAGGCTACCTTCCCAGAGGGATTATTTTTATTATACCAGTTGGAAAATACATAAATGATAGAAAGGATCTATATATGATGAATAGAAGCTTTTCATTTATAACTATTCTTATGAATAGAGTTTTAAATGAGTTCTATATAACCTTTCTAAATGTCTAGAATATTGGTTATGAGGTACAATCATTTCTACCTAGACATAGTCATTGATTTTTCAAGTATTCTGTTATGCTAATGTGGTATGCTCCTTGTTCTCTCAAGTTATTCTAAGAGTCACTTGAAACAGTGATGAGCAAAATCAGGCTTCTATCAAGTACTCTGCATAGGAATTTAGAGAAAGACAGAGAAGGTAAAGGGTTCATGATTTTATTATAAAAGAAGTTATACTCTCCATCAAAATTTGAGAGAAATTTATTCCTGAAAGCAAATGATAATGAGATCTCGCACTGAAAATCTGTAAGTTTAAAAGGCAATTAGCTTGTCTATCTTATTCACCTACGGGGGGAAAAACAATTCAGTTCTCACTGTTAAAATGGATTGCAGTCATATTGGATTTGAAAAGCTGACTTTTTAAATATTTATGAATATCCGAGCCCTGCATAAGAGTAGAAAAGAGGGCACATACAATTTAGAAAACTTTCATTCAGCTGAATGACTTCATGTAGATTTTTTATTTTATTGAAACACAGATTGAAATATAAAATTTACTATCTCTGTTATAAAAAATCAAAATAAAAACATTCAAAATGAAAAAGTTATAGGGCACTTTTTTTTTTTTTTTGGAAAATAGACTGTCAGAGTAATTTCTTAAGATTTGTTCTTTTATTAGAACATTCTAAATTAGAAATGCTTTTAAGAAAAGAGTTTTAGATTATGCATTTATAACCATCCTGACTGAAACACAGATGAGGGTGTTGCCACACAGATCAAAGACAGTGTTTTATTATGAGAGTACAAAGTCAATCCCTAGGGAATATAATTTGTTTAATGTTAATGAAAATATCTGTATTTAGATAAGCAGGTTGGTTGACTATATGCTTGTATACCTTAAAAACCATTTCAGCCTGGGCATACTGGTACGAAACTTGGCTATTTATAGACAAATTATACAAATCAGTTATATTTGTCCTACAATGCCCAATCTCATACTTTTAGTACATAAAATAATTATTATGCTTTGGGAATAATGTTTGCGTAGTTTATTGAAAATCATGTTGATAGTTTAAGTAGGTTTCTAGACCAGAAGTTGGCAACCTTTTTCCATGAAGGGTCAGACAATAAATACTTTTGGCTTTGAAGGCCATAGAGGCTGTTGCAAATATTCATCTCTGTCACTGTAGTGAAAAACATTGACAATACACAAACAATGAGCACCTGAGTGCTGATAAAACTTTATTTACAAAAACAGGTATAGGTAGTGGGCTAATCCTACTCTAGGCTACCACTAGCTATTTTTAAATGCTTTCAAATTTGCAAAGGAAGAAAAAGTCTGTAATTAACATCCTATTTATACTATCTCTTATTTTTTGGATATGGGAAGAAACGAAAAAAACAAAAAATGATCAAATACATGTGTTGAAAAGTGTTTAGCAGCGAACTGACTAATTACTACTATCCATAGCTTGTTTACTTGACTCCAGCCTCCATCATTTCAGCTTGAAAACCTTGAGTGATGAAGAACTCAGTACCTAAAGAGGCCTGTCCCTACTGTCTTCAATTTTTGGACAATTCTAATTATTAAATACTTGTCACTTATCATTTATGTTGTGTTCAGAAGCAACTTGGAACAGTTGAGCAGTGATTCAGTGTGAACTTGCCTAACATATTGCACCCATTTAGATATGCATAAGCTAATTTTAATTATCTAGCATCCTTAAAATTAATGGCCTGTCTTAATTTTTATCAAATAAATACTTTTAGGCATATTTTTGGAATTAGGATTTTTCTTTAAATATAAAATTCTTGCTGAGCATTTGTTAAGTGTCAGAATCTGTTCTAGGCATCAGGAATAAAAATGCAAGTAGATGGAAAGATGCTCTAGGAACTCACCGTCTAAGTTAAATTTTCCAGCCTCCTGCTGAGTCTTCTAATTGCTCATGTTAGCTACATACACGTAACTGTGATCTGCTAGGAAGAACCTTGCCAAGAGATTATTTCACAATGATGGCTTGCTCATTTCTTTATCACCATATATTCTCATGTCATAGTCATTGTCACTCAAAATACTCGTTTATCTATTATAACTTTTATCTTTTAGAGAAATTGAATTTATTTCCTGAGATAAGTTTTTGTTGCCTGATTCATGCTACTCATGATTCATTCTAAGCAAATTTAGCAGAATCAAATATGTTGTCAAATCCTCCACCCCTTTATCAGGAAACTCAAACAGAATTTACAAATATGTTTTGCCAGGATTGACAGTGTGCAGCGTTGGGTGTGCATTAAAATTTTATGTTGCCTGGTCCAGATATTTTCATACCTACTTCTTAAGATTTTATAGATGCTTCTTCGAAAGAGGCAGCTCTAATATGCCACTTTGATTTTATGACTTTCACTAATATTATCATTTTTTTCTGATGTCAAATTTGGAACTGATAATATCTGATGAATTACCTGTGATTTTCAGTTATCAAACTGTGCTAAGGGACCATAGCTAAAGCATGACTCAGGAATTACTCAGCTTGGAGTCTATGAGGTTATGCTTTGTCTACTGTTTCCTAAGTATGAAAAGAAACACACCCGGACTGTGTTATCTTCTGTTATCAGAAATGGGAAGAAAAATAATGGGAGTGTGTGTGGATGTATTAATATTTGTCAAAAATAAGCTGCTATGTCAGGAATTTTGCCTTTCTGTTTTGAAGCCCAGCCAATATTCACTCAATACTACCAACATACTCACTTCCAGAAATTTAGAACATGGGACAAAATTTATAAACCTGACTTGACTTTCCACTCTCAGAGAAAACAAACAAACCACATTACTTAATTTGATGTTAACACTAGAAGTATCATGGCTTTCTGTGTTTGCAGAAGTTACTGTAAATGTGCACACTCATTTCTGAGACAGAAAAATGAAGTCCTTAAAAAAAAAGTCTATTTTTATTTCTACATGCATTTATTTGGTTTCTCTAATCTCTTAACTTTTAGTCCTTCATTTTAAGAAAGGCTTTTTTTTTTCTATAATCTGTGAAAAGATAACATATTTAAGGAAAAATGATGCCTATTATTTTATTTTTTACATACTGAGAGCTTTCAGGAGTGAAAATTAATACAGGAAATGAATATGTTCTCAAATGAAATTTGTATTTGAAAGGAAAATCTCATACTTTCTTCTCATTTTTTGTCCACTTCTTTATATGTTACTTGTTTATTTTTTTTTATTTATTTTTATTTTTTTTTTGAGATGGAGTCTAAAAAACTGAGTGTGCTGTATGAAGGCAAAAATTCCATTTGTTAGCAATAAAAGTGGAAACTTTCTCTATTCTAGTCTAAAACACCCTCAAAGAGCCATAACATTCACCATCTATGGCTTTGATGCCTACAAACCAGAAGAAAAACGCTGTGTGTGCGCGCGTTTGTGTGTGTCCCAAATTGAGAGAGAAGATGAGATTTTGCTCAGTATGCACTGCAAGGGCCATTCTTGAGTAGAAGGAACACATTTTCAGTCCATTTCCATCACTTAGAGACTTCCTTTTTTCCTCTCTGAAAGGAATCTCTAGCCGTGCATCATTATAGTGTGCAGTGGTAAAGAAAAGAGGAAGTGAGTGAGAGGGAGGGCTGCAGGGAGAAGGAACTAAAAGAACTATAGAATCAAAAGAAAAGGTACTGCGCTGTAAGATGAAAAAAATAATGCCACTTCCACTTTGAGACCAAACCTTTTTAAAGCTTGTAGTAATTTTCAACTTTTATTGCCACTATGCACACCTGCAAGAATATGGGCTTTTGTATACAGGAAAAGACCACGTACATCACAATGCACACTCACCCACTTGCTCTGAGCTTATACATTCAGTCAGCTAACATTTAGATTTATCTGTGTTCACATAGCTCAACTGAAGGATTTGTTCATTTTAAGCCTTTATAGAAGACTTTCCTCATTTCTATAAACCAGTTTGTACTGGTTTGTACTAGAAAATGGAATGTCATAAATGTGTTGACACTTTTGTTCCCAAGGTTATTTTTTGTGTGTTTCAAACTTTTCTTTACATGTTGTTAATTAAAATACCTATTGATTTTTTAAATACAAAGCTATAATATGATATGGAAAAAAACCAATATTTTGCTGATTCCCATTGAAAAATTTCAAAGCTAAATGTGTGACTATGAAATAAAAGAAAATAAGCATCTCTATTTAAATACTTAGAAAATCAGGATTACACAAAATTCATGTTTAAGACAAAATTATAAAATTTATTTTCCTATTTCAATAAATAGAATCAGAATTGTGATCTATACTTTTATTACAGAAGCTGCCTAATTTTTGACTATATACTATGTAATCCTTAAAGTAACAGTTTAATCAAAATGCCTAAAAATTAAAAAAAATAACTTATTATTGTCTTGTACTTTTTGATATCACAAATACATTGATGTTTTGGAATGCTTTGAACTGATGAAGACTAATCTACATTCTGAGATCTGTGTCTGCCAGTAGCATAGATTGTTTGTTTCCATTTGACCTGATGCATAGACAGCTAAAGTTGGAAGAAATTTCTGAGGACTCGTAACTCAAAATGCCCTTCACTGTATCCTGCATAAGGCAGAAGACACTCTATTCCACCTGTTAACTCTGGCTAAATGGAATTTAGCAAAAAACTGAATTAAATAAAAATTCCCAGCAATAGAGCGAAGCGGAATTCATGAACTGTGTTAGCTTATTAAAAGGAAGGACATCTAAGCAGAAAATAGTTCTTTTAGAGGCCTAAAATGTGGAACACCCAGACCTCTTGGAGACCATTTAGATGACAGTGGAAAATGATACAGGTAGTAGGCAAGGTCCTTAAAGTTGGACATGGCAGATTTTTTAATACTGTTCCTGACAGCATCATCCTTACAAAAGGAAGGATGAATATTAACAATTATAACTGTGTCCAGAGGCCACTATATTGCCGTGGGCTGTCTCTAGTCATTCCACACCCAACTTGATGAAAAATGAACACGTAGTCATGTATCCCAGAAAGAAAATTTGCCTCTAAAAGCAAGTGTTAGTAATATATATTTTACTGAAGATTTTCTGAAGGGGAGAGAAATAAGATTTACATTATAGAACAAAAAGCACAATTTAATAATTCATTATTACCATCTCTGTTTTCCTCTAAATCTGTCTCTAAGTATTAAAAATTTCATCTATTTTTCCCCCTTCCCTTATGTGTCCTTTCAAATGCCATCTATTATGTCTCGTAAGGTAGCCAGTGTTTTCTGTTTTCAAATCCTGTACAGTAATATACTACCCTGGTGATTGGCATTTGCCTCCATCCCGTTTTAGAAAGAAACTTGATCGCCCAAGCTTGCTCCTATGGGTCTAGTTATTTAACACCTCTTATATAGTTTAATGTTTACAATAACAATGCTATAATAGTGACATTTGTACATTAATTAAATGTATTTAAATTAAATACAAAATTAAAACAGGCTGGGCACAGTGGCTCACACCTGTAATCCCAGTGCTTTCGGAGGCCGAGGCGGGTGGATCACAAGGTCAGGAGATAGAGACCATACTGGCTAACACGGTGAAACCCTGTCTCTACTAAAACTACAAAAAATTAGCTGGGTGTGGTGGTGGGTGCTTGTAGTCCCAGCTACTCAAGAGGCTGAGGCAGCAGAATGGTGTGAACCTGGGAAGCGAAGCTTGCAGTGAGCCAAGGTCATGCCACTGCACTCTAGCCTGGGCAACAGAGCGAGACCCCATCTCAAAAAAAAAAAAAATTGACAAACTCTGTTAAAAAATGTTAAACAAGCAAACAAACAAACCAGGTAGCTTCCTTTGCTTTGTGGGCCTTTAATAAATAGTGACAGTGATGTAGAAATTTTGTTGAATGTTAAGACAGTATAGAAAAAAATATAAAATGCAACTTACTCATTAGTGATCAAGCTCCAGTGTTTCCTCCTGGGGCACCACTGTGACCAAAATGTTCAAAAGCCCAGGCAGATGTTAACAAATGATTTTTGGATGGAGGATGATTGCATTGTATACTTTGTCTCAGCCTTTCATTTTGATGGATCTTTGCTCATTCGCTTTTGTTCATTTTCCATTTAACAATTAACAACATGCATAAGGACCTCATGTTTGCTACAGGTTCTGTGGACACAAAGATGAACACTACATTGCCCTGCTTTGGGGTTTGTAAAGCAAGCTGACAAGAGTTAGCAATACATACCAAGAAGCTACAATGTACAGCATTTTATGCAGTGTGAAGTAGATGGAATGAGAGAAGAATATGCTTTATTCTGCTTGAAGAAATCAGTTATTAGAGTCAAAATGGCATGTGACCTGAACCCGACAGGCCGAAATAGCTCTGACAATTGGGCAGGACATGAAGGTACCACTGGAGAAAGAGGATGAAGGGAAAGGTTTGTGAAAGCACATAGTGATTACACGAAAAGCAAATAAATTGATGTTGCAGAGAAAAAGTGTCATAAGCACACACTCAAAAATTAGTCACTTTCAAGCTGCACTTAAGATCTGAATAGCTAAGGACAAGCTACTTAGCATATCTAATTCTCAGCAAACTCATTTCGAAATTGAGGATAATCATAACAACTTTCTCAATATGAAATGGTTTAATTTAAGTATTTGGCACATTGCTTGTCATGCTAAGTGTTTAACAAATATTAGCACATCTTCTTCCCTTTTTTTGCCTTTTAATTTGTCTTCTCTTCTTTTCTGAAAGTGTTACTAGAGTTGAAGCTTGAAGTACTGAAAGAGTAGAAGGTGAAACAGAGTATTATCTGTGCAAAGGAGATTCATCGAGAGTGTAGGTAATTGCTCTAGAGCTTTAATTCTTTGAATGTTGTAGAAAAGCAATTTTTTTCTATGTTGCTAGAAAGTTTTAAGGATGGATTTTTTATATTTATAAATGGGAAAAAACAACTAGCCAAGGGGAAAGATCAAGCTCTCAGTTTTCCTAATATTACTGAAAAATCAAGTCACAGATTAATTGTATAAGAATCAATAATAACACAAAGATCATTTAACAATTTGGATGCTTTTATGGGGGAAAAAGTTTGAGCAATGTTTTACTTTCAATGATTATTCTAACAGTTAATATCAATTAAACTTAATATGAATATAGATAAGGAAAGAAACTAAATGCTATAATACTATTTCCAAGTTAAAGTATAATTTATTTGTACTGTTACCTTTTATAGACCATATTTTTAATTTTATTTTTAATTTTTATCTATCTATCTATTTATTTATTTATTCTGAGACCAGGTTATGAGACTGGCTAATTTTTGTATTTTTGGTAGAGACAGGGTTTTGCCATGTTGCCCAGGCTGATCTCTAACTCCTGGGCACAAGCGATCTACTGGCCTCAACCTACCAAAATCCTGGGATTACAGGCCTGAGCCATCACACCCAGCCTATTGGCCATATTTTAACGTCAAAACACAGAGTATTAAAGGATGTGTATTTTCACCATCTTACTCAGAAGTTTTATTTTTCTTTTCTTTCTCTCTCTTTTTTTTGTTTAATTATTATTATACTTTAAGTTCTAGGGTACACATGCATAACGTGCAGGTTTCTTACATATGTATACTTGTGCCATGTTGCTGTGCTGCACCCATCAACTCGTCACCACCCATCAACTCGTCATTTACATCAGGTATAATTCTCAGTGCAATCCCTCCCCCCTCCCCCCTCCCCATGATAGGCCCCGGTGTGTGATGTTCCCCTTCCGGAGTCCAAGTGATCTCATTGTTCAGTTCCCACCTATGAGTGAGAACATGCGGTGTTTGGTTTTCTGTTCTTGTGATAGTTTGCTAAGAATGATGGTTTCCAGCTGCATCCATGTCCCTACAAAGGACACAAACTCATCCTTTTTTATGGCTGCATAGTATTCCATGGTGTATATGTGCCACATTTTCTTAATCCAGTCTGTCACTGATGGACATTTGGGTTGATTCCAAGTCTTTGCTATTGTGAATAGTGCCACAATAAACATATGTGTGCATGTGTCTTTATAGCAGCATGATTTATAATCCTTTGGGTATATACCCAGTAATGGGATGGCTGGGTCATATGGTATATCTAGTTCTAGATCCTTGAGGAATCGCCATACTGTTTTCCATAATGGTTGAACTAGTTTACAATTCCACCAACAGTGTAAAAGTGTTCCTATTTCTCCACATCCTCTCCAGCACCTGTTGTTTCCTGACTTTTTAATGATCGCCACTCTGCTGCCCAGGCTAAAGTGCAGTGGCACAATCTTGGCTTACTGTAACCCTGCCTCCTGGGTTCAAGCAATTCTCCTACCTCAGCCTCCTGAGTATTGGGGTTATAGGCATGTGCCACCACACCTGGCTAATTTTCATATTTTTTGTAAAGATGAGATTTCACCATATTGCGTAGGCTGGTCTTGAACTCCTGACCTCAAGTGATCTGCCTGCCTCAGCCTCCCAAAGTTGAAGTTTTCTTTTAATTGAATAAAGTAAACAAACAAATAAACTTGGCTTGAAAATACCTCTTTTAGAATGTTCCTGTACTTGAGATTTTTTGTTTTTAGTTTATCAAGATTGATTAGTAACATGGTTTGACTGTGTCCCCACACAAATCTCATCTTGAATTGTAACTCCCACAGTTCCCACATGTCATAGGAGGAACCCCAAGGGAGGTGATTGAATTATGATGGTGGGTCTTTCCTGTGCTGTTCTCATGACAGTGAATGAGTCTTACAAGATCTGATGGTTTTAAAAAGAGGAGATCCCCTTCACAAGCTCTCTCTCTCTGTGTCTGCTGCCATCCAAGTAAGATGTGACTTGCTCCTCCTTGCCTTCCACCATGATTGTGAGGCCTCCCCAGCCATGTGGAACAGTAAGTGCATTAAACCTCTTTGTTTTGTAAATTGCCCAGTCTTGGGCATGTCTTTATCAGCAGTGTGAAAACAGACTGATGTAGTTAGCTTTAATGATCTGGTGAAAGTTTTCTTAGAATTATAAGAATAATTAACAATTATTATTCCATACATACTTGATAATATGATTAGAAAGAAAATTAATTGTTCCAATTTAGTTCCTACTGGGCAGACATTTTTATATAACAATGTCTTTTGATTAGTCAGATAAAAGTACATTGGATGCTAGGTTAGTTCCATTCAGGAGTTCAGAGATTGAAGTGAAATAGTCACATTGACTCTTAAGCTCTCCATTTAATGAATGAAGAGGGTGTCTTTTATGTCATTACTATTTTACAACTTTTGGACTCTTCTTGATGTATCACATAAAGAAAAACATAAGAAGTAAATTAATGGCAACCATTATAGCTTTATGATACATATACAATTTCCCCCTTCCCCCCTTTTGTTTTCAGACTTAGGAGAATTATATTCCCATCAATAGATCTTTTGGTTGGTTATATATAGAATTAGAATACACCTTTAATTCTACCAATTCATTTGGTAAAATAATCTTTCCACATAACTTCTGTGAACTCCAAAAATCTGAGACAGTTCTCAGTTAATTTAGAAAGTTTATTTTGCCAAGGTTGAGGAGGCATGACTGTGACACAACCTCAAGAGGTCCTGACAACGTGTGCCCAAGGTGGTCAGAGCACAGTTTGGTTTTATACATTTTAGGGAGATGTGAGGCATCAATCAACATATGTAAAATGAACATTGGTTCAGTCCAGAATGGTGGGACAACTCGATGTAAAGGTGGAACAACTCAAAGTGAGCAGGAGGCTTCCAGGTCGTAGGTAGATAAGAGACAAGTGGTTGCATTTTTTTTCAATTTCTGATTCGCCTCTCCAAATGAGGCAATCAGATACGCATTTATCTCAGTGAGCAGAGGAGTGACTTTGAATAGAATGGGAGGCAGGTTTGCCCTGAGCAGTTCCCAGCTTGACTTTTCCCTTTAGCTTAGTGATTTGGGGGCCCTAACATTTATTTTCCTTTCACATTTTCTTCATTAATTCTTCTCATAAATCCAATAACCCTTACTTACAAATTTAATTAAAAACTTCAAAGTGTTTATTTTCATTCTCAACAGGTTGTTTTTAGCGATTCATAAGAAGCAAGCATGAACTACTTCTCTGATATAAACATGCACAAATTTAATAGAATTTTTTTTAAATTGTGGAGACAAAACTGATGTCAAGGTGTTACTTAGCAATTCTTCTGCTATGTATGTCTGAAAATCTTTTACCTAAATATTATCTACTTTCCTGAATGTCTCCATAATAAATGATTTCAGTTTTATATTCTCATTAAAGATGATTAAGAACTTATAACAAAATTATGTGTGATATTTATGCAAATCATTTCAATTTTGTGCATATAATCAGGTTTTCATATACATATAATTTTTATCTCAAAGTAGAATAGAGTTTGGAGTAAGTATTATGTTCAGATCCATTATATATGAAAGTAGGCATAGCAGTTGGATAAAAGAGTTTCACTTTAAAATATCTTTCTCTGGTTTTAGTATTTACATTGTTCTTATAAACCAGAAAAGTGGCAATATTATTTTTCACATTGAGTATACTGACAGAGGCATGAACAAAATAATTGTTCCTGGTAAGATATAATAATTCTCATAAATGGTAAAATCTAGATGACACAACAAACTACTAAACACAACATTCTCCTTAAAAGTATAAGACCTGAATACCAAATTATGAATGATGATTATGGAGGATAATAGAAAATTGAGATCAGGGCTACTGATGGATCCAGTAACTGGTGTCCCCATTTTCCCTAATAAGGAGTGGAATAGTACAATATGGACTGAGGGCTATGTCTACCCAGATTGCAGAGAAACGTAACATAGCATGTGACATTTTGAGAGAGTTATTTAATTGGAAACTCTGTGAAGGGAGACATAAGATCCAAAAGTATGTGTGTATGTTTGTGTGTGTATTTGTGTGTGTGTGTGTGTGTGAGAGAGAGAGAGAGAGAAGAGAGAGAGAGAGAGAGAGAGAGAGAGAGAGAAAGAGAGAGAGCTTATGCAATGAGAGAAGTAGTGGTTGGGAGAGAAGTGCTCCAGATGGTAAGTAAGCAGAGAGTAAACTCAAGAGATTATTCTGAGTTGTGTGATTTAGTATTGTCCTTGGGGCACCTTTAGCTTAAAGCCTTTCACAAACTTTTCAAGTTTTAAGAAGCCCAATTACCAATCCCTAGTTCTTGTACCGTTCCCAGACCAAAGGGACTCTTGGATACCAGAGGAAGAGTTGTTGGTAGTCACCAACACATCTGCATAAGAACGAGAGATTTTAATTGATACTGGAAGATGGCAAATGCAGTCTAGAAAATTAGAATAAAAAGCACACTCTTTAGATACCAGTTTTGTTGGAAAATGTCAGTGAAGAAGAAAAATTGGTTGCTCTTTATTTTCCTCCCGGTCTAACATGAAAGGATCAGGCTTCTGGCACTTTGAAAAAATGGAGAACTCATCGAAATTACCGTGATACACAGGATGACTAAAATAAAAAGTTAGTTTTTCCAGCAAAACAGAACTAAAGCCATTATCAGAAGCTGTAATAAAAGTGCACCATGAAACAGTAGGAGGAGAAATTTAATTTAAATCTGCAGAGGTGCTCTTCCATTCATTGTAATTCAGAGACAAGATTTTTGCCCTGGGCCGGGCGCGGTGGCTCACGCCTGTAATCCCAGCACTTTGGGAGGCCGAGACGGGCGGATCACGAGGTCAGGAGATCGAGACCATCCTGGCTAACACGGTGAAACCCCGTCTCTACTAAAAAATACAAAAAAAAAAAAAAAAAACTAGCCGGGCGAGGTGGCGGGCGCCGGTAGTCCCAGCTA
The DNA here is from genome assembly GCF_037993035.2 of Macaca fascicularis. NCBI lineage: Eukaryota > Metazoa > Chordata > Mammalia > Primates > Cercopithecidae > Macaca > Macaca fascicularis. The sequence goes on from NC_088381.1 coordinate 152,153,656, forward strand.
CTCGGGAGGCTGAGGCAGGAGAATGGCATAAACCCGGGAGGCGGAGCTTGCAGTGAGCTGAGATCCGGCCACCGCACTCCAGCCTGGGTAACAGAGCGAGACTCCGTCTCAAAAAAAAAAAAAAGATTTTTGCCCTTAGGGTCCAAATTCATTAGTAAATTAAGTGTTAATAGTAAAAGTGTAGTCCTTGAATTCTTGTGCTTTAGGTATAGGCTGTACTTAATGAATTCCTTCCACAGAGTATAGAAAGACGAAAGATACTCTCTTTACTATAGAGAAATCTCAAAAGTACTACCTTATCCAGAGGATCAAGGTTAAAAAAAAAAAAGTCATACATCATGTTAATAGCATGTACTCTTGCTAGAATGTGACAAAGGGCACGCAACCTGTCTTGTCTTCCTCTAAATATCTTATAACCCAGGACTAGAATGAGAAGAAAATCAAACCAATTGCAATAGAAGGACATCATATAAAATATCTGACCAGTACTCCTTAGCACTTTTAAGGCCATCAAAAACAATGTAAGCCTAAGGAACTGCAATAGTCAAGTGGACTATAAGGGACATGACAACTAAATGTAATGTGGTATCCAGAAACAGAAAAATCTATATATTGGGTAAAAGCAAAAAAGTCCAAATGCAAGTATGGATGTTAGTTAATGATAAAATATTGATCAATATTGGTTGATTTGATTATAACAAATGTACCATACTATACAAGATGTGAATAATAGGGGAAACTAAGCTCAGGGATATGCAAATTCTCTTTACTACTTTCAAAACTTTTCTGTATATCTAAAACTGTTCCTAAAGAGTAATTTTGTCTTAAAAAGTCAATAGAAAGGCCGAATAACTAAAAAAAAAACATGGCCACAACAAAGTTACTGATCAGAAATGTCACTTAAATTGTTACAGGACATGGTCCACAATGACAAAGACATGAACATTATTATTCAAAAATAATAGACAAAGGAGATCTCAGATATGTTGGTAACAGTGTCTGAAAGAATTTTAGTAAGAATGAACTGTAGAAATGACAAAACAAATAATAGAGATTCATGATACTGAATACTATAATACTCAGTACAATAAGGGACTACAACACCAAATGAACCTTAATTTTATACATATGGGTGAAACTCATAATTTCCAGGAATATAGGTATTATTTTATATGCTTACAAACAAACAAAAAACAACCTTAAAGAAATTAATCAAGACTGTTTTAATGTTCCCTCAGCTTAACTAAACTTTAGACAGGTTTATTCCCAAATATAGACCACTGACTTCCCTTTTATTAAAGCATTTTTCTTGGAAAACTTGCAACTGTAAATTCTTTTTCTGCTTATTTGAGATATAAATCTTATATAACCTATAAATGAATGTCTTTCTAAAAGACCTGGGGGTCACTTATTTAAAATGTAATCATCAAAAAAGACAGTGGCTTTGTATTTCAGTCTCTGTGAGAGGGTAGGAGACTAACTTCAGTTCCACTCATGTCTTCCAGTACTTCTCCACTAGCTCACTCCAGAGCTTCAAATTCCTGGGGCTTTTGTTTCTGCAAAGTTCAATCTCAAGTTGAGTTTAATCTCAAGTTGAGTTCGCTCTCTCCCCCATATTGCAATAGTCTTGAATAAAGTCTTCCTATCATGTTTAAATAGTCTGATTCAGTGATTTCTTTCACAGAACATAAATCAGATTTCAAAAAACTGATCGTTGACAAAATATTGATGGTAAAGGACTCTGACTCTAGATTTAGATTCAGTTATAATGACATATTAGAATATAAGAGTCAAATAAAGACATCTTCAATCATGAAAGAACTTTGAGAAATGTCATATAGGTCACACATTCATAAAATAAATCATAAGGAGATATTCCAGCAAATTAAAATTTGATACAAAAACAAGAAGATGCGTAAAAGATAATGGTAATAAAGGAATTCACAAAAACAATAGTTAATTCTAAATTATTATTGAAAATATTGGCAAAATATAATCTAAAGGTTAAATAAAATTATAAAACCAGAAGAAACCTAATATAGAAGTATTTTTAACAATCTGGAAAAATGTCAGATGATTTTTGACTATAGCTGGAAGATAGTGTAGTGGGACATAGGAAGACTATTTTTTTGTCAACTGAGAAATGTGTGTCTGGCTTTATGTAGAGAATATATAGTAAGTATGTTCAACTGTTGAAAGTTCCAGTTTAACAGAGGAATGACAAGAGAAGAAAGAAGAAAAAATAATCTACAAATACTCAGATAATAAAGCAAAAGAGATCAATGCTCAATGATAAAGAAAGCGAAAATAGACACTCATAAGAAAAACGTTAAACTCAAAAAGCGGATTGACATTGGAAAAGTATAGTCAAGCCAGAAGAGTGAATGTAAATGCGACTAGAGATGCAACATTTGCTTTATCTTCATTATTAATGAAGGAAATGCAAATTAAAGCAACTTCCACATTTGGCAAGAAATAAAAATAAATAAATAAAAAGGCACTTCTATGAATTTTGATAGGATCATAAATAAGTATAAAGTTGTGCAAAGCAATTTGGCAGAGTCTATCAAAATTTAAAACATGTCTAGTCTTTGTCCCAGCAATTTTCTTTTCAGCAATGTGGTCTACAGAAATAATTACACAAGTGCACAAAGAGATGTGTGATATAAAGTTTACTACGGCAACTGTTAATAACAATTGAGAACAACCTAAACTTTATTAACAGATAAATTATTTTATTTTATCTGTTTAATTCACAATATGTTACATAGTACAACTGCTATAAATAATAAAATGGATCTTTAGATTATTATAAAGCATTATCTATAAGATTATATTTTAAAAGTAGATTTTTAGAACATTCCATATTTAATTCTTATTTGAAAAAATCATATTTGTAGGTATACACGCATCCTTGCATTAATATACAGAAAGAGTACAATTGTTAAATGTAAATAACAAATGATGGATATTGTCTAACACAGGTGAAATCTGTTTATTTGGGGAAGGATTAAAGAGCAAGGGATAAAGGTTAACTAACTGTTAGACTACAAGTCTATTTGAATTATTTGAATTGTTTTACAACCCTGGTGTTTTTATTACCACAGGATGAAAAAACTGTTTGCACATTAGTATATATAATGTAAACAGACCATTTGTGTATATACACAACGTGAAGCACACATCCTCTCTCAGAATATGAAAGGCAGGTTGATGTTAGATGACTTTAAAGTTGTATTATGTGCTAAGTAACTATTTTATTAGCTTAGAAATTAAAATATTATATACAGCATGTTTTTTGAGAATTTATTTTAAATTACCATACTGAAAAGTTTTTTGAATATACAACAGTTAATAAATACCTGTATAATTGAAAGTATTCTTTAAAATCATTTCTCTCATTCACATCTTTTTGATAATGTTTCAAAAATTTGTGTCTTCTAACTTACTCTTGCTTTGTGCTAAACTAGGTATTTTTTTTTTCTTAGGGGATATTTTCATGAATAATTTTACATTATTTTCTTAGTGTTTTCTTCCACTTTGTAGGAAGAAAACTCACTCTCTGAGCGTTTCTTTCTTTAAACATGTTATTAAAAACAAATACTTTTTTATATTGGATAAAGACATTCTTCAGATTATACCCTTTTCCATTACACACACATACACATCACTTTGTTTTAAATTGTATTTCATTCAAAGAACAAAATTTGTAATTACTGAAATTTTAAAAACATAAAATAATGTTTCTTATCCTTCACCTCTGCATTGCTTTGCTGAACACTCACCTTTCATGGGATTTGAGGATATAGCTTAAAATTTAAAATGCTTTTTCCTGGGCTCTTAACAAAATTCTTACCAGTGATGTCTTTAGCCTTGACAATGAGAAACAACTTGTTTATATTGTCACCTTTATTGAGAAAAAAAAAAAAAAAATAGGTTCTTACCTCTAAGAGGAGACGTTCTTGATTTATCATTAAGCAAATCTTTATTTCTCTTTATCCAAAAGCTTTAGGGTCTAATATGCCCTCTTACCGACAGGCCTATGAGAATACAGTTCTATGCATTCACTCTCCCTGAAATAAGCCATCTGTAAGGTTCTATGTAGCCAGCAGCTCATCAACCAGAGTCCGAGGATTTCCAAGGCACAAACCATGCAGCTGGAAAATTACTGGTGTGCAGTGTAGATAAAGGTGTATGTTCATTCCCAGGGACTTCTCTTTGTACCTCCTGGAGGACCAAGTTGTTTTTCAAATTCCAAATTATTTACGCATCCAGCACAGCTATGATTTCTGACAAATATTCAAAAAATTGTTAAAATAATGCATTTTATGTGGAAAGTTTTTCAGGTATAAATGTAAAAATGAAAATGATTTCTTCATCCTTTTCTAGTGGGAATAATTATTGAGTTTGGCCTGAGGAATCAAAGACTTCTTTTTATTCATAAACAAAAATAGATGAATAGAGATACAGTTAGAGACTGACAACACTTAGTGCTCAGAATGCTGGCACAGCTAACGCAGGGAGAAAAGATGGAGTCAAAAATGTTGGATTTAGTGAAAATCACCAAATTGAAAGGTGGAAACAGCAGCCCCTGTCTCATTCTGCATTTGGAACAGGCATCCCAGAACAATACAGATTACTTATTTGAGAACCCAAAAATATCCCAGAGAAAGAACCCATCTATAGATACTACAATTTTGTGTTGCTACCAGTGGAATATAATATTCACAGCCAGCACACCACTGAAATACAGGAGACAACTTTGCCTATGTTCACTGAGTTTCCAAACCATTTTTAGTACCCCCTTTCTTGTTTTTTCCTTCCCTTCCCTCCCCTTCCCTTCCCTTGTTTCCTTTTCTTTCCTTTTGACATGGTTTTACTCCCATCTCCCAGGCTGGACTGCAATGGCGCGATCTCTGCTCACTACAACCTCCACCTCTCGGCTCAAGTGATCCTCCTGTCTCAGCCTCCCAAGTAGCTGGGACTATAGGAGCATGCCACTACTTTTTTCTTAAGTATGAATGAATACTAAATACAGTATCACACCATTTAAGGAAAATCTTCATGATGAAAAGAAAGGTAAAATTAATAGAGAGAGGGAATTTAGAAGAAACAAAACACAGAAAATAATACAAAAATCAAATCAATTGTAATTAATATTTCAAAGACTTGCAAGAATTTTTTTTTTTAAGTTAGAGAGTACTATGTAATAAGACCAAAGAAAAAGAATCAGGATGTGAAGCGTGTGTGTGTTTCTGTGTGTGATAGCAAAAAGAAATAAAAATTTGCTGGGCGCGGTGGCTCAAGCCTGTAATCCCAGCACTTTGGGAGGCTGAGATGGGCGGATCACAAGGTCAGGAGATCGAGACCATCCTGGCTAACACGGTGAAACCCGTCTCTACTAAAAAAATACAAAAAAATTAGCTGGGTGTGGTGGCGGGCGCCTGTGGTCCCAGCTACTCGGGAGGCTGAGGCAGGAGAATGGCGTGAACCCGGGAGGCGGAGCTTGCAGTGAGCTGAGATCCGGCCACTGCACTCCAGCCTGGGTGACAGAGCCAGACTCAGTCTCAAAAAAAAAAAAAAAAAAAAAAAAAGAAAAATTTACGAGAAATATCAAAAGATAATTTAGAGAATCTCCAGGCAAGCAGAGGAGAGCAACAAAAGGGTAGGAGGAAATAGAAAAGATAAATAAGGAATATTCTAACAATCCTATTATTCAACTAATACAAACTTTTTGAAAAAATTCATAAAAAATGAAATGAAAGAAAAATGTTTTTAATGTAAATGTTTCCTAGAAATAAGGACATGATTTTCTATATTATAAAAAGCAACACGTGCACACACACAAACACCCAGTAATGTAGATCGCTGACAAATTTCGGAATAACAGAAGCAGTGGTCAATTTCTAAAGATGGCCCTGCAATAAACCATACTTCCAAGTACTTGCTTCCTTGTCTAATCACTATCCCTCCTTTAATTTGGACTAGTCCTGTAAGAAATAAAATGTGGCAAAAATGATGCAGAGAAATTTTCATGGTTGGGCCATAAGAAGCTCTCTAGTTTCTGCCTTAGGACACTTCTTCCACAAATAGTTTCCATGCAATGAAATGTCATGGCACAAGGAAAGGCCACAACACATGTAGGCACTCAGGGATGGCCCCATCTGGTACCTCAACTGGTAATAGCCAGCATGAACTGCAACCCATGAGAATGGGCCATCGTGGACATCCCGACCAGTCACACTTTTAGATGATCTATATCCAACCACTGTTGCATTATCATGAAGGATCACAGGTTAGTTCAGTCAACCCATACAGTCATGAAGAATAGCAATAAATTGTTGTTATAAGGCACTGAGTTAAAACAAGCAAACAAGCACAGGATGTTTAGAAAAGTGTTGAGACTGGTTAGGACTCAGAATAGCAGCACATTTATTAAAGGCAACTCCAGAACCTAAAAGGCAATGAAGAAATGGCTTCAAAATTTTAAGGCAAAGCATTTGTATCCTAGAATTTCATATAACTTAAACTATCAACAAATGTGTGGGTTAAAATAAACTATCAAACAAATAAAAAAACTGCTTTAGGCATAAAGCCTGAAAATATTTACTTCCCAAACATGACCGATACTTAAAAAGTATATATGAGATGCAGGAAAATGGAAACCCAATCAAAATAAAACTGAAGAGTCATCTTAACACCAAAACTTGACATCAGAGAATCACCAATTCAAATTAAACCAGGAAATGGAGGGTTTGAAAAGTAAGAGCTATAAGAAAAGAAAGAAAGCTCTAGTAGGTAACCTGAAACATTTGAGGTTTTGTAGAGTACCGATGGATTGATGACTGATTTATTAGGATGTTTGGGTATAACTAATGGTAGGTGATAAGAACATAGAAAGCAAGATTTATATACTATTAGGTTGTGAATATGGGCTATTGATTCAATAACAAATTATGATATAAATAATTATGGGAGAGAAAAGAATGTTTTTTTTTTCAAGATGGAGTTTCACTCTTATTGCCCAGGCTGGGGTGCAATGGCACGATCTCTGCTCACTGCAACCTCTGCCTCCTGGGATCAAGCTATTGTCCTGCCTCAGTCTCCCAAGTAGCTGGGATTACAGGGGCCCGCCACCATGCCCAGCTAATGTATTTTTAGTAGAGACAGGGCTTTACCACATTGGCCGGGCTGGTCTTGAACTCCTGAACTCAAGTGAGGTGCCCACCTTGGCCTCCCAAAGCACTGGGATGACAGGCTTGAGCCATCATGCCCAGCTAGAATTTTAATGCAGATGGAATAAGAAAGCTAATCCCCATCTTTTGTCTATTGACAGAAAGACAGTAGGTAATATATAAAACTAACAAATCAATATAAAATAATATAATTCTAACAATAACAATTCAAAGGTAAATAAGAAACATAAACAGAGATAAAAGTGGATACCTCTGGCAATGCAAATTGGTGTTGATGATGAGACGAAGCAAGCTTTACTATTTTATTAGAAAATTTTAAATATTAATTGATTTTTTAAACAGTAATAAAATACCCAGAGCAAAAACTTTTATAAGCAAACATCTTTACACTGTCTTATGCTATAAATGCAAATAAATATGCAAAGATACAAACTAATAACCAAACAAAAAAGTGTATGAGCGATGTCTCCACTTACTGAAAGAACAAGAAGTAGTATCACACTTCTAAATATTTTCTTACCTGATAGGCAAAAAATAGCAACAGAATGTTGAATTAATTTATATTTACCTGATTATTACTGAGTCTGCACATCTTTACCAATGTTGATTCCCATGTTTTCTCTAGGAAATAGCTTAAATGCCTCTGTCCATTTTCCATTGAGTCACTTGTATTTAGGGGAATGCCTGTGAATGCTAGTGTGGGTCTTCCAGGCACTCTATGGCTATAGGCTGCAATTCTCAACTGTTAACCTGGATTCCCTGTGCAATCTTTTCCTCCTCAACAGTCATATAAAAATAATACTTCTCAGATGAATTTTATATTTTCCTAACTTTTTGACTAAGGTCTGGGTTGTTTTTCGTTATTTTTATCTCTTTTCTCCCAGCTACCTATAAGGCAAATACCTAGTTCAGTTCTTGCAGACGTGTTTCAAACACAACTATGTGGCACAGTATCCATAGGAAAAAATCACACATAGGAGGCATTCACACATAAGCACATTCTTTTTTTTTCTTTCTTTTTCATTTTACTTTAAGTTCTGGGATACATATGCAGAAAGTGCAGGTTTGTTACATAGGTATACATGTGCCATGGTGGTTTGCTGCACCCATCAACCCGTCATCTAGGTTTTAAGTCCTGCATGTATAGGTATTTGTCATAATGCTCTCCCTCCCCTTGCCCCCAACCCCTGACAGGCCCCAGTGTCCCTGCATGTCCCATCCATGTCCCTGCAGAGGACATGAACTCATTCTTTTTTATGGCTGCTCTTATGATGAGTTTGCATGTTGCCCTGCTTCCATTCTCTGTTCACTTCTCTTTTTGGCTCTTTGGTAAGCACAAGGTAAGACCAAGAAGTTCACTCTTTTATAAACATATCCAATTGAGGAATGGACTATTATATTCTCATTCTTTTAGTTAAGACTATTTCAGCAAATAATTTTTTTAGGCACATTTGTCTTGGTAAGCAAGTGCAAACTTCCCCTTTCCCTTCCCTATGTGGAATAAGGGGAAATATCTCTAATCACAATCTTGCACTCCCCATAGAGCCAAGTATAAGACAATTATTTACTTCTCCTCCCTATGCTGGGGAATTTCTCATATAGACCCAGGTAGGCATGTGTAGGTTGGTGGTGGGAGGTTTGGTGTTTGTTGATATTAAGTCATAGGAATAAAAACATACTCCTGAATGTTGCCAGCTTCCTTTAAATTATGTGTATTAGCTATGCTTGTCATTACCATTGATTCCTATCTTGAGACAGTAAGGCAGGAACAGTTCTATTTAATATCCCATTAAATAAATATTGTAAGTGTTCAAACTGTAGTTTAGAATATGCTAAAACATTTCACTCAAGGGTAATTTTTCATTCAGTATCTTTTCAAAATATGCCCTAAAATAAGAATTTGGGTGTTGGTAATATATTTGGGAGTTGTTTCAAGAAGCACAAGTGAGAAGCATGATGCATGAATCAACAAAGCAAAAATATACAACTAAGTGTTCATGAATGTATGATCTACTGCAGTAGGACTCAGACTCCCTGGAGACAGCCTGCAGAATTGGAGGCATACACCTCAGCATTGTCCAACTGAGTAACAAGGACAAGAAAGGTGATATATTAACCTTAACACCATTTTCCATTCCTTATTATATAACAGTTGCTCTGGGAGTGTTCAATCCCAGCTTCCACTGGGCTACCTTTCTCATGTGTTTAGCAAGCTCTAGAGGCACCAGAGTTCTGAGGCAGAGACAGAAAGGCACAAGCAGTTACAAATAAGAAGTTCTTGGATTTCTACAAACTCCCCACCCCAGATGCGGGTGCATTTAGAGGAGGACTGAGTGGAATCACAGTCTTAACACCACTGGCGGTGGTAAAACTTAGGCACACATCTCTGCTTTCTGATTCCACGTCCAGTTGTCTGTATGCTTCCAGTCATCTACATTTTAACTACAAGACAAAGAAGTGTGGTTTCCATAAAAGCCTAAGAGACATAAAAATAATGAAAAATTCCAGTCTTTCTTTGATTTTTGTTCTCTTATCAGCTGTTTTAATTTGACTAATATGTATCCACAAGGGAAAAAAATAAAAGATTTCTTTGTTGAAATGATCTTGTATTTGTTAACAAGTTGAGAAATTCAACAGGTTGTCTTGTGTTTTTCTTCAACTAATCTAAATTAATAAGAATCATCAGTATATTTTCATAATAGATGCTAATATAGTTAAATTTTGAAAAATTCACAATATGTGGTTAAAACCTAGGATAAGAAATTCTGGTGTTTGGATACAGCATCTGTGATTCTGCTCCATGCTTGATGGTCTCTCTTTAGTGTCATATGAGTATGTTCTGTAAATAGCTTTGAAAATATATTTGAAAACTGAGTGGACATATTCCATAGATAGCATATCTCATGATAAATGTAGAATATACTTTACATAGGAAATTAGAGAGTGAATTAACTAAGCTCTGTCCCACAACTTCTACTAAAGAAAATGTTCCCATCTTCTGTGAAAGCTGAATAAAATGAAAAATAAGAAATAGAAAAGCATCATGTTGTATTTGTTAAATAGCCACAGGTTTTTGTGTATTGAACATACTGTAATAAAATGGTTAAAGAAAAAAAAGGAAACAGATAAGCTGGCAGCAGACACAGAAAGAGGAAAGCGATGATGGAGACAATGCTGGAAAGAAAGGGAGCCACTTTTGCCTAGTTCATCTGAAGCATTCAAGGACAATTTAAGACAGTGAATTGGGAGGCCGAGATGGGCGGATCACGAGGTCAGGAGATCGAGACCATCCTGGCTAACACGGTGAAACCCCGTCTCTACTAAGAAATACAAAAAACTAGCCGGGCGAGGTGGCGGGCGCCTGTAGTCCCAGCTACTTGGGAGGCTGAGGCAGGAGAATGGCGTGAACCCGGGAGGCGGAGCTTGCAGTGAGCTGAGATCCGGCCACTGCACTCCAGCCTGGGCGACAGAGCGAGACTCCGTCTCAAAAAACAAACAAACAAACAAACAAACAAAAAGACAGTGAAGAGGTTTATGGTGAAGATACCTAGGAATTAGAACTGGAGAATAATAGAGACTTCCTTGACTAGGGAGTCCTCCTGTTTGAGAAATGGAGAAATTTCTTGGTTATGGAAACTTCTTAAGACTAGACTATTGTAACAATCAATAGTATTCCGATCCTTTACAAGCAACCTACAAAATTAATGTATTTCAGATGCATATATTTTCTGTTAATTACAAATCATCACTAGGTGTTTGAGTTTTTGAGAGGCTGTTGGGAATCTACATTTCTTGATGACTTATAATTTCTAAGGTGTGCCTAATTAGGACTTGTCATGCCAGAATCCTTTTGACTGTAATAGGGATAGCACCATGTCTGAGAGGCCAAAGAAGAGACTTGGAGACAGCCAACAAGACGTATGGTGTTTTGGGGGTACTTACATGCGGGGACAGTCCAGTAGCAGCAGGCTGGACAGCAGAACCACTACTGTTTGTGAAAAGCATGGAGTTTATATAGAATTTTCACTTAGCTCCCTTCACCCAGCAACCTCCATCTAACCCAAACAATGAGCCGCTATCTCCTGCATGGCCCATGTTTCAAGCAATGGGTCAGAGGTTCAGATATTCTTCATAGATTAGGAGTGAATCTCTGGGTTGGCCACTGCTGGATTCTATAACTTGGGACTTAAAATACACATTCTTAGACCCCAGGGTCTCACAGAGTAAGCTTAAGTTATTGCTGTCAGGTGCATATGCTACACAGGAGTAAGTGGGGTGGAAGATGCTAATCAGCAAATGGGATCCAGGGGGTATTTGAAGAATGGGTGGGAGATTCTTAACCTTGGAAGTAGAGTGTGTTTATGGCCCAAGTTAAAAAACTGATGAGAAAAACTCGGTTTCAAATTAGGTACGGGAAGACAATCTGACATCCTCTTTATAAAAAGGAAACGTATAGTTAGATGTTTAAATTGTAACATGGGTGGAAATTATGCTATTCAAACTGTGGATAGCAATAGGTAAAATAGGCAAAAGGAGGCTCCTGGCTCATAAAGTATATGAGGAAAAAAAAACAAGGCTGAATTATGGGCTAAAGCAAGAGACAATGTAAAAGAAAAATAGACCTTTTGTGATTGCAGTAAAGAGATAGTGAAATGGATTAAGCAGGAGTATTCCTTAATTTCTTCATTAACTTATTCATTCAAGACATTAATTGAACAAATGTCATGTGAAGATTCTTTGCCAAATAGATCCTGTGGCTGAGGAATCTCTGAGATATGTTTTAAATGCTGCATAATTAGATTAAACATTTTTTCGTTGCTACAATTCCTCATGTAGCTAGTTTATCTCATGATAAATCTTCATGTCTTTAAAATAAAATATTTTTGTTCAAGTAGTTCTAATTTTAAAAAAGAATAAGAGATAAGAAGAGAGATAATCTAAACTTGCTGTGCAAAATTATTTTTACATGCATTGTCTATTTTTAACAATAGATTCATTCAGTTAAACCAATATCTATTGAGTGATCATGATGTCAGATACATTGTACTAAGCTAAATATTACAGTTTTTTTTTTAAAGTAAATTATGGTGTCTGCCCTTGCATATAGTGTGAGAGATAGATACAGAAGCAGATTATTTTGATCTACTATAAAATGCTAAATATACTGATAGAGATCTGCACAGGATGCAGTGAGATACAGGCACATGGTGAGATCTGTCAAAACAGTATTATTATCCTATTTTATAGGTGACAAAAATGAAGTTCAATATGCAAGTGACTTAGAGTCACACAAGTAATAAATGATATTGCAAAGATAGTACAGAAGACTCAGCTCTTGAAAAAACTTAGGTGCTCTTTATTGGAATAGAAACCTGGTCTTTCTTGGAAAGATTGTTAGTGAAATTGACATGGACCAGAAGAAGTAACAGGAAAATAAAGAAGCTCCAGTAGAAATCGTGTTGCCATAGTCCTTTGAGTATAGCTTCTTTCTATTTCCTTAGTATTATTTTTATTTCTGCATACAGAAGCTATGGTGGAGGAAATGAAGGGGGCATTCTTAGAATCCATATTTCTAAATGCTGTCGATACTTTCTCACCTGACTCATTTCTTTACCATGACTTACATTAAACTGGGACATAGAAAACAAATGCAGAGAATATCTTTATTCATGTTTCACTCATATTTTAATTGGTCCAAAGTCTAGCCCTTAGATCTAATGCGTTTGAAATGTATTCATTTTATTCATATATGTCATTTCCTAAAATATCATGTACATGTAGTAATAAATTAAGTATACATTCTATACATGTAATTAGAAATTTAACACATCAAATATCAGAACTTTGAAGAACATGTATTTAGTTGTTTTGTAAGGTATCACAATCTAGATCCTCTTTAATATGTCAGAGATATAGAAATATTAATGAGATACAATTCTTTTCAGTAAACATAGGTAAAATTTGAATTTTTGATATTGTACACTTGTTCTCTCTTTGCAAAATATTACTAATTGTGAGTCCACGCATAATTATTAGTTAGAATTTGTCCTTATATTTACAAAGTGCTTTATGAGAAATTTTCATAACCATACATCTCAAATCTATATTCATATAGCAAATTTACATGGTTACATTTATTAGATTTAATGTTTTCATTTGTACTAGCCTCTAAGATAAAACAAAGTGATATGATTGTCAAAAATAATTAAATTACTAACCTACATAATGTTGAATTCCACAATATCAAAATGTGACTATTTTATTTCTTAAGAAATATTAGAAAATAATATAAAAAATACATAAGTCTGAAGTATATTATTTCTTGAAGAAACATTACAGCAAAATTGGACAGGTTGATGAAAAATTAATGGTCATTAACACAGGGGACCAGCCTGCATCAGGATTCAAAGAGCTCAAAAACAAATTTCAAGAGGAGATTTACAAACTACCTGAACCTTACCTTTCCCACAACCAGTGAAAGACCAGGCACAATTGACATCCAAATAGCTGATATTGGTAGGAAAATGTGAGTTCTAGAGCTTAATGAGTGTATATAGTTTAACAGAAAAACTAGGAATGCCTGAGATTGGAGACATGCATAATCATTCACGGTAGAGTGCTGAGACACATTCAAAGCTGTCAATGTGTCTAGGGAAAAAATTCAGAAACAAGAATAAAAGGTCAGAGGATCAAGATTTGATTATTAACTAGGAATCGTTAAACGTTCCCCCTTCTAATCAAATTCAACATTTTAGTCCATTAACAAAGCATGGCTTAAAATGACTGTGGAGATCATTTGCAAACTAATATGGATTGTTAAACCATGTAACTAGTTTATTTGTTCAATATATTCTAGGAATGATGGATAATCAAAACAAGTGTGTGCTTGTGTGTGGATGGAACAATGATTCCAAAATGCCATGAAGAAAGATTTTATGTTTTGAATAACATTCATCTATTAATCTGCATCTATCACTTAATACATTTTAAAGCTTGATTACATGTTTGTTTTTATACCTAGCAGACATCTTAGCAAAGAGTAAGTGTGAGGCAAAGACTGTCATTCTTTCAATAAAGCTTTTGAAAGTACTGAAATTAGCACATGCATACCAATTTGTAATGACAAGAAGTATTAAGAGATTTATTGGTACATTATCTCTGCCTTCAGGGAGATTACAGTCATATAAAGATATAATATTCATATATTTATAGTCAATGGATAATATGAAATCATATGTTAAGGTAAAAATCGTATAGGCTGTACAATTCAGAGATGACCCATTAATTGGTTCAAGTCATTCAAGGAAGACTTTTAGAGGAGATAGTGTGTGGGCTTAGAAGTTTAGTTGATATACAAATTGTCTGGCAGATTGCAATGAAACTTAATTCAGAGAACTGTTGCAGGTGTGCTTTGGGATAAAATATTCATAGCACCTAGTTTTCAACAATGCATCATTTTTGTTCTCACTTTTTTCTCAAAGGGTAGCTGCTGATAGCAAATAAAGTAATTATATTCATGGAGATTAACACAAAAAATAATGGTTATATGTGAGTTTGTTCAGATCAGTTCATTGTATACATAAATTACACAGTTTAATTAAAAAACATTTAAAAGTCATTTTCCTTACGAGAAGAGTGAATAAATACAGGAAGTCTTCAATTAAATCTGAAATTAACAAAGATTTATTGATTGAATGAAACCCTCTTCCCCAGGACTGAGCTGAACAGTAAGAGAACAGAGATATAAGACCTACTCAAGACATTTAGTTTAGTGGATGAGATAGTAAAGTAATAAAACAATCAGCTCCTGCTGAAGTTATGGACGGGTCTTCTGTGAAGATCTAGGAAGGAATCTAAATTTGACTTAGAGGTGAGCAGAATGTGCAAAGCTTCCTTGAAGAGAAGATATATAAAATACTCTATAAAGTGTAAGTAGCACTTTTAGTTGACTGAAGAATTGTTTAAAAAAGGGAGGGGAGGGTATTCCACATAAAGACGCAAATGTGAAGAAAGACATGCAGAATTGGAAAAGAGTTGTAGCAAGAAGTGTGTGTGTCTGTGTGTGTGTGTGTGTAAGTGGAACTTATACATTTTAGAGGAGATTATATAACATGGACATTAACAATACTGCTACGTCATTAATATTTGTTAAAATCTTTTCAAGATACATTTTAATGATATTCTTTCAAATGCATTTTAATGGTATTCTTTCACATGTATGCTTCTTTTAGCTACATCCAGAAATCTATTCTAATCCATTTCTTATTTGTATTTGTGTTTGTGTGTGTCCATTTGTGTCCTTGACACACATTACAAAAACATTTGTGTAAATTTATTGTAATACATATAATAAGGGAAAATTAATTACATAAATAAAGGCATGAAATACAAACTTAGTAGTCTTTAAAAATGTTTGTTTTATAACATATTTCTCTGACTCAATTTTGTGAACATTAAATTTTTCATGTTTTTATTTACATATGTTATTATAATATCTTCATTAATGTCACTGAGCTCTAAATATAGATTATGATGCTTTTACCACTGAAGAAAAATATTTTGAAATAATTATCATTTACATAAGATCAAAAGTAATATTATTATATCTAATGTAACCTTAAAACTTCTTATGTTGGTTATTTCACCCATATTTAGTTTTATTTTGTTTGTGTTATCTGTTCCTCTATCTGCTGAGGCTCTTTGTTGAAAGACTTCACCAAAGATGTTGTTCACCCTGCCAAATACCAAATGGCAACAAAGATACTTTGTTTCCCTGGTAATAACAGTTAGTGCAGTTTCAGTTTGGGATTTATTCATTTTATCATTAAAGTAAATTCACTTACCTAACTGGAAACAAATCCAAAACAAAGACTCCCTTGATTCTTTCTTCTGAAGCATCTGATAGCTCAAAGTTACTGAGTTATCAATATTCAAAAAAACGCAATGATGACTATTTTCTCTGGGATTTATATCTGGACTAGTTCTAACTGCCTCACTTGATGCAAGTTCCAAACCTCCATTAATTTCAAAGTAGACTCAGTGGGCCACAGAAAATAAAAAGAGAACTATGAATTATGTAGATAATTCCACGTAGGACAATTTCCAGGGTCTGACACTGGATTTGCGAACACGCGAACATCAGATCCTAAAAAAACAGATTTTTGCAACCAACAGCTAGAAAGGTCCAAATTTCTACTTTGATTTTTTGAAGAAAATCATCTACAATACAAAATACATGCAAGAGAACTATGTTTTCTCTGTGAAAAGTGAAACAAATTATTTCAAATAAAATAGAAAGAAATCTTTGCCTGCAATCTTCCTGAAATGCCATTTTTTTTTTTCCTTCAGTAGAATATATTTAGGGGCTTTAGCCAGTATTATGATGGATTAGCTGAATTCTGGCAGCTCTTCTTCCCTCAACAGGCCGTCCTTGAGCAGTTGCGTTAACTTATATTGAAATCAATAGAAGGATGATTTGTTTGTACCGGAGATATTTGTTCTTGGAATTGAATACTTATTTGCCTAAGAGATTTCTAACATATCATATCTTACTGAGAGGCAAACATGGTTTACTGTCCTATCAGTAAATGGAGACTTGCATTAAAATACAAACTTCTTGAGTATGTTCTTTATTATTTGGGGAATTGTTAATTGTATAGAAACGGGTATTATCATAACTCAGGAGCCTAATAGAACCTCCACAATTACAGATGTTTCTGTTTTACTGGAGAACCGGCATGCATTTTAAAAACACATCTATTAAGAACTACTGTGTCAGGTACAATGAAGTCTACAAAGAAGTAGAAGCCTGCTTCCTGTCACCAAGACTTTACAAACTCTGAAGAGGTAACAAACAAAATAAAGTAACAAATAACAGAAAAATAATAAACACAACTTTGTACAGTACAGACTACAAAGGGCAGCAAACCAGGAGAGAAGGAAGAGTTTTTAAAGACTCAGATATGGAGTAAACATCTGAAAACATCAATGGACCCTCAAGAGATAATTTACATGACAAACAGGATTTGATTGGCACAAAAGAATGTGGAAGCAAGCATTGTTTCATGAAGATCTAAGAGCAGTGACAAGGAGGTACCTAGAGCCGGGTACATGAAGAAACAGCTAGTCCACAGGAATGAAAGGTAAATGAGAACAGTAGGCTTCCTGTTGTAAATAATGTTGAAAACAAGACTAAGCAATCAATCTAGAATTCATGGCAGTGAAGACACTTTTACATTCATGAGCAACAAGGTGGTTTTGAAAAAGCATATGTGCAAATATACGTTTATGGTGGCAGCAGGGGCCCATCTGGAGCGGCCACTGTGAGGAAGCCAGCTGCACCAGGGCAGTCCTGGTGGAGGCTGTGGGGAGCTAGCAGGGGTTAGGAGCAGGCGGGAGCCCCGTCCCCTACCAAGTTGGAGGGAGCGGGAGTCCAGTGCTCCTCGGCGCAGGTACTGTCGCCAGTCGGGGCTCTGCACGAGGCATCCTTGTGTTCTCAGGGTTCAGGAAGCCCCACTTCCCCCATAGGCTCAGAAGTGCCTGCTCCCGCTCCCTGGCTTCCCGGAGCTCCTGGAACCCTCTGATTTCAGAATACAGTTGAAGTCAAGTCCAGGCGCTGTAGCCCGGACCTTTGGCACCTGATACCTGTTTCCTGTGTCACTTATTTTAGTAGCTCTGCGTATGTTCTGGATATAAACATGGAGATGCATGTTTGAAGAATATAATGCAGAAAATTTATTATTCTTTACTTGAACATTTTAGTCGTATTATTTTTGCATTTATTTTTCCTAAGTGTTTTATTCCTTTACTTATATTATAAAGATATTGTTTTCTTCTAATACATTTAAAGATTGACTATGTTCATTTATGTCATTAGCACAGCTAAAATTTATTTTTATGTCGTGTGAGATAATCAGATTTTAGTTTTTCCGTATAAACATCAATTGCCTCAAAATTATTTATTTAAGAATAGAATCTATTATTTTCATTTATTTCATGACAGCAATTGCTAAATTTTTCAACTCTCTCTAAGCATGGCTCCATTTCTCAATCTTATTCAACTAGCATTTGTAAATTTGTCTTTTCCTTTTAAACAATGTAGATTTCTTAATTCTGGATATCTGGAAGGAAATGTTTTATCTTTGAAATTTCTTTAATAATCTTATTTTTCTCCCTTTATCTACTTCTTTATTTTGCCATATACATTTTTAAAAATTAGATTGCCAAAATTTTTTAAACCATAATATTTCCACTACTATTGCTTTGCATTTCTCATTTATTTGAATAGGAATAACATACTTTTATGCACAAGAAAAAATATTCATTCTGTGCCTTTTATACTTTTCGATACATGTATAGATACTACAAATTTTTGTTATGTTTAATTTTTTCTTATATAAATTATTTGCATTATTCTAATAGGCTATCATATCGTAAGTGTACTATTGATTGTGTTTGTGTTGGAGCACGGGAAATATGTGCTTGTATCTAAAAGGAGAGATCAGAGTGAAAGAGAACTTCTTTTTCCCATCAACTAAAACCTTTCTTTGGCATAACATTTAATCATTATGTCTCCTTCGTGTGCTCTCCTTCCAGCTTTCTCTGTCTTGTCTTATTTTGCATGACTTCAACAGTTTGAAAATTACTGATCTGATATTTTGTGGACTGTTCCTCACTTTAGATTTATACAATTCTTTTTCATGATTAGATTAGGGTTAGAGCTTTTGGTAAGACTATCACAGAAAGTAAAGTGCGTTTTCACAGCATCGTATCAGGGTAACATAATATCTACATGACATCATGGTGACACTAACTTTGATCACTTGGGCAACAGGTTTTTGGCCAAGCTCCTCTCCAATGTAAAGTTATTATTTTCCTTTGAAAGCAAGTCAGTGTGCCCAGCCCATACTCAAGAAAAGTGAGTGATGTGGTTTGTCCCTGTCCCCACCCAGATATTTCATCTTGAATTGTGACTCCCCTGATTCCCACGTGCCGTGGGAGGGACCTGGTGGGAAGTGATTGAATCATTGGGGCGGGGCTTTCCCATGATGTTCTGGTGATAGTGAATAAGTCTCATGAGATCTGATGGTTTTATAAAGGGGAGGTCCCCTGCACATGCTGCCTTTCCTGTTGACATGTAAGATGTGCCATTCTCCTCTTTCGCCTTCCACCATGATTGTGAGACCTCCCCAGCCATGTGGAACTGTGAGTCCATTAAACCTCTTATCCTTTATAAATTACCCAGTCTCAGGTATGTCTTTATTAGCAGCATGAGAACTAATATAGTGGGATTAGGCTCACCTCTTTGAGGGGAGATTATTTATGTATACTATTTGGAATTCTTCTGCAAGAATGATTTATTCTCTTCCATTTATTTAATCATTCAATTATTTATATCACTATGGACTCATAGATGTGTATTTTATCTTAAAATTTTATTTTAATTTTTGTGTGTTACATTTTAAAGAACCTTATTACTATTACCATGAACTCATTAAAATAATTAGAAAACAATTATTGCACTGTGTGCTGAAAAAGAAAAATAGAATTGAAAATACCCATTATACTCATTCCTGAAGGATTTAAAAATATTAATCTATGCAGCTACCTGGAGGGATGGATAGTAATGCTTTCTCAGTGTTGTTTTCACAGATTCTTCTAAAACTTTAATGCATTTGACTTTTCTTGAGTCAAGAAAAATCATATTGCTTGATACACCCAAGTCATATTGCACGTCATACTGCCTTGATACACCCAGTATGTCCAAAAACAAGACATTTAAATTTGCAATCAAACTCTTGTCTCTTCTCTTAAATGTGTCTTCATTAAGCTTACATTCTATAAGTTCAATTTTACCTCCCTTTTATATTCCATTTAGAGTACTTAAACCATGCATCAAATCATGGGTTTTGTTTCACTAAACACAGAATCTTTATTTGTGGCACATGCATGAGTTACAATTAAATTCCTTCTTTTCAGTACAGTTTCTTAAGAAGTATAAATGCAGATTGTACTAACTATGGATACACTAATGTATGCTTATCCAGAAAGTGTGACCATAACATTCCTATCTAGTGATATCAATGGACAGGCAAACTTGCATTCCCAGTGGCAAGCAGGTTATCTCTCTCTCAAGAGTTTTGTGACTTACCATATTTGTGTTGACACGCTTTCTCTAAAATGATATTATATCACTGTGTTTTTCTCTGTTTTAGTATTACCTGCCAGGCAAAATTATTCTTCTTGACAGTAAATTGTCTCTTGAAATGTCAGTGTTCCCTGCTTTAAAATTCCTTTCATCTGTCATCATACCCCTATTCTTCCTTTAATTAGATTTTTCTTAAGTTTGAACAATATTTTAGATTATTTCTCATGGAGGCTTACAAATTAACCCTTCCTTCTTTTTCTAGCCCTTCTTATTAGCTTTCTTGGGTTTCTTTATTCACCATTAGTGCAGTATACATGGATCTGTAGAAGGCATGGCCTTCCTCTGGCATCTCTCACTATTATGTGAGGCTTTTTCCCCCTGTAGTCTTCCTTAAAAAATGTTCAGTAGTCAAAAACTTGCTTTTATCATCTCAGGAAGAAAAATATATATAAATTGTTTTGAAAACTTAACTTGCATGACTCAGGCAAAAAAAAAAAAAAAAAGGAAAAGAAAAAAGAAGACGACACATTGTCAAAAGAAAGAGGCAAAAAATATATGTCTGCCACAGCTTAGAGACCTTTCCAGGTAAGACATGATAAAATACATCACCAGGACCGAGTGCCAAGGACATATCATTCTTCCTACTCTAGAGCAGAATTATTTACTAGATAGGAACTATAGGTGATTTTTATTCAGCCATGATTGCTTTGTGCAAATTGAACATGTTGCCAGTTTTTCAACTTGTCTAAGGTATACGGAAAACTTTCCTGTTGGAAGCCTTTCCTGTTCCACCAAAGTGGAGTATAATTAGGTAGCTGGAACTAGCTTTAAACATTTTATGCAAGATGAAGAAAAGAAACAAGTTAGTCACATGTAATAGACTTTTACTTAAATCTCTGGATGATGTTATAACCACCATGTACATTGAAGACAGTGTTAAGTGAAGAAAAATAAAACCCATGAATTCCTCAATCTGTATCTTTTTACTGATTGTACAGACTGTTTTAAACTTGTCTGTACAATCAGTAAGAAGGCAAAATCACATTTACAAGTGTGAATTAGATAAAAGTCTACTTTATCTTGATTTTATCTTGTAAATGACTTACATGTGCCAAAGAAACCATGCTGAGAGCAACTCATCTGTTAATTCTGGAGTGATGATGGTCAATTTATAAAAACATCTGAATTGCATAATGGAAAACACTATAATATTTAAATAGCGTAGATGTGTGGCCTTTGACAAATCACTTCATATCTCTGGTCTATGATCTATAGGATTCATTCCAATTCTAAATTTTCAGTGACTCCAAGGCAATGTTATTTGATATGTGATTCCAAGACCAGCAACATCAATATCATCTGGGAGCTGGTAAGAAATGCAATTTTTATTTTATTATTTATTTATTTATTTGTTTTTTGAGACAAAGTCTTGCTCTGTCACCAGGCTGGAGTGCAATGGCGCAATCGCAGCTCACCGCAACCTCTGCCTCCCAGGTTCCAGCGATTCTCCTGCCTCAGCCTCCTGAGTAGCTGGGACTACAGGAGCACACCACCACACCAATCTAATTTTTGTATTTTTAGTAGAAGCAAAGTTTCACCATATTGACCAGGCTGGTCTTGAACTTCTGACTTCATGATACACCCACGTCGGACTCCCAAAGTGCTGGGATTCCAGGCATGAGCCACCGTGCCCAGCCAAAATGCAAATTCTTAGGCCTCACTTCAGAACTATGAAATCAGAATCTCTGTGGGGAGGGTCAAGTAATCTGTTTTTACAAATTCTCCAGGAAATTCTTACAAACAGTCAAGTTGAGAAGCACTACTCTAAGACATTTGTTGTCAGTCGGAAATAAGCAGAAGACACAAATACACAGGCCACAAGGAACAACAAAAGCTATACTGGAGGAGGGGTTTTTCTCTATGTATAGAAGCACAAGTTAGACAAAGTTTATAATACATTTCTTGCTGTGGTGCAATACATTTTGAACAAATCTAAACAAAATGGATCACAATTGTCCACTTTGCAATACTCTTTCTCTTTCTTTTGTGAAAGTAGTTGTGTTCCTACAGTGCAGGGTACATTCTGACTCCAGAAAAACCAGCAAGAATGGAAAACTCTCCTACAAAAACCTTGTCAAACAAGTAGTGCTGACATTCTCACAGTGAGCTTATCCTTAAGTGGCAGTCTGGAGGCTAGTGTTTCTGCCATGAACCTGATGCAGTTTTCTGGTCCCCAAATGCATGAAAGGCCATTTTTTTTCTTCATGACATTGAATATCACACTATGGACTGTATAATGCTGCCAATTCTCTAGCTCTTACACGAGGCCTTGTGAGGAATAGATCCTACTGTTATAACAATACTCACTCTCCCTTTTAGCACAAGGAAAACTCATGATTCAGCAAGAACTTCCTTTGGCACTTATAATATAAACTTCACTACACCTAAGGCAGTATAAAAAAGCAATAGAGAGGGAAGGGAGTCAACCAGAAAAACAAGCCAGAAGCAAAAGAAAAAAAACGTCTTCCATAAGGCAAAGGAATTGGACTATCCAGGAAAGAAGATCTGATGAGCTAAAACAGTCGGCACACCTGGTACCAAGTAGAAGGCCCACAGTCACGCTTCTGAGCACTTTTTATCAATCATTCTTATAGAAACTGTTCACTTAATCAGCACTTGTGGAGTTTCATTTTAGTAAAAAATAGAAATAATAAAATCTGAAATCCTCAAAGTGGCAGAAGTAACAAAGCATTATTCTCATAGTAAGCCCAAAATAAGTCTTTACTGAATACACGAATGAATGAACGAGCGGATAACAATGTGTACAATTAGGTTTTGTCAAATACAAAAGCAACACAGAAGAAAAAGACTTTACTCAATTTTTAAAGGATAACAGTTTTATTTTCCCAGTGGATTGTTTAAGACAAAGGAAACTTTGAGGAGTAATACAGGTGTGAAGACAGTTTAAATGTTCTCAGTGGGAAGATATCACATTGTCACTGTAAAAAACTCAGGCACTGGTGTCATACTACTTCTGTTCAAATTTTGAGTTTACTACTTACAAGATGGATGCTATAACCTGTCATATGAAACGGAGACTAAAAATTAAGAAAGTCACCATTCCATCAACTTGTTTTGCAGATTAATATGCTAATGAATGTACATACATTGATACATTGGGTACCAGCTCCCTAAATTATTAATCTATTGTTATTTTGTCACTATTAAAGGCTTTATGAGAAGGAAATTTATAGCACTAAATGCCCACAAGAGAAAGCTGGAAAGATCTAAAATTGACACTCTAACATCACAATTAAAAGAACTAGAGAAGCAAGAGCAAACACATTCAAAAGCTAGCAGAAGGCAAGAAATAACTAAGATCAGAGCAGAACTGAAGGAGATAGAGACACAAAACACCCTCCAAAAAATCAATGAATCCAGGAGTTGGTTTTTTGAAAAGATCAACAAAATTGATAGACCACTAGCAAGACTAATAAAGAAGAAAAGAGAGAAGAATCAAATAGACACAATAAAAAATGATAAAGGGGATATCACCACCCACCCCACAGAAATACAAACTACCATCAGAGAATACTATAAACACCTCTACGCAAATAAACTAGAAAATCTAGAAGAAATGGATAATTTCCTGGACACTTACACTCTCCCAAGACTAAACCAGGAAGAAGTTGAATCCCTGAATAGACCGATAGCAGGCTCTGAAATTGAGGCAATAATTAATAGCCTACCAACCAAAAAAAGTCCAGGACTAGATGGATTCACAGCTGAATTCTACCAGAGGTACAAGGAGGAGCTGGTACCATTCCTTCTGAAACTATTCCAATCAATAGAAAAAGAGGGAATCCTCCCTAACTCATTTTATGGGACCAACATCATCCTGATACCAAAGCCTGGCAGAGACACAACAAAAAAAGAGAATTTTAAGCCAATATACCTTATGAACATCGATGCAAAAATCCTCAATAAAATACTGGCAAACCGAATCCAGCAGCACATCAAAAAGCTTATCCACCATGATCAAATGGGCTTCATCCCTGGGATGCAAGGCTGGTTCAACATATGCAAATCAATAAACGCAATCTAGCATATAAACAGAACCAAAGACAAAACCCACATGATTATCTCAACAGATGCAGAAAAGGCCTTGGACAAAATTCAACAGCCCTTCATGCTAAAAACTCTCAATAAACTGGGTATTGATAGAACGTATCTCAAAATAATAAGAGCTATTTATGACAAATCCACCGCCAATATCACACTGAATGGACAAAAACTGGAAACATTTCCTTTGAAAACTGGCACAAAACAGGGATGCCCTCTCTCACCACTCCTATTCAACATAGTGTTGGAAGTTCCGGCTAGGGCAATCAGGCAAGAGAAAGAAATCAAGGGTATTCAGTTAGAAAAAGAAGAAGTCAAATTGTCCCTGTTTGCAGATGACATGATTGTATATTTAGAAAACCCCATCATCTCAGCCCAATATCTCCTTAAGCTGATAAGCAACTTCAGCAATGTATCAGGATACAATATTAATATGCAAAAATCACAAGCATTCTTATACACCAGTAACAGACAAACAGAGAACCAAATCATGAAGGAACTTCCATCCATTCACAATTGCTTCAAAGAGAATAAAATACCTAGGAATCCAACTTACAAGGGATGTGAAGGACCTCTTCAAGGAGAACTACAAACCACTGCTCAGTGAAATAAAAGAGGACACAAGCAAATGGAAGAACATACAATGCTCATGGACAGGAAGAATCAATATCATGAAATACGTAATTTATAGATTCAATGCCGTCCTCATCAAGCTACCAATGACTTTCTTCACAGAATTGGAAAAAACTGCTTTAAAGTTCATATGGATTGAAAAAAGAGCCCGCATTGCCAAGACAATCCTAAGTCAAAAGAACGAAGCTGGAGGCAACATGCTACCTGACTTCAAACTATACTACAAGGCTACAGTAACCAAAACAGCATGTATTGGTACCAAAACAGAGATATAGACCAATGGAACAGAACAGAGCCCTCAGAAATAATACCACACATCTACAGCCATCTGATCTTTGACAAACCTGAGAAAAACAAGAAATGGGGAAAGGATTCCCTATTTAACAAATGGATCCTTTCCTTACTCCTTATACGAAAATTAATTCAAGATGGATTAGAGACTTAAATGTTAGACCTAAAACCATAAAAACCCTAGAAGAAAACCTAGGTAATACCATTCAGGACATAGGCATGGGCAAGGATTTCATGTCTAAAACACCAAAAGCGATGGCAGCAAAAGCCAAAATTGACAAATGGGATCTCATTAAACTAAAGAGCTTCTGCACAGCAAAAGAAACTACCATCAGAGTGAACAGGCAACCTACAGAATAGGAGAAAATTTCGGCAATCTACTCATCTGACAAAGGGCTAAGATCCAGAACCTACAAAGAACTCAAACAAATTTACAAGAAAAAAACAACCCCATCAAAAAGTGGGCAAAGGATATGAACAGACATTTCTCAAAAGAAGACATGCATACAGCCAACAGACACATGAAAAAAATGCTCGTCATCACTGGCCATCAGAGAAATGCAAATCAAAACCACAATGAGATACCATCTCACACCAGTTAGAATGGCGATCATTAAAAAGTCAGGAAAAAACAGGTGCTGGAGAGGATGTGGAGAAACAGGAACACTTTTACACTGTTGGTGGGACTGCAAACTAGTTCAACCATTATGGAAAACAGTATGGCAATTCCTCAAGGATCTAGAACTAGGAGTACCGTATGACCCAGCCATCCCATTACTGGGTATATACCCAAAGGATTATAAATCATGCTGCTATAAAAACACATGCATGCATACATATGTTCATTGCATGCGGCACTATTCACAATAGCAAAGACTTGGAATCAACCCAAATGTCCATCAGTGACAGACTGGATTAAGAAAATGTGGCACATATACACCATGGAATACTATGCAGCCATCAAAAAGGATGAGTTTGTGTCCTTTGTAGGGACATGGATGCAACTGGAAACCAACATTCTCAGCCCAAACTATAGCAAGAACAGAAAACCAAACACCACATGTTCTCACTCATAGGCGGGAACTGAACAATGAGATCACCTGGACTTGGGAAGGGGAACATCACACACCGGGGCCTATTATGGAGAGGGGGGAGTGGGGAGGGATTGCACTGGGAGTTATACCTGATGTAAATGATGAGTTGATGGGTGCTGACGAGTTGATGGGTGCAGCACACCAACATGGCACAAGTATACATATGTAAGAAACCTACACATTGTGCACATGTACCCTAGAACTTAAAGTATAATAATAAATTTTTTAAAAAAGGCTTTATGTTACCATATAACCTTTGAATAATGCATTTGTCTAAGAGAGATGAAAAATACTACCTGTTTCTCTTTCACCTAGTGTTTCAATTGCTGATCAGAGATAAGAGCGAAATACTTAAGGAAAGGAGACAACAGGCCAGACCTTGTTGCTCACATGTCAGTAAAGACTAAATATTTAAGGAGTTAAAACTCAGGCAATGCTAAACCTGTGACTTTAAACAGTCATCAAGGTTTATTTATTTATTTATTTTTTTATTTTATTTTTTTCCCCCAGTAATCAAATTTTCCACATCTACTCAAAAAGAGGAAAAGATTATGATGTTTTTACTAAAAGAAGGAGTCAGAACAAAGAAGTCACAATCAGAGCACATAGAGTGTTCAGAACGAAGAGAAAATGCCTATCACAAAGCCACAGCAGCTAAGAGGCACCCGAGGTCAGATGAAAGCTAGAGCTTATGAATTGGGCAATGTATTAAAAAAAAAAAAAATGAAGGAAAGTAGTGGGGAGGGAGTAAGGGAGAGGGGAAGTATGGCAGGGGGCAGAGGTTGAGAGGGAGTAGGAGATAAAATGAAACAAAAATTGCTTACCTAAAATGTAAATGGTGTTTTCAAAGTACATAGGAGAAAAACAAAGCCTTTTAAACAATGTTATTGATAAAAACTCATGCTTAAAGGAAACTTTTTTAAATTTAAAAATGAAATTTTGCTCTGACAAACTTTTAATTAAGCAGTTAAACAAATACAAATGTTTTTCTGAGAAAAGTAATCAGGACCCTGATACAGAGAAGTGAAATTGTTTAATAAAAAGATATGAGACAAAACGAGGTAAAAACAATATCCAAAATTGAACAGAGGAGAAAAATTGAACTAATACCAGTAGTTTTTAAAAAGTACTAATTTTGTAAGAAATAAATTTGTAATTAGTACAGTATGACATGTCTGGATTTCATATAAAATCATGGTTATGATAATGTATAAAAATTACATAATAACTCTATGGCTATCATTTCTTGATGTGGATTCAGCTATTCTTTATTAATTTTCAGCTATGTGGGTCATTCTGTATTAAAGAAAATTCTAAATAACTTTATAGATATTTACTTTGTTAGAGTCAATCGTGTCTGACAATTACAGGAAAGAGTCCACTGAGAAGATCAGTGGATAGAATCTACTAGAAACAATTTTCAGGTAATATCACCTTATCAGGCTCATTTTTTACTTTTTTCTGCTACATAGTATGCAACTCCTGGAGGTTTCAACTGTTGACTATAATTAGATTGTTGTTTTCTCTGCAGACCTGCAATACCCCATATAGAAATAGCCAGAATATCAAGAATTGGGCTCACTGATGAAGAGCAATGTATTGGAAATACTCTCTCAGAGTATTCTTTGATAATTAACACTAATAAATGAAACAGCACCTAATATTTTCTGAAGTATACTTTATGCCACGGCCCTCGCTTCGTGTGAATTATTATTATTTAATTCTAACAAACAGCCTATGATTTAGGTATTGTTATGATATCTTTATTGTTGAGGAAGAAATAGAGGCAAGAATTGATTAAATAAATTGCCTGAGGTCACAATGCTGCAGAAGGAAAGGCTGGGTCTCAAAAATGCATACTTGTCATACATTGATATTCTTATGATATCAAATTGTAGTTCAGTGTAAAAGTTGCTTCTTTTAATTATTTCATTTTTTATTTTACATGGTAGCTTTTATGAAATGGACACTTATTGAGTACTATACACTAATTATAAAGCATATGTTAGGAATCAATTGCAGATTTTTTTCTTAAATATTTAATTGGATTACTCACAGAAAATTTAAGATTAAAAAAATTATGCTTTTGTAAATTAAAGCACAAAACAAAACATCAGCATGTACATTCATCAATGCAGGTAATTCTGGCAAAAAAAATCAAAGAAAATAAAACATAATTTAGACTATGTCAATGTAAACTTCTTTTTTCTTGATTCTTCATTAAGAACATGATTTTAGCCAACAGAATGGATCTGATCAAATGATTGCATTTTATGGTCTCTGAAGAGTTCACCCTTTTTTACTTATTCAAGTTAAATGAAAAAGCAATACCCTTCAACTGATAAAAATTGTTACAAAGTTTCTATTAAAAACAGAAAATCTTATCTTATGGGTTAAATTGGAATAAAATATTTAAAGAAGCACACCGTTAAATTTAAATTTCGAAAAATGTTTTTTAGTATAAGTTTGTGCCATGCAATATTTGTGGTGGTAGACACAATATTTGTGGAGACAGACTGAATCCTCTTGTATTTTATTTGGCAGCCATCGCAGAAGTACCAAAATTAATCAAATAATTCATCAAGTTTCTGAAGATATGTCAAATATGTAAGTTCTCAAGTAATAAAAATGGCATTTGATGAAATTAAAAATCTGAGGGATAGACCTTTTTACTCTAGACTAGACACTTTCATATTCCAGTTTAATTAGCTGCTGAAATGCTTCCTGATGAGTTCCTTTTTAATGTTTCTTTCTTTTTAAAAATCACTTTGCTCTTTTTTTCCTGGATTACCATATTTAATGTGGTGAAACTGGGACATTTTATTTCATGTTTAGGAAAAGAAGTAGCCTGATAAATAATTAAATCTAGGATGTGGAATTTTTAGAATTGCCTTAGGATGAGGCACTGTTGCACTATCCTGTCTACCGTTCAAAGGATGTAGATAGAGACATCGGCTATCCTTACTGAAATCCTATTAAGATAAGATGAACAAAAAAATAGGTCAAAAGTCTCCATCTTGTACCCTACAGGTTTTTCTGTTTAGACAGCCTCAAAACCATTCTTTGCAAGGTTATTTTACCTTAGAGTATGGGGGGAAAAGTATGGGGAGAAAATCAACCAAAAAAGGACCCTATTGAAAGATTACTATCTGTAAGACAAAGCAAATGACCATGTTTCTTTATACTCCATAAATGAATCATAAAATATCTTAGTGCATTTCTCTGACAGGTTAAATTAAGAATAATAATTACTCAGTGGCTAGAATCAAAACATAAAAACACATTTTATATTTGTCTCCATACCCAAAACACCTGACTTGGGTTCATGCTGATAATAATAGTTAATGTTTATAGGGTTCTTATTTTATGCCAGCTTTTTTTCGGCGCTAATTGCTTTATGAGAGTTATCTTCTTAAACCCACCAACATTATGAAGCTGGTAGTAATATTAGCTCCTTTTAATGATTAGAAGACTTGCCTAAAATCACATGAATAATAAGTGACAGAACTTCTATAAGATATTTTTCTAAGTGAGAAAAACCTTCTGTAAAGTAGTTAATGGGTAACGTAAATTGTTCCTTAAAAAAGGGAGGGGGTGGTACATTCTACAGAAGCCTCCTGAACTAAGCAGACAATCTTCTTTCCAGTCTTTCTATTGACTAGTTCTAATCCTGATTATTAATAATTAGTTCTTTAATCACAATCCAAGAATTTTTTTGGAAATGTAATAGATTATAGACTCTAACCACATCCCACCTGATATTGTGCTATTTATTCTTAAGGGATTAATGTGGAATCACTTCCCAGTGCTTTTCGACCTTGGTTACCTTTAGAAACTTCTGGGAAGCTTTAAACAAATTCTGATGCTTGAGTCCTCCACTGGATTTTGTTATTCAATTGATCTAGAATGTGAACCAGGCATCAGGATTTTTAAAGCTTCCTAATTGCTGGAAACCAAAAAAACAAAACAAACAAACAAACAAAAACAAAAAACAAAAAACATTAACATTGTCTCTATATGAAGATAGTTTATTGTGTATACTAAATCAGTGATAAGTCTTAATGCAGTTGTTTACAGCAGTCTTTGAAGGTGTCTGAATAACATTCAAATTGACCCTGAAGCTTTTCTAGAGTATATGTGAGCTATTCTTAAAAAGGCATTACTTTTAACAGACATATAACTCAGCTTCTCTTTGGAATACAGAACGAGAAGAATAGGCTTTATCTATTCTCAGAGGAGGGTCAAAAAAAGAAAGAGGAAAGCTGCAAAATATATGAAGGTATGAATAAAGTTGCTTAAAATCACAGCAATGATAACAATAAAATTAAAATGAGAAGACATGCTTTCTCCTCAAGAACTAACATTTCAGCAGGCTGCCTGACTTCTCAACGTCTGGGGGTATTAGTGCAGTAATCCCAGTTCCCAGCCCCCAGCCCCCAGTTTCTAGCTCCAGCTTCTCATAGCAATTGGCATTCTTATGAGAAGAGCAAATAGGTCCATGCATGAAGCCTTTAGCCCCTTGAGGTTCCCAGAAAGCAAATTAA
This sequence comes from Macaca fascicularis, assembly GCF_037993035.2. Taxonomy (NCBI): domain Eukaryota; kingdom Metazoa; phylum Chordata; class Mammalia; order Primates; family Cercopithecidae; genus Macaca; species Macaca fascicularis. The sequence goes on from NC_088381.1 coordinate 152,184,683, forward strand.
TCCACATGCTAGATTAAAAATATAAAGAGGAAAGCAGAGGGTGGTGACTCTCGGTGGCGGCAGGAATAGACACTTGATGATTTAAGAATGTGTAAGTGGCTCTTGGCAACAGGGGTTGACTGTGGGCTTTGAGGCCCTCTGGGCTTATTGGCTGTGGGAGTCCTAATTATAAGCATAACAGATAAACTCATCATGACCACAACAAGCTACTTAATCTGGTCCTGCTAATAACAGTCAATTAAATTTGCATTATGAAATTATTTCTAGAATTGAAGGTAGGTGGACTTTTAATTATAGATTGTTTGGAAACATGAAAGATTTTGAATCAAGGGCTTGAAGCATTATCTTTGGTATGTGGTAATAGTTCTGATCCTTCCAAAATTGTCTCCTGTCCCTATAACAGAAAATCAGTGAGAAGTGGAGTCAAATTGCTGAATAATTTGGATATAGGAAATTAAGGCTGTGTGTTTATATTATTCCAACCTCTAGACATTCTATTATTTCTGGTTAATTTTAATCAAGATGCCAAATGGCCTTTTATCTCTACTTTTTTTCAGCACTGATTCTAACTACCTAAGATTTGTTTGAATTTGGATTTAAATAAATGCCTTCTTCTCAACTTCTACAGCTAGCATTTGAACTAGTGGATTAGTAATGAAGATGTATAAAGATAAAAAGGGAAAGGAACATTAGAATTACCTATATTAGGTCTGCAGTGTCTGAAGATGTCTACAGTCCTTTTGATTTCACACTAGCTGCCTGGGGAAGCCTAAGATGAATAAGTATTAAACAACATATTTCAGATTCTGAGATCACAGGGGAAGGAACCTCATTTAGCCACAGGTCTCTTACTGTAAACACAATTTCCAGTCATAGAAGTAAAAGAAACATTGTTTCCACATGCACATTTTGGAATTCCTTCACTGGCTTATTTTTGTTTGCCTTGTTTGTTTATCTGATTGTTCGGCTTTTCTCTGTAAGGTTCCATCTTTAGATGCATACAAGAATAGGAAGGTAGGTTTCTCTGGAGATATTAAACAGAAGAATATTTATTGGTAAAGTAGATTTAGGTGTAAATTGGTGTGCTGGTTCTCAAACTTTAGTCAGGGTCATCTGAAGGGTTTTTATAAACACAGATTCCTGAACCTTACCCCCATTTTCTGATTCAGTAGGTCTGAGATGGGAACCAACAATTTATCTTTCTAAGAAGTGCCCATGTGATGCCGCTGCTGCTGGGCCAGGGGTCACACTTTGTACTACAGATCTGTTAACATTAATGCAAGAGTAACGTTAAGGCATATGGTCCAGAAATGCATGACCAGAGAATTCAGGACCTAAAGTCTCATTTGATTTACTCTAAGGATGTGATTTCATCAGGGACATCAGATTTTGTAACTTTCCCTTGAACCAATCCAACACATGAGAATGTATTCTGTGATGGTAGTCAATTTCTAACTTCTGTCTATATGTTACTGGCATTGGTGGAATGAATATATGATATCCTTCTACTTTGTTATTATTATTACCATTACTATTACTATGTCTCCATCATTATATGGTACAACTGAGGTAAAATTATTGTTACCAGGTTCTAGGCAGGTAAACTCAGTACTATGGATCTTTTTTTTACTAAATTTCTAAATCCTAGCATTACTGGGTCATGTTAGAGGCATTCCCTAACCCTGAAGATGATATAAATAACCTCAGTATCAGGCACAGCAAACTTTTCTAATAGTTCTTAAAACCACATTTCTGGAGAAACCCAGATTTTTGGCCAATGTTATTGTGTAACTAGACATACAAATGGTCAAAAAGACCAGGAGCTGATATGAATACATAACAGAAATGCAGAGCCAGAAATCCTTACATCTCAGACAGCAACAGTCATTGAACAAGCTAAAGCTAACACATCAAACAAGCAAACAAATGAAAAACAACAGCAAAAGCCTTCATCTGGGCCAGACGGGCACCAGGGTTTCTATAGTATGTTTCACTTTAATGAACCAATTAAATTTATTTCAGATTCCTATGCATGCCTCATACATAGGGACTTCAAATTCCTTACAAGTTTATTTCTTACCTTATGTTTAGAAAATATCTCTCCTCAATCATATTCTTACCTATTCCAGCCCTGTGTTACTGGGAGTTTTTGTATATTATGGTGCTTCTAGAGATGACAATTACCAATGATGGATCATAGATATTATGAAATGTTAGAGCAGGAAAAACCTGTGGCTGTGAGCAAATTTAATTTTGTTATTTTACAGCTAACTGTATTTAGGTAGTGAAGGGTGATAGTCACAGAGGTGGTGAGTGATACAGATAATAAAGAAGGGCTGAATTGTGATTCCCTGCATGGTGCATTTTCTCTTACTCAATATACTTCTTAAGGACTTGAGTTGTTCTGAAATATGCTTGTCAAGTCTAGCCTTATTTAAAGCTGTAGATATTGAAAAATTGATTTTTTTGTGTGTATATTACAGTGGGTATTAGAGTTCTGATTCTCCAACAACAACAACAACAACAACAAAAAAAAAAAAAAAAAAAAAAACAGAACCAATATATATAGGTATCTGGCCCATCCATCCATCCATCCATCCATCAATCCTATCAATCATCTTTCTATATAGAGAGACCTTTTTATAGAATTGGTATGTGATTTTGGTAGCTAACAGGACTGAAACCCATAAGGCAGACAAGCAGCCTGGAAATTCATCCTGATAAATCGAGGTGAGAATTGATGTTGCAATCTTGAGTCTAAATTCTTCAGCATAAGCCAGCAGCCTGAAAATACTGACAGGGTTTCTGTGTTTCAGACTTAAGACAGAATTTCTTCTTCCTCTGGAAACCCTTGTTTTTATGCTCAAGGCCTTCTACTGATTGTATGAGGTATACCCACATTGTGAAGGGGACTCTGTTTTATTTAAAGTTAATTGATTGTTGACTGGGCACGGTGGCTCACACCTGTAATCTCAGTACTTTGGTAGGTCGCAGCACACAGATCACTTGAGGCCACTAGTTTGATACCAGCCTGGCCAACATGGTGAAACCATGTCTCTACTAAAAACACAAAAATTAGCCCAACGTGGTGGTGCATGCCTGTAGTAGCAGCTACTCAGGTGTCTGGGGCACTAGAATCGCTTCAACTTGAGAGGTGGAGGTTGCAGTGAGGCATAATCATGCCACTGCAATCCTGCCTGGGTGACACAGGGAGATTCTGTCTCAAAAACTAATAATAATAATAAATAAAATAATAAAATCAATTGATTGTAAATGTTAATCGCATCCACGAAGGCTTCACAGCAATGTCTACCTTAATGTTTGAATAAACACAATGCTTCATACTACTCTTCCAACTGTCTCTCCACCCCCTCCACTTCCGGTAGAATTTGCAACCCTAATCTTTGTGGGAATAGCAAATGTGAGGTTAATTTAGAAATTCTGGAGAATTAGTACCATCTATTCTTTGGCAGTATATTTGTATATATTTTTAACATTTTAAAAGATTTTCTTGAGTAAATTTTCCACCCATATTTTTCCCGTAAAAGAAAGTAAAAAGTTCTTTTCTAATATTTAGAAATCATATAGTTGTTGTTTTAAAGATGTGAGTAGATATAACCAAAAAATAATTTAAAAAAATAACAAAGTATATTTTACTATACTCTTTTCTGGGAAAAATCATATACTAAGCAATGCAAAAAGGTCTGTAAATTATAGTCATAATTTATTCTAAATTTAATAAACCCAATACTAGATTTTAAACTTTCCTGGATCTTAATGTTTTAATTACCCCAAATCGAGAGTTCAGGGTTTTTATTCCTACTTTTGTTTCTAAAAACAGAATAGATTATTTTACATGAACTGTGAAAATCTCATACCTGTTTTCACACATGCAATCATATTGCCTGGAAATGCTACCACCTTCTTCTATATGTGTATCTCAAAAATTTTGTTTGTTTATCTAACAGATTTTACTGTATATGCGTGAGGTTTACAATATGACATTCTGGGATATACAGAGGTACTAAAGTGGTTACTATAGTGAAGCAATTAACATATCCATCATCACGCATAGTTACCTTTTGGGTGATAAAAGCAGCTAAAATCTATTTCTTTAACAAAGATCTTAATGCAATATCATTTTATTAAGTACAGTCCTCAGGTTGTACATTAGATCTCTAGACTTGTTGATGCTACAGATCTGTTTCTTTCTATCCTTTTTCCTATATTCACCCATTTCAATATACATCACTCTGTTTCTGGGAACCACTGTTTTATTCCCTAGCTCTGTACATTTGACTTTTTTTTAAAGATTCTACATGTAAGTAAAATTATCTAATAGATTTTTTTCTGTATCTGGCTTATTTCTGAGTCTGGTTTTAAAAACTACATCAAGTGTCATGACTTCAATCCGTGATTCTACCTGCCACTAAATCACTCTCTACTCAGTTTCCAGAACAACATTTTGTTCTCCAAATGGTCTTATCTTATTAGGAATAGCTACCATATGTTAGGTGCCTACTATGTGTCAGGCACTTGCTTAACATGGTCACATTTAGTCTTCACAAAAGTCCTAAATAATTGATATAAAGTTCCTGATTTGAGAGATTAAAGGCTGAGTGCTAAATTACTTAAAGGAGGAAAATCTTGCAATTTATAATATGCAAAGACAAAATTTAAACCCCCTACTCGCAATCTGTGTTTCTCCACCCACTTAGAGTTCTGTCAGTACTATATTTTATTTATTCGTTTGTACCCAGCTCTAAATGCAGCCCATGGAACACAGTAATTATTTAATAACTCGAGTGACTAAATGAATGAGTGGCTGAATTATTGAGTAGATAAGTTCCTTTTTTAAAGCCTAAGTCTTTTGACAGCAAATTTGAGGAGAGTCACAAAGTATAAAAACTCAAATTGATATCATTTATTATCCAGTTCTCCTATAGATCCTATAACAAAATTTCTGCCTACCGGTTAGGGCTTTTTACCTTAGATACTAGATTAACAGATAATTATCTCTTTATTGTGAAGAATGTGAAGGTTATCATAATAAATGATAGAAAAATTCAACTAAAAGAATACATCCTGTGAAATACAACAGTCTGAGGGGAGAAGCTATCCAACACTGCGCCTTATTCTTCTGCAAAACATGTAAGAGAGATACATCAAATCAAATATAATTCACATTTGTAAAGCCTGTACAAACTTACCTGAAATTTTGGCAGGTAAAAAATAGGATGAGTCTGCTAATATGCTTCTTGATTATTTATAATAGAGTGGCATTTTATGTTTGCCTGCTTTGCAACCCTACACAGACAAATCTTTAGAAGCTTAAAGTCAAGTCATGTCCAGCTTCTTGAAAAAAGGACTATGATCCCTTCAAAATGTCTATGATTAGGATTCCAATGAATAAATATTATTTCAAACATAAAAAATGTGGGGCACAAAATCTGAAGGCTTACATTCCATTAGTTCATGGTGAACATAAAACAATTTAATCCAGGAGCATATATGTTAGTTTATGATACCAAAATTTAAGTAACATGTCCCTCCCTTACCTAGTGTTATTTCTAGATGGCAACCTGTACCATGCATTTAAGAAATCTACTACGTTGATATTCTATGGACTATTGAAGGCAGTAAGGGTTTTTCTGAACGTATCTGATAGAAAAGAAATTATTCTAAAATTTCTAAACTTGAATTTGGGCCTTCTCAGATATTTTCCCAGAAGTTAACGACAATCATTGAAGACTGCTTGCAGATGAGTATAACATATTTTGTAGGAAATACAGATGATCATTACTTTGGTAAAAAAAAAGAAAATAAACAAAAGATTTTATTAACTCATTAATTAATGAGAGAAACAGTAAGATGGTACAGCTGTTTTGGAGGAGAATGTAAAGAACACATAGACAATCAGGAATGATGACATGAATGTACGACTACATGCGCAATTAGTCAACATTATAAGGCAATAATCAAGTACAATCCATCAAACAGAACTTATTTGCATTTCTATGGACTGGAATTATTTGCATTATTATGAGATCTCTACAACTCAGAGTTATAAATAACTCAAGGACAATGAGAGATGAAGATCTGCCATAAAAGTAAGCTTGACAGAATAGGGCATTCAGCTGTTTTTTGCTCATTTTAAAATCTTTTATGGCCAGGCGCGGTGGCTCACGCCTGTAATCCCAGGACTTTGGGAGGCTGAGGCGGGTGGATCACGAGGTCAGGAGATCAAGACCATCCTGGCTAACAAGGTGAAGCCCCGTCTCTACTAAAAAATACAAAAAATCAGCAGGGTGTGGTGGCGGGCGCCTGTAGTCTCAGCTACTCGGGAAGCTGAGGCAGGAGAATGGCATGAACCCGGGAGGCGGAGGTTGCAACGAGCCGAGATCGCTCCACTACACTCCGACCTGGGCTACAGAGCGAGACTCCAACTCAAAAAATAAATAAATAAAATAAAATACAATCTTTTACAACATGGCCTTATACGTGAACAACAGATTTTGGAAAAAGTTGAAACTTGATTAGTAATTTGTTAGTAGTTGAGTCTCTGTGGGATATGGGATGTCAGACTGTGTTAAGGTTCTAGAGAAGGAAGTGAGGCTAATTTGAATGAATCAAAGGTAGGATTTTCTATGGTTTCTGAGTGTGTGAGGTAGGAAGAAGAGGAACGTAAGTGGGGAAGTTTGTCAGGCTCAGTATGAACCGTTCACCAACTCATCTGAAGTCTCAGCTTCAATAAAGCAACTAAAATGGCAAAACTTTAGTGTGATTGGATATGTAGAGAAATCTGATAGAAAGAACAGTTCACGAGTGTGTTGGGTGTTAGTATGGAACAGGGAGAGCATGTGAGAGCTCAGGAATAGAAGAGCAGAGGGACTTGGAGAGTTCTCATGAAGGTTGGGAGGAAGCTTAGTGCTTTTAAGGCCATTGTGGAATCCAAGCAGTGAGGCAATCCTGTTGCTCTGCAAAGAATCAGAGAGGTGTCCGCTCACTTTGGGATTATGTGTAAGATATTGAAGTCAATATCTATCACAAAAGTTATTTTGAGTAGTAAAATATGTATGCCCTTTACAGTTTTGAAGATTTTACTTGGAAATTAATTTGTGTATTTTATGTAGACATTTGGTTTCGTGCCTATCCGGCCCACAATGAATGCTAATATCCTCCGTGACATACCCAATTTCTGCCTTGATACTATCACTGTAGTTATTTCAGAGATGCTCAAATGCCTTTTTTTCTCTCCTTTCCTTATCTAATAAATTTCAACCAAATCCTGCCAGTTCCATGGAGTTTACTCTGGGTATTCTTGTGGACATTAATCTCCTTTGTCTGAAGATTTATAACACTTAGAACCATACTCTGAAATTTCAGTTGTGCTCTTCTCAGTTTGATCATAAGCTCCTAGAAGGTCTGGAACATAATACATAATATATCTATGTTTCTTCTTCAGTACAAAAGTTCTTCATTTAAGGGGTATAAGTTCTTATTAATGAATTCTGAAGAAAATGAAAGCCATGAAAAAACAATTCTAAGTATTCTTTTATGACCTCTAGGAATTTATATTAAAAATGGCATAATCAAATCTTCTCCACAAATATGAGTGAGGATCAGGTTAAATAACATTCCAAAATCATTTGCTGACAAATGTTGATATATTGGGCATTGCCATACTCATTATCTCACTTAATTGTGCTTATTTTCCTTGAAGTAAAAATTTTAAGAAATGAAAATGGATGCAGAAGTTAAAATGATCATTAAACGGCAGTTTGAGTTCCAATGTAAGAAGTTGTATTAATCTGTTCTCGTGCTGCTAATAAAGATATACCAAAGACTGGGTAACTCATAAAGAAAAGAAGTTTAATGGATTCATGGTTCCACATGGCTGGGGACACCTCACAAACATGGAGGAAGGCAAAGGAGGAGAACGGCACATCTTACATGACAGCAGGCAAGAGAGCTTGTGAGGGGAACTACCATTTATAAAACCATCAGATCTCATGAGACTTATTCACTACCACAAGAACAGTGTAAGGGAAACTGCATCCATGATCCAATTATCTCCACCTTGCCCCATCCTTGACATGTGGGATTATTACAATTCAAGGTGAGATTTGGGTAGGAACACAGCCAAACCATATTAGTAGTAGTAATCAGCACCTCTGATTTCTGATAATAGGTTGCTCGTATCATAGTTACCTCCCAGTTATGTTTGGGTTACACTTAAATAATTCAGAAGAGATCTCAGGCCATAGTAGAATGTGTCTAGAACATAATCAGCCTTCCTGGTAAATATCTTTTTATTTTTCTCTTCTCTCATTTTTTTCAATGTGCTTCTTCCTTTTTTCCTGTAACCACAAGGTTATGTAGATGAAAACAAAGGTGGATTCTAATTATAAACTATATATTCAACCATAAACAAATCAGTTAACTTATGATACTCCTATCTGAATAGTCTAAGTATCCTTAGTTGGAATATTACTTTATTGATAAAACATTAATCATTGAAGTTTATTAATAATAGATACTATAGAAAATGAATGTATCATTTTCATTTTCCCAATTTCACTTCTTTTTCTGCTGATGTTTATATCTTGGATCTTCCAATGCCACTGAAATGAACTACTTAACTCCCTGCTGACACTCAGATCTTAAATAGTTTAGATGGCAATCGAAATTGGTCTTTGGATTGTCTCAATCCCTAGAAAGTGTGAGATATTTTCTCCAACTGTTGCCTTTCACAGGATATAATATTTTAGTTGACTCTTTCCATCAATTTTCATGATAACCTTCTCATTCTTCAAATGAGGAGATTAAAGAGTTGTATCAAGCATTCAAAAACAAAGACAAACCCTTATACCTTCTGCATAATGTATTAAATAGAAATAACTTTACACAGAGAACTATAGACAAGTCCCCCAAAACCAGACAAGTTACCCGAGAACAGCTAAAAGAGCACACTCACCTGTGTGGCAAAATAGAAGATTCATAAGTAGCCATGGCAAGCCTACCGAGAGCCTGGTGATAGTTGGTTGTCCAAGATGGAATTCTAATTCAACTTTAAACTTACCCACAGAATTACCTAATCTTCCTGTAAGTTTAACTGTTAGTCTAAAGAGGGATAACTCTTTAGACCCTAGGAAACAACCTTCCAACAGAGAGTAAAAAATATTACCACCATAGTTGGCCCCCAAACAGCCACCAATTAAGAAAGCATTTAAGCTCAACATCTAACTATCTTAGATTCTAATCACTCTACTGAACTCCTAACATCACATTGGACTAATCTATTACTTAATAGAAGCAATAATGTTAATATAAGTAACATGAACATGTTCTCCATTGCATAAGCTTATATCAGACCTGAATAACCCACTGACAGTTAACAGCCTAATATTAATAAATGATATAATAAGCACCCTGTTATTTACAATGTTAACCCAACACAAGTATGCTCTAAGGAAAGATGACAAAAAACTAAAAGGAAATTGGCAAATCTTACCCTGCTTGCTTACCAAAACATCACCTCTAGCATTACCAGTATTAGAGGCACTGCCTGCCCAGTGACATATGTTCAACTGTGGTGGTAGCCTGACCATGCAACGTGGCATAATCACTTGTTCCCTAAATAGGGACTTGTATGAATAGCCACACAAGGGTTGAGCTGTCTCTTACTTTTAATCAGTGAAATTTACCTAACCGTGAAGAGGCAAATATAAACAAATAACATGAGAAGACCCTATGGAGCTTTAATTCATTAATGCAAATAAAAACTCAAACAAGCCTACAGGTCCTAACCTATTATCTCTGCCTTAAAAATTTTGGTTAGGGTGACCTTGGAGCATAATTCAACCTCTGAACAATCTAAACTAAGACCACACTAGTCTAAGCAAGTTAATACACATTGACTCAATAATTTGATCAATGGAATAAGTTACCCTAGGGATAACAACACAATCCTATTCTAGAGTCCATATTGACAATAAGGTTTACAACCTCGATGTTGGATCAGGACATCCTAATGGTGTAGCCACTAATAAGGGTTCATTTGTTCAATGATCAAAGTCCTACGTGATCTGAGTTCAGACCAGAGTAATCCAGGTTGGTTTCTATCTATTTAACGTTTCTCCTAGTATGAAAGGACAAGAGAAACAGGGCCCACTTCATAAACCACCCTCACTGCATAGACGATGCTATCTCAATCTAAAAAATCATCACATACCCTATCCAATAGCAGGGTTTGTTAAGATGACAGAGCCCAGCAATTGCATAAAACATAAAACTTTATAATCAGAGGTTCAACTTCTGTTCTTAACAATATGCCCATAATTAACCTTCTCCTACTCATTATCTCCACTCTTATTGCTATAGCATTCTTTACAATCATCGAATGAAAAATCTTAGGCTGTATACAACTACACAGAGGACCTAACATTGTAGGTCCCTACGGGCTGCTTCAACCATTCGCTGATGCAATAAAACTTTTCACCAAAGAACCTTTACGGCCCTCAACGTTTACTATTACCCTTTAAATTATTGCTCCCATCCTAGCCCTTTCTATCACTCTCCTCTTATGAACTCCCCTCCCTTGTGAAAATACCTCTATACGAATTTCACCTATGACTCCCTAAAGTCTATGTAGAAGCCCCTATTGCCAGTTCAATAGTACTTGCAGCAGTATTCCTAAAGCTAGGTGCCAATGGTATAATATGGGTTACTCTTACCCTCAACCCCTAACAGAACATATAGCCTACCCTTTCCTCCTATCACCTCTACCAGGAATAGTCATGACAAGCTCTATTTGTCTACCACAAGCCCATCTAAAATCACGTATTGCCTACTCCTCTGTAAGCCACATAGCACTTGTGACTATGGCTAACATTATTCGGACCCTACTGAAGCTTTACAGATGCAGTAACCCTTATAATTGCTCATAGACTCATTTCATCCTTACTATTCTGCCTAGAAAATTCAAACTATGAGGAAGTCCATAGCTGAACCATATTACTTACCTGAGGCCTTCAAACACTGCTTCTGCTAACAACTTCCTGATGACTTCTAGCAAATCTCACTAACCTTTCCTTACCTCCTACCATTAATCTAGTAGAAGAACTCTGTGATTATGGCCTCATTCTTCTGGTCAAATATTACTATTATGCTTACAGGACTTAGTACACTGATTATAGCCCTTTATTCCCTGTATATTCTAAGCACGACACAACAAAGGACCCTTGTATATTACATTGACGGTATTACATCTTCCTTTACATAAGAAAATACATTAATATCTATACATCTTGTGCCTCTCTTCCTATTATCCACAAACCACGAAATTATTATAAGGTTTGCATGCTGTAGCTATAGTTTAATCAAAACATTAGATTTTTTATCTAATAATAGAAGCCTGCAACTTCTTATCTACCGATAAAGTATGCAAGAACTACTAACTCATGCCCCCGTGCCTAAAAACATGGCTTTCTCAACTTTTAAAGGATTAGAGTTATCCATTGGTCTTAGGAACAAAAAACATCGGTGCTTTAAAAAAAGTAACAAACAGGTATTCTTCCACTGCTATAACAGCCCTAATCCCCTTAACCTTACTGATTACTATTTTCTTAGCCAACTCCTGCAAAAATGTTCCTACTCAAATTACGTAAAAACATCTATCGCATGCACCTTCATCATTAGCCTCATTCCTACAACCATGTTTATATGCACAGACCAAGAAGTCATCATCTCAAACCGACTTTGAGTAACAACCCTCTCAAACTCTCACTAAGCTTCAAACTAGACTACTTCTCCACAGTATTTATCCCAGTAGCACTATTTGTTACCTGATCTGTTGTAGAATTCTCAGCATGGTATATAAATTCAGACCCCAACATGAACCAATTTTTCAAATACTTGTTTATTTTCCTCATCACAATATTAATTCTGGTTACTGCCAACAACCTCTTTTAACACTTTATCGGATGAGAAGGCATAGGAATCACGTCTTGCTTACTAATTAGCTGAGGGTACCGCCAAGCAGAAGCTAATACAGCAGCCCGCCAACAGTTCTGTACAACTCCATCAGTGATACTGGCTTTATTTTAGCTATTGCATGATTCCTCCTGTCCTTTAATACATGAGGATTTCAACAAATATTTATTCTAGACCCTACTCCTAACTCCCTTCCATTAATTAGGCTTCTCTTAGCAGCAGTGGGAAAGTAAGCTGAATTCGGCCTCCATCCCTGACTTCCATCCGCCATAGAAGGTCCAACTCCAGTCTCAGTCCTACTGCACTCCAGAACTATAGTTGTGGCAGGAGTGTTCCTGCTCGTCCGCTTCCACCCTTTAATCGAAAATAACCTATCAATGCAAACCTTTACATTATGTCTGGGAGCTATACTACTTTATTCACAGCAATCTGTGCTCTAACACAAAATGACCTCAAAAAAATGGTAGCATTCTCCACCTCAAGCCAGCTGGACCCTATAATAGTCACAATTGGCATTAATCAGCCACACCTAACATTCCTTCACGTCTGTAGTCACGCCTTTTTTAAAGCTATATTATTTACATGTTCAGAGTCCATTATCCATAGTCTCAATGATGAACAACACATCTGAAAAATAGGAGGGCTATTCAAGACTTTACCCCTCACTTCCTGCTCCCTTATTATTGGCAGCCTTGCACTTACAGGTATGTCTTTCCTCACAGGCTTGTAGTCTAAACATCTTATCGAAACCACAGACATATCATACACCAATACCTGAGCCCTTTCTATTACTCTTATCGCCACCTCCTTGACAGCTGTCTACAGTACTATATTATCTTCTTCAATTTAATAAGACTACCTCGCTTCGTGATTCTGATTATTATTAACAAAAATAACCCCTTCCTAGTTAACTCAATTAAGGGCCTAACAATCCGGCAGCATCTTCACCGGATTCCTTATCACCAACAGTATTATTCCTGTTTTATCCCCCCAAATAACAGTACCACTCCACCTAAAGCTCACAGCCCTAAGTGTGACCACCTTAGGCTTCTTGCCAGCAATAGAAATTGATCTCATAACCAATAACCTTAAACTGAAATATCCATTACATTCAACTTCTCCAGTATACTAGGATTTTATTCAACCACAATTCACCATACAACCTTCCACTCCAGCCTATTCACAAGCCAAAACCTGGCCTCACTTCTACCAGAGCTAATTTGACTAGAAAAGTCTATACAAAAGACCATTTCACAAACCCAAATTTCAGCCTCTGTCACTGCATCTACTCAGAAAGGTGTAATTAAACTCTAATTTCTTTCTATTTTTATCCCATCCCTTCTAACCCTACTCTTAATTATCTAATCTATTACCCTGAGTAATTTCAATCACAATATAAATACTAACAAATAGTGGTCAACCAGCAACTACCACTAATCAACACCCATAACTCTACAAGGCAGCCACACCCACAGAATCCTCGCACAATAATCCAGCCCTCTCACCCTCAAAAATCATCCAACTCTCTATGCTATTAAAATCAATCATGACCACTAACCCATCATTCTTAACTATTCACCAAACCAGCACCAACTCTATTAATAATCCTAATAATAAAGCCCCTCAGATGTCAATACTTGACCTTCATGTTTCAGGATATTTCTCAATAGCCATCGCCACAGTATAAACAAAAACAATCACTATTCATCCCAAATAAATAAAAAAGACTTTTAACCCCATGAAAGCCCTACTGAAATTCAACACAATACCACAACCAACAGCATCACTGATAACTAACCCTGGACACCCCAAAAATAGAAGAAGGTTTCAAAGAGAAACCTACAAACCCTATAACAAAAAGAACACAAAATAGTGCATATGCCATTATTCTCACCTGGACTGTAACCATGACTAATGACATGAAAAACCGTCATTGTATTTCAACCATAAGAGAACACTAATGGCCAATACCTGCAAAACACCTTTGCTAATAAAAAGTATTCGTTACTCCTTCATTGATCTTCCCACACCATCAAATATTTCTATATGATGAAACTGCGGCTTACTTCTTGGTGCCTGCCTAATCCTCCAGATCATTACAGGATTGTTTTTGGCCACACACTACACATCAGACACCTCAACTGCCTTCTCTTCAGTCACTCACATCAGCCGATATGTAAACTACAGCTGAATGGTTTGCTTTTTTCATGCAAAAGGCACTTCAATATTTTTCATCTGCCTTTTCTTACATGTTGGCCGAGGTTTATACTATGAATCATTTACATTTCCAGAAACCTGAAATATTGGCATTATCTGCCTACTCACAACTATAGCAACAGCATTCATAGGCTACATGCGTCCATGAGGCCAGATATCATTCTGAGGTGCTACAGTGATTACACATCTACTATCAGCCATCCCATATATTGGAACTGACCTTGTCCAGTGAATCTGAGGTGGATTCTCAGTTAACAAAGCCACCCTTACCGGATTTTTTGCCCCCACTTCATCTTATTCTTCATCATTACAGCTCTAGCAACTGTTCACCCTTTATTCTTACATGAAACAGGATCTAACAACCCTTCAGGGGTCTCATCAGATGCCAACAAAATTATCTCCTACCCCAAGTTACATGTTAACTTGATGTCTAAGGTAAAAAACTCCTAACTTCTAGACAGAGCCTTAATAAACATATAGAGGACCTGAAAATTAATGTTCTATCACTTTGAGGTTTAATAGTTTGTGAACATTTAGATATTTACTTTGAAAGGGCAGAAAGATTCAAAACACTGAACAAAAGTCATTAAAATACAAATATTTGCAGTCTCTTTTCAAAGCAGAAACTGTTTTACTGACACAGAAGCGTCTTGCCTGTAATCAGTACTTGTTTTGATGTTATCAATCAAACCATATAATCTGTTACGCTGTGATTCAAAACAAATTAGGGTGAAAGAGATAAATCATTTGAAGGAAGTGAAATCTTCATTTTTATTTTGGGCCCTGCCAACTGTAAGCTGTATGATTTTGAGAAAGTTAACTTAGGCTCTTTGGGACTTAGTTTTTTTTTTTTTTTTTTTTTTTTTTATCTGTAAAATTTAAGTAACACAGTTCAATATTTGATTTTCAGCTCTAAATTCCCAGGCTGCAAGAGGGAAAGTTTTCTACGCCCTCAACTGTGACTAGTTTGACGTATAAATAAATAGCCGGGGCTTTGAAGTATCAGTCTCAGTTATTTCACCCTTTCTAGGGGTGAGTACTCCTTTTTCTTCAAATGTCTCTTGGGGCTCCCCATTTATCTTCTCTCCACATTGTATGCTTGTCACATTTTTTTTTTCTTTTTCTTTTTATTCTAATTACCATTTTTTTCCCCTCAGAGTACTATCTTAGCTCATCTATGCTTAACTATTTGAGGTAACACTTTCCTGTTATTATCTAAAGCAGGTTTAAAGAAAAAAGTTATAGACTTGGCACGGTGGCTCACACCAGTAATTCCAGCACTTTGGGAGGCCAATACGGGAGGATCACAAGGTCAGGAGTACGAGACCAGCCTGACCAACATAGTGAAACCCCATCTCTACTAAAACTACAAAAATTAGCTGGATGTGGTGGCGCATTCCTGTAATCGCAACTACTCAGGAGGCTGAGGCAGGAGAATCTCTTGAACCTGGGAGGCGGAGGTTGCAGTGAGCCAACATTGTGCCGTTGCACTCCAGCCTGGGTGACAGAGCGAGACGCCATCTCAAAAAAAAAAAAAAAGAAAGAAAATTTATATTCTTGCTCTCTGTAAATGTACTGGTTTATGTCTGTGTTTGAGTATAAAAAATAACCTTCTGCTTTATATTGTTGACACCTAGCTATACATATGTACTCAAAAGATCTTTGTACTCCTAAGGCAGTGGTAGAGTAAATTCATTTTCTTTGATGTATAACAAATTAACAAAGATTTGGTAGCATAAAACAACACATACTTATTTTCTCAGTCTCAGTGGGTCAGAAATCTAGGCATAGCTTAGCTAGATCCCCTGCAATGCTGCAATTAAGGTATCTGCCAAGACTGGATTCTCATCTGAGGCTTTCCTAGGTCATGTGGGAATAATCTGTTTCCAAGTTCATTCATGTGGTTGTTGGCAAAATTCTGTTCCTTGCAGATGTGTGGACTGAGAGCCTCGGTATTTTACTAGTTACAGGCCAGAAGCCACTCTCAGCTGCTTGCCATGTGGCCTTATTAGTAGGGCAACCCCCCACATGGCAACTTTCTTCTTTAAAATCAGCAAAAAAGAGAGCCTCCAAGTATGATGACAGGTGTTGCAATCTTTGTGTAACATAATCACTTTCATCTAATCATATACACCCATTCACCTTTGCCATATCTATTGATAAGAAGCAAATCACAGATTCTACCCGCACTCAAGGGGAAAAGATTTCACAAGAATGCTAGGAGGCTAGGGTCTGACCATCACAATGAGCAAAGGGAGGACTTCTGAACAATGACAAAATATTCACAATATTTTTCTTTTTTATTGATTTATGAAGGCCAGATTATTGATAATCTTGTAAATCATATGAAATAGCGTGACCAGTATTAAAAAGACAATGTCACATCATTGAAGATCTTACTGGTAAGGTAACATAGTCATGCATTTTAGGAAGATCATTGATTACTCTCTGGAAATGGCAATTTAAGGGGAATAAGAATGGCAATAAAAAAATCAATTATGCTGCCCATAAATCCATGTGAAAGGCAATGTCACATCAGATTAGGAAGTGGTTATATAACTGACAAGCACTGGATACATTTGAGATGCTGTTTTGAAAATGGGGCTTAGTGAAGAAAAGAGAATTTTAGTGAAGAAAAGAGAATTTTGAAAATGACTTCTCTGGTATGGATGTCGATGATGCTTGTTTGCTGCGATTGAAATCACTGAAAGAGAAGCAGACTAAGTGAAAAGTAGGTTAGTTCAGATTGGGGTAAGACTTTAACCTATAGAAAGTAATTGAAGGCTTATAACCCTACAATAAGAAGAAATGGTTGAGCATGTTCCCAGAGTAACACTAGTTTTAGATAAGATAAAGAAACCAAGTCAGAAAAGGTACTGTCAGTTAGGGATGCTGTAACAAATAACTTAGGTGGTTTATAAACAATAGAATTTTATTTCTCATTAACAGATACATATGTACTCACAGGATTTTATTGTGAACTCTTAAGAAAGTGGTATAGTATATCCGTTTTATTGATGCATAACAAATTACCAAAGATTTGGTGGCATAAAACAAGTTCCGGAGGCTGGAAATGTGCCTTCAGGGCACCAGCGTGGTCAAGTTCTGGTGAGGATTCTACCCTCATAACCTAGTTACCTCTCAGAAGCTTCATCTCCTAATACCATCACACTGGGGGTTAATATTCAACCTATGAATTTTCCAAGGACACAAATATTCATACGATAGCAAAGAATAAGAAGGGGCATTCGGAGAGAAGAGGATATCTACACACAATGATACCAGTGGATAATAGTGTTTTGGGAAAGAGAATATATATATAAAGACATTTTACGCATACTCAATTACTGCCAGTTTTGCTTAAGTTACAACTCTTTGGCCCCAAGGTCCTTCTAAAGTTATTTATAAATATAAAAAACTAATATTGCAAATTAGTTCTTTAAAGTGCTGTTTACATTCTACTACTTCAGGTGAAAATCCACTTTAGGATAATTCCATCCTGCATTGAATCCTGAAGAAATACAATCTGCATTGGCACTTTGAAAAGTGATAAATGCTGCACAGCATTTCAGGAAACAGAACAATTGAAACACAAATTATTTGTTCATTTACAGATTTATTTGGGATCGAAACTGCCATTTGTTCTGTAGTGACATGTACAGGTCTGGCATTTCTCTTCAAATTCTCTTGCAAGCTTTTATTTAAGCAATTGCAATTGCAGTACAAAGGATTTCTAGAGATTAATGACTGCCTGGGAGGGGTTGCTCCTTAGTCTATTAACTCCAACCAGTCATTAATTTCCTGGAAAAGTGCTGCGTGAAAGTTATTATTGCCATTATGAACTGAAAATGAAAGAAACATACAGTATGCATATGGATTTTACTCACTGCCCCAGAATGATGCAAAGTTAATTCATTTGTATGAGGATATTCAGGAAAAATGAAACCCTTGTATATAAACCACTCACTTTGCTTAGTCTTATTCTCGGCAGCCTAGTTTTGTCTGTGTTGAAACAATTAACTTACATGGACATTAGAAGAGCACAAGCACCCAGATTTAATCCAAAAACCTTGACCCAACCAATATATGTTAATCTTAAATACAATATGTTATACATAGTAGATTGTTAAAATTTTAGCCCACTTCATAATAAGAACTTTTCTAGTTTGACAGAAATAGTTCTATAAGGTACAGATGTTGGCACCTTATAGAAACATAAACTAATCATTTACCCAGCTTAAATACAGAAATATCAAATTAACCTACCAAGAACAAATACAGACCTTTTTCCCAAATATATTTAAAATGCTTTCCAAGATACTTATCACCAGGTTGATTTCTTAGTGCAGGCTGCTATTAACAGAATACTCTGGGCTAAGTAGTTTAAGCTATACGAATGTATTTCACAGGTTTCAGGGGCTGAGAAATTCAAAAATCAATGTGCTGGTGGTTTTAGTGTCCAGTGAGTTAATTATTCATGGTTTGCAGATGACTGTCTTCTTGTTTTGTCCCCACATGGCAGACAGCAGAGAGAGAAGAGGCAAGCTCTCTTGTGTGTTTTCATGATGGCACTACTTCTGTGTAGGATGATGCCACTCTCATGACCTAAGTAGCTCTTTGGTAGCTCCAAAGAGTCTGATGTCATACTGTCAAATTGAGGTTTAGGATTCCAACATATGAACATTGGAGGGACACAAACAGACCATAGTAGTCTATCATGAGTAGAACAGTGCTTCCAGAAGACATAGAATGTGATCAGGAAGTTATATCAAAACATACTTTACTTTTTGGACCCTGAAGTACTTTAAGATTTATTATTTAAGACCCATGAGCAAAAAATTATTTTATCTCTTATACATATATTTGTGAAAATAAATAAGGTTGTTAAATCCTATTTTTTTCTAAAGAGGTTATTAAATATTTATTCCAGTTATGGCCTTCATCTCTTTCAATTTATAAAATGTTTTACACCTTTGTCCATCTCTTTACAAAAAAAAATTACTATTACAGGCTACATCTACTCTCTTCCAGGCCAATAATTTTTAGCAGTATATGATTTTCTCTTTCATCAAGTAGAATGAAAATTTGATTATGAGACTTCATAATAAAAATGGCACATATATGTCTATACACCCATATACATACAGGTACACATATGCATATGCATGCATATGTAGATAGGTAAAAATACATTCATGTGTCTGCATAAATTCATATGCACACACACTACACACATATGCATGCATACACATTTGTATGTGCATAAATACGTGTAAATGTACACATATGTAGTAATTAATCCCCAAATGCCCAGCACATCCATTATACGCATTCACCAAAAAAAATGCTTTGCATCATACTTTTCACCTCTTTAATATCTCACAATTATACCTAAACTTTCATTGACTTATTATAAATCAAATAAAAATAAATATATGTTCAGTAATTTATTATGAAATCTAAAGCTAATTCTCTCTCTAACTTAAGTTGGTATTTTTAGTAATCTGTATTATAAAACATGTTGTGTATGTTTACAAAAAATGCTTATTCATGTGTGTATTTCAATTGAAATATGGAATCAATTGTTCTTTAAGAGAAAAAGTAAGCCTGATTTGTCTGGTCAGCTTGACCATAAAGATTTGCTTAAATATGTAGGTAATGTAATAATTATTCCCATATTTGGAATGACCTAAACCTCAAACTTAAAAGTATTGGCAAAATGAATTTAACATCTGTGATAAAAGTATTTTGTTAAAATATAGCATGATAATAAAAATTTATTAAAATTAATATTTAGATTTTAAATGCTGAGTGTATTAGATTAAATGAGGTGCTTCAAAATAAAAGTGTCACATACATAATCAACCATTTGATAAGATCTTGTTTTTGGTAAAATTTCCAGACTCTGAGGAAATAAATGCTACTAAGGAATTGATAACAAATAATTTTGAAAATAATATGGTTAACATTTTTTTCTTTCAACACTCTTTAAGGAGAAACTCATTACTTGTTGATAGATCATTACAAAGAATTTTTAATGATAAATCATTATTTTAGCTTTTAACACAAAAATTGAAAAACATGATTGTCATTGTTATAATAAAATTTATTTAAATTACATCAGTGTTTTTTTTTACATCTAGAAAAATGAAAAATAATCTTATCAAAAATATGTTTCACAACCAGTGAACACATTGATACATGAAGTCAAGAACACACACACATTTACACAGAACAGCCCAACTTCATTGAAATGCATTTGAAAAGTCTCTTTTTTAGATTTAATCGTAATCAGTTCATATTTGTATTGTATGTTTTTAAATCAATTGTGGACTAGTAATATTTTACTTAAAGTCCTTTTAAATGTAGCACCATTATTTCACAAAATATTTTAAAAATTAATTTGTAATTTTTTGTAGTAAAATATGATATGTTGATTACAAGGGGCTTTTGATCATTAATTTGTGTAATAACAAGATAAAATTATATGTAAATATATAATTTAAGCCAATAAAAGACGTTTTAAATGTTCTCACTGCTTTAAAGAATTTGTATTTTTTTCTTGTTCACAGGTATAATGAGGATACTAAGTGCAAAATTTATCTTGTATGAAGGCAGGACTATTTTGCTTGCTTTTTAAAAACTGAGCTTTACTTTTTAGAACATTTTTGAGATATAGAGAAAAATTAAGAAGATTGTACACAGAGTTCAATGTGCCCCACACTGAGTTTGCACTGTTCTTAACATGTTATATTAGTATCGCTCATTTATTACAATTTAAAAAAAAGTATGGATATATTACCATTAACTAAAGCTTACAGTTTAAACCGGTTTTTAAAATTTCACTTAATGCTCTTTTTTTCTTCCAGGATTCTATCCAGGTTACTGTAATACATTTATTTGTCATGTCTCCGTATGCTCTTCTTGGCTGTGACAGTTTCTTCATTGCATCTGATAAACTCAACAGCTTTGAGGGGTACTGGTTGAGTATTTTGTAGAATGTCTCTCTTGGAATTATTCTGATGCTTTTTATTTTTTTGTTGTTTACTTTGTGCTTTCTATGGTTAGAATGGGGTTAGGGGTTTCTCGCAAAAAAAGCATATTAAAGAAGTGCCATTTTCATCACATCACGCCAAGCGCACTTTCATATTCTGTGCTGTATTAAGAGACTATCACAGGCTGGGGATTTATAAAAAGAACAGAAATTTACCTCTCACAGTACTGGAGGCTGGAACATCCAAGACCCGGGTGTCAGCATTTTGTCTGGTGAGGGTCTTCTTACTCTGTCCTCACATGGCAGAAGGCAGAAGGGCAAGCTAGCCCAACACTGAATGAAGCCTCCTTTGTTAAAGTCCTTAATCTCATGAATGGGGAAGATCCCTCATGATCCAATCACCTCTTAAAGGCCCCACCTCTTAATATTATCACATTGGCAACACCTGGATTTTGGAGAAGACACATTCAAACCATAGCAGGTACAT
Organism: Macaca fascicularis; assembly: GCF_037993035.2. NCBI lineage: Eukaryota > Metazoa > Chordata > Mammalia > Primates > Cercopithecidae > Macaca > Macaca fascicularis. Next base: position 152,206,375 of record NC_088381.1, read on the forward strand.
GTTACAAATATGATTTATGGCTGTTGATGCTGATCTTGTTCTTTGGCTGAAGTGTTTTGTCAGGTTTCTCTATTGTGTAGTTATTGTCTTATTCCCATTTCCATGTTGTGTCTTTAGAGGCAGTCACTGTATCCATCTCACATTTAAAGAGTGAAGAGTTTTGTTTCACCTCCGTAAGAGCAGAGTTTTTTACATAAATTATTTGGATTCCTACATTGGAGATTTGTCACTTCTCTTCCATTTATTTATGTGGTTATTCAACCACGTTTAAGTCAAAGTAGACTTCAGTGGATATTTATTTTCCGTGTTGGGTTATAATCAAATATCTCTTTATTTATGTTACAGCTCAAATTTTTCTAACTTTGACCAATGGGAGCTCTTTCAGTAGGCTTCTCCCTTGGACATAACCCCACCAATGTAAGAGTGTGTGTGTATTTTGAGTACTACTTTACCAGGCTTCTGTTGTATATTTTCTACCTTTATCCTGCTTGTCAGCCATTTTTCTTCCTTTTATTGCAGAATGGTATTAATAATCAAGATCTGGGTGTTAGGTGTGTTCCTTAATACTGATTTCATTGCTTTTATATAAACGTAGCTGATAGAGCATGAAAATATATGTGTGCATAATAATCCTGTGTACATACATATTTTCCAGTATTTTGGGGGTGTTACCCTCTGTAGCTACATTGAACCAAATATTAGTTCATACTGATGTCTTCATCTATAATTCATTACCACACTGATCATTCTAGACTTCCCCCTACCTTTCTCAACTGTATCTGTAAACTTTCTCTCTCCAACAGTGAGAAACATGGCTCCATGTACCACATATGTGCTGAATTGCTCACTTTTAGTACACCTGTATAGCAGTATTAGAATTGTAAACCCATCCCAAATGGAAGCAAATATAGCAACTTGAATAGAGTGATTATGTACAGTTCCTTTTGCCTTTATTCATATCGACTCCACTAATTTCCAAAGTTATTTAGGTCAGTATCTTTTCCCTGGACCCCTTCAGTGAAGTTGTTTTAATTATTTGTAATGCAGTTAGAACATTTTGTCACAGTGTGCATTCAATCCTGAGATCCTACATCCTCCTGAATAGGTTTTTCCCACATTATGTTTCTTTATGCTGTAAAATTCTGCAGGTTTTGACAAATGCATAAACTCCTGTATTTGCCATTATCATATCACACATAATACTCCTTCATTCTGAAAATTTCCATATGTCTCATCTATTTAACCTTTCCCCCTTTTCCTAGGATCCCTAGCAACCACTGGTCTTTTTAAGATCTCTTTGTTTGTTCTTTCCAGAATGTCATATTATTTGAATCATACAATCTGTAGTCATTTCAGATTACTTTTTTTCACTTAGAGATAGCTCTTGAATATTTATTCATGTCTTTTTAAGATATGAATTTGTGTATTTTAAAAATTACTGAATAATATTACATTGTATGGATGTACCACAGCTTATCTAGTTAAGGACACCCTGGTTATTTCCAGTTTTTGACAATTATGAATAAAGCTACTATAAACATTTATGCATAAGTTTTTGTGTAGACATAAGCTTTCAAATCAATCAGAGTGCAATTTGCTGCAATGCGTGGCAGGACTATGTTTAGCTTTGTAGGAAATTGTCCAACTGACTTCCAATGCTACTCTCCCTTTTTGCATTCCCAACGGCAATAAATGGGAGTTCCTGTGGCTCTGAATATTCACTAGCATTGCTACTGTCAGTTTGTGTATTTGTTTGTTTTCTAATTTTAGCCATTTGAATTGGTATGGATAGCAGGTGCACTAAGTTCACTGCGATCTTCCTTCTTGCTCTTTCTTTAAACCTAGGTATAAAATTCCCACGTGAAATATGCACCATTTTTAGCATAAGGGTGCAAAATTGTGACCCACAGAATTTTGTACAGATCTTGTTAAAACAACTTATATTTTAAGCCTCCTCACATAATTTAGTTGCTTTTTCACAGTTTTTTATACTTTGTGTAATTTAATACCTAAGTGAAGTGATGGACTCTAACTGCTTCTTTGGACTTTTATACCTTTATGAAAGTGCCCGTGTCAAAAAACAAAAACAAAAGCTTTTATTAAATAAATTTGTATGATTTTCTCCTGTTAATTTGTCTAAAGAGAATTTAATTCTTAGGCCCAGCCAGGGCTCCAAGAGGATGGAGGTGGAATTTATTTTCCCCTATAGTGGTGTTCATTGTTATTTTAATTTTCATTTCTCTAGTGAAAAAAATGATGTTTAACATATTTTTGAACACTTTTTTGCCATCTGTATATCTTTTTGTGTGAGGTATTTGTCAACTATTTTGTCCACGCTTGAGTAGTTTTTTTTTTTAATCATTGAGTTTGAAGGATTCTTTGTATATTTTGAAGATAAGTTATTTATTAGATGTTTACTAAATAAAAATGAGTGACCGCCAGAAGAAAACCTTTTAATATAAACAGATAAGGCCACATTAAGTGAATATTGTTGATCCTATGTACACAAAATAAGTATTTTATTTTTCTGATTTCACCAGTTCCAAAGAGAAATAATCAACGTGCTTATGGTCAGAATTCTTTCAATCAAGCTGTGTTAATAAGAATGTTGATATGTAGAAAATACAATTTTACAGTTCTGACAAAAAAAAGGAGTGGCATTAGTTTTGAAATTGTGAGATCACTCAAATTCATTTGGTTATATTTTAAAAACTGTCGTAACAAAAAAGTCACTATTTTTAATAGACCACAAATTCAAATTATATCCATTTTACTTTTTTCTTTTTTCTTTTTTTTTTTTTTTTGAGGCAGAGTCTCGCTCTGTCACCCAGACTGGAGTGCCGTGGCACAATCACGGCTCACTGCAAGCTCCACCTCTCGGGTTCACACCATTCTCCTGCCTCAGCCTCTGGAGTAGCTGGGACCACAGGCCCCACCACCACGCGCGGCTAATTTTTTGTATTTTTAGTAGAGACAGTGTTTCTCCATGTTAGCCAGGATCGTCTTGATCTCCTGACCTCGTGATCCACCCGTCTCAGTCTCCCAAAGTACTGGGATTACAGATGTGAGCCACCGCCCAAGCCCGTTTTACTATTTTAATTCAGTAATTTAATTAACTTTAAATGGGAACTTGTAGACATCCGCTTTATTAGTCAGGGTTCTCTAGAAAAAGAGAAACAATAGGGAATATACATATATACATATATGTGTATATATATATATGTAGGTATGTATGTATCATTTTTTATTAGTTCGTTTTCATGCTGCTGATAAAGAAATACCTGAGACTAGGTAATTCAAAAAAGAAAGAGATTTAACTGAACTTACAGTTCCACATAACTGCGGGAGCCTCACAATCACAGTGGAGGGCAAGGAGGAGCAAGTCATGTCTTACACGGATGCCAGCAGGCAAAAGGAGAGTTTGTGCAGGGTAACTCCCCCTTATAAAACCATCAGATTTCATGAGCCTTATTCATTATCACAAGAACAGCATAGGAAAGACCTGCCTCTATGATTCAATTACTTCCACCGGGTCCCTTGAACACGTGGAAATTCAAGATGAGATTTGGATGGGGACACAAACAAACCATACCACATATATATCAATGTGATATATAGATATAGATATAGATATATAGATATAGATATATCACATTGGGAATATATATAATAATATATAGTATATTATATATAATTAGATATATTTAATTATATATAATGTACTATATATTATATTAATATAATATGTAATATATTATTATTAATATATTATATATAATAATAGGGAATACACACACATACATACACATATATACATGGCAATTTGGCAATTATGAATAAAGCTGCTCTCTCTCTCTCTCTCTCTATATATATATATAGAGAGAGAGAGAGAGAGAGAGAGAGATTAAGGATAATTGGCTGACATTGTCATCAAGGATATAAAGTCCCATGATCTGCCATCTGCATGCTAAAGACACAGGAAATCCCATGGTGTAGTTCCAGTCTGAGTCCAAAGCTCTGAGAACTAGGAGAATTCTTTGTGTGATTTCCATCCAAGTCCAAAGGCTTGAGAACTGGGGGTCCTATGGTATATGTCCCTGTCCAAAGGCAGAAGAAGACCGATGTCCCAGCTCAACGAGTCAGGCAGGTAGAGCAAATTCTCCCTTTGCCTTTGTATTCCATTCAGGGTCTTGACTGACTGGATGATGCTCCCCCACACTGGGGAGGACAGTCTCCTTTACTCAGTCTACTGATTCAAATATTAATCTCATTAAGAAACACCTGCACAGACACACACAGAAATGTTTAGCCAAATATCTGGGCATTCCATGGTCCAGTCAAGTTGACACAAACAACTAACCACATCAACTTACAAACTAAAGTGACTTAAAATATGAGAACAATCTATTTTAATTTGACAGTTTTCATATTCTTTTACCAAAGAAGCTAATTACATTAATCTAAAATTTGGAGAAATAGATCAATTTTTACTGGCTAAAAGTACATTTTTCATTTAGTAACCTTTTCTATTTCTATTCGAGGGTTCTACATCTTGTTTTCTGTATGAGAACACTAGTTCTATTTAGCATAACACTTTTTTCCTGGAGTAATTTATAAGATACATATGTATGCATTTTAAAATATTAATATTATTGAAGTTATTTTTTAAAAAATAGGTTATCTAACTGCTTTTTAGTAGCACTATTAATGATAATATTTGTTATTACTTTATAGTTTAATAAAACACTTTAAAAATATTTTAACCTGTAAAGAGGTACATAATTGATCAAAATTAATGTGAAGAATAACTGAACAAATATTTTTGAAAGACATTGACACTGATGTCATAATTTGAAAGACATAAGAGTGCCCACTTCATCTCAAAAGATCTTCCAGTAACATTTCAGAGTGCCAAAATTTCTATTAAACAGCCACAGCATAGAAATGCTCCCTCTTTCTCCCTGGCCTCTAGATCAAAATTACAATCCAAATTACAGTGACGTACTGGCACACTAAATTTTTGATAAGAATTGATACTTCACTATGAATAGATAAGCTCATATTACTTCACAAGCTAACAGTAAGTTAAGAGGACCTGGGGCATATTTACGTTTGTTTATTTGACTGTTGGTAAGTACAGGATGGAAAGAAAGTCTTGAAGCATTATTACTGTGTCCAAGGGAAGGACTTGAGCTTGAGATTTGGTTTCAGTCCAGCTTGATATTTAAGAGTCCGGAAGCAGAACCACAGCATATTGAGTTATGCCTGATGTTTAAGCATGAGGTTTTACATACAAGTAGGGTACAACATATGTACACTGACCTATAGATGAAGATATGAGGCCATCCAAATTGGAAACTGCCACCTCAGTGTGAATCATGCTACTTGATAAAGGTAACATTTTCTACTACTACATACAATTTTTCATCTACATATATATATGGATGCATTTTAAATTATATATATAGGTATATAGAGATATGGATGAAATTATGTGTATATATAAAATATATCATATATACATAAAACTATGTATAAACTAAATTATGTATAATATGTATATACTTTTATGTACATACTATTATGTATATACAATGTATATACTAAAGTATATAAAGTTGTATGTATACTAAAAATATGTGTAATATACACTTAAAATTATGCATGTACATATTATATGTATATACTAATATAAATGAAATTATGTATATACAAAAATTAAATATAACATACTTACAATTACATATATATAATATACACTTAAAATTATAAGTTCATGAGGAAGAAAAGTCATTGCATTGCCTACAGTATTCACATCATAATCAAATATTTCTTTTTAAATGTATCATTGCTATATTCCATATTTTTTGATATGTCAAAGGCACTGTACTGGGTTCTTAGAATTGAATACTGTATGTTTGCTTCTCTGAAAGATTTTAAATTTTGAATAGAGCATTCATATAAAATATAATTTTTAAAATTATATTTTTATATTGATTAGTTCAATCATAAGACAATTACAGAACACCAACCAAGTGACAGTAACTATGCTAAGGTTGAGGGTTAAAAAGAAAATTAAAATGTGGCTATTCAGATGCAAGAGTTAATACTCCAGCACAGGAGATAAAAGTTAAGTCAATTAGCACAATAAGGGAAAAGGATATTTAAAAGACACATTTTATCTCATTTAAAATATAGCATGTGCTGTACTTAATAAATTTGCCTATCAAAATGATACTTCTGGGTACTTTTAAGAACATGCATATTTGTGCAAATAAAAATTGCATTCGTTTTCAGTATGTGAATAAAAATCTGTAAGAACTACATAATCAATATTCTGCCTTATTGTGGCAATTCTAAAATGCTTCAAAATAATATGAAGATAAGTAATTGACATGTGTGAAGAAAAAGGAGGAAACAGAGTATTGGAAAAAATTACTGGAATTATTATCACTTTACCAATTTTTTAATATTTGAATAGGTTTATAAATTATAGATCATGCAATGTAACTTTCTGATAAGCAAGGTAGAATGTTTGGAAGCAAAAAGGCCACCAAATATCCTCTTTTTATATGTTCATTCTTTTACGTTTAATTATAATAAAATTTATATAGGCTAGGTATTCATTAAAAAGTACACTTATAATAACTATATTTTATTGTATCCAAGATTCCTTCCATTGTGTACTACTAAGAAAGAAAAACAGGCTCTTACAACTCAGGAAACTTGCTAGTTTTAAGGGTAGAGCTTCCATTAGCACTTCTGTGATGTAAAGTAAATTATTTAACTTCTCTGAATCTTAATGTCCTTATTAATAAAGTAGTGCAATAAAATAGGTATCGATTAATATGTATTTTGCAGACCTGTTAAACCATGTGTTTTAATGTAGCCTAGACTAATGTTTCCCTCCTAAAAGATCAACATCTGGGAAACTAAGGAGGGAAAATAAGATTTGGGAAAAAATAAACAAATAACTGGGAAAAAGAAAGACTGTTTAGAAATGTTTTCTGTGGTTGCTGTAATTGGAAGAGTGGCATGGGGGCCATTTTGGAGTTGTCTGAGTTTTTCCGTTTCCTTTACCTGCTCTACTTAGTTTAGAAAAATAAATACCTGTCTCTTCACTGCAAAAAACCAAGGCCACTGTCTCAACCACTGGTTTAACTTTCTGCAGGGATAATCTGTGCCCAAGACAAAGGCCTGAACTTATGAAGAGATGAAGAAACACCTGTCTATGACTAGCCTCTAGATTGAAATCACTCATTCTTCCATTGTGAATCTCTTGATGCTGATGTACTGCAAAGCCTTATAACACTTTCCCTACAGGCAAGAGGTTAAAAAAGAACAAAAAGAGATAAAAATGAAGTGTTTATTTGCCTGAGGATCTGCAACATGAGGACACCCCTTCTCATTCTTTGAGACCACCTGGGTTGACAAAGACTCGATACAGCTTTTATTAGATGCATTATCAAACAAAAACACTGAGAGTTCCCAGGGAAATATGAGCTCAGGAGGACTTTAACTACAGATTTAAAAAACTGGATATCACCAGGAGCAAAAGTATTAAAAATTTTAAGATATAGATTAAAAACACAGTAAAAATACAGAAATACATTGGTAACATAAAATAAAAATGTATAGTAAATAATTAAATAATTAAGTATGAAAACAAAAAACTGAAATAAAGAACACAAAAGATGAGATAAACGATATATAGAAAAAAGCTGGAGAATACATAATTGATTGGAAAATCACATTTAGGAACTCTCCCAGAATGAAGTGGAAGAGAATATAGAAACTTATAAAATGAAAGCTAAATTGTAAAAGAATAGGAACGGTCAACATCCAGATAACAGAGAACCCTAAAGGACAAATAAAAATAAAGGCAATAAAATATTTGGAGATATAATGAAGATACATTTCTCAGAATTAAAGACAAAAACATTGAGTTGAAATGGAGTAAAAAATGCTAAGCCAAACAGATAATAGCAATAAAAATAATAAATGAAACCTAGACAAATTCAAAACAACTTCCAAAAGCTTTTAAAGAATAATAACAGGCAGTCTAAAAGGGGGAAAAAAAATAACTAGCTTGCTCTTCAATAGCAACCATGGATTAAAGAAGGTGCTAGAATAATATTTTTTAAGTAAAAAAGAAAATATGACTCGGAGCTTAGAACTTATTTAGCAAACATTTTTTCAAATCTATGGGTATAATTTCTGAAAAACTGTCTCAGGCACATAAGTCCTTAGAATGTCTTCTCCTAAATGTATGGTATAAAAATAAGTTTGTAGTCAAAGTTAAAAAATTCTGCAAGACAATGCAAGAAAAGACGCTGCGAGACAAATAAGAACTTAGGATAATCTCATAGCATCCTCAAGGTAATTATATTCTAAACAATTGCTAAGACCAAATAAAGGAAATGTATAAATTCTACTTATAGTTACCAAGAATTGAAATTCTAACTGGACCCTGTACATATGATGGAAATTATAGTGAGAAGAACAAAATACGTTGACTGGACCGAACTGAAACTATAAAACTACATTTTTTAAAGTGAGATTGGATTATAAGGGAAGGAAAATTTGGCAAACCAAAATTAAAAAGTAAAATGGAAGAAAAAATGCTGCTCAATTGTATTAACGTTACAATAAACATAAAAGGACAAAATGAGGTTGCTAAAAACTAGATTTGGATTAGATTTTTTAAAGTAGAAAATGAGAAAATCCAATTATAAGATGTTAAGAAGATATGCCTAAACATAGAGGATAAAGTTATACAAAGCAAAATGAAAGACAAAAAAAAAAATTCAGTATACTATGAAGCAAGATAGTTCACGATATTGTATTACAGCAGGCAAAATTATTTTAAAAACAAAAATCATCAGCAAATATTAATGTTTTATTATACTATGCCATTAGGCTTAATTTTGTAAGAATACATAAAATTAATAGCATGCATGCACCTCATAAAACCGTCTTCAACTATATAAAGCAAAATTTGACATAATGACAGAGACATACACAAACCCAGTGTCAAAGTAGAAGATTTTACTATGCCTCCTCAATTATTATACGTTGAATATGAAAGTTGTGAACAATAGATTTATTCAACTTAAGAGATGGTGAGGAAAAAGAGAGAAAGAGTATGTGTTATGTAAAAAGCAGTACATTCAGTAGTTAGAAATTACATGTTTTCAAGTATGCACTAAATATTTAAATTAAATTGTGTATTACGTTTTAAAAAATTACAATTGTTCTCAAAGAACTATTTATAATTCCCATCAACCACTTTATAATTCTGATTTCAACAGAATTAAATTAGAACTTAGTAGCAAAAAATAAATTTGAAGTACGGCTATTTGAAAAGAGTAACAAAATAGGCAACCTCCAAAAAGAGTCATAGAAATAAAACTAAAGAAAATGCAAATAAAAATTATTGCAAACAAAAATTGAGACGTGATTACAGATTGACCCTAGACGTTTGTATTCAGTTAAATTGTTATCTAATATAAGGATATAATAAAAAACATTCTCAAGAATATAATTACAGATAAGGCAAAAAAAATGTAACCGGGCCATAATTGAAGATAGCAAAGGTTAAAATATAATATGTATTCTATATGTAATTTTATCCCCCAACTTCTAAAATTTACATATGATAAAATAAAAATAAAATCTTAGAAAAATGTAACTTATCAAAAGTGACAGAAAAAGGGACAGGATCTATCAGTAGTACTATGCTTAAGAAAGTAAAGCTGTAATTTAACATCTTCCCTCAAAGAGAACTCATAGTCCAGAGGTTTTACAGTTGAGTTTTGGCAATGTTCAAAAACTAATTCATATCTTATAAAAACTCATCCAGATTATACAAAAGGAAGATTCACTATTTATTTTATTCTGTGAAACAAATGTAACGTTGACACCCAAATCAGAAAATTTCAGAAAAAGAAAAATCATAGGTCCCTTATGCTTATAAAAATAGATGCAAAAATCCCAAAGAAGTATTAGCAAACATCCAACAATATATTTAAAGATTATACTTAATAATCAGTGGCTTTCTTCTGAAATTACAAATATAATTTATATGATAAGTCTGCAGATACCGTGTCCTACTTTAAATAGAAAAAAATCTTGATATAATAAATTCTAGTAAATTAGAAATAGATAAAACTTCTTTTAACTAAAGAATATACCTACAAATACACAACAAACAACAGCTTAAGTGGAAAAATATATACATGTTAGAATATTCTTCCAAAATCAACACACTTGTTATCTCTACTTTTATTAATCACGATCTGGGATTTCTTAGCAAGCCAAATAAAATAATGAGAAATAAATGGCATAACATTAGAGAACAATTTTTCTATGGCTTCTGTAAAAATTACCACAAATGTGGTGGCTTAAAACAACACACATTTGTTCTCTTTCAGTTCTGGAAGCCAGAATTATGAAATGGTTCGCAGTTGGTCAAAATCAGGATGTCAGTAAGCCACATTCCCTCTAACGATTGCAGGGAAGATTCATTATTTGCCTTCTCTGGTAGCTGTCAGCATTCCTTGGCTTGTTACTTAAATTACTTGAATTATTGATTTTAACACCTTGCTTTAATCTTTGCCTCCATGATCACATCACTTTTTCCTCTTGTATCTGTGTGAAATCCCCTTGTGCCTCTCTATCTTACAAGCACAATTGTGATTGCATTTAAGACTGACTTTGATAATCCAGGATAATACCCCTATTTCAAGATCCTTAACCACATTTACAAAGTCTTCTTTTGCCATATGAGATATTATTCACAGACTGCAGAGATTAGAATGTGGATATTTTTTTGTGCGACCATTGTAGAGCCTAGGAAAAAGAAGAAGAAATATAAAACTTTAACTTTCTGTAAATCATATTACTGTCTACTCGCTAACAAAAAAAATCACAAATTATTATAAATACTAAGTGACTGGATCTGAAATTAATATTTGACACTTAAATTGATAATATTTCAATTATATAAAATGGCAACAAATATCAAGAGAAAATCATTTTAAAAACATAATACATGTTATCAACCAAAATTATAATAAGGTAAAATACTTAGTTGTAAACATAACCAGAATATCCAAGATTTACAAGGGATAAATTATAAATCTTTATTGAGAGAAATTAAAGAAGACAAAGGAAGAGATGTACAATGTTTATATATGGGAAGGTTTAATAGAATTAATTTAGTAAAGATTACATTTAATAAATATATAAAATTTCTTCAAATTTATCTTAAATTTTACTGTAATTTTGATAAAAATCTTAAAATTATAGAACTATTCTGAGGTGAATTTGCAATTTACATGAATTACCCAATGACCAAGTATAACCCAGATACATCTGGAGGAAATTTTCCTTAAAAAGATTAAGGTAGGATTTTTGTCCTGTATATGTCTATTTATTATTAAGAGATGACTGGCACATAGATATATGAATTGATGAATGGCATAGAATTACAAACCCAGAAACAAACATGTATATATAGAATATTCTTTTATCAAGGAAGAGCCATGTTGTATCAGTGGAGAATGGAAAATCTATTCTAAAATTGAAGCAGAACAAAATAGCTACCCATATGAGAATACAAACAACAAAAAAATAAGATTTTTGTCTTACAAAATACATCAATTCCAATTATACTACAATATAATTGTAAAAAGCAAAATTTTTAAGTACTTAGGAAAATACGGGTAAATACAAATACCTTTTTAACTTTTGGTTAGGAAAAGCTATTTTAACAAAAAATTAATAAATGCTAAAGAAAAGAAAAATTTATCTATATTAAAGCATAATACTTGTGTTCATAAAAAGGCACCTCAAATAACTAAAAATATAGGTCATAGATATGGTTTGGCTATGTCCTCATCCAAATCTCACCTTGAATTGTAAAAATCCCATGTATCAAGGGTGGAACAATTATCTCTACAAAGTAGAGATAATTGAATCATGGGGATGGTTTCCTCCATGCTATTCTCGTGATAGTGAGTAAGTTCTCACAAGATCTGATCGTTTCATAAAGGGCTTTCCCCTTAGCTTAGCTCTCCTTCTTCTGTCTCCTGCTGCCATTTGAAGAAGGTTGTGTTTTCTTCCCCTTCTACAATGATTGTAAGTTCCTGAGGCCTCCCCAGCCATGTGGAACTGTAAGTCAATTAAACCTCTTTCCTTTATAAATTACCCAGTCTCGGAAATTCTTTATAACAGTACAAAAATGGACTAATGCAGCAAATTGGTACCAGTAGAGTGGGGTGCTGCTATAAAGATACCTGAAAATGTGGAAACTACTTTAGAACTGGGTAACAGGAAGGTATGGAACTGTTTGGAGGGCTGAGAAGACAGGAAGATATGGAAAAGTTTGGAACTTCCCAGAGAATTGTTGAATGGCTTTGACCAAATTGCTGATAATGATATGGACAATGAAGTCCAGGCTGAGGTGATCTCAGATGGAGATGGGTAACTTCTTGGGAACTAGAGCAAAGGTCACTCTTGCTATGCTCTAACAAAGAGACTGGTGGCATTTTTCCCCTGCCCTAGAGATCCGTGGAATTTTGAACTTCAGAGAAATGATCTGAAATTGGAACTTATGTTTAAAAGGGAAGCAGAGCATGAAAGTTTGGACCATTTGCAGCTTGATGATGCAGTAGAAAAGAAAAACTCATTTTTTGGAGAGAAATTCAAGTACCTTGCAGAAATTTCTATAAGTAACGAGGAGCCAAAATGTCTCCAGGACATGTCAGAGATCTTCAAGGAATCCCCTCTCATCACAGGCCCTGAAGGATAGGAGGGAAAAATGGTTTTCTGGGCCAGGCCCAGGACCCCCTGGTCCATGCAGCCTCAAGACATGGTGCCCTGTATTCCAGTAGCTTCAGTTCCAGCTGTGGCTAGAAAGGGGCTGAAGTACAGCTCAGGCCATTGCTTCAGAGGGTGTAAGCCCCAGACCTTGGTGGCTTAATGTGGATTTGGCCTGCTGGCGCACAGAGGTCAAGAATTGAGGTTTAAGAACTTCGGCCTAAATTTCAGATGATGTATGAAAATGCCTGGATGTCCAAGCAGAGGTGTGGTGCAGAGGTGAAGCCCTCATAGAGAACCTCTGCTAGAGCAGTGACAAAGGGAAATGTGAGGTTGGAGCACCCACCCAGAGTCCCCACTGGGGCACTGCCTCGTGGAGCTAAGAGAAGAGGGCCATTGTCCCCCAGACTCCAGAATGGTAGATCCATCAACAACTTGCACCATGTGCCTGGAAAAAACCACAGACACTAAATATCAGTCATGAAAGCAGCCTAGAGATGGGGGAGTTATACCCTGCCAAGCCACAGGGGCAGAGCAGCCCAAAGCTGTGGGAGCCCACCTCTTGCATCAGTGTGACCTGGATGTGAGGCATGGAGTCAAAGGAGAGTATTTTGAAGCTTTAAGATTTGACTGCCCTGCTGGATTCTGGACTTGTAGCCCCTTCATTTTGGCCAGGTTCTACCACTTGGAATGGGTGTATTTACCCAATGCCTGTACTCCCATTGTATCTAGGAAGTAACTAACTTACTTTTGATTTTTGCAGGCTCATAGGTGGAAGGGACTTGTGTTGCCTCAGATGAGACTTTGGACTTGGACTTTTGGGTTAATGCTGGAATAAGTTAAAACTTTGGGGGACTCTTGGAAGGTCATAATTGTATTTTGAAATGTAGGAACATGAGATTTCACAGGGGCCAGGGTTGAAATTACATGGCTCTGTGTCCCCACCCAAATCTCACCTTGAATTGTAATAATATCCATGTGTCAAGGGCAGGACCAGGTGCAGATAATTGAACCATGGGTGTAGTATTCCCCAGGCTATTCTCCTGATAGAGAGTAAGTTCTCAGGAAATCTGATGGTTATATAAAGGGTTTCCCCTTTTCATCTGCTCTCCTTCTTCTCTCTTCTGCTACCATGTGAAGAAGGACATGTTTGCTTCCCTTTCTGCCATGATTGTAAGTTTCCTGAGGCTTCCCCAGCCAGGTGGAACTGTGAGTCAATTACACCCCATTCCTTTATAAATTACCTAGTCTCAGGAGGTTCTTTATAGCAGTATGAAAATGGACTAGTACAGTTATAAACTGAGAGAAAATATTTGTAACATATATAACTAACCAAGTGTTAAAAGAAAAAATTAGATGAGATAGAGAGAGAGAGAGAAAAAAAAAAAAACAGGCAAAGGCACTATTTAACAGAATACAATACACAAGTGGAAAATAGGACTATAAGACTGTAAGATGTTCAGTCTTTATGAGGAAATGTTTAATTTTAGTAATCACGGAAATGTAAATTAGGACTACAGTATGATACTGTTTTATAATTGTTCAACTAGCCTTGGCAAATATTAAATTTGACAAGATGAGAGTTGAAGAAATTGTGAATCAAAGGACCTCTTCACAGAGCAGGTGGAAGGGCAATTCAGTACAGGCATTTTGGAAAAGTATTTGATGTTTTTTAAGTGAAGATCTATGGTTATATGCCTTACAAGCAAGCAATTCCACTCCTCAGAAAAACTTTTGCAAGATGCATATCAGGAGGATAGTTCAGAAAGTTCACCAGAATGATACAAAATTTGGGGAAAAAAGCACCCCGCAGGAACACATTGGCAATGCAATGAATAAACAAACTGTGACATTTCAAATCAACCTCTGGTGACTTTTGCTCCCAAGAGGGCATTTGGAAATGTTTAGGGACATTTTTTGGTTGTCACAACTGGAGGGATGTTGCTGGCATCTTGTGGGTAGAGGCCAGAAGTGCTGCTAAATATCCTATAATGAACAAGGACACTCAGCAAAGAATTATCAGCCCCAAACCTCAATTGTTCTATCAAAGTTGAGAAACTCTGTGTTAAAACAATGAAATATCTAGAAAAGAAATTAATGGATACAACTATATTTTATAATATGGTTGAATGGTAACAGTTTAATATAAAGTGACAGTAATATGGTCCCAAAGATTATTTACAGCATCTTACCTTTAATGATAAAGTTAAAAACACCTAAAACTAAATAATATATGTGTACATATTGGCAAAATGTTTATGCCAAAGCTATATTAAGTAACATCACAGGAATTATGAAAACAATAAAAAGATACATCACTTGGCAAAAGCAGAGATATGAGAAGAGAGACAGGTTGATATAATCTATTGTGACTATTCTAGCTCTCATTTTCGACAGTAGGCTCACAGGTGTGTGTGGGTATGGGTGTGGGTATGGATGTGTGTGTGTGTGTGAGAGAGCGAGAGAGAGAGGAAAAAAAAAAAGGAGAGACAGAGAGACAAAAAATGAACTATTTATGGAGCAGTTATGAAAGTGTGTTATGAACTGAATATTGTGACTAAGTATAAATTTAATTTTGGTATTTCATTAATAAACTGCCATTTTCACAATAAACTTATATATTTGTTCACCATGTTTGCTTACCATCAAAACACAAAAACCTAAACATCAAGAATACTTTGCTATTTCAGAAACAAAATAAACATTAGTGAGATTTTAGATTCTTTCAGCCTCAAATGCTCTATCAATTAGCTTTTCTGATAATTGTCCACAGTAGTTTATTGTATGTAAGTTATTTCTGGAAGCAAACACACTAGCTAGTAAGCAGACTAGCCATATATAGAGATTTGTCTAGCATGTTTTCCTTTAATAATATATTTTTTAAACAGTATGATTTATATATAAATTATATGTAATTTATAGTTTAAAACAGTACATAAAAATACATATTTTCAATGGCTGGGCACGGTGGTTCACGCCTGTAATCCCAGCACTTTGGGAGGCAGAGGCGGGAGGATCACAAGGTCAGGAGTTCAAGACCAGCCTGGCCAACATGGTGAAACCCCATCTCTACTAAAAATACAAAAGTCAGCTGGGCATGGTGGCAGGTGCTTGTAATTCCAGCTGCTCTGGAGGCTGAGGCAAGAGAATTGCTTGAACTAGGACCTGGGAGGTGGAAGTTGCAGTGAGCAGAGATCTCACCACTGCACTCTAGTCTGGGCTAGAGCGAGACTCCATCTCAAAAAAAATATATATATTTATATGTATATATACATATATGTATATATACACACATATATATGTGTATATATATGTAAGTTTTTTTTTTTTTTTTTTTTGAGACTGAGTCTGGCTCTGTCGCCCAGGCTGGAGTGCAGTGGCCGGATCTCAGCTCACTGCAAGCTCCGCCTCCCGGGTTTATGCCATTCTCCTGCCTCAGCCTCCGGAGTAGCTGGGACCACAGGCACCCGCCACCTCGCCCGGCTAGTTTTTTTTTTGTATTTTTTAGTAGAGACGGGGTTTCACCGTGTTAGCCAGGATGGTCTCGATCTCCTGACCTTGTGATCCGCCCGTCTCAGCCTCCCAAAGTGCTGGGATTACAGGCTTGAGCCACCGTGCCCGGCTGTAAGTTTTTTTTAAGAGGAAGATATTAAAATCAAAACGACATTTTGGTGTTCCAGCAAGCTAAATTGATACTGTATCAGATAAGTGTGCTCACCAGAATTGGTAATGAAAGATCTCTGCCTAAAGGGCAGTCATGCAATTCAGTAAATAAACATACCCTCCTTGGGGTGAACAGACCTAGGAGCACAAAAGTTAGGATGCATAAAATAGATTGTTTGAATACAGCTCAGAAGAGAGGCCTGTTGGTCATTGATAACAATCTTGGTAAGATTCAACATTCAATTTTATTTACTTAATGACACCCAAAGTATTAGTATACATTTAATCTCTTCCTATAACTAAAAGTGATAAAGTTCTCAAAATGAGACTAGAATTTGTTTTCTCTGACTCTACTAAATTCCAGGTTTTATTTTGTGTTTGTTTGTTTGTCTTGCAGAGGAAGTGAGGTGTAGGGTATGGCAAAAGTCAGGAATAGTTACAAAATACTAAAACTACACATATGAGAAATGCCAGCTAAATTCGTGTGTGTTCCAGATGCAGAAAAAAAAAAAACAAAGATAAAAACAATGTCAGGATTGAGACAGAGATGGCCTTCCTCTTAGAACAGAATAAGAAGTCTTCGATGTTGAAATACATTCAGAGGCAGCCTCTTCCAATTCTATTTCATTAATGAAGTGGAATGAGTGGGCTGCCTACATTGTTGTATTTGACTAAGTTCACTCAATGACTGTAGTAACAGAACTAGGATCAGAGAAGAATGTTACCTACTCCTTCCACATCTGAGTCACCAACCAAAATATCTCAGAGGTTGTTGCCTTTAGACACCAAACTTGCTATTTTGTTTATAAGCATATGTACAACAAACCTATTTTTCTTAATATTTATAGATTATGATTTTTCTTTCTCTTGAAAGGCAAAACATGGTCTTAATCAAACTTTACATATGAATTTTTCAAAACACAGTTTAGTGGAAAATAATTACTTCCAGTGAAGCAATTTTTTATAGTGATTTGGAGAAACATAAGCAAGTTTTTAATTATCCTGGACATGAAGTCATGTCTTCATAAAATTTATTTATAATTGAAATAGGAGTCTATCACTTAATCCGTTTATTTTATTCTGAGATTCCCCCCACAAACAATGGAAAAGCCAACGTATAACTGGG
The DNA here is from genome assembly GCF_037993035.2 of Macaca fascicularis. NCBI lineage: Eukaryota > Metazoa > Chordata > Mammalia > Primates > Cercopithecidae > Macaca > Macaca fascicularis. The sequence continues at coordinate 152,223,986 of NC_088381.1, forward strand.
CTTTATTTGAGCTCCAATTTTATTATGGTACACAGAAGAAAAGTATCAATTCAAAACTGGAGTGAGATAGGCATTAAGGGAACCTATGTGCTTATACCATAAACACAAGGATTCTTGTATTTGTGAATTATTATGGTAATTCTGCAAAGGCATGTGTCCTTAATATGGTGAGCTTAGGTTTTGAGTCACAGGAAGGAAGGTTTCAGCTCTGATAGGGCACTTTCAAGATGTCTATCCAAGGAAGAGTTAATTCACATATTTTCTCAAATTGTAGAGGAAAATCAAGTTGCTAAAGAAAAATTCCGAGGCTCTCTTCCTTGACTCCCACCTACAGTTTAATTTTCTTTATCATGAGAACCAGATGGGATTTAGACACTATTGTCTCCAATGGTCTATTAAGCGAAGCACAACATCATCAAATCCTTACCTGAATAAGATGTGTATCTACTTATGCAATATCTGTAAACTTTCTATTAAATGGCCTTCTTTGGTTAGAGCTCTAATTTTATTTTGTTGTTGCATTTGCTGTTGCCATAAGTCAAGAAGGATTCATGTTCTTCCGTGTGCTCAATCTGGTAACAGAGTTTTGACTAGATGTGCCCTGGGTCTAGACATTCTTCCCTGTGGAAGGAAATTCGTAGAGCAGAGAAGTCTCCACACAAATACAAAATGACAGTCCCCACAAGTTTGGTACAGGATTCTGGCAAAATCTTCAATGATCTATCCAGATCCAGATAATCTCTTGACTTCATTATTGCTTAAACTATTTTCAAAAACATGTCCTTGGTGGAGGGCTGTAGGCCTTAAATTTTGTGAGGCAATAGCACACATCCCTAGTATGGGCTATGCCAACCCATAAACGAGATGCTTTTACTCTAAGAACAAAGCATGTTATCAACTCTAGAAAGACAAAAGTTATAAACCTTTCCACACGTCAAAGAGAGATACTTAGTCACCTTGAATCTTTCAGATTGTGGAAGTCCATAAGATCCTTCAATTTCTGAACCCTCTAAATTAACTTTAGCATTTTGTTATAAATTGCATTAGTTTCCTATTGCGGTGATTATCACAAATTTAGCTCAAAACAACATGCATTTATTCTTTTACAGTTCTGGAGGTGAAAAATCTAAAATGGGTCCAAAGGGTTGTATTGCTTTTTGAGACTCCGGGAGGGAACCCTTCTCTTTTCCATTTTGGCTTCTAGAGGATGCCTACATTTCTTAGCTCCTACCTCCCTCTTCTCTATGTTCCCAGTCAGCAGCATAGAATTTTTCCCTCTTTCTAGTCTCTGCTTCAATTTTCTTTTATTCTCTGTTCTGTTTTTGTTTTGAGACAGCTTTTCGTGCTGTTGGCCAGGCTCGAGTGCAGTGGTGCGATCGCAGCTCCCCGTAGCCTTGATCTCTCAGGCTCAATCTGCTTCCATCTTCTATCTAGGAGTTTCTTTATTATAAGAGCCCTTGTGAATACATTAGGCATAATAAGATAATCTAGGATAATCTCCCCATCTCAAGATACTCAATCACATCTGCAACGTCCCTTTTACTGTGTGTAAAGTACATATTTACAGGTTCTAGGAATTAAGAGGTAGATATCTTTGGGAAGGGGCATTATTCTGCTTACCACATAACCATATTAGAAAGCTATTCTTTTCAAAACTCGTCTTGAAACAATGCAAGATAAAAGGAGCTAACAACATTGTTAGATTACATGTGGTCAAGATGTTTTTACAGATGTAAAATGTGTCCTCAATGAAATGGAACTGTATTTCTGAGTGAGAAAATAAAATATCAGTGACTCTAAATATAGTAGCCTGGAAAACTCTTCAGCGGAATATAAGTAATCCACTTGAGGAGGGTACATGGCGTGAAGGAAAATGATTCTAAAAAGAAGGAGCTAGATTTAAGTTGCTGAGTGCAAAGCATTGTAGAAAAACTTGGAAAACAACAATTTCATGGTGAGGCCACCATATCACAACTGCCTTTAGGGGCTGTTCAACTACTTATCTCTAAAAGGGTGGCGGGGGAAGGGAGAAAACAGACTTGAAAATAGCACAAAATAAGTAAGTAAATGAATACATAAATAAAGCTTAGGTAAAATTGGTAAAGCAGTAAAGTCATGCCTGTCACTATGAGCCTGTTTAGCATTTTATGTAACTGTTCCCTTGCTTCTTAGTTACTCAGGATTTTGCAGAAAATGTTTATATGAATGTTTTGATTTAACCCATGACAGACACATGGACAGATATGGCAATAGTGCAACACCATATGAAGGAAATTTGTGCCTAATGCTTATACTGCACTTTTAATTTATTTCCCCTTGAAGCCTTTTTACAAGATGGGTCCATTTACCGCCGCTGGCTATTAAGCAGATACGGATATTAAACATCAGTAAGAAAAGAAACATTATTGTAACATCTCACATATGTTTTTTGTGTATATAGGGGTAAAATGTGTTCCCCTGGTAGTTACCGGTACTTCCTAAAACCAGCTGCTCTGAGTATAAAAGTCACAGTCACTATCCATGGTTTAGTAGTTCCAAGCAATTTGTAAGATGTTTTATATCTTGACAGTGGTCTAGAATCAGAGAATAAAGTAGTGTATTAGCTGTCTGTGTTGCATAACTAATTACCACGGACTTGGAAGCTTAAAAAAAAGAACAAAAAACCACGAATTTATTTTCTCACAGCTTCTGTGGGTCAGGAGTCCAGATACAGGTTGGATGGGTCCTCTGTTTAGGATAGCATAGGGCAATCCAGGTGGCAGCCAGGACTGGGTCCTCATCAGGATCTCAAGTCAGTAAGGTTATAGATTGCCCTTGGATTCTTTGCAGAATCCATTTCTTTGTGTATATGGAATTCATGGCAGTTTTTGTTTGTTTGTTTGTTTGTTTGTTTGTTTGTTTTAGAAGAGAAAGAAAGAGACAGACTGGGGCAAGTCTGCTGTCAAGTCAGTCATGTGAAATGGAATGAAATCCCTGGAGTGCCATCCTATAGCTTGTGACATATTCAATTGTTGGGAAACAGGTCACCAGGCCCACCCACACTCAAGAGGAAGTAGAAAGTGGGTGCAAACATACCAGGAGCTGGGATAATACAGCCACCTTAAAGTCCTGACCTTCACAGGGAGAAAAATTTAGACAGAATGGAAAACAAGATCCTAGTAGCATGGCTCATGTAAACAATTGGAGACCTCACATAATTTCTATAATATGTAAAAAAAATTGTTAAAACTGCAAATTATGATTGCATACTGTGGTTAGTCTATACCAGAACTAAACCTTCCCTAAGGCTACCCTTATATATTAGGAAGTATAGATATACACCTAGAAAGAAGAAGTCCAAGAATGATGAGAAAGCCCAGCTCTTTTTTAAAAATCATTAAAAATGCAAATTATGATTGCATATTGTGATTAGTCTATACCAGAACTAAACCTTTCCTAAGGCTACCCTTACATATTAGGAAGTATAGCTATGCACCTAGAAGGAAGGATTCCAGGAATGGTGAGAAGACTCAGATATTCTTCAAATGATGTCTCTTAGATTCTGACGATCTAACTATAATAAATTAATTCATTTTGAAAGGCTTTGACTCACTCTAACATATCTCCAGAGAGTAGTATGATCTTCAGCTGCTCTTATTCTTTTATACTTTGATATGAATGGTGGAGTCGATTAACAAGTTCCAGTTAATCTGGACTGAACCAGCAAGACAGCCTGAGGCATGAGAAAGAGTAAAGAGGAAAAATAAGGAGTTTCAAAATGTCATGATGTTGTTGAGCATTTTTTGTCTTCCTATAGAAGATTATGATGCATATGGGTAGTTACTTCTGATTATCTCTAGGCAAAATTCCAGGCCACGTAAAGTATGATTATCTATGTATTAATTTACACAACAAATGAGTTTAATGGTGGGATGGGGAGTGTAGTAAAGAAACAAGCATATTAAACGTAACATCTGATTTAAGTGCCATGAGGTAATTCCTATCGCTTCTAGCTTCCTTAAGATGGGATGTCTAAATCCTAATGAGGGAATCAGGAAAGGTCTCAGAAGGTGAGGACAGGAAGAATGGTCCAGTTGTTCATTCAGAGGAATACAGACAAAATGAACCAATAGTAACTTTACACTTACTCCTGACTAACTTTGCACTTACAAGTCTGTTCTTCTGCACTGGGAAATAGCTCTCTATCCTGAGCACTCGAGGTACTTTGTATGAAAAGCTCAGTGTCAGGTTGAGATGAAACTTTTCAGTGGAGCAGGAAATGGAAACCTTTATAGAACTAGGAATGTGGAATGAATGGAATCTTACAGCTAGAATTCCACTATGCTGCTCCATTCATCACGTTCTTAAATACTTCAAGCAAGGAGGTCAGGGAAACATGTATAATATTTTTGGCCAGTTAACATAACTTGAACATCATTGATTTAAAATATATCAAATTATTTCTGACATTTTATACTAATTATCATGTCCTATGGGATTAGTCTTAAGACTAATAGTAGAACAACTGCTAGTAGCCACCTTGGGATTTGGTCTCCAGACAATGTAATAGTTATAAAGGCATTGGGGCTATTTGTTTAAGGTTTTTTTTTTTTTTTTTTTTTTTAAAAAAAAAAAAAAAGGTTATTTATTTATTTTTTGAGACAGTCTTGCTCTGTCGCCCAGGATGGAGTGCAATGGTAAGATCTCAGCTCCCTGCAACTTCCACCTCCCGAGTTCAAGTGATTCTCCTGGCTGAGCCTGCCTAGTAGCTGGCATTATAGGCATTCGCCACCACGCCCAGATCATTTTTATGTTTTGAGTAGAGACTGGGTTTCGCCACGTTGACCAGGCTGGTCTCAAACTCCTGACCTCGGGTGATCTGCCTGCCTCAGCCTACCAAAGTGCTGGGATAATAGGCGTGAGCTACTTCACTCTGCCTAGGTTTTGCACTATTTATCAGAAAAAATAAAAGACCTGATTTTCACAATTTTGTAAAAAACTTTTATTATTTAATATAATGATATATATATTCAATAGAAAGTAAAATTTGAAATGGTAGTTTCCATCACTATAAATGGTTATTTTTCACAGTGTGACTCAGCAGAAACAGAGTTAATGATATTGAAATAATTGTCTCAACAAATTAAAGTTATATATTTTATCAAGCATTAATTGGCTTATTCATCATGAGAAAATAAAAAAATAAATGCATACACACATGCATACATTTAACTAAAATTTTATAGAAACTATCCTTTAAAAGCGTTAGTTTTGGTTTAACCAACTCACATTGTATTTTCACTAACTTGAACTTTTAAATTTCTGAAAAAAGTATATCATCCTTAGATGTAGGTGGCCAGACAGGATATAGCCCTCATATTGGCTGGTGATTGCTTGGTGAATTGAGAAATTTTATTTACTTATTTGATTAGAGAAGCCAAAACTATCAAAATTGGGAAAACTAGTCATGTTTCAACTGTTACAAGTTTACCTATAGCATTTTACTATTGAATAGTGAATTTATTTACCTTGACTGTGGCCATAAAAACGTTTTAGGAAAACCTCAAAGGCAGAGAAGAGGAATTATTTTATTTCCTGCTTCATTTTCTTTATCCCATTCCTTGCCTACTACAATTATCATTACTGACATAGTTCTGTTTGAAATTTAGCCATGTAGGGAGCAATAAATCTGTGATTGGAACAGAATCTTTGGAAGAAAACATGAGCAGTATTTGTAAATATATTAGGACAGGCATAAAGTGAACACCATCTTAAAATACTTAGGAAATGACCCAGGTATATTACTAAAGGGGAACGAGAGAACAAGAATGAGCCTTGGGTAAGCAGAGAACCTCATAAATCACATAAGATAGCTCTGTGCTTTTATCCCTGCATCCATATGTTCTTTCCAAAGAAAAACAATGTGACAATTTAGCATTATTTCACACACCTCAAAGAGGGCCTGAGAATTCCCTATAGTAGCTAAATAAAAGCATTTACAAAATTGATATTGATACATTTGGGTTTTATTTTCAAGTTTTGTTCAATTTAATTTAAAAATAAATTTATTTTAAATGTTTTTCAAGAAATATTCTGATATTGAGGATCAGGGTAAGAAATATTAAAGTGTTTTATCTATCTGAAACAAATTATTTTCTTGTTTTTTGAAATACCATCTTTCAGTAAACTGCAAGGACCTTGAGGACAAAGAATAGTAAATTTTCTTTTTACAGTGTGCTATATCCCTCTGCCTTATCTGCTCAGTAATTATATTATGCATATATAATTATGATATTATATATAGTATATAACTATATATAATTATATGTATCATATATTTCACATAAATCTCATGAAAATGTTTAAGAATATTCATAATACATTTCTCACCATCATCTGCCACATGCTAAGCAACTCAAGCCATCAGATCCAATTGTTAATTATTCACATTCATCACTAATATTTGTTTTTTCTTTTCTTCTAGGTACAGGATAGAATGGGATTTTTTCACTCGCTTCAAGTTAAACTTGGTCCTTGCTTTGGGCAATCATATGAGAGCAAAAATAGCACGTGGTATTTATGGACAGAAAAGATTGAACAAGCATGTGATTCTCCATGTGCTCTTTCCCCGATCATAACAATCAATGACATTTAAGATGGCAGAGGCTTTGTTAGCTCGTAATTGGGTAAAGAAGGCATTGATCAGATCCCCTGCCAATCTGAGATCAATTTGTAACAAAATTGATAATTATTATACCTTTTTCACTTTAAGCCTCTGAAATGTTGGCTTTGTTACTGCAGCACCCCATAAACCATCCTGACCGATAGGCCAATTATTAGTACATGCAAAAAATACCTAACTAACCAGGTTTGCAAATATATGAACTTAATTTTGTTAGATTCCACAGATACTACGTGGAATCTAACGTAACATTCATTTTTCAATCTACTATTATTTTGTAAAAGCTATTAAGGTTAAAATAAAGGGCATAAATACAATTTTGAGGGTTAATATCTAGAAATGTTTACCAATATCAATACTCAACAATGTTTCTGGTAAACTTACTATATGTGACTAGTAGTTCGATGTATTTATTCGTTCTTTATTCATTCATTCAATAAATAATTTTCCAATGTCTATCATTTGCCAGACTCTATTCAAAATACTTGGAATACCTCAGTGAACAAAAGATCCTTGCTTTCATGGGCCTGCCTCTACCTAAGGGAGGCAGATTTCCAAGAATCTGATGAGTAAACAACAATATTAAAGATAATAGGTGCTTTGGGAGAAAATGTGGGGCAGGATGAAAGGGATTGAGGATGTTGGGAGAGAAGGCATTGATTTGCAATCTTTTAAAAGGTCACTTGGATAGGTTTTCATTTAGAATCTGGTCAGAACAGATACACTCATGAAGGCTTCTAGAGGGAGTAGGATGAAGGAGCTATTTGCAGAAATGTAAACTAGGTTAAGGAATTTTAGAGCACTCGGTGTCTAGCAACAGCGGAAAACTGGCACCATCCTAAGGCCTGAAGGTAAAAGGTCAAACTATTGTTAACTAGAGCCTTGGAAGGGCTGGAGCCATGTAAAAAGAGTCAAGCTGCAGGAATTGTAGTTAGAGGAATACACTATCAAAACTACAGCTAGAAAAGCAAGGGAGAGACAGGAAGAAATGCCCCAGTATCTCTCTCCTGATCCCCAAGCCATAAAACAAGCAGTAAAGGGCAAAGGACACATCTGAGAGCTGGAAGTGATAGAAAACAACTAGCATTGTGGGTTTTATGGAGAAGGTAACATTTGAGGAAGGTTCGAATGAAGTAAAATAATAAACCATGTTTATATCTGGGGGACAGAGTATTCTAGGAGGTGGAATTAGTCAATGTAAAGATCCTAAAGGGGAAATAGTTTTGACAAGTTTGAGGAACAACAAAATGAGGGTGAGACAGAGAACATAAAGAGGAATGAAATAAGAAGCAAGGTGAGAGAAGTAGCAGCAGTCCAAATCATTTATGGCCTGATTGGATTTTAGGTTCCACTCCAGTGAAATCAACAAAGAGTTTGCCTGACCCGGGAATGGGGAGAGACTGTTCAGAGTGTTGCAGAGTCTGGGAATGAAGGATTCTAAAACCTGATTGACTAATGTGCTGATGACTTGAAACAACATTTGATTAAAATACCAGAAACTCAACCGACATGTAAATGGCAACCGATAAATGACAATATAAATTCCTATTGTCTGCCTCATGTCCCAGCATCACATTCTATTATCAAAAATTTTACTTTTGGGTTTCCTTTTAGTTCATAATGTGGCTTTTTGTTCAAAGGTGTTGGTCCCTTGAAGTTAATTTAAATTCTTCCCTTTAGAGTGTCATTCTCTTCATTGAGGTTGTGTTGATTGAGTGTGAATTCCTAATTGATTTTTCCTAGTCATCTAGATCATCTAGACCTAGTCAAACACTGAAGTTAACGTGACTAAAATAGTATTTAGTCCCTGAATTTATCTATTTATTTATTTTTATTAAATGTACATGTCATATTCCATTGTACATAGGCAAGAGGAAAGCCGGAAGGACTGATTTTATCTGAAGGTGTGATACTAACTACTTTCCCAAACTTCCTTCCTTCCTTCCTTCCTTCCTTCCTTCCTTCCTTCCTTCTTTCTTCTTTCTTTCCCTCTCTCTCCCTTCCTCCCTTTCTCCCTTTCTCTCATCCTCCCTTCCTCCCTTCCCCCTTTTCTCTCTTCCTTCATTTCTTCCTTTCTTCCTCCTTTCTAAAATACTTTTGCACATTTTCATTGTGACAGCATAGCGTTAATAGCTGACACACTCTGTACCCTAATGGTACCACCTGGGGAAACGGCGCAAGTTATTTTATCATGATCACTCTCTTACTCTTTTATCAATATTTTATTAGCAACCTTCAAGAATATAACTACTCTTTAAGTCAGCCAGCCAGGTAAATGGCTCTAACATTGCTATTATTAGGCTTGAGGTAGACCATCTAAATTGTCTGGAGACGTCAGAGGTATTTCTTATCTCCATCTGCCACTCCAGTTGCAGTTGTCTCCTCAAAAGCAGGGGCTGCATATCTCAGAAGCCTGTCTTTTATGTAATTAAGAATAAAGTGAACAGAGGCAGAAGTCAGATTTCTTATCCTAACTGGGTGTATTAGTCTTATGTAGCTGCCAGACTGGGTGGCTTAAAAAATAGAAATTTATTTCTCACAGTTCTAGAGGCTAGAAGTCCAAGATTGAGGTGTTGCCAAGGTTGGCTTTTAGTGAGTTTCCTCCTCTTGGCTCGTAGATGACCACATTCTTGCTGTGTACTCACAATAGGCTTTGTTTTGTGTGCATGAAGAGAGACCTCTGTTGTCTTTTCCCTTTCTTATAAGGATACCAGTCCTGGGGTCCCACCCTGATGACCTCTTACCACTATAAACCTTAATTACCACTGTAAAGGCCCCATTGTTTAATACAGTTACATGGCAGGTTAAGGTTTCAATACATAAATGTATTGAGAGGAACACAGTTTAGTCTATAGTATCGAGCCTCAGGCTAGTCTTTCATTTCATTTTCTCCTGCATAGCATTTTAACATTAACACAGTTGGAACACAGTGAGTTAGCTGGGACCTCACCAATACACTGTGTCTAATGGAGGCTCCCTGGATTTGGTGGTGAACCTGAGGTAAACACGACACACCTCTCACATTCCAAGCTCCGAGTGTTGGGTTACTCACTCTGCAGAGGTTTTATAGCTTTCCAAAACCTTTTTTTGCTATACTAGTCTCTATTTTAACTATGTTTTCTTCTGCTCTTGAATCCTGACAAGGACTCATTCCAACTACTAAGCCATATATACAATGGAGGTTTAGAAACGTTGGCTTCAGAGAGCTTCGTTATTATTGTCACTTGATCTCACATGTCTTCCCTCAGGCTTGACTATTTGTAACATGATACGGGGCTTTAGGATCCTCTCCCCACCATTGCCATTATTCCCTTTAACAGCTACCATTTTAGTGTGTCCTGCTTTTCTCTTTTGTCCTTTTGCATTCCTCAGTTTTTTGCTTTCAATAAGCTCTTCACTTATTAAAATTTCCTTAAACCTCACTGTCACATGCACTCTGCCTTCTCTTTCATCCTGTTTATGATTATAATTATTGTAGACAATTGTAACCTTATAAGAGAAAATAAACTCCGATGCCACACTAAACCTTATGATAGTCAAAAAACAAACAAACAAACAAACAAAAACTAGAGAGAGAGAGAGAAAAAAAAAATCCAAGGACACATAAAGAACTTTAAACATTCATAAATTGGTTCAATATCATGAAATTTCTGGAATTTCCTCTTCTCCCTAAACTGACTCGAATTGTCAGTCACTCACAATGTCTTTGATGGTATTAATCATGTGATACAAGGATTTCAAAATGTTACAAAAAGCCAGAGGGCCACAGGAGATGGAGAGTTGCCAGAAGGAAACTTCTGAAGAATAAAGTAAGAAAACCTAAGGTGACCATGGCAAGTATATCAAGATAGAAGATACAGATATTTGAGTCAAAAGATCAAACACTTAGATGAGAATGTGATTAAGAAACATTGACCTCCCAGTGCTTTTGACCTCCCTCCTACATTTGTTGAACTATCTTTGCTGTTGCCATTGGAAAAATAAGCAAACAAAAAATAAATGCATTTCACTCTGCAGAAAGAGTTCTGAAGTGCTTCCCTCATCAAGTAATTTAAAAACTGTCTTCCAGGCCGGGCGCGGTGGCTCACGCCTGTAATCCCACCACTTTAGGAGGCTGAGGCAGGTGGATAATGAGGTCAGGAGGTCCAGACTATCCTGGCCAACACGGTGAAACCCCGTCTCTACTAAAAATAGAAAAAAATTAACTGGACATGGTGGCAGGCACCTGTAGTCCCCGCTACTTGGGAGGCTGAGACAGGATAATTGCTTGAACCCGGGAGGCAGAGGTTGCAGTGAGTGGACATCAGGCCACTGCACTCTAGCCTGGAGACAGTGAGACTTTATCTAAAAAATAAATAAATAAATAAATAAATAAATAAAATAAATAAGAAAAGAAAAATATGTCTTTCATTAGCTCAGGGCTCACTCCCATTAATAATAATAATTTGGTCTGAAATAGTGCCTCTTACTCAAGGAGGTCAAAGTTTTTATACATATGAGTTAGTTCATCCCAGGGCTTTACATATAATCACTGAAAATGAAGCACCTTAGAGAAGTTAAAAAAAAAATTGCACATTTGTGATTATGTGTGTGTGTGTGTGTGTGTGTGTGTGTGTGTGTATGCCATGATTTATATACCAAATTTTTGGCCTCCAGGTAACAGTTCTGATTTTTAGGGGATCCACTTTAAAATAAATAAATGCATTATTATGCCTATAGACCATCAGTTTAAAAGAACAATAATTTATACCCTATCTCTGATTTATCCTATCCATTTCTTAACCCATAATAAGCTCCATTATACTTTCATAATTCTCACTGTCTCAGAATCTCAGTACCCTCCTTGATCTTCAAAACTTAAACATTCTACCAATATACTTCAATGTAACTGCCTTACCTACAAATGCCTGCAGTATTTTGTCTTTCTACACAACAACCTTTAAAATGTGAGTCTATACATTACCAATTTTACAAAACTAGGATGCATAACCAGACCCACCTAAGCCACCAAATCTTTCTTAAGATCATAGAGTTAGAAAGTATTAGTATAATGGGACAAGATATCTGCCATCTGAATGTAGCATCTTCAACTTATCAAATGGTGCTGCCACCTTTGTGTTCTAAAAAATAACCAGTAGTAAGTATGGTGTATTTTCCTTTCTATGGTAAAGAACATTTGTTCAAAAATCATATATAAAAGATTTCCAGGTGCATTCTGATTCCAAAATTAATCATAGTGAACCTTTCTACTTAAAAAAACGATAGAAATCTCATTCTAGTTAACAGGAATGGGAAGCCAGTAAACAAGATAATTGTTTTTTAATGGCATAGTTAAAAGAAAAAAAAAACCTGATTAAAAAACATCAATTTTTTAATATGAGTATAAAGCAAAATCAAACAACCCCACCCCCACAAAAAAAAAGAAAAAAACAAAACAAAAAAGAACAAAAACCAGAAACAAATCCTTAGTTTTGTGAACTAGGTTAACTAAGATGTTGAGCACTGACCAGACTAATGTGAAAGGAAAATTGAGTGTCTGGGATTAGAGGAAGCATGATTCCATCTGGCAAATTCAGGCCAACTAAATTGCCCAGCTCCGTGGTCACTTAGACCTCTCTGAAATGGATCATCTTAGTAAAGGTTAATGAATGTCAGAATAAGCACAACTCCTTTGGGACACAATGCCATATTTTTTTCTTTCAAGCACTTTTTGGAACTAATAACATGAAATTTAAATTTACTTAAAATAAAAGATAATAAAATTACATATTTTTAATTAAAGTGATGCACCTAAGAAACCCACATATGCCCCCAAATGTTTTCTTGCAATTGAACTGCACTTTCATTAATTAATTTTCATTAATGTAAGATTAGAAAAAGGCTATATTTTATTTGCCCTTTCAGCACAAATGGAGACCCATGGTCTACTTCTTTTAAATTGGCATGCTAAGTAATTACATGCTGATTAATCACATATTTGAATCTTTGCAAATGGCCTTTAATGATAGGCTGCCAAAATGTTTAATAACTTTAGAAAACTCTATACAAATAATCATTTATTCTCTATATTTTCTATACAGAATTAATGGCAGAAAAGTAGCAAACAAGAAGTTAGAAAAACTGGATTCTAGCCTTTAGTCTCTCATTATTTTTGGAGGTATGAGCATCATCAAGTGCATTGAACTCTCCCCGTAAACCTCCATTATCGTATTTGCAAAGTAGAAAAGTCAGAGTATGTGACAGAGCCTGGCTGGTTTGCTGATTGCTAAATCCATCTACTGGGCACAGCTAGATGATATTCCACTGCCTCCCTTGCAGTTAGGTGTGACTACAGAACTAGTTTATGACCCAAGAAACGTCGGCAGAAGTTACATAAGCCAATTTCAGACTCTGCTCATAAACTCTTCTCATGAACAATACTCAATAATTGTTTCCTTTCTCTGGCCGTCTTGGAGAGGAATTGAAAATGGTGAAACATCAAGATTGGACAATTCGGGATTTCTAATTTAAAGATGTTAAGAGAGATTCATGCAGATCATAAACACTCATTTTGAATTTTATATAAATGAGATAAGTGGCTATTGTGCTATGTTGTTATTTTAATCTCTTACAGCAGCTACTGTTAACTAATGCAGATTGTATCAACTCTTAGGTCTATAAATGCTATTATTTTGTTATTCTATGCCATAAAGACCAAAAGTCCATAGTTTGGAAGACAAAATTAATTCGCTTCTCATTCAGAATGTCAACAGTAAACATTTGGGCAAAGTGCTTTGGCTTCATTAAAGTCACTCATTTCACAATGAAACAAAACTGCCTTTGGATTTTACAACTTAAATTCCACACCACTTATTATTTTTATTTTTATGTTTCCTTCAAACCTTTGTTTTAGATTCAGGGGGTACATGTGCATGTTTGTTAGATGGATAAATTGTGTGTCACTGGGGTTTGGTGTACAAATTATTTTGTCACCCAGGTAGTGTGCATAGTACTCTCTAGGTAGTTGCTTGATCCCCATCATCATTATCACCCTCCACCTTCAAGTAGGCTGAGTGTCCATTGTTCCAGTATTTATGTCTATGAGCTTTATATCTTTGTGTCTTTAGTGCCTACCATTGATGACAAAGATGTTTAATTTTAGAAGAAAGCTAGACTAAGGGTAATGTATTACTTTTCCATCAGTGCATTGCATAACAGATTATCCCAACATTTACCTCCTAAAAAAAACCAAAAAACAGGTTCATTGTCTCACAATTTCTAGACAAGGCTTAGCTGGTCCCTCTACTTCACTCTCTCTCAGAAATTAGCAGTCAAGGTGTCTGCTATGTCTGGGATCAGTTCCAAAGTTTCACCTACAGAAGGATCCACTTCCACGCTAACTCAAGTGACTACTGGAAGCTCCTCAAGCTCCTCAAGTTTTGTGAGACTAAGGGCCCTCCATTCCTTGCTAGCTATTGGCTGGAGCCTCTTCCTCAGGCCCTTGGCACATGGGCCTCTCCCATATGGCTACTTGCTTTATCAAAGTCAGCAAGAGAATGTCTACTGGAAAGACAGAAGTCACCATCTCTTGTAACCTAACTACAGAACTGACAGTCCCTCAATTTTGCCACATTCTCGTGATTAGTAACAGATTATTTGAGGACAGGGAATTATACAAGGCTGTTCGTACCAGGAGGCAAGGTCACTGAACACAATCTTACAGGACTGCCAGACGTCATCTTTAAATTCATTCATGATTATTCCTCACAGGTAACATAATCTGATGTCTTGGTGAGACATTGATAAGAGTTTCTTTCTTCCTGTTTTTATTTTTCCCTATTGCAATTAGCCAGTTTGTGGAAAAAAAGAGAAAAACAGGGAAGAAATAGAAGACAAGGAGAAAGAATAGAAAGAAAAAAACAAATATAAAGGAAATAAGTTAATGAGAAAATATCAATTTCTGGCCGGGCACAGTGGCTCACACCTCTAATCCCAGCACTTTGGGAGGCCGAGGCACGCGCATCACCAGGTCAGGAGTTTGAGACCAGCCTGGCCAACGTAGTGAAACCCTGTCTCTACTAAAAATACAAAAATTAGCTAGGTGTAGTGGCACATGCCTGTAGTCCCAGCTGCTTGGGAGGCTGAGGTGGGAGAATCACTTGAATCTGGGAGGCGGAGGTTGCAGTGAGCCAAGACCATGCCATTGAACTCCAGTCTAGGTGACAGAATGAGACTCTATCTCAAAAAAATTAATTTCTATGTACTTCAGTTTTCATAACCTGATTGTGTCTATTTGAATGAGCAACATAGTGGTTACTATGTGGATGTCAAAATAGTATAAACCCCTGAGAAGGGATGCCAGGGCAGAGCTGGCTTAGAAAGCTGGAAGATTTATAATGTGAATGTTTACATTGAGAGTTAGAAATATAAATAGCTATGAAGAGAACAAGAAGTGGCACTTTAATAGCAATCAAACAGACTATGAGTGAACTATTCAGGAGTACAGTAACAATACATCAGATCATGAGAGTACTGGTATATGATCTTGTCAAATTATGATGTGATTTTTTTAATTGCTCTAATAAATCTCACTTGATGTCAACCTATTTAAATGAAGAGGTCTGACATATGTGAAATAAAAATGCCTAAAATTTATACAAAATTTTATAAACTGCTTTCATATGCAGGATCTTATTTGATTTTCATAAACTACTCCCTTTTCAAGATATACAGATTTTTCATGTAACCCCACTATTAAAATTTTCCTTGGCTCCCCGTTACTTGGAGAATAAAATCTAGACTCCTTAGCCTAACTATAAAGCTATTTATGAATGACATACAATAGCCCCACCATTCTCCTTCCTCCAACTCAATCCCACATCTAGCAACCTGAAACTACCTGTCCCCTGTACATGCTGGTTCAGGCATTTGTATGTGCTCTAAATTAGAGTTTCTCAATATGAGCACTACTGACATTGTTTTAATGGTAATTTCTTGTTGCAGAGTCTGTCCTGTGTATTGGAGGACATATAGCAGCATCCCTGACCACTACCCCCTAGATGCTAGTAGCAACCTCACATAGTTATGACAGGTAAAAATGCCTCCAGACATCACCAAATGCTTCCAGGGGGTGGGCGTCATCCTCCCTTGAGAAACGATGCTCTACATATTTTTTAAAATTCTGTTTTCTTTGTCTGAAAAATCCTACTCTAGTTTCTACTGTTAACTGACTCTGACATATTCTTTGGAAGTTACCACTGTTGCAAAGTGTCGTGGGCTGAATATTTGTGCACCCCTCCTCAAATTCACATGTTGAAATCCTAACCCCAGTGTGATGGTATTAGGAGGTGGTGCCTTTGAGAGGTAATTATGAAACAGTAGCATTCCCTGATTCCCCTTGCAGGAAATGAAACAGGAATGTGGTTCGCCTGTTTGGTCATCCCTCACCACAGCTCAAACCTTTACGAGAAGCATGTAGATGGGCAGGTGCAGAGGCTGGAGCAAGTGCTTTGGGCTCTTGGCCCTGCGGTAGTGTCTAGGGGTGGGTGCCTGCAACCCTAGTGTTACCAAGCTCTTTCAGCTTTGATGTCTGCAGATGACTTGTGTACTAATCAGCTAAATGGACCCGGGACCTTATTGCAAGGACAGAGGGCCAGTGTGACAGACTTCTGTATCCCAAGCTTTTGCCCAGTGTCACAAAAGAATTAAATCACATGCAGGCTCAAAGGATGAGTACAAGGTTTTGTTGAGTGGTGGAGGTGGCTCTCAGCGAGATGGATGGGGAACGAAAAGAGGGGATGGAATGGGAAGGTGGTCTTCACCTGGAGTCAGGCTACTCAGCAGCCAGACTCTTCTCCGACCACCCCCGGCAGAACTCCCCTTGGCGTCTAGACATCACTCCTCTGTTTCTCTGCTGTGTCATTCCATCATTGCTGGTCTGCTGAACTGCTGGTCTGCAGCTTGGGCTTGGGATTTATACGGTGGCAGGACAGGACGCATGGCAAGCCAAAAGGCAACATTTTGGGCACGAAAACAAGAATGCTTGTTCTCATTTAGGGCCATGGATATCCAGACTTGAGAGTGGGGCCTTTGCTGGGGAACCACCATATCAATGGTCTCCTGTCCATATCAATTAGGCTAAGAGGGTGGAACCCTCATGAATGGGATTGGAACCCTTAGAGGAAGAGACATAGAGCTTGTTTCCTTTGTGTCTCTCTGCTCTCCACCATATGAAAATACAACTAGAAGACAGCCATCTGCAAACCAGGAAGCAGGTTCTCATTAGACACTGGATCTGCTGGCACTTTGATAGTGTATGTTCCAGCCTCCAGAGCTGTGAAAAATAAATTTCTGTTGTTTAAGCAATCCAGTCCATGGTATTCTGTTTAGCACTCTGAACAGACTAAGACATAAATGGGTACCGAGAGGTGAGTTAATGATGTAAAAAAATGGCTAAGAATATATGGAAGAGGCATTGGAACTGGATAATGGGGTAGAAGCTGGAAGAGATTTGATGCACATGTTAGCCAATGCTGTTTTTGCCTGAAGAGGTTTATACATTCTGATTCTGATTCTGGTGAGTGCTCCAAAAGAAAAGCCTGGTTGAATTGTGTTTGCGTTCCTAGTGTTGTGTGGACGGTAGAATTTGTGAGTAATGACATTGTATATTTATTTGAGATTTGTAAACCAAATACTCGTAGGGTGTTTTGCTTTCTCTTAACTTCTTAGAGTAAAATGTACAGGAGAGAACTGAACAGAAGATAGAGCTGTTAGGCGAAATGAAACCAGAACTTTAGGATGTGGAAATTTATAAGCCTATCCACATTACAAAATATAAAAATGAGAAGGTGCATTTGAAAAAGAATACTAAGGCTGTGGTAGAGTGACCATTTAATAAGATTAGTGTGGATGTGAACCATAACCTAATCAGCCAACTCAACAGAAGCCAGGCATAGAGATGGCATTACAGCAGAAGAAACATTTCTATCTGGGACTTAGGAACAAAGAAAACAGGACAAAATGGAGAAAGACTGTTGGGAGACTCGACGGGAATGGATCATAAGGGCTCTTCACCTGCAAATACACAACTTTCTTCAAGATAAGGGAAGAAGGACCCTGCACATAATGCTGATATCTTAGGACTGCCACTTCCACTGCACATCTAGACTGCCTGAGGGTGGGGGGTGCAGGACTGTCTCCATCTCAGTTTCAAAGAGTAGGACCAACACCCAGCAAAGCCTTGGGGGCAAGGCCACCTGACAGATCCACAGAAGCACAACTTCTACCTGGCAGAATCACAACCTGGGATCCTTGCCTGCAGAGCCACAGATGATGAACTGCTGCCATAGTGGGTCTTGGAGGAGGCTGGATGGATGTCCCAGTGAGTCTGGAAGGAAAAGCATTGAGTCAAAAGAAAATATTCTCAAGATTTATAATCTCTTACCCTTTCTAGGTTTTTGGCATTCTTGGGACTTGTGCTCTCTCACCCTTTCCTTCTTTTTCATTTCTCCCTTTTGGAATAGGGGAGTCTATTCTATGCCTGTTCCATCATTGTGTTTTGGAAGCATGTAACTTGTTTGGTTTCACAAGTTCACAGCTGAAGATAAATTTTACCCCAGAATGAGTCATACTTGGAGTCTGACCCATATCTTAGACAATATTTACATGAGTACATGAGAATTTGGCAGCCCTAATAATATCTGCATCCCCTACAGGGCCCTTCTTTCCTTGTCTTGAAGACGAGTGTGTGTTCTTTAGAGTTGATGCTGAAATAAGTTAAGACTTTGAGGGCTTTTGGATGAAAGAAATGTTTTCCCTTCATCTGAGAAAAACATGACTTTGGGAGACTGGGGTGGGATGTTATGGACTGAATATCTATGTTCCCAAATTCCTATGTTGAAATCCTCACCCTTACTGTGATCATTTTAGGAGGTGGGGCATTTGGAAGGTAATTAGATCATGAGGGTGGGGCCTTCATGAATGGGATCAGTGCCTTTAGAAGAAAAGACAGAAGGAAGCTTGCTACTTCTTTTTCTCTGCTTCCCGTCATATGAGGATACAACTAGAATATGACCAGCTGCAAACCAGAAACCAGATCCTCACCAGACACTGGATCTACTGGTGCCTCGATCTTAGATTTCCTAGTCTCTTGAACTTTGAGAAAGAAATGTATACTGTTTAAGCCACCAATCTATGGTATTTTCTTTTAGCACCCCAAACTGACTTTGACAGAAATCTTCTCTTTATTCCATACCGACTAAAAGGGATGACTTTCTTGGTTCCTCTCTCTATCTGTGCACCAGGCACAGTGCTCAGAAGGATTGTTTAGATCTTGGTTTCTGCACACATTAACAGTACGAACATTGATGTTTTACTTAGTCTGTACGCGCCTACTTTTTCTTATCTATTGAATAGGGTTGATAATATTTAAATAATTTACACTATCTGGAAGATAATCAATACTCAATATATGCTAGTTAATATTATTACTATTGTGACTTCATCAGTTGTTCGAATTGAAACATGGTGATTTCTAGTTCATTAGATATGATATTATAAATTTGTAAATTCAAAGTTGATATAATATTATGCAGACAAATCTACATAATAACTGAATTCTTCATTATTTTATATTTCTCTTGCAACATGACTACCTTGCAGAAGGGGGATCCCCTTGATTTTCTAAAGGATTCTTTTTGTTTAGTTGGATAGAGATAGTTAATGAGTCGCACTGGGGCTAAATTTGACCCATAAGGATAAAGTATCTACTGGAAAATGAATTTCATTTCTCTAATCATCAACTGATTTTGTAAGGAGGGTTTAATATGGAATTCTTGAGTGCAAAATATTTATATCAAACAGTAGAAAGACTACAAATGTCAGAACACACATTAAAATTATCTGTAAATCAGCATCTTGTGTTAACATACTAACCAAATTAGTGAGGACACATGCATAGAGTAGCAAAACTGTGGAAGCATTCACACAGACAAATTCCTGAAAAGTATGACAAACTTATAAAATATATTCTTCTTTAAAGGAGATTTAAAGATATAGAGTAACTTTTCTTTATTGATAACTCAATTGGGAGTAGCCTTTGAGAATAAGCAGCTTTCAATTTACTTAAAAATTCACCTCTAAAATAAGACAGATTGATGGATGAAAGGAGATCAATGGGAGGCATAATAATGGACCTCAATGATGTCCACATCCCTATTCCTGGAAGCTTTGAATACATTACATTACGTGGCAAAGGAGACTTTGCAGATGTCAATAATTTAAGGGTTTTAAACTAAGGAGACTATCCTGGGTTATTCTGGGTTCAATATTATCACGAAGGGCCTTAAAAGATGGAAGAATAAGGCAGAAGAGTGAGAGAAGGAGATCTGGCAAGAGAAGCAAGGTTCAGAGTCAGGAAAGATTTGAAGATGCTACACTGCTAGATTTCAAGATAGAGGAAGACACCACAAGCCAAGGAAAGCGAGTGACCTCTAGAGGCTGGAAAAGACAAGGAAATGAATTATCTCTCAGGGCCTACAAAAAGGCCTGCCAAAGAAAGGCCTACCTGCCAACATCTTGATTTTAGCTCACTGAAATCCATTCTGAACTTTTGACCTGTAATAAATTTGTGCTGTGTTAAGCTGTGGTGATTTGTTATAGTGGTGATAGAAAACAAATGCAGATTTAACTGATAAATATAGTCAAATGTTAATTACAGAATAAATGTTATGGACAGATGGGTAATCACTGCATAATTCTAATTTAGTTGTATGTTTAAAAATTGTATAATAAAACATCTAGAAAATAAATATGGGATTATATCAAAATATATTTAAAAATAGTGCATTGTAGAAAAATGTGTTAAAACTGGGTTAATTAACAATACTTGATAATAATTGTTTAATGAATAGATTTCTGTATAGGTAACTCATTTGTGTTACAGAGAGCAGCATCTCACTCTCAAATTAATTTTTCTTCTTCTTTCTTTTGAGATGGAGTCTTGCTCTGTTGCCCAGGATGGAGTGCAGTGGCTCGATCTTGGCTCACAGCAACCTCCGCCTCCAAGGTTCAAGCAATTCTCCTGCCTTAGCCTCCCAAGTAGCTGGAATTACAGGTGCCCACTACCACACCTGGCTAATTTTTTTTTGTATTTTTAGTAGAGATGGGGTTTCACCATGTTGACCAGGCTGGTTTCTCTCTCCTGATCTCAAGTGATCCACCACCTCAGTGTCCCAAAGTGCCGGGATTACAGGCATGAGCCACCACACCCGAACTTCAAATTAATTTTTTAAAGTAGCTAAAGTCACATGCATATTTCAGATTGTTAACACTCAATACATGCTAAATAGAATATAATGCAATAGAATATACACTCAAAATGGAATTAAATTGCATATCTGATCTGAATTCAGGTGAATTGACCTATGATTATGGATAGTAAATTTATCATCAGAAGCATGATGCAAGTATGATTTCTTCTGACTTCCAAATACTAGATTGAAACTATGAAATGCTACTCCTTGATTACTTTCTGAAAGATTCTCATAGCATTGTTAGTACTAATCACTAGTCACTGTATATCTAGTCACTCTGAGAACTAGAGAGAAGAAATCAAGTTCAGTATCTTTTATTATCTTGATATGAACTTGAGAATTAAAGACACAAACCAAAATAAACAGGCTAATTTGTTGTTTCTATTTTAATAGATGTTAGCATGTTTTATATGATAATTAGTGCAGTGGGCCTTTTTACATTTCGATATAAAAAATGCAAAGAAAAGCTTTGTCCTGATTTCTCCATGTAAAAAATGGAAAGGTTAATAGACCTCTTTAGCAGATACTTCCAGTGTCCTGCCTATCCCCCTTGGCATATAACCTGACTTTCAGCTACCAAAATGAACAATGAGAACACATGGACACAGAGAGGGGAACATCACACACTGGGGCCTGTTGGGGGATGGAGGGCAAGGGGAGGGAGAGCATTAGGACACATACCTAATGCATACAGGGCTTAAAACCTAGGTGATAGGTTGATAGGTGTAGCAAACCACCATGGCACACGGATACCTGTGTAACAAAACTGCACATTCTGCACATGTATCTCAGCACTTAAAAAAAAAAAAAAAAGACAGGTTTTATGTCTGAGGGCTTCCTTTGACCACCACTTGGCTTAGGACAGTACTGACTGGGAAGTGCTGGAAACTGAAACTCCCAGGATAAATCAATAACCAGTAACATCGGAAGTTGATGGATAATAGCCTAGCTCCTTGATCCCTCAAATGGGATAACTGCAGCATGGTTGGTTCAGAATGCCTAAATTTCCCATGGAGTTGAAACTCCAACTATCTGCAGTGGTAATGTCCTTGAGAAAGCCTTCCTGATTGGCTTCATCTCATTCTCTGCCTCATTTCTCCAAACCCCTACTGGTGATTTTCTTGGATTACCTCTCAAATAAACTCAGAATCCCTCTGCTTTGAGAAAATTCAAACTATAAAGTTCCCTACTCTCAGAAAGATAATAAAGAAATACAAACCATATTTATAAAAGTTTTAAAAGATGTTTAATATAATAATACACTTTATTGAAAAAGCTTTTCTAATTGCTTAAGACTTTACTGTCTACAAAACCAAATATCACACAAATACTCACATTTTGATCCAATGAAACCGAGTTCTAAAGCCATCGTTTTGTGTGGGTGTTCAAACATCTGTCATCAGCAAAACAAAACAAACAAAAATTTAAAACCTTTGTAATGTCTGCCTCCATTTAGCCACTTGAGCACATGGCTTTAGGCATAGTTCAGTGGGAGAGTTAACTCTGACAACCCATGCATCTTATCTTAGTGATTATAGATAGCAGTGTTAGAAATTTCACATGCACCCTGTACCCTATCAGTGAGGTTTTCTTCTTCTCTATGCACCTTGGCTCGGCACACATGACAGCAAGTGGGACTGAGAGGTTTGGTTCTGCTGAGGCTGATTATCCTAAGTAGTGTTTAATGCAGTGCAGATGGGAATTCTGATGTGTCTATGTCTCTGATGCATGGCCTGTTTCATATAGATGGAACCTAAAGAATCAGAATAATTGAACTGCATGGCTCTTTTCAGTTTCTGTCATATAGGAGAGGAGGGAGGGGAGGAAGGGAGGAAGGGAGGAATGGAGGGAGGGAGGGAGGAAAGAAGGAAGGAAGGAAGGAAGATATAAAAACACTTGAAAAATATACTTAATAATTACATTACTATTACCTTAGAAAGCTTTCAGCAGTAGGAAATAAAAGCTTAGAAGTATTGAATTTCATCAACGGTTAATATGAACCTAGAAATGACTTTTATTCCTGTATCACAGGTTACTGAGGCTTGTCCATGAATGGAGAACAGTCCTATCCTTTATTCGAGGGTGAGAGGGCCCCTGATGCTGTGTTCTGTCAGAAAAATGCTGAAGTGGATAGACACACAAGTCATGCAGTCAGCTTATTCTTTATATACAGGAATTAGTCATCAGGCCTGAAGGATATCACTCATTGACCCGTTATATTTCTTCAGATATGTCTTTGACTTACTTTCTGGCTTTAAATACATGACAGTGACACATTATCAGGCTTTAAAGTCTTAATAAACATTGCTAATTTTGGCCTTGCTAGGCATTCCTTTATTCTCTGATAAGAGGAAACCAGCTTTCATTTCAGAGATTTTCCTAATTTTCTTACATCCTTACTGTGTGCTGATCTGATGGAATTTGCAGTTTAAAAGCATTCATTCACCTGTGGTTGGACACGTAGGTTGATTCCATATTCGCAGTAGTCAAGATATGGAATCAACCTAAGAGCCCAACTACAGATAAATAAAATGTGCTATATATACACAACAGAATACTATTTAATCCTAAAAAGAATGAAATCCTGTCACCTCCAACGACATAGATGAACCTGCAGGACATTATGTGAAGTGAAATGAGCCATGTATAGAAAGGCAAACATCACGTGATCTCACTGCATATGTGTAATCTTAGAAAATCAACCTCATAGAAGGAGCAAATAGAAAGGTGGTTTACCAGAGGCTGGGGAAACGAGGGGAGAGCCATGACAAGTCAGTCAATGGGTACGAAGTTACAGTTAGAAAGAAAGAATAAGTTCTGGTGTTTATTGCATAGTAGGGTGACTGTAGTTAACAATAAGGTATGGTATCTCTCAAAATAGCTAGAAGAGAGAATTTTCAAAGTTCCCATCACACACAAAAAAAGATAAATGTTTGAGGTGATGGATATGCATATTGACCTGATTTGATCATTACACAGTGTATACATGTTGAACATCACATTCTACCTCATAAATAGGTATCATTATGTGTCAATTAAAAATAAAAATTAAAAACATGCTTAAAAGTGCATATTTTAAAAAATCCATCCTCTCTTTCCCTACCTTCCCTTCCCTAGCCAACTGCATGACCCAAACAAGATCACCAATGGATTCCGCTGAAATACTGTCCTCACCAGTCTTCACTAGCTAATGTCCTAGCCCCTGCTAGCCCTGACTTCTGTAATTCCCATGCCTGTTTCACTTAATTTTGCAAGTTAACCATTATTCTTCCCACGCATTGATCAGGTCATCAGAGTCTATTTATGTCTCTTGAAAACAGTAAGTCCTATCTCTCATTAAGGTGTTGCAACCTGATACTTCCTTTTATTTGGCCATTAATTTGGTTTTAAAAACATTTTTTACTTTATTCTTGTTTTTGTGTTACAGGTAAAAATCTTCTAATTTTTCCTCATTTAAAAAAAAACGATGAAAACTACAAGAATAGTTGCTCTTTGCCAAGAGTTACAGTTAGTCATTTATTTATATATGTTATTTATATTGTTTATATACTTATATATTAAATTTTAATATAAAATACATATTTAGTATGAAATATTTTAATATATATTTGTATATTTTAATATGAAATATTTTTAATATAAAAGTATATAATATATGTGTGTTTTATATACATATATATATTTGAAATACATATATAATTTCCTTTGGTCTGCTCCAAACCTAAATTGATGTATAACATTGTTTTAACATGTTTTCTTATTTTATTTTTGTTTCTTATTTTATTCTTCTCATTCTCTTAATAAAAGGCTAAGTACAAAGCATAAACTAGAGAAATAGCTAAAGGTACAGAAAATACATAAGGTATGATCAACATATATATGTATTTATATTTATTTATTTCAATACTTTCTGTGTTCTGTACATTCAAACATGGCAAAAACTAAAGATATTGTCTGCATTACTTAAATTAATATTAATATACCTTACTCTCCAGATCAATAAACTGATACTCAGATACAGACTATGTTTGCCTAAGGCCATCTATGTCATATAGAGACCAAATAGCAGAGGGAGAATTTGAACACAGTTCTATAGGACTACAAAACCAGTCACAGGCCTATCCAGTTCTTACAAAAGAGACCTCGGTAAAGGGCGGTATTCTGGAGATTTATTATCTTTGGATTTGCTCATACGACATATTAAAATATGCCTAATTTTCATTATAGAACTATTTAAGCCTAAGAAAAAAAGGAAAGAAAAACACTGTTTATAAATTCTCAATGACCTTTAAAGCAGAAACAGCTGCTGGGTTACATTGATCTTGAGTGACTACAGGCAGCTCTCTCAGGTGGAGGGACATTAGATTGCACATTCATTGTCACCTTTGAAAGAGCATGAAGGAAGCTGTAGGAAATAATTTATTTCATTTTTAACACAAATAAATATCATAATGCAATATTTAATGACAGCCTTGATTGCATTCACTGATAAACCTGGTTCCTGAATTTCTATTAATAGTTACAAATGACTCCAACGAAACTTTGTCCAGGTCCTCACCTTTGAATACTGTTTTTGAAATAATATATGGATACGGTTTGAGGATATCCACTCATACACCCCTAATGTTGACTTAAATCATTTTAATGTACTGTTATATAAACAAGTGTAGACATGGATCTAGTTTTAAACGTCTTATGCTTATCATTCTTATACCAAAAAACAAAGAAAAATATAAATATTAACTCCAAGCCAACCTACAAAATCAACACTTTTCAAATTAATAACATTAATGTAATTCAAGGGATGTTATAGTTTTAGAGAATTTAAATTGCTACTCATGTGTGACTATGATAATATTGTAGTTAGAGGGAACTTTGAACTTGTTTTGTGTTTACCAGTCAGCACTGTGTGAGCATAACACAGATTTTTCATCACTTTAAAAAAAATTTAAATTTCTGGAAAACTTTAATTCAAATATGGTATGAAGTCATATATTCTATCACTTCTCAGGATATATCATGAATATAAGTCTGCTTTTAAATTGATTAATTTATTTGCTTCTATAATTTGATGGAACCATTTGGCACCAACAATATCTTTAATAATAAGGAGAGTCAATGTGTTAGTTTCAGTTTTCCCAAAGCAGACTGATAAAGGCTAATATGCTAATGGCTTACTCAGAAATATGATTTCAGGGAACCAGATTAAAGGGTGTTGGAGTGAACAGGACAAGACAGGAAGTTCATTCAAAAATGTATTACTGATTGGCCATCTCAAGAGGAGATAATTTGGTTAGCCCAAGAAAGTTTCTAAGAAGCCTTCTGGTATGTCTCAGAACCACCCACCACAGAAATAAAAACGAAAATCATTTATCTGTTGTTTCAGTCTCCAACACATAAGTGCTGCACATGCTTGATTGCCAAATTCTTCATGAGGAACACCCTGTGTCAGAGGAGCTCTGGGCAGCAAGTCAGAGGACCTGCTGTGCATTGTCAAGACACTGTCAGATCACACTTGTGCCAAGCTGCACAAAACCTCCATGGAATTATTCATAACAGCAATGGCTGAAATAAGATATAAGCCAAGAAGATTTGAAGCCATATACAACAGAGCTTCCCATTCACTCAGTCACTGAAACATTAAATAACCTGTAATATTATATGTTCATATAATTAAATCAGTCAGGAGACATTAAAATAATTTTTTTCTCAGACAGCACACATGGACACCCTGTTGAGAAACATTGTTGGTATAGCTTATTCATGGGTGTTTCAGATGATCACTCTATCATTTTAACTGTCATTGTGGGATTATCTGTACTACAGTTACTTTGTAGACATTTTTCAATGCAAACTCTCAAAAACTACAAAATTTTTTTTCTAAGTAGCTAATTCTTTTAACTCAATTTCTTGTATTTTGTCAAATTATCTTTTGTGTGTTGTGCTATACTCTGAGAATTTAAAAAAAAAAAAAAAAAAAAAAGATCAGGTAACAAACAACAGAGAGTCCCACAGTTTTGTTTGAAAGACAAGCACCTACATGAAAAATTATAATTTGAACTAATAGGATTCTACAGTTGACACATGTTCAAAGTTGTTATGAGACCATGATATTTGTTTCCTACATATAAAGAGTCTATTTCAGATATATAATTGACTTTAAAGATAAGTGGGTTAATTTCAAATGTATTACAACAACCACCCAGATATGCTACCCTTGGGAAAATAATATAAATTTGCATGGTTAATCAAGGCTGAAATTTTTATTTGTGGCCCCTGAAGTAGTGAGAGGGAGAAAGTATTCCCTTGACCTAATTAGCATAATAAGTCCAGGCACGCTACATATTGTTAGGGCAGGGAAACCTCTTCTTAGCTCATGATTTAGTCCACTTGGTGTTCCTATAACAGAATGGCACCAACTTGGCAATTTACAGAAGAAAAAAAAATATTTTTTATAGTTTGGGAGGCTGGTAAGTTCAGTTATCAAGGTACTCGCATCTGGTGAGGGCCTTCTTGCTGTGTCATCCCACCACAGAAGGTAGAAGGGCAGGAGGGAGAGCAAACGTTAAAGAAGAGGCTAAACTCACTTTTGTAACAAGCCCATCTTGAAGATAACTAACTGATTTCCACAATCATTACATTAATTTAATCATGAGGGTAGAATCCTCATGACCTAATCACCTCTTTTTAGGTCCCACCCATTGACACTGCTTCATTGGGGATTAACTTTTCTATGCATGAATTTTGAGAGACACATTCAAACCATCACAGTCAACGCAGCAAGTTAAATTAGATTAAGAGAAATGCCATTGTAAACTTTTAACTCATATTTTATCCATATTTTCCACATAAAATTAGATTAGCTTGAAAAAAGAGACACTGAATTTTTGCTGTATTCATTGTTTTCTGACATTTTTAACCAGACAAGTGTCATTCTAGATTTCTAGTATTAAAACCACATTCAGTAAAATGAGTTAATAATATTGCTTCTCTACCAAATTAAAGAGATATTTTCTACCATAGTTATATTTGACTTTGCCAAAATATAAATAAATTCACACACACAAAATAATACAAATACATATGTATAGCTATATGTATAAATATGTATGGATGCAGGAAAGAATTTCCAAGCAGTAATGAGTATTAAGAATAAAAGTGCTTTTTGTGATCTAATAATATTTTGCAATAATTTCCAAAAAAAACCCCTCAGTAAAACATTCTGCCTCCTGGCAACATTAAAGACTAAATCCAAAGCCTAATGAAGCATAATATTATTGAATAAATTACTTCTGTTTGTGTTTTCTTTATATGGCTCTGACAGCCAACTGCTTTCAAATATAGCCATTTGTTCTCACTATGTTACTTTGTACAAATAATAGGGTGTTACTGCTATCACTCTTGTGCTTCTTCAGTGGCATTTTTCATGCATGTAAAATAGTCTTGATCAGAATAAACTTCTAAGACATATATCTTAATTATAGAAGTATTAAACTCACTAAATTGCAAAACATTTTATGATTTCTGAGGTGAGAATATTGAGGGCATTGAAATGTAGCTTTTAATATATATGTCAATGGTGCCCATCTCTGGTTCAATAATTTAAAGGCTACAATGATTTAACTTATTTTCAGGTAATGCAATTTATTTATGTATTCACTTCTATCTTTGCCTAAATTGAAACAAAACAAAACAAACAAAAAACAAAAATAATTACCCTTTAATGCCTCTTGTCTTACTGTGTTGGGCTGGCATAACAAAACCCCATTAGGGTCGGTGGCTTAAACAACAGAAATTTACTTCTTCACACTTCTGAGAGCTGGAAAGTCTATGATTAAAGTACCAGCTGATTTTGTTTCTGGCCAGGGTTCTCCTACTGGCTTGCAGATGGCTGCCTTCTTGTGTCCTCACATGTCAGAGAGGGAGAGGTCTGGTGTCTCTTCCGATTCTTACAAGGGCACCAGCTTCATCAAGTTAGGACCTGACCTTTATGGCGTCATTTAACCCTTATCACTTCCTCCCTTTCTCCAAACACCAATCACACCTGGGGTTAGGGATTCAACATAAAAATTTCAGGGGGCATAATTCAATCTCTAGAACTTTCTTAAGTCTGAAATTTATTTTTAATAAACTCTACAATGCTTATCTCCTATTCCACATAGTGCACGACCATTGTGGCCTCTTCCTTCTTCTCTAGAAAACATTGTTTTAATAATAATTCATCTTGTGGAAGACAAAGATTTTGATAATAGTTAGGAAAATGCACCTGAATAGCTACCATTTATTTAGCAACTATAGCATGACAATTACCCTGTATCCATTGCCTCATTCAAACTTCATTGCTCCTCTATGACATATATTTTATTCTGTACATTTTCCAAATGAAGGATCTGAGGCATATTGACTTTTGCATAGTCTGAATCACTCTTCCAGTGATCTTTCCTCATTATTTATATCTAACATGTTATAAACAATAAGAACTCTCAGCAATGTTTAAATAAACAATAAGAACTCTCAGCAATGTTTAAAACTCTCTTGGGAGAAATGATCTGCCATATTGTTACATTTTTCACTTTCAAACTGATGCTACCAATCTGATCATAGTCTGATCATAGTCCATTTTAAAGATGCAAATGTGTGTTATATTTTCAATATGGAAGTTTTAGAAATCCCTTTTTTGTATTATTTTAGTTATTTAGTATATGTAAAGAAAGTGAGAGAGAGGTGGGTGATATTTGACAAAGTCTTCCATTAAAACATATGGTCGATGTCTAAAATTGAAAAACTCGAACCTTGAACTTTCTCCCAAGAGGCTTTGGTTTCCAGGCATATGCTTCTGATGGTTCCCCTTATGATATAGTGAAGTGGAATCATTTTCAGCATCAATATGTGCCCTGAGATAAACTGCATTTCTTTGTTTTAAGACAGTAGAACATGGCTTGTTGGTTATTATTTCCTCGGTGAGACTTTTTTTTTTTTTTTTTCAATTCACTGGCACTTCTCCAGTGATTCATCCTTCAGGAAAAGAAAACTTGCCCACTCATTTTTCATCACTGTAGTTTCTACTTTCACTCCCAAATATAACAGTTGACAACTTACATTGTACAACTGTACATCCATAGGATACTGACGCTTGGAACCCACATCTCAGTAGAAAAATCAAGCAAAAACTTTTCATTGTAGGTGGGATTAATCACAAATGAAAATGCAAGGTTTGAAATGAGTCACCGAGACATTTAGACCCATTTTAGTACAAAATAAGGTAAAAATAAAAATGTAATCATTTTAGTACCAAAAAAAGAAAAATAGATGCTACCTACTAATTTATAAAAAGTGACTACTTTTCTCTTTTCCAGAATTTAATTCTCTTGAAACTTTAGGGCTCTTTTCTCTCAACATAAATATTGTGATAAACTATGAAAATCCTATAATGAGTTGAAATACAATTTTCTAAAAAGCTAGATGCATAAAATTTTGTATTTTCTGGTGCAATGATTAGACTTGGTTCCTAGTAATGAAGTGACGTTGCCTGTTGGCTTTGGTCTACATGCCCGGCACAAAACAACAACAACAGAAACAAAACAAGGAAACGCAAATAGAATAGAAACTTCTGTATCTCAATAGCTGCATCAATCTGCTCGAGCTGACATAACAAAATTCTTCAGACTGAGTGGCTGAGACAACCGAAATGCATTTTCTCACAGTACCAGAGACTAGAAGTTCAAGATCAAGGTGCCAGCATGGTTAGTGTCTGGGGAGGGCTCCTCCACTGGGTTGCAGATGGCTGCCTTCTTGCTCTATGCTTACATGACCTCTTCTTTGTGCTGTAAAAGAGAGCAAGCAAGTGAGCTCTCTGGTATCTGTCCTTACAAGGACACTAATTCTATCAGATCAAGGTCCTGCCCTTATGACCCCATTTAACATTAATTACATCATTAGAGGGACCATCTCCAAATACAGTCACACTAGGAGTTAGAATCTGAACATATAAATTTGCAGGGAAACAAACATTCAGTCTGCCACAACAATCAACGATAAAACGCATACGTCCTTTATTTAGGAGCCATTCACTTTGTCTATTGTATCCCTATGCAATGTTCTGTGCTCATCATGTATACTTAGGTACACATGTGCAATCAGTTCACCTTCCTACGGGACAGGAAGACAAAAATGATTTTATGTCATATGTACAGCCACTTGGTAATTTATAGACAAAACTACCTTTGTAATCCTAGCCTCTCTAAGAACTCTCAGGAATTTTAAATAGCTGTCTCTGTCTCTAACTTTGTGAAGGTGTGGAGAGCTATATTTGTCCTGTTAAGAAGTAAAGAAAATCATGATTTTTTTTTTCCAAAAGTGTTTACAGCACAGGTGCTTCTAATAAGGAGGTTTATGTTTACACTTGGCCTGATGGCAGGCAAATATTTGGTTTATTCAAGTAATAGAAAGATGGCTCGAGCCCTGAGTATGGGAAGGGATTTAGAGTAACGATGGGAGGCATCTTTTCTGAGAAAGTATAGTTAGGTTCTAATCCTACCTTTGTTTCTAATTAATTGGGGAAACATTTCTTTAGTTTTTGTGATTCCTCTTTTGTTCCTGTATAAACTATTCTCCATAGGGCAGCTTGAGTGATCCTTGGAAAATGGAAATCAGATCATGCCATTCACCTGCTCAGTGGCCTCCAATGTCTCCCCATCACTCTATGACTAAAATCGTTACTACTGTCCTTTGATCCTGCTCTGGTCTGGTTTTTGCCTTTCTCTCAACCCTTTCCACTACCAGTTTTACCCTTCCTAACTTTAATGTTGACACATGCTGCCCTGCTACTTCTTGAATATGTGAAGTTTCTTCCTATCTCAATCTCATCTGTCTTCCTTCATAGAATATAAATTCTATTTCCCTAGCACCTGACAAATATTCAACTACCATGTCTTAAACGAATGGTGAAATAGCAGTATTATGAACGAAAAATATTGTAACCAAAGGTGCTATCGAAATATGTAACTATCATTATAATGCTTTAATTAGAACATTTCATTTAGGAACCATTCACTTTGTCTATTGTAGCATACACAGTTACTTTGTTAACCTCCAGGTGAAATAAATATATATTTGAAGAAAGCGTTTTATTTGCCTTCTATTATTCTTTAAGTAGAACATGAACATAGAATGAATCAGTTAATAACTCAAGTTGGATTGGAATTTACTTATCAATCTATATTTACTTCAAAGAACCTGCTGAGAACTGGAGGTTGCTTCATAATTAATGACAGTTCAGATCATTACTCATAGTCAAATCTTTTCAGCTGTGCTTCCAGAAGAATAAATCAGGATTAGGAAACTGGACATTTTGTTTCCATCTTGTAGAAGCCATGCACAAAAATCTTAGTTAATGTTGATATTGAGAGATGACAATGTGCTAGCAGTCCTCACTCTCAGCGCCTCCTCAGCCTCGGAGTTCACTCTGGCGGGCTTGAGGAGCCCTTCAGCCTGCCACTGCACCGTGGGAGCCCCTCTCTGGGCTGGCTGAGGCTGGAGCTTCCTCCTTCTGCTTGCCAGGAGGTGTCAAGTGAGAGGCACTGGTGGGAACCGCGGCTGCGCTTGCTGGTGGGCCAGTGTGAGATCCCCCAGGCGCCTACGCAGGCTCAGAGGGCCCCACATACGGAGCGGCTGACTGGTGCTCCCGGCCCAGGGCAGTGGAGGGGCTTAGCACCCGGGCCAGCAGCTGCAGAGGTTGCCCCGGGTCCCCCAGCCAGTGCCTGCCCACCAGCGCTGCACTCAAATTCTCACCTGGTTTAGCTGCCTCCCTGCAGGGCAGGGCTCCGGACCTGCAGCCCACCATGTCTGAGCTCCTCTGCTGGGGTGGGCTCCAGCGTGGCCTGAGCCTCTCCGATGGGCGCCACCCCCTGCTCCGTGGCACCTGGTCCCATTTACTGACCAAGGGCTGAGGAGTGCAGGCGCAGCTCAGGACTGGCGGCAGCTCCGCTTGCAGCACCGGTGCAGGTTCCACTCGGTGAAGCCAGCTGGGCTCCTGAGGCAGATGGGGACTTGGAGAACTTTTATATCTAGCCAGAGGATTGTATGTGCACCAATCAGCACTCTGTGTCTAGCTCAGGGTTTGTAAATACACCAATCAGCACTCTGTGTCTAGCTCAGAATTTGTGAGTCCACCAGTTAGTACTCTGTATCTAGCTAACCTAGTGGACACTTGGAGGACTAGCACTCTGTGACTCTGTGTCTAGCTCAAGGATTGTAAATGCACCAATCAGCACTCTGTGTCTAGCTCTGGGTTTGTAAATACACCAATTTGTACTCTGTATCTAGCTAACTCTGTGTCTAGCTAACTAGCATTCTGTGACTCTGTCTAGCTCAAGGATTGTAAATGCACCAATCAGCACTCTGTCAAAATGGACCAATCAGTTCTCTGTAAAATGTACCGGTCAGCTCTCTGTAAAATAGACCAATCAGCAGGATGTGGGTGGGGTCAGATAAGGAATAAAAGCAGGCTCCCCCAGCCCGCGGCAACCCGCTTGGGTCCCTTTCTGCGGTGTGGAAGCGTGGTGGTTTTGCTCTTTGCACTAAATCTTGCTGCAGCTCACTGTGTGGGTCCACGTTGCCTTTATGAGCTGTAATAGTCACGGTGAAGGTCTGCAGCTTCACTACTGAAGCCAACGAGACCACGACCCCACCCGGAAGAACAAGCAACTCCAGAGGCGCTGCCTTTAAGAGCTGTAACACTCACCAGGAAGGTCTGCAGCTTCACTCCTGACAGCGGGACCACGAACCCATCAGAAGAAAGAAGCTCCAGACACATCTGAAAGTCTGAAGGAACAAACTCCGGACACATCGTCTTTAAAAAGTGTAACACTCACCGTGAGGATCCGCGGCTTCATTCTTGAAGTCAGTGAGACCAAGAACCCACCAATTCTGGACACAAGATCAGCTTGGCTAGGCCTGAGAACACAGCTAACCGAATCGATGTGCTTTTTGACAATTGTGTGAGCCTGCTTTTGGGATAGGCAGCCTAAGCCTTCCTTCCACTGGGTAAAAATGAAATTTCCTGACTGGCTGATGTTTATGGTTATCTTCTTTTGGATGCTTTGCTTCCAACTGATTTCTTCTCCATCTCCTTAACTACTGGCGAGCTTTTTATGGAAAAGTTGCCTTCTGGCCGGGCGTGGTGGTTCGTGCCTGTAATCCCAACACTTTGGGAGGCCGAGGCAGATGGATAATGAGATCAGAAGTTCAAGACCAGCTTGGCCAACATGGTGAAACCCCATCTCTACTAAAGATACAAAAAAAAAAAAAAATAATAATAATTAACCAGATGTAGTGGTGTGCACCTGTAATCCCAGCTTCTCAGGGGGCTGAGGCAGGAGAATCACTTGAACCCAGCAGGTGGAGATCGCAGTTTGCTGAGATTGCACCATTGTTCTACAGCCTGGGTGACAGGTAGGGACTTTGTCTCCAAGGAAGAAAAGAAAATGAAAAGTTGCCTTCCTTTCATGTCTCCCATTTCTTCTCTTGATTCTGTCTCTACCCTTTTCTAACCTCCTCTCTGTCCTGACTCTGTGGATTACACCTATGGGGTCTTTCATCCTCTGGTTGCCTGTTGGGTTCAGTTCATTAGAAGAAGAGATAAAAATAAGAACTTGACCTGTTTTCCCACACCCTCTCTGCAGGCCACTGGTTCTGGTGCTTTTCTCTGCCAGAGGCTACAGGGGTGGACAGACCATCCCTTTCACATATCTTTTATAATTTTCAATAACCCCATGGCCCACTTAACTTCTTCAGCCCTGTGAATAGAAATAGCTGTGCATATGGTGTTACAGTCTGTTTCCTTTTAATTGACTTATTAAAGTATCCTCAAATTACTTAATTCTAGTGTGTCAACAGTTTTCTACTAGGATTATGATTATGCATTTACTCATCACCAAGGGAAAAAAGGTAATTCACATGTATCTGCTCCAAAAGGGCATATAAATTTGGGAAAAAGCATGATGGCCTGACAAAGTAATGTAGCAAAAAGGTTAATAGTTTCAAATCTTTATTCTGTCTTTTGTTAGTCATTTAAAATTATGCATATTGATTTCCTCCCTAACATCAGTTTCCTCATCTGTAAAATGTGGAGAGTAATAATATCTACTTATGAAATGATTCTGAAATATGACCTATGTAAAATATATAGCAAAATGTCTATCAAATACTAATTGTTTAATGGTAAACTATAGCTTTAAATTGTCCTGATCTTACTTTGTATTAGAAGTTCAAAAAGCTAAAAAGTTACTTCAAAATTTACCCAAAAAAAGCTGAATTGGAATTTTTGAGCTAGGGGTACAGGGAACTATGTTTAAAAAATGATCTTCCAGCTGGGCATGGTGGCTCACACCTGTATTCCCACTTTGGGAGACCGAGGCGGGAGGATTGATGGAGTGCAAGAGTTTGAGACCTAAGCACAATGAGCTATTTGATCTTACATTTGTCACATCTTCATAGCAGGTTAATGGCCCCAGTTCCAAGCATGCCAACAACATGTAAATAATAAAAAAAAAAGTAGAGTCAAGGCAAAGATGTAGAACTTCTACTCTAAGTTACCTTCTCCTTTTATCAGCATAAGAAAATACTTCAAAAAGTATCTGTTGACTTGCCCTAAAATCTCATTGCCTAAAATCAGTCCCATGGCCTTCTCTCATTGCAAGGCAGTCTGGAGAAGAAATTGCCAAGCAATAAGATATGGGAAGATTATGACAGGCTTAGAAAATACTTTATTCATCAGTGCATCTTCTGGGGCTGTCCACACTGGTACTGTGAGCAGATCAACACTCTATAATAGAAAGAAGAAAGGAGATAGAGAGAAATAATATCTAGTAAGTAATGAATCATGTTTTCCATAGTCATGTTATGAAAAATAAATGTGACTGTATATAATGTGCATAGCATGGTACCCTTTAAGCAAGCAAATAAAAATAAAAAAAATCAAGAATCCATGCTTTGTAAACGAGATTGGTCATTGAAAAAACACTTCTGAGAAGTAAAGCAATATACATTTTTAAATAATTAAACAATGACAATATCGCCAAACACGTTCCATTTACCAAATGCACTTAGCAAAAAATGAGGACTTGGTAAGTATAAAATACAAAGTACTGTGCTAGGCCTTTAAGACATTTGAACTGATTTATCTTCACAGTGCTACTATGACATGGGATGCTGTTAACTCCTTTTACAGAGCAGGAAATTGGGAACAGTGAGATTAAGTAACTTGCCTCAAACTGTAGAGCCGGTCAGTAATGGAGCTGGGATTCAAACTCAGCTTGAACTCAGAATCTATGTTCATACTTCTCCTACTGCTGTATCATCAATAGTACTCTGTGTTGAAATGAACAAAGACCATAGAAATAGATACGAACAGAAGAGCATAATAATCATATGAAATTTAGGAAAATGAAAGTTGCTAGACAAGTCTTTCTTATGTCTACAGCAGAGTCATGTTTGGAGATAGTGCCCTGAAGCAAGGTGTTTACCCATTTTGGCACTCTAGGGAACACTAGGTAGTGGGATCAAATGAGTATCACTACTCTGTCTCTATAAGCCCTCAGATTTTTATTTTTTTTCCCTGGAACTATATATCCATAAAAATGTGGTAGCTTATGGTCATTCTTCACATGGGTCAGTTATGTAACTAATTGAAAAAGCGTTTTCATATTTATGGATTAAATTTCATTGTTTTCAGCAAGATGTCTGAGTTCTCCAGAGACTGGGCTGATGGGAAGCTCTGTCACCTAGAACTTTCCTCAAAAGTTCTTTCTTATCACCCATGACGGGCTATCTTGTCATTTCTTTTTAACGTCTCATTACACATTCTCCTCTCCTCTCCTCTCTCCTCTCCTCTCCTCTCCTCTCCTCTCCTCTCCTCTCCTCTCCTCTCCTCTCCTCTCCTCTCCTCTCCTCTCCTCTCCTCTCCTCTCCTCTCCTCTCCTCTCCTCTCCTCGAGATGGAGTCTCACTGTCGCCCAGGCTAGAGTGCACTGGTGCAATCTCGGCTCACTGCAACCTCTGCCTCCTGTGTTCAAGAGATTCTCCTGCCTCAGCCTCCCGAGTCGCTGGGACTACAGGTGCCCACCACCACACCTGGCTATTTTTTTTGTATTTTTAATAGAGATGAGGTTTCACCGTGTTAGCCAGGATGGTCTCGATCTCCTGACTTCGTGACCTGCCTGCCCCAGCCTCCTAAAGTGCTGGAATTACAGGCATGAGCCACCACGTCCAGCCTCCACATTTCTTTTGACCCATACAGTTCGAGTAATTTCAAAGTCGTAATTCTGACTTATCGAGTCCTCTTCTTCCAGGTGGAGTACATGACTACGTTGTCCACAGCGTGCACATCTCTGCATTTCATTACACAATGTGTGGGTTGGAAGTCAGGTGTTTCCAAATCATCATGAAGTATGTCATTATGAATTTACAAGTCATGGGTTTTGA
The DNA here is from genome assembly GCF_037993035.2 of Macaca fascicularis. Classification (NCBI taxonomy): domain Eukaryota; kingdom Metazoa; phylum Chordata; class Mammalia; order Primates; family Cercopithecidae; genus Macaca; species Macaca fascicularis. The sequence goes on from NC_088381.1 coordinate 152,261,419, forward strand.
TATTTTGCCATTAAACTTGCTTTTGCCTGTGTAAATGTTAAAACTTGGAATGAAAGTGCATCCTAGAGCTTACAGTTTACTAACACTCAATCAAATCTGCATATTTGGGACTGAGATCATCTAATCCGATGCTTTCCTGGTGTCATAGTTATATAAATACACATCAATTAGAAAACCACAGTCTTTATCCATCTATATCTCAACATCTTCAGTATTACTTCCCACTTTTCTGGAGTCTGTGAAATGCATTTTTTTGGTTCCCATACTCACCGCAACTTTGGCAACTTTGGAGCTGGTTATGTCTAATTGCTTTGCTTAACATCGTCGGCCAAATTTTTAATAAGAAAATCTGGCACCTCTTGACAAATCATCTCCTTTTATGGTACCAGGTTTCATGGTGCAGCTGGACAACAGTTTTCCAGCTGCTGCTTCCCACCGCAAAATTCAATAGTGAATAAAATGCTTCCTAAGGGCAGTGTCCTTTAAGTATCTTTTAGGAGGAAAATACCTTCATCATCATTACTATTAAAGCAAATCTATGTGAAAACTGAGTGAAACTCACAAAAAACACAGCTGGCTCAAGAGTGTCAATAATATTATTTTTTTAGGAGGAAAATACCTTCATCATCATTACTATTAAAGCAAATCTATGTGAAAACTGAGTGAAACTCACAAAAAACACAGCTGGTTCAAGAGTGTCAATAATATTATTTTTATTGGTATTTTTTTTTCTGATTGTGCACATTGTCAGTGATTTGTTTTCTAATTTGACAAGATTTACAAAAATCTGTTTCATCATAAACCCATGTGCTTTGAAGTAAGTAGAAGATAGTATTGTCCTCACTGTTAAACCCCATTTGTTTCTTCTTTTCTCTATCCAGGTAAACTTGACCCAGACTGATAAAGTGAATACTATAAACAGAGAGCCGGGAATACATCCTGGAGCTGCTCACTCTCATCTCAAACTCCTGGGCTCAGGCAGTCCTTCTGCCTGGACTCCCTAAGTACTGGGATTATAAACGTGACCACTACACCCATCCAGATTAATTATTCAACTGAATACAATGCCTACATGTTATTTGTTTTGTGTGATACTTAGCACATGACAAATTCAAATTTTGCCTTTTGGAAATTTGTGAATTATTTTTTCTGAATATGTTTTATAATCTGTTGGTAGAATCCATGGATATGAAATCCATGTGTGTGTGTGTGTGTGTGTGTGTGTGTGTGTGTGTGTATGTGTGTGTGTCCTATTGGTTCTGTTTTTCTGGAAAACCCTGACGAACACAATGTGTATAAAGTACCTAGCATAGTTCCCGACAAAAAGTAGATACTTAGAATGAGTATTTTATCTGTCTTCCTTCTAAATTAGGACCAAAATAAGCAGAGCTCACCCTAAACAATGTTATCTGAAAGTTGCTAAGTACCTCAGTTGTCAAATATATGAGTGAAAATTTACAAGCATCATCATCCATGAAAAATGGGCACTCTTTCCATTTGCTCTGAGTCACTGCAACAGAGACAAAGCCCTCTAAATCTCAACGCCACAGGCAGCAGGTCCCTTGGCATCCTGGATCATAGAGAAATGTAGAAATAGTCATCTAGATCACCAAAACGTGAACATGTCCTAAAACTGTCGGATTAGTTTTGCAGCTCAATGAAATTTCACCGTTTTGACTCACAGCTTAGAAAAGTTTTTCATGGCTGTTTTTATTATTTTGGTGGGAGACGGTGTTTGTTATTTTTGTTTATTTGTTCTCAGGTAAAAAGAAAAACTGAGTTAAATAATAATATGAATTCAGGACTAGAGGAGTGATATGACATCTGTCTGCATGTGTAGTTTCTTGGCGGTCCCAATCTTGGAAAAAATCATTTCTGTAAATAAAAATAGTCTGAAACATTATAGAGAAGTACATCAGAAAAATAAATACAGAGTGTCTGGTATGATTTGAGGATGTTCATTAGTGAAGCTGTACTGAAGCTATGGTGGGAGAAGCGTTTGTTTTTGTGTAGTTTTACACAGTTGTGTTTTTGTCTAGTTTGATCAATGCTAGTCTTGTATCCTATGTCTCCATTGCTTTGCCTATCAAGTGAGTCATTGACCATATGGCTTCAGCTCCTAGTTTGGCTGCTGAGGAGTAGGAAAAAAAAAAAAAAAACAAAAAACAGTATCTATAAACGTGCAGACCATTTACAACACAAGGTTGACATAGCTGATCCCTCCAGCACAGTTTCGAGAGACCTGGAACTTTGAATCTATTTTATTGAAGGCCAAATGTACCCTTTCCTCATCTATGTGCCTAGTTCATCTGCAGGGCCCTTCAGTGCCAAATTAAAATTGCTTACTATTTTGTGTGCATTGCTTACATAAGTGTTGCAATGATTTGTTGTGTTGGGAGAAGACGTCTGTGTATCTAGGGGATCTATGCCTTTCTGTCTTTACTCTGCCCAATAATTTTCCTGGACCTTAAACACTTTTCTTAATATCTTTGTAGTTATTGTTCTGGTAATTTTGCAAGGCATATTGTATATACTGCATTAGTTATTCCTCCTTTGGGATTTCTGACTTGCTTCATAACAATATTATCCTATCTCAAGGATTACATTTTAGATCCAAATGTTGGAAAGGCATTACAATTCTTGCTTTTTAAAGAGGTGGTAAAATCTAACATTGGTATTATGGAAACCACGGTCTTTCTTCATGAGGTTTCTACTCGCATCTTTGCTGCTGTTTGTAGTTTAGTACATTTAAGTAACTAAAGTTATATTTTTATTTTATTTTATTTATTTCATTTCATTTCATTTCATTTCATTTTCTTGAGACAGAATCTCGCTTTATTGCCAGGCTAGAGTGCAGTGGCACAATTTTGGCTCACTACAACCTCCACCTCCCGGATTCAAGCGATTCTCCTGACTCAGCCTCCCAAGTAGCTGGGACTATAGGTGTGTGCCACCATGCTCAGCCAATTTTTTTTTTTTGTATTTTTTGTAGAGAGGGGTTTCACCATGTTGGCCAGGATGGTCTTGATCTCCTGACCTTGTGATCCTCCTGCCTCGGCCTCCCAAAGTGCTGGGATTACGGGCATGAGCCACCATGCCTGGCCTATTATAATTATGATTAGTTATTTTTATTTGATTAAAATGATAAACATTGACCAAATTAGAGGGCGATTCTGCTTCTGGAAAACTAATTGTTGATTTGGCAGAGCAGAAAATTAAACAAAAAATGCTTTCTATTAACTCATTCACTGAGCTTTTCTTAACCTTGAAATAACCAAAGAGGACTAGTAACATTTAAAAGACAAAAGAGGCAATATCACTCTGAATCCAAATATTTTCATTTTTTCTACCAGATCATACTTCATTTGTTGGACATTTTTTAGTGTAGTTGATTTGTTTACTTTGCCTATAGTAAACTTCTGTATGAAAAATAATGTTTTAGCTTTGCACAGTAAACTGTATCAAATTTTGTAGTTGTTTCTTTGAGTCACAATTAGGAAGTACCTCACTCCTATGTTACAAAAGAATGTACCATGCTTTCTTTAACTATTTATTTGAGGTTTTTGTTTGTTTGTTTTTATTGTCAGATATCTGATACATTGGAATTTATCCTGACATATTATTTGAAATTTGAACCTGGTTTTATCATTTTTCAGTAAATATTGGGACACCATTTAATATGGTTTGGTTATGTCCCCACCCAAATCTGATTTGAAAATGTAGTTCCCGTAATCCCCACATGTCACGGGAGGGACCAGTGGGAGGTAATTGAGTCATGGGAGTGGTTATCCCCATGCTGCTGTTCTTGTGACAGTGAGTGAGTTCTTACGAGATCTGATGGTTTTATAAGGGACTTTTCCCCTTTGCTCAGCACTTTTCCTTCCTGCTATCATGTGAAGAAGGATGTGTTTACTTCCCCTTCCACCACGATTCTGTTTCCTGAGGCCTCCCTAGGCATGCTGAACTGTGAGTCAATTAAACATCTTTCTTTTATAGATTACCCAGTCTTTGGCAGTTCTTTAGAGCAGCATGAGAATGGGCTAATACACCATTTATATACTAAAAAACTAGCCCAATACTACCCTTTGGTTTGAGATTCTAATTTTTATGTATCTTATATTGCCATATACACGTGGATCCATATCTGGACTCTTTGTTGTGTACCATTGGTCTATTAATGATCCAGTAAAATCACTTAGTGAATCGGAGGTGATGACTCATTCTTGTAATCCCAGCACTTTAGGATGCCAAGTCCAGCAGGTCACTTGATGTCAGGAGTTCAAGACCAGCTTGGCCTACATGTTAAAACCTCATCTTTTCTAAAATTACAAAAATTAGCTAGGTGTGGTGACACATGCCTGTAATCCCTGCTGCTTGGCTACTTAGGAGGTTGAGGCAGGAGAATCATTTGAATCTGGGAGGCAGACACTGCAGTGAGCCAACATCACGCCACTGTACTCCAGCCTGGATGACAGAGCAAGACTCCATCTGAGAAAAAAAAAACAAAAAAAAAACAACTTACTGAAGCAAGCAGTTGCTCTAAGTCCTACTGTTACTGTCATGAAACATTTAGCCAATACAAGTATATAAATTAATCATCAATTAAAACTTTGATGAATGCTAGAATTATATAAAAAATAATATAGGTAATATTCTAAATCATTTAAATTAAAAAGGTACTTATGTAAGTCACAAAGCAGAAATATGAAAATTAATGCTTCCAGAATATCCTAATACACTGAAATTTATTAAAATAAATGCTGAATCCAGTTTGTTTGGTCCCATCCAATTATATACCCAAATTTCACAATTAGGGAAATATACATAATCTGTCTACATTATTTTGTATGCATATGTACTCAACAATTCCTATAGTGTATTTTTTAGGAATAATTTAACATATTTTTAAATTTCTGTAATTCATATATTTAAACTGCATTGAATGTACACAATGAATTTTGTGAGATGGTTTTTAAAATAACAAATCTGATTTTTGTGTACATAGCTTCTGGAATTCATCACATTTCCCGTTTCTTATTTGTTGATTTAATATTATTATTATTCCCTTCAACATTCTTCTACCTTTAATTTTATTTGGTTAAAAAAAAATACAGCCATAGGAGATAGCACCTACCAAACACCACCTATCAGCTGTAGGAGATAGCACCTACCAAACACCGCTCATCAAACTTAGTTATACGTGATAATATATGTGTATATAATATACGTAATCACATATAATCACATATCACACATATCACATAACACAATATATGCATATATAATCACATATAACTATGCTATATATTTTACATATAATTCATATAATACATATGCATACACTGTGTATATAAAGCATATATGTATATATATTTGTGTATACATATTTATATATAAAAAGATATATGTGATACATAAAATGTATACCACCTAGTGTGTTTCACTATACTAGTGCTGCACAAGGGTAGATATGAGTCACCATTCCAACTCTTATCTCTAGGTTTGTTCTGCCTTCCCTTGTTTGACTCATTTGTAGGTGGTAGGAGTCAGTGATTTTAGGTTTACTTACCTGATCACTCACACACACACACACACACACACACACAAACACACACGCCCCTTACCCTCTGCACCAAGCACTGAACTATTTAAAATAAAACCTATTATACACTGGTAATACTAATTTTTTTTGGGGGGGGTTGAACATATATATTTATTGTTATTATTATTATTATTATTATTATTATTATACTTTAAGTTCCAGGGTACATGTGCATAACATGCAGGTTTGTTACATATGTATACTTGTGCCATGTTGGTGTGCTGCACCCATCAACTCGTCAGCACCCATCAACTCGTCATTTACATCAGGTATAACTCCCAATGCAATCCCTCCCCCCTCCCCCCTCCCCATGATAGGCCCCGGTGTGTGATGTTCCCCTTCCCGAGTCCAAGTGATCTCATTGTTCAGTTCCCACCTATGAGTGAGAACATGCGGTGTTTGGTTTTCTGTTCTTGTGATAGTTTGCTAAGAATGATGGTTTCCAGCTGCATCCATGTCCCTACAAAAGACACAAACTCATCCTTTTTTATGGCTGCATAGTATTCCATGGTGTATATGTGCCACATTTTCTTAATCCAGTCTGTCACTGATGGACATTTGGGTTGATTCCAAGTCTTTGCTATTGTGAATAGTGCTGCAATGAATATATGTGTGCATGTGTCTTTATAGCAGCATGATTTATAATCCTTTAGGTATATACCCAGTAATGGGATGGCTGGGTCATATGGTACTTCTAGTTCTAGATCCTTGAGGAATTGCCATACTGTTTTCCATAATGGTTGAACTAGTTTACAATCCCACCAACAGTGTAAAAGTGTTCCTATTTCTCCACATCCTCTCCAGCTCCTGTTGTTTCCTGACTTTTTAATGATTGCCATTCTAACTGGTGTGAGACAGTATCTCATTGTGGTTTTGATATGCATTTCTCTGATGGCCAGTGATGACGAGCATTTTTTCATGTGTCTGTTGGCTGTATGAATGTCTTCTTTTGAGAAATGTCTGTTCATATCCTTTGCCCACTTTTTGATGGGGTTGTTTGTTTTTTTCTTATAAATTTGTTTGAGTTCTTTGTAGGTTCTGGATATTAGCCCTTTGTCAGATGAGTAGATTGCAAAAATGTTCTCCCATTCTGTAGGTTGCCTGTCCACTCTGATGGTAGTTTCTTTTGCTGTGCAGAAGCTCTTTAGTTTAATTAGATCCCATTTGTCAATTTTGGCTTTTGCTGCCGTTGCTTTTGGTGTTTTAGACATGAAGTCCTTGCCCATGCCTATGTCCTGAATGGTACTACCTAGGTTTTCCTCTAGGATTTTTATGGTATTAGGTCTAACATTTAAGTCTCTAATCCATCTTGAATTAATTTTCTTATAAGGAGTAAGGAAAGTATCCAGTTTCAGCTTTCTACTTATGGCTAGCCAATTTTCCCAGCACCATTTATTAAATAGGGAATCCTTTCCCCATTTCTTGTTTCTCTCAGGTTTGTCAAAGATCAGATGGCTGTAGATGTGTGGTATTATTTCTGAGGACTCTGTTCTGTCCCATTGGTCTATATCTCTGTTTTGGTACCAGTACCATGCTGTTTTGGAATACTAACTTTAAGGGAATAAGTCTGCTGTCACCACTCTATGCCTTCTGAGATACAATGTTGTGTGTATTTCTTCTCACTCCTCTTTGTCTACACTTTATCCAGGATTTATGTCCTGTGAGCCAGAGGGTGGACTGGCAGGCTGATCTACTTAATTTCAATAGCCCTTTACTTTATTAGGTTTATGATCCCCTTAATTTTAAACTTTGAATGTCTTTAGGTAGGGCATAGTCTTTCTATTCCCTGTCTTATGTCAGTCTTCTTCACATATTTATTTAACTACTCTGACCTTAAATCTGCACCTTTTTAAACTTCTGCTGAAGCCTGTTTCCTCCTGTCCATATTTCGTAGTTTTAATCTATTTCCCTTTAAGTGTGTGGTCAACTAGGATGCCTATCTTCTTAATCCATCAAATGTAGTTACAAACATACATACAGTGTACTTTTTTTTTTTTTTTTTGAAGCTATATTCTATTCCAGCAATCCTTGCTTTAATGCAGAACTATGACTTTCGGCACAACTGACACCCAGATCTTCCTAAAAGCCTTATCACTCCATTATGTGGACAAGTACCCCCAGTCTCATCTTCAGCAGCTTTCTAGGTCTTTGAGATTTGAACACCACTTTGCACACTGTTGGTCACTGGTACTGTTTTGATGGGAACTATAATCTCTTCTGTTGTAATTGCTAAACCTTAATCATTTTAGTTTAGTTGTGACACTCAGACAAGCCACCTCATATTGCTTTTACACATTGCTTTTAGGCCAATGTGTAATGAACAGATAATTGGGTTTAAAGTGAGAAAAATGAAAATTAAAAAAGTTTATCTTATCTTATTATTTTCATAAATTGCTGTATTAGTCTGTTCTCACACTGCTACGAAGAAATACCTGAGGCTGGATAATTTATAAAAAAGCAGTTTTAATTGACTCAGAGTTCAGCATGGCTTTGGAGGTCTCAGAAAACTTACAATCATGGTGAAATGGGAAACAAACATGTCCTTCTTCATGTAGCAACAGGAAGGAGAAGTGCTGAGCAAAGTGGCCAAAGCCCCTTATAAAACCATCAGATCTCGTGAAAAGTCACTCACTATCATGAGAAGAGCAGCACAGGGCTAACAAATTACCTCCTGTTGTGTCCGTCCCATAACACATAGAGATTATGGGAACTACAATTCGAAGTGAGATTTGGGTAGGGACACAGCCAAACCATATCATTCTACCCCTGACCCCTCCCAAATTTTATGTTTTCACTTTTCAAAACACAATCGTACCTTTCCAACAGTCCCCAAAAATCTTAACTCAGTCCAGCACTAATCTGAAAGTCCAAGTTCAAAGTCTCATCTGAGACAAGGCAAATCCCTTCCATCTATAAACATGTAAAATCAAAAGAATGTTAGTCACATCTAGATACAATGCAGGTATAGGCATTGGGTAAATACACCCATTCAAAATGGGAGAAATTGGACTGAACAAAGGAGCTAGAAGCCCCATGCAAGTCTAAAATCCAACAGGGCAGCCATTAAACATGGAAGTTCCACAATGATCTCCTTTGACTCCAAGTCTCACATCCAGGTCATGCTGATGCCAGAGGTGGGCTCCCATGGTCTTAGGCAGCTCTGATCCTTGACTTTGGAGGTTACAGCCTCCCTCCCAGCTTCTTTCATGACTGGCATTGAGTGTCTGCAACTTTTCCAGGTGCACAGTGCAAACTGTCAGTGGATCTAAAATTCTGGGGTGTGGAAGATGGTGGTCCTCTTCTCACAGCTCAACTAGGCAGTGTCCCAGTGGGAACTCTGTGTGGGAGCTCTGATCCCATATTTCCCTTCTGCATTGCCCTAGCAGAGGTTATCCATGAAGGTTCCACCCCTGCAGCAAACTTCTGCCTGGACATGCAGGCATTTCCACACATCCTCTGAAAGCTAGGTAGAGGTTCCCAAACCTCAATTCTTGACTTCTGTGAACCTACAGGCTCAACAGCACATGTAAGCTGCCAAGTTTTGGGGCTTGCACCCTCTGAAGCAATGGCCTGAGTTGTATATTGGCCCCTTTTGGTCACGGCTGGAACACAAGGCACCAAGCCTCAAAACTGCACAAAGTTGCAAGGCGCTAGGGTTGGCCCACGAAACCATTTTTTCCTCATCGGCCTCCAGGCCTATGATGGGAGGTTGTGCCATGAAGTCCTCTGACATGCCCTGGAGACATTTTCCCCATTGTCTTGGTGATTAACATTTAGCTCCTCATTACTTATGCAAATTTCTGCAGCCAGCCTGAATTTCTCCTAAGAAAATGGGTTTTTCTTTTTTATAGTGTCGGGCTGCAAATTTTCTGAACTTGTATGCTCTGCTTCCTTTTAAAACGTAAGATCTAAATTCAGATCATCTCTCTCAAGTTCCAAGTCCCACAGATCTCTAGGGCAAGGGCAAAACACCACCAGTCTCTATGCTAAGGCATAGCAAGGGTTACTTTTATTCCAGTTTCCAACAATTCCTCGTCTCTATCTGAGACCACCTCAACCTGGACTTCATTGCTCATATCACCATCAGCATTAGATCAAAGCCATTCAACAAGTCTCTAGGAAGTTCCAAACTTTCCCATATCTTCCTGTCTTCTTCTTGTCCCTCCAAACTGTTCCAACCTCTGCCTATTACCAAGTTCCAAAGTAGCTTCCACATTTTGGGGTAAAAAAGCAGAACCCTACTGTCTGTGGAACAAATTTACTGTATTAGTCAGTTCTCATGGTACTATGAAGAAATACTCAAGACTGGGTAATTTATAAAGAAAAGAGTTTTAATTGACTCACAATTCTGCATGGCTGGGGAGGCATCAGGAAACTCACAATCATGGCAGAAGGCACCTCTTCACAGGGTGGCAGCAGAGAGAATGAGTGCAAGCAGGGGAAATGCCAGATGCTTATACAACCATCAGATCTCACGAGACTCACTCATTATTATGAGAAGATCGTGGTGGCAATTGCCCCCATGATTCAATTACCTCCACCTGGTCCTCTCCTTGACCCATGAGAATTATGGGAATTATAATTCAAGGTGAGATTTGGGTGGGGACATAGAGCCAAACCATATTAACTGGAAAGATTATTTAAATTTATTCTGCCTTAGTTTCTCTGTTTAATGGAAATAATGCCCATATGTTCTAATTTTGTTGAGAATTAAATGACACTGAGCATTCATATAATAGTATAAAAATAACAACCATTTATATTATACATCATTATGTTACAGTTGCTTTACATTATCTCCAGGCCTAACAACAACAATAAAAGCCATTTTTTATATTACAGATTTTTGCAAATGCAGCTCAGGAAATCTAACCAACTTTTCCCAGTCTCCCATCAGTACTTAATGCCAAAATAAGGATTTAAACTGGAATACCTGGCTTCAATGCCCACGAGTTACTATACATCACATCATCCTGTCTTTAAAATTTGGAACTTGTCACATATAAAATGCTTAATAAATGTACATTTTTATTCCCATTATATAATATGAATATTATAGTTACAAAAAATTTTAAATGTCTGCATACTAACAAAATTATGAATTCTTTGAGAGCAGGTATCTTGACTTATTCATAATTATATCTCTCAGAAAATTAAACACAATTTCTTCCAAATAGCTTATGTTCAAGAAATATTTTTTGAGTTGTTATCAGATTCTGACATTCAAGTTTGATTAGACAATAACATTTAATCCATTAGTGTGTGATTTTACATACATAAATTCAGAAGAATGCTTGAAGAAGAAAATATTTTAATAAAGAGTGTATAATCATGATAATCTGGATAAACTTAATTTGTCAACTGTTGTTAAATAGTTATTTATAAGGAGTCATTAGTAATACAACCAAAATGTAATTGAATTTATTTTTAACAACATCATTCACATTAAATCCCAAATAAATATAAAATTCATATAAGTTGTGGTTAGAGTAACTGTTTTTTATCCTCTATCATTTTCTCTCAAAGCAATTCAGTAGTTAACTTGAGATGTGGTAGACGCTGTGTGGGGGCATGGAAAAGTGGGACCTGCTGTTCTGCTTGATATTTATAATATTCATATACCTTTGGAAGAAGATAACCTCACATATGGCTTCTTTCTATGATAAATGACTGTCACAATAATGGCAGCCAATGAGGCAAAGTTCCAACCACAGCCAAAGTCTGTATAGACATTGTGTTGCTGAACCAGTCCTTGGGAGCAGTCAGTGAATAACTTCATAGACAAGGAAGTCTTACTGCAGAAGTCATTTCTTTACCAAAAGCTATCCATTCACAGTGGGCTAAAGATGATGACTATGAATCACCTCAATGCAGAGGTAAATTTCTACCCAAATAATGACACATATATATTCATTCTCAGATAAATGTAATTGCGATTCTTTGCCTAATTATTATGGAGGTAAAATCCCTTGGTGATACAAAACACATTTAAAGACATAAGTCTTAAAATCAACAGCAGTTCCCCCTTAAACATTCCTACTGTATATTTGTAGAACCTTGAAAAACAGTGAGATCATGGTGGCTTTCCTTAAAATCAACATTTTTTACTGTTTTCATTCCTTTAATGAACATACTCATCATTTACTTGTATATCTGGTAAAGATAGCTGCATTTAATAGAGTGGCAACATTAATTTCATCCTCTTTAATTAGTCTGATTAAACAAAAGAAACTACCAACCAGTCTGTTAGATGGAATGTGTTGATTAATAGAATTTTAATTAGTATAAATAACACTTTAAAGGAGAAAAGAGAAATAAAATGTTTTGGATTTACAGAACCCTTTTCAATCATAAAGGCATTTTCCAGTCAGTAAATCCATCTATAAATGTTTGTAGAGACACTATGTATAATGTTCAAGGCAATGTGATAGATGATGCAAGGAATACAAATAATTACACTCTGTGTTACTATATATGATGTGGTCACTAACCTAAGGACAATATAATATAGTTTGTCCATGGTTAGAGAGTAGGTGATAATGCAGAAGGAGTAATTTAGGTTTTGAGTGTCTACTATATGTCAAACACTTACCCATATACTCATATTTTATTTCTTTTTCACAGTAAATCTTGCCCAATGTACACCATTTCTGTTTTTGAGATGAGGAAACTCAAACAGGAAACATTAATGCCTTGTCTAAAGTTGCACGCTGGTCATAGATGGAACCAATACTTTAAAGCAGAACTTCATTATTTTAAAGTCCATATTCTTGCTTCTACTGTATCTCATTTTGTGGTTGCAAAACACAACAGATGGAAATATTAACGTGCCCAAAAGTCAATGTACCATGATATTCAATGTTAGGAGGGAAAATGAGAAAATGAATATTTTCCTGTCTAAAATGAACTCCCAGTGAATCATAACATTCACCAAATCATTCCCTTCTCACAATTTTTTGCCTCTTTACTTCTAGAAAATTCTTCTAAAATCTGAGAGGCAAACCTGTTTAGTGTGTCATACCTATATATGGAAATATAAGCTACTGTCCATGAAATTCTAGAGTTAATAGAGATCCCCTGCCATATTCAAGTTTGTAGACCCTACAAACTGCATCAGGATATTCACGAAAACTCTGAAAAGCAACTCATATTTTATTATAAGTTTACATTTCAACTTAGAAAAGTACTAGATAAGTTAAAAAATGAAAGACAAAAAATATAATCACCTATAATCCTTTCATTCTTCTTCATACAATCTCTTTTACATTGTGCTGGGAAATCTGATACACTTTTATTTTTGTAGATTCGGAACATTCCAATGGATCAGTAGTTGTTTAGCCTGTGTTTTATTTTTTTTTCATTTTTTTATTATAAATAATGCTGTTAGAAACATCCACACACTAACTCTTCACCCCATCATAAGTTCGTATATTGGATCATTTCTTAGAGAAGTTTCAGAAAAATAATTTTTGAGGCAAATAGACTTATGAAGAACTGGAAACTTAGTTAGGATCATGGTTACTTAAAAGAATAACACAATTTTATCAAAAATGTGTGAAGGAATCATCTTTATCATACCGTCCCTTGAAACAAATTAATGGTGTTCTAAGCACTGTTCTTCTATTTATATTTTGTCATCATGTATTTCTTCTCCAACCCTCTTTTCTTTTTATGTAGATCTGAGTGTCTACCCTGAATCACTTTCTTTCTCCCTGAATCACTTCTTTTAACCACTTTGAAGTGCAAATCTGTTAGCTAAGCATTCCTATTACTTTTTGTTTGTCTGAGATTGTATTTATTTCTCCTGTACTTTTGAAATATAATTTTACTGGATATCATATTCGAGGTTGTTGAATATTTTCCTTTAATACTTTAAATATTTCACTTTATTTTCTCCTCATTTCTATACTTTCTGAGACATCTAATTTAATTCTCACCTTTGCTCCTCTAAAGGTGAAGCGTACATTTTTCACCTCCTCTGTTTTTCTTTAAGGGGTTCTGTTTGTCCTTGGTTTTCTGCAGTTCGAATATGATGTGCCTAGGTGCAGTTTTTTGGAAGCTCTCTGAGCTTCCTAGATCTGTTGTTTAGTGTCTGTTACTAATTCTGGAAAAGTGCTTGAATAATGTTATTTCTAACGCTTCTTTGGCTCTTTTACCTGTTCTTCTGGTGTTTTAATAAGGTATTTATTACACCTTTTGAAATTGTCCCACAGTCTCACAGTGCTTGGATATTTTGTTTTTTAATTTAGTGGTTTTTGTTTTAATCTCATTGCATATAAGTTTTGTAAGTTACTATTGATATTTCTTCAAGCTTACTGATTCTTTTCTTGGCCATATTGAGTCTATCAATGAGCCTATCAAGGGGATTCTTCATTTCTGTTTAAAGTTTATTTAACATATTAATCATAGTTATTTTACATTCTTTTCCTGATAATTCCAACATGCATATCATATTTGAATCAAATTTGGTTCCTTCTTTGGTTATGTAGAGGTTATTTTGGCTTGCCTCAGTCAAATTCTTTATATTTATTTATTTATTTATTCATTTAAGAACTAGGCATATTTTTTCAGGTAATGGGAACTTATATTTATATGAATAATCCTTTATTGATAGGGTTTACTCTAATATGGCTAGCAGTTGCGCTATCTTTAATGTTTCCTGTAGCTTCAGGTGGCAGAAGTTTTAAATTCATTTTGTGTTTTTGTGTTTTCTTCTCTATCAACTTTGGACTTCCTTTAGCACTCCTTCTTTTAATCTTGCAGGTATTTCGGCTATAATTCATTATTATTATATTAAGTCCTTTTTCGTGTGGTGGTGGTAAGGTATAGAGGAGATGAATTTATTATTAATTTCATTCTTTTAGTAGGCCTGTGTTTGTAGGCTCTGATCTTTACAAGTTTTCTTTCTGTCTTTTCTTTTTTTTCTCTCACTCTCTTCTCCCTTATGTGAGGCAAGATGGCTAAAAGGCCTTGAATGGATAAAATGATAATATAGAGAGAAGAAAATTGGAACAGTAAGGTGGATAACAGAGGTGAGCAAAACACAAAGCTCTTGACCTCAAGGATCTGCCATTATGGATTAATATATTTACATATATTTTGTATATTTTGTTCACATAAAAGCCATTAGCTATTTGGTTACTAGATAAAAGCATCAAGTAGTATTCACATTGGTTCTAAGAATAAATGTTATCTTCTTGGTTGCTTGAGGAGCAGTTATTCTTTTCCTACTCTCTTTCCCCAAGCATAAGTCTTCAAAGCTTTAGAATAAATCAGAGCCATGTGAGAGGAGGTTGAGTCTTGAATTATCATACAAAATGACCACTCACCAAGGAGAGTCTTCTGTGGGCCTGTGACTTGAGGAAAAAGTACACTTAAGCTACTGAACTTGGAGATGTTTGTTTCAACAGCTAATGTTACCTTAAGAAAATATGATGTGTTAAAAAAATTGCTGTCATTGGCTTTATATTTTATTTTACATGGATAGATTTTTCCAAATTGTCAATACAGATAGTCACTTTTCAAGACCTATGTAGTAACATTAAACGTATTAATGAAGCATCCTTCTTGTAAATTTTAACCTGGTTATCTTCCTTTGAGGCAATCTTTGGTGACACAAACAAAGATAAGCTAAAGCAACATTGTAAACTAGAACTATCAATCAATTTGTTGTCAGAAACTAGAAGAAAATGTCATAAGCTACAAAGTTAATTGAACTAGTCTTTAAAAAAAATGAGAAGGACAAGTAATGTTTGGCCATTAAAGAAAGCTTATTCTTTGTCTGCAAAGAAAAAACAACTCACCTGAAAACAGAATTAAAGACTTTTTCTTCTCTCATTATCTATCTAATCAATTCATTCAAAAAGTAATTATTGAGTATCTACAAGATTCCAAAATCTACACTTTGGAATTTCAGAATTTATATTAACTAGAATATTGAACAAACCATTCCTTTAATGAGTAAGTACTGAATTTTAAAACCTCACTAGTGCCATTCACGTATTTTTAATGAATACTTGCCTTAATCTGTGCAACCAGAGACTAAATTTTTGATTAAATAGACAGGATTTATAGAAGCCTGCTTAAAATTATTACCTATGTTCAGTATTATTATGGATGATCATGTTTAATTATCAGTTAAAAGTAATACATAATCTTTGCATAGATTTGGAAGATATAAACATATAATCAAAAATATATTATTTTATAAACTTTAATTTACTGGTTCGTTGTAAAAATATCCACCAAAAAAACTGAAGGTAGGGAAATGTAAGATTTATAAATTGTAAGTGCAATATCATAACTGGGAATAGAACTTTCATTCTGGCTTATTCGGAAGAAACCTAGTGAGTTTATCTGATACTTTTATCATCTTGCGCAGAGTCCTGGTCTCAGCATACTGTACTACTAGAGATGGTGATGATATAACTTGAAGAGATGATGGTCTTGCTCCTCGGAATGGAAGGTCTTCTATATGGCTGGATTGTAAAGTTTCCTATCTGTATTCTACTTTGGTGACTAACCCAAATTTTTAATGATGAGAAGAAGACTGTCCCTACCACTGCATTCTACCTAAATTTACTTTCTACATATTCTCAGGACTCATGTCCTAAGAGTTTCTTTTTCTCATAAAGTCTTCAGATTTTATGTTCAAGTTTTATAGAGATAAATCATAAATTTAATTTTATGTACAATGATTTCTAGGTGTCTTTGAGACACTGACTTGGAATTGTCTAGTAGTCCACTGTCTATGTATCTGAAGCCAAGAGGACGGATTTGAACTTGAGATAAAAGGCAAAATGTGAGTCTTCTGAGTATAGAAGAGTCAGTGTAGAGAGAGTACAGAATGAGGGGAGAAAAAGGGTATAGGATTAGTCCTGAAAGAGGTTCAATATTTAGAGATCTGGTAGAGACTATTAAACCCACAAAGGTCACAGAGAAAGGAAAGCTGAGGAAGAAGATGATAATCTGAAAAGAGAACTTAATATCCTGGGGAAGAAAATAAGATAAACTTTCCAAAAGGCAGGAGTGGTTGAACAGTTATAACTGCTGAGAGTTCCAGAAAAATAAATATTGGAAAAAAATGCATTTCATTTAGAGATATGGAGACCTCTCAAGAAGTATAGTCAGTCCTCATTATTCATGGAGTCCATTATTGCAAATTCACCTTCTTGCTAAAATTTATTTGTAATCACAAAATACTATTAATGGTGCTTTCATAGTCATTTATGGACGTGCATAGAGGAGAAAAAAAATCTGACATGCTTATTTCCCACTAAGATTGAACAAGGCAATGCTCTGCCTTCTTGGTTCATCTCACATACCATAAGTAAATGTCTTTTTTGCAGTCTATTTAGTAATTTTGCTTTCATTTCATAATTGTGTGTGGTGATTTCACAGTTTGAAATTGCACCCAATCATAATGCTAAAGTGTTGTCTGGTTTCCCTGAGCTCAAAAAGGCTGTGATATGCCTTATCAAGAAAATATATGTGTTAAATAAGCTTCATTCAGGCATAATTTATAGGGTTGTTGGCTGTGAGTTTAATCGTCTGAATCAACAATACTAAATATGCTATTTTTAAATAAAAATATACACTTAACAAGGTAATGAATTAATTCATTGACAAAAAATGTGACCAGAAGCTTGCAGGAATCTAACATGTTATTTCTTCTAGGAACAATGGTTCAATATTTGCTAATTCACTGTTCACGGCAACTTTACAGAGCATAATTACCTTGAATAATAAGAATCATCTATAGATAAGTAAAATGAATGGATAACATATGTATCAAATACTTGTACTCTATTGACATATCATATACGTCACTTGAGGCAGCATAGTTTAACTGTAGATTTTCTACTAAAATATTATTAATTTTTCTGAAATCTCTAGTTCTTCTTTTAACTCTGAGCTTCATTTATTTTCTTTATTTTAGTAAAACTTTATATTCTTTATTTTAGTACAAATTGGAATATTTTATAACGGTTTTATTTTCAATTGAGAGTTTTGCAGAATCACTTTTTCAATATTTTCTTTTATTGGACCAAAAATAAATACCAAGCCATTATTATTGTCTGAGACTTTCTGTTTTCTATTATATAGTTTTGAAGTAAAAAAAAAGTTATGATTGCATTTTAATTTTTTTTACATGATAAATTTACCATTTTGTATCTACATTTGACTTTTTATTTATTTATTTTTTTGCCAGCTAGGGGTGTGGGTGGTGCTGTCTTGTTACTAATATAGATTGTTTAATAAATAAACAAGTGAATTGGTTTATTCCTTAAAGTCCTTTTTAATTGCATTATTCTATGAAATCAGGTTGGAGGCATGTTAGGAGGACCCATAATTTATGTCTTTAATCTTTTATTAGTCAGTCTAAAACTTAAATTTAGGTTTAGTGCATAAATAATTATGTCAGTAATATGTGGGAAGGAATGACAGAGTGCTATAGATTTTTTCAAATCTCTATATAAACAAAAACTTGTGAGAAAGCTCAATATAAAAAAAATGGGTCCAAATGGAGTTGCTTAGGTTGCATAGTGGCAGGGGTGCTTGGGGGACATTTCAGTGGTAGTACTCTAGTTTGTATGACATCCCTGAGTTTTGACCTCAATCTCCTCTGGATTCTATAGGCAATGATACACGAAAATGCCATACAGAATAGCATGCTAGAATCAAGAGACATGATTTCTAGCCTAGGTTTTGTACTTACTGTTTGTGTGACATGGATGAGCTAATTATGTCACTAGATTCAGTATTCTTAATTACGAAAAAAGATTTCCAATGTACAAAAATACACTTATCTATTAAATAACTTTTAGAAACTATAGAAATAGAAGGTATTCTTGAGACATTAATAATCTAGGCATATGAGTATAGGCTTGCCCTAGAATCTTTGTTTACCAAATTGTGAATCTAATATAAATATGACCTAATTATCTATTTTAGGAGACAGAAACATTAATAGAAAAAAGTCTTTTTTTTTTTTTTTTTCATTGTTTGGATTCTGTCTGCCTGCTTGCCTAAGTATTTAGGCCATTCTGATGGATACTTTCATCCAAGGACTATTTGGATTTAATTGATCATGGAGGAGTTAATCAGGTTTGGAGGCAGAGCTCTTGGGAAGGAATTTTGATAGTAAGTAAGGCAATAAAACTCTATTAAAAATCCAAGTCTATTTTCTAGGGAATACATATTTAGCAATGATCACTTATTTATACCTCAGCTGCAAACATCAGGTACATATCAGGTGAGTGCCAGTAGCCAAACTGGATCCAGAGGGAATGGGGCTGAGAATGGGTTTGTTTCATAGTCCATGGCATGAAAGATCAAGGTACCAAGTAAACAGATTTTGTGATTTTTTAGTTATTATGTTTTCTCATTCAAACGTAACATAGGGAAACATTTTGTGTATTTTCATTTTGTTTAAAAGCCCCAGTGAAGTGTTTCAGACATTCTGCTCTGTGAATCTTCTTAGTCATTTGGAGTAAAACAGCGATTTTTCTCTGGCAGTAGCATCTTGTAGTGTTTCTGAATTTGACATTACATTCATCATCCTTTTTTTCCTATCTCTTAAACACATACTTAAATTTATCTGGTCTGTTTCAGTTTTTAAAAAGCACAACAAACAAATTAGAAAAAGGAAATTCGTTTTTAATTTTATTTCAGAAATGAAGGCTCATTTGATGCATTATAATATATTCATTGTCTATTGTTAGGGAAAATATCCAGTTTATTTACTGTAGGTAGATAGCAAATAAGTGTTAAATGTGTATTTTTCAAAATTTTTCAAATAGCAAAGAGTCATTTTTCTTTTTTGAAATCATTGTTTTTGTATCCACTTCCTGCATGCATGAGCTCAGGAAGTGATAAAGTTGACACAGTTGCTGATGGATTTCTTAGTGGCTCATGCCAAGTGGTTTCCTGGTGCCAAACACAATGGATCAGGAAATATGGCACGTGACCAGAAAAAAATCTTATTGTTTTAAGTAAATTTTCTCTCTTACTTATAGCTCCAAGCAAAAATGTCCCAGAATATTTAAATATTTCTCCTCTTTGATAAATGATCCTACAAATGTTCAGATAATGATCTTTACGCAGTTTTCTTATTATCCTAACACTTTGAAGAACCAAATAATAAAATAGTTCACGAAGCCCATGATAACACTTTTCAGAACAGATTAAATAAAGCTTATTTTAGAAGAAGAGATTTGATCAAATAGAAAAGCAAAAAGCCCAACATAATTACCAGGAATTTGATTTGATAAAAGTAATATGTATTCAATTCACTTATTAATGTCATATTAATGATGACAAACCATGCATTTTCAGTGGATCTAAAAGATCTCCAGGCTTTTGCTTCTAAGAAATATTTTGTAGAATGCTAAATTAGCCATCCTTTTCATATGACCAATTGATGCCAAACACTGCATTTTCTTTCCATCCCTATCCCCACAGAGTTAGTAATTTATAAAAAGTATTTTCTTCCTCTACAAAGGTCCTGAACTTCCATGGCTTTTTGGCTGTTGTAGTATAGTTAGTATCAATTTGGCTTACATATTCATACACATTTTTTTCAAAGATTGGAATTAAGGTTTTTATGGGAACGCTAATCAACCAAGTCAGCAGCCAAATGCAGTCTTTAAAATTATCATTCATGTTCCATAAGGGTCTTTTCAAGTACAAAGACCACATCATTATTTATATGTGAGCTGTTTAAATGAACATTTTAAAAATCAACTCTGTTGGCTTAAATAATAACACTCCATTCTCAGCTGTCAAGACATAAATTGATCATGAACTGAGTTGGAAAGACTTTGGTCTCTCCTTGAAGAAACATGCTGCATGGATTACCCTTCAACCAAACACATTAACTGAATAACCATCTTGTAAACGTTTAGCGCTACTAACTGCTCAACTCCTGGGTACAGGCAGCTTTGAGAAAACAGCAAAAACAAACAAACAAAGAAAAACCAAGCATGCCAGTGGATTAGTTATAGGTCTGCTGGCAAGGCTGCACAGTAGTTCAGATTCACAAATTTTCAATTATATCCTGATATTATTTTTCAAGAAGTGAAATGAAAACAGATAAGCAGAGAAACACTACAATAAAATTACTTTAAAACTGAGAATTTGGCCAGACATAGTGGTTCACACCTGTAATCCCAATGAAGCAGGAGGATCACTTGAGACCAGGAATTTGAGACCAGCCTGGACAACATAGAGAGACCTCATGTCTACAAAAAATTGCTGAACATGGTGGTGTTCACCTTTAGTCCTTGCTACTTGAGAGACTCAGCCAGGAGGGTGACTTGAGTCGTGTTTGAAGTTGCAGAGAGCTATAATCACACCACTGCACTCCAGCCTGAGTGGCAGACAGAATGAGACAATGTTTAAAAAAAATAATATGAGAGAGAGAAAAAAAGAGAATTTAGGGAAAAGATGATATATGACAATGATGAGTACATTAAATAATTGGGCTAATTTACCAGAAAAATCTAACTTTCTGTTGGTCTGCTCTCAAATCAACTTTACTATGAAATAACTTTTACAGCAGAGGTACTCAATAAATCAAAAGAAAGAAAGGATTATGGATTAACAAAAATAATGAAAAAAGGAAACAAGATAGACAATGGGGACATAAAAAATGACTGGGAGAGATAGGAACAGGAAAAGAGACAAACAGGGGATGGGGGAATTAATATCCTCTCTTTTTATGTTTTTCTCTTGTTCTTTCAGTGACTCAGATAAGATTCCCCATTTGGCCAAACAATAGTGCTGATCAACAGCTGATCACGTGCCCTAGAAATGACCGAACTCTTAGGAAGATACAGATTATTGTCCAGAAGAATTATGGGTGATCAATCTATACAGATACACATCTTATTTTTTTTGTAACCAAATAGACTCTTGATTTTAAAATTCAATAACCAAAAGGAAAATAAAGACATTTAAAAAGTAAAGCAAACAAGCATAAAACTGCATTTTAGCTGATACTCTTTGAGGAGACAAGAGATTATGCTGATAAGGCCAAGAAAGAACTAAAAGGGAAAAGCCAACCTTGTGAAGTAGAATCTCAACTATGACAATAAGCTTGCAGTTTGTTTCAACAAAATAATATGAAAATGTAACTCTGGTGTAGAATTATTTTGGATCCCCTCCTCCAAATAGAAACAAGATTATATTGTTTACCTTATTTTAAATCTGGAAGCTTGTCATAGGGCACAATTTTTTTCCAATGAAATGCACTAGATAACCTATTGTCATAAATTGATCCTTTCAATTATTTTATTTTAGCAATCCATTGGCTCCAATACTTGAAAATCTATGGAATGACTCTCATCACTTATAGATGGCAGAGGGATGAGTCACAATGTTTAAAGCCAAGCTAGATTTACAAGGAAAAAAAAAAGATAGACTCTCTCATGAATCTTAGGAATCCTTTTACTGTCTTATACCTCTCAAGTAATAATTTTTTAAGCATGGCTCTAAAATGGTTAAAAATTAAATCAAATTCTAAAATAATACCAAAAGCATAAAGTCTTTTTTTAAAAAAAAATCAAAAACATCTCTGGATTTCTACAATGTAGATAGTTTTATATAGCACTTAGTATTTCCACATTTTCTCAACCTTAATATTGGATTCTTCACATTTTAATGTTTTGTATGTTGAGAAAATGTTTTCATTGATTTGTACATTGAATATAATCTGTCTTTTATGGAAAAACAGTTAATTCTGTGTGATTCTTAAAATAAAAATAATTACAAAATATAATCTATAGGTGAAATAGTAAATTATAAAATAAAATAAAATCTAGGTAAGAATTAAGTCTATTATAGTTATTATTAATATTCACTTATACTATTTCACTTATACTATTAACTTATACTATTCACTTATACTATTAACTCATAAATAGGAAGTTAGTAGTAATATTAGAATTACTTTTATAGCAAACACACACACACACAAAGTTTACAGCATGTACCTGGGTAACTCCAGCAAATTCTTAACATTTTTTCATTTAAGCAAAGGAATTATTCACCTCAGAGTGGAGATTTGGGGAACTTTTTCTCTGCCTCCATGAAAACTCTGAATCATTGAACATGACTGAAATTTTTATTATTCAGATTTAAAAACCATGATTCCTAACTGGTTTGCCTACTGGTAATTTTCACAGAGACAGAGGAGTGTGTAAAAGTCCAGAAAATATTAAGCAATATTTATCTGGAAGGGAACTTATAAAAGTGGTGAACACAGCAAACACAGCAGAACGCCCTGCACAGCTCAGCTCTCACTAAGGAGAAAGTGGCCATGGCCTTAAACAAAGCAGAGATCACTGACAAAGAGCTCAGACTGTAGAGGTTGCATCTGTTTGCCCCATATTTTAACTTTATTTTGGAATGCTGACATTTGGAGTGACTCTGATTGGTCTGGAATTAGCCCTCTTATCGTGTGAAACATCTGTACTGTATTGTTCCAGAGGATTAGCTGCCCCTGGGGATTCTGTGAAGTCAGGACAATGGAGGTCATTAAAGGTGCAAACATTTATTTTCCGGCCTCTGGTTCTGTAGGGGAAAGCCAGGCAGCCGCCGATGGATTTTTTTCTTTTTTTCGTTTTTAATCCAAAGCTCAGCATTCTTGCAAATACAACGAAAGAACAGTGAACCCAACTAGAGTTGTTACACTGGAATTGATGACTTTAGGAATTTAGGATTATTTCCAGGCCAAAGAAGAGGAGAGAGAAAAGTCCCAGAGTCTGTGTCGAAGTTGGGAGTTGAAAGGAAATGAGATCCTACCTGTCAAGAGTGGTGCTTGAGAGGATTCTGGGTGATACAATGGGACACAGCCTTCGGTGGAATTGCAATTAAATTGTTTCCCTTCTGAAGTTTCCCTACTTGCAATCAACATTGTTTTTCCCTTTCATCTGGTATCACTAATTTCATCAATAGTCCTTTCTCTAAATCTTCTGAGAATACACTCATATCTGCTAACACAGTTAAAACCTGAGAGGCAACCAGAAATGAGATTCCTAGTGTTTTGGGTTGAACTGTGTCTCCCCCAAAATGACATGATGAAGTGGTAACCTCCATTACCTCAGAATGCAACCTTATTTTGAAGTAGAGTTGTTGTAGATGCAACTAGTCAAGATTAGGTCATACTGGAGTAAGAGGGGAAGCTAATCCAATACAATTGGGGTGCATAGGAAAATGGAGCCACATAAAGCCAGAAACACACAGGAAAAAGACTGTGGAATGATGATGAAACAGATTGGAGTTATACGCTGCAAGCCAAAGCCTGCAAAGATGGCCAGCAAACCACCAGATCCAGGAAGAAGCCAGGAACGATTGCCCTAGAGGTTTCAGAGGGGGCGTGGTCCTGCAGACATCTTGATTTTTCACTAAAAGCCCGTAGAGATGTGAAATAATAACATTCTGTTATTTTAACTCCCAGTCTGTGGTCCTTTGTTAAATGGGGCCTAGAGTTAAATTCAGGTTGCCCTGATTGCAAAAAGGACCTGTCTATACATCCTTTTACCTTCTAAGTTGTTGTATTAGGGACAAAGTATGGGTAGAGTAGGTATGATAAGAGGTGGTGGTATTGAAACATAAAATTAATTACTCAAACAAATATGGCATCTCCCAATTCTCTCTGCGTATTAAAGGGCACTCTTTAATGACCCACTCACTAGTCTGCTCTGAGCAGCTCTCTAAATAATATGAGCCTACCACCTTTGGAAGATCAACTACTTTCGAGGTCTATAGGGTACATTAGTTAAATGCCAATTACATTTACTAGACCAATACTTTTCCAATTGTAGTTAGTGACCATTAGTGAGTGATAAAATCCATTTAATGAGTTATCCTCTTCTGTCGCCCTGACAAAAGAAGGAAACCAAATAAAGTGAAACACAATAGCAGTTTCGAAGTGCACTTTTACATTCTCCAAGTACTACTTTGGAAATATTTATGTCTATGACTATGTGTCCTGGGGGCTGGGGAGTAGGAGATATTATGTCTGTTCTAACTTGTGATATAAAATGCATTTCTTATTATGGGTCAAAGAAAAACATATTTGAAGGCCACAGGATTAGGCTATGTCTCATATCTGAGTACTACTCTATTACATTAAGAAATCTAGAATAAATGGAAGTAAATGTAAACGTAATGTTTTATAGATGGCATTATTAATGATGCAGTGATTCCTAAGATGTTGATTATTTTTACAAATCATATAAACGTGTAGATTTGTAATGTGAGAAAAAGTTTCCATGACTGTCAAATTGCTGTTTCTCCAATCCCAAGACTTGGCAAAAAGTGTAAAATGTCATGAATTTTTTTATTTGCTTTTCAGATGAGTTTCCCGAGTTATTCATGCCTCCTGCTCTAGAAACAATAGGACAAGGAAGCCTGTTATTATAAATATTTTCAAACCTTGAATATACAATATCAAAAACCAGAACAAAACCAAAACGTCGACAAAAAATAACACTTATAAACAATACGAGAACTTTCAAAATAAAACATCTAGTAATGAACAAATACATGGCTGATTGTTCAACTGGATATTCTCCTCTTCCTAATGTGAAAGAATCTATTATTAGTCCCTCAAACGTTATCTAGTCAATTCCTTCTAGGGTGAAGTGACAGGTTTAGCAGCACACAGAAATGAAATGTTTTACCAAACAACACAATCTCAAAGAAAAACCCAGATCTGATCTTGGGACCCTAATTCCCAGACTTGTACTCCTGAGACTTGAATTTCTTTCTCATATAACACAGCCAAATCAATAACTTTTTTGAAAGAGAGATGCAAATTACTAAAATTGATAAGGGAAGAAATAGAAAATCTGAGCAGAGTTATAACAAGTAACACAAATGAATTAGTTTATTAAAAGCTTCCCAGAAAGAACAGGTCCATCCCACATGGCTTCACTGGAGAGAGTCCTAACAAATGTTTAAAGAAGAAATATCAGTCCTTACAAAGTATTTCAGAAAATAGAGAGGAAATACTTTACAACTCACTTTTGAAGATTGATATTAGTCTGACACTGAAGTCAGACCAAGACATCATGAGAAAACTACAGACCAATAGTAAGGAAGCAAAAATCCATGTTATTTCAAAAACATAGACAAAAGATGTGACCATTAACAATATTAGCAAATAGAATCTTTCAACATAAAAAATATTATATATCAGAACTAAATATAAGTTGTAAAGGGAATGAAAGATTGATTTAAAATTTTAAAAGCACTTAATGTAACACACTATTTTAACAAAATAAAGAACAAAATAATCACACATTTATTTCAACAAATATATTTAGAAATACTTGAGAAACTCAAGATCTTTTTCTGATAAATGGTCTCAACTACTAGAAAGTGAAGGCAACTTCTTCACCTTAATAACAGTATCTAGAAAATTTACAGTAAACATCACCCTTCGTGGTTTAAGACTGAGTGTATGCTTAGGAACAAGGCAAAAATAAGTACTCTTGACATGTCCATTTAAAATTGCACTAAAGATTCTAGCCAGTGAAATATGGCAAAAAATAAAAAAATAAAATAAAAGTTATACAGTTTGGAAGAGGACATGAAAACTGATAAACTGATTTTATTTTAGGGTCATGTGATCCTGAATACCAAAATCCTAAAGAATTCACAAAATTCCTGCTAGAATTAATCATTGAGTTAAACAAAGTGACAATATACAAACTCAGTACACAAATATAAACACTGTATTCATACTATAGCAATAAACAATCATTAAACAAAATTTTAAAATTGTTATCATTATAGCATCAAAAAATACTTAAGAATAAACTTAACCAAAAATGTAAGACCTGTGCACTACTATAAAACATGGCTAAAGATTTAAATAAATGGAGACATCCCATTTTTTATATCCATGAAGACTAAATTATGAAGAGGGGTCTTTTCAAATTTTTCTATAGATTGAATGAATCCCCACTAAAATCCATCAAATTTTAAAATAGAAATTTATAAGCAGATTCCAAAATGTACATGAAAATGAGAAGGGTCCAGGATAGGCAAAACAATTTTGAAAATAACAAAGTGAAGGACTTAACTACCTGATTTCAGAACCTACTAAAAAGCTACTGTAATCAAGACAGTGAGGTAACTGATGCAGACACAGGTACGCAAATCAATGAAGCAAAATTAACATCCAGAAATAAACTCTTACATTTATGGCCAGCCAATCTGCAACTAAGATGCCAAGGAAATTCAATGGGAGAATTTTCAACAAATGATGCTGTGGCAATAGAAATTTCTTATACAAAGGGATGAATTTAGTCCTAAATCCCATAATTTTTTTTTTTTTCTTAAGTTGGACTTAAAGTAAAATGAATGCACTGCAAAATACAGTATTACAACAAGTCACAGACTGGAAGGAAATACTTATAAATCATATCACTGGTAAAATACCCATATCCAGACCAGCTCTCACAACTCATGGTGTGAAAATAAATCACCCATTTTGAAATGAGCAAAAGATGTTCTACAGTTTCCGAGTATTGATAAGAAAGTACCACAAACTAGGTGGTTTAAAACAACAGTTTATTGTCTTGCTTTTCTGGAAGCTGTAAGTCCAAAATCTAAGTGTTAGCAGGGCCATGCTCCCTCTGAAACTCTGTGTGGAATCCACCCTTGCCTTTTTCTAGGTTCTTGTGGTTGCCCTCAATCCTTGGCGATTCTCTGCTTGCGGCTGCATCACTCCAACCTCTTCCTCTGTTATATACGGTAATGTCTGCTAAGTCTGTGTCTTCACATGGCGTTTTCCTCCCTGTGTGTCTCTACTCTTCTGAAGGACATGAACCACATTGGATTAAGGCCCACCCTATTCTAGTACAACCTCATCTTAACTTATTACATTGGTAAAGACCCTATTTCCAAATAAGGTTATATTTGTAAGTACTGTGTGTTAAGACTCCAAAATATCTTTCAGAGGACACAATTCAGCCCATAGGAGATGTAAATAGACATTTCACCAAAATTATATAGATTATCAATAAGCACATAAAATGATGCTCAGTGTCCTTAATCATTAGGGTAATGCAATTAAAACTACATTAAGATATAACTTCATACACATTTTACTGGCTATAATAAAAATTATAGGCAATAACAAGTATCAGCTAGAATGTAGAGAAACTATAAACTAGTTACATTGCTCCTAAGAATGTAAAATGATAGAAGTCTGGCATTTTCCAGTAACCCCTCTCCTAGATATCTATAAAAGAGAAAAGAAAACATATAACCACACAAAGGTTATATGTAAATATTCATAGTAACATTATATATAATCACCAAAAATCTTAAACAATTTAAATGTCCATTGATTGGTGAATAGATAAACAAAATGTGATTTATCCACAAGATGGTATACCATTCAGCAGTAAAATCGAACATGTTATAACACGGATGCATCATAATAACATAATGCTAAGGGAAGGAAGTCATATTTGAAATACTATCTATTGTATAATTCACTTTAAATGAAATGCCCAGAAGAGCTAAATCTGTGACAAAAAAATCAGTGGTTTCCTGGGTTAGGTGTCCGAATGGGGATTGACTGCAGAATGGAATGGAGGTTGGGTGATGCAAATGTTCTAAAACTGAACCGTAGTGATGGTTTTACAGCTCTACAAATTTACTAAAATATATGTTTGTGTATTTAAATTAGATGATTGGCGTATACATTTTGTCTCAATAGAACTATAAAACATTTACCAGAGAGGGTAGGTGGTAGAGCAGTAGAGACGAAATCAGCTTGGGAAAAATATTGACAATCATTGAAGCTGGATGATAACTAGTGGGGACTAGTTATAGTATTCTTTTACTTTTGTGTGAAATTCATTTCGCCTAGTAATTTTTTTTTTTTTTTTTTTTTGAGACGGAGTCTTGCTCTGTCGCCCAAGCTGGAGTGCAGTGGCGCAATCTCGGCTCACTGCAAGCTCCGCCTCCCGGGTTCACGCCATTCTCCTGCCTCAGCCTCCCGAGTAGCTGGGACTACAGCTGGGACTAGCCACTGCGCCCGGCTAGTTTTTTCTATTTTTAGTAGAGACGGGGTTTCTATTTTTAGTAGAGACGGGGTTTCACCATGGTCTCGATCTCCTGACCTTGTGATCCTCCCGCCTCGGCCTTCCAAAGTGCTGGGATTACAGGCGTGAGCCACCATGCCCGGCCTCGCCTAGTAATTTTTAAAGAAAAATTAATAATATAAGCTTCTACTTCAAGCTCCTACTAGGAAAAACAACAAGTTAAAAATAACATAAGCATTAAAATGTAAATAAGGCCAGATGTGGTAGCTCACACCTGTAATCCTAACATATTCAAAGCCCTAGGTGGAAAGATTGCTTGAGGCCAGAGTTTGAGACCAGCCTAAGCAACACAGCAATACCTCATGTCTATAAACTAAAAAAAAAAAAAAAAAAAAAAAAGGGCGTGGTTGTGTGATCCTGTAGTCTTGGCTATTTGAGAGGCTGAGGTGAGAGGATGGCTTGGTCCCAGGACTTTGAGGTTGCAGTGAGCTAGAATCATGCCATGGCACTCCTGCCAGGTCAGCAGAGCAAAACCCTGCCTCAAAAATAAGTAAATAAATAAAATAATAAATTTAAAAAGAAAGCAAATAGTAAAGATAAAACAATAAATCAATAAGATTGAAACCAGAGATAAAACAAAAGACAATCAATAAGGCGCAAAGTTGATCCTTTGGAAAAGTCAATAGAATTGATAAACTCCAAATAAGTGAGAAGAAAAAGGAAAAAAATAAATAAATAAACTACAGTGGAGATTACTACACATTTTACAGACAATAAGAATATAAGACATTGTAAAAATAATCATACAATAAATATGACACGGTAGACAAAGTGAACAGATTCCCTGAAAAACACTTCTTATAATACTAGTTCAAAAAGATACCAGAAATCTCAATAGTAGTTTAGCTGATAAAGAAAATGAATCTATGATTAGAAACCATCCCATGAGGATATTTCACTTAGATGGCTTCACGTGTGAATTCTTCCAAACATTTAAGAAAGAAATAGTAGTATTATTCTATCAATGCTTACAGTAGACAATAAGGAAAAGTTCATATGCATATAAATGCATATTACATAATATGATATGACATGATATGATTATAGTATTATTTTAGTTATAGAATCATAAAAGCACAAACTTATTTTAGAAAATTAGAGAATAGAGGCCGGGCATGGTGGCTTACACTTGTAATCTCAGCACTTTGGGAGGCCGAGGCAGGTGAATTATGAGATCAGGAGTTTGAGAGCAGCCTGATCAACATGGTGAAACCCCGTCTCTACTAAAAATACAAAAAAAATTAGCCGGGTGTGGTGGTGGACGCCTGTAGTCCCAGCTACTAGGGAAGCTGAGGTAGGAGAATTGTCTGAATCCGGAGGTGAAGGTTGCAGTGAGCCGAGATTGCGCCACTACACTGCAGCCTGGGCGACAAGCAAGACTCCATCTCAAAAAAAAAAAAAAAACAAAAAAGAAAAAAAAAGAAAATTAAAGAATAAAGGTAAATATAATACAAATTAAGTAACTCAATTTCTCACTTCCTAGACATTACTCCTGGCAACATGTTTTTTTATTTTTTAATTTTTGTAATTTTTTATGTGTGATCTTCATATGGGTAAAGTCATAAACCTTATGCACTATTTTTTTCTTTTTTCACATAATAATATCACAATCCCTTTCTTGTGAATGAAAGAACATAATGGAGGTGGGGCGTGGTGGCTCGCCTGTAATCCCAGCACTTTGGGAGGCCAAGGCGGGTGGATCTCTAGGTCAGGAGATCCAGACCATCCTGGCTAACACAGTAAAACCCTGTTTCTACTAATAATACAAAAAATTAGCCGGGCATGGTGGTGGGCACCTGTAGTCTCAGCTACTCAGGAGGCTGAGACAGGAGAATGGTGTGAACCCAGGAGGCGGAGCTTGCAGTGAGCCAAGATGGCACCACTGCACTCCAGCCTGGACAACAGAGCAAGACTCTGTCTCAAACAAACAAACAAACAAACAAAAACATAATGGAATACTCTCATAATATTCTGTTACAGATGTAATAATAAAAGTAGATACCACTTATAGGATTATATATAAAATGTTCTAAGGTCATAACTATATTACCTCACTTGAGTCTCATGAAATACTATACAGTTATGTATTTATAGGTGCAGAAAAATGAGGCATGCACAGGTTAGGTAATATGCCTTTAGCTACACAGCCAATTACTGACAGAGACATATTCTCAAGCACCACACTAGATTCCTTTCATGCCACATTCTAATTACTTATCCTCTCCCCTAGTGTAGACACTTAGTCTTGACTGTCTCGTGTGTAAGTCTCTCTAGTTTGGATTGAGTGTGTTTCTTAGTAATTAAATTTTCTTCTATGTTCTAGGAATTTCCCCTGTGAGAAAAAATCCATCTTGAGCAAAAATAGTGAGTACATTTGTATCAATCTGTGAGATCCTTTGTCTCCTTTTTTAAAAGTTCCCATTCTTTTGGGAGCTAAGTGTCCCTGAAATTAAATACTAGAGGAAAAATAAGCAAACCACTTCCACCAAGTGACAGTTCAGTTCATTTAAAATAAAGTATTGTAGTTGCAAGCAATTTTTTTGTTTCACTATTTACTATCTTATTTCAAAATTAAATCACCTAATTTCTTCTTTACACCTTGAATTATTTGTCACCATAGAAACAGCATAGCTGACACAAAATTGTTTAATATATGTCTGTTTAATTTTAAAAAATATTTTTTGCTGGACTACTTTTTAAATAATGTATATTGATTTTATTTCTGCCATTTGGAAATACATGTTACACACATAGACATATATACACACACACCTACACACACGCAAACATATATATACACACACACACACACGTATATGTATTACATAGACAAATTACAATTCATATCAATTTGTTTAAATTTTCATCTGAATTTTTTGGGGGTAATTGAATAAGAAGTATTATTATTGAAAGTTTATTGTATGCCAAGTATTATGTCAAATAGTTGGTGTGTTGTATGTGTATTAATTCATTTGTTCTTCTTTATAATATTGTGAAGTTAGTGTTACAATTGAGAAAACCCAGGTACCCTTAAGTAACTTGAGATTTTAGGTCAATTTTTCAAAGTTACAGAGTCAACACAATCAGGATTGTAAACACATGCTTTCTGATTTCAAAGCCTGTAACCAGTACCTCAGGACAGCACTGTCATGATGGAATAGATTGTCAATCGGCAATATAGTCTAGAACTGTTCGCTAGATTAGCATGCATACTGAAATAAGTGTTGTAATACAGCAGTTGATCTTAACTCTGAATGCATTTTTGAATTATCAGGGAAGCTTTTAAGATATTGAAGCCTGGACCTCAATTCACATAAATTGAATCAGAAAGCTAAGACATCAAGTTTAAATGTCAGTACTTTTAAGAAGCATTTCAGTGTGAAGTCAGAGTAGATGACTAGTAAAATAAAACATAGTGAGGAAGTAAACACTTCCTTGAAGTTTGCAGATCGAGGAGACACTGTTTTCTCTATTTCCAATAATAAGATTTAAAAGTTTCAATTTTAGAAACAAACCATCTGCTATTATGACATCATTTATTTAATTAAGATCTGTGAGTAATTATATTTGCAAACTCTGGCTAAATCTACTTAGATAAAAATATCATATTAAAGTCTCTAATTTTTTCCATAAACAGTGGGCTACAGCAATGCAGTTATTAGGGAATAGATTCACATCAGGGCTGGATTATAACTATTGTTAGATATTCCCAACTGAGACATTTGGAAAGAAGTTAATAAGTAATGAATTAATTAACAAAATATGTAATTAGACTAAATAAAAGACTCTAAGTCCAGAGACTCTTAGATACAAATTTCAGAAACAAATAGTGGCAAAGTAGTTATATAAATGAAAATAAACGAACCATATGTCATTTATTATTGAAAATGTCAGGTTTTGAAAAGCAGCAAGAACATAGTGGTGTGGCTTGAATGTTTGTCCCCTCCACAACTCTTTTTGAAATTTAGTTACCAATGTAATAGTATTGGGAGGTAGGATCATTGAGAAGTGATTAGATGATGAGAACTCTGCCCTCATAATTGAATTTAATACCTTTTAAAAAAGGCTTTTTGGAGTGGGCTATCTTTCTTGCCTCCTTCACTTTCCTCTCACGGGAAGAACAGTGTCCCTCCTTTCCCTCCCCTTAGAAGATGGCAGCATTCAGAAGTGGAGATCAAGCCTTTACTAGACATCAAATCTGCCAGCGCTTTGATCTTGGATTTCCCTGCCCCTAGAACTGTAAAAACTAAATTTCTGTTCTTATAAATTATCCAACCTCTAGGGTTCTGTAATAGAAGCAAAAATGGACTAAGACAGTCAATAAACCAAATTGCAAACAAACAAACTAAAAATGGGGAGCAATATAACATGCTACAGGCGGGGAGCAGTGGCTCACACCTGAAATCCCAGTGATTTGAAAGCAGGAGGCGGGAGGACCACTTGAGCCCAGGAGTTCAAGGACCCAGTGAGCTGTGATGGTGCCACTGCACTCCAGCCTGAGTGACGGAGCAAGATCCTGTCTCAATAATAATAATAAAAAATATGATATACTATATAGACACATTGAAAGGTGGCAAAACAATTATTTTTGGGGTGGAGGGTAAGACATGACAGCAATTGGTTAATGCACTTCACAGGTAAAATAACTTATATGGAAGAGCATCAAGTAGTTGTTGGGCCCTCTCATTTTTTATTAATTACTTATAGGCAACCACACTTTGTATTCATTCCTAAGTGATAAAAGGAACTTAATGGTTCATAGTTTCAAACAAAAAAGGACAAAGAAAATGGAGAAAATTTATCATAGGCAAATATATTTACATAAGAGAAGTAATTTGGAAACCTTAGAAGTTTGAAATCATAAAAAGTGAAGTTCGATAAGAAGTAATGGTGTCATATTGAGAAGGAAAAAAAACTAAGCTGGAACAGTTTTATGAGAAATTATTATCTTATGGCATAATTGTCCATTTGAACAGGTGAAACTCTCTAACTTGGGACAGCAAAGACTGGAAAATCACGCTAAGATGTATTATAGGAGATATCTGCATAAGCTAGGGCAGGTGATCCAATGGGATTTAATTCTAATTATGTACCTTTGATCTGATTTATATCAAAATTAAGAAAATGTATTCTGTTTAATTGTAGCTATTCTGAATAAAATTGCCGCACTTTTCATGCTTTCATCCTTTTGACTAGATTTATTTCATATGATGCTATGTAGAAGTAACTCTCATGTAAGGCAAACCACAGAATTACCATTTTGTAGGGCTTTTCATTGCCAGATATGATTTGAAGTGTTGGAGTTAGGCTAAGGTACTTGCCTCAAAGCTGCCTTGGAATAGCAAGCACAATATCTTCCAAGTGACTGTAGGTTAATTTGGGGTGGGTTGGCTGCTACAGGTTGTTTAATCATCCTGTGTTGGGTCTGCATGAGGAAAAACATGGCCAAGAGATACATGGTCATTGGATCTTGAATTAAGAAATAATTGACTTCAAAGAAGTCACCTTCAACAGGATGGCTAAGGTGGATTTGACTCAAGGACCAGAGATGTTGGTGATGGGGTTTCCTATGAATATTTTCCTAGAAAAGTTAGTGGTAAAATATATTGAATGCACTTCAAAATATCAGATCTGGAAGGTGAATCAGGGTCACCAATGGAAGATGGAGCCAGAACCCAATATTAAAAACAGACTGGACAGAATGAGTCTAAAATTAGAAGTCTCCTGGAAAACATTCAAGAATAATGCAGGCTGACTTAAAACCATAGTGATTATCACAAGCCCACTTTTGCCACTTTCAAGGACAAAAACTGAAAATGAAATTAAATAGACACTATATTCATGGAAATGGTTACCTGATGGGGAAAGAAAAATGAAAGGAAGAAATATAAGCATATATTTATATGCAATGACATTCCTAATGTTCTAATTCTTATAAGGAATGGTGAATTTATAGTTGTTCATTTAATTTTTATGCTTCATCACTTGCATATATGCTATAAATGTTCTATGTACATCAAATATGTATTAATAAACTTTACTAATTTGAAACTTTATTTGTATAATGATGACAAAAATAATAGCATATTTACTATCTAGGGAACTATTGGCATTTTATATTCATTTGCTCGTGTAGTTTTTCTTGCAGGAGTTGGGAATGAGAAAAAATGTAGAAAAGGAGAAGCAGCATCTCTAATGACAGATTGAATTTTCATTCTAAGGGCAGGAAATCATAAGATATTTGAAGAGGCTTATTCAAAAAATAAAAGTTGAAAATAATATACACAGCACTTTGTTTGGAAAATCATATTCTATTTTTTTTTTGACTTTTATTTTAGATTCAGGGGATACATGTGCAGATTTGTTACCTGCACAGTATTGCATGATATTGAGTTTCAGGGTACTAATGATCTCATTATTCAAGTTCTTTTTTTTTTTTTTTTTTTTTTTTTGAGACGGAGTCTCGCTCTGTCGCCCAAGCTGGAGTGCAGTGGCCGGATCTCAGCTCACTGCAAGCTCCGCCGCCCAAGTTTACGCCATTCTCCTGCCTCAGCCTCCCGAGTAGCTGGGACTACAGGCGCCTGCCACCTCGCCTGGCTAGTTTTTTGTATTTTTTAGTAGAGACAGGGTTTCACCGTGTTAGCCAGGATGGTCTTGATCTCCTGACCTCGTGATCCGCCCGTCTCGGCCTCCCAAAGTGCTGGGATTACAGGCTTGAGCCACCGCGCCCGGCCATTATTCAAGTTCTAATCATAGTACTCAATAGTTAATTTCTCAGCCCTTGCTCCCCTTCCTCCCTCCCCTCTCTAGCAGTTCCTAGAGTTTCTATTGTTGCCATCTTTATGTCCATGAGTATACATTGTTTAGTTTCCACTTATAAGTAAGAATTTGTAGTATTTTGTTTTCTGTTCCTGGATTAATTTGCTTATGATAATGGACTCTAGCTGCATCTATGGTGCTGAAAAGGATATGATCTCATTCTTTTTCATGGCTGTGTAGTATTCCATGGTGTATATGTACCACCATTTTTTAAAATCTGATCCACTGTTCATGGGCACCTAGGTTGATTCCGTGTCTTTCCTATTGTGAGTAACACAGTGATGAATACACAAATGCATGCAGTTTTTTTTTTTTTTTTTTTTTTTTTGGCAGAATGATTTGTTTTCTTTTGTATATATACGTACCCAGTAATGGGATTGCTCAGTTGACTGTCGGTTTTGTTTTATGCTCTTTGATAAGTCTCCAAACTGCTTTCCACAGTGGCTGAACTAGTTTACATTTCCACCAACAGTGTGTACATGTTATTTTTCTCCACAGACTCATCAGCATCTATTTTTTTTTAAATTTTTTGATAAAAAGCATTCTGACTGGTGTGAGATAGTATCTCATTGTGGTTTTGATTTGCATTTTTCTGATGATTAGTGATTTGAGCATTTTTTTCATGTTTGTTGTCCACTTGTGTATCTTATTCTGATAAGTATCTGTTCATGTCTTTTTGCCCATTTTTAATGGGGGTTATTTATTTTTGGTTTGTTGAATTATTTAAGTTCCTTATAGATTCTGGACATTAGACGTTTGTCGGACATATAGTTTGCAAATATATTTCCCATTGTGTAGTTTGTCTGTTTACTCTGCTGGTAGTTGCTTTTGTTGTAAAGAATTTCTTTAATTTATTTAGGTCCCACTTGTCAATTTTTGTTGTTGTTGCAATTGCTTTTAAGAACCTTAGTCATAAATTCATTACTAAGGACAATATCCACAATGGTGTTTCCTAAGTTTTTTTTCTCTGATTCTTGTAGTTTGAGAACTTACATTTAAATCTTGAGTTAATTTATGTATATGATGACAGACAGGAGTCCAGTTTCATTCTTCTGTGCATGTTTAGCCAGCCATCCCAAGACAATTTATTGAATAAAAATAAGCAGTGGTCCTTTCCCCATTACTTATTTTTGTTGACTTTGTTGAAGAACAGATGGTTGTAGGTGTGTGGCTTTATTTCTGGGTGTTCTATTCTGTTTCATTGGGGACACCCATACTGCACAAAGCAACCTACAAATTCAACGTTATTCCTATGAAACTACTAATGTCATTTGCACAGAACTGAAAAAAAAAAATCTATTTTAAAATTCATATGTAACCAAAACAGAGCCCAAAAAGCCAAAGCAACCCTAAGCAAAAAGAACAAAGCTAGAGGCATCACATTACCTGACATTAAGCTATATTATAGAGTTACAGTAACTAAAACAGCATGATACTGGTACAAAAACAGAAAATCATGTTCTTATTCATGTTCTTATTACTTATCCAGCATGTCTCACAATCCTATTGCAAATAATCATTCGGGAAAATTTTGAGACTCTGTGTTTCTCAACAAATTCAAACAAGTATTTATCCCTGTTTAAAAGAAATGCAGGAAGAAATCAGCATTTGAAAGTCACCTCTCATATCTGACTTTAAGTAAATTTAATTTATGACAACACCTGTGTAATTTCTGCAACTTCACATATTCAGTGCACTTCCAACACAATCATATGCACACTTACAGATCGTATGAGTGAAATAATGAGAGAATGGTTCAAGTTTTCTATCTGTTCTGCAACATAGGTTCCATCATAGGGCTTTCTCTATTTTCAGGGGATAGGAATCCACAAACTGCTAAAGAGAACTGCAAAAGTAAATGAAGACCAAATATAGGAACAGTATCTCTAGTTTACCAAAAATATTTTGTCACCTATTGGGATATCTACAGTTAAAGGCAGCAGCTGGAGAATCCATCTCCTCCCCATCCTTTCAAGCAGGAACCTACCTGTTAAAACTCAGGGGTCAAGTGGCTAGCTGCCAGCTGTGCTTGCTGAGGTGGCTTCATCCCTCATACCATTCGGTCACATAAATGAGAGAGATTCCTTTCCATTGTGGCTCATTTTCTACAGGGTGGGTAATGCCAAGAGGTCCTGTGATTGCCTCGGCAGGCATTTCTTCTTAATAGTGGTGTTTCCCAGTGGCTGAGAGAACAGTTTGCTCCTAAAACACTAACAAAATCTCTCCTTGTCATCTCTTTTCTTGGATAAGGGAATAAGAATTTGTAAAATAGAGAAAGAGATAGAAAGGCTTTTTTCTTTTCCCTTACCTACTAATTCATCATCCAAACAGCCCTTGAATCTGTCCATTTCTCCTGGTCCACACAA
This sequence comes from Macaca fascicularis, assembly GCF_037993035.2. NCBI lineage: Eukaryota > Metazoa > Chordata > Mammalia > Primates > Cercopithecidae > Macaca > Macaca fascicularis. The sequence goes on from NC_088381.1 coordinate 152,299,335, forward strand.
ACCAACTTTAATTTGGGCCATTTTGGTCTTTCACCACAACTGTTCTCTCTGCCTCTCATGTGTTCCTCTTCTCAGACTGTGGCCTGCACAATCTTCCTACACTTCAAGTGTAGACAGTAACTCCCCCACTGACACCAGTATAAGAGTTCTTCGTCTACTGAATGTACTCATTCATTAACATTCTAACTCCTTAAGTGATTGACACATTCTTTGAATCCCAACACTCCCCAGTTCTTTCCTGTAGCCTTGCTTCCTGCCTCTCTTCTTCTTCAATCTTCTGAAATGCTTTCAATTCCTGACATGCCCAGTGCTCAGGAATGGATGCCCTATGCTCGCTCTTGCCTCCTGGTTGTTTTCAGTACTATTCTTTTGCCCAATTTTCTACACTCCACCTCCAGAATCTTTCTCCCTACCACATGCATTAAAAAAACCGTGGTTCTAGACTTGCTAATACTTACTGGCTTCCTTTGAAGTCTCCATAATCTTACTTTAAGAGACAGCTGTTAATATAAAATCACAAAAAGATGCAACTTTATACTCATAAAATTTACAAAAGTGATAGAATCTAGTCATACCAGGGGTTGGTGAGAATGTGAAGCCAGGTGAGGTATCATATATTGCTGGTGGGAATATAAACAAACTCAACTACTTGAGAGAATAATATAGCATTATTTGGCAATGTGAGGACAGAAAACTAAGCCCTGCAATTGATCTGTTATGTAGGTATATATTCCTAATGATGTTCTTTTATGTCCCAGCAGAAACAGAAGAAAATTGTTCACAATATCATCATGGGCAAAACATAGTTTATTTATACAATAAAATGCACTACAATTCATTTCATCAATAGAAATAAATACAATTTCAGGCCAGGCACGGTGGCTCATGCCTGTAATCCCAGCACTTTGGGAAGCTAAGGAGGGCGGATTGCTTGAGATCAGGAGTTTGAGACTAGCCTGGCCAACATGGTGAAACTCCATCTCTACATAAAATACAAAAATTAGCCAGGCATAGTGACAGGCACCTGTAGTCCCAGCTACTTGGGAGGCTTCGGCAGGAGAATCGCTCAACCCGGGAGATGGAGGTTGCAGTGAGTCAAGATCATGCCACTGCACTCCAGCCGTGGTTGACAGAGCAAGACTCTGTCTCAAAAAAAAAAATAAATAAATAAAATAAAATAAAGAAAAATAAATAGAATTTCAAAATGTACAGTGAGCTTTCAATATTAAACATTGAACATAGGTACATTTCAAAAATAAATTATTGAATAAAGCTGAATTCAAAGACTGAGTATAGTGAGTCAAAATTACATAAAACTGCACAATACACTTAAAATTTTGTTATATACATCGTATTCTTCAGCTGATGACTTATGGAATGAAGTTATAAGGAAAAGTAAGAGAATTATCAACATGAAAGCCAGGGTGGTTACCTTTGTGTGGAAAGCATCATGTAATTGGCGGGGAACAGGCTGAGGGCTTCAAAGCCTCTGAAATGTTCTATGTCTTAAGTTTTGTGGTATGCATATGGAGTATCAATTTACTCTTATTTAAAATAGCACACATAAAATTATATATACACTTTTACATATGATATACTTTCCCATAAAATTATAAGCAAAAAGGTTGAAATATTTAAACCATGTCATAAATAAAATAGAGCTTCATAGATGATGTTATAGTGCAAAGACTTTCATGGATGCACTCTTTGGGCAGACGTACTTAAGAGGTGACAAGGAAAGCTTAAAACTACTGAAAATGATTCTTCTTCTAAGTGATTTATCAATAAGAATGAGCCTCATGGGGATGGTAAAGAAAAAACATGGTCTCATGAAGAAATTGCATTCATAATAGGTTAAGATACATATAGGAATTACCTTACTATTTCTAATGAATGCAAACTCAAGATTCATGAAAATTAGATATTGGGGGCTGAAAATCTTACCAAGATAAGTAATTATCTTCCTATTCATGCTTTTATTATAATACATAAATTGGAAGTTAAAATGCAAGATCATGTTCAGTTTGTCTCATGGACCATTAATTCATTGAAAATAGGGAAACTTTCATTATCACAGTATAGTTCAAAAAATATGTGTTGAACGAATGCATAAAATTTTTTAAAATGCCAGTGTGATCTTTAAAAATGAAGAGCAGATGGGAGACATATGATAAAACTGGGAACAAATAAATATATTTCTGATGTTTTATAAATTGGAGAAAACTGATTTCTAAAGCTAAAATTTAAGGAACTTGACATTACTTCCAAACAAAATATACATATTGCTAAATACATTTTATACAAACAATCCAAAAAGAATATTATGATCCTCAGTAGGCAACAGCTATTGCATAAGAATTTATTCTGAACATCAGTTTAGTCAGGTTTCCAATGGGCCAATAATCCAAAAGATATTAGTAACAATTTGAGAGGTAGACTCTAACCTGTGCTTAGTCCATCTCCGTGCACAAATTTTACTAAACTTAACAATATATAAAAGCTATGTATTTTTACCTGTTACCATGCTTGTTTTGACAGCAAGTAACTTTAATAATGACAATGATAATAGTTAAGATTTTTCAAAAATTTTCACATGCCAGGCACTAAGCTAAAGGCCCACATACTTCATCTCATTCATGAATAGCTACTATTATCATTCTTCTATTATAGATAAATAAATTTAGTGAGCCGATGGCCTTGCCCACTAATACACAGGTAAGTGTCAGAACCAGATTGGAATGCAGGCAGCAGACTCCAATAGAGCAGGTACTCTGATTTGATATATACCTGCTTCCTATATGTCGAAACACGGGCATAATCAGCCCAAACAAAATAAATGCAAAAAATAAGTTCCACTATAGATTTAAGAAAATCATTACACCATTACAGAGAGAGGGAGAATAATTCTCTACCAAACTTTTCCTTGACGTGCTCAAAAAAAGAAGACAGTGTGATATAGTGGTCAAAAAAGGTGAAAATTATTTTTGGCTGAATTATTTAAAAAAAAAACAAATTGTTTCCTGACATATAAATATAGCTTGGCATAATATTCTGTACATGGTTACAGCACACCTAAAATTGTGTTCAATTCTGGATGATTTTAAGAAGTATTTAATACCTGGTTAGAGAGACCGAGATAGATAAACACATCTGAAAAGCATATTGTAGGAGGGATAGTTGAAAGAATTTGAAAAAGCTCACTGTAAAAGAGTTTTGATTGGACACAACAATTTTCTCAACATAGCTGAGGACTACATGGAAAAAGAATTAGACGTTCCATGCAACTCTTTGTTTAGAACCATACCTGGTTTAGTAAATTTAACTTATGTCAATATGCTGAAGAAGAGTCCATTAGGACCTGTCCAAATGGCATATGTGAGCTAAGGAGATACTTAAAGAGTTGAAGTTGAAGCTGAATGAACACCTACCAAAACTATTATACTGGTCCTTTCTGCACTGAGTGGGAGGGTGACCTTGATGAACTTTAAAGTGTCTTCAATTTCTCAGACCAAATCTTATATCTGCATTTTAATTAAAATAAGACAGAGGAAAAGATTATCACTTTTCTTCCCAATTTTATTCTGCACTAGCTAAATAAAAGTGTAATTCAATTTAAATGGCTTACAACCCTTCTGATCTCAAAACTATACTCTGTACAGTATATGTATGCCACATGAAGTATAGGCAAAAGGGCCTGCATTTTATTTTCAATGAATAAATAATTTTAAAGGACCAATATATGCATACATATTCCCTATGAACAAGATAGCATTTATAGCCTAAACATTAGGTGCCTAAAGTACAGTTTATAAAGTTTTATGTAGCAGTTAGAACACAGTTGTGAATTATTAATTTTGTTTTCAAGTTTTACATAAAGCATTCCTAATTTTACCCATTAGCAGGGAGGAAACTGCCTAATTGGAGGTCTTGGGGGTATTGAATGCATAAAGAGACAGAATCTGAGTTTCATGCACTGTCTGCACATTTGCTCACCAGATTGAGCAATGTGCTTTCTTATGGGAGATGCTTATCTTAGGAATTCTCTATTGCAATTCATCATTAAAACAAAGATGATATGTTTATCTCTTCCAAAGCCCAAATTTCTCAAAGCTGCCTTTCTGCTGAAGTATCTTCCTATAAAATTAAGCATGAGTAGAGTGAGTACAGGTGATTGTTAATTTCAGAATCTGAAGGAGTGTGTTTCTGACCAGCCTTCACCATAACCTTGTTGTGTGACCCTTGATAACCTGTGTTGGCCTCTTTGGATTGACTAACAGAAATTATACAGCTTCCCAATTTACTTCACAAGGACACAGAGCAACTCAAAGTTATTCTGTCGAATGCTTGTTATTTGCTGTACGTTTAGCTAGCTCCAGGAGAATGGGGGTTATAAAGTAAAGACAGTGCCCTGGAAAACTTCACTAATTTCAAGATCAAAAAGGAAAACATTTTGCAAGTATGAAATATAAACCTCTCAAAGCCAAGTTTCTCATATGTTTTCTTTATACACTGAAGAGTGCTTGGAATGTGGGAAGTTCTTGATACGCCCGAGCTTTTGATATAAATTATCTCGAATAATTTCCACTTACCCTTGACATCATTATATTATTCCCATTTCACATATGGAAAAAAAAAAAAAAAAAAAAAAAGGCCCAAAGAGGCAACATGGGCAGAACTGGGATAAAAACAGGTTATCACATAATGTTTCTAATAAAGTATATTGTTAAGATATTGCAGACACTATATCTATGTAGCAAAACTCTGAGTCAGCTCTATAATTAGTGAAAAGCGTTAATGGAGGAAAAACTGATACCTAAGTAATTAACAAATCTGGTAAAAATATAAATGTGATAAAAAGGAGTCCGTGTAACCTCACTCAAGTTTTAACCGCAAATATTTAAGGCATTATTCTATGCTTCAGTTTTGGTTTCCTTTTAGCTTCACTTTCAGTATGAAACTAAAATTTACTTGTTTCCTCTCCCAAGTTCCAGGCTAGTTCCAAGTGAAAAGTAATTCTGCATTAAGTCTCATGAAGCATACTGATGGTAGAAGATAATTTCCTCCTTTGGGAATTCCCAAGATTTCCTGGGTTGGCCATATCACAGCTGTTTCCTGCTCACCCAGCTCTCTCTCTTCAGTTAATGGTTCTTTGTGATTTTTCCTGACTTCTGATCTTTTAATTTGAAAAGTATAAGTGTCATGAAGGAGAAACTACCCTTCCCAGATTCTGATTTACAATCTCCCTATATCAAGCAAGGGCATGCACATTTTGCTGTGGACCAGATACTATAATCTTGCCCTCAGCATACTTATCTCTGTCCTTTCTTTAATCTCATTGAAACCTCTTAATTTGTCTTGTCTTAGCATTCCTGGTCATATAGCCATTTATTATCCTGCTCTGGGATCATAATTTGTGAATGTTCTTCTATTTCAGGACATAAACTTAACTGCATTGTTATAATCACAGCTGGCTGTTTACCATAGAAGATAATCTTTTAAGCAATGATGACTGGCAGATAACAAGAAAATGAGAATAGAGGCCGAGCACGGTGGCTCACGTCTGTAATCCCAGCACTTTGGGAGGCCTAGGCGGGTGGATCACAAGGTTAAGAGATCGAGACCGTCCTGGATAACACGGTGAAACCCTGTCTCTACTAAAAATACAAAAAAAATTAGCCGGGTGTGGTGGTGGGCGCCTGTAGTCCCATCTACTCAGGAGGCTGAGGCAGGAGAATGGTGTTGACCCAGGAGGCGGAGCTTGCAGATCGCGCCACTGCACTTCAGCCTGGGCGACAGAGCGAGACTCTGTCTGAAAGAAAGAAAGAGAGAGAGAGAGAGAGAGAGAGAGAAAGAAAGAAAGAGAGAAAGAAAGAAAGAGAGAAAGAGAGAAAGAAAGAAAGAAAGAAAGAAAGAAAGAAAGAAAGAAAGAAAGAAAGAAAGAAAGAAAGAAAGAAAGAAAAAGAAAGAAAAAGAAAATGAGAATAGATGAGTCTTTGAAGTGTTAGTAGCAAAAGGGAGTATCATCATAGTTACCACTAGGGCAATCAAAACTAAACTATGCTTATAAGCTACTTGCTTGTCCTACAGACGGATTATTTCTACTGAACTGCTTTGAGATACTGAAGTACAAGACAAGATTTGCAAAAAAAACTCCCTCTTGTTGGCTTTCTCTATTTTGCAAAGATCTCATAATAGAACGATGGATTTTCAGGTAAATACGATATTTAGTGTTCCATACTATGCTTTAATGTACTTGAATTTCATACCCAGAGTAACTCATCCCTGTAGGCTCATATCCTGTTGTTTAATAGAAGAAGTAATGTAACTGCAAATTATCTACCCTAACTGTTTCAATGAAGAAGCAGACATTTCTATGCTCCTTTAACAAGTATTCAAAGTGTAATCACAACAAGGCTACTTATTCAGAAACTGAAGAAGATGCTTATGTCCCTAAAGATGTTGACAACACGTTAAGACGAAACAAGACATTCTGGAAGCACCTGTCCTCCTCCCTTTAGTTTTATACTACACCATTACCAGGACAACCTTTCTGTCCACTCCAGTTTGAAGGTAGAAACTAATGTCAAGGGAAATGGTAGTACCACATTTAATTCAGAAATATGGAGAATTTATGCTAGCACAAAAACACAGATTTAGTTCCCTCTTTTGACAACAAGAGCAGCTTGGAAGGAATCCAGTATGGAACTTGGGCTTCTATTAAATGCTATGACCTTCACACTTTCTCAGCAGAGATGGTAGTTAGTAACTGCCTCAGAACATTTGCTGCAAACCTAGATGACTTTGAAATTTACAAATGATGAAGTAAACAAATAATAAAAATAATGAAAGCTATAGAATTCAAATCTTTAAAAGCATTTTTAGCTTTGAATTAATGGTGTGTTGTATTCTGTTATAATAATATATTTAGTATTTGATTGTGTAATCAGAATATTAAGATTATGGCAATAGTATAAATTATTCATTTATAAAGCTTTAGTATATATATTAAAATAATTATTTAATATAGACAAGTATTACTGGGTTTTTAGAAAAATAAAACATATTGAGAGGTTTATCTAGATATTATAATTAAAGAAGTTATTTTCTCTTTGAATTCACTGATTGAATTCTCTTCCAGATACTACAAAGCATATTTCTGTTAATTCTCTATCAGAATACTTATATGTTACATTTCTCCTTTATTAACATGTACACCACCACCATCCAGACAGAATGTTTATATTTAATATGATGTACTATGAATTTAAACTTATACATACATTTTTTTTTGACTTTTGTTACTGCTGACTTAATACTTAAGTCAACTTTCAATCAATCATTACACATTCTTTTTAGTATTAGGAAGATTATCCTCCTGTTTCTTGTATTCTTTTTATTTTGTAAGTTCTTAATGATTCTATAAGATCCAAAATTGATCAAAATATGAAAGTCCAGTTCTGTGATCAGCCAATTTAATGGTATTAGGAAACTATTGTTTTTCTTTTCTGCATATGCATACATACACTAACACATACACACACACACATATACATATATATAACACACGTATGTGTGTGTATAGCATGCGTGTGTGTGTATATATATGTATATATGTAAAATAATGTTTTCATTTTAAGGTTATTCATCTGCATAATGATTAAGGATTAGTGGTATGTGGCTAACATTTATAGTAATTAACCTTACATTTACTTTGTTAGACAATGTTAATGGTTTTTCAAATCTCATGCTTAACCTATGTAATTATAACACTCTATGGAGATTCCCCTATAGGGAGTGATAAGTAGGCTTTCAGTTTTATTGCTCAAGTAAAGGGATTGGGATAGGGGTTGAGTGAAGAGGATGAAGCACTTTCAAAAGCTTTTTCCAGAACTTGATGATAAGTTGACACTTGCTATTATACCCAGAAATTTTTAGAGAAAAAAAATAATAAAACTCCTAGGTATCTCTAATCGTGGTAGCTATCACTCTAATATGAATATGTTACATAAGATTGAATATAATTAATACTAAAATTACAGTATGTTAACTAATCAATAAATGCAAAGGACTAATATTGGAGCATCCACCTTTTGATGGTAAAGTAATGAGGAAGTGAGAGATTAAGTGAGTGAAATAGGAAGAAAAAATCCTTCGATAGGTGAAGAAAAAGGAAGTAAAAAATAGGACACTTGCCTATTTTCACAATTTTGAAACAGCCAGTCCTGCTTCTTTTCAATTTTTAATGCATAAATTGAAGCTACCCTCATAAATGCCCAGAGTTTAATATTAAAGCCATGGATATGCCTTGCCGACATACAGTTTGATTAGCATAAGAGAGGCAATCTGTGGATTAAGTACTCAAGTCTTTAAGTGGACATTGAAAAACGGTGCAGCACCATATGGATGTACTCAACAAAGACTATATAGGTGTGAGTTTGAGCAAGGGAAGAGTGAAGAAGAGAGAGAAGCAACTACTCAGTGTTTCTACAGCCAGGGAAAGCGTTTTACATTTTCCAGTCAGTCACTTCTTTTTTTCTTTTTTCTTTTCTCTTTTTTTTTTTTTGACAGAATCTCGCTCCGTTGACCAGGCTGGAGTGCAGTGGTGCGATCTTGGCTCACAGCAATCTCCACCTCCCATATTCAAACAATTCTCCTGTGTCAGCCTCCAGAGTAGTTGGGATTACAGTCATGAACCACCACGCCCCGCTAATTTTTTTTGTATTTTTAGTAGACATACAGTTTCACCATGTTGGCCATGCTGGTTTTGAACTCCTGATCTCAAGTGAACTCAGGCTCCCAAAGTGCTAGAATTACATGTGAGCCACTGCACCCAGCCCAGTCTGTGACTTCTTAATCAGCAAAGTTATAATGAGACTGACATAAATGGTAGGGAATTTAAACCTGTTCTTTTACTCAGCGATTAACAATCTTGGTTACATAAACTAGGTAATGATTAAATTTAATATACAAAGAAAGAACAGAGTCCCAAGAGGAGTAGACACTTAGGAACCATGAAACCAGGTTAAATTAAGCCTCAAAGAGTAAAAACTGGGTCCAAGTCCACAGTGTCATATAACATCATATAAGTGGGCAGAGGTTGGTTACCCAGAAAGCTGATGTTTGGATATAAAAATAAAATTAGTCTGATATAGAAACAAACATGAATGTCAAAATTTAACTTATTAGTTTAATAATTAATTCAAGTGAAGTCAAAGCATCAGCAATAAATTACCTGGTGATCATACCTTAATGCAACTGGTGTCTCAGTCTCATATACTTCCTACCAAAGTGACAAGAAACAGGATTTTTTTTTTTTTTTTTTTTTTTTTTTGAGACGGAGTCTCGCTGTGTCTCCCAGGCTGGAGTGCAGTGGCGCGATCTCGGCTCACTGCAAGCTCCGCCTCCCGGGTTCACGCCATTCTCCCGCCTCAGCCTCCCAAGTAGCTGGGACTACAGGCGCCCGCCACCACGCCCGGCTAGTTTTTTTTTTTGTATTTTTAGTAGAGACGGGGTTTCACCATGTTAGCCAGGATAGTCTCGATCTCCTGACCTCGTGATCCACCCGCCTCGGCCTCCCAAAGTGCTGGGATTACAGGCTTGAGCCACCGCGCCCGGCCAGGATTTTTTAACTTTCATAAGATTTATAGAATTTAGAAAGCAGGCAGGTAAAAGAGACACCTTCAATCTCTTTAGATTCTTATGTCAATTTTTAAAAATAACGAGTGCTTTGTGTTTTCTGAAAATACATAACAGAAACTTAATCTGCCTAAACACTTCATTTGTTAGTAGTAAAACGATTTAGAACTAAGGGCTAAAATAACAACAAAATGTCCCACCTCAAGGTAAAGGTAATACAATAAAGAAAGCAAATGTGTAATTTCTACGCAAGGGAAATGAAGAAAAGAAAAATACAGCCTCAACCATGTGGAATTATTTAGTTCTGAATCATAGAGACTGGGAAAGACTTTGAGATCATCCTCTATTTGGGATTGATTATACAGACTACTTTACGCCTATTATCTTTTACTAGCAAGTGTGTAGCAGTTCTCTATGTTTCTTTTGTTTATTCCACCCTTGTGAAACTAGTGATTGTACTAGATATCTTGGAGTATTTCCTATGTACATCAATGTTGGCCTTTAAGGCTATAATATAGCTGGATAAGGAGAACTTGAAAATATAAATCTAGCCAAGAGTTAAACATAATAAATCCAAAATTTTCAAAAATACGAAAGCCTAGTTCTGTGACTAGGCAATTTAATGGTATTAGGAAACTATTTTTTTCTCTTTTGTATACGCACACACACATTAACATATATATATATAGCACATATCTGTATGTATAGTATTCATGTGTATATATATGTGTGTATATATACATATAATATTTTCATTTTAAGGTTATTCATCTGCATAGTAAGTAAGGATTGATGCTATGTGGCTAACATTTATAGTAATTAACTTTTTATTTATTTTGTCATACAATGTTAATAGTTTTCCAATTCTCATGCTTAACCTATGTAATTATAATGCTCTATGGAGATTCCCCTATAAGGAGTGATGACTAGGTTTTCAGTTTCATTTCTCAAGTAAAGAGATTGGGGTAGGGGTGGAGGGATAAGGAGTTTTCCTCGAAGAATTTGAGTACAACACATGAAATTTTCTCTGTCAAATGATTTTATCCAAACATTTTACAATATTTCTCTGAAATTCCCATGACTATAATAGTGGGGAATAATGTAATTGTATTAATTAAACCATATGTGTGTGTGCGTGTGTGTGTGCGTGTGTGTGTGTGCTGATAGAACTGATGAAAAAACATACAAGTTAGACTAATAAAAACACCATTAATACATATTCATCATACCATATAAGACAGACACTATTATAATTTCCATTTTGCAAATGTGTTAACTAAGCCTCTTAGTGGGCTTTATTAACTAGATTAAGATCAGACAGTAAATTGTAGAATTTAGGTCTGTTGTCAGAGAGACTAGCTTCACTTTCCATGTTGTACCTAATTCCGAAATTATTACCCAGGTATAAAACACAATCAACACTAGAGATTCAAAAGTACGGACTAACAAGGACTGTCGCCTTGAGAGAGACACTGAACATCTCTGAAGGGTTGGAGTTGCCTAATTAGTAAAGTCCATGGCAGAGCACAGAGGTATGAAAGTCATTTCTATCGGTGAGAGAGTAGCATTAACTCACGCTGTTTTGCTTTAAGATGCCTTGGTGAATTTCCGTTCAACAATAGGAATTGACATTATACAGGGCTTTTAACTCCTAAACCAGCCCTCTGTGTAGCAGTATTGGTAAAGTATGGCAAATAAGGTTGGTCATATTATGCCCCACGATGGATGGGAAACTTTATTGCAATGAGTGAGGCCTGGAAGTGTGAGATGCTCAAAGTTCAACAGACAATGTGAGTCCTGAAAACACTCATTCCTAGTTGTTTGCAAATGTCATTTTAAAAATCAGAGAAATTTATTAAAAAGCACTGTTTTAAAAGAAGAAAAATAATTAGAGTAAGACTCAATCTAGCTCCAGCTCTGTGAGAAACTCAAACAGTGACCTGGTATGAATTATCTAAATCTCTGGGTCTTGATTTTCTTATTTTCAAAATGAAGGACTTGCACTAGACAAACTCTGAATTGATTAGGGAGAAGGCCTAGCTGCTGCTGTTTGGAAGACTTTTGTGTATCTTCAAAGAATGAAAACATTTCCCATGTAAATTTAAGACAACTATTATTCAACATAACAGCTGAAGAACTGGTTCCAAATATTAAAACTCGTCTATAATTGCAAAACATAAAAGTAATTTTAAAATAGAAAATAAAAAGAAACTTCAAGTGTTAAATGCCAAATTTCTTTTTTGAGTCACAAACTTTATTTATTTTTTTACGAATGCATGTGAAATCAATGGAATTTATATAGGAATCCAACGTAAATCAGAACTAGTTAATTTTGAGGTTTGTAATCCAGGTAGAGTGAAATATCATTGCCCAGGGATGTAGTTCCAAAAACCTTTTGATGGGGACAAAAATGCCTCAAATATTCTGGCTGGGATTCTCTTTCTGTGAATGTGGTTTGTCAAGAATTCTCTTCTATTGTCCCATTCCTCTCAGGAAAGGTTCATATAAAAAGCTTTAATTCAATATTCTTTCAACAATGTCTTGAGCTGTTTGGATAATAGGTGTTACATAAATCTAATAAACAAATGGCAAATGTTAGAAAATATTAAATGGAGAACATTAAAATGAAGTTTCATTATGCTTTGTTTGGCTTTGGCAGTGTTCATAAACCATAGCCAGTTTAGATTAAATTCATTTCCAATATAACACCAGCTCACCACATGTGTTGGAAATGATTTTAAAAATCCAAACTTAGCTTAGAATGATTACAATTTTCCTAAATGTTTTACTTTTAAGCTGCAGCTGAAGAAGTGTCACTTTTAATAATCCAAAATCTTCTTTAAAAGAAAGTCTCATTTTATTTATAATGTTTGTTAATAAATATTAGATCACTGGGGCACCCACAATGAAATTCAAATTGCCCAAGTATAAAAGAGGCTTAAGCGTATCTGTGCACTAAGGTGATAAGTCAAAGACATATGAATGACCATGTCAAATGGCAAATTCCTTTGTTTGAAGGAAGGAATTACATTCATTTCTCTTTATTTGATATATTGCATAATATTTAAGTACTAAGTAAAAATGAGCCATATTTTATTACTTTAAAAATAAATATATTCAAATATGATTTGACCGTCTCCTAAAAGATAGTCAATCACTGAGGTGAAAGAATTCAATTATCTCCTCACCTCCTTAAAAACCTGCACTGTTTATTTTCTCCTCCTATAAAAAGTTTGATTATTCAGGGTTCATCTTGATACATATGATTGTACCATCACAGACTAGACGCAATGAAGAGGAACCTAATTATCCTCGCATCCAGCATTGCAATTTATAGTGGTCAAAACTGGGGAAAAGAGTGCCTACATTATTTAATCAATTAAACTAATTAATGGCAGACTCATCACCCAGGCCCATATCCTAGAAACCATATATCTCACACAGTATAAAAAAGGGGGAAGGCTGGTCGTGGTGACTCACGCCTATAATCTCAACACTTTGGGAGGCCAAGGCAGGTGAATCACTTGAGGTCAGGAGTTTGAGACCAGCCTGGCTAATACGAAGAAACCCTGTCTCTACTAAAAATACAAAAATTAGCCAGACGTGGTTGCACACTCCTGTAATCCTAGCTAATTGAGAGGGTGTGACATGAGAATCACTTGAACCTGGGAGGTGGAGGCTGCAGTGAACTGAGATCGTGCAACTGCAGTCCAGCCTGGGTGGTAGAGGGAGGCTCTGTCTCAAAAAAAAAAAAAAAAAAAGTAAAAATAAAATAAATAAAATAAAAATAAAATTCTCCATGAGGTCCAAACGTCTTCATCTTATCTATAAGACGTCAATAATTCATGTTTTCATATTTAATTCCCCCATAATCCTGAGATAGCCTCTTCTTAACTTCATTGTTATTTTCCTTTTTGTGTGTGGGCCCTGATCACTGAGGCAGGAGAACCACTTGAATCTGGGAGGTGCAGGTTGCAGTGAGCCGAGATTCTGCCACGGCACTTCAGACTGGACAACAGAGTGAGACACTGTCTAAAAAAAAAAAAAAAAAAGGGGGATCCCCCAAACCCCTCCTTTATTTCTAAGAGATTGCATGGAATGAAGTGAGGGTGGTAAAAGTAGGATGGATTTGAAATAGGTTATGCAATAGTAGAAATTGCGTATATATTTATGGAGCCTGTTTCCTAGGCAGTAGGAAACAAAATGTTCATTTATTCAATAATAGTAATTAAGCAGAGGAAAGTCATCATGTATGAAGTAGGTGGGACCAGAGGAAAGAAGTCAAAGTATCTTTGCTCTATGGAAAATTTGGGACTTAAAGGAAAGCCTTTAATGAATATGTTGATTAAATGTTGCCCACACTAGACTTAATAAACATATATGTTGAACACCAAGGAACAAGGTTGTAATTTTCACCTCCTGAGACTGAAGAACTGGAACTTTCTATGCAGGTTGATAGGTAATCCACAGTTTCACCAAAGACAGTGAGGGGTTCACGTGTGTGTGTGTGTGTGTGTGTGTGTGTGTGTGTGTGTGTGGTGTGGGCACACATATTTGAGTGGAAAACATTATTATTGTTTATATGTAGCATTTTGAGTTTCCTGCTACAGGTAATATCAGTGTAAGATGGAAAGAGGTAAGTTAATTACATAGCGCTAGGTGAAGGGCAAAAGCCATCCTTAACTGAAAACCATGAAATTCGACCCACATCTATGGTATTGATAAAGGAGCAGCAAACAGAAGAAATTTTATGGTTTCTGCTACAAGTTAGCTAAATAAAAGGCAACGTTTTCCAAAGACCAGGGCTTCTCCTCTCCTTGAATGCAGACAGAAATCTCAGAATGACTTGAGATTGTTTTACTTTGGCCATAGTAATTCAGTAACATCCTTCTTTTGCTCCCCAGTATCCTGGAAACATAAACGTCAAGCCACAAAAATTTTGAGTGGTTTCTACCTTCTTGTTGAGTCTCTTTTCTTTTAGGGAAGAATCAACACTAGATGGTGGGAATGGAAACAATTCTGTGAAATAGCTCTGACACTTAAGAAAATGGAAACTTGTTAAGGGAAATGAGAGTGTCATATGCATATATACACACAAACACACACATACCAGAAACTTCATGTGAAAATATTTCTATCTTTATCCTGACCACCAGGAAGACTGTCAGACAGTTAATACATTATCAATAATTGTTTTTAATACATGAGTGATGGAAGTAAGGTTTTAGACTACAATTGTCTTTGCAGATCAGAAAAGAAACATCCATTAGTGAGCTCTAAAGTAGATAGGGATGTCTTCACAGCCAAGACCAGTTTGCCACACGGTTAGGTTTACATAAGAAGAGAGATATATTGAGGGCATTTCATGACATGTGCAAAAATGTGGGAAGTGTAGTAAGCAAGACTTGTGTAAAGAACAGTGAGTGCAAGGACCTGAGCAGAGGAGTGACTTTAGCTGGCAGTCGTTACCCATATGGGACCATGTGAGGTAGGGACAAGAGATAGTTTGACTTTTCGAAAAGACTAATTGCTCTGTTGCAGTCAATGGACTTTTTTCCTTTATATGCAGTGGTTAAGTGGCATACTGAAGGTATGAGATTTGGTGTTTGGGACAGTTTTGTTAGACATATTTTATTATTATTGCCATTTTTATGCAGAGTAAAGCAAACCTTTAGAGTTAGGTGTGGCTTCATCTTATCACATGTTTCCAAGCCACTTGTTTATAGACTATAGTAGATATTGTGGGTATCCTATCCAGTGAAATTCCTACTTTTCTCCATCATAAACATTTTATAATTTTATTTAGGTATACACTCCACTCCCACACACACTTAGACCATGTACTTTGCGGATGTTTACCGGGACTTCTGCAAGAACCTGAATGCCTTGGAGGTACTTCACTCACTGCCTCCCACAATCCTATGCCACAATGATTTTTTCAATAATTAATATCTAAAGTAACTATGTCTTGATTTGTTGTTGTTTTGTTTTTTCACTGTACAGCAGGGATTGATTCAAAAATAGCAATATAACACCATGGTCTGAATGCTTTTATCCCTCAGAAATTCATATGTTGAAACCTAATCACCAATGTGATAAAATTAGGAGGTAGGGCCCTTGGGAGGTGATTAGATCGTGAAGGCAGAGCTCTCATGAATGGGAGTAGTACCCTTTTCAAACGGACTCATGTAAACCATGGTAAAGCTCACCCCTTCACCATGTGAGGACACAAAGAGAGGTGCTGTCTATGAACCTGGGAAGGGGCCTCCTCACACACCATATTATCTAGTGCTTTGATTTTGAACAGTCTATCCTTCAGAACTCTGAGAAATAGATGTCTGGTCTTTATACACTACCCAGTCTATAGTATTTTGTTTTAGTGGCTCCAACAGACTAAGACAGTGACCAAATTCAGGCAATTATAATAAAGACAATATTTTTGTTATGAAACCTTGGAAAAGACATCTTCTTTCCCTTGAGAGAAAACCATCAAAAGAAAGAAAGAAAGAAGAAAAGAAGGAAAGGAAAGGAAAGGAAAGGAGAGGAGAGGAGAGGAGAGGAGAGGAGAAGAGAGCAGAGGAGAGGGGAGGAGAGGGGAGGGGAGGGGAGGGGAGAAGACAGGAGGGGAGGGGAGGGAAGGGGAGGGGAGAAGAAATGCTTTCCTTTCCCCTGAATGACTGAAGATGTAGTTGAGAAGCCTAAAACTGCTGCCTTTATTTTTTTTAATCACTTAGAAGCAGAACAAAGGCCACAAACTAAAGCCCAAAGTTAGACTTGAGCCAACTCGGGACTTATAATATAGAAGGAAGGAAGGAAGGAAGGAAGGAAGAGAGGGAGGGAGGGAGGGAGGGAGAAAAGGGAGGGAGGGAGGGAGGGAGGAAAGGGAGGGAGGGAGGGAGGGAGGGGAAAAGAAGAAAAAAGAAAAGAAAAGAGAAAAGGAAAGAAAGCTTTCTTTTCCCCTGAGTAACTCTGTATGTAGTTGAGAAGTCTAAAATCACGGCCTATATTTTTGCAATCACTTAGAAGCAAAACAAAGGCCGCTAAATTAAACCCAACATTAGACTTGAGCCATCTCTGGACTTAAAATACATGCATCCCTAAATTTTCCTGTGCTTGTAAATCTTATATCTGATTTTCTGTCACCTGCAGCTGAAGCCCTCCTAATTAAAATATAGAACTTAAACACACACACACACACACTCCAATTAGAGGATTAAGCATAGATTATGGTTTTGTTCGTATGTTATTCTACGCCAATCCCTCATAAAACATTTATGTGCAGATATTTTATGGTACAGATTGACCTTTAGTATCCTAAAATCTTTCTATATTATGACACAATTTCTTGTTAGCATAAGACAAACTTAATTAACTCTGAGCATTCCTGTTACTTTAGATAAATCCAATGGTGTGTCCTTGGAGTAAAGTAATTGGCTTCTCAGTATAATGCATATTATACTAATTATAATATAACTTCTAAACATGACAGAATACATGTGCCTTAAATTAACTTCATTTGAATTTAGGGAGAGTAAGATGATACTTCAAATTCATATTTTCTTTAAAAGTAGAATTCTCTCAGTTCTTGTTATTTATCCACTCAAATGAATATGCTTCTCTAAGGTAATCGAAGTGTCAAAGAGAACCACAGGATCTGCAGAGTCTGAGAAGGATCATAACATCAAATTTGATTTAAACATATTTCAAACCATGAGAAAAATAAACGCTAGTTGGATGCCTTCTTGAAAAATACTTTTTCATAAGTTTATTGAAACATTTGAAAGACTTTTATGGATCTTAGCTTTATGATAAATAAGCCGTGCACTTTGCTTGCATACACTAAAAACCACTTAAAGTGGAAGCAGAACTGAGTAGATATGATGCCATTTGAAAACACAGTGCTTGACTCTCCAGTGTGTAGTTGCTTGAAACCTGCCTTTGTGGTATGGGGAATGATTTCATTTACTTAAGGTAAGTATTATGATAAAAGATTTACTTGGTCCCATAAATTTTGTCTATTATCTCTCTGCCTTCAAAAAGCAAAGTTTATGTTTGGTGGTGTTATGATCAGACCAACTGTGTTTTGCTGTTATCGTTCCCATCATCAAGAACTCCCATGTTTACGGCAATGATAAGATGGACTCAAATGCAGGTTGCTTGAGAATTTAAAATCAAACTGCTCTTACCAGATGGGTCAGCTTGAGGGAACATGATATGACTTGCCAAAGCCCCAGTTGCTTATTTCAAGAACTGTGACAAAGATCCTGAGTTTCCAAACATCAGGCCAGCAAGATTCATCACTACTTTTCTAAACATCCAAGTGTATGAGAGCAAAGAAGCTCTGATTCTAAAATAATTTTAAGTATTTTAATAAAATCTTCATAGTATATTACTATTTGTAATAAACTTACATAGAGGGTGCACATATATATTATAAGTTAGTATTTATCAGCTAGCATTTGATGTTAATGTTGTGGCAACACCAATTACAACCTATGTTCATTGATGTTTAATGGCAAATATGGCACACAATCAATAAGTATAAAAACATAGACTTGAATCCTGAAATTACTAAATTCATGACCTTCTAGTTAAACCTGCTCTAAAAATACATTGCTGCAAAAGTTTGGGAGAACAAGTGAGGGTCCCCAATTTAATCTATACATATTATTTTCCCTGCGTGAGGATCTAACTCTCAATCACTGAAAAATTTTCTTTACAAAGACAGCTTTTCTTTCAATATTTCTTAGGGTTTATCTTTCTTCTTTCCCTTTCATAAAGCCAAGGGTCTAGATTTCTTTTGGGATGCAATTCAAGGCCACTTATATTTTAGTCTCTGAGCACTGCAGCTAGTCATGTGTTAGGTGACCCTAAAGATCTTGGGCCACACTTGAATAAATAAAGAAATGATGGGCCACAGGTTAGCAGCTTCTATTTTTTGCAGAAAATTTTGGAATATAGACACAGGAGATTTTCATTAGTTGCCATTAGGAAGTGGAACAAACAAGTCAAGGAATGTCAAGTGGCCATGTTCGCATCAAAATAGAGAAAGCTGTTCTTCAGAGAGAAAGAAAAAAAAAAAAAAGAAAGAGAGAATATCTGGACCATGAAAAGCCAAAAAAAAAAAAAAAGCAAAAAAAAAAAAAAAAAAAGAGAAACCACTACTGACTGAGAGATGGATAGAATAGAATCATTGGTTCCTAATTATTTCCCAGTTGCAGGTTAAGTATGCAGTTCCAGTGAACACACATTTCTCTACTCCATGGAAATCTCCAAATGTACCCAATAAATTGTCTTTAAGTAAGATGAATACATTTTGTTGTAATAAAACCAAATCATATCGTTTGAGAACCACACATATAAAAAAAAGAGTGACTTTTGAGGCTGAGGTGGTTGAATAACTTGAGCCCAGGAGGCTCAAGTTTGAGGCTTCAATGAGCTCTGATCACACCACTGTATTCCAGTCTGGACAACAGAGCAAGACACCATTTCTTAAAAAAAAAGGAAACTTTTATATTATATAAATTACACCCCAATAAAACTTCATAAAAATAATAATATACCTAATAAATTACAGATCTTTATGTAGAGCATAAAAACCATCATGTTTTCTTTGTGAGCACTGAAAATCATGTATTCGCCTAACATTAGTAAACAGATATAAGAATTAAAATCAAAGAAAATGGTAAAACTAAATAATTTCTGGGGAGGATATTTATTTAAATTCTCAAAATGATAATCTTTATTAAAAGAATACTTACTCTTTGGGCCTGCATTAAATCAGAGTTTGTTGTGCTCACCCATTAATGTATTTAATTATTAATTTGATGTCTATTTATTCTCATGCAATCATATTTTGTTTTAAAGAATGCTGGCTGGATATGTTGGCTCATGCCTATAATGCATTTTCAGAGGCCATGGCAGGAAGATGTCTGGAGCCCAGGAGTTTAAGATCAGCATGGGCAACATATGAAGACAAACCATCTCTACAAAAAATAAAAATTAAAAAGAAAATTATCCAGGTATGGTGGCATGTGTCTGTGTTCCCAGCTACTCAGGAGGTTGAAGTAGGGGGATTGCTTGAGCCTAGGAGGTCGAGGCTGCAGTGAGCTTTGATCACACCACTGCACTCCAGCCTGAGAGACAAAGGGGACCTTGTTAGAGGGTGAGGATAAGGGGAAGAATGCTTATTCTATTAATAAACCAAGCATCATTGAAAGGAATTGACTATGTAAAAATGAGAAAAAACATAGCAAAATCACAGCTAGATTTTTTTGACTAGCTGATCTAAAGAAAAGGACTTGGATTAGCTGAAACAATCTTGGAAAACAAGAATGAAAATAAAGCACTTGCTCTTCCCGATTTCATAACTTACTACAAAACTACAGTAAACAAAAAAGTGTGGTGCAGAGATAAGAATTGACATATAGATCAGTGCAATAGAATTGAGTGTCTAGAAATAAATCCTCACATCTATGATTAATTACTTTTGGACAAAGGTGCCAAGACATTGAAATGAGGAAAGATTAGTTTTTTCAACAAGTGGTGCTGGGACAACTGGGTATCCACATAAATTTAAATAAAGTTACCTCACATCATTTCCATAATTAACTTGAACTCATTATCAACCTACATGTAAGCACTAAAATTTTAAAACTCCTAGAAAAAAAGAAAACATTGGAACAAATTTTCACAACTTCGGATTAGGCAGCAATGTTTTCAATGTTTTCAATGCCAGCACAACTGGCAAAAGAAAAAAATATATATATTAGACATAATCAAAATTGAACTATTTTGTATTTTAAAACACATTATTAAAAAAGTAAATATACAACTTGAAGAACAGGAGAAAATATTAGCAAATCATATATCTGATAAGGGACTTGTATGGAAAAAGCTTAGAATTAAACAATAAAAAGTTGAATAACTCAATTACAAACTGGGAGACAAATTTGAATGACCCTTTCTCCAAAGCAGATATAGAAGCCCCTGATAAGCACACAGACATTAGTGTTGCTAGGGAAATGAAAATCAAAATCATTCCAATCCACTAGAATTACTAAAGTTCAAAAACTGACAATATTACGTGTTGGAAGGATGTGGAGAAACTAGAACCTTATGCATTGACGGTGAGATTTTAAAATCATAAAGCAACTTTGGAAACAGTTTGGCAGTTCCTCAAAAGCATAGCCACAGTTTAAATTTTTATGTGACCCTGCAATTCCACTCCTATTTATATAATCAATAGAAATGGATATCTCCATGCAAAACATACATGAATGTTTATAACAGCCTTATTCATAATAGCTAAAAAGTGGTACTAATCCAAATCTATCAACTGCAAATAGATACACAGAAGGCTTAGTGCAAATAATAGGAAATTATTTGTAAATAAAAAATGAGTGACTTAATGACACATTCTAGGACATAGCTGAATCTTGAAAACATTATGCCAAGTGAACAAAAGCCAGGAACAGAGACTACATACTTTATTACTCCATTTGTATTAAATATCCAGAGTAGGCAAACGCACAGAAATAAATAAACAGATTTATTTTTCAGAATTTTTCCGAAGGGAAAAATGGAGAGTGACTGCTAATGAGTATAGGATTTGTTTTGGGGTAATGAAAATGTTCTAAAACTAAAACTAAAGCATAAAATTTCAAAACTCTGTGAATATACTAAAAACCACTAAACTGCACACTTTGAAAGAGTGACTTTTGAGGCTGAGGTGGATGAATGACTTGAGCCCAGGAGGCTCAAGTTTGAGGCTTCAGTGAGCTCTGACCACACCACTGTATTCCAGCCTGGACAACAGAGCAAGACACCATTTCTTTAAAAAAAAAAAAAAAAAAAAAAAAAAAAGGAAACTTCTATGTTATATAAATTACACCTCAATAAAGCTTCATAAAAATAATAAAACACCCAATAAGTTACAGATCTTGACTATAGACCCATTCTATCCTGCCTTAAAACTGAGTATGCCAATCAATGTTAATTTTTATGTAGAGCATGAATTTTGTAGATATATTATTATTTCAGTGGCTGCCTGGATAGTCAGGTAACAATGATTACCTCAATACTGAAGATGAGGTGCAATGGCTTTAAGTAAGTGACAGTTAAGAAGACAGAACTTTTGTGTTTGGAGACTGTTGGGAACAGGCCCCCAAATCTGGCCATAAAGTAGCCCCAAAACTGGCCATAAACAAAATCTCTGCAGCACTGTGACATGTTTTTGATGGACATGATGCCCATGCTGAAGGTTGTGGGTTTACCGGAATGAGGGCAAGGAACACCTGCACCCCCCCTCCCGGGGCGGAAAACCGCTTAAACATGTTCCTAAGCCACAAACAATAACATGAGTGATCTGCACCTTAAGAACATGGTCCTGCTGCAGACAACTAGCCAGACCCATCCCTTTGTTTTGGCTCATCCTTTTGCTTCCTGTAAAGAATACTTTTAGTTAATCTATAATCTATAGAAACAATGCTTATCACTGGCTTGCTGTCAATAAATACGTGGGTGGAATCTCAGTCTGAGGCTCTCAGCTCTGAAGGCTGTGAGACCCCTGATTTCCTACTCCACATGCTATATTTCTGTGTGTGTGTGTGTGTCTTTAATTCCTCTAGCACCCCTGGGTTAGGGTCTCCATGACCGTGCTGGTCTCGGCAGGAGACAGGAATGAAAACCAAGCTTTGCTTTTAAAACCAGAGTGTCTTACTACTTCATACAGCTGCTAAGTAGATTTGGTAGTGAATACATTTTTTTGTACTTGTCATTCATATGTTAATAATTTTTAACACTTGGAATTTGTTTTAATAAATAGTGAATTCTTTATTTTGCATGCTAAAGTCTGTGAAAGTGCTTGTGTTGAAATAAAATTTATAGACACATGATGAGCCTACCTACATATAAGATTAATCTCGTTTATTTTCTGAAAATGACAAGAATTTTACCTCCCTAAGTCACCCAATTCCACTTTTCAATTCCTTAAAAAGAAAGATCCCTAACAATTACACTTATTTAAACATGGAGTTAACAAAGAAATCAGCATATTGCATGCACACACAAAGTGTGTTCCAAACTAATGTATTAAACTAATATGGAAGTGTAGCCATGACCAATATATTTTCTAAATATTGATTTACTGGCAAATCAATATCTTTTGCCTATAGTTTTTCAATTCATATGGAACTCATTTATTATCCTAGCTCACATTCACAGCACAAACAAATCAATGAACTGTGTGCACCAACCAATATATTAAACTTATACTTCAATAAAATTGTTGGGTGCAACTATTTTTTCACATATGTGGCCATCTAATTTCATCAGGCTCTCACAAATACTAATTTTGACTTTTTCAAAAATGCCATTAAATTTGGGAGATTAAAATTACAATGTAGGCTTTCTCTCCATTTTTTTTTTTGGTGCCAAATATGTACACTGGATGTTAGGAGATTTTATAGCTCCATGAATTCTTGATAAGTTAGTAGCAGATACGGAAAAACTAACTTTACCAATTTTTAACTCCAGAATCTAGGTAAAAATAGTATCAGAAGAAAGCCAGGTATTAGAACGGGCCAGAATAGCTATCATTTTCTGGTTCAGATGAGAGCAGCTGTGAAAAGAAAGTCATTACTGCTTTATGCCACTAGGTTATTATTGAGAGATGACTAATTTCTTTGGTTCTTACAAAATAATAGAAGCTCACACTTTCACTTAAAACTAATAGAGATTTTTCATAGAGATCACTAACCTCTTATTTGGTTAGAAATGTGCATTGTTCATTAGTGGGGCTATATTTGAATTTTTCTTTCAAGTTTTTATCACAGTTTTCAAATTGACTTCATATCCAAGATGAAATTGAAACTAAAGTACAGCTCATTAGAACTCATGCAGGCTGATAGCTTCAATGGTAAAAGCCATCTGCAGGATGACCCCATGTAACTTCTCTTCCTGGGAGACAGGACTCCACCTTGACATTGTGCATGAATGATCCTTTCTGCTATCTCCATGCCTAATAAATATACCAGACTTTAGAGGCCACGTTTTGGTACATCTTTCTAAGAGATCCAACCTGCTATAAAAAGTGACATTAACCTTTAATTTAATTTCTTTCTCTCTCTTAGTCTAGACTGCTGATTTGCTCACTCAGTATAAAATCATGCAGCGTGTTATTGGAATGTCATCAGCATGAATAATGGATCCCATGCTTGTAGAGATGAACCTCAAGAAGAAGGGTTACCAATATGGCCTTTATAGTTCACACAGGCATTTTTGAATGGAATGTTCCGGACATCCAAAGCACTGAACGGGACTGGTCTGAAAAGTTATGACCACACTTTAAAAAGCGCCATGAGTTTTGAACCCTCCAAGGATGGCAAACAGATTACAGGAATATATTAAGAAGCGTTAGTATGGTTCTTAAAAGTGAACATTGACTTTTCTATTTTTCTGTTAGTGAAATTAAAATGGATGGAGGTTCTTGGCAGTGCATGGTTCCCATAAAAATGGCATCTGCAGCACTGGTTGCTCTTAAGATGTTGGATCTTAGGATATTTGGCTAGAAGTATAATAGTGAATTTCAATTATAAGCGATGTTTCTCAGAAATGTGACATCTACCTGTCACATATACAACTGTGATTTCCTTATAATTATTTGTGTCTTCCTAGAATTCTGCTAACGTATTTGTATTTGTTGCATTTGTAAAAAATATACATTTGACTCTTGAATAGAAAGAAAAAATATAGCAGTTTTCCTTTAAATAAATTCACGTAAGTATTAATAATATTGCTTCACTATTTAACATGGGTGGTTTTATTTTATTCACTAGCAATGTCATATGCCATAGACTGATGGAAAAATCTAGCTATTCTATGATGCTTATTTTTAAAATTGCATTACATTATTCGGACAATTTTTGAGAGTTCAAAGAAGAGTTTACATGGTTACTGGCAGCCCGACTTTCAATGGCAGAGGAAAGCCTCCTTACCCAATATGAATTATTTCTTCAGCAGAGGTATAAAATAGACTAAT
The DNA here is from genome assembly GCF_037993035.2 of Macaca fascicularis. Taxonomy (NCBI): domain Eukaryota; kingdom Metazoa; phylum Chordata; class Mammalia; order Primates; family Cercopithecidae; genus Macaca; species Macaca fascicularis. The sequence goes on from NC_088381.1 coordinate 152,324,011, forward strand.
GGAAAGTTGACCAAGTCAAAGGAAGGGTAGCGTGCCATGCCAGATAACACCATTTTGTGACTTTTTCAGGAAATTTCCTCCTCCACTATGCTCTCTTTCCTGGAAGGCTGACTTGCAGGGATTGCATGAACATTCTCATACTCTTAATCATCTGGCTGGGGTTCTTCCAAAGAGCAGAAGAACAGAAGAAATAGGCAAGTTAAGTCACAATATTGAGTCCCACCCCACCACCCACTCCTCACCCAGCTTTTTCCTTGCAAGAGTACCTCAAGCTAGTCCTGTTTGTCTCCCAAAATCCCAAAGGGGACTATTCTTCTCAAAAGAGTTCATACACTATTCTCTTTGTGATAACCGCTCCCTCTTCCTTACTCTTTTAAGCGTAGGAGCAATAACACTTTTGCTGCCACAAGCTCTTGATTAATGCACTATTCCTTCTGAGTTCACCACACCTTTATAAATTAGCCCCATTTGTAAATGAACTTTGTTTTATCCTATTTTCAATAGTCTGTCTGTTTCCTGCTGGGACCAAACTGATATCATAGGATAATTTGAGATCAAATGGTGAGCTGCATGATTGCACAATTTCTACATAAACTGAAACATTTATGCAGATTTCTTAATTTAGTATCTGCAAGATACAAATATCTAAAATATCTACCGAAATGCTTCACTGATTATTCTTCTTTTTATTTTTGTCTTTTTTGATGAACTTTTATGGTGTCTCATAGTCAAAGTTTCCACTTACACAGAGATGAGAAAAATCCAGTCACGGGAAGTTTCTGGTGTCATTGTCTAATACTATTCTCATGCAGAGACATCCTTTCTAACTGAGAAAGATTTTAGACACACATGTAAACTAACTGAATTAAGAGGAAGTCTTTTATTCATAGTCCAACAAAATAATTGAGCTCGGTGAACTTTCATTTATATTTACCATGTAATCCTAGTAATATTCAGATATATTTTGATTTGCTGCATATAAGGTTAAAAAATAACTGCTGACTTCTTTCTAGTATATAATTTAAGAAAATTTTTGTAATTTGTTCATTAAAATACATTTACAATAAAATTTTTGTATAATACAAACAAAAGACTTGTCAACCATCTCTTAACTTTGCTGTTTCCTCACTGGCCACTCTTTCTCATTATTATTTGCTAATTCTTTTTACTACTGACCTCTTAACATTGTAGTAAGCCTTTTCTTATTCATTTAAACATATTCTCTTAGTTTCCGGGACCAATCTTATTACCTTAAATACCTTTTTAAATGCCAACGAATTCCCAAATTTATCTCCACCATGAATCTCTTCCTGAACTCCTGATTCATATATCAAAGTGCCTACCAAACAGCTCTATGCGGATATCTCATAAATATCTCACACTTAACACTTTCCAAACAAAATTGCTGGAATTCCCTCCAAATGCTCCACCCAGTGCTTTTCTATCTTTCTGGTTACTCAGGGCAAAGTTGGAAATGTTCTTAACAGCTCTCTTTTCTTTATATAAATCCATTTTTCACATCTACTGCATGCATAAGTATTAATATATTTTCAAAACATATGGAGGATCCAACTCTTTCTCACCATCTCCATTGTCACCACTCTGGTCCAAGCCAACATCACTTCTCTTCTTGATTATTGCCCTGGATTTCTAATTGGTGTCCTGCTTCCTATACCTCCATCTCCCCAAACTGTCTGTTATCTATACTGTATTCAGAGTAATTAAGTTAAAACTGAGGTCAGATGATGTCCCTCTGTTGAAAATCATCCAATGACAGTCCCTATATTAGTTTTGTAGGGCTGCCTTAACAAATTACCACTCACTAGGTGGCCTAAAACAACAGAAATTAATTCTCTCAGAGTTCCGGAAGCTAAAGTCCAAAATCAGGTTGACAGCAGGGGTGTGCTCCTTGTGATGACTCCAATAAATAATCCTTCCTTGCCTTTCTCTCCTAGCCTCTGGTGTGGTTGCTGGCATTTTTAAATTATTATTATTATTATTATTTTGAGATGGAGTCTCACTCTGTTGCCCAGGCTAGAGCGCAGTGTCATGATCTCTGCTCACTGCAACCTCTGCCTCCTGGGTTCAAGCCATTCTCCTGCCTCAGCCTCTCAAGTAGCTGGGTTTACAGGCACCTGCCAACACGCCTGGCTAATTTTTGTACTTTTCGTAGAGACAGGGTTTCGCCATCTGGGCCAGGCTGGTCTTGAACTCCTGACCTCATATTCCACCCGCCTCGGCATCCCAAAGTGCTGGGATTACAAGCGTGAGCCGCGCCCAGCCTGCTGGCAATCTTTGACATTCCTTGAATATTAAGTGCATCACACCAATCTCTGCTTGTGAGTTCATTGAGGCTTGTTTCCTGTATCTCCTCTGGGTCTTTATATTCAAAAGTCTTTCCCCTTTGTCTCTCGGGTTTTTTTTTTTTTTTACTTTGAGAGGAGTTTTGCTCTTGTTGCCCCAGGCTGGAGCACAGTGGAGCCATCTCAGCTCACTGCAATCTCCCTCTCCCGGGTTCCAGCTATTCTCTTGCCTCAGCCTCCGAGTAGCGATGGCTCACGCCTCTAATCCCAGAACTTTGGGAGGCCGAGGCGGGTGGATCAACTGAGGTCTTGAATTCAAGACCAACCTGACCAACATGGAGAAACCCTGTCTCTACTAAAAATCCCCTTTCTCTTAAAAAGTCACCAGTCATTGTATTTAGTGCCTATCCTAATCTAGTATGACCTCATCTTAACTTGATTTAAATGCAAAGACTCTTTTTCCAAATCACAGGTTCCAGGTGGACATGAATGAGACTGGGGAGCACCCTGTACATCGTATATTCCTGCATTTTATTTAGAGTACAGGCATGTAGTGGAGAGTACTGTTGTTCTCTTGAGGGTATTGGTAATTTCCAGAGACAGTTTTTGATGGTCATGATCCAAGTTGCTATGGGCATCTGCTAGATACCCACTGTGGGATGTTTTTAAACATCCTACAGTGCACAGGACAGCCTCACAAAATGAAGAATTATCAGGCCCAAAATGTTAATAGTGTCAAAGCATAAAATCTCTCTAGTTGGAGAAATCTCACTCTTGGAGTAAGAGTCAGGCTACTTACAGTGACCTAAAGGCCCTTCAGCAATTGTCTCCTCTTCTCTATCCCAGTGATACTCACCTCTTCCTTTCTCCAGCACTCTCTACTGCCTTTTTTGGAATACTTACCTTTCTGATATCAGCATCATGAATTTCCTCACCTCCTTCACGTCTTTATTCAAATGTCACCTTCTTGATGACATCTTCAAGCCCAATAACCGCATTTAAATAGTCGTGATCTCAAGCACTGCTAATGTCCCTTACCGGGCTCTATTAATTTCTAAAATACTCATAACTTTCTATTTTACAAAGCCACATACTTACTAAGTTTATTGTCAATTTTCTGTCATGTCACACAAAACTGACTTACATAAGAACAGATATTTTTGTGTTTACTCAGTGATACGTCTCAGTGCTTAAAATATTGCCTGAAACATGGGTAGTGCTCAATAAATGTCTGAATAATCAATAAAATATTTGAATATCTGAATTAATTAATAAGTGAAAATGCTTGTCATTCACCACACAAAGATAACCACTATATTTTCTAAAAATGTACAAATAGAACAAAATTGTATACCCATGAAATTTGACAGTACAGAAGTACATTTTCCTTCAAGTATGTTTTAAATGTTTCATTTATGATTATAAAGAAAAGACACATGATGCTATTTGAAATCACCATTAACAATGTAAAGTAGTTATCTCCTGGGGCCATGTGTGTAATTCAGGTGATATACAATTCAAAGCCTTTCTTAACCTCCTCTTGGGGCTCTGATATTTCTAACCTTATGACACATTATTTTGAACGACACTGATAGAGGCAAATCACGTTACTCACCAGAACCAAGCCTGATGAGTAAAGAGAGGGAATGAAATAATCATGTAAAGTATTTAGGGGGACTATAAAGTAACTGATACCTTGGGTAATACCACTATATCTAAATAAGGGTGCTTCTTTAAGTAAATCTCTTTGGAACTCTACTCACTTATTCTACTTCATTCATAGTTTATATAATGGTATGAAGACAACAATGGAAAACTGCAGAATGTATCAAGAAGCATTGAAGCACAGGCTCCAAATGAGAAGTAAAACATTTTAAAATTTTATAAATAGTGGTAAATATAAAATATGAAAAACACAAATAAGCTTACAGATATAGCTAAAGAAATGTGGCAAGTCATCCTTAGGGTACCATATGAAAAATAGTAAATCAAATATTCAATAGGTTAATAAAGATACATTGATCAATAAGTGAAATTAGTCTGGAATTTATTTTCAAAACAAATACAGCAGCTTTCCTTCTTAGGAAATGGTAATTCTCCTATGGAAAGCCTATATTATTCCACAATTTCTCAAATAGAAGTACTACCTGCACAGATTCTATATTTTCTTGAAAATGTTTCCCTTAGATTTATCCTTAACCGAGTGACTCTTAGTTTGAAATACTATAATAATGCAATAGGTCTGGCGAGTTCCTAATGCTCAACTCATGACACAATGAACAACAATAAGGCATTTTTTGTAAATGTGGGTATTTAACATATCAAGGACAATATTGCCTCAATGGCTTTCAAAGGAGCAAATGATTATTGATTAAAAATTCAAAAGGAATGATTATTAACAATGTTACATAGCAGCCAAAATGTTGAGCTATTTATGCCAATTTATTTTAGTTCTAAACAAAGTGAGTAAGTATTATAGGAAAGACCATGGGTGGTAAATGACATTTTTTATTACTTGGGACATTAGAAAAATTAACTTTCTGGAAAGTTAGAGTACTCTTTGTAAAAAGCTTTATACTGCCTCATGGCATAACTCAATTCATTTCTTTTTATGTCTACTAGATAACTGAATGTTGCACTGTTTATGAAATCAAAATACTCTAAAATGTTGCTTTGGTCCTTTTTGGGGTCATTCAGATACTAGCAGCCCATTGAGAAATTTGAAGTAAGTAATAAAACATGAAAGGCCTGACAGACTTGATTTATGAGTTCAGATTAACATAATTACAGAGTACATATTTTAGGGATAAAAATAATAATCCTAAAGGGAAACTATCATGAATAAAACAAGTATAACTACTGCAATTGAGTAAGATAGCAAATTACATCATAAAGACAGATAAACAATGGATAGATTTGTTAAGAAAGCTTAACACTGCACTACAAAGAAACATGACCAAGAACATATAGACTAAGGATCAAATATTATAATCTAAAAGAACCTGTACCAGCTGTGAGACATTATTCCGAGAGAAGCAATGAGGGCCAAAAATATCTCATGCACTTATAATGGAATGAAACTAAGAAATCAGAAATTATTTTGTTTCTGTGAATGATTAAGACTACTTTATACATTGCATTTCATTTATTCTGTTTCTTTTATTTGTTCTAACCATACTCACATACATACTTGAAAGAATTCTGGGCAGAAGTGAAGTTATTTTACCTTGAAGAGAGGATATTTAAATTCATTGAGCAAAGGTAGGTAGTAAATACAACACCTGAGCAAGCTGCTGCTGCTTTTAAATAACAAAAAAGAGAGTATTAAAATCAACATTTTCTTTTTCATTTTTTTTTTTTTTGGTTGGAATTTTGCCAAAGCCTAAAAAAGAAAACCCAGAAATGATTTTTAGTAGGTGAGCAGAAAGGGCCACTGCTATGATTAAAGAAAGGACTTGCTCCACCTGGATACATGATCTAACAAGAATTTATAGCTTTTACAAAGTGATTCCAAAGATGTGAAATCCTACTGTATCAGATTTCTCTTAACCCTTTCAGAGAAATCTTTACATCATTCAAAAATTTCAAGCCCTCTTGATCAGCCTTAATTAGGTTATCTCAAACAATATGAATTTTTTTTTTTTTAATGGTGTATAAAAACTTAAGAGGGATAGAGTCCTTTAGCTTGGTTCATCCTCTTTCTTCCTCTCTTTGATGCTAAGAAAAAGTATTATTTGGGAAGACGGATTACCACAGCTAGGAACATGACACATGATAATTTATGGTGTGAATTTTTGCTTGTCAGGTTTTATTGGGCTGTGGACAATGGCAGAAACCTGGTAACCCGGAACACTGCTCTTCTGAGCAATCCACTGCAATTTGGGAAGAAAAGGGAGACTAAATCTCCACTTGTAATTTGTTCATGTAAAATTTCAAATAAAATAGCTTTTGCTAGCTGAATTTTCTTCGCTTTCAAATGAAAAGATGTTCAGCTTCCTCAATGTTTATCAAATTTGAAATTAGAAATTAAGTTCTTACCCCAGCAAAATGGTCAAGAGCAATGATCTCGTGGTGATTTGTGAGTCTTTCAAGACAGGCATGTAGTTCTCAGGCTGAGCTAGTTTCACCACAGATGAAGCAGTGGGTTACCAGAGCTGTCCTGCCCCTTGGGTTTTGTGGGAATAGCTTATGCCACCAAAAAGTAGCATTATTTTATGCTTCCTTAAATCTCAACACAAGTTAGTTAGACTGGAGGTATATTGTTGATTTGTTTTCTCCATCTGGTTTTATAGTTAATGCACTTAATGTTCTTAAAATAAATAGTCTCAGGTATAAACTTTAAATAGATTAATTTTTTACATTCCTTAGCAATTGAAGTACACATGATTTCTAGGAGTTTCTTTTCTTATTTTTTAAAACATTTGGGCAAATGAGATGTGTTCATCTTTACATATCAGAAATAAAGTACTGGCACACATTTCTAACAAGGTCAAAGAGATAATATCTGGTAAACCAAGGCAGATATTATTTTAAAACACTTGTTCCTGGATTGGAAATAAATTGTGAAAAAGAAAGTTCAGTTACCTTTGATGAAATTTAGCAAATATGTGAACCTTAACCTAAAACTGCCAAGTATTAGCACTGACCTTGGCTAAAGATTTATTTCCTATTTTAAGTTTAAATAAGTTTGAGATTTCAGTATCTGTGAGATTCTCTGAGCTTCAAAGTTGTCAAAACAACAACAACAAAAACAACAACAACAACAACAACAACAACACCTCCCATTCTCAGTTTTATCTGTCTCCTGGACTACATATTAAATCAATAAAAATGTCAATGATTTAGATTAATTCTTAAAATTTGATAGTGGTTCAGACAGCTGACTTTGCACAATGAAAACCAATAATTGAAATGAGGAAATGTTGATTTAAGATGGTTTTTATTTTATGAGTCCAGGTTTACAAAATTCTGGGCTAAAATATTGTAATCCCCATTGATAAAGTAGGTTACTTAAGCTTTGTTTGAGTTCATTAATGCAAATAATAACTTGAGAAGGGGAAGTAAATCTATGTAAATTAACTTATAGTCTCTGATTAGCAAAATTAAAATGTAAAAGTACCATTAGTTGTAATGACCCTCTACATTATTATTTTTATCATATTTTATAAAGATTCTCAAAGTGTATTTGTTTGACATGATACTTCAGAGATATGCTCAAGATTTATTTCTTATGATTAATCTCAACCATCTTTATCAGGAGAAACCATTTCTTCAAAGTTTAGGTCACATACACACATACATTATTTATGTATTGTACATAACTAATATATACTATATATAAAATATACAATTATATATTATAGATGATACTGTATATATCATATACAATAAATGTACTATATATAATTTTAAATACATGTTATATATAACACATATGAGATTATAAATATCAATTAATCTAATACACGTGTGCTCCTGATGTCAGGTATTGTACACTGGATTTTTTATCATCCCCTAATTTAAACCATGGCAAAAATTTTGCTGTAAACTTGACATGAATAATATTATGCCTTCAGGAAATAAAATTATATTCAGCATAACTATAACTGGTGGATGTTATACATTTATAGAAGTCTGTTGTATGATGTTTTTCCACTTAGTAATTCATCAGTTTATTGTTACACTTTAGCATCTGTGTGCATCTTTTAAATGAGAGTATTTATACTTAAAGAATCTACTATCTATGATCGGCACTGAATGGCCATCTCATAACCAACTTGCTACAGCATATATTCTCTGTCTTATCCTACAACGGTCATTATAAATGCCTTTCTTTTGGTTCCTTTTGGAACACATCTTTTCGTTCCTGATACCCCTTTGACAATAAAGGACATAGTTTTCATGACATTTAAAATAAGTCACCTATTCATTTCTTGAGTGGCAGCTGTAGCCTTGCCAGAGGAAAAGGTAGGAGGGAGGTCACTCCCTTCTGAAATGTGTGACAGCGAATGTTAGGAGCACCTCCTCCCCGATACTTAAGCACTAGAATTTGCTTTTATGCTCAGTTTTAAAACTACTATGGCTTCACTTTCTTTGGTGACTTAAAGGAAATTAAAAAAAAAAAATAGGTGAATCTTCATGGCTTGGCTTTAGTTTTATCTCACATTAGAAAGGTGCTTTCAGTCATTTATTCAATCAGTCAATTACTCAATGCATGCTAACTATATCCACATGCTTATTAGATGCTGGAAACTATCAGTAACCTGACCCAAGGATCTCACAGCCAAGTGCAATGACAGCCTCCACCTCCAGTCTATCTGCATTCTCACCATGCTTTTCAAATAATTTGCGGCCACCACCTATGCTAAGCTTTCAACATTCCCGATGTTTCTCCTTTTTATTTCTTTGTATGTCTGGCAAACGTCTAATCATTCTTCAAGACTCAAATGACTTATGTCCTCCTCCGCAATCTCTATCCCCTGAAGGCCTCAGAACATGTTAGAACTTCTTTGCTCTCTGTTCTATAGCCCCTGCATGCACCCGTGGTAGAGAACACTTACCACATCATTTTGTAGCACTCTGTTTATCTGTCTGCCTCCCCATCTAGACAGTGAGCAACTTGAGAGCAGGATTTTTTCTCTGATCATTGATGTATCACCAAAGCCTGTCTCAGAGTTTGGCAGAACATATATTGGAAGAAAGAAAAGAAATGAAGTGAAATGAAATGAAATAGACACCCTTGGCAAATGAGCCCCTGGAGTATCCTTGTAAGCCTCCTATTATGGAATTTCAGTTTCTCCAGAGTGCATATGTGGTAAGTGAGTGGGTGGGAGTTGCTGTCTAAATATTAAAATAAAACACATTCAAATAATTTATTTTACTCCCTTTTTAAAACACCAAAAAACAATGCTTTGTTATTAAAGGTATAAACAAAACAAAGCAAAACAAAAAAATATCACCAACGATCATGATTAACATCTGGTATTTGAAATTTCTGCAGAGGCAATTTCCCAATGGAGTCTCAGAGCTAAGCCTACTCCAGCCTCTTGAGACTGTCATTTGGCTGTCCAGGTTTAATAGAACAAAGGGGATGATCTATTGCCTGGAGGCCAAATGGTGCTCTTTCAACCTGGTATCTGTCAAGATAGGAAGAAGATAATGCCACTTTACATCATTGACAATGAGAGTGGAGCAGCAGGAAGCAAGCAGGTTGCAAGTGTACAGCTCACATAGCTTCCTTGAGGCTTTCCCATTCTCAGAAACAATGCATGTTTATTTTAAGATTAGCTGCCTGAATGGCAAAAGAATCACACAACACACGCACAGACACACACACACAAACACATATAGAGCCAAGCAAAGATAGAAAGAGGTTGAAGGTCCTTTGCAATAAAACTGAAGGTAAATGTAAACTTCTGATCTTAACAAAGTAATAATATCTTAATTTATTTCAATTTTGCAAACATGCAGAAAGTTATGGATGAAAAAAATACTATTTTTAAGAGGAATCTTTTTAATGCAGCACAATTCATTTTAAAATATAAGTATAAATTATTCATAATCTAATCTAATTTAACATGTGTACTTATTTATTCATATCTAATTATTCATAATCTAATCTAATTTAACATGAATGCACATTTACATAATAATAAAATTAGAATATAATCTTTAATTTAAATTATATCAATAATATTTTTTGTTTTATCTTAGTTGCTGAATAAACTTTTTACTGCATCTATGAGCCTTGATTTACTTAGTACATCCTAAGTAAATTATCCCTTATATCCTAAGTAAATTAAGGAAATTGTTGCATCTAATTTGAGGCTATATTATAGAATCCTGCAATGACCATCCTCATAATACATATTTTGTCTCTTTAGGATAAAGTCCAGAGTTAGAGTTCTTTACTCACAAGATGTGATTATTGTTAGGGTTTTTGTTTTGCACTCATGTGCTTATTAAATTCACTGACATTCTCATGTCAGGAGCACAGGTTAAGTACATCAGTTTTACGAACTCATAGCAATGACTTTTCATTTTACAATAATACATTTATTTAATAAATCTAAACAGTTGTTTGGTTGCTTATATTTTGTGAGATTTTAAGTTAGGTATAAACTGTCCCTTCATACACTGCTCATGTATTTATTAGTGGCTAAATGTTATAGATTGAGTTAAGTCTTTATATAGAAGAGATATAAATGGCTTGGAATTCTTAAAGTTTTGAATTTGTATGTATTTCAATCTCTCCAAATTTTCTTTGGGAATATTTTCAACATTACACAGCAAGGAAAATTAAATTTCTCCCCAAATCTGATACATCTTATTTTGCTTGAGATAGTCTTGTTTCCTCCTATATTTTGTGTTTAATAAAAAGCTTTGAATGCAACTGAAATTGTAGTAGGATAGTAAAATGAATAGATTAAATTTCATTATTTATAAACTTTTAAATTTAAATTGTTAGCCTATTATCTCAGTATCACCTATGATAAAATCTTTTCTTGTTTCCTTGTTTTGAAAGCTTATGTTTTTCATATACATTGAGCTTTCATAGATGAGTGTAACTATTTATGGCTTTCTGTTGATGTCTGCTTTCATTTTGTGCCAGTATTATATTATCTTAAATATTATTGAAGTTTTTTGGGGCTAGTAGTATCAGACAGTGTTATACCACCATTGTCCCTTAATCCCCTTTATGAAAATATTCTTGCCTATTTATTTCATGAGTCTACTTTAAAAATACATAATAATTTAAACTACCATCAAATGAAATAATCCTTAGGAGATGTTCTATTCTGTCCAAGATGAAATCAAGCATCAAACTGCAGTAAACGAATCACAGACTAAAGTTGGTCTTAGATTTAGCTTTTATTAAAAACAATTTTTTTTAAAGGTTGAAATATAACATTTTCAGGGTTTCTTCTTCTGGATTTATTTCATAGATTCATAAATTTAGGAGTTTCTTTTTGGAAATGATATTCAGGAAACGTCACTTAAGAAACCCTGTTGTATTGCTTTGTAGTCACATTTAGATTTTAGCCCCCTTCTCTCTAATTGCTACTTATCTTGATAATTTCATGTAATTTGGCAGACTGAACTGCAAAGGGCTATTTGTTTTTCCTATTCATTAACTGTATCAAAATATTATACTGAAGTATATTTGGCTGAACTAGAGGTTTCTGGTATATGAAACTCAACAGTAAAAATTATTTCTAATCACACATTATATAATCAATAACATACTAAAGGCATGAACAGCATAAATAACACAAGCTGAATAACATAATACACAGTTAACAACTTTCATCTAAAATTTTTCAGTAATCTGCATTACACTAATAAAGACCAAATTATGTACATATTTAGCCCTTTAATAGTTAACGTGAAAATGAACAGACATACAAAACATACTAAAAATTGAAAGTTAAAAAGAGAATATTTTGTGAGACTTGTATTTAAATAAATTTTCTGTAACCTATGAATAGAAATGGAAACACAACATACTTTGACAGTAGATTTTTTGGCATTTTCTATATTTCCTTCTATGGATTTATAAAGTACATTGTGCAAGCAGCACCCCTTAGTTATTTGTCAAGATGGTTCAGGGAAACAAGCCAAGATAGAGAACTACTTCTTCTATAAGGACAGTTAAAATCATTATGATAGTGGCAGGAGGCAGACAAATTCCCAGGGAGAAAAGGGCGGGTACCCAGTGAACCCAACCTTCAAGTCAAAAATGAGCCTGAAGCCTGAAAACCGGGCTGCCCGTTCTGGGTAAAGTTCATGATCTGCAGTGAGAACTTCCTTGATGCCTTTTCACCAATCAAATGGTGCTTTTCCCAGACCTACTGTATCAGTCTGTTTTCAAGCTGCTGATACAGATATATCCAAGAGTGGGTAATTTGTAAAGAAAAAGAGGTTTAATCACTCACAGTTCCATGCGGCTGGGGAGGCCTCACAACCATGGCATAAGGTGAAAGGCACATCTTATATAGCGGCAGGGAAGAGAAAATGAGAACCAAGTAAAAGGGGCAGCCCCTTATAAAACCAACAGAGCTCATGAGACTTATTCAATACCACGAGAACAGTATGAGGAAACCGCCCCCATGATTCAATTATCTCCCAGTGGGTTCCTACAATTTAACACTCTGAAACTGACAATGCTTACTTTTGTATCTTTACTCATACTTGAGTAAATAGCAAATTCCTGGCAAATTATATAAATCCAAAATTAGGCCTAAAAGTGTATTTATGATAAGGTTTATGATAATGTTGCTTAATTGTGTACTTGATAAAATTAGATTTAATCATTAGTTCATGATTCTAATACAATTATAAAAGCCAAGCAAATTCATAAATTAAATACAAACAGTGCAAACACTTGAAATAAGAATTTAAGTTTAATATGATCGATAATTTTGTTTCTGAAACTACATCAGCTCTCATTAATTGAATTAACTTGATTTGCTTATCTTCAATGCCATGTACCAGATTAATTCAGTTCTACAGTCATTTCCATGTACACAAACTGCTTTAAAAATTTTATTCTTAACGCATACATCAGCACACATGGGTTTCAATTGGTGCAATGCTGTTGTTTATGTATTTAGTCTCCCTAAGTTCATTTCCATTTCCCTGTGATAATTAAGTTGCATATTACTCCACAAAATTTTGGAGAGTTACAAATTTGGGGTCCTGCAATGATTATTTAGGGAGTGCTATAAAAAATTAGAAATTGGGGACTGGGCATGGTGGTTCATGCCTGTAATCCCAGCACTTTGGGAGGTTGAGGTGGGCAGATCACCTAAGGTCAGGAGTTCGAGACCAGTCTGACCATGATGGTGAAATCCCACTTCTATTAAAAACACAAAAATTAGTTGGGCGTGGCAGTATGCGCCTGTAATCCCAGCTACTTGGGAGGCTGAGGCAGGAGAATCACTTGAACCCAGGAGGTGGGGGTTGCAATGAGTTCAGATCATGCCATTGCACTCCAGTCTAGGCAACAGAGCAATACTCCATCTCGAATAAAATAAAATAAAAATAATTTAGAAATTGTTATGAACTAAATACCCTACTTAAAAGATGCAGAGTGGCAAGCAGAATTTAAAAAATAAGACCTAATTAGCCAGGCATGGTGGCAGGCACCTGTAATTCCAGCTATTTGGGAGGTTGATGCAGGAGAATCATTTGAACCCGGTAGGCAGAGGTTGCAGTGAGTGGAGATCATACCACTGCACTCCAGCCTGGGTGGCAGTGTCAGACTCCATCAAAAAAAAAAAAAAAAAAAAAAAAGAAAACCCAGCCATTTGTTGTTTTCAAAAGACCCATCTTGTCTTGGCACCTACAGGCCCAAAGTAAGAGGATAGAGAAGCATATACCATGTAAATAGAAAGTGAAAAAGTGCAGAAGTTGCTTTCTTATATGAGATACTATAGAGTTTAAACCAATAAAAACTAAGAAGGACAATGAAGTGCATTAAATAATGATAAACAGTATAATAAAACAAGATTTAACTACCTGAAATATATTTTTTGTATATATATATATCCAACACTGGAGCACCCAGATTCATAAAACAAGTTCTTAACCTACAAAAAGACTTAGACAAACACACAGTAACAATGGGAGACTTCAACATCCTACTAACAGTGTCAGACACATCATCGAGGCAAAAAGCTAACAAAGAAACCCCAGACGTAAACTCAACACATGACCAATCACACCTAATAAATATCTCCAGAACATTCAGCAAGTATATACCTTCTTCTCATCTGCACACGGAACATATTCTAAGATCAACCACATGCTCAGTAATAAAGCAAGTCTCAATAAATTCAAAGTAATTACTATCATATCAAACACATTTTTGGAACACAGTACAATAAAAATATAAACTAATATCTAAAAAATGTAAAACAAATACATGGAAAGTAAACAACTCAGCTCCTGAAGAACTCCTGGCGGAATGCTGAAATTAAGGCAGAAATCAAAAAATTATTTGAAATTATTGAAATACAGATCCAAGTTACCAAAATCTCTGGTGACACAGCTAAAGCACTAGTAAGAGGAAAGTTCATAGCTTTAAATACCTTCATCAAGAAGTTAGAATTATCTCAAATTAACAACTTTGCAAAAGATCAATATCACCAAGATTTGTTTTTTCAAAAAACAACCTAATTGATAGACTGCTAGCTAGATTAACAAAGAAAGAAAAAATAGAAACAAATACAATCAGAAATGACAAAGATTAAATTACAAATGAACCCACAGAGATGCAATCATCAGGAAATACTATTCTATGCACACAAATTTGAAAATATGAAGAAAATGGATAAATTCCTGGAAACACAACTCCAAACATTGAATCAGGAAGAGATTAAAACTGAATAGACCAATATGGGTCTCTGAAATTAAATCAATAACAATAATTTTTTTTTTTTAAAACCCAACCAACCAAAAAAAGCCCTGGGCCACATGGATTCACAACCCAATTTTACCTGATGTAGAAAGGTTAACTGATACAAATCTTACTGAAACTATTCCCAAAAATAAAGGAGAAATTAATTCTCCCTAATGCATTCTATGAAGCCAGTACCATTCTAATACCAAGATCTGGCAGAGACACAATTAAGAAACAACACTTCAGGTCAATATCCCTGATGAACGACCACAAAAGTACTCATCAAAATACTAGCAAACTGAATTCTGCAGAATGTCAAAAAGTAGGCTTTATTCCTGGGATGCAAGGTTGGTCTCACATATGTAAATCAGTAGATGTGATTAACCATGTAAACAGAATTAAAAGCAGCAACCACATTATCACCCCAATAAATACAGAAAATGCTTTCAAGAAAATCCAACATCCCTTTATGATTAAAAACTCTCAACAGACAAAGTGTTGAGGGAACATGCTTGAAAATAATATAAATCATCTATGACAAACCCACAGGTAACATAAGACTGAATAAGCAAAAGCTGGAATCATACCTCTTGAGATCCAGATCAAGAAAAGGATGCCCATTCTCACCACTCTTATTCAGCGTAGTACTGGAAGTCCTAGCCAGAGAAATTAAGCAAGAAAAAGAAATAAACAGCCTTCAAACAGTAATATAAGAAGTCGAAATATCTCTTTTCTCTGACATTATAATTCTATAATTAGAAAACCTTCAAGATTCTGCCAAAAGCTACTAAACTGATAAATAATTCTAACAAGGTTTCAGGATATAAATGCAATGTACAAAATTTAGTAGAATTTATATATACCAATAATAGCCATGCTGAGAGCCAAATCAAGAGCACAATCCCATTTATAATAGTCACCAAGGAAATGAAATATGTAAGAATGTAGCTAACCAAGGAGGTGAATGATCTGTACAAGGAGAACTACAAAACACTGCTGAAATAAATCAGAGGTGACACAAATAAATGGAAAAACATTCTATGCTCATGGACTACAAGAATCAATATTGTTAAAATGGCCATATTGCCCAAAGCAATTGACAGATTCAATGCTATTCCTACCAAACTACCAATGTCATTCTTTACAGAATAATAAAAAAAAAATTCTAAAATTTATATGAAACCAAAAAGAGCTTAAATAGCCAAAGCAATCCTAGCAAAAAGAACAAAGCCAGAGACATCACACTTCCTGACTTCAAACTATACTATAAGAATACAGTAATCAAAAAACCATGGTACTGGAACAAAAACAGACACTTAGACAAATGGAACAGGATAGAGAATCCAGAAATAAAGCCACGCACTTACAACCATCTGATCTTTGACAAGGTTAACAAAAATAAGTAATGGAGAAAGGACTCCCTATTCAATAAATGGTGCTGGGATAATTGGCTAGCCGTATGCAGAAGAATAAAACTAGATCCTTAGCTTTCACCTTGTACAAAAATTAACTCAAGATGGATTAAATATTTTAATGTAAGACCTCAAAAACTATAAAAATACTAGAAGGAACCCTAAAAAATATCCTTCTCGAAATTGGCCTCTGCAAATAACTTATGGCTATGTCTCCAAAAGCATTTGCAACAAAAACAAAAATTGGTAAGTGAGACATAATTAAACTAAAGAGCTTCTGAACAGCAAAAGTAACTATCAACAGAGTAAACAGACATCTTACAGAATGGGAGAAGATATTTGCAAACTATGCATCTGACAAAGGCCTAATATCCAGGATCTATAAGGAACTTAAATCAGCAAGCAAAAAACAATTAACCCCATTAAAAAAAAATGGGAAAGGAAATTGAATATGCACTTCTCAAAAGAAGTCATACCCATGGCCATAAACATATGAAAAAAAAAAAGCTCAGCATCACTAATCATTAAAGAAGTGAAAAATCAAAACCACAATGAGGCCAGGCACAGTGGCTCATGCCTGTAATCCCAGCACTTTGAGAGGTCAAAGCAAACAGATCAGTTGAGCTTAGGAGTTTGAGACCGGCCTGGAGAACATGGTGAAACTCTGTCTCTACAAAAAATACAAAATTAATTGGGCATGGTGGCACACACCTTTAGTCCCAGCTACTTGGGAGGCTGAGGTGGGAGAATCACCTGAGCCCAAGAGGCAAAGTTTGCGTTGAGATCATACTATTGCACTCCATGCTGGGCAACAGAGTGAGAACATGTCTCAAAAATACAGCAATAAATAAATAAACCAAAACCAAAACAAACAAAAAAACACAAAACACAATGAGATACCATCTCACACCAATCAGAATGACTATTAATAAAAAATCAAAAAACAGCATATGCTGGCAAGGCTATGGAAAAAAGGGAACATTTATAGAACATTTATACACTGTTAGACGGAATGTAAACATTTTTAGCCACTGTGGAAAGCAGTTTGGAGATTTCTTGAAGAACTTAAAACAAACCTACTTTTCGATCCAGCAATTCCATTACTGTGTATATACCCAAAGGAAAAAAAATCATTATACCAAAAGACACATGCACCTGTATATTTTATCATGCTATTCATAGTAGCAAAGACATGGAATCAACCTAGGTGTCCATGAGTGGTGGACTGGATGAAGAATATGTGGTACATACATGCCACATAATACCATGCAGCCATAAGAAAGAATGAAATTTTGTCCTTTGAAGCAACATGGATGAGGTGGAGCCCATAATCCTAAGTGAATTAATGCAGGAGCAGAAAGCCAAATACTGCATGTTCTCACTTATAAGCAGGAACTCACGTGGACATAAACATGGGAATAATAGACACTAGCAACTACTAGAGAGGGCAGGGAAGAAGGGGAACATGGGTTATGTTCACTACCTGTGTGCAATATACGCATATAGCAAACCTGCACATGTATCTAACATCAATATTGAAATTTTAAAAATAGGACATTTCAATACAAAATTAGATTTAAAAGTAATTACTGTTAGTGAAAATAAGTCACAGCCATTTGGAAATGTGAAAAATGTTGACAAATATCACAAATACAGAAATTCCTGTTAAGATGAGTACTTCCTGTGGGCCCTAATTTAATATGACTGTTGTCCTTATAAAAAGAGGAGATTAGAAAACAGAGTGTGAGATATCAGACAAGCTCCCACAGAAAACAAAGACTACGTGAGGACACGGTGAGGCGGTATCCATATGCAAGCCAAGGAGAAAGCCCTCATTAGAAGCCAACCCCACTGACACCTTAATTTTGGACTTCTAGGCCCCCAAACCATGGCAAAATAAATTTTTGTTATTTAAGCTACCCAGTCTGTGGTCTTTCTTATGGCAATTCTAGCACATTCATAAACCACACCTATACCCCAATAAGCCCCACTGCCACTCCACTTGCTACCTGATAGGAAATGAAGTATTACAGGAAAGAAGTGGCAGTAGAAAAAAAAAAAAAAAAAAAGTCCTGTTAAGAAATGTTTTAAAATACCTTACAGTTGTAAATTTTCAGAAATATATTGACAGTATGTACCCAATTCCTTCCAAGGGTCATGGAAGTAATCCATGCAACTTAAGGGTCCTGGAAGTTCAATACCAGCTCTTTTGTGAATATGCTCCCAACTCTATCATATGAAGATGCTTTATGTTGCCAAATCGAAATTTCAATGTATTAAATTGCTTAAAGTCATCCAATTAAAAGATATTGCAACTTCAAATTACCACTGAAAAATATATACTATGTCTTTATAACTGGCAAATAATTTTGAAAATTTGCACTGGAGGAGATGGACATATTTTGTCATTTTATCAGTAGGCTATCCAAACAAAATGGCAGACAGATACAAGGTGACAAAATATACTCTTACTCTAGGTCAATGCCAGTATAATGAAAATTACAAATGAAAATCATAAAATGGCACTAAAACTGAATGGAAGTATTAAGTTATAATATAGTTCATCAAGAGGATCCAAAATATGATTATAACATTTTAAAATAATCATCAAAGTAGAAAAGGTAAATTAAAAAGAAATAATTATAAAGGGAAATTTGTGGTCCTTGGATCTACTATCTTCCATTTGACAGACATTACCCTGGATTTTGTTTCTCTACTTTTCTTTTCTAGGCATAACTAATTTGTAATATTCCTTCCTGCTGATAGCTTTTAAATATTGAAATTTTGTTTATGTGGCATTTAGGACAAGTCCAAACACCTGGATAATTAAATCCAGAAAGATCATGAAAGCATGTTTACTCAGCTTTACTTTAAGTTACTAAATTTGTCAGCTTTCCTGGAAAGATATATCAGGGATGAGTACTACTACAATTGTAATCTGCAAATATTTATAAATGTGTTGTTTGTAGTACACAGTGTTGTTTTTGTAATACTGAGAAGAATTAAGTTGGATTAAAGCTAACAGTGCTTAATAGGCTGAGTAGATCCCATAGAGATTGTGTTTCTATATGAGACAAAATTAATGATGTTCAAGAATAAAAAAATGTGCTCATCATTACACCCGAGCCCATCATGAGCATATGGCAGTACAGTGGACATTACCAACATCTACATTTCTGAAGAATAGACAAAAATAATGGACTTATAATATTGTAAGTCATATATATTTATTTGTTACACAAAATCAAAATATTACAGATTATTGTAATTTTTAACTCTGAATATTATCGTCTTTTTGTAGTTTTTACATTGGTATAGATCTACTTATATATTCAATTAATATTCATTACTGTGTATACTTTATTCCATTTTCACACTGCTATGAAGAACTACCTGAGACTGGGTAATTCATAAAGAAAAGAGGTTTAATTGACTCATAGTTCCTGGGGAGGCCTCAGGCTGGGGAGGCCTCAGGAAACTTACAATCATAGCAGAAGATGAAGAGGAAGCAAGGCACATCTTACATGGCAGCAGGAGGAAAAAGAATGAAGAAAGTCATGCACTTTTAAACCATCAAATCACTTGCTATCACAAGAACAGTATGGGGAAAACCTTCCCCGTAATCCAATCACCTCTCACCAGGTGCCTCCCTCGACACATGAGGATTACAATTTCAGATGAGATTTGGGAGGGGACATAGAGCCAAACCATATCATTCCACTCCTGGTCCCTCCCAAATCTCATGTCCTTTCACATTTCTAAACCAATCATGCCTTCCCAAAAGTCCCCTAAAGTCTTAGCTCATTCCGGCATTAAATCAAAAGTCCAAGTCCAAACTCTCATCTGAGACATGACATATCAGGATACATGTTTTAAAAATGCAAACATAGAGATGATACGATAGTAAAAATACATGCATCACAGTTTTCCTCTATTGTCAATACTCAGTGGATGGCTGAGGACCAATGAGCTTAATAGCTTTGGTAATACTCCTTGCTTAAGAAATATTCTTAAGCTGAGCACTGTGGTGCCTGCCTATAGTCTCAGCTACTCAGGAGGCTGAAGCAAGGGGATTACTTGAGCCTATAAGTTTAGCCTGTAGTGTGCAATGATTGTGTTTATGAACAACCATTGCTAGCAACACTCCATTTCTTAAAAAACAAAAAAACAGAAATAAAGAATGAAATATTCTTTAAAATCCCAATTAAGGAAATGCAACCACTTTCAGATAAAACTATCTAATCAGCCACATAATTTCATTAAAGATATTTTTCACAGTTAATATGTATTTGATGAAATGCGAAGTATCTCACGTAATATCCTCAAAAGCCAGATACACATATTTTTCTTTCTCAGCTCTCTCTTTTCCACCCTTCTGCCATCTCTTTCTCACAGCTCTTTTTTCTTAAGAACTTTACAAAAAGAGAAAATGGAATGGAACATTTAATATGGAAAAATATAATCCAAATCAGAAAATACTGCTCCAAGTGAAATGGTGCCCAAGAATAATGGATACTTGGTTACTTTTAAACTTGTCTGAGTATTTTAGAATTATTGACCTTGGTGGTTTCAGCAGTCATAGTCCCACTGCTAGATTCTTGAACAAATAGATCCATCCTTGACAACATCTGCATAACTTCCTGGAGCACTTTGTTGAGAATGATTAGGCAGGACTGTATCACATTGAAGGAAGAAGCTCTATGATCTACTAGCGATGTTTTCCATGGGTACTGGACAGATGAGTTATGTGTTTACTTGTCTGCCAACAGGAGATAATATTTGTTTTGCCTACTTCACATTGATATTCTAAGAAGTAAATGAACTAAAATGTGATCATAACAGCAATCTACCTTTAAATATACAGACAGTACTATTTGCAAATCTCTTTTACTTCTAAAATCCTTAGCCAAGGACACTGAATTTACCATATGTATCCTGAGAATGAGAACAACTAAGACAAGCCACAGTGTTAATGATTAGAAACTGAAACTTGCCTTTGTATTTGTCAGATTTTTTGATTGCTCATAGAAGGAAAAACCTAACTATAATGGCAGCACATGAGAGTGAAGCTATCCAGCTTTCCCACCGTGTTGTTCTGTCAAGGAGCCTCGATCTCATTCAGATAATATTCATGGACATTCATTCCCTCTGTAAGTGTGCTCGAACCCATAGACAGAGGATTCCTATGCCTTAAATTGTAAAGCAAATGATTCTCTCCATGTAGCCCTGAATATAGTACACGCAATTCTCCACAATGGCAATTTTCTTGCCCACTAAGGAGCAAATGCCAGCGATGTTCAATCACATTTGAACAAAAATTTTATGTTTGCAGAAGTAGAACAGAACTTAACATTTTCCCCTATAAATGAAGCTATTGTTTTTATGGCACTAGAATTTGAAAAACCAAAAGAAAGTCATGTTGTATGTGCCATCAAGGATTCCATTGTGGCCACATAGCCTCATATGATCTCCTTCTTAATCCTCTCTTTCAGCAACCCCCAAGAAAAAAAAGTCTACAATTCTGACACTCATGTAATTGGATGAATTATCTAATTGGATTAAATTTACCTAACTTATTTTGAATTTGTTGGCATCTAATATTTCCCATTTGATATAAGCTACTTGAGAGCAAGGCTGCTATTATTCATTTCTGCCTCATTTTATTTTAACCTATTAATTCACTCAGAGACAACTACAAAATAAATGATGATTCACTTGTTTTTCAACAAGTGTGTTCTGATAGTCCACTATTTGTGCAAAGTGCTGAGGATACAGTGGTAAATATAATAAATACAGCCCATAACTTCATAGAGGTTATGCCCTTACAGATGCTATGCAGGTATGGGGATGGACATCATTTAAAATGAGGCTGAATTAGAAGATGATTTTTAGACAGATGTCCTAAGCTAAGATTATAAACATAAAATAGAGTTAAGAGGACTAAAAATACAGAAGGCATATTCGATGGTTAACTTTAGGTGTAAACTTGATTGAATTGAAAGATGCCTAGATAGCTGGTAAAGTATTGTTCCTGGGTGTGTCTGTGAGGGTGTTGCCAGAGGAGATTAACATTTAGTCAGTGGACTGGTGAGGAAGACCCACCCTCAATGTGGGCGGGCATCCTCCAATCAACTGCCAGTGCTGCTAAAACAAAGCAGGCAGAAGAAGATGGGATAAATTGGCTTGCTGAGTCTTCTGGCTTTTATCTTTCTCTCATGCTGGATGCCTCCTGCCCTTGGACATGAGACTCCAGGCTCTTCAGCCTTTGGACTCTTTGATTTACACCATTGGCTCGCCGGGGGCTCTCAGGCCTTCAGCTGCAGACAGAAGGCTGCACTTTCTTTTCTACTCTTGAGGCTTTTGGACTCGGACTGAGCCACTACTGGCTTCCTTCCTCCTCAGCTTGCGGACAGCCTATCGTGGAACTTCACCTTGTGATAATGTATGTCAATTCTCCTTAACAAACTCCCCGTCATATATACATCTATCCTATTAGTCTGTCCCTTTGGAGAACCCTGACGAATACAGTATATATTTTGTGAGAAGGAAACATCGTATAAAGACAGGTAGACATAAAACACCAGGCATTCAGGCAACCTTATACACCTGGAGGAATAAAATGTCTATGAGGGAAAAATGCCAGGATACACTGTTGACCAGAGCCAGTGAGGGCTAAAGAGTGGGATCTGGCACCAACAGCTAGAGCATTGTCTCACAGGATACTGGACTTGGACAGTGATAGGCTGAGATCAAAATGAGACACAGGATCCTGGACTTGGATACTGGACTTGGACTTGGACAGGATACTGAGATCAAATGAGACACCTCCACAAGCTGATCTGAGCACAGACAAAATTAAAGAAGACTATAAAAACCACAAAGAGGACCAAATGTTACTTCCTAATTAAGCTGAATGAGTGCTTGTTTGGTCTTGGTTGTGTGTGTGTTTTTGTTGTTGTTGTTTGTTTGTTTGTTTTTTTACCAATTATAGCATTAGCCCTCTTTTCTTCTTCCCTCTACCTAGGTGGATTGTTAAGATACTATGTCCACAAGTTATCTTTGCTTTTTGACAGCACTCAGTCTGGAATAGATTCTTCCTTCCTTGAAGCTTTCTTCAGATCACATAACACAAGCCCAAATCCTATAACCAGCCTATTCTACTATTCTCATACATAGACAGTCCAGTGGTCCCATAATGTGTGTCCTCTCTTGTTGCAATGAGTAATTGAACCAACTCTGTTTGACTATAGCTGTATTCTTGGTTGTCTTTGGCTGCTGAACATGATATGGTCAACACAATTGATTGGCACTTGTGGGTGGGTGGACGTTAGCCAATGATGGAAGACATTAGGAGGACCCCCAGATTTCCTGGGGTACTTTTAGTGTTACTGTTCTCCAGGATTCAGCATAAAGATAGCACAAAATGTTTAAGGTTATAGAGGAAAAAGGAGGAAGAGAAAACGTTTTTTGATTTTTAAGCGTTTGTGTGATATCCAAACAGTGATATACAACAGGTATTGGAGGGTCAGTATAAAATAGTAATCAAATAGATGTGATATCAAATTGCATTCCTATAATTCCAAGAGAAGAATAAAGTTTATTTCCATTGGTCTTAAATACTTCTATCTTAATGCCAAGGACTGAAAAAATGAGTACCATTTACTTAAATGATGCAGCTATAGTCACAGTGAAAATAAGGAGTATGGCTATGACAGATGGCTGGGGAATTAAAACTTTACATGATAAAGTAACATCTTTTCATTTAAAGCCCATTGATTTTTAAACTGTTTTTAATAATGGCCCCTGCAATTTTACAGATACTCTTTTCAGAAAGAGCTTGAACACAGAGACTTAGAATAACCAGAGAAAGACAAACATTATGCTCATAATCAGAAGAAATGAGGAAGAGTAAATGTAAAAACAGAAATAGAGGGACTTCAATATGGTTGAATAAATACATCTGGGACTTCCTCTTCCACAAAGAATCATAAAAGTGAGCATATAATCACACTTCAAATAGATCATCTAAGATATAACACTGGAATTCAACAGAGAAATGACAGAAAACACAAAAAACAAGGAAGGAGAAGGACATGAGGCAGCCTGCTCAACAGGGACTAGCTGTGAACCTAAAGTGACTCTGGGGAAAGGGTGAATGAGAGAATCTCAGTGGTCCACATTTCCACTATAGACTTCTGCAGGCCTAGCCATGGTAGACCCCCTTGATCCTTGTGTGTCCTGAGGTTAACATAAGGAGCTGCCTAGAGACAGTACAAGGCATTGCTCCAGAGAGGAAGCTCACATTGGGTCCCACACACCCCTGAGTTCTATGCAGCTACAGCACAGTGCCATTTTAAGGGCAAAGCACTCACCAGACTGAATTCTGCACTAGGAGACCAACGGTCCCTGCACCTTAACACCCTTGGAGCCCCATTGACATTCCCCATTTGCAGCCACTTCTGCTGGCAGCAGCTGCCACCAGGACCAATGTAAAAGCCATGGACAGCAACCCTGCATCACCCTAGCAGAGGGGTGGACATGACAAAGAGCTGCCTCACTTGCAGCCACTACTGCTGCTGAATGCTGCTGACTGTTGTTGCTGCTGCTGCTGCTGCTGCTGGGACTGAAGAACAAGTCACTGGAAGTGGCACTATCCCTGCAGCAGAGAGACAACTGCATTTTGATGCGCTCTGAGGGCAAATGTTACTGCCTACAGCTGCTGCTCTTGCGGGCTGCTGCAATCAGGGCCAAAGCATGAGTAAAATGTGAACCCCCAGCTTCCTGCCTAACACTGCTGCCACTGAAAGCAATTTCACCCTCCCCAGTGGCAGGGCTACGTTGCAGATGCTAATTCCCCCATCTGAGCATTCTGCTAGCAGATTGGAAATCATCCCATTCCTTTCCTACCCCAGTCAGCACCAGTACACACCACGAGGCTGGGGGATGTTGTGAGGGAAAGTCTGCCAAGCCAGACTCTGTCCCCGACCCCTGCCCAATACCTGAGCATGCTTTTTGAGGTATGGAGATGCCCAGTCCAGTTCACCACCTTTGGAACCTGAACACTTCTCCCAGAAATCTGAAGTAGGGCCCACCTGACCTCTTGTTATCACCATAGATGATACTTTCTCACTTGTTCCATCTACCGGCCTGGGAACTGGCTCATTTAGCCTGTCAAAAGCACTGCCAAAACCAACACCAACACAGTCCACTTGGGACCCAGAGGGCTGTTTGGCCACTTCTGCTGCCATCACCTACACCATGCCTCCTGCCCAGATGCTCAAGATACAGTTCCCCCGACTGACCCACTGCTGTCAGTTCCTGCACCTAAGAAAGCCACTTGGAGGCCCAAGAATCACTCTTCCTGAACCACTAACACCAGTGCTAGTGTACAATGCTCTAGGGTTCAAGGAAAGGTATACTCAGCCCACTACTCCCACAACTGGTGACCAAAGACTGATTAACCTGGCATCCCAATCTCCAGGAAAATTTCACCACAGCCTTCAATAACAACCATACCTGAGCCACTGAGGAAGTTGCAGATACCACTAACCTGTTTTATAGCAGAAGAAATCATATGGAGACTACAATACTGTACACACTGAGAATCAACCCCAAAGTGTCTGACCCAGCCAACACCATAGATACACTATTAAGAAAAAGTCTTCCTTCATGAAAACAAATTCAAGAAATAGAAAGAAGCAACTGTTACACCCAATGTGCAGATATCAATGTAAGAACACAAGAAACATGAATAAGGAAGAAAATATAGCATTTCCAAATAATAATAATAATAATAATAATTCCACAGCAACAGATTCCAATCAGAAAGAAAATTGCAAAATCCTGGAAAAGTAATTCAAAATATTGATATTAAAGAAGCCCTGTGAGAGATAAGAGAGTATTAAAAAAAAAGCAGAAAAAAAAGTAGATATATAGATATAAACAAGAAATTTACCAAAGAGACAAATACCATTAAAAAATTCTGAAGCTGAATAATTTGTTGAGTCAAATACAAAATACATTCAAAAGCTTCAAAAATAGACTAAATTAAGTATGAAAAAGGAACATCAGAACTTGAAGAAAGGTCTTTTGAAATAACCCAGTCTGACAAAAATTAAGAATTGTTTTCTTTTTTAAGAAGGAGCAAAATCTCCATGATGTTTAGGGCACAGTAAATTGATCAAATATTCAAATTTTTGGTGTTCCAGAAGGTGAAGCAAATACAAAAGGATTCCAAAAAAAAAAAAAAAAAAAAAAAAAAAAAAAAAAAAAAAACCTAATGAAATAATAGATGAAAATTTCCCAAGTCTAGCAAGAGATTTAGATATCCCAATACAGGAGACTCAGAGATTCCCCTGTAGATAAAGTTCAAGGAGCTCTGTTCCACAATTCTTGACAATCAAAAGTCAAAGACAAATAGAGAATTTAAAAACAAAAAGAGAAAAGCATGTAGTCACTTATAAAAGAACCTCCATCAAACTAAAAGTGGATTTTTCCACAGAAACATTACCAGCCAGGAGAGAACGAGATGAAATATTTAAAATGAAGAAAGAAAGAAAAAAAAAAAAAAACTGCCAGCTAAGACTACACCATCAAGGTTACCCTTCATAAATAAAGAGAAAGTCGTTCCCAGACAATCAAAACCTGAGGGACTACATGATCACTATACCAACCTTATAAGAAATGGTTCAGAGAGTTTGCAACCTGAAGTGAAAGGATAATACATACCATCATAAAAACACATGAAACATATAAAAACCATTGGTAGAAAAGAGTCAAATAAAATCAGAAATAATAAGAATGCATTACAACTGATAGCACAAAAATACAAAAGGTCATCACAGATTATTATGAACAACTATTCATTAAGAAACTGGAAAAGCAAACAGAAAATTGATAAATTACTGGACATATGCAATGTACCAAGATTGAATCACAAAGAAATAGAAGACCTGCACAGACCAAGAATGAGAAAAGACTCAAATATTTCAAATATTACACTAGGGAAAGCCACCAAATCAAAATGATAAACAATAAGAAAGGCACAAAAGATATATAAAATAACTAGACATAATTAATAAAATGACAGAAATAAGCCCTAACACATAAATAATAACTTAAAATATAAATATATTACATTTTTCACTTAAAAGATACAGACTGGCAGAATGGATTTAAATAATAATAACATTTATTGAATAACATTCAACTATATGCTGCTTACAAGAAACTCACTCCACCTAAGTGAGTGAGACTGAGTATAAAAGGATGGAAAAAGATATTCTATGCACACAAAAATGAAAAACAAACAGAAATAACTTTACCTATACCAGATAAAATAAACTTTAGGTCAAAACAGTAAAAATAGACAAAGAATGTCATTGTATGCAGCAAGACAATTCTAAATATATATGCTCCTAACACTGGAACACACAGATATATACAGTAAATATTATTAAATCTAAAGGAAAAGAAAGACTTAAATATAGTAATATTTTGGTACTTCAACACCCTGTTCTTAGCATTAGACAAATCACTTAGATATGAATTTCTAAGAAACTTTGGATTTAGACTGGACATTAAACCAAATAAACCAAACAGACATTTACAGAACATTTCATCCAACAGCTACAGAATACACAATTTTCTCATAAGCACATGGAACATTCTTCAGGATGGAACATATATTAGGACACAAAACAAGTATCAACAAAATTTGTAAAACTGAAATCATATCAAGCATCTTCTCAGATGATAATGGAATAAAACTAGAAAGCAATTATAAGAGGAACTCTGGAAACTGTACAAAAACATGAAAATTAAACAATAAGCTCCTGAATGACTATTGGGTCAAGGAAGAAATTAAAAAGGAAATCAGAAGCTTATTGAAGCAACTGAAAATAGAAATACAACAAACCAAAACCAATGGGATACAGAAAAAGCAGTAATAAGAGGTGTGTTTATAGCAATGAAGGCTTATGTCAAAAAAGTGGAAAGATTTCAAGTAAACAATCTAATGAGGTACCTGAACAAACTGAAAGAAAAAAAAAAATCAAACCCAGAATTAGTAAAATAAATAATAATGAGAAGAGCAAAACCAAATTACATGGAGGATAACAAGGTCAATAAAACAGAAGTTGGTTTCTTGAAAAGATAAACAAAATCAGTAAACTACCAACTATACCAACCAAGAAAAAAAAAAAGAGAGAGAAAAGCATCAAATAAAAAAAAAATAGAAATAAAAAGCAGACATTAAAACTGACATCACAAAAATTCAAAAGGTCATCACAGATTATTATGAACAACTATATGCTAAGAAACTGGAAAACCTAGAGAAAATTGATAAATTCCTGGATATAAGCAATATACCAACATTGAATCAGAAATAAATGGAAAACCTGTACAGACCAATAATGAGTAATAAAAAATCTCCCAACAAACAAAAGTCAAGGACCAGATGGTTTCACTGCTTACTTCTATCAAATGATTAAAGAGGAAACAACATCAATTCTCCCCTTTTCAAATAATTGAAGATGAGGGAATTCTTTCTACGAAGCCACCATACACTGATATCAAAACCAGACAAAGATAAAATTAAAAAAATATACAACTGCAAGCCAACCTCCCTTATGAAAATAGGTGCAAAAATCTTCAAAAAATACTAGCAAAATAAGTCCAACAGCACATTAAAAAAGAAAAGATAACACACAATGCCCCACGGAAATTTATCTCTGAGATGTAAGAAAGATATGCAAATCAATAAATGTGATATATGACACAAATAGAATACAGCATAAAAATCATATGATCATCTCAATAGATGCAGAAATGGTATTTGATAAAATTTAACATTCTTTTATTAGTAAAATTTTAATAAACTAGGCACAGAAGGAACATACCTCATCGCACCGAATGGGGGAAATTGAAAGCCTTTCCTCTAAGAACTGGAAAAAGACAGTCATGCCTACTTTCACTACTCCTATTTGGCATAGTACTGGAAGTCCCAGACAGAGCAACCAAGCACAAGAAAAATAAAAGGCATCCAAATTGGGGGAAAAAAAACCCAACTCAAATTGTCCCTTTTTTCAGATGACATAATCTTATATCTAGAAAAAACTAAAGATTCCACCAAAACTTTTAGATCTGCTAAGTAAAATCAGCAAAGTTGCAGGACACAAAATCAACATGCCAAAATGAATAGTGTTTGTATATACCAATAATTAACTAGCTGAGAAAGTTATCAAGAAGTCAATCCCATTTATAATAGCTACAAAACAAATACCTAGGGATAAATTTAATCAAGGAGCTAAAACACCTGTATAAAGAAAACTACAAAACACATATGAAAGAAACTTAAGAGGACACAAACAAATGAAGAAACATCCCATGCTCATACATCAGAAGAATTAATACTATTACAGTGACCATTGTGCCTAAAGTAATCTACAGATTCAATGCAAGTCTTATCAAAATACTATTTTTTCACAGGGGTAGAGAAAACCTTTCTCAAATTTGTATGAAATAAGAAATCTCAATAATCAAATATATGCTAAGCAAAAGTAACAATGCTGATGGCATCATACTACCCGACTTCAAAATAAACTACAAAGTTATAATTACAATAACAGCATGGTACTTGTATAAAACCAAATACATAGATCAATGGAACAGAATAGAGAACTTACAAATAAATTCACATACTTACAGTCAACTGATTTTCAACAAGGGCATCAAGAATATACACTGGGGAAGGGACACCGTCGTCAATAAATGGTGCTGGGAAAATTGGATATCCACATGCAAAAGAATGAAATTGGTCCCCTGTCTCTCATTATGTACATAAGTCAATTCAAAATGGATTAAAAAACCTAAACATAAGACCTGAAACTATAAAACTACCAGAAGAAAACAGGGAAAACATTTCAGGATATTGGTATAGGTGAACATTTTGTGGCTAAGATCGCAAAAGCTGAGGCAACAAAAGCAGAAATAGACATGTAGGACTACATTAAGTGAAAAAGCTTCTGCAAAGCAAAGGAAACAACAAAATGAAGATACAATGTGAGTGGGAAAAATTATTTGCAACTATTTATCCAACAAGGGACTAGTATCCAGAATAAATAAGACATTCAAACAACTCAATAGTAAAAAATACAAATAATCCCATTCAAAAGTAGGCAAAAGACATGAATAGACATTTCACAAAGGAAGACATAGAAATTTTCAACAAATACACTAAAAAAGTTGTTCAGCATCATGATCAACAGGGAAATGCAAATCAAAACCACAATGAGATTTCTCATCAAACATAAAATGGCTTATATCAAAAATACAAAAAATAACCAATGCTGGTGAGGGTGTAGAGAAAAAAATAACTCTCATACACTCTCTGAAGGAATGTAAATTAACAAAACCACAATGGAAAACGGTATGGAGATTTCTAAAAACAAACAAACAAAATAACTAAAAATAGAACTACCCTACAATCCAGCAATCCCACTACTGGGTATTTATTCAAAAGAAAATAAATTGGTTTATCAAAGAGATACCTACACTCACACATTTATTGCAGCAGTATTCCCGATAGCAAAAGTGTGGAATATGGAATCCACCTCAGTGTCCATCAAGAGATGAATGGATAAAGAAAAAGTGGTATGCATACACGATGGAATCTATTCAGTCGTAAAAAAATATGAAATCATATCATTTGCAACAACGTGGATGGAACTGGAGGTCTTTATGTTAAGTGAATTAAGCCAGGCACAGAAAGACAATTACTGCATATTTTCACTCATGAGGGAGCTTAAATAGTTGATGTCATGAAGGTAGAGTAGAATGATAGATAGGAGAGGCTGGAGAGGGTATACGGGTGAGAGACGTGGATGAAAAAATGTTGGTCAATGGGTACAAATATATAGTTACAAGGGATAAGATAGAAGATAGGATAAGAGTAGGGTGACTAGTCAACAACAATGTATTGTATATTTCAAAGTAGCTAGAAGAGAGGACTTAAATTTTTTCCAATACATGGAAATGATAAATACTCAAGGGGATAGTGTCACAATTATCCTGAGTTAGTCATTGCGCATTCTACTCATGGAACAAAATAACCCATGTACCCCATAAGTATGTAAAATACTATGTATCAATTAAACAAGATAAAAATATGAGCACTGAAGTGATGCACTGAGAACACAAGGTTATCCTGTGAACCTTGAAGAGTGACTCAGCAGTCTGCTTTTGACCATTCTTCACCCCTCGAGGCACTGATTTGAGGTGCCTTAGAGAGGAGACCAAGTGAGTTAGCTGAGAGGTGACCTGGGAAGGTCTGGGTCAGCTTCTAGCTGCAAAGAGCCCTGGCAGTGGACAAGATCTCCAGGAGTTTGTGGAGTAGAGGGAAGCAGGAGGAGCGGGCAGAGGGTGGTAGTGAGGGAGGCAAGACAAACGATGTTTCCAGGAAGGGGATGGTGGTGATCTCACATCTGCAAGAATTCAAGCAAGGGAGAGTGTGGTGTCACCCTTAAATTTGAATACGGGGGCTTCCCAGGAGCGCGTAATAGCACTACGCTGAAGTGAGAAGATCTCACATAAGGGTGTCTTTTATCCTGAAGGAAATATAGGGAGGATCAGTGGCAAAAAAATAAAGGAAGAAAAAAAAAAAAAAAAAAAAAAAAGAAAGAAACGAGAAAGAAAAAAAGAAGTAAAAGTGTATGCCCTCCCGAGAACATGACAAAAGACATTGAGGATGCAAATTGCAAAGGAAAAGGATAGTCCTATGTGCTTTAGCAATTGGGAACTTTTTTAGATTTGCCTTGTATTTTAAGAAAATTATTTTCTACAGACCCTTTCTCAATTCTGCTAGAGACTGATGTTTAAATATTAGCCATTCACAAAAAGTAAATACCAATTGATTAAGGCTTAATACACAGGAACAGTTCATTTTTGAGTGGTATTCAGTGCCAATTCTCAACCTCCGACTGCCCTCTTACCCATGTGAGGGCATTTTTTATAACAATTCCAATTTTACCCTCATCTATGCTTTTATTCGTTGCCCGGAAAAGTTGTATACAAAATAGTTCTACACTTGAGGGATACACAACCAGAGGAAGTAAACTCATAGTTGTATTCCGATCTAGGGTAAAGATGTGTCATTGAGCCTCTGACAAATATCACCATGCCAGACTTTCAATGCAGCTCACTCTTCATTTTATGCTCCAAAATTCTACACACTATACCTGGAAGATCCCTGCAGTAAAACTCAAGTTCCCCCTTCACTCTTTTTATGACTCTTTAGCCTTTCTGGAGGGAAATGTCAATCAGCTGCAAGTACTATACAATACTTTGATAAAACATATAAAGAAAAATCTAGAAAAAAGAAATTCATCTTCCTTATTTGACCAACTATTTTTTTATCCATTTGTCTTTGACACAATTCAAAATAGAATGAGACCTGAGATAAGTATTTCTAAATCTATTCACTGTAACAGAAACACACATTTTTTCCCTTCAAAAAGTTATTTGAGTTGATGAGTAAGCACACCTATTAGATAATTTTTTTGACTTCCTGTAGCAACACTTCCTGCTACATAATAGTGACACAAATAGGCCAAGCGAAGCTTTTCTAAGCTCTTTGTTCTGAGTATGGGTATGCATGTAAGTATATCTGAATTTTTGGCTGAGCTTACTCTTAAGTTTTTACAGAGTGAAGTCATTTTGGCTGCTAATTCAAAGCAAGGAAAATCTAGACTATTTTGGTTTGGGCGTGGAAGGCAAAGAGGAAACAATGTCTTTCAAGCATTTATAATACATCTTAGCAGGCAACACATTCGAGAAGATTCATAAGCATTTCTTGGATGTATAGAGTAGAAATCAATCACAAAAACATATGCTGAATGTCCAAGATGTGCCAGCTGGTGTGTTTTACACTATTGGAAACATATGGTAAATATACTGTCTTCAATTAAAGAAATATATTACACTCCTTTTGTAGTATGAGCATTCATGGTATTTATGATAACTATAATTGAGCACGCATTGTGCCCACAGCACTATTCTAGTTGATCTGTTGGTGCCTCTCAGCCTCTGAGAGGTTTCTTCTACCTGAGCACTGATAGAAACAGGAGCGGGTAAATTTGTTTCTCATCAAACACATGAGTGTGAGGGGCTCTGTCACTCCTAGAAATGTTAGCTCCAAAATGAAATGTTTTCAAATTCTTTTATTTCAGCTTCTTTAAAATTTAATTCTGCATTAAAACTATTCTATCAAATGTTAGTTTTTTTGTTTTGCTTTCACATACAAAGTTTCTTTTTCTTAGTCATTATTAAACATAATTTTTTAAAAAATATTCAAGCAAAATCAAGGCTCCTGACACTATGCCTGGTGGTTTTACATATCCCGAGTGTCTCAATTAAATGTTTCCTCATTAGAGTCTTAATTTTTTCCCACAAGTTAGATAATGAAAACTTATAAGCTTATGTGATTTGCTTATAATTACATAAGGTGAGTGGAAGGCTGAGAACTAGAAATATCACCTATTGTTTTTCTATGTCATTATAGGGTAATCTGAACACAGAGAAATGAGATGAGGAAAAAATAAAGGGTGATCTGGAATGAATATCCTCGTAAGTTGTAATGAGCTGGAAAATTTTTCAAACTAAAATAGAAGTATAATGGCTATGATCTATTCTACTCAGACAGGAAGCCAAGATCTTTCTCACCATGAAAGGAAGATGCTTTTTTGTATATAATGTTCTGATGCTTGTGTAAAATTTTTGCATGAAAATTAATACAATCTCTAAATCCTATATGTAAATATTTACATAAATGTTCAGGTAGACTGGAACTTTGTTTTATTTACTGCTGTGCCCTCCCATCTAAAGCCATGTTGAGTGATTGAGTTAATGATTATTGCCTTGGTTACTAATACAACATAAGAAAAACAGAGCATTTAGATAAACTTACATCCAGAAAGTAGTTTTATATTAAGGTTTCTTGTTGGTATTTTAAATATTTTTTGGTTATACATGTTCACCCATCTCTACTGTTTAATTGACTTCATCTAATCAGCATGTGTAACCAAAAGAGCTTGATTCATATTTATAATCTTATCAGAAAAAAAGTATAAGATGTGCAAAAAGAATCAAGTGTAAATTGACAGTAGAAAAACACATTTTCACAAGCTGTTGATTTCATGTAGATGTTTGTAATAAAAGCAGTTATCCCAAATTAAATTGCTCTCAGTATTTGCTTTTATCTAGATATCTAGGGCAATAGTTTGAGATAAAATGCTGAGATCACTCTGTCTTTTCATTGTTTTCCTCTCATCTCAACACAGTTCCATGACAGACATTTATTAAATATCGAGCCAAGAAAAGAGGACGAGACATTCTTAAGCTTCCAAGAACTACTAAGAATAACTCTAACTCACATCTAGGAGAATATGGTTTTTTAAATGTTCCTATTTAATTTTATTCCTTTAGCTTTCAGCCTCCATTTCTTCCAAATTTCTTCACCCTTCTCATATTTGGTCTCATCCAAAATAATTTATCAGATTCATTTTTCCAAAATCTTGAATTTTTATGATATTTCTCACCCACAGATTTTCAATGGCTCTCCATGACTTTCACAAAGTGTTAATTTCTGAAGTCAAACATCAAAAGTCTTCCTAATTTAGTTAAAAATTATCCATGCAACTGTGGGTCCCAGAGCAGCATCATGGAGAATTCCTGGTTCACTGACCCTAGGAGGAAGCTATTATAGTGACAAAACTCCATGTTTATTCTCACCTGTGTATTTTGTTACCTTCCAAACATCCTTCATTCTCCCCAATAAACTATCTAAATATTTCAGATCCTCTTTTAGGCTACCTTATTTTCATTATAGTCCTTTCAACCATGCCAAGTTACAGCCTTTCCCAGCCTTTCAAACTCTCAAAATTAGTTCTCTGTAATATAATTCTCATACCCATATATCGGCACTAATAGACTACTCTGTATTGTTTTAACTTTGTGTTGATACATCTCAACACCTGTGCAAATAAACTATAGACTCTTAAAAGGAAGGGACATCTTCTTAGTGCTTTTATTTGTCATAGTATTTATTCTAATGTTATGAAGATAGTAGGTCCTTAAATGTTTGTACGAATTTGATCTTTGAAAAGACAGAATAGTATTCTGAAACATTCGCCTAATCACAGAATCAACCACTGTGGCAAGATAATGATGGTAGGGGACTGGGATAGAATCAACATAGATGTTTGAGTGATGAAACCTGAATCAAGTGAAGGCAGTGGAAATCCAGAGAAGTAGAGGTTCTTGAGAGATATCCTGCAGAAATATAGTAGAAAAAGCAAATGCCTATCTATTACATTTCCAGCTACCTCATCTTAATTCCAGGAGCTTCAGTCCTAGTTGAAATAATTTTGGTCAATTTTCCTCAATAAACCACAATTTTGACTTTCCAATACAGCTGTAATATACCTAATTGACAGTATAATTTTGAGGATCCAGTGTTATAATATATGTAAAACTCTCATTACAGCATTTGACACAGCAGAATATTGTTACAAATACTTGTTAAAGTAGGATCCTAAATTGAGGTAATAGGTACAGATAATAAAATCACCCAGTGACTTTTGACATTTCAAGAAATGTATGCTTCCCATTTTCTTCCTTTGTTTCCACCTTACTACTGATTCTAAATTTTAGCTAAATAAGCACATTTCTCACCTTTCTTATCTTTTAGAGTTTACATAATCTTAATTTGTACAATTTCCTAAATAATCAATTTAAAATGTTTCCACTGAGAACAAACCAAGATACAAGATATAAGGGATCTGTAATGATCATAGTAGATCAATAGATAAAAGACAGAGAGGGAAAGAGATTCTAAGATGGTGCTACATACAGATATTTTAATGAAAAACAACTACATTTGTTTTATATTTTCAAAAGTAGAACATACACACATGGATGAGGAGGCAGGATGATTGGGATTTATAAGGTTCTGTGTGTAGTCGATCCCTGGACTACAGGAGTTAAGAAGAAATTACTTAGGCAGATAGTGAGGGTACAGTAGCCTTTGGTAAGGATTCTTTAACGAAAAGCAGCCCTAAATCATTTTCTAACAAAGAGCAGCCTGGAAATCTGAGCTGCCGACATAGACAAGCAAGCTGGGAGCTTGCACCAGTGAATGGCGGGAGGGAATAGGGCCTAGAAATGTTCAAGATGGCAGCTCTGGCTGGGCGCGGTGGCTCACGCCTATAATCTCAGCACTTTGGGAGGCCGCGGAGGATGGATCGCTTGAGGTTAGGAGTTCAAGACCAGCCTGGCAAACATGGCAAAACCCCTTCCCTACTAAAAATACAAAAATTAACCAGGTATGGTGGTGTGCGTCTGTAGTCCCAGCTACTCGGAATGCTAAGACAGGATAATTGTTTGAACCCAGGAGGCGGGAGGTTGCAGTGAGCTGAGATCTTGCCACTGCACTGCAGCCAGGGTAACAGGGTGAAATTCTGTCTCAAAAAAAAAAAAAAAAAAGATGGCAGCTCCATCTTCCCTTCTCTTTGTCAGCCACATGTACTGTAAGGAGCAGACAAGATGGCACCAATCAACTGGAAAGTCTATTTGCATAAGATTAGGGTGGGGTGACCAGCCTTCCTGCGCATTACGTAAGCATCATACCTGATTGAATCAATCTGTGAGCCCTATGTAAATCGGACACTGCCTCCTTAAACTCATGACTATAAAATTCGGCGCGTCAGCTGGGCATGGTTGCTCATGCCATGCCTCTAATCTCAGCATTTTGGAAGGCCGAGGTGGGTGGATCATTTGAGGTTAGGAGTTTGAGATCAGTCTGGCCAACATGGTGAAACCCTGTCTCTACTAAAAATACAAAAATTAGCCGGGCGTGGTGGCGCATGCCTGTAGTCCCAGCTACTCAGAAGGCTGAGGCAGGCAAATTGCTTGAGCTTGAGAGGTAGAGGCTGTGGTGAGCCAAAACCATGCCACTACACTCCAGCCTGAGAGAGACAGTGAGAGCCTGTCAAAAAATAAAATAAAATAAAATAAAAGTTGGCGTATCTGCCACCCACCGGTCCTTTCCGCTCCGAGACCTCTCTCTTTCTCTATAAAGAGAACTGTTTCTCTTTCTCCTATTCTCTTCTGCCTATTAAACCGCCACTCCTAAACTCCTCTTGTGCGTTTATGTTCTAAATTTTCCTAGCATGCAACAATGCACCCCTGGGTATATACCCCCAGACAATGTAGCCGCTTTAGTACTATGAAAGTCCTAAGCTAAAATGAGAGGAAGGTTTTCTCTTGATGGCAATCTACAATTTAAAAAGAGAAATTACAGTAGGAGGACATTCAGAATAAGGAAGAATGGAGAGAAAGGAAAGTTCTCTCCAAGGGTCTTTTCTATCTACAGCAGTACTTATTCTCAGATTCTAGAGGCCACCAGTGTTAGTGCCCACCTCTCATTTACAAAGGCAAAAATGATGAGTTGAGACTATTTTATGTTTCCAATCTCCCTGACTTCCACTTCTGCTATCTTCCTGACTTTATTCTGGCTTCTGTGTCTTTCAAGGCGTCTTATGACTACAGTTGGCCTACTGGGATGATGCAAAATAATCTCCTTATGTTAAGGTCAAATAAGTAGTCACATTTATTGCATAGGCAAAGTCCATTTTGTCAAGTATGTAAAGAGTATAACATTATCAAGATCAGAAGATCATGTGGGCCCAAATCCTCCCTATCTCATTAGTGAAGAAGGAGGCCTGATTTTGGAGATGACAATGTGAAGGTAAAGAGTGAGGGAAGAGAAGGAGAGTGAGTTGAAAGAAGCTGATTGGCATGTTCTCTCCCTGTGCTTCCATTTAAAGAGCAAAACTAGTCTTTAGTATTAAGGAAACATCTCTGAGGCATGGACTGCTGAGGCCTAAAGTCACAATTTTAGGATGCAGGAAAGAGTTTCTCTCTCACACTGTCTTGTCTCCCAACCTAGAGAATGGCCATAACTCTTTGGTTTCGCTTTCTCGATAAGCATTTATTTCTCCTGTTTCTTAATTGTTGAGTTAAATGTCAGATGCCATTTCATGGGGCCTGCTGTGTCAGGATGAGGTGTTTACGAGGCAGAAGTCAGAACCCTGGAAGGTAGAGAGGATGCCAAGACAGCAGCTAGATGGAAAAACTGACCATCACTGCAGGCTCTGCAGCCAGCAAGAAGCTCAGTCAACCAGGGTAGGTGAGGGAACCCTGAGCAGGCCCTGAGTTACACTTGCAGCAAAACTCAGCTACAACTGAAACAAGGCGAGAAGCCGCTGGGGAAAAAAAAGAGCTAAAACCTAGAGGATGTGCTAATTAAGAACAAGTTGTTTATGAATGTTGCAAGGATGCATTTTCTCCTCACACAGTAAATTCACATGCTGTCTTAAGAAAAGAAACAGAAAAAGGAGTGGCTATCTAAAAGACTTTTCCCCCAAAGTCTAACTAAACATTTCATGAACAAACAGTTGAAATAATCAGAATAAATTAATTTTAAGTTAGTTTGAGCTTTTAACTAATTTGTTCTTCTGGTAATCACTGGGTAGAGGGCTTAGGACAAAAACTAGTGATTAGCATGGTAAAGCCTAACTCTTAGATTATCTTTAGCAGTTAGGAGTAGAAAGTGATTTCAAAGGGCAAGGAATATCCTATCCACAAGTTTTAGCACATTGTAGACTAATTGCTGCCGCTACATTGACAGTTATAAGTTAAATATTTATTATCAGAGTTGACATAACATGGTTCATGAACCTTATTTTCTAAGTTTTATAAATTTGATGGAGTTCCATTACAGAGGTGTTCCCCTTAGAACCAACATCAAGCAAAAAGCACCTAATTCAGAGATTGGACACAATATTAGTGACCAATCCATGTACTCACACTCAAGGGTCTATGCTACAGACCTTTCTGGATACTGATAGCCTATGAATGTAACAGGGTTGAGTGTATAAAAGACAATTAAGTCAACCACACATCATTAATATCTTTAACTTTATTAATAAGATCCCATCTTAAACATTTATTATTCTATTTTAAAGGCCACTAATTTTACCAATAAAATATCATTTCTCAATCTGCTGGCTGAAGGATTTATAATACCTCCCTCTGAATTGTGTGCTTCCAGATAAAAAGGGAGAATTAACTGCAAAAGTGTAAATTCTTGATAAGGACAGTGACATCTTTATAATTAAAGCTCAAGATAATCAGTCTGTATGTACTATGAAACTCTGTAACCTGACACATTTAAAGTAAGTTATGAATAACATCACATATAGTCTCTTAATGTGAATTAATCTGAAAATGACTAAAATTGGATGTTCTTGGAAGACCTCTGTGAAGTTCCATTAAAAACTTAAATGTAAATTACTAGAAGTAGTTGCAGAATGTGCAGAGTAAGATCTAAATGAATGAAAAATAAGGCAAAAGCTCTAGGCAGAAGCTTATCTTATTTGGGAAGTGGGAAGAAAAGTAAAGGAGAACAGGGAAACAAGGAGAAATTAGTAAGGTGGTATGAAAGGAAATAATAAAAGAATGCAAGGTAGGCTAAATCCTGTAGGAGGAACTTGAAGGCCCAGGAAAGAGTTTGCGTTTTGCAACCAATGTAATAGAAAAGCATTGGACATTACAAGCTAGAAATAATATAATATTACATATATTAATAGAGGATTATTCTGGCTTCTGTGGACTGTAGCAAAGTGATATTTGAAAGGGAAAAGTCAATTAGAGTTGGTTGCTGTATTCTAGTGGAGAAATAATGGCTGTGTGCAGTAGCACGGTAATAGAGGAAGTAGGAAGTAGTAATTTGATTTTGAATAAAATGTAAAACTAACATGACTTGCTGATGAATTGGATGAGGGGGCAGTAACAATAGTAAAGGAATCAAGAATAGTTTAGTTGTGCATTTTAAAATAACTGAAAGAGTATAACTGTATTGTTTGTAACACAAAGGATAAATGCTTCAGGTGATGGATATCTCATGTAACCTGATGAAATGATTACGCATTGCCTGTCTGTATCCAAATATCTCATGTAACTCATAAATATATATACCTACTACATACCCACTAAATCAAAAATAAAAGAAAATTTTTAACAATTAGATACTGAGAATAGTAAGAGACCTCTCTTATTCCTCAGTTAATGCCAGGGAATGACAGCTGAACTGTAATGATAAAGAAGCTGCATGAAGAAGCAAAACAGATAATTTGAGTTTGGGATCTGTGCAGCTGGATGCTATTTGGAGCATTAATTGAGGTGGGATGACAGAAAAAGACACAGGGCTGGAGATAGGCAGGAATCCAGTATTTTAATTTTGACCTGTTGAGTATGAGATACCAATAAGACATCTAAGTGGAGAAGCCACATATGCAATTGAATATACAAGTCAGATGCTCAGAGGAAGTGTCACAGCCAGAAATGTAAAGTAGAAGATCATCGCTTCTTGTCCACTTTGGCAAATATAAGACTTCTACCTCTAGTCAGAAAAGTCATCCAGCTTTATTTCTGGGAGACCTAAGGACATCTTACTTGAACTTACACGTGGCTCTCTTAACAGGAGATGTCTGCTCTGCTCAGTTTTTCTCTATCCCACTTTCCATTCCCATTGAAGATACATTATAGGTGTTTCCAATCACCCACCAAACTGGCTCATACCCACCATGAGCATACTTATATTCAGTTTAAATGTAGTGTCTACCCATGTTCCCAAACCTTCAGTACCAATTACACTATAGCTTCAGGATGAAACTGTACATTGCAATCCATTACACAAGTAAATCATCACACAGAATTTTTTTTTACTCTATCATATTTTATTAACATACATTTGTATATTTCTCAGCATCTTCTTTGACAATTAATAATATAATTTACTATTTACTTTTTTTCTGCAGTTCTTTTCTCTATTAAGAATCAACTAGTGGCTCACGCCTGTAATCCCAACACTTCGGAAAGCCAAGGTGGGCAGATCACGATGTCAGGAGATCAAGACCATTCTGGCTAACAAGTGAAACCCTGTCTCTACTGAAAATACAAAAAATTAGCCGGGCATGGTGGCAGGTGCCTGTAGTCCCAGCTGCTCAGGAGGCTGAGGCAGGAGAATGGTGTGAACCCGGGAGGCGGAGCTTGCAGTGAGCCCAGATGGCGCCACTGCACTCCAGCCTGGGCGACAGAGCGAGACTCCGTCTCAAAAAAGAAAAAAAAGAATCAACCAGGATGCCCTAATCTTGCTTGGGGGAGCAAAGATAGGCCTGCTACCACATTCAGTGGTTATCTGAAAACATGAAACCTTTCTGATAATGTTTTTTTATCAAAATGTTTTATTCTTTATCTTTCTCTAGTGGATATTTTGAGTATTACTATTTGTGTTTGTGTATTTATGTACTCTTGAGAAATATTGAAGTTTAATCTGTGGATATTTGTGTGAGGCCATTCTTGTGTTGCTATGAAGAAATACCCAAGACTGTGTAATTTATAAAGAAAAGATATTAAATTGACTTATGGTTCTGCCAGCTGAATATCCTATGCAGCATCGGGCCAGCATCTGCCTGGCTTCTGGGGAGGCCCCAGGGATCTTTCAGTCATAAAGGAAGGTGAAGTAGGAACAAGCATGTTACATGATAAGAGTGGGAGGAAGAGGGAGAGTGGGGAAGAGGTGCCACATATTTGTAAACAACCATATCTCATGAAAACTCATTCGCTATCACGAGGACAGCTCCAAGTCAGAAGGGATCTTTGCTGATGAACCAAACACCTCTCAGCAGGCCCCATCTCCAACAATGGGGATTATATCTCCACATGAGATTCAGAGAAGACATCCAAACTATTTCAGTATTGTATAGTTTTTGATATGCCTTGAAGCTGGCTTTATGTTCAAAGTATAAAAAAGTACAAAGGTATTTATAAATCACATATAATACATATACAAGAAAATAAATATATTCATTAGAATAGCATATAAATTATATTTTAAATTCTCCATACTAAAGTAATAAGACCACATACTTTGTTAAGTATTTCCTGGAAAACTATATGATTATTTTATTGAGTCAAGTGACAAAGTAACTTATTAAGGGAAAAGAGACACCATAATATTTACGGTCCATGTTTCATGTTTCAAAAATCAAAACTTCATTGAGGGAGAAAAATTATCAAGATATTTAACCCAAGCTATTGTTTGGTTATTAATCTTTATTATTTATTAGTTAGAGAAACAACATAAATGCTCCCTGTTAAAATAGCAGAGTCATACACATTGATTTATCAGTTTCGGACATGTTATAGTTGAGATGCTTATTAAACATGAATAGGAATATGTTAAGAAGGAAGCTACAAACAGAGTTCAGGTGGGAGGTCTGGACTACAAATATAAATTCAAGAATCATCAGCATATATGGGATTTAAGGTCATGAGACTAGATGAGAATAGAAAGAAAATGTGCTGTTGATTTTTTTTTTTTTTTAAAGGAAGAGGTACAAGGTTTAAGCTCTAGGGCACTCTGATGTTAGGAGATCAGGTAGAAATAAAGAGACTAGTAAGAAGCATTCAGAGAAGAAGAAGAAAAAACAGATGAGTGTGTTGTCTTGGTGGCCAAGTAAATTCAATGTTTTCTGTAGAAAACTGTGAGCAACTGAATTAAATGCTACTGACAGTTCAAGTAAAATAAGGAGTATTTCAGCTTCCCAGGGTTGATATGGTTACTGCCTCACAGTTCTGAAGTCTAGAGGTCTGAAATCAGGATGTCAGCAGGGCCCTGCTCCCTCTCCAGACTCTAAGGGAGATTCCTCCCTTGCTTCTGCCAGCCTTTGGTGGTTGTTGACAACTCTTGGCATTTTGTGGCTTGTGGCATCATAACTCCAATCTCTGCCTTTATTATCACATAGCTTTTTCTTCTGTGCATTTTCTGTGTGTCTCTGTTTTCTCTTTTTTAAGAACAGTAGGCATTGAATTAGGTCCCACTCT
Organism: Macaca fascicularis; assembly: GCF_037993035.2. Lineage (NCBI taxonomy): Eukaryota > Metazoa > Chordata > Mammalia > Primates > Cercopithecidae > Macaca > Macaca fascicularis. The sequence goes on from NC_088381.1 coordinate 152,367,132, forward strand.
AATCCAGTATGAGCTAATCTTAATAATTATATCTTTAAAGACTCTCCTTTCAAGAGGTCACATTTTGAAGTTCTGGGTAAATATGAGTTTTGGGAGGCTCTATTCAACCTAGTATAAGGACTAAAAATTAACTATTGAACTTAGCTATGTGAAAGTTCTTGGTGACCTACACAAGGAAAAATGGAATGGAGTGGAGTAGAGTGGTAGACGGAAAAACATATGTACTGCTTTGGGTTCAACAAGATAGGTGGGAAGAAATTAGAGAAAAGGAGAATAAACAATGTGAGGCAAAGGAGGGCAAAAAATCATACATAACCTACAAGATCAATGGAATCACAAGAGTTTTGTTTTGCTTTAGTTTGGTTATGTTTTGATTTTCCTTTAATCTTGGTGAAACAATATTTTTCTATCTTAGTGAAAAACATGTGATACTGAATGGAACACCCTTTCTTAAAAAAATAGAAAGATTATTAGTGAAATAGTTTCCTTGAGTAAGCAAGAATAAACGAGACCCTGTGCTTATGAGGTGGCATGGTCTTAGCCAGGAAGAGAGGGAATTCATTGTGTGCAATGAGAACAGCACAATGGCAGAAAAATGGGTAGATGAAGAGATAACAGTTTGTGGATATCTCCTCTGATTGCTTCAAATTTCTCAGGAAAATGGAAAGCCGTCTACCAGCCTTACCTTGAAATGCCTGGAGATACAAGAGGAAGCAAGATTTACAAATATTTAATAAAGACAGAAGGGATACATGTTATTTTTATAAATTTACAGACAGAAATTAAGGCATAATAGGAATTCGCTCATGTGTGATACAAGTAGTAGGGAATTTTCACAACTCTCAATAAAATCTTGAAATGGCTAATGAAGATAAAGAAAGGCTGATTAAGGAGATTAAATAATAAGTAAATTTAAAAGTTCTTTCTAAAATTGCAATCTGAATACTTTTATATTCCAAATATTAGCATATCAATAGAAATAAAGTGAAGAGATTGTTCATCTCTACCCAAATAGAATGAAAATATTTATGGGTTTCTAATTTCCAAGATGGTATCAGTAAACACAGGCAGAATTACTCAAGCATCTTAACTTCTTAAAATTCTTTGGAATGTAATTAAAAGTATGCAATACAGAGAGAAGAAAATACTTGAACCTTATCTAAGTTGTTTGACTTATTTAACAGTTTTTTAAAAAATTAATGTGATAAATCTGTAACATAATCAGAAATACAATAGTTAAATTTGTCATTGTTAGAATAGTTATTATTACTGAATGACTATGTGCCCTTAAAAACAGAGGAATACCTGTGAAACCTCAGAACAGGACGACCTCTTAAAACTACTATTGTTCGCTGTTCCAAATAAATGTATCATGGAGTTGAGATAAATGTTAGGTCACTAATGGCATACCTAACAATCTGCTAACTGTTAGATGTAATAAAAATATGTCTTTATTAGTCTTATAACAAACATTTAAAAAAACCTATGTTCCACTAGTCTTAAGGAACAGATCACATGTATATTACATATGCATGCATAAATTTGAGTCTCTTATTTTCTATTCTGTGGGCTCAGTAAAATTATGCAGCATATGTAATTACACAGACACACACATACATATTTATCCCACTTAATATGGCTATACAAAGGATTACCTAGATGACTTGATATGCGATTGACAAGATGTATATACCCTTACATTTATATATAAAGATATAATAATATAGCTCTGGGTACAAAATAAAAGTATAAATTTAGAGACATATATAGCTACACATACACTTACATATATACACATATATTCCATATGTATATTAATATGTCTTTTTATCCATATTAACTATATTATTGACTGAATCTTTGTGTTCCACCTAATGATACACATATAATGTTTTGAAATCCTACCACCAATGTGTTGATAGTTGGAGGTGGGGCCTTTGGGAGGTGATTAGTATCTGATGAGATCATGAGGGTGGAGCCTTCAGGAACCTGATTAGTTGTCTTATAAGCATAACTAGAATGCTTGCTTCTTCTCTCTGCTTGAGTCCCCATCATGGGAAGATAAAATGAGAAGATGGCAGTCTACAAACTAGAAGACAGCCCTCACCTGACACTACCCCATGCTGGCACTTTCATCTTGGACTTCCAACCTCCAAAACTATGAGAAGTAAATTTCTGTTTCTAAGCCACCACGTGTATGGTACTTCATTATAGCAACCTCAAACTAAGACAGACTGTTAAAATATATGAACTGAAGACTAAGCTCTGCTTTTTCTGTCTTGCCCAAATTCCTATCTGACAGGTCTAGGGAGTCATGCCCTACAAATCATAAATTCTCATCAGATGGGTTTTAATTAACCCTATATCGTGACTTACTTTCCAATCTAACTGTGGCATAGCATTATGTGACAAAGAAGAAAGTCAAAACATTTTACCCCAAAACATGTTTTTTTGCCATATTTTGAAATGGCCCTGCAAAGCTGTCCTTTGTGGGGGGAAAATTGCATCTGTAAAGAATCTCTGTTAACATAGCTAGATCTTTTTCTTCCAGGACCTCTCAATCCTGAAGAGATTGGTTAAGAGCCTAGAACCTTTTAAAGATCTGAATAGGCAACACTTGTCATCTATCATCGCTAAGGGCAGCCACTATAAGACTTCAAAAGAACCTTGGTCTTCACAGTCTTTTATCTTAATCTGAACATTTTCTTTCCAGCTATCCCAAGTCTTTAAACAAACTCAACCTTTCTGCCTTTCTGGAGCAAACCAATGTATTTCTTAAATATATTTCATTGATATCTTATGCCTCACTAAAATGTATAAAACCAAGCTGCACCTCAACAGCCTTGAGCACATGTTCTCAGGACCTCCTGAGGGCTGTGTCACAGGCCATGTTCACTCATATTTGGCTCAGAATAAATTTTGTCAAATATTTTGCAGTGCTGGACCCCTTTCATTAACAGGATATTAACTTGATGCAAAATATGTCCTTTTTAAAACATGAGAAATGTCAAATAATATGTACTTGTTTTACAATTATAAGGTCATTTCTTCAAAAAATACAGATATTTTAAAACATTATGGATGATTTTGTAAGTCAGAGTATCTTGTTATGAAGGCTTATGGGCCAGTGTGTATTTGGGACACTGTGCAGAATATACCCACCAACACAGAAGCCTGTATTCAGAAAAAAATACATGTCCACAAAAAAAGTCAATTACCATTTAAAAAATAGTAAACTTATTTTTTAAAGGGATCATAGGCTGTCCATAGGCAATCTTTATTACTTTGGTAGTGGGCATAAGGCAATGAGAATTTAGCTATCAGGGACATCTGGACCTTGCTCAAAGAACTTATTTTCAACAATGTACAGTACAACAATCAACACAGCGAATTTGTGTTGTAGAAATAACCACAAGAAATATCAGCACTTCAGATAAATTTTAGTAAGTGTTTAACATATTTTTCAGAATCTACCTAGTTGCTTGCTTAGCTTGGAAATTCGTTAGGACATGTCTGAATAATTTATAGGAGAATATACATTAAAATATTTTACTAATGAGCAGAGCGAGTGGGAATAAATGTGTGACACCTGTAGGACATTATGCCATTTTTGTGTGTGGAAAATTGCACAGGATTCTGACACTTTTAGTACACTGTTAAAGAGGTACTTCACACATTATGCCATTGACTTTCCAATAAACCATTAAATACCTTTTTATTCCTAACATAACTATTTAACTGCTAGACCAACATAACCCTGCCGGAAGCCTCAGTAAATTGTGCAGACGTTTCCACCCCAAAGAGGTAGGATTCAATAGCCTGGGTGCAAAGATCATTAGGCAGTGTAGATTTCAAGCAAGGTGTTAGTGTCTTCTGAATTGCAGAAATAAAACAATTTTTTTCATGTAGTAGTGGCACTCTCTTCACACTTGCCTGGTTATTACAGAATAGGCACAGCAAACTCAGGATTGAGAGTAACTTGAAAGCTAGAAATAGAAACAAAATCACTATAATTTCAAAGGAGTTGCAACATACTCCATCTTTCCACATATATCATTGGAAAGACCAAAGAAAATAATACATAAAATACAGAAAACTCATTAGTGCTCTTAAAGTACTCTTCTCATCTCTTCCTAATGTAGCCGGTTCATCAGTCTGATTCAGTCACTCCTTCTCTTCTCTCCTATCTACCTCTAGTTTACCCCTAGCATGATGCATTTCATTGTTTGGATTTGTGTTCTCTTTGATTATAGGTAATGAATTCAGAGGGCCTCTTATTAAGTAAGTGCCTTTCACTTGGTAAGCATTAGAAACTCAAAAATGAGTGACAGGCCAGGTGTGGTGCCTCGTGCCTGTAATCCCAGAACTTTGGGAGACTGAGGCAGACGGATCACCTGAGGTCAGGAGCTTGAGACCAACCTGGCCAACATGGTGAAACCTCATCACTACTAAAAGTATAAAAATTAGCCGGGCGTGGTGATGGGTGCCTATAATCTCAGCTACTTGGGAGGCTGAGGCAAGAGAATTGCTTGAACCCGGGAGTCGGAGGTTACAGTGAGCCAAGATTGTGCCACTGCACTCTAACCTGGGCAACAGAGTGAAACTCTCTCAGAAAAAAAAAAAAAAGAGTGACTACTGGATAAATTAATGAGGAAATGTATGAATATATGAATACAATAATAAAACATACACTGATGAATAGAGTTGACTCTTAAATAGAACAGATTTTGAACTATGTGGATCCACTTATAGACAGCTTCTTCTACCTCTGTCGCGCTGAGACAGCAAGACCAATCCATCCTCATACCCCTGCTCCTCAGCCTAGTCAATGTGAAGACCATGAGGACGAAGACCTTTATGATGATCCACTTCCATTTAATGAATAATAAATATATTTTTATTTTGATTTTCTTAATAAAATTTTCTTTTCTCCAGTCTACTTTATATTGAAAATACAGTATAAAATATTTATATATAACATACAAAATACATGTTAAATGACCGCTTGTGTTATCAACAGGGTTTCTGGTCAACAGTAATCTATTAATAGTTTTGGAGGAGCCAAAAGTAATACATGAATTTTTGACTGTGCAGGTGGTGGATACCCTAATCCTCACATTGTTTAAGGGTTAATTGTAAAGCCAAAAGGGTAGGTGGTTTTTTTTTTAAGTAGAAATATTTGTGCTCACAGTCTTGAGATGTATCTATGTATCCCTTGTTAAATTAACTTTCTCACCACCTCAATTCTTCAGTACCAGCATTTTTCTTTATTGCATCTTTTCTATATGTTTCCATTAACTCGTGTGTGTGTGTTTCTGTCTGTGTGTGTGTAAATCCAGGAGAGCCAATGGTAGAGTTTCAGTCTGAGTCTGAAGGCCTGACAATTAGGATTGCTGACAGTATAAATTACAGCTTGAGTCTGAGTGTCAAGGCAGGAGAAAACCAATATACCAGCTCAAATAAGGTTATACAGAGTTCTACCCCTCTCTCTTCTCTCTCTTACTCATATTTTTTCTATTCAGGTATTCAACAGATTGGATGAAATCCACCCATATTGGGGTAAACAATATGCTTCACTCAGTCTTTACTAATTCAGATGTTAATCTCATCCAAAACACCCTCACAGACACACCTGTAATAATCTTTAATGAAATGTCTAGATATTATGTTGTCAAGTTGATGCAAAATTATCATCGCAATACCTTATCTATCATCCGTGTGTGCCTGTGTGTATGTGTATGTAGGTATAAGACTTAGTCACTGATGTACACATCCTTATCCAAATAAGCACTTCATTTGAACATGATGATGATAGGTAAGCATTGCTTAGAATAGTAAAGAAAAATTATCTGAAGCCATCACATCATGAAAAATTAACCATAATATAAATTTTATTAAAAGACAATATTTTTTTTCCTATGTAGGGTGGCACTAAATTAAAACTTAATTATTCAGTCAAACTTAATAGTACATGTCAGTTACGGATAGCTACTGGGAATACAATAGGCAAAAACATAAAGTTGAAAGAATAAGACACCAGTACGTTTTGTTGTCTTTATATAGTTTGGTAAGCTTGGTTTCAATCCGGGGAAAAAAGAAAAGCAGCTGAGATGAGTAAAAAAGAAATCAACATGTATATAAGTGCCATTTTTTTTTAATCCAACACAGGGTCTTAATATCCCTTAATGCAAATTCTTAGCTTCAGTCAAATCAACCTCCTTACTGTTTAGACTATCAGAGAGGTAAATTATCCTTACCCTGATACTTTTGTTTCCATAGACATTTGCCATCATTTTGTGTTTAAAACACCTTTATGATATGTGCTAAAAAACCCTAGATCATGAGTTGAAAAACAGACTACCAGTGTAACTATTGCTATTGTGCTTTTTCCAGATGAATATTAACTGTCAGAACAGAAAAGGTAGCCTGACTCAAACCATTCCTTGGCAATGGAAAGTGAAAGTACCGGAGCAATGATATCATCAAATAACCCAGTTTTCTTACTTTCTTTTGCATTCTGCAGTGTCACGTTGTCCTAACGTTGTAGGAGTTATTAAGACATTATTTTAAGCAGATAGAGAGGAAAAGGGCTCCTTGGGAGGTTTTCCTTGTTTAAGCATCTCTGGGAAAGTTTCTTGTAAAGCCCTGGCTCTCAGAGCCAGGCTGGCAATCTTCGATATGCAAATGCAGACCGTTAGAAACTGGGTCCACCCAACATGGTGATTCCAGCCGCGGCCTTCTTATCTTGCTCCACATGTCCCTGGCAACACGGCTAACTCCATATATCGCCACGTGTGTAGAACATCATGGAGCCCTGCATTTGCATATTAAAAGGCTAGGGTGGGAGGGCCAGCTTTTTCTGGGTCATGTGAATGACATGCCTGGTCAAACCAATTCCCTGAGCCTTATACAAATCTGACACCACCTCCTCCAGCCTTTGCATACATACCTGGCTTGTGTCCAATGCACTTGGGACTTTCGGCTTTGGAGCCCCCACCCCCACCCCCGGCTCTATCTCTGAACAGGGGAGCTTCTTTCTTCTGTCTTCTCCCTTCCTTCTTGCCTATTAAATTCTCCACTCCTTAAAATCACTCCACGTGTGTCCGTATCGTTTTTTCTAATTCGACATGAGGACCAAGAACCCTGGTGTTCCTTCACTCCTCAGAGCCTTATCACTAAACCTGGATCCTAGGCCAACCCAAATTTATGATAGGTGCCAGAGTTTCCTGGAGCTACTGCTTCTTCATGCTTGTCATGTAGAAAGAAGGTTTAACCTTATTGATCTGACTGAGGACTCATACCTGCACCTGACCTTATCACTGTGACAAGCAGCATGAAGGGACTGACTGGCTTAGGTGACATTATTCACAACACAACAGAAGTAAGAGGTGGTGCCAACTTCCGCACAATCAGATCATCCCCAAATTAATATTTGGGGATGCTGCAAAGTAAAAACCTGGTGGAAAGCCGCTAAAAAAGATTGCCAATGTCAGAGACAGGACTGTATTAAAAGCAGGGGGATATGACCCCAAAATTAAATTCCCTAGGAAGGAAATGCAAAGCACACGTGATTTGCAGTCCTTCAAATGTGATAGCCAGGATTTTAGAGTTAAAAATTAACATAATTGATGAGGTAGTAAACTGCTAATATTCCATATTGTTTATTAGCAGAGATTTATAGGGTTAGATAAATCACATTTTATTTAAAAAAAAATAGAACTTTCTCTTACACGAATCCAGTTTCAAGCAGTAGTTTTAAGTATTGGGACAAGTTCATACATGAGAAAGTTGTGTTAAAAAATTCTGCTAGTGATAGTACAATCCTTATGATGCTAACAGTTCTGCAAATGCTAACCATAAGCGGTCGTAATCTATACTTAATATTTCCCAAACATGGAACAAGTGTACAGAAAAAGTGATAACAAATTTAAACTGTAGCCTAAAAACCTGGGCTCTCCAGTTGGTTAATCAGGTTAGAACCATCAATTTTATTTTTAAAAACACAAACTTCTTTTACTTTCTCTTGCTTTATATCAAAACAGTTCTACACACCTCCTCAAGTTAGCTTCTAGACCACTTCCATTTAGACATTCCCTGGAGTGGTTCTTTCAAGAACGCGACTCAGTGGCTACTTTTTCTTTAACAATGAGACTTGATGATGTTGAAGAGCCCATCTAAGATTCATACTTCTTGTTTTTATAAAAATTGAATACCAAAAATTGACAATATGATCTGGGAGCAGAAGGATCTCCAAAGCAAAGATATTTGCATACGGGACCAACAAATAAATCATTTTCTTAGTTTATTGCAAATATACATAAAATTTTCATGTTAATTAATTCAATTAGTTTTCACTAGGTCAGATCTCAGTCACCTTATGGTAAAGGTCATTCATTGTTTCTGACTACAACACTAAGCAATTCATTTTTATTAAGCTCTGTTAAAGTTTACTTGAAATTTTTTCTCCATTCCTTTCCTCCCTTCTCCTTCCCCTCCCTCCCTTCCTTCCTTCCTTCCTTCCTTCCTTCCTTCCTTCCTTCCTTCCTTCCTTCCTTCCTTCCTTCCTTCCTTCCTTCCTTCCGTTCTTCTTTCCTTCCAGAAATTCATCCACACAGAATTAAATAAATTAGTTTATTTGAATTACATTCCAATGATCTGAAATGTTGCACTGAGGCATACAACCACATTTCCTTCCATGATTTTATACCAGACATGTTAACATGGCTTCACACTTTCTGTGATCTCATTCTAGGGTAGAAGTTAAACTGCTCTAATGACTGCTAAGTGTGATGAGACCTCAAACCTTTCAATAATCTGAAACATATTGCTACAGTCTCATTAAGATGTCACTTTGTTCAAATATGAGTGTATGTCTTCATTATCTCAATTCTTGGCATATTGCTTTAAAAAACACTGTTTCAAGTTTCTCAGATGACATGGCATGTTCACATGTCCACAACATCCAGACAAGTTTGAAAATTCTTCCAGACAAACTGATGACCTTTTTTTTTTTTTTAATTTTTAACCACTAATGACTCATGACTGAGGGCAGAGCTCTTGGCTTTGTTAGTGTTTTCTACACTACACTCAAGTTCATTCAGGGTGTCATTTCAACAATGTGTGATGTGTCAACTTCAAAAATTAAACAAACCAGACAACACAGCACTTGCACTACAAAGAACTTGTTTTATTCTCGACCTTCCATTGCTAGCTAAACTGCTCCAAATTTTGTTCCCCACACATCCCACATCTGGCTCAATTCCAGCTTCCGTTTTCTGTTTATTCATCTAAAATTTGTTTTACCAGCTGAGCAATGTACTCCAAGTTTTTCTCATTTAAAGATCTTGTCTCTTTATGCAAATGTTTCATTTCTGACCCAGGGGTTACTGAAAATGTAATCTGTTCTTTCTTTTTTTTCTTTCAGAAAAATTCTCGTAGCATATAAGAAAGACAATGATTCCTGAGTAAATCGAATAATTAGTTACTCATTTCTAAATCCAAAAATTTCGTTTCTACATGATGTCCTTGGTTGTAAATAAAAGGTGAATGCCAAAGTTAGAACTGTAAATTAGAAGTATAGCCATCCCTGGGCATCCAAGGGGTACTGGTTCCAGAATTCCTCCATGGATACCATAAGCCATGGATGCTCAAGTCCCTTACACAAAATGATGTGGTGTTTGCATATAATGTACACACATCCTTTGTTTACTTTAAATCATCTCTGGATTACCTGTGATACCAAATATAATGTAAATATTATGTAAATTATAGTTATACTATATTGTTTAGGGAATAATCACAAAGAACAAAAATGTCTGTACACTTTGGGTACAGACACAATCATCCTTTAATTTTTTGCCCCAAATATTTTTGATCTGAGATTGGTGGAACTCTTGAACACAGAGCTGACAAATATGGAGAGCTGACATCAAAGAACAAGTCATATACATCTATATATGTACACACGGAAAATGTGAAAAACTTAAAGGAATACATTTAATTTTGAGTATTTATACTTCCCTCTCTACAAAGCAAAAATTTATGCATGTTTAGTCAGCGTCCTAACCCTCTTTTGAGGCATAAAATCATAGCAGTAAAAGAAAAGTTAAAGAAAACTGAGAAACCACTGATCCACTAACATGCAGCTGAGTCAGGGGAAATAAGACTTGTGAACAATCCAACGTGGTCTGAATTTGGGAAACAGTGATTATGAGGAGCATGAACTTGAATGAAAGAGACATAGAATCAGCTGCATGGAGAGTGAGCATGGATCAGAAAATAGTAATAAAAAAAAAACATAATTAAGGCCATTTTGACTATTTATTTATTTATTTTTTATTTTTTTGAGATGGAGTTCTGCTCTTGTTACCCAGACGAGAGTGCAAAGGCGTGATCTCGGCTCACCGCAACCTCTGCCTCCTGGGTTCAAACGATTGTCCTGCTTCAGTCTCCCGAGTAGCTGGGATTACAGGCATACACCACTATGCCCAGCTAATTTTGTATTTTTAGTAGAGATGGGGTTTCTCCATGATGGTCAGGCTGGTCTCAGGCTCCTGACCTCAGTTGATCCACCCGCCTTGGCCTTCCAAACTGCTGGGATTACAGGCAAGAGCCACTGCGCCTGGCTTGATTTATTTTTTAAATGACATTTGCTATTATCATGAAAGACTAGAACAAAGATGTTAAATTTAATTTTTATCTCGTGGTAAGTTGATATTTCTTTGACTACAACCTTGTCATGTCAAAACAGGGCCATGAGCAATGAGATATTATTCAGTTCATATATATTGATGTTGATATTTACAAACTTTTAATAGTGGTTACGTCTCATGAGAAAGGTTGAGAATAAATGAAGGTAGATTTCTATATTTATTCTCTGCATTATCGTATAATGAATACTTTTAGCAAGTATGCATTACTTTTTACAGTTCGAAAATAAACAAGCACATTTTCTACATGTTATGACACTAACATTTTGATGCTCTACTTGGAACTTATTTAATAATGAGATAAATATTACTTAGGATATAATAAAGAATAGCATCAGGAAAAATATATAATTTTGAACAATTCCATTGCAGCAAATTCTAAGAATTTTCACATTATCCCAAAGCCACTTGAATTTCAGCTCACAACATCCCCACACATCTACCCAAATAAAGTATTTTGTAAGAAAGTCTTTTTGACCTGGTTATATCTCATCCTTCTTGAGTGCTGGCATTTACCATGATAATTTAACACTATCCCAGTCCATTTTGTACCATATCTCAGTCCTCCCAAAACTTCTCAAGCTTGTAATCTGTCCCCTGAGACTCTCAATCTATTTTGATTCTAAGATACAATTTATTTATTATGTAAATCCTCACAAAAAAATGTTAGGAAGAGTCTCAGATGAGAAAGATTGAAATATGTTACTGAAAATGTAAAAAAGAAAATCTAGTAATAGATATCTCGGGTATCTCTTGCTCCTTCTGTTGGGGAATTCTCATGTAATATTGATTCCAGATACCAATACTCAAATATACACAGACACTCAAATATTCAAATAGAGACCTTCTACACTGATCATGATAAAACTGAAAGAGTTCTGCTGTAGAGAAGTAGCATGTCCCTCACTACAGAGAAAGCAACATAAATCAGCCTTTTTTTTCCTAGTTGCTCCTTATCAACAGAACAAATTAGTAATTTTTATAAAGATATATGCTTAAGTAACTTGGTAAAATTTTATATCTAATCTATATACTATCTTCCAGATGTGCTTGAAAATGAGAAGTCAAAAATCCCCTTTCTCTTACCTGTGAGGTAGATCCAGTATACAGTGTTTCTCTGTTTCTCTTTTTAAAAATATGATTTAGGCTCAAAGTAGAATTAGAAATCTTGGTATCAGATTAATATCATAAATAGAATGGACTTCCCAAATCATACAACAAAAAGTAAATATATGGATATTTTCATAAATGAGGATTGTAATCTTATGCCCGATAATGTAGACAATTGCTTTTTTTAACATGTAGAATAGTATGTTAAACAGAGTAGGTATCAATATAATGTTTCCGATTGATGAAAAAAGTTTAAATCCATTGTTATTAGTCCGTTCTCATGCTGCTATAAGGACATACCAGAGACTGGGTAATTTATAAAGGAAAGAGGTTTAATTGACATAGTTCCACAGGGCTGGGAAGGCCTCAGGAAACTTACAATCATGGCAGAAGGGGAAGCAAACACATTTTTCTTCAAAAGGTGGCAGGCGAAAGAAGAATGAGTGCCCAGTGAAGGGGGAAGCCCCTTATAAAACCATCAGCTCTCATGAGAACAAACTCACTATCACAAGAACAAGATGGGAGAAACTACCCCCATGATTGTCTCCACCTGGACCTTCCCAAGACACGTGGGGAATATGGGAACTCCAATTCAAGATGAGATTTGGGTGAGGACACAGCCAAATAATATCACCATTTCTGAAAAATTATCAGATAGAATGAGTTTCCTTGCTGACAATAAAAAGATTAAAACCAGCAGAATACAACCCAGAATAGCCAAAGAGAACATCTTCTAATGTGAAATCTCCTTAAACTCAGTTTCTCTTATGACATTCTGGTTCATTCAACACAAATAAACAAAAGTCCTATATGTGAATACCAGCACTCACATGACTCTTTCAAGACTAAAGATAGACAATGAATGAGAAAGTGCTTCTAAATGGAAAATACTGCTCTTAAGCATGCAATATTGCCATAACAACACTGAACAATAACGAAGATTGGTATAATTATTTTTTCAGAGATCAAACTCACAGATGTGCTTCCAAACTTCCAGATGCCTAAAATAACCCGTCTCTGCATTTGTATGTCCTTTGTTCAAATAATGCATCAACCACATTTTGATCATGTTCTAAAAATTCATTTTAGTGATAATTTTCAAGAGGTGAAACTTCCTTTGGAAAAAAGAGAATATCTATTTTACTAGTCCATAGTTTCATCTTCTTGTGCATTTTAATTTCTAGTGTTTTAGGCTGAATTATGTATCCCTAAATTTTCTATATTGAAGCCCTAACCCCCAGTACCTCAGAATGTGACTGTATTTGGAGACAGGAAGAGATGATTAAATCAAAATGAGGCTTTTAGGGTGGGCCCTAATGCAATCTGACCGCGTCTTTATAAGAACAGGAAATTTAAGGACACAGACAGGACAGGGTGTATGCTCACAAAGAAAAGGAGATAAAGGTAAGCCAAGGAGAGAGGCCTCAGCAAATACTAACCCTTCTGACATCTTGTTCTTAGACATCTAGCCTCCAGAACTAGAAGAAATTAAGTTTTTGTTGTTTAAGTCATATAGTGTGTGGTATTTTGTCATGGCAGCCCTAGCAAACTAATACATAGATTTTTGGGAAAAATTGTTGTAATGTATTCATATCCATAATGAATCTACAAGCTGTAAAAATATTTTATGCCCACACTTGCTTCTTAAAACAAGAGAATGCACACATTTTAGCAATTTTTTTCTAGTTTAAAATTTAAGAGACATGTTTAAAGTTAGGCTTAGATCCAAGGTTTCTGTGTATCTCACCAAGAAGACATGAGCTGCTCACAAAATAAGTCTTTAGAAACCTCCACTGCGTTTGCCTCTGATTCAGTCCACATAGGATATGATTTTGCTGTAGCCGGTGGGCTAAGAAGGCCTTGAGAACCAGACTCCAGGTTCATTCCACTCTTCTGCCACAGGCCTCAAGTCTACTCAGTAACAATACACCAGATGACATCATTCGAAAGTTCAGAGACAAATTACTCCATGGGCAGGTACTTTGGTAAATCTATACACAATAGTCCCCTCTTGTCCATATTCTAAGATCTGCAGTGGATGCCTGAAACTGCAGATAGTACTGAACTCTTTTCTACACATACATACCTACAGTCAAGCTTAATTTACAAACAAGACACAGTACAAGATTAACAACAGTAATTAGTAATAAAGTAGAATAGTTATAACAATATTCTATCATCCCAACTCCTACACTCTCTGGCTAGTATTAAGTAAAATAAGGATAACTTGACCACAAGCACAGCAATATCATACTGGAACAGTTGATCTGATAACGGTGACAGCCGCTAAGCAACTGTATATCTAGAGCGTGAATTCAGGGTGTGACAGAGCAGGGAAACTTGAGGTTTTATCACATTACTGAGAACGGTGAGCAATTTGCAAATGATGAATTATTTATGAAATGTTCTGTTTAATATGTTTAGACCACGGTTGACCACAGGTAACTGAAACCGTAGTGAAATCTCAGATAAGGAGGGACTACTATATTTACTGGAATTACTTATCATTTCTCATTATTATTATACTTGTATCTTTAAGCATCTCTGGGTTTTGTCTGAAGGGAAAATAAAAAAGTTCTTTTGTATTGTCAGGCTTTCCACAGATGCCTTTTATGAGTTGATGGGACCTTCTTGGTATTTTATTTCATGGCCATATCTCACATAAACAGCATAAATACTTGCATCTCTGGTCAATGTATATGTATAGGATGTGTTCTACTGTTTATCTCCTCCTTCATCCAAGGTCCTAATTTTTTAGGGTGATAAAATTCAAGCAGAAATGTCTGAAAGCTTCAACCTCAAACTTAATTAAAATGTCTGTTTATCACCAAATATAACAGGCCATAAATTATATGGATGTTTTCATTTACTTGGTTTTGCAAACATGTCACTTTGATCAATATAAATCCGGCTTCACTCATGTACAGGAACAGTGTGAAAAGTGACAGCTCAATGATACACATATATATATATATTTTTTACCCTGACAGAATGAAAGAAGTCTTAGATGGAGAATTGTCAGTTGAGTCTAACTAGAAAGTTTAGAAACAAGGCAGGTAGGTCCCAAGTTGCATTAAAAAAAAAAAAAATCTCAAGAGTTTAAAGTAGGATAAAAGATTATCGCAAATTTTGGATGGACGTGAAGTTCTGCAATTTATATTATCATTTTAAATCACAAAGAAAAAGTATTTAAAAATGAAGAAATAGTAGATTTTTATTTACAGGGAAAACACAGAAAACAGGTCTGAGTATTTTCTGAAAGAAAACCGAAGAAGTATTATATGGTCATTGCTGAGAGAGAGACATGAAAATACTGGAGAAAAAATTTCATTAACAGAATACTTAAAAAAAAAAAAAAAAAACCTGGCCTAATGTTGAAATTGGAGTTAGAGAAGATAACAAAATAGAACCCTTTAGTGATCAACACCCCCACAGCAGTAACACCAAACTGAACAACTATCCACACACGAAAGTACCTTCGGAAGAGCCAAAAATCAGGTGAGTGATCACAGTACCTAGCTTTAACATTATATCAAGGAAAGAGGCATTGAAAAGTGTAGCAAAGACAGTCTTGAATTGCCCGTGCCACTAGTCCCCCATCCGTCCCTATAGCCATGTGGAACAGAGGGAGATTCTGTGCCTGTGGGAGAGAGAGCCGAGTGATGGTAGGACTTTGCATTGAAACTCAATGTTGTCCTGTCCCAGTGGAAAGCAACATGGGGCAGAACTTGGTGGGAACCCATAGAGGGAGCATTTATGGCAGCTCTAGCCAGAGACATATCATCCATCCCAGCAGCTGGAAGCAGAATTCTGCAAACCTTGCCACTGTGGGCTAACGTGCTCTGGGGTCCTTAAGAAACTTGATTGTTGAAGGCCACAGACACTGCAATTCTTAGGCAATTCCTGTGACTTTGCTAGACTCAGATATAGTGGACATGGGGTGCATGCAACCTAGTGAGACACCAGCTGAGTTGACTAAGGGAGTGCTTACATCACTTTTCCCCAACCCCAGGCAGTGCAGCTTCAGGAGAGACTCCTTTTTTCAGCTTGAGGAGAGGAGAGGGGAGAGTAAAGAGGACTTTGTTTTGCAACCTGGATATGCCAGCTTAGCCATAGTAAAATATGGCATTGGGCAGAGTCCTGAAGACCCCATTCATGCCCTAGCTCCCAAATAACGTTTCTAGACACACTGTGGATCAGAAGGAACCTGCTTCCTTGAAAGAAAGGACCCAGTCTGGGAAGGATTTAACACTCTCTTACTAAAGAGCCCTTGGGTCTTGAATAAACATCCGTGGTACCCAGGTAACACTCGTCATGGGCCCTGGGTGAGATCCAGTGCCATATTGGCTTCAGGTGTGACCCAGCCCATTTCTACCTGTGGTGATCACAGGGAGACTCCTTCTACTTGAAGAAAGGAGAAGGAAGAGGAAATGGGACACTGTTTTGCAGCTTAGGTACCACCTTGGCTACAGTGGGGTAGAATATTAAGTGGTCTTCTGGGGTCCCTGATTCCAGATGTTGGCTCCTGGAGGGTATTTCTGAACCTGCCTTGAGCCAGAGGGAGCCCATTGCCCTGAAGGAAAAAACCGAGACCTGGTAGCACACACCAAAAGCTGACTAAAGAGCCCTTGGGCCTTTAGTGAACATTGATGTTAGTCAAGCAGTACTTGCTGGGGGCCTAGGGCAGTGGTAGCCATGAGGAGAGATTCCTTTTGCATGAGGAAAGAAGAAGAAAGAGTGGGAAGGACTTTGTCCTGCAGCTTTGGTGCCAGTTGAGCCACAGTAGAATAGAACACCAAGTCCATTCCTAAAGTTCCTTACTTTAGGCCCTGGCTCACAGATGGTATTTCTGGAATGACCCTGGGCTGGGGCAGGAGGAAGTTCACCACCCTGAAGGGAAGGACACAGCCTAGCTGAATTCACCACCTTCGTGTGCTGACTGAAGAGTCCTTGGGCCTTGAGTAAATGTTGACAACAGCCAGGCAGTTGCTGCTGTAGACCTTGGGCAAGACCCAGTGTTGTGCTGGCTTCATGACCCACACAGTACCAGTGGTGGTGGCCACAAAGGTGCTTGTGTCACTCTTCTCATAGGCAGTTCAGCATGGACAGACTGATTGTTTCGGAGAAAATAAGGGAAGGGAACAAGTGTTTCTGTGTGGTAATCCAGGGAATTCTCCTAGATCTTACCCAAGACCACTAAGGCAGAACCTCTATGAGTCTGCAAGTGTCATGGTATTACTGGACTTGGGGTGACCCCCAGTGCAGATATGGTTGCAGAGACCAAATATTTAGATCACAGCAATAAATTTCCTTTGAATACTTGGAAAGCCTTTCCAAGAAGGATAGGTACAAACAAGCCCATCATGTGAAGGGTAAAATAAATACCTAACTCTTTAATGCCTAGACATTGATGAACATCTGCAATCATCAAGACCATCCAGAAAAAATGACCTCACCAAATAAACTAAACATGGCACCAATGACCAATCCCAGAATGACAGAAATATGTTACCTTTCAGACAGAGAATTCAAAATAACTGTTTTGAGGAAACTCAATGAAATTTAAGACAACACAGAGAAGGAATTCAGATTTCTATCAGACAAATTTAAAAGTGATTGAAATAATTGTAAGAAACGAACAAGCAGAAATTCTGGAGCTGAAAAATTCAATTGAAATACTGAAGAATGCATCAAAGTTTCTCAACCATAGAACTGAGCTAGCAGAAGAAAAAGTTAGTGAGCTTTAAGACAGGCTATTTGAACATATACAATCAGAGGAAACAAAAGGAAAAAGAATGAAGCACACATATAATATCTATGAAATAGCTTCAAAAAAGCAAATCTAAAAGTGACTTCACCAAATAAACTAAATATGGCTCCAATGACCAATCCCAGAATGACTAAACGAATAGTCTGTCCATGCTGAGCTGCCTGGAGTTGCGAGTGTGGTGACACAAAAAGAACATAGTTGGAGGCATCACGTTACCCAACTTCAAACTATACTACAGGGCTACAGTAATCAAGACAGCATGATACTGGTACAAAACCAGACACGTAGACCAACAGAACAGAATAGACAGCCCAGAAATAAGGCCACATACCTATGACTGCCTAATCTTCAACAAAGCTGACAAAAACAAGCAATAAAAAAAGACTTCCTATTCAATAAATGATGCTGGCATAACTGGCTAGCCATATGCAGAAGTCTCAAGCTAGACCCATTCCAACACCATATGCAAAAACTAACTCAAGATGAGTTAAAGAATTAAATGTAAATTCCAAAAGTATAAAAACCCTGGAAGACCACCTAGGCCATGCCATCCTGGAGAAAGGAACAGGCAAAGATTTCATGACCAAGACACTAAAAGCAATCACAACAAAAATTGACAAGTGGGATATAATTAAACTAAAGAGCTTCTGCACAGTGAAAGACATTATCAACAGAGTAAACAGACAATCTACAGTTTGGGAGAAAATATTTCCAAACTGTGCACCTGACAAAGGCATAATATCGAGCAGCTATAAAGAACTTAAAAGAACTTAGGAGAGAAAACCCCATTAAAAAGTGGAAAAAAGGTATGTACAGACACCGTTCAAAAGGAGACATATATCCAGCTAATGAACATATGAAGAAAAGCTCAATATCACCGATAATTAGATAAATGCAAATCAAAACAATGAGATACCATTTCACACCAGTCAGAATGGCAATTATTAAAAAGTAAAAAAAAAATAACAGATGCTAGAAAGATTGCAGAGAAAACGGAACACTTATACACTGTTTGTGGGAATGAAAAGCGATATAGCAATTACTGAAAGGGCCAAAAGCAGAACTACGATTCAACCCAGCAATCCAATCCCATTACTGGGTATATACCCAGAAGAATATAAGCCATTCTACCATAAAGATACATGCATGCAAATGTTCATTGCAGCACTATTTACAATAGTAAAGACATGGGATCAACCTAAATGCCCAGAAATGGCAAATTGGATAAAGAAAACATGGTAGAGATTCACCATGGAATACTATGCAGCCATAAAAAAGAATGAAATCATGTCTTTACAGGAGCATGGATGGTGCTGGAGGCTATTATCCTCAGTAAATTAATTCAGGAACAGAAAACCAAAAACTGCACATTCTCACTCATAAGTGGGAGCTAAATGATAAGAACTTATGAACACAAAGAAGGAAACAACAGACACTAGGGCTACTTGAGGGTGGAGAATGGTAGGAGGGAGAGGAGAAGAAAAGATAACCATTGGGTTCTGGGCTTAATTCCTGGGTGATGAAGTAACCTGTACAACAAGCCCTCATGACATGAGTTTACCTATGTAACAAACCTTCACATGTACCCCAAAACCTACAATAACAGTTAAAATAAAGTTATTGGCCTTAAAGTGGAGGGTGAGAAAGTGATTTGAGCAGAAAATTTATTCAAAGGGATAGTAACAGAGAACTTTCCAAACCTAGAAAAATATATCAATATTCAAGTACAAGAAGGTCAAAGAACACCAAGTAGATTTAATTCAAATAAGACGATCACAAGGCATTTAATTATTGGACTCCCAAAGGTCAAGGATAAAGAAGACATCCAAAAGCAGCAAGAGAAAAGAAACAAATAACATACAGTGGAGCTCTAATATGCCTGACAACGACTTCTCAGTGGAAACCTTACAGTCCAGAGGAGAGTAGTATGACATACTTAAAGAACTGAAGGAAAAACAACAACTTTTATCCTAAAATAATGTATCTAGTGAAAATATCCTTAAAACGTTAATGAGACGGTGAGAGCCTGGGAGAGGGATAGCATTAGGAGAAATACCTAATGTAAAAGACAAGTTGATGGGTGCAGCAAACCAACATGGCACATGTATACCTATGTAACAAACCTGCACGTTGTGCACATGTACCCTATAATTTACAGTATAATTAAAAAAATAAAAATAAAGCCACAAGTATGAAAAAAATTACAGAGAAATGAAAACATTCTTAGACAAACAAAAGCTGAGGAGTATCACAAACACCAGACCTGTCCAACAAAAAATGGTAAAGGGAGATTTTCAATCTGAAATAAACAGAGGCTAATGAGCAGGAAGAAATCATCTGAAGGTACAAAACTGACTGGTAAAAGTAAGTACACAGAAAAATACTGGATATTATAACATCATAATTGTGGTGTATAAACAACTCGTGTCTTGAGTAGAAAGACTAAAAGATGAACTAATGCAAAATAATAACTTTAACAACTTTTCCAGACAGTATAATAAGATACAAATGGAAACCATAAAAGTTAAAAAATGGGGGGATGAAGTTAAAATGTAGAGTTCTTATTAGTTTTCTCTTTGCTTGTCTGTTAGTTTCTTTGTTGTTGCAATCAGTATTGTCATCAGTGTAAAATAATGGGCAATAAGGTGTTATTTGAAAGTTTCATGATAACTTTAAATCAAAGAACATGTAACAGGTACATACAAAATAAAAAGCAAAAAGTAAGATATCAAAACATAGCATCAAAGAAAGTTATCTTCACAAAAAGAAAGACTGGAAAGAAAAAAGATAGGAAAAGACTACAAAACAACAAGAAAACAAATAACAAAATGGAAGAAGTAAGGCCTTATTAATAATAACATTGAATGTAAAAGGAATAAAGTCTCCAATCAAAATACAAAGAGTGGCTGAATGGATTAAGAAAAACAAAGCAAAACAAGATGCAATGACCTGTTGCCTGCAAGAAACACACTTCACCTGTAACGACACATAAGACTAAAAATAAAAGGATGTAAAAAAGTATTTCAGGCCAATGGAAACCAAAAAAAGTAGGAGTAGCTATCCTTATATTAAAAAAAATACATATCAAGCCAAAAACTATTCAAAGAGACAAAGAAGGTCATTATTTGATGATAAAGGTGTCAATTCAGCAAGAGAACATGAAAATTATAAATATATATGCATCCAATACTGGAGAACCCAGATATATTAATGCAAATATTATTAGAGCTAAAGTGAGAAATAGACCATCATACAATATATTTGAAGACTTCAATACCTGAATTTCAGCATTGGACAGATCATCCAGACAAAAAAATGAACAAAGAAACATTAGATTCTATATGTACTATAGACTACATTGATCTAACAATATTTACAGAACATTTCAATGGCTGCAGAATACCCATTCTTCTCCTCATCACATGGATTATTCTCAAGGATAGATCATACATTAGGCCACTAAACATTCTTAAAAAACTTTTTAAAAAAGTTGAAATCATATCAAGTATCTTCTTTGATCACAATGAAATAAAACTATAAATCAACAATGAGAGAAACTTTGTAAACTATAGAAACACATGGAAGCTAAACAATATGCTCCTGTATGACTAGTGGGTCAATAAAGAAATTAAGAAGAAAATTAGAACATTTCCTGAAACAAATGGAAATGAAAACAACATACCAAACCCTATGGGACACAACAAAATCAGCTCTAAGAGAAAAGGTTATAGCAATAAGTGCCCACATTAAAAGAGTAGAGAAACTTCAAATAAACAACCTAACAATTCATCTGAAAGAACTAGAAAAGCAAGAACAAACCAAATTCAAAATTAGTAGAAGAAAAGATATAATAAAGATCAGAGCCAAATAAATAAAATTAAAATAAAAAATATAAAAGGTAGTAGAAGAAAAGAAATAATAAAGATCAGAGCAAAATAAATAAAATTAAAATGAAAAAATATATAAAATGTCAATGTAACAGAAAATTATTTTTTTTGAAAATGTAAACACAGATGACAAACATTTAGCAAGACAAACTACAAAAAAATGGAGAAGATCCAAATAAATAAAATCTGAGATGGAAAAGAAGACATTACAACTGACACCACGGAAATTCAAAGGATCCCTTTTGGCTACTATGAGCAACTATATGCCAATTAATTGGAAAAAATAGAATAAATGGATAAATTCCTAGACATATACAACAATCTCTACAAGGAAAATTATAAAACATAAATGCAGGAAATTGAAGAGGACATAAAAAAATTGTAACGATATTCCACGTTCAGAGATCAGAAGAATTAATATTGTAAAAACGTCCATACTACTCAAAGCAATATACAGATTGAATGCAATCCCTACCAACACACCAATGACCATTTTCACAGAAATAGAAAAAATAATACCAAAATTTATATGGAACCACAAAAGACTCAGAATAGCCAAAGCCATTTTGAGGAAAAAGAACAAAACGGGAGGATCACATTATTTGACTTCAAATTATACTACAGAGCTATAGAAACCAAAACAACATGGTACTGACATAAAAACAGACACAGAAAAGTGGAACTGAACAGAAAATCCAGAAATAAATCCATACATCTACCTTGAGCTCATTTTTGATAAAGGTGACAAGAATATACACTGGGGGACAATCTCTTTAATATATATGTTGGAAAAACTGGATATCCATATGCAGAAGAATGAAGCAAGAACCCTACCTCTTGCCATATACAAAAAATCAAATCATAATATATTAAATACTTAAATCTCAGACTTCAAACTATGAAACTATTACAAGAAAACGTTGGGGAACCTCTCCAGGATATTAGTATGTGCAAAGATTTCTTGAGTAATACCCCAAAAGCACAGGCAACCAAAGCCAAAATAAATAAATAGGATCAAATCAAGTTAGAAACTTCTGCACAGTAAACAATCAACAAGGTGAAGTGACATTACACAGAATGGGAGAAAATATTTGCGAACTATCCATCTGACAAGGGATGGATAACCAGAATATATAAGGAGATGAAATAACTCAATAGGGGGGAAAAAAAAAACAAACATAAAAAACTAATAATCTGATTTTAAAATGGGCAAAATATCTGACTAGACATTTCCTAAAGAGGACATACAAATGGCAAGCAGGTATATGAAAAGGTGCTCACCATTACTGATCACCAGAGAAATGCAAATCAAACTATAATGAGCTATCATCTTACCCCAGTTAAAATGGCTGTTAACCAAAAGGTAGGCAATAAGGAAGCTGGTGAGGATGTGGAGAAGAGGGAATCCTTGTACATTATTGGTAGGAATGTAAATTAGTATGGCCACTATGGAGAATAGTATGGAAGCTTCTCAAAAAACTGAAAATAGAACTACCATATGATTTGTCAACCCCACTGCTAGGTATATACTCCCAAAAAAGGAAATGAGTATGTTAAAGAGAAATCTGCAATCTGATTTTTTGCATCACTATTGACAATAGTCAAGATTTGGAAGCAAGCAAAGTGTCCATCAACAGACAAATAAATAAAGAAAATATGGTACACATACACAGTGGATAACAATTCAGCCATAAAAAGAAGGAGATCCTGTCATTTGCAAAAACATGTTTGGAACTGGAAGTCATTATGTTAAGCGAAATAAGCCAGGCATAGAACAATGAACTTTGCATGTTCTCAACTTATTTGTGGGAGCTGAAATGAAAATGAGTGAAATCATAGAGAAAGAGAATAGAATGATGGTTAACAGAGGCTAGGAAGGGTAGTGGTGGCAGGAAGGAAGGGAGTGGGGAGGGTTAATAGGTATAAAAATATAGTTAAATATGATGAATAAAAAGCAGCACAACAGAGTGACTACAGTCAGCAATAATTTATTGTATATTTTAAAATAACTAAAAGTATAATTGAAATGTTTGTAACACAAAATAGTAGTACATACTTGAGTTGATGGATACCTCATTTTCCCTGATGTGAATATTACACATCTTATGCCTGTATCAAAATATCTCATGTACCCTATAAATTCTACATCTACTATATATGCAGAAACATTTAAGAGAAAGAAATTATTATTGAATAAACAAACTCTCTCTTACAACTAACCCTATAGTTTATGTCAGTGTTTGTTGGACAATGGGTAAAATTGTTTCTGAATAACTGAAAAATCTCTTATTGAAAACTTCTAAAATAGAATTAAATTGAGCACTTGCCGGCCTTTGCTGAGGAAAAGAATATATAACTTAAGTAAATTTTCCTTTTTAAGAATCTCAAATTTGAGATGGTCAGTATGGATTTCCAAATAGCTAAGAAATACGAAAACCTCCTTTTTCCTTCAAAGTATAAAAACATGCTTTAAGCTGTCTGGATTTCATGAAGTCTTGCCTGCAGGTATAGAACTGCTATGTGCTAGGGGCCACAATTTGTTTGAACTTGGCAGCCTTTATTGCCAATTTTAATTAATTTTCTTTGTCACATTTCATATATTTCCTTTACTGCATTCAAGGGACTATATAGAGGTGCCCCAGGGTGGCTAATTTAACACCTGAAATTTCCATTATTATTTTTTTTATGTCTCAGATTGACTTGTGGGCAATGATGTGCTTACGTATGGCATAGAAAATTCCCACGGCAGGCATTCTGTTTTGGATAAGTTTGCATTAAAAGCTCTTAATAGGGACAGCATATTTCCTTTGAAGTTCCTGGACAAGACCTATTGTAATTCCCGTCTTGCTTATATTGAGCCAGAAAATATAGCTACCCTGATGTCTGTTCTTGGTTCAAATCTCATTAGCTTGGTGTCTGCATTCACTACTTGTGCAATAATGAATAATTTTTTATTTGAATAAGGCCCCTGGGAACATATACACGTGTTAATGTACATGAGTTGATTAGAAATTCTCTGTGTAGTTATGACTGAGAAGCAGAGAAATGAAGACATAATATTATATCATTCTTAAGTTCAAGTCCCAGTCTCCAATATGGGTCTGTGATCCTGGGGCAATCACACAATAGGCCCTCAATTTCCTCAGATATAAAACTAAGAGAATGACAGTTTTTGCTTACAGAGTTACTATATTAATTTAATTAAAAAATAGGTAGAAAATAATCCAGTAATATAAACAAATTACCTATTTTACATTGAGAAAACCAGATGACATAGTTTGGCTATGTTCCATCCAAATCTCATCATGAATTGTAGCTCCCACAATTCCCATGTGTTGTGAGAGGGACCTGGTGGGAGGCAATCGAATCACGGGGGCAAGTCTTTCGTACGTTATTCTCTTGATAGTGAATAAGTCCCACGAGATCTGATGGTTTTATAAACGGGAGCTTCCATGCACAAGTTCTCTTCTCTTGTCTGCTGCCATGTGAGATGTGCCTTTCACTTTATGCCATGATTGTGAGGCTTCCCCAGCCATGTGGAACTGTGAATCTGTTAAAACTCTTTCTTTTATACATTGCCCAGTCTTGCATAAGTCATTATCAACAGTGTGAAAATGGACTGATACACCAGTAAAGTAGGAGGCATTGGAGAGAGACCTGGATCTGAAGCTCCCCTCTACCACGTACTAGCTATTTGACTTCTCATTGCCTCGGTGTTCCTCATCCATAAAATGGGAACAAAAATAGAGCCTCTGCTCATGAGTTACTGTGAGGACTAAATTAAAAATTCATTGCATAAGGCATTTATGCAATGTGATGATACATTAAGTATGCAATTAATTATAGTTATATTACTTTGGGGATAATATTTGTGATAGATTATTTGTTCCTCTGATACAAGTTCTTGTACCTTTGTAAAGAATCCAAAATTCCCTTCCATTTAATCATTAATACCTTCACATGTTAGGAAAGGCACTTTCTTACCTCTCTAAACTACCTATTTAACAACTCCAGCAATCACAATACAGGGAATCCTTTTCTTTACAATTAACATGTGTCATGTCAGTACTTGAGTGTTAATATTTAAGGACTTAAAGAGAGAATTCCCTCTTTTAGGAACTAAACCACTGCTTAGTTCCTAAAAACTGAGGCAGAAAAAAGTAGCCAAATATATAAATAAATTTAGTCTGATAATAGCCATAATTTGTCAGATTAGGTGAAGTAGGCAGCACAGAACTGAGAATATATTAATACATAAATAAATGAAGGGATGAATGCATAAATCAATGCATGAGAAACACTAATTATAAAAGCGGATACTAGGTGGAAAATGATTTCAGCAGATGGGAAGGGTTAAGAGTAATTTCTGTATGCAATTGTCAGACATGTAATAGAAGGGAGAGGAACTCAAGTTAGAGAAATGGTACACTGGGAGGTGATGTAAAGAATTAGACATGGAGTTAAGATATCTTTCCATTTTTGTAACATTTTCAGAACTAGTATCCTAATTTCAGGGTTCATCCAAATTCCTCTCATCTTTGATTTGCTTATGGCCACTTCTCCTACTGTACCTATAAATTAAGCTACGATAACAAACAATCTTCCAAAAGTGATATTTAAAATAAAATTGAGTAGACTACTGAGCACAATCAGATCTATTAGAGGCATCTATTTAAAAAGAATAATCAATTAACACATATTCATTTAGAATACACTGTGTGTTAAGTGAGATAGGAACAAACTCTAAGGAATAAAATGTTACCTATAAAAATGTAGCAATAATCTAATTGAGGACACAAATATTAACTTTTTAAATATAAGAAAGAGGGTTGAACCATAATCATTAAGCAAGAAACAGGGAGTAACACACTATTTCTTTTTCGATCCTTTAACTTATTAAGTTCCTGCAACTTTCCTACTATACTCCAGGACTGTGGTAGACAGGCAACTTACAGTCAGGGAAACAGGAAATTGGAGAGGGTCCCATTCAACAATCAAAAGTGCTGTGCCCACATCCGTCTCTGTCCAAATTTCCCATGCTGATTAACATAGGCTCTACTCGTTTTCCTACAGTTAGAGAGGCAGTCATTTCTGTTTTTCCTCTCTCTTTATGTGCCATTCCAACTCTTATTCCCATGTATGGTCTTTCATTTAGCCAAGCATAAGGCTTTCTCTTTCAATTTTATTCAACCTGAGCCTTCTCTAATTCAACAGAATAGTTGTGGGGAGCCACAAACAATCCAGTACGTCATGGCAATAAAAATAAAACCACTCAATATTGTTAGAAAAATAATTCACTACTGAGCAATGAAAATCAATTGCTAGGCTCTGTTGCCATCTTACCTACCTTCCCAATAAACTCTGGACCTATCTTCAACAATAGATGAAGAATCCCTCTTTTCTATGAATTTTGCATTTACCGCTACACCTGTGAGGAATGTTCCTACTCTCTAATTTTATTGTTTGTTTTTCTTTGACTTTAAAATTTTTACTTTAACAGTTTTGTCCATATTTTTATATGAATTAAATCACTTATGGGTAATTATTATTGTCTTCACTCTATAGCTGACTGTCCTGAAATTGACTGCCAGCATGAATTGTGAGGGTCACTGATCCCATGTATTTGGTTGGCTCAGCTAATTGTTCTTAGGAACAAATTTCAGAGGCTTAACACAAAAGCCTCATTTCTCACTCATGTAACACATCAGTGCCAGTATTTGATGGTGAGTCGAGTACCTTAGCTCCTTCCATCTGTGAATTTATCATGCCCTAGGGGTTCGTAACTCTCTCCTGGATCTTTGCAACCAACTGGAAAAAGAAGAAAAAGAGAATGCAGAGAATCATGAAAGAGCATTTATGGGCCAGGCCTGAAGGCAGTGACCATCACCCCTACTCTCAATCTAATAACTAAGACTGAGCAACATAACAGAAGGGAAGGCTAGCTGGAGCACATTGGGGAAATGAGACATAGTTGATAAACAATTAATCAATCTCTGTCTTGGTCTGAACCTTAGAAAACAATGTTCTACCCATTCCTACAACATAAAATACACATATCCAAAATTCTATCCATTTCTACAACATAAAATACACAGATTTTCTCCTCAAGTGAGCTAATGTAATGCCCTATTTATTGTGTCCACTTATAAGTCCATAATCTACAGGGAATATATAGTCCTCAGTAGCTCCTCAGAGTGTAATGACTCCTCAGAGTGTAAGACAATTGTAAAAACAATTGTTTGTTTCCAAAGCTTTAAGGGTCTTGACAGTAATGTCAAGGTAATGACATATGAACTAAAAAGATTTCTGCTGCTCACCAGCACCCAATATACAATATTAGAATAGGAAGGAAATAACTCAGTCAGGTTCTACATTTGGAAAAAAGGAATAATGCATAGCTTGCAAATGTTTTCCTCCATTCTGTAGGTTGTTTGTTTGCTCTGTTGATAGTTACTTTTGTTGTTCAGAAGCTCTTTCATGTAATTAGATCCCTTTTGTCAATTTCTGGTTTGATGCATGTAGAATTAGACAAAAATAATTTACGGAGGCCAACACTGAGACAGTTTTCTCCTAGAATTTTTAATAGTTTAAGGCCTTACATTTAAATGTTTAATCCATCTTGAGTTAATTTTTGTACATGGTAAAAGGCAAGGGTCCAGTTTCATTGTTATGCATGTGGATAGCCAGTTATACCAGCACCATTTATTGAATAGGGAGTCCTTTCCTTATTGCTTGTTTTTGTCAACTTTGTAGAAATCGAATGGCTGTCAGTGTGCAGTTTTATTTCTGAGTTCTCTACTCTGTTCCATTGGTCTATGTGTCTTTTTGTTTTTTGTGCCAATACCCTGCTGCTTTGGTTACTGTAGCCTTATCGTATAGTTTGAAGTCTGATAGTGTGATACCTCTGGATTTGTTCTTTTTGCTTAGAATTGCTTTGGCTATTAGGGCTCTTTTTGGTTCCGTATGCATTTTATAATATATTTTTTTTCTAAATCTGTGAAAAATTAAATGGAT
This sequence comes from Macaca fascicularis, assembly GCF_037993035.2. Taxonomy (NCBI): domain Eukaryota; kingdom Metazoa; phylum Chordata; class Mammalia; order Primates; family Cercopithecidae; genus Macaca; species Macaca fascicularis. The sequence goes on from NC_088381.1 coordinate 152,395,622, forward strand.
AGTTTGACAGGAATAGCACTAAATCTACACATTGTTTTGAGCAGTATGGCCATTTTAATGATACTAATTCCTCAAAACCATTAGCATGGACTGTTTTTCCATTTATTTGTGCCATCTCTGATTTATTTCAGCAGAATTTTTTAAGTAGGAACTAACACACTGAGCACACATGGATATAAATAAGGGAATAATAGACTTATTTAGTAGTCTGTGGACTACTAGAGAGGTGAGAGAGAGAAGGGGTGTGGGGCAAAAAACTACTTATTGAGTACTATTTTCATTACCTGGGTGAAGAGATCCATACCCCAAACCTCAGCATCATGCAATATACCTAGATAACAAACCTGTACTTATAACCCTCTACCCTGTATCTAAAATAAAAGTTGATTAATAAAAGAAAGGAAAATTTAAAAAGAAGAATGAGAGGAAAGAGCAGACGTTAGTCCATTCTGATTCTGAAATCCTGTTGAATATAATACAAAATACATAAAACATACAGAATATGTGTTAATTAGCTAATTACTGGTGAATCTTCTGCTCAACCTATTTGTATTAGGTTGGAGTAAGAGTACTTGTGATTTTTCTCATTAAAAACTGCAGTTACGTTTGTTCTAGGGTACATGTGCACAATGTGCAAGTTTGTTACATATGTATACACGTGCCGCGTTGTTTTCCTGCACCCATTAACTCGTCATTTACATTAGGTATTTCTCCTAATGCTATCCCTCCCCCCTCCCTCCTCCCCCCTCCCCCCACCCCATGACAGGCCCCGTGTGTGATGTTCCCCACCCTGTGTCCAAGTGTTCTTGTTGTTCAGTTCCCACCTGTGAGTGAGAACATGCGGTGTTTGGTTTTCTGTCCCTGCGATAGTTTGCTCAGAATGATGGTTTCCAGCTTCATCCATGTCTCTTGGCTTTTATTAGCTGAGAAATCTTTCTGGGTCTTAGAATTCAAGACCTATTTTAGTCTTAGCACTTTCTATTTGGCCTCCAGAAACAACTGGTTTTTACAAAGATTTAAGGTTCTTGATCTCCAGACTTTCCCCATTTTCTCCAATCTCTTGTAAAAAAATCAGAAAACTCTAACCTAAGAGCATCTCTTTATTATTATGTCTTAACAGCAAAGCCAATATACAGCATCAATCTGATTCTTCACAATGACTTACTAAGACTGTAGGCTCAGTAGTCTCATTCTCTCCAGGACTTCTCTACATGCAGGTGTCTGTGTTTCCTTGCTGGTTGCTACCCACAATTACACCATGCCACGAATTTTAGGCTTTTATTATAGGATATCACACTTGAAAATACTAATTTCCATATTAGTCAGGGTAGGCTAATTGCTATAACAAACAACCCCAAATGCCTTATGACTTCATAGAATAAAATTATTTCACTCACATGTACAGAATAGTTCAGTGTGGCTCGTTATTGGACGTCTTTACATACGATCACTCAGGCACTGGCTGCTCCCATATTGGGTTTCTGCTGACCTCCAGTTTGTTGGAGTTCCCTAAAACTAACCTATAGGCAGGAGAAAATAGAAAATTACATGGAAGCGTTCATCATCTGGGCTTACTAGTTATGTGTATCACATTCAGTTACATTCAATTGATAAGATTTCAGTCACATGACTTCAACTAACTAGAAAGATAGTGAATAAAGTGATAAAACTCTGAACCCAGGAAAAAATGATAAACAATTTGGTGAAAAATGAAACCCATCTTTATCTTAGTAAACGTGTGACAGAGCACAGTTTTTGTTGTTGTTGTTTTGTTTTGTTTTAGATGGAGTCTCTCTCTGTTGTCCAGGCTGGAGTGCAGTGGCACAATCCTGGCTCACTGCAAGCTCCACTTCCTGAGTTCAAATGATCCTCCTGCCTCAGCCTCCTGAGTAGCTAGGATTACAGGCACGTGCCACCACGCCTGGCTAATTTTTGTATTTTTAGCAGATACGGGGTTTCACCATATTGACCAGGTTGGTCTCGAACTCCTGACCTCGTGATCTGCCCAGCTCAGCCTCCCAAAGTGCTGGGATTACAGGCGTGAGCCACCGCACCAGGCCCAAGTACAGTTTTGTACATTGGTCTTTAATAATACATTTTATAGCTTTTCTAAGTTCCTTTACTATTCCACCTAAAATCCAGCAGCTGTATCAAGTCTTTCTTCACTAAAAATATTATCTGTGGTGAAACACCACAGCCCAGAAAGGTAACACTTCAATATTTAAGCTATTCTTTTCTATTTTAGTCTTTTATAATTATTTGGCTAATATTTGGTGTCAAAAAGCTACAAGTCCCTGCAACACATGTCAGGAGGCAACAGCCCTCTAGCTAATATGTCCATCTGAAAATGTACTTGATTCCGTTACCTGTGAAACAGAACTGCATAGACTTGATGTCGATTTTATATACATTACCAAATATCTATGCAGCTTTACAAAATGCAAACCCATTCAGAAATACGGTTGTTTAAATTTTTAAAACAAACTGTTCAGAAGCATTTAAGACATTATTCTAAATGTTACAACACCAAATGGGGTTAATTTAAACTAGATGGTTTTAGAGAAGATTAGTGAGTATATTTACAGGTTGATATGTTAACCTCCACATCTTCATATTTTTATTTAACTTATGATATTCTGTATTAGACATCTCCAAGAAAATGTTCACTAGGGTGCATTAATGAAACTAATTTAAAGCAATAAACTATTTTTAAGTAATCTAGGTGATATAAGTAATATATATTTATTGCTAAACATTATGTATTTATTGCTAAACATTATAAAATATAAAAAAGACTTACATAAGAAAATTCAGATCACCTTTCACACCGTATTTTATATACAAACTCTTGGAAAAAGTCGGAAATAAATATAGGCGTATTTTAAATAATTTAGGTATTATAATTATATATTATCTATACTTACTATCCTGTTGTTAATATTCCCTATGGCATTAAATGTTGTTAGAAGTGAAAATATTTAATAACGACAGCCTTTCAACAAGTGGATAGAGGCTTATAGATTTTACTAAGACCCTAAGTTTGGAAATGTAGATGGTTTTTATATTTTTATTCTTACAAATTATAGTATACAATCTTTTACATAAATCTTTCTGTGTATCTGAATACATACTCTGTATAAATGTTTAAGATGCAATACTCTTATTTTCAAATGCTTTTATTTTTAACCCATAATGCTCTCGGGTCTACAAATCAACCTATATTTTTCTTTCTACCTTGAATTAATTTTGTAGTTCCCCTATCTAATTTAGATACACTGAGTTCTATAAATAATTATACTACCAATTAAAAAAATCTTATAATGGCTTGGTTAGTGATTGAGTCCTTTTGTGTTTTAGGCATACTTTCAACTAGCTTAATATAATTAATGAGTTTTCTATAATATTCCACTGGTAGTGAATGTTTAGTGTTTTAGTACCTAATGGTACCAATGAAATATACAACCAAAGCTGTTAAGTTTTATATATATATATGTGTATATGTGTATATACACACACATAGATAATGTAAATATTATATATGAAAATATCAATATTAATATTTACAATGTTTCCCTTTATATTTTCAGAAATGCATATGAAATGTATACAACATTTTAAAATAGCTGTTAAATATATGCATATACACATGTATGTATGTGTATATCTTTATATACATAGAGGTTATTTTTTAAGCCTAGACATGCTCGTTTTTAAATTGTTAATACATAGTATAACCAAAACTGTATCTGCATGCATTATAACATAAATTACATGTTCACATTTAAGTGTTTAAGTTTTTTGAAACCCTATAGGTGTATGAAAGCATACCTATTCCTTAATTCAGATTCATATACGTGAGTTAGAAAAGGTGATATTTTGAAAGTGGAATAAATTTAAAAATTAATTGTTTTATTTTAAGTATACATCAATAATTTTAAGTAATTAATCAAATTTTGCCAAATATATTTCCTGGTCTGCATAGTTGAAGTTTGCAAACTTTTATTCTCACACATGATTTGTGTTTAATTAATACTAGTTTCATTCTTCATACAGCACAATTTTAATGCATTCCATCTATGTACTTGGTCTTTATAATAGGCTAAATATCTTCACTAGTATGGGATGAAGTTTTCTACATATAATCTTTAAATTTTGGACTATAAACCTTTTATGTTTTGTTCTGCTCCAACATTTTGTTGTATTTATCCTATACTTTCAATTGTTAACCATACTTTATGAAAGTTGTTATTATTTTTGCCCTTATTTTTCTTTTGTATTCTCTGTCTGTTAAGTATATTTAAGGAGCATTCCAAGCACTAGACTTAAAGAGACAAATGCTTTAGCAGGACTTTCATAAGCACTCAATTTTTCTCTGTAGACCTAATTCCTTTTTAATGAATTCTCAAAAATAATTTGCAACTTTTCTACTGCCTTGTTTCTTTGCTATGCAGTTGCACAGAATTACTCCAGTTCTCTAATCTAGCATGTGCTTTTTTATCCAGAAAAAGCCAGTTCAAAAATGCCACCAAAGGAAAGTACTGCAACAATTATTCCAACCTACACTAAAAAAAAAAATACTTAGTTTCAGTGTGCTAGTCTCAAAAATGGGAATAATCACAATTACCTCTCAGAAGGAAGAAATTCCCCATCATGTGTCCAACAGCAAATGTGTCTCATTGTGGGCAGTGTTATGCTTACATCTTCTCACACTCATCAATCTTTAATAGTAAGTCTTCACTTGTTATACGTTATTATACTACAGCTTAGTTTGTGACATGCCTTCTTTCTCTAGTAGAATATAAGCTTCTCGAAGACAGAGAAGACTTCAGTCATCTTTTATTGTTGTATATTTCCTGAGAAAAGTTCATGACTTAAAGTACTCAATAAATGTTGAATATATGAAAAGATGAATGATTGAATGAGTTAGCAACAGGGAACATTTGAGTTAGAGACTTTCAATGATCTTGTCTACATATTGATTCTATGTGTTATTTCCAATAAAATAAAAATTTTTTCTAGTCTCTTAGAATAGTAGGTATTTGATTAGAAGGATAAAATGAAATGGCATGCCAATTTTCTTCAACATTTTAAAAGAGAAAAACACTTTTAAAACTTTTGAGTACATTTGCCTGCAGGTAACGAACATTTAGACTTGACGTGGGAGAGGGAACAATTAGAAGAAATTATGGAATGACTGACAGTTCTTCAAAGTGAAGAGAGAAATCTTATTACTATCTAGAAAAACTTCAGCCTTAAGATCATCTAATTTGGGGTGCTCCATATTTTATCAATGCTAATAATTCTGAAATTTCTCTAATTCAAATGTTATGTCTAAAGGCAATACAAAAGATGTTATCTAGAGAATAATCTTGCTGAGAAGTAATTCTCCAGTCCTTTTATTCTTCCCTACTTTAGTGTGAAAAGTTCCAAAGAGTAGAATTCATATAAATTTTCGCTCTCTTAATTGTACTATGATAAATATTTAACCTGATTCTCTCAGTCAAAATAACACAATACGATAATTTTAAAATATTTTTTCATAAATAAACTGAGGTTGTATAACACCAAAGCTGTATCTTGTAGCCAAAGTTTAAACCATGTCTAAATGGATGTATACAGAAAAATGAATTAGCATGAACCGTTAACTTGCCTTGGTTTTCCAGGAAAGAGCTTACATTTACAGGGTCATATGCTTACAGTTCACATTCATCTGAGACCTACAACACATTAAGAAACAAAGTTATTAGGGAGATCTTAAATCTCGTTGGTTTTATAGTTTCCGAGAATATTGTTTAAAAGCTCAGCTTCCTTAGAAAGTCCTTTTGGATTACTCTTCTCTCCTAGGACCCAGCAGTAGTTTTATGCACATTTTAATATGAACTTATGAAAACAGTATCATAGAAGAGACAAAGTCATTGCTTTACCAATCTAATGAAGATTGTTACCTCAGTTTACCACAATTCTAGTATATTCTAAATTCTCAGTGCAACTGAAATATTGACAGTAATTAAATTATAATACTTAAGAGCATGAGACAATTTTTAAAACAATTAAAGAGGCATGGGAGAATTATCAAAATGGGGGAACTTCTCTTGTACCAGCTATTATAATAAAAGTTATGCAGGTGTTACTTTCAAATTCATACCCTGGAAGGCATAGCATATAGATTTTTTCCATTTTGTGAAAGAAGATAACGTAGCTCCAACGTCGTGCATCTAATTATTTGCAAAGGTGGGTTATTTTTCTTATCCAATTTTTCACAATGTCTGTATTTTCTATGTTCTGTTTATGCTTTTATCTCATCTACAGGTGGACTTTCTTTTCCATAAATTGATCATCTAATCCAGGTCAAAGCTTGAATTCCACTCAAATACTGTTACTTTCCCAGTACTAGTATTCACTGGGTTAACACTTTATAAAGAAATGAGAATGTTATTATTAAAATGTGATTCAGGAGGAAAAAAGCATTTGAATCTTGGGCTTGTAGAGTTAATTGAATCAAAACATTCTTCATGGGTATGAGAAAGAAAAGCATTAATGGTGGCATACAGTCCAATACTTCATTCTTATGAATCATGCTGATGCCTCCGTATATAAGACAAAGAAGAAAAGTGTGTTGTTAAAATTTGTTCATATATCATTTCTGTTCAGTGGAAATGAAAAATGTAATATCAGAACGACTAATCTTCCAACTGCCAAAGATTAGCAGTTTCAGATAGAACCGAAATGAAAGTATTTTTTCTCTTAGGATCAACGACCTCTCATTTTGACAAATCTACACTTCAATTTTCATTAGAAAATTTTAAATGCCTCTTGCAGCTGCCTTTTGAAAATTAAGCCTAATTAAAGAAAATGGCAAGGGAGTACTTGGCTCAACTCAAGCTAGGCAGTCCCAGAAATTTACTTTGCAACAATAAAATCAGTATTTTGGGAATATTCACATGTATGTACATGAACGCAGCAATTATTATCAGTCCTGAAAGAGCTCACAGTTTAGTTGAGGACATAGTATCAATATCCAGAAATAAAGAAACTTTTCAAAAAAATGGGATAATAAGGCTGTAAATTTTCAGGGAAAAAAGATGATAAATCAATGTGGATTGGACTGATTTGGATGACTTCATGTAACTTGGCCAAGCTTAGAAGTTGAATAGAGTTTGGAGAGATACAATATTGATTCATTTCAGACAAGGACGGACATAAGTATATAAGCAAATATACAAAATATTTTAAGAAATACTAAAAAGGTCAATCACCTAAGATGTATAAGTAGTTTCTCGAGAAAAAGGAAGTGAAATATCTGCCACCGTTTATATAATGTCCCATGAAATATACAGTTTCCTTTCAATTACACAGAGTGTTAGAAAAAGGAAGAGATTGGACGGAGCGAAATTTAAAAGGCTACGTTAGGAAAAGGTGAGACCTAGAGAACGAGGACTGTATTCAGTACTACATATTAATGAGATTTGGGAGTGTAGTCACCCCTGAGTCGAATAAGGATCAGAGAGATAAATTGCTTTGCATGACATAGTGAGGTTGATCAAGTTTCAGTATAAGCCCCATGAAAGAAATAAAAGGGAGGTGGTGAACCACATGGCAGGAAGCTTGTGATTACAGTATAAGTTGACCATTAAAATTCGACAGTGGCAAGTTTCAAAACTTTTAAAAACAGGGATGCCAATATTCAGTTTTAAAATGCTGTAAAACACCTCCATCTCTCCAATGAAGTCTGCTACTCACAAAAATTGTGTGACGGTATTTTTGAAGAAAACCACAGAAAGGTACTGATTTCCCTGTACAGATTTGTTCAGAGCAGAGAGGAGACCATATATACAAGATGCAATTCAGATTAAAAGTTCAAACATATCAGGGACTGTTACACCTGGTTTGGATGTTATCTTGGGATCATAATTCAGAGATCTTAAATCATTTGGATGCCTACTGTATTAGCAATTAGATTCTTAAGTTGAAGGTCTTACGGCAAAAATAATGAATACACTTAAAGCAGTACTTCAAAAGTAATCATGTTTTAGGCTTCTTGAACAAAACTTGGAAATTATTTGCTGAAACTCTTCATAAATCTTTTGTTCAACGTCACTGTTATTCCAGTTCCAATAGAGCTTGCTATTTTCTTCAGGCAGTGCATTTCTTTCTTCTTTTAGTTGTGTGTTGAGGATACTTTGCTTTCTATTATTTGCATCTCTATACTATGGAACAACATAAAACTAAATAAATGGTTATTTTTCTCCCCAAAATGGCAATTGTTAAAACATGAGACTAATACTATTATGGACTTCCTCTTTTCTTTTACAAAATAAAAAGCATTGGTTTTCTTCATTTTTATTTAGAAGGGTATGTTGTTTAGCATCTTCACTAGCCTGATACTTTCTGTATTGAATCAGCTACTTTTTCAGTACTCCCGAATTCCTTTTTTAAGTGATACTCAGAGTTTCCCATAATGGCATCATAAACTAACCAGGGTGGAAATGTAAGAAGAGAGTGTTGGCAACATGACACACAGACAAACAAGGATACCTCATTTTACTGTGCTTCCCTTGGTTATGCTTCACAGACACTATGTTTTTCACAAATTGAAGGTTTATGGCAACCCTGCATCAAGCAAGGCTGTCAGAGTCCCATTTCGAGCAACATCTGCTCATTTCATTAGAATATTTTAGCAATAAAGTATTTTTAAATTATAGTGTGTACATTTTTGAGACCTGCTGTTGCACACTTAATAAATGACAGTATAGTATAAACACGAACATAACAGTACATACTTATACATACTGGGAAACCAAAAATTTTCATGTTACTCACCTTATTTCAATATTCACTTTACTGCAGTGGTCTGGAACTATCCACAATATCTCCAAGGTATATCTGTAATCCAATCTGGTGAGATGTAAAAGATAAAATTTGATGAAGAATAAAGATTTCAGAAATTGCTATGAAAAACAAATAAAAATTGGGTCTACAATTTAGTACTTGGTATATAAAGAGCACTGACCACAGTTACTCTAATATCCTTAAAGAAAAAGGATACCACTATCTATCTGTCTTAGTTTGTTTTGTATTGCTATAACAGAATATTTGAAGCTGGAAAACTTATATAGAAAAAAAAGGTTTATTTGTTTCATAATTTTGGTGGCTGGAAAGTCCAAGAGCATGGCACTGGCATCTGCTTACTTCTGGTGAGGGACCTGTGCTACATCAGGACATAGTGAAGAAGCAGAAACATGAGTGGATGTGTGCAAAGAGAAAGTGAACACCAGGAGGAAACTTGCCTTATAACAACCTGTCTCTCATGATAACTAATCCACTCCCTAAAGAGTGAGAACTTATTCCTGAGTGGCAGCATTAATTTATTCACGAGGGCTACACCCCCCAAACATCTTTCAATGGATCCCACCTCCCCACACTGCCACAATGAAAATTAAATTTGAATATGAGTACCCAAAGAAACAAACCATACTGAAATCACAACACTGCCCAACAACTTTAAGTTTTCCATTGGCATTAATATGCTCAATATTTAAATAAATTAAGTCAATTATCTGAAAAACAAATCAATCTTCTTTTAATTACCATGAATCATATACTCCAGATGCAAACCATTTGCAAAGGTTGATTAATAAGATGCAAACAAGTATTGACTATTAAGAATAAAGCAATTTGATTCAAAATGTGAAAAACTAGTTTATCATAGAAAAAGATGGCAACATGTGTTAGGTTCAGAAAGCACCTAGTGAAATAACTGCCTATCCCCTTTATTTAGACTAGGAAGAAGACAGTGCTATATTGGTTAGCAGTAAAACTTGCAAACCAAAAAATGCAACCAAATTTGGAAATGTTATGTAATATTACAAAGAAAAAATTCGGGAAATTTTCCAATACTACTTCACCACAAGTAAGAAAAAAAGTTTTAATTAAAATTGGAGGAGGACTAGATCTTTTAATCATTCCAAGTTTCATATATATATATATATATATTTAATTAACAAAACACAATAACACTTGAAAATTTATGAACCAATTGCATATCAAGCATTGGTTTTATCATTTTGCAAACATTAACTCATAATGTAATACCTTAACAGTCCTATAAAGAATTTTATGTATATGATATTTATGAGAAGATAAACTATTACTCTTCATTTAAATTTACAAACACTTCACTAAAACGTATCCATTTAAAAAGATCTTCACCCAAAATAATATACTGGATCATCCTGCAATACCAACATTTCATCTAATAATCCTAGTTTTGGGATTTAACATTACAGTTGTTCCTTGGTATCTAGGAAAAATTTGTTCAAGGCCCCCAGGAATACCAAAACTGGAAGATACTCAAGTTGCTCATATGAAATGGCATAGCATTTACATTTAACCTACGAACACCCTCATCCTTCTGTACAACTTTAAGCCTTCTCTAGATTACATATAATACCTAATGAAATGTAAATCCTTTGTAAATAGTTGTGATACTACATTATTTAAGGAATTATTACAAGGAAAAAAGTATGTACATGTTCAGTACAGACAAAGCCATTTATGTTTTTCTGACTGTATTTGATCTGCAGTTGGCTGAATCTGTGGATGCTGAACCCAATAATAAGGAGGGCCAATTGTATATTGAAAATACTTGGACATATGAAATGGATGGATTTGGATATATAAAGCAGGGGTTGTTTAGAAGGGAGCATGTTTAAGCCAAGACAATGGTCAGAGGGGAAGAATTAAATCCAATATACAGTAGTGTTAGAGATGTCAAGGAAGAAGTATACTTAAGTGATGTGAAATACATTGGAGATTAACAAAATGAAGGGGGAGAAAAGTCTCTGGAATTAGCAAGAAGAAAGCCATTTGAGGTCTCTGAAGGATCTGTTTCAGAAGAATCATGGGCCTGGGCTGTAGATAGCAGTTTAAAAGAGGCCCTGGGTGGATAGGAGTTAGATGCAATGAGCGGAGATTAATCATGGAAAAAAGAATGGCAGAGAATAAAGGACAGAAATTCCATGGTAGATGAAGTAAGCAGCAAGGTCATGTAAAGGTTTGTTATCAATGATTACTGTTATTATTTGGTTATATCGATTATATTGATGAGTCTCTAAATATTTAAATACAGAGAGAGAAGAAAGGCTTAGGGAAAAAACGAGAGAAAGAGGCAGACATGTTGGAAACCAAGACGAATTAAGGGACCAATCTAATCTAACAATGGTTATGAACAGAAAGAATAAAGTGTGGGGGTATCAGACAATCTTAAGCATGCTAAACTTATCCAACTTTGTGGCTTAGGAGATTCTGGTTTGTTTGGTAGAACAGAGTGGCTAATACAAATGGGTCTTGAATTTGGTACTCAGTTTCACTTCTTTTTAAGGTCCTTCAGAAATTCCTTTGTGATGCGCCATATTATCAATGGGCCCAGCTTTCTCCAACGGTAACATGCTTTTTTTTTTTTTTTTTTTTAGTATTCCAACCACTGAATAACCCACGATTCCTCCTATTTTCAGAACTTAGTTTTCACTGTTTTATTCCAAAGAAATAAACACAAAATATTCCTAACAGTTCATTGCCACACAATTCTGCAAAGCACAGATGTAATTTCCAAAGTGCAGTATCCCAATCTACTGGGAATAAACTGCAACGTTGAAAGCATGATGCACCATCACCAACTCTTCTGCTGAAGTCCTTCAAGAGATAGCTCTGCACCCCCTCCAGCCTCATCCCATTACTCACCACTAAGGCCCTCCAGCAACAGGAAACCAACTGTTCCTTCATCCAGCACAATATACATTACAGCCCCTCAATCTGTAATTATTTTTTGCTCCTCTGTCTTTTGTATGAACTTTGAAAACATATCTAGTAATGGAACCTTTTTTAACTGTTCTAACCAGGTTACTTATTCTCTCTTTTGTGTTGTATTATTCTACTAAACACAATTATAACGAATTATTGACATATTTGTGTCTTATATGAGACAATAAGCATCATGTTCAGAGACTAAGTTTTCACCTTGGCATTGCCCCCTCTTAGCAGGTTACCTGACTGGAACAAAAATTCATGAAGGAAGAAAGGAAGAAAAGAAGAAAGAAGGGAGGGAAGGAAGAAAATATATATATGATAATAATTTAACAATTATGTAAACTTGTCAGAAGTTTACCTCTTTACTTATAGCAGGTATCATATTTTCTGTCATACCAGAGCAATTCTCAAAAGAACTTGGCCTCTTGGAAAAAAAAAAAAAAGGAAACTACATTTTAAACCTTCTTGTCTACCTATTAGACATAAATGTCTCCCCATAAATGTCACATTCTAAAGGTGTGATCCCCCTGTTTTCTGAGATCATCAGCAGACACATGGAAATCAGCAAACATCCAAAATAATTTAAATGATCCTCAAGTTGCACACTCAGAATTAACTTTATAGCCACTTCTGGGAATAAAGCTTTTTCACTCCTCTCCATAACATGAAAGACAGAAAGTTTAGAAATTTGATGTTTTGATAACCACCCACCAATAACTGCAAATATCCAGCAAAAATAATTAAAAAGCCATGTATAGCCGGGCACGGTGGCTCAAGCCTGTAATCCCAGCACTTTGGGAGGCTGAGACGGGCGGATCACAAGGTCAGGAGATCGAGACCATCCTGGCTAACACGGTGAAACCCCGTCTCTACTAAAAAATACAAAAAACTAGCCGGGCGAGGTGGCGGGCGCCTGTGGTCCCAGCTACTCCGGAGGCTGAGGCAGGAGAATGGCGTAAACCCGGGAGGCAGAGCTTGCAGTGAGCTGAGATCCGGCCACTGCACTCCAGCCTGGGCGACAGAGCCAGACTCAGTCTCAAAAAAAAAAAAAAAAAAAAAGCCATGTATATCCATTTACATATGGTAAACCAAAATATTATATATATTCTGAAATCAGGCATGCTTAATTCTAAAAAACAAAAAAAAAATACAAACATGAGCTTTAAAATAATTCATTATAAAAATTCACTGAGATTTATATTCAAATAATAATAATTCAAATGGAAATGAACTTAGTATACGTATAGCACAACAGGATATTTTATGAATAAAAGAATTTAGAGCAACTATCATTATTGAGTGTTTTACATGTGAAAGTCATTCTCTGAGGAATTTGCATACATTTTATCTTCTAATCATCATATTAACCTATGAGGTAGAATTTCAAACTTCATTTCACAGAGTAGAAAATATAGCTTAAGGAGAGAAAGGATGTTTACTGAAAATCAAGCAGGTAAACTTAGGATTCAAATTTAAATCCATCTGCATCAAAGCCTGGGGGTTTAATGAATGTTCTACAAGGGCAGTTCAGGGACTTCCTCAGAACACCAGAATGTGATTCAGTGATGAAACATTTAAACCACTCACTTTTCAAAAATCTAATTCATGAAAGTATTATACAGTAGGTTTACCTTAATGCTTGTTTTGAAAAGAAATTCTGTTCTGACACCTTTGACATATTAGGGAACAACTTGAGCATAACAAAAATTTCACATTAGTTGTGTGCAATTCCACCATGATAAAAACTAGGTGAACACAGAAAACTGCACTCAGTTTAGCCCAGCTTCATAAAAAAACACGAAATACACACAAGTCTTAACATCTAACAGCTACCTCACTCCACTCTATGTGTTATGAGCCAAACTGATCCACATCGGGTGTTACAAATTTCCATTTGATTTCAGATAACACTCTTTCTACCAGTTCATACTAGCCAATGAGAAGTAACTCTTTCCACATCCACTTCTATAAGCAAACTTCAGCTCTTTCTCAAGGTAAAATGCTATATTTATTATACTAATCATGTATTTCTTAATTATTTCACTTGTGCTCACTATCTTTTTTATTAAACTTCTATTTATTAACTGATCACTGATGATGTTTTTGAGTGCTGTGCCCCACTCATTTTTTTCCATGAGACTTGTGGATATCATTGTGCAATTTTGTGCAGCACAGTGATCGCTTGGAATGCATATATAACATAACAGCAGAACTGACTGTATATTATTGTTGAATACATGATATCCCATGGACCATTTAGGTATCTTAGACACATGTTTCTCTGAAGAGTTGGCTATTATTAGTCAACACATCAGTTACAACTGGGACTACACATCAAAGATATCAGGTATCAGGGTGATGTCAGCAAGATGGCAGGATAAGAAAGCCCCAGAACCTTGTTTCTCCCATGAAAAGACAAAGTCAACAATAATACGTGGAACAATTCCCTTTGTGAGAAATCCAGAAATCAGTTAAGAGGCTCTTGCATCTCAAATGAGCACAAAAATAGCTGCATCAAAGCCAGTGGAAAAATACATGGCACACTTTCACTATAGTTCTTTCCTGGCAGATCACCACCTAAACAGGAGGAAACACAGTTTCTGGCTTTTCCCTAGGAAGAGAAGGAGATGACTGAACCATACGTTCAATATTCTGACTTTAGAGGGACGTTGCCCATGAGATTGGCTTCTGTCTCTACTGTCTTGCATAACTGACGTGACCTGACGTATTCTAGGATGCCTGGGATCCTAGAATGCTTGAGATTTGTCCTTGATGCTGAGAACAAAAACAGACCTGGGTAATGTGCTGCTGCTTCCTTTTTTTTTTTTTTTTTTTTTTTTTCCCCGAGATGGAGTCTTGCTCTGTCTGCCAGAGCTGGAGTGCAGTGGTGCGATCTCAGCTCACTGTAAACTCCACCTCCGGGATTCAAGCTATTCTCCTGCCTCAGCCTCCAGAGTAGCTGGGATTACAGGTGCATGCCACCATGCCCGGCTAATTTTTGTATTTTTAGTAGAGACAGGGTTTCACCATGTTGGCCAGGCTGGTCTCAAACCCGACCTCGTGATCCGCCCACCTCAGCCTCCCAAAGTGCTGGGATTACAGGTGCGAGCCACTGCTGATGTTCTTAAAAGGACCCGAGATCCAGCAGGCAGACACCAGAGGAAACAAGAGATTACACACTCCTGAAAAAAGATACCTGCAAACTCTTTTAATTAGGAATACATATTTATGGGTTTGTGGGAATATATATATATATTTATGTCTTTGTCTATATACATAAAATATACACTATATATAACATATAATATGTAAAATACATAAAATATATATTATATATATATATATATATATATATATATATATATTTTCCCCACAAAGCCAGAAAGGACACACAGAAAAGGTTTGAGAGGACCCAAAAATTTCCAGCCATGCTGGAAGCCCTTCCCTGTGTAAATCCAGTTTGAAAAGACAGAAATTGTTGTCTATGTTTTCTCATATATGAATATCAACATAAAGTTATAAAGAACATGAAGAAACAAGGGTAACCCAATAATAGAAACCCAAAAAATCCACAGAAAACAATTCTAAAGCAAAAGATATATATAAATTAGCTGAAAAAATAATTGAGATAATAATTTTTGGGTGAATTTTTTAGGGGAAATTAAGATATTATAAGGTACACAAAAGCTCATGGAAATCTGTTAGCACCAGACCTGTTTTGCAAGAAATACTTAAGGGAATCCTGCAAGATAAATTGAAAGAACACTAAACAGTAACTTAAAGCCATGTGAAGAAATAAATATCTTAATAAAGGCAAATGCATGCGCAATTATAAAATCTAATAACTTTGTAAGAATAGTTGGTACCTTTACTTTTCTTTTACTAGATTTGTCTAAAAAGTTAGTATTACTGAACTAGTTTATAACTTCACATTTTTATTGCCTATGCAACTGAAGAAACCAATGCATTTAAAATAATTATTAGTTTACGTTTTGGAGCACACGATATGTAAAGATGTAATTTTTTGACATTAACAACTGAAAGCAGTAGGGAGGAACTGTAAAGCAGAGTCTTTGTGTATTATTGAAGTCATGCTGGTATAAATTAGGATGTCACAACTTGAGGATGTTAAATGCAATTCCCATGGTAACTACATAGAAAATAGATATAAATGTATTGACATAAATTAAGAGATAAATTTAAACATTTCACTAAATGAAATCAGGTGAGCACAAACCAAAACAGTAATGCAGGAAATAAGGAACAAAAAAGCTATAAAGCATGTAGAAAACAAATAATAAAGTGGCAGACTTAAGTCACTTCTCACTAGTAATTACTTTAAATAAGAATAAATTAAGCATTCCAATCAAAAGACAAAGATTGACAGAATGGATAAAAACATATGATCCATTTATGTGGTATCTATAGGACACTCAACTTAGATTGAAATACACAAACAGATTGAAAGTGAAAGGATGAAAAAATGTATGTCATACAAATAGTAAAAGAAAGGAGACAAAATATACTTTAAATGAAATAAGTTTCCAAGAAACAATGAGGGCATTATATATTAATAAAAGGTTCAATACAGTAAAAATATACAATAATAACAACTGCAAACATTTATACACCAAATGACAGACCATTAAAACATATAGATTGGGCATGGTGGCTCATGTCGGTAATTCCAGCACTTTGGAAGGCTGAGGCAGGTGGATCACTTGAGTACAGAAGTTCAAGACCAGCCTGAGAAATATAGCGAAACCCCATCTCTACAAAAAATACAAAAATTAGCCGGGTGTGGTGGCACTTGCCTGGAGTTCCAGCTTCTCAGGAGGCTGAGGTGGGCAGACTTCTTGAGTCTGGGACGTAGAGGTTGCAGTGAGCAGTGATCACACCACTGTACACCAGCCTGGCAACGGAGCAAAACCTTGTTTCAAAAAAAGTTATATATGTATATACATTTATAATTTTGATATAAGCATGTATATATATTAGCACACAAATATACATATTTATATAATACATATATAATTTTTATATAATACATATGTGTATATACATATATGTGTGTATGTATATATATAAATCAAAAACTAACAGAATTGGAGGGAGAAATAGTCCTGTATAATAGTTAGAGTTGTCAATACCCCATTACAGATAATGAATTGGACAACGAGACAGGAGATAAACAAGGAAAAAGAGGGCATAACCAACACATGAAGCCAACTATATCTAACAGGTATACACAGAACGCTCTCCCCGACAACAGCAGCACAAACATTCTTCTCAAGTGCACATGGAATATTTTCAAAGAACAGTCAGATTCTAGGCCACAAATTGAGTTTAATAAACATGAAAAGATAGATTTTATACAAAATCTCTTCTCTGACCACAACAGGATAAAGTTAGAAATCAATAACAGAAGTAAAACTGAAAACAAAATTGTAAAAATTAATATACTCTTAACCAATTAATTACAGAAGAATTCGCAAGATAAATTAGAAAATGTTTAGAGAGAAAGGAAACCAAAACACAACCTATCAAAACTTATGGGACACAGTAAAAGCAGTGTTTAGACACAAAGTGATAGCTATAAATGCTTACATTGAAAAACATTTTCTGTAGTCATAAGATTTTGCTATGTTGTCCTGGCTGATCTTGAACTCCTGGCCTCAAGTGATCCTCTTGCCTTGGCCTCCCAAATTGGAGGGATTACATGCATGATGTTTTAATTTATTAAGACACACTAATTCTTGAGCTCTTTCTAATTTAGTCTTCATTTCTTTTGAAACAGGATCTCACTCTATTGCACAAACTAGATGGCAATGGTATGATCGTGGCTCACTACAACCTCAGCCTCCTGGGCTCCAGCAATCCTCCCAACTCAGCCTCCTGAGGAGACAGGACTAAAGGTCCTGTCTCAAATTAACAACCTAATTTTGCAACTTAACTAGAAAAGGAATGAAAAACAAAATCCAGAAAAAATGATATAATAAAGATAAAAAACATTAGTAAATGGAATAGAACAGTGGTCCCCAACCTTTTTGGCACCAGGGACTGGTCTTGAAGAAGACAATATTTTCATGGATGGGGATGGTTATATGGTTTTGGGATGAAACTGTTCCACCTCACATCATCAGGCATTAGAGTTTCATAAGGAGGGTGCAACCTGGATCCCTTGCCTATGCAGTTCACGATAGGGTTTGCACTACTATGAGAATCTAATGTCACCACTGATCTGACAGGAGGCAGAGCTCAGGTGGCAATGCTCAGTTGCTCACTCACTGCCCATATCTTGTTGTGCGGCCCAGTTCCCAACAGGCCATGGACTGGTATCAGTCCATGGCCCGAGGGTTGAGGACCCCTAGAATAAAGGATATAGAAAGAATAGAGAAAATCAATAAGATTAAAAGTTGTTTATTTTAAAAGATGAACTAAATTGACACTTTTAACTAGATGGACTATGAAAATGGGGCATTAATCAAACGTTTAAAATCAGAAATATATTTGGGGATATTATTTCTTCTTCTATAGAAATTAAAACAATTAGAATACTAAGAACAATTGTATGCCAACAAGTTGAGTAAGTTAGAAGAAATGAACACATTCCTGAAACACAAAACGTACCCAGAATAAGTCACAAAGACATAGAAAATCTTAATAGACCTATAAATCGTAAGGAGATGAATCAGTAATAAAATACATATCAAAAGAGAAAAGCCCTATATCTGCTAGGCTTGTGGGCAAATTATACCATACTTATGAAGAATTTACACCAATTCTTCTTAAACTATTTTTACAAATTGAATAATAGGGAATACTTTCTAACTTACTGAATGAGGCCAGTAGTTCCCTGGACAAAGACACGTTTTAAAAAAGTCAAATATCATTTAAGAAAGTTGATCAAAAAAATCCTCAAAGAAAACTACCAAATCGAGTTTGACACCATTTTTAAAATAATATAAACCATGACCATGTGAAATTTATTCTTGGAATATAAGGATGGGGGTGGTTCAACATATAAAGATGAATCAATGTAGTGCACTCCATTAACAGAAGGGCAAAAATTAACACAAGATCATCTCAATTGAGACAGAAAAGGATTTTCACAAAATTGTACAACCTTTTATGATAAGAAGACTCAACAAACTAGGAATAGAATAAAACATCATCAACATAATAAAGGTCATATATACAAAACTCACAGAACACATCATTCCCACTGGTTAAAGAAAGAAAACCTTTCTTCTAAGATAAGGAACAAGGAAAAGATGTTCATTTTGTCACTTCTATTCAAAATAGTACTGGAAATTCTAGTCAGGGCAATTAGGCAATAAAAAACAAATAACAAACATCCAAATTGAAAAGTAAAAAGTAAAATTATCTCGGTAAATAATATGATTTTACATGTAGAAAACTATAAAGATCCAACAAAATTACTAGAATTGATAAATAAATTCAGCAAAGCTGAAGGATACAAAGTCAATGTGTAAAAATCAGTTGCATATATATAACAATGAGTAATCTGAAAAGAAAATTTTGCAAATAATTACAATTGCAATAGCATCAAAAATAATATGCTACTTAGTAATTGCCTTAACCAAAAGAGGGAAACGCTTGTACCATGGTATCTATAAAACACTGCTTGAGAAAATTAAATAATCCATAAACAAATGGAAACACATCCCATGTTTGTAGACTAGAAGATTTAATATTATTAAAATATCAACACTATCCAAATGATCTACAGATTCAAAGCAACTCCCATGAAAACTCCAATGACATTCTTTGCAGAAATAGAAACACACATTCTACTATTCATATAAAATGTCAAGAGAACCTAAATAGCCTAAACAATTTAAAAAAAAAAAAAAAAAAGAAAGAAAACAAAGCTGGAGATCTCAATTTTTTAAAATTTTAAAACATATAAAAAGGCAAAGTAATCAAAATAATATGGCAATAGCATAAATACAGATAATAGTCCAATAGAATAGAATAGACAGCCTGGAAATAAACTCTCATATACATCATCAAACAATTTTTGACAAGGATGCCAAAATCATTCAATGGAAAAAAGACAGTCTCTTCAACAAATAGTGGTAGGAAAACCAAATATTCATATGCCAAAGAATAAAGTTGGGCCCTTACCTAATACGATATACAAAAACTGAAAATGGATCAAAGGCCTAAATGCAAGACTTAAAACTATGAAACTCTTAGAAGAAAATATAGGACAAACATTTTATGACATTAGATTTTGCAGTGATTTCTTGCATATGACACCACCAAAGGTACAGGCAACAAAGGAAAAAAATAGACAAACTGAATCATGAAGAAAAGATTTAAGTGAATCAAAAGACACTGTCCACATAGGAAAAAAACAACCCACAGAATGAGAGAAAATATTAGCAAATTATATGATCATATAAGTATTAATATCTAGAACATATAGAAAACTCCTAAAACTCAACAACAAACAACTGATTTAAAAATGAGCAAAGGATTTGAATAGATATTCTGTAAAAGAAGCAATACGGTTAGTTAATAAGCACATGTAAAGATGTTTAAAATTACTAATCATTAGAGAAAAGCAAAATTATAATAACATATCACTTTACACATATTGGAATAGCTACTATCAAGAAAACCAGAAATTAACAAGGGTTGACAAAAATGTGGAAAATTTGGAATTCTTGTACACTATTGGTTGGAATGTAAAGTGGTGCATTCACTGTGAAAAACAGTATGGTTGGTTGCACATTATGAAGGTATGATATACCACAATACTGTATACACTTAAAAATTGTAAAGATGGTAAATTTTATGTTGATGCCGTTACTGCAATAAAAACATAAGAAAAAGAATGGGGAAAGCTTAAGGGAATTAGGCAACAACATCTAGTGGACCAATGTATGTATTATGGATATCTCAGAAGTAGAAGACTCAGAAAGAAAGGAGAGAGACAGCTATATAAAGAAATAATGATTAAAAAAATGCCAAATCCAGGGAAGGAAGGAGTCTTCCAGATTGATTTTGCTGATTCAAGAAGCCTAATACATCCCAAATAAGAGAAACTCAATGAATTCCATGACAAGATGCAGTATTATCAAATTATCAAATGCCAAAGACAAAGAGAATTTTGCAAGCAGAAAAATAAAAGGGACTTGTCACATTCGAGGAAACCTCCCTGAGACTATCAATGCATTTCTAAGCAGAAGCTTTGTAGGACAGGAAGGAGTGGGATGATAAATTTAAAGTGCTGAAAGAAAAAAAAAAAAAAAAAAAAAAAAAACTACCAATGTAAAATACTATATCCAGCAAAATTGTACTTCAAAAATAAAGAAGAGATAAAGGTTTTTTCAGTTAAACAAAAGCTGAGGGATTCCATCGAAACTAGATTTGTTTTACAAGAAGTGCTAAAGGGAGTCCTTCAAGTTGACATAAAAAGGCACTGAACAGCAACATGAGAGTTTATAGAAGTAGAAAGCTTACCGGTAATGGAAAATGTATATGCAAATACATAATACTATAATAATCTAACAAAGGGAATTTAAATGTAAAAAAAGAAAAGGTAAAAGATTGTACTCTAGGCCAGTTGAGGTGGCTCATGCCTGTAATCCCAGCACTTTAGGAGGCCAAGGCGGGCAGATCACGAGCTCAGGAGATCGAGAGCATCCTGGCCAACACGGCAAAACCCAGTCTCTACTAAAAATACAAAAAATTAGCCAGGTGTGGTGGCAGGCACCTGTAGTCCCAGCTACTCGGGAGGCTGAGGTGAGAGAATGGCGTGAACCAGGGAGGCGGAGCTTGCAGTGAGCTGAGATCCCACGCCGGCACTCAAGCCTGGGCTACAGAGCGAGACTCTGTCTCAAAAGAAAACAAACAAACAAACAAACAAACAAAGAAAACCTAGACTCCTGAATCAAATGACATAGAACAGATGAATGAGTAAAATAACAATCCAACTTTATGTCGCATAACAAAATCTACATTTACTCTGTTCAAAAAAGATGCACTTTACATTTACAAACACACATAGAGTGAAAGTGAAAGAAAAAAATAGTTATTCAATACAAATAATAAACCAAAGAGAATAGGGGTGGTATATTTATATCAGACAAAATTGACGAAAAGTCAAAAATTGTCACAAGAGAAAAAGAAGGATATTCTATACTGATAAAAGATCAATTCACAGAATACTATAGCAATTATAAATAAGTATGCACTCAATATCAGAGAACCTACATATGTGAAGCAAACATTGACAGAACAGAAGGCGGAATAGATAGCAACACAGTAACAGTAGATTTTAATATTCTACTTTCAATATTGGATAGACCATGCGGACAGAAGATCAATAAGGGAACAGAAGACATGAACAGCATTGTAGATCAAATAGATCTAACAGACATATACAGAACATTTCGCCCAAATAGCAGCAGAATATACATTCTTCTCAAGTGAACATGGAACATCTCCTGAATAGATCACATGTCACACATCAGGCCATAGAGCAAGTCTTAACAAATTTAAGAAGACTGAAATAATATCAAGTATTGTTTCTGACCACAATAAAATAAAACTAGAAATTAATAGCAGAAGAAACATTGAAAAGTTCACCAATATGTGGAAAATAACAAACTTATAACAACCAATTGGTTAAAAAAAAACAGTAAAAGTGAAATTAGAAAATAACTACTGGCAAATGTAAGCAAAAACACAATATACTAAAACTTATGGGACTTAGCAAAAGCAGTACTGAGCGGCAAATTTATGTCAATAACTGCTTACATCGATAAGAAAGAAAGATTTCTAATAAAAACCTAACTTTATGCTGTAAGATCACAGAAAATGAACAAACCAAGCCAAAATTTAGCAGAAGGAAGGAAGTAAGAACTATTGGAGCAGAAATAAACACAATAAAGGATAGAAAAAAATTAATGATGGTGTTTTCAAAATTAGTTAATTTTTTGAAAAGATCAACAAAATTGACAAATCTTTTCATAGACTAGAAAAAGAGAAGACCCATTAATAAAATCATAAATCAAAAAGGAGTTATTACAACTGATGCCATAGTAATCAAAATAATCATAAAAATCTACTATGAACAACTATATACCAAAAAATTGGATAACTTAGAAGAAACGGATAAGTTTCTAGAAACATGCAACCTACAAAGACTGAGTCACAAAGTAACAGGAAATCTGAACAGATCAATTACAAGTAAGAATATTAAATTAGCAATAAAAATATACCAACCAAGAAAAGCCCAGGAGCAAATGTCTTCACTGGTCAATTCTGCTAAGCATTTAAGAAGAGTTAGTGCCAATCCTTCTCAATCTCTTAGCAAAAATTGTAGCGAGAAACCAAGTTTTTCTGAGGCTAGACTTATACCAAAGCCAGAAAAATAAATGAAGAGAAAAAACCTTACAGGCCAACAACTCTGATAAGCAGAGATGTAAAAATCCTCAAGACAGTAGCAAACCCAATTCAGCTACATATGTAAAGGATTACATGCCATGAACAAGTTAGCATATGAAAAATAATCGATACAATATACCATAATAACATAATTGAATCACACAATTATTTTGATATATTTTAAAAAAGCATTTTACAAAATTCCACATGGTTTCCTAATAAAAACACTCAACAAACTAGGGATAAAAGAAAATGACCTTATCATGGCAACAGTCACGTAGGAAAAGTCCATAGGACATGAGATTGGAATGATTGTAAATGGGACTGGTGATTTTATAAAAAGAGATTAGAGAGGGATTTCTTTTTTTCTGCCATGTGAAGATGCAGCAAAAGGGTGTCTGTCTGCAAAAGAGGAAGGAGGCCAGCCTTCACCAGAAACCAAATAGGCCAGGACCTTGATCTTGAATTTCTCAGCCTCCAGTCCAGAATTATAAGAAATCCTTTTTGTTTATGGAACTTTTGTTAAAACAGCCTAAACTGACAATGACAACAGTATACAGAACTTCTACAAATCTGTAGCAAAAACAAAACAACAACAACTACAACAAAACATAGAGAAATAGACAAGAATTTTGCTGAGACTGGATGTTTGACCCCACAAAATCCCATGTCGAAATTTGATAGCAATTTGATGCCCAGTGTTGGAGGTGGGGCCTGATAGGAGGTGTTTGGGCCATGGGGGTGAATATTTAATTAATAGATTTATGCCCTCTCTCTGGGGTGAGTGAGTTGTTGCTCTACTAGTTTCCATAAAAGCTGATTATTGAAAACAACCTATCACCCTCCCTCCTCGTTTCTTCTCTCACTATGTGATATCTGCATACACCAGTTCTCCTTTGCCTTTTGACATGAAAGAAAGCAGCCTACCAGATGCCAAATCTTGAATCTTCTAGCCAGCAGAACCATGAACCAAACATTTTTTCTTTATAAATTATCCAGGTTTAGAAATTCCTTTATAGTAACAAAAAGCATACTAAGAAAGACTTGAATAGACATTTTTTTTTTCCCAAAGGAGACAATGAAATGGCCAACAGGCATGTGAAAAAATACTTGACATCACTAATCATCAGAGAAATACAAGTCAAAACCACAATGAGATATCACTTTACACTTGTAGGAGGACTACTATCAAAAACAAACAACAACAACAACAAAAAGAAACAACAACCAACCAAACAAACAAACAAAAAAAGAGATAATAACAAGTGCTGGTAAGGATGTGGGGAAATTAAAACCCTTTGTGCCCTTTGATGGGAGTATATAATAGCACAGTCACTATGGATAATAGTATGGAGATTCCTCACAAAATTCAAACTAAAATGACCACAAGATTGAGTCATCTCACATCTGTGTATTTATCACAAACAGTCAAAATCAGGATCTCAAAGAAATATTTTCACTTTGATGTTCACTGCAGTGTTATTCATAATAACCAAGACATGGAAACCATCTTAATGTTCATCGATAGATAAGTGAATAAAGAAAATGTGGTTTTATTCAAGTTGATTTATTCTACTATAAAAATACCATAAACTTGGTAGCTTATAAGTAACAGAACGGAAAACTTATCGTCCATGGTTCTGGAGGTTGGGAAGTCCAAAATCAGGCACCAGAAGATTTGGTGTCTCGTAAAGTTTCATTTCCTTGTTGGTTCATTGATGGCCTTCTCGTTGCATCCTCACATGCTGAAAGAGGCAATAATAAAAAAATAAAAAATAAAAAAATCCCTGGGGCTTCTTTTATAAGGTTACTAATTCCAGAAAGTTCTGACCTCTTGATCTAACAACCTCCCAGAGATCCCACTTTTTAATACTATCACAGTAGAGTCAAGATTTCAACATATGAATTTTTGGGGCACACAAACATTCAGACCATAGAAAGTATATACATAAAATGGAATATTTTTTAGACATAAAAAAGAAGGAAATCATATCATATGGTACAACATGGATGAACCCTGAGGACATCATGCTAAGTGAACTCAGCCATTCACAGAATACTGCATGATTCCACTTATATGAGGCAGTTAGTCTAATTCATCAAGGAAAAGAGTAGAATGGTGGTTGCCAGGAGAGAAGAGCATAAGAAATTGCTATTCAATCAGTATAAAGTTTCAGTCCCACAAGATGAAAAAGTTGTAGCAAGCTGATGTACAACATTGTGCTTATAATTAACATTACTGTATGATACACTTAATATTTATTAAAAGGGTAGATGATATGTGTTTTTCAATCTAAATTTTAAAAATTCAATTGGAAAAGAAGTATCAGTAATATTGACTGTATCGTTGATAAACGATAAGTAATCAGAACACAAAGCCAATTGCTACTGACATCTATAGAAATGAAAGGATAACTGGAAGTGGTGAAAGATGCTATTTGTAAAAATCCACAGTATTTCCCTCCTCGTTTGCCAAAGTTTTAATGTAATTGTTTGAAAATGCCAGTGCTGATGTTTTCAGTGAAAATATGTTTGCTTAAAACAACACAGCTCTTGGTCAAATGGCAAGTGTTTCACAAGAAAGAATCTGGAAAACCAGTAAATATCAATATTAACCTGATCAAGACACCTTCCAGAAACTTCAGGTTAGAATAAAACATTTTTATTCTTTGGATGAATAAAGTCTGATACAATTTATCTATGCCGTTTTCCAGAAGGTCAAATTCTGAGAATACTCACAATTTATTTAGTTACCAAGAGGTATAAATTAGCCTTTGTGCTCAAAGCAAGAAAACTGTACTCAGCCCAGGAAAACAATTTACACCATTTCAACATCTGAGAATTCTTGTGTCTTTTGCCTTAACACACTCATAAACTGGCATGGAAGTAGGGATGATACTCAAAATACTTAGCAACTCATATGGCAATGACACTGACCAATCAGAATGAGCATCAGCCACATAAAGCAATAATGTTATTCTGGAGTATACTGGCCAAATGTTACTCTGCTCAGGGGAAAGAGATGGGAAAGGTATTATGGCCCGTGAGGTGCCAGATTTCAATTAGACACACTAGGATAAAGGCGAAGAACATTGACAATTTATTTTCCTTATTTGTTTCAGAAAATAACCAGGAGCCCTTCTTGGATATATTCAAGTTAGCCACAGTTATTAAAATCGTTTACTTCCTTACTGTACTTTAAGCTTTTTTTGGCCTTTTCAAGGATTACGTGTTACTCTTCTTAGTACATCTAGCAGGAACCACAGCCCCAACCCTTATAATAATAATGAGTGCAAAAGTAAGCATGTCAGTAACTACCGTGGTTTAGGAGCTCACTCTAAGTCAGAACTGGGTTACGTGTTTATAGGTGGGGCCACTTGTTCCTACAAAACCCAGAAAATAAGCACCATTATCCCCATTTCATAAGTAATGAAACCAAAGCTTCAAGATGGTTATTGCCTTGACTTAGGCCACAGTGTCAGATAGGTATTTAAACCACCTTATTTTTGTTCCCAGAGCTCACGTTATTTCATATGTGGAGAATAATGTAAATTGATTTCATTTTGGTTGGATTGGATTAAATCTCTTCTTCTCACCCTGACCTTTACAAAATCTAACTTGGTCTCATTTCTTAGATCAAAGGAAATTATTCCAAGGTTGCCATTTAGCACACGTAGAGAATGGAAATATTAAGAGGCAAACATATCCTTGTTTCCAAACTGATTTACATATCAAAGCCTTTTGGAGAAGACTGAAATAAACAGTTCAGTTTCTGGAAACTTATTTAAATCAACTTGCACATTCTTTGGAGCAGTTAGCCACAACATTTTAAAGGGAATTTATAAGCATCTCGAGCTGGTATGAAATTTGTTCTCTTCAGTATAGCTAAACACGGCACCCATTTCTTCGTCATGACCTCACTAGAATCTTTGTGGCTGACACTGTACAACTTTCTCATTTTAAACCAGTCATTCATCTTAGCTTTTTTTTTTTTCTTGCCTTCAGTCTTAAAAAGTTTAAATGTACTGAATTTATTCTGTAGACAGTGTGCCAGATGCAAATGTTTTGCATATGAACCTTTTGAAGTCACATTTCTTAGAATAAGCCATTTACCTTGAAAAACATATTAAAGGCAAAAAGTAAATGAGTAGTTTTCAAAATAAAGTTTGTAAGAAGGTTTGTGTGACAGCACACACACACAAAAGCAATCTTATAACTCGAGAACTCTAGAAAGTGGTACCAGCCGTACTACTCTTTAGATGTCATTTAATATTTCTAGGATTTAATTTCCACCACCATATAATACATAAGAAAGATCATCTCTCTATTTTGAAGAGCATGAGTTCTACTTGTACTTATTATAGTTCTGTCATTAGAGAGTAAAGAACTTCCCTCTGAACTTTCAGTCTTTCTTCTGCCACTCTTCTCAAACAGGAAGGTTTTTAATTTTCTCTAAGAAAAATTCTGAATTTCTTGTTCCATGAAAACTGTAAAATCGTAAAGTCTATAATTTAGTCCAAGCTTTTCAATGCAATTGGGTTAAAAAAAATTGGTTGCTACCAAACTTTGTTCGATTTTTTTTTTAATAGAAAATAGCAGGGTGATTTGCATTTAGTAAAGTGAAGTCTTGTTATGTCAAAAAATTTTGTTTTAATTTTTAAATATATATGTATATATATGGATTCTGTGAGTGATGCTGAAATGATGAAATGTTTTTATTACTTTGATTCTAGAATAAGTATTTCTAAAAACCACGTATGTGCCTCTATGCCTGGCTCTTAAAGAACAAATAGTAAATGAAGTAATTTAGGTAATTCTTTTTTTCTACAACTAAATTCTGAGTGTCAAGAATATCAATTTTGAATAGACTAAAGTATGCTGTTGATTTTGATACCTAAAGCTGATCACTGTCCTAATTGTCCTAGGAAGCAACTATACTCTTGCAGCAACAAGTCTCACAGCTTAGCATTGGAGATGGAAAGTTGGATATGCACATAAAATAGAACAGGAAGAAAAGTATGTTTATTTAATATGTTTTTGAAGTCCCTGATATATATTTTAAATACTTTTACTAGATGAGAAATTTAAAAATACTATGTGTTACTCAACTAAAATTTATCCCAGGCAAGAATCATTTTGGTATAAAAATTAATGTTACCCTAAGAATTGAATATAATATTGTGATAATATTTTAGTGTAGCTTTAGTATCTATTGTAATTTCCTAATGCTTTTTTTGATTTTACATATTGTTTTTAATTTTATAAATGACTCAGCTAAACTCTATTAATAAATATAATTTTTAAAATAAAAGGAATTAGTCCGGGTACGGTGGCTCATGCCTGTAATCCCGGCACTTTGGGAGGCCAACGCGGGCAGATTATGTGAGGTCAGGGATTTGAGACCAGCCTGGCCAACATGGTGAAACACGGTTTCTACTAAAAATACAAAAATTAGCCAGGTATGGTGGTGGGCAGCTGTAATTCCAGCTACTCGGGAGGCTGAGGCACAAGAATCGCTTGAACCTGCGAGGCGGAGGTTGCAGTGAGCCCAGATTGCACCGCTGCACTCCAGCCTATGTGATAGAGTGAGACTCGGTTTCAATTAATCGATCAATCAGTGAATGGAATTAATTGTCATAAAACTTGAAATACTTGCTTTTTTTTGTTCTCAGATGGAACACTAAACACAAGTGATTACTCCTCTCTTCTTCCAAAAAATTATCAAAATGAAAGTTGAGAAGTACCTCCTTTAATATTGCTAGAATTTAATTTCCACCACCATACAATACGTAATAAAGATCATCTTAATACTTTCAAGAGCATGGGTTTTACCACAGTATTGTGGATATTTCCACCTTATTAATTATAAAAAACACAACTGGATTTGTTGTAGAACCTTCTCTTCTATTTGATCCCAACTGAAACTGAAGGCTCCAAGTTACCTAATTTAGTTCCCAGGGTTTTCTCGAGGTCCTATTGGAACTTCCCCCACATCCCCTGTCACAGAAGCCCTGGAACATAATCTTAGATATGTCGGGGAGCTGATTCAAGATCCGCTCAAATTAATCTTGTGAGAAACTGCTTGCAGTCTGTAGAAAAGACGCTAGCACAGCAGTTCTGTACAAAAGCAGACAAGGCCGGCAAGGTTGGAAGGGCTGTAGAAATCAGTCACGAACCAGAAGAGTTTTAGTATACCACATGTATGAGAGAAACTGGAACGTGGTGCAAAAGTTTTCAGTTTTCCACAATGGAGCTATCTAGAACTGGCAAAATTTATAGAATCAGGGTGTGAGGAAAGGCCAACACTCTAACAGGACAATAGCATATAGATCAGTGCCTCCACCTCCCCGTACCACCTCTACCTACCCCAAATTAAGGTATTGGTCTCTCTTCCTCAGGCTGAAGGTGGTCAAAGGCTTTCTAAACAAATTTGGTAGCCTCCTTGCTTGTCTCCTCTCTACAAAACCAAAAATGAATCTTATCATTTAGGACATACCACCCATGGATATAGTTTGAAATTTGTCCTGCTTTTCAAAGAGATGTTAAGGAAAACTGAGGTATCCTATGTAAGGTAACTATTGTAATATACCTAGTCTATAGAAAATCAAGAATGAATAGATGTGTCAGTCAAGGTACTCTGAGAAGCAGACACAAAGATAGGAATAGAGGTGTAAGGATTATATTGGGTTAAATGTCCATGAGGGATAAACTTGAGGAGAGCAAGAGAAGGCAAGAGAGCCTTCAGTTTGAAATGCAGATCCGAAAACTTTTGGAAGGAAAGAAGGAAGGAAGAAAGATTGGGAAGAAAGAGCATGAGATAGTAGTTCAGCTCTGAGACACTCAGCCAACACTTGAAGAGTTCCCCAAGCCAAGATTGCCCATTAAAGAAGTTCTGCATTGGGTGGGATTGGTCTAGTTGTGCTTACTTTGCCATGCTTAAATGTATGTGAACAGCAGTGAGGCTGGCCTATGTCTGAACACTGTAATGCATCCCAAAGGTACAGCAGCTCGATCTAGTTAGCCAAATATACCCCCAGCAGCAGGTCCTCTTGAAGAAAGATCTCAGAGTTGCAATGCTAGGGCTACCATACAAGATATATGATAACAGCCAGCAACAATAAGAAGAAATACTAAGATGAGCAAAGGAAGAAACTCACCGTGGGAGAAATACAGTTATTTCTGTAAAGATTAAGAAACTTCTGAAGAATTACAATTAGTATTTTCAAAGATATTTGAGAAGTGCTATAAAGGGATGATACTGCAATGGAAGGTAGATTTTTAAAACTAATTTAAAATAAGATTGGGTAAATAAAAGGTGATGTTTCAAAGTTTTGAAGAATTCCTAAATATAAAAAGCTAAAATGTAAAGATATTACATTTTAAACACAAAGGCGATTTAAAAACTGTATGCATAGTTATGGTCTGAAAGCTTTATTTGTCTTAAAGAATAAATTGTTACTATTAGAACCAAATGGTTTTTAACACTAAGGAATGTAAACAAAATAAAAGCAATTTATCAAACATTCCAGAAAAAGTTACTCAGAGACAGTAGCTTGTGATCAAAACTATTTCTTGTATAAGGACAACTTTTATAACTATAAATCTATCCTCAAGTTTTCAGTGAAATAACATTTTAGAAAATACTGATTTGTTGCTGATAAATAACAGAGTCAATTTCAAATAAATTAGTATAGGGAGACTAAAAGTGAGCCTGTCATCTTTTTACAACTAAGCTACTTACAATAAAAAATAAAAATAAATTAAATATAGATCTTACATTGAAACTGAATTTTAAATATCATTCAAAATTTGGCAGTGCTTTACTCATGAATGTAAAACATGAAATTTTGGGGAAAAGCTTATGAAATATTTCCTATTGACATTACAGCTATCTTCAAATAGTAGGTTGCTACGAAAACATAAATTAGAATGGTATAGATAATATTCCAGAAATTTGGGTCCCATATAAATTAGAAATTAGTTTTAAAGCGGAGATTATGTCAAACCTTTAAATGTTTGCTGAATCAGAAAATGGACATTAAAGATTTTTTAATTTATTTGGTTTTGTATGACATGCTCATGAAAGTAAACATGGAAAAAAACTATTTATTGCCTTATAAAAAACATACTCAGAATACTTTACACATTTACATACATTATTAATATAGTATTAAATTAACAGGCAAAGAAACATAGATGTATACTCAGAATTAAGTATATATATGAGTTACACGTATTGAATAAATACACAAAATTTATCATAGCTTGAACTGAAATAATTAAGAAAATTATACAAAACACCCCAAAAAGCTGCTGTTTTATAATCAGATTCATAAGGTTCATGACCTAAAGAAGCATCCAACTCTTAAGCTGCTGTGACACAAAAGGCAGTATTTGGGGTCTGAGTTCTGGTTATGATTTCATGTCCTTATCTCAGAGAATAAAGAATTAGTTCTATCCAGCCTCACAATCCTATACTTCTCTATTCATCCCCCAGTCTAAACCATTAGGTGCTCCATTTTATTTTATACATAACCTTTCAATACATGCTTTGAAACTTCTGGTTTATGTTCAGCATATTCCTTTGTCCTCAGCACTTTCCTAGGACAATCTCTTAAAAACTTTTTGCCCTATGGGTATCCTAGCATTCCTCTTGGAGAGACTTTTTTTTTTCACTCTACCAGATCTTCAGGGTCATGAAGTAAGGTCTGTATATCTGTTTTGCTAATAGATCATTATTTTCTTTCTTCTTACAAAAAAAAGTTTCTTGATAACTAATCCATAAAGATATGATTCCCTCGTGTCCTCTCCTAATTGTTGTCATTTACTAATATATTAGTTGCTCCCCTTCATTCACCAGAGACTTTAGTTTCTTGCACCCATCTTCTTTTCTTGAAACTTTTTTGATTATTCTTAGGGACACAAATATCTTCACAAATAAAGCATCAAAAAGCCTAGGTATCAGAATCTTGTTCACCAAAACAGTCAATTTTAGGCAAACAATCCCATGGCTATGATCTAAAGTTGATACATTAGGCAATTTGGACAACTTTGCATTCTTTATTGCACATAATCCCACTTTGCAACCATCATTTCCATACTTTGGATTAAATTGCTCATGTACCTCCATTGACAGACTTACTTGACTCTTCAGTACATCTTTCCCCACGTCGTTCCTCACCCTTGGCTCCATTTATATTTTTTTCCAGCCGAGTTCACATTTTCCTTCACTTTAATCATTTCCTTGGCCATTGAGTTCTTCATTGGCAAAATCCCAATTATGAATGAATACTTCACTTATTTTCTCCACATCAGAACAAGAGCCATCATATTTGACGTAAATAATTACACAACCAAACAGACTTTTTACAACCTTTTTTTTTTTTTTTTTTTTTTTTTTAACATAAACCCTGAAATTTGTATTAAGTCATGCCCAGGAACTGTCTCTAGTGGGCAAATTTTCTCATACCATCAGGTAACAATTGCATGCCTTCTGCTCAGTTGTTCAAGACCTTGGTAGATGATCTTGCATTATATTCATACATCTTATTCACTGGAGAGAAATTCCTTTCTCTTTCTGCTATTCTCCTTCCTTCCTGTTGCAATGCATGAGGTATCTCTCTTGCTATAGAAGATGGTTTCTCTTCTGTACTTAGAAGCCTTGCACTCCAGTTTTTCACAACCTGCTGCTTTGGTTATCCTCTCACTTTCCTGCATCATTGTATCCTTTCTTCCTACTTGACAGTTACCAAAGCCTTCAAAGACCTCTAAAAGTATCATCTTTTAAAATCCCACATTTACTTCCAATTATCCCTTAGATGTCTTATCTTTTCTTGGATCTCATTTGTTGTCAAACTTTCAGAGAGCTCCCCAGATATAATGACTCTAATTTGTCACCTCTTACTCTCCCCTCAGCACCGTCCAAAGAGGTTTCCACTCCCAAGTATTTAATGAAAATTGTTCTGAATTCCATTACGTCTTCACTTTAAAGGAATTATTATATTTTATTTGTATTTATTATATAATATTAATTATTTTTTATTTAACTATTATTGGTCCCTATAAGTTCCATTAGGATATGAATTTTAATCTTTGTTACTTACCATTATACCCCAGTGCCAAAGGATGCCTGTAAATAAGTATTTGTTAACTAGGTACATGAAATAGCTATATTGCAAAATGTCATTCAAATAATCAATTTTAACTTTAGATGATGCTTAACATACATATATTTGAAATAGATAATAAAATAAACCATTATGCTGTTAAAAATAATTTTCCAATATTACAAATTGTGACCTACATGTGTTATTCTGTGGGGACTGGAAGATTCTAATCCATTTCATCCATTTCACTTTTTACTTTAGTTGTAACTCTAAGATCAATACATTAAAGCATTCTACATCACCTAAATTGTGTTATAAATGTTTGTGATACCAAGAAATTATTGCAAATCTGTATAGGCTTTGAAATAAGATACACGAAAACAAATATTTTGTCCTTTATTATTTTATACACACCCTCAGGCTCCATACTATTGCTTTCTGAACTTAAAGCCTGAATTCCATGTTCATTCTAAGTTATCATTAACCTATAGCAGCTCTGTCCAACAGAAATAAAATGCCAGTCATATATATAATTTGAATTGTTTTAGTAACTACATTAAAAAAGTAAAAGGAAACAAGTGAAATTAACTATTTTTTTTTTTTTTTTTTTGGGACGGAGTCTCGCTCTGTCGCCCACACTGGAGTGCAGTGGTGCAATCTTGGCTCACTGCAAGCTCCGCTTCCCAGGTTCATGCCATTCTCCTGCCTCAGCTTCGGAGTAGCTGGGACTACAGGCGCCCACCGCGATGCCCGGGTAATTTTTTGTGTTTTTTAAGTAGAGATGGGATTTCACCGTGTTAGCCAGGATGGTCTCGATCTCCTGACCTCG
Organism: Macaca fascicularis; assembly: GCF_037993035.2. Taxonomy (NCBI): domain Eukaryota; kingdom Metazoa; phylum Chordata; class Mammalia; order Primates; family Cercopithecidae; genus Macaca; species Macaca fascicularis. The sequence goes on from NC_088381.1 coordinate 152,429,786, forward strand.
TGATCTGCCCGCCTCGGCCTCCGAAAGTTCTGGGATTACAGGCGTGAGCCGCCGCGCCCGGCCGAAATTAACTTCAATGATATTTTTTATTAACCCACATATCAAAAATATTATTTTGTCTTGTAACCAATGGCAGAATTATTAATGAGATATTTTACATTCTATTTTTCACAAGTTTTAAAACCCAGGTGAATATTTTATGTTTATAGTACTTCTTAATTTGGATACTAAATTTTTATCTGAAATATTGATCTAAATTTAGATTTTATTTCATTTATGTTGAAAAACTAGATTCATCTATTCAAGTTATTACAAACATGCTTAAGTTTTCAGTAACTGAATTACTTATTGTTTTAAAATTTATATTAATTAAAATTAAACTAAAATTTATATTCTTAGTCATTCTAAACACATTTCAAATGCTCAATATTCACATTTGACTAATAGATACAGTTTTGGACAGAACAGCTATAGAGAAATGAATGGGCAACATTTTATGGCCTTTCCCTTTCCCCTTTCCCAGGGGCTTTTATCTAAATTAATTATTGTAGGTTTTAAAATATGTATTAACTATGTAAGTTTAGGTCTGTGTGTATAAACATACACAGATACAGATATTTTAAATATCTAAAAATATAGTAACACTCAAGTGATACCTTATTAATATATTTTCAAAAATGTTTATTTGAGCCTCATAAAATAATCCTAATTAGTAGATGTGATGATTAATTATAGGTGCCAGCTTCACTAGGTCACATAGTACACAGATATTTGTTTAAATATTATTCTGGGTTTATTTGTGAGGGTGTTTCTGGATGAGATTTACATTTGAATGTGTAAATTGAACAAAGCAGATTGCCTTCCCTAATGTGGTTGGACCTTATATAATCCACAGAACAAAAGGCTCGGTAAAGAATTTGCTTACTTTTCCTGACTGTCTTTGAGCTGGGATATTTCTTCTGACTTCAGACTGGGACACAAACTGAAATGTACCCTATTCACTCTCCTGCTTCTCAGTCATTTGGACAAAAATGGGAGCTGCACATATCATCAGCTCTTCTAGGTCCAGCTCACCAACTGCAAGGTTGTAGCACTTTTCGGCCTCCATAACTGTATAAGCTATAGGCCATTCCTCATAACCTCCATATATATATATATGTATGTGGAGAGAGAGAGAGAGATAAACCTATTGGTCCTGTTCCTCTGGAAGACCCAGACTAATACAATAGAATGGCAAGTATTATTTCATATTATTCCAGTTTTATAAATTGACCAAATCTAAATAATAAAGTTGACCTCACAATGTCCACCTACATTTCTTTGAAAATCCACTTGATATGGTAACAAAGATAGGCAGCCTCCATTCAAATATTCTCCATCCTTACTCAGTATTATAAGCGCATATATATAATTCCATATCCCCAAGTGTTCTTGAAGGGTCTGCTTTGTTCTATGATGTGCATGTAGTGGTAGTGGACATTAAAGAAAAGTGTTTTAAAATTTTATTAAGGAAACTCACATATATAACTTAGACCATTTCATAGAGTTCTTTTTTATTAATTTCATTTTTCCCCTTGAAAAATATTTATTAGAGGAAAAATCGTTGGAAAAGTTAGGTTTAAAAATACTTGGTCATTAATAAAAGACATTTAAAGACACTTCTTGTGGGGAAAAATGCAGTCTAGGAAAAGAGAATACTTTTTTATATACCTGAATGGGCAAAAATTATTTAATAGTCTCCAAAACTTCAACAATTTATTGGCTTATAGGCTCAGAGTCATAAAATGTTATAACATTGTGTATTATTATTCCTGGAATAGGAAATGGGAGGAGTATGGTCTATTCCTGTGGAAAATGAGTGCAGAGAAAGACAGAATGGGGCTGTTTTAAGAAACAATGTAAGAAGTATACAGATGACTTATATTTGCTTCCAATTAATTTTTATTTAGCTTCTTCCAGTGTTTGAACTGTTTCTGAAACATTTGATTATAAATCTCGGCTATTTATACAGAAAATCTAAACGCCTCAATAAGTATTACCTGTGTGTAAAAGCGTTAGATGACCTAGGCAACACAAACACATGGGTTATTGGGGCTCCCATTTGGAAGTCATTACATATGTGAAAAGAGGGAAGGAACTCAACTCTGTAGCATTGCCTGGAAGGAAACGTTGTATAACTTCGAGACTTGAAATAGAGAGTGGAATGTGTCAGGGGTAGGGAGCAGGGGGAATGTTTGACAAACAATACACTCAAAGAAGCTGGTGAAAAGAATTCAGGAAAGCAAAAAGAAATTGTCAGAGATGTTGCTGTTTATTACAAATTAAGTCTCCTTTAATGTTCTTTGATAGTTGTAAGTGCAGGCAGGAATGTTTTGAAAGTACTTTTGCTTGCTGGATTGTATTCCTTTGACTATTTCATGCTGAGTCAAAGCCATGTTGGGGTTATAATTTACATATGCTGAGGTTACATTCTGTAGGGTACTGTTATGGTAGATACCTAGTCACATATGAGCAGGGCAGGAGAGGGCTCCCCCAGTATATACCAGGAGGGTCAGGTGACCATTAGGTGATGGTCACACGGATGTTAACTGTCTCTCCAAAATAATAATTGGTCACAGCCAGTGCCAGGGACACGCAGTCTCCTAAGAGAGAAATAACACCTGAAACTGGTGATCAGCCACTTCCCGATAAGATCTCAGGAGTTGGGTAAGTGGGGAGAAGTAACGCAAGACCCTGAAAGTATGCCAACATATAAGACCCCAAGTCAAAAGGTCAGGCCGTGCACTTGCTCTGTCAAGTCACCCATGTGGACTTCTCTAAAGTGAACTTTAATTCTTTTTATTCTCGTTCTTAGGCTTTTCAATAAACTTAAAGTCACGCTCTAAGACTTGCCTCAGTCTCTCACTCTTCCTGATGCCCCTCAGTCGAATTCTTTAAGTAGTCAAGAACCAAGGCTGTTGAAGACCCATATGGATTTGCCTCCTCTAACAGTACAGCTCATGATTTTGAACCTGAAGTATCTGGATCGAACTAAAAATCTGTACTCTGAACCTGTGCCAAGTGTATGTTCACTTTTATGGCCTGACTGCTGAAACCCTTCCTGTAATGGAGAAGAATCAGATAGGAGCCATGACGGTAGTCCTTAGAAAGCTGCATCGATATCACAGAGACGATATGCAGATGACATTAAAATAAAAATAAAGGATTTTTTATAAGAAAGTTAGGCTTATGAGATATTAAGCGAGTTTACCCCACTGGTGAAGTCTGAAAACCCTCTAGTGAGGATGACTATCTCAGCAACCTCCTGGACACATCCTTTCTTAAAAAATTACATGCCCTTTCAACAGCAAGGAATGGTCAATGATTGACTTGTGAGGGTTGGCTTGAAGAATCAAGACTACAATACCAAAGAGCAGACACCCTTCACTACCGCGTCTATGGAACTGATGACCTGTCAGGGTTTTTACCACCCATAGTAACTAGAAAAACCCAGTAGATCAAAAATAGTTTCACCACCTAAGAACAGTCGACAAGTGAGTGATGTATAATTAATATTAGCACTCCAGGTGGGGGCATTTTCAATGTTCAGAGCATATAAACCACAGAGAATCACATATCATTGTTACAACCAGCTCTTCAGGAGCAACTGCTATTATGCTAGACTAAGCGTATAATTTACATGTTTCACTTAACAAACTTATTATTCACATAAAATTGTATATTAATATCTAATATACAAAATAGATTGAAGCAAAAGGAAATGCTGTCTGTTCAGTCTCTACTCTGCCTCATTCTCTTCCCAACATAGACGTTGAGGCACCTCAAAAAACTGCTTTGGGACCCAGCTAAGCACATTTTGAAAGTCACAGGTCTAAAGCATTCCCTTCTAATTTTCTGAACACCAGTCATTTGGGGCCAAATTATTAGGCAAAGCCCTAACCTCTCACTTAGTAAGCTGACTTCTCCTGTGGGAACAAACATATTTTTCATTTGATTATTTTGCTTCTTTCACTAATTAAATGTCTTCGATTATGAGAATAACAGTTCCCAATTACTGAGTACATACGATTAGCCTGCCAGTCCTCAAAGTCCTGATCACATTATCTCATTGAATCTTCACAACCTATAAAATAGGTAATACTGTTATATTATAGTAACTTTTCCAGTTTTCCAGATGAGACAAATAATGCTCAGAGAAAATGGAAATTATGCAAATAAATAGAACTTGCCATGTTCTAATTCGGTCAGGGTTTTCAATCCAGGTCTTTGAAACTCTAGCGCCCACCTGTATAACCCCCACTGCTGCTGCCACCACCTTCGTTATAGTTTCATACTTGGGGTAGTCATTTCTAATTTCCGAATTAGGATTTTTGTTCTTTCCCCCCGTATGCTGCTGTTTTTCCACCATTAATTTTATCTGAATATATTTATGTTCACTCTTGAAAATTCAAACCGTGAGTAACACACCCCAAATATATCCTCAGAATATATTAAAGGCCACTTGGGTCCAAACCATAACTCAGCACCTTGATGTCTGCTGATTAGCATGAGTGGCTGCCATTTGTCTATCTTGATAAACTGATTCCTATAAAGGATAAGTCTCTTAATGCACAAAGCACTCTGGATATTGTTTGGCCTGGGCAATCATTACTGAACTTGCAACACCCATGATCTTTCCCAGCTTTCATGGAGAAAAATATACACATTTACCAACTTTTTGCAGCCCCAGCAAAGCTTGCTAATCAGGTGCAGGCTTGGCGTGTTTTCTGGCAAGATGGAAGCAGACTTTGTGAGTTCTCTGCATTCCTCAGACTCACTGGAGGGTGCACCTGGCCTTAGTTAATTGGGTGAAGGAGTTTTGCCTGTGAGGTGAAAGGAATTAGTGACAGGTTTCCTATTCTCTTGACCCCCTGAGGTGGGATAAAAAGCTTGACTGGCTCCCCAAGTTTACAAGACCAATTGGGGAAAGACATAATTAAGGTAAAGATGGTGTGGCATGAAGTTTTTCTCTTGCTTTGGGTTGATAAAGATCAAGTAACACAATTTCAGACAAATGTTGGGTTAGCTGGCTTTATTTTTGATATTAAGCTAGCAAGCAGTAGAGACAACCAACTACATCATTTAGCACCACTGAGTTATAAATTTGCCATTATGTGATTTAGTTGAATGATGTTGAATAGGTCTTATAAAGTTTATTGGAGTTCAAGAAAGGAAACCATCACACCTGGCTAGCTCTGACATAAGGGAAAGTGCCTTGTGGGAGTTGGTTAGACCTTCTAATATGATCAATGGCCTGATGTTACTCAGCAGAAAGAAATAAAATACTTGACTTGGAAAGTGTGTTAATTCTTTCGGGCTATTTAGTATAATTTAATGCACCGTAAAGCGCCCCAGGGTATAGAAAGAGTTAAATTCCCTAGACAAAATGAAGAATTACTCCCTTTTTTTTCCTGGAAAAATCTGGCACACATGTATAGAAAGAACTTTATTAGCAAGGGTATTAAAATTGGTTTCGCTATAAGTGATTTTCCTAGGCCCCATTTCTGTGCCATCTGTCCTTTTTTTTTTTTTTTTTTAAACCAGAAAAAGCAATACAATGTACACGTTCTCTAAAAAGAAAAGAGTAGGGTTTTATGGCATTCAAGGGTAGTTAAAATACTGCTCTTTTACAGAATATAGCTTGATCTTTCCGAATACTGTTTGAATAACTAATTTCTAATATATCTATTGCAAATTGTCCATACTTTATGTTAATGGTCACCCAGACTAATTGGGTAAAAACCATGAACGAAACAAACTCCAACTAAGGTAAACAATAATTACCACTGTGAATACAAAGGACACTTACAATTTTGATATAGAAAGGAGAATCACAACAGATGAAAGATGGACATGAAATAGTGTTAACCTTGCCTTCATGGTCTACTTATAGTAAAGAAAAAAAAGCACTCAAATTAATGGGAATTGAATTTTGCCAAGAAAGGCTGTGAACTTCCTGGCCTTGAGGTCTGATCACAATAGAAAATCACTGGTGATAAAAAATGAAAAGAATCAATCAGCCATGACCATTGACATTGCTTTTCGCTAACAAAACACCTCCCTTAATCCAGGCCAACGGGCCCCCTACCTTTCCTTCTTATCTGTGCTTTTCCCTGGACTTCAGTTTCTTTTACGGAGTTCCTTTTTTTCTATACTTTCTTATCTTTCAAATCTGTATCACATATCCGTTTAAACTGTATAAGAGTGGCCAGTTTTTCTTGTAACACTCATTATAGTATCCTCTAGATTTGTTGCAAAATTGTATTAAACGCTACCATGAAGAAATACGCCCTAAATGAAGAAAGAAAGAAATGAATTGGGCCCATGTCTGTTTGATGCTAAAGATTTGACCTTTAGATAATTTGGATATGTCATTTTCTAAAATCTTGTTGCCTAGACTATGTCATTCTTTGATGCTAATGTTATTCTGAACCAAACCCATTTAATGTGTTGATCCCAAATGATTTTTTTAAATAAATAAGGAGCATTACGCATGTTATTCAACAGTGAAAAGTCAAGGGCAGAAAACTTAACTTCCCTTCCTGAAGATGTTCTTTGAATAGGAGATAGTCAAAGATAGAGCTTAAAATAACATATTTTTTATTTTCCTCTGCCATTAGATCGTAAGTATTTCATTCGACTGCACGTTTCACAATTTACCAGAATGCAGTGGCACCTCATGTCTATAGGCCTTTACAGTTTTTAAAGCTTTCTGCTCGATTACCTAATTTGATCTGCAGAACAGATCTGTACAGTCAATTTCTCTGAACCTCAATCTTCTCTGTCCTAAAATGAGCATGAGTAGCCTCTCAAGCCTAAAAACTTGTTGAACTGCTGAGCAAACTCATGGGTCCAGAAATGGCCTTTCTGCTATGTTGCGCTGCTAGAACGACAAAACTAATTATGTGTCTTGATATTTTTAAAAACAATACTTAGAAAAAGTCAATTTAATTTTTTATAGGTAGCATAGGTAATACACAACTATTGCAAAATAAATAGAGAAAGCTGAGAAATAAAAGGGATAATCATCCCAATATGTTTTCAACAAGACACAACTATTGTTAATATTTTCTTTCCATTTTTTCACCTGTGCATTTGTGGTATGTGACACAATGCTATATTTTCATTTTTGTGTTCTGATTTTTTCCTACTTAACATTGTAACAGAACTATATTATGCTAAGAAAGTCTGTTTGTAAATTTTGTTTTAACTGTAATTTAGTAATAACAAGCACATATATCAGCGTCTATTTCACAATTGTATATTTGGACACATAAAACATTTTTGAGTTAAGTACAATAAATGAACACCTTTGTTCACATAGTGCTAAATAAATTAAATTTTGATTGCTTATAATTTTCTGGGGGTAAATTTTGCCAGTTATGAAAATAAACTATTTAAGTCTGTTGATTTTCAAAATTGTATGACAGAGTAATGTCTGTCTCTTAAGGCTTACGTTCAAATCTCAATTCTCTCTCTTATTCTTGTAGAACTTTTATCAAAATACTTAATTACTTTGTGCCTCAGTTTCTTCATGTGTAAAGTGTTGATAATAGAGATAATATAAGCCATGATAGATCACATAAGCCATCACTATACAAGTTAATACAGGAACAAGAGTTAAAGTGATGCTGGCATATATCAAGTGTTCAATAAATATTACATATTATGTACTCTGACAAGTTTATATAAAGACATTTATTATACATTCCCATTGACATCATAGTGCTTGCTATTTTGAATTAGGATGTTAACATGAATGTTGTTTCTCAGTCCCAAAGTAAAACAATCAACCAAGGAAATACTAAAAGGTACACAACCCCTATAAGCATCTCACCTTTATGAAGGGAGGTAATACAATTGATATTCAATATCAACTTTCTCATATGTCAGATTTCTACATTTTTGTGGACTGGTTCATGGCTTTCTATTCTGTTTAATTGGTCATTTTGTTTTTCTCTTTGCTATTATCACAATCTTAATTATAATTATTATTATTTAATATTCAGTGTAATATTTAACCTCAGACTTGAGAGTTTCTTGGCTCTTCTTAGACCTTAGTATTTTCATATTAAATTTAGAATTAGACACCAAATTTAATTTAAAAGTAAATAAAAGTACAGAGATTTGCCTGAAGTTGCATTTTGTAAATAAAACAATTTGAGAATATTTGAAATATTTGTGATAACAATCTTCCCATACATGAAGAATTTACTGAAAACTTAAATAGTACGTTGCTCATCTATATTTCTCTACTTGAGAAGGATTATTCAGCTCTTATTAATTCTAGTAATCATATTTATTTCTGCTTAATTATATCATGTATATATAGGAATCATGATAAAACTTTATTTTCAATCTTCATAACCTTTATGTATGTTTCTTGTTTTCTTGCATTGGCCAAGCATGGAAGAATAATGGTTCTAAAGCAAATCCTTCCATTATTTCTTATCTTAAGGAAAATGCTTCCCAAGATTTATTATTATGATACCCAACACCACTAGACTGCAGACAACCTTTTTGGATTAAGAAGATTTGCTTCTATTTGTACTTTTCTGTGCTATTTTAATATTAAGAAAACTTGAAATTTATCATGTTTTACTGTCTATTTAGATGATCATATGATGTTCCCTGTAATCAATCTGTCTAGTGAATTAGATTAATAAATTGCCCTCTCTTAAAGTAATCTTTCATTTCTTGGACAAACTCAACTTGGTCACAGTAGCTTATAATTTTTAACTATCTCTTGATTAATAACACTGTTATTATACTTTTTGTCAGGATTACTTCATTGCTTTAGAGAAATTGGCTCCTAATCTTTCTTTCTCCTCTGTCTTTATTGAGTTTAAAAAATTATGTTATGGGGCGGAGCAAGATGGCCGAATAGGAGCAGCTCCAGTCTCCAACTCCCAGCGCGAGCGACACAGAAGACCAGTGATTTCTGCATTTTCAACTGAGGTACTGGGTTCATCTCACTGGGGAATGCCAGACGATCGGTGCTGGTCAGCTGCTGCAGCCCGACCAGCGAGAGCTGAAGCAGGGCAAGGCATTGCCTCACCTGGGAAGCGCAAGGGGGAAGGGAGTCCCTTTTGCTAGCCAGGGGAACTGAGACACACAACACCTGGAAAATCGGGTAACTCCCACCCCAATACTGCGCTTTAAGCAAACAGGCACACCAGGAGATCATATCCCACACCTGGCCGGGAGGGTCCCACACCCATGGAGCCTCCCTCATTGCTAGCGCAGCAGTCTGTGATCTACCGGCAAGGCAGCAGTGAGGCTGGGGGAGGGGCGCCCGCCATTGCTGAGGCTTAAGTAGGTAAACAAAGCTGCTGGGAAGCTCGAACTGGGTGGAGCTCACAGCAGCTCAAGGAAACCTGCCTGTCTCTGTAGACTCCACCTCTGGGGACAGGGCACAGTAAACTAAACAAGCGCAGCAGACACCTCTGCAGATGCAAACGACTCTGTCTCACAGCTTTGAAGAGAGCAGTGGATCTCCCAACACGGAGGTTGAGATCTGAGAAGGGACAGACTCCCTGCTCAAGTGGGTCCCTGACCCCTGAGTAGCCTAACTGGGAGACATCCCCCACTAGGGGCAGTCTGACACCCCACACCTCACAGGGAGGAGTACACCCCTGAGAGGAAGCTTCCAAAGCAAGAATCAGACAGGTACACTCGCTGTTCAGAAATATTCTATCTTCTGCAGCCTCTGCTGCTGATACCCAGGCAAACAGGGTCTGGAGTGGACCTCAAGCAATCTCCAACAGACCTACAGCTGAGGGTCCTGATGTTAGAAGGAAAACTATCAAACAGGAAGGACACCTACACCAAAACCCCATCAGTACATCACCATCATCAAAGACCAGAGGCAGATAAAACCACAAAGATGGGGAAAAAACAGGGCAGAAAAGCTGGAAATTCAAAAAATAAGAGCGCATCTCCCCCGGCAAAGGAGCGCAGCTCATCGCCAGCAACGGATCAAAGCTGGACGGAGAATGACTTTGACGAGATGAGAGAAGAAGGCTTCAGTCCATCAAATTTCTCAGAGCTAAAGGAGGAATTACGTACCCAGTGCAAAGAAACTAAAAATCTTGAAAAAAAAGTGGAAGAATTGATGGCTAGAGTAATTAATGCAGAGAAGGTCCTAAACGAAATGAAAGAGATGAAAACCATGACACGAGAAATACGTGACAAATGCACAAGCTTCAGTAACCGACTCGATCAACTGGAAGAAAGAGTATCAGCGATTGAGGATCAAATGAATGAAATGAAGCGAGAAGAGAAACCAAAAGAAAAAAGAAGAAAAAGAAATGAACAAAGCCTGCAAGAAGTATGGGATTATGTAAAAAGACCAAATCTACGTCTGATTGGGGTGCCTGAAAGTGAGGGGGAAAATGGAACCAAGTTGGAAAACACTCTTCAAGATACCATCCAGGAGAACTTCCCCAACCTAGTAGGGCAGGCCAACATTCAAATCCAGGAAATACAGAGAACGCCACCAAGATACTCCTCGAGAAGAGCAACTCCAAGACACATAATTGCCAGATTCACCAAAGTTGAAATGAAGGAAAAAATCTTAAGGGCAGCCAGAGAGAAAGGTCAGGTTACCCACAAAGGGAAGCCCATCAGACTAACAGCAGATCTCGGCAGAAACTCTCCAAGCCAGAAGAGAGTGGGGGCCAATATTCAACATTCTTAAAGAAAAGAATTTTAAACCCAGAATTTCATATCCAGCCAAACTAAGTTTCATAAGTGAAGGAGAAATAAAATCCTTTACAGATAAGCAAATGCTTAGAGATTTTGTCACCACTAGGCCTGCCTTACAAGAGACCCTGAAGGAAGCACTAAACATGGAAAGGAACAACCGGTACCAGCCATTGCAAAAACATGCCAAAATGTAAAGACCATTGAGGCTAGGAAGAAACTGCATCAACTAACGAGCAAAATAACCAGTTAATATCATAATGGCAGGATCAAGTTCACACATAACAATATTAACCTTAAATGTAAATGGACTAAATGCTCCAATTAAAAGACACAGACTGGCAAACTGGATAAAGAGTCAAGACCCATCAGTCTGCTGTATTCAGGAGACCCATCTCACACGCAGAGACATACATAGGCTCAAAATAAAGGGATGGAGGAAGATTTACCAAGCAAATGGAGAACAAAAAAAAGCAGGGGTTGCAATACTAGTCTCTGATAAAACAGACTTTAAACCATCAAAGATCAAAAGAGACAAAGAAGGCCATTACATAATGGTAAAGGGATCAATTCAACAGGAAGAGCTAACTATCCTAAATATATATGCACCCAATACAGGAGCACCCAGATTCATAAAGCAAGTCCTTAGAGACTTACAAAGAGACTTAGACTCCAATACAATAATAATGGGAGACTTCAACACTCCACTCTCAACATTAGACAGATCAACGAGACAGAAAGTTAACAAGGATATCCAGGAATTGAACTCATCTCTGCAGCAAGCAGACCTAATAGACATCTATAGAACTCTCCACCCCAAATCAACAGAATATACATTCTTCTCAGCACCACATCATACTTACTCCAAAATCGACCACATAATTGGAAGTAAAGCACTCCTCAGCAAATGTACAAGAACAGAAATTATAACAAACAGTCTCTCAGACCACAGTGCAATCAAACTAGAACTCAGGACTAAGAAACTCAATCAAAACCGCTCAACTACATGGAAACTGAACAACCTGCTCCTGAATGACTACTGGGTACATAACGAAATGAAGGCAGAAATAAAGATGTTCTTTGAAACCAATGAGAACAAAGATACAACATACCAGAATCTCTGGGACACATTTAAAGCAGTGTGTAGAGGGAAATTTATAGCACTAAATGCCCACAAGAGAAAGCAGGAAAGATCTAAAATTGACACTCTAACATCGCAATTAAAAGAACTAGAGAAGCAAGAGCAAACACATTCGAAAGCTAGCAGAAGGCAAGAAATAACTAAGATCAGAGCAGAACTGAAGGAGATAGAGACACAAAAAACTCTCCAAAAAATCAATGAATCCAGGAGTTGGTTTTTTGAAAAGATCAACAAAATTGACAGACCACTAGCAAGACTAATAAAGAAGAAAAAAGAGAAGAATCAAATTGACGCAATTAAAAATGATAAAGGGGATATCACCACCGACCCCACAGAAATACAAACTACCATCAGAGAATACTATAAATACCTCTACGCAAATAAACTGGAAAATCTAGAAGAAATGGATAATTTCCTGGACACTTACACTCTTCCAAGACTAAACCAGGAAGAAGTTGAATCCCTGAATAGACCAATAGCAGGCTCTGAAATTGAGGCAACAATTAATAGCCTACCAACCAAAAAAAGTCCAGGACCAGATGGATTCACAGCTGAATTCTACCAGAGGTACAAGGAGGAGTTGGTACCATTCCTTCTGAAACTATTCCAATCAATAGAAAAAGAGGGAATCCTCCCTAACTCATTTTATGAGGCCAACATCATCCTGATACCAAAGCCTGGCAGAGACGCAACAAAAAAAAGAGAATTTTAGACCAATATCCCTGATGAACATCGATGCAAAAATCCTCAATAAAATACTGGCAAACCGGATTCAGCAACACATCAAAAAGCTTATCCACCATGATCAAGTGGGCTTCATCCCTGGGATGCAAGGCTGGTTCAACATTCGCAAATCAATAAACATAATCCAGCATATAAACAGAACCAAAGACAAGAACCTCATGATTATCTCAATAGATGCAGAAAAGGCTTTTGACAAAATTCAACAGCCCTTCATGCTAAAAACGCTCAATAAATTCGGCATTGATGGAACGTACCTCAAAATAATAAGAGCTATTTATGACAAACCCACAGCCAATATCATACTGAATGGGCAAAAACTGGAAAAATTCCCTTTGAAAACTGGCACAAGACAGGGATGCCCTCTCTCACCACTCCTATTCAACATAGTGTTGGAAGTTCTGGCTAGGGCAATCAGGCAAGAGAAAGAAATCAAGGGTATTCAGTTAGGAAAAGAAGAAGTCAAATTGTCCCTGTTTGCAGATGACATGATTGTATATTTAGAAAACCCCATTGTCTCAGCCCAAAATCTCCTTAAGCTGATAAGTAACTTCAGCAAAGTCTCAGGATACAAAATTAATGTGCAAAAATCACAAGCATTCTTATACACCAGTAACAGACAAACAGAGAGCTAAATCAGGAATGAACTTCCATTCACAATTGCTTCAAAGAGAATCAAATACCTAGGAATCCAACTTACAAGGGATGTCAAGGACCTCTTCAAGGAGAACTACAAACCACTGCTCAGTGAAATAAAAGAGGACACAAACAAATGGAAGAACATACCATGCTCATGGATAGGAAGAATCAATATCGTGAAAATGGCCATACTGCCCAAGGTAATTTATAGATTCAATGCCATCCCCATCAAGCTACCAATGAGTTTCTTCACAGAATTGGAAAAAACTGCTTTAAAGTTCATATGGAACCAAAAAAGAGCCCGCATCTCCAAGACAATCCTAAGTCAAAAGAACAAAGCTGGAGGCATCAAGCTACCTGACTTCAAACTATACTACAAGGCTACAGTAACCAAAACAGCATGGTACTGGTACCAAAACAGAGATATAGACCAATGGAACAGAACAGAGTCCTCCGAAATAATACCACACATCTACAGCCATGTGATCTTTGACAAACCTGAGAGAAACAAGAAATGGGGAAAGGATTCCCTATTTAATAAATGGTGCTGGGAAAATTGGCTAGCCATAAGTAGAAAGCTGAAACTGGATCCTTTCCTTACTCCTTATACAAAAATTAATTCAAGATGGATTAGAGACTTAAATGTTAGACCTAATACCATAAAAATCCTAGAGGAAAACCTAGGTAGTACCATTCAGGACATAGGCATGGGCAAAGACTTCACGTCTAAAACACCAAAAGCAACGGCAGCAGAAGCCAAAATTGACAAATGGGATCTCATTAAAGTAAAGAGCTTCTGCACAGCAAAAGAAACTACCATCAGAGTGAACAGGCAACCTACAGAATGGGAGAAAATTTTTGCAATCTACTCATCTGACAAAGGGCTAATATCCAGAAGCTACAAAGAACTCAAACAAATTTACAAGAAAAAAAACAAACAACCCCATCCAAAAGTGGGCAAAGGATATGAACAGACATTTCTCAAAAGAAGACATTCATACAGCCAACAGACACATGAAAAAATGCTCATCATCACTGGCCATCAGAGAAATGCAAATCAAAAACACAATGAGATACCATCTCACACCAGTTAGAATGGCGATCATTAAAAAGTCAGGAAACAACAGGTGCTGGAGAGGATGTGGAGAAATAGGAACACTTTTACACTGTTGGTGGGATTGTAAACTAGTTCAGCCATTATGGAAAACAGTATGGCGATTCCTCAAGGATCTAGAACTAGATGTACCATGTGACCCAGCCATCCCATTACTGGGTATATACCCAAAGGATTATAAATTATGCCGCTATAAAGACACATGCACACGGATGTTTATTGCAGCACTATTCACAATAGCAAAGACTTGGAATCAACCCAAATGTCGATCAGTGACAGATTGGATTAAGAAAATGTGGCACATATACACCATGGAATACTATGCAGCCATCAAAAAGGATGAGTTTGTGTCCTTTGTAGGGACATGGATGCAGCTGGAAACCATCATTCTTAGCAATCTATCACAAGAACAGAAAACCAAACACCGCATGTTCTCACTCATAGGTGGGAACTGAACAATGAGATCACTCGGACTCAGGAAGGGGAACATCACACACCGGGGCCTATCTTGGGGACGGGGGAAGGGGGAGGGATTGCATTGGGAGTTATACCTGATGTAAATGATGAGTTGATGGGTGCAGCACAGCAACATGGCACAAGTATACATATGTAACAAACCTGCACGTTATGCACATGTACCCTACAACTTAAAGTATAATAATAATAAATTAATTTAAAAAAATTTCTCAACTTTTCTTGAAACTATAGTAGTGGCTAACGTTTGGCGACTTAGATAAAATTCTTAAATGTTACCTAATTATTTAAATGTTTTACAAAAAGTTGTTCTCAATATTTTCTTTTTAATTTTTCAAATAAACATGTCTCCTATAGTTATATCTTTCTCATTAGATAAATGGTTCTTTTCTTCTTGTCTTTTTTTTTTCTGAACAGTTATCATAAGTTTTTCAAATGTATTAGTCCTTTGAAAGAACCAACTGTTGGTTCTGTTGGCTTTATTTTACATTAGTTTTATTTCAATAGTTTCTCCTTTTTTTCTGAATTATCTTTTTCTTATACATTTTAAGCTTATGTTCATTTTGGTCAGAAGCTTAGTTAATATTCTAGAAATACAAGAGAATATTAAGAACAGAAGATGTCACTCATTATTATTTGCCAGAAAATCAATATCGAATCTAAAAGGTAATTTTGCATAGACATCTTAGGTAGTGGTACTAATTAATAAAATATATTATTGATTTATATATGATGTTTTGCTATTGTCTGAATGCTACAAGCATAGCTGTAGGTTCTACATCCTCATTTAGTACTTCTTTGGTTGTATTTCCTTGGTTGATTGTTTTACTTTGGGACTGAAATACAACAAAGAGAAAATAAAGACACGATCCCTGATTTGAAGACACTGATCATCTTGGCTGCCTATTATTTACTCCACGCAAAGGCTATATCCCACTTTAGGTAGAAATAATAAATGGTGGTAGGCTCCAGGGAACCTTCTCCCACATCACCTACCTGGAACCCTGTATGGTCTATGGGTCCAACAAGGTCTTTGATTCTTTTTAAGCAACCCATACCTAATTATGTAAAAGATGGTTACTAATCCACATTTCTGTTTATTTTTTACTATATATTTTTGGAATTAACACATAATTCAAGCATGCCTCATTTTATTGTGCTTTACTTTATTTTGGTTAACAGATGAGGAACTTTTTACACATTGTAGGTTTGTGGCAATCCTGAATTGAGCAAGTCTCTTGGTGCCATTCCTTTAACAGAATGTGCTTATTTCATGATTCTGAGTCACATTTTGGCAATCCTTGAAATATTTCGAACCATGATAATTTGTGACTGGTAATCTTTGATGTTGCTATTTGTTATAGCTTGGCTGTGTCCCTACCCAGATCTCATCTTGAACTGTAGTTCCTGTAATCCCTTCGTGTCACAGAAGGAACCCAGTGGGAGGTAATTGAATCATGGAGGTGGTTATCACCATGCTGTTCTTGTGACAGTGAGTGAGTTCTCATGAGATCTGATGATTTTATGAGGCTTTTCCCCACCTTTGCTCTGTACCCCTCCTTGTTGCTGCTGTGTGAAGAAATAAATGTTTGCTTTCTCTTCTGCCATAATTGTAAGTTTCCTGAGACCTCCTCAGCCCTGTGGAACTGTGAATCAATTAAACCTCTTTGCTTTGTAAATTATCCAGTATTGAGCATGTCCTCATAGCAGCATAAGAATGGACTAATACACTAAATTGGCACTACAGAGAATGGGGGGCTATTGTAAAGATACTCAAAAATGTGGAAGCAAATTTGGACCTAGGTAACAGGCAGAGGTTGAAACCATTTGGAGAACTCAGAAGACGATAGAAAAATGTGGGAGAGTTTGCATCTTCCTAGAGACTTGACTCAGAAGACAGGGAGATGTGGGAAAGTCTGAAACTTCCTAAATATTTATTGAATGGCTTTGACCCAAGTGTGATATGGACAATGAAGTCCAGGTTGAGGTGGTCTCAGATGGAAATGAGGAACTTCTTGGGAACTGAAGTAAAGGTCACTCTTGTTATGTAAAGAGCTAGGGGCATTTGGCCCCTGCTGTAAAGATCTGTGGAACTTTGAACTTGAGATAGATGATTTAGGGTATCTGGAAGAAGAAATTTCTAAGCATCAAAATGTTCAAGAGGAAGCAGACCATAAAGATTTGAAAAATTTGCAGCCTGGTGATTCAGTAGAAAAGATAAATCTATTTTCTGGGGAGAAATTCAAGCCCACTGCAGAAATTTGCATGAGTAGTGAGGAGCCAAATGCTAATCACCAAGACAATGGGGAAAATGTCTCCAGGGAATGTCAGAGACCTTTGCAGGGGCACCTTCCATCACAGGCCCAGAGGCCTAGGAGGGAAACATGGCTTCCTGGGCCAAGTGCAGCACCCCCTCCATGCTCTGTGCATCCTGGGGACATGGTGCCATCAGTCTCAGCCACTCCAGCTACAGCTAAAAGGGGCCAAGGTACAGCTCAGGCCATTGATTCAGAGGGTGCAAGCCCCAAGCCTTGGCAGCTTACAGCTTGGTGTTAAGCCATGAGTACACAGCAATTAAAAATTGAGGTTTGAGAACCTTCACCTAGATTTTAGAAGATGTATGGAAATGCCTGGATGTCCAGGCAGAAGTTTACTGCAGGGGTGGAGACCTCATGGAGGCACTCTTCTAGAGCAGTACAGAAGGAAAATGTGGGATAGGAGCCTCCACACCAAGTCCCTACTGCCTAGTGGAGCTGTGAGAAAAAGGCCATGGTCCTCCAGACCCCAAAATGGTAAATCCACCTACAGCCTGCAGTATGTGCCTTCAAAACCTGCAGGCACTATTTTGTTCATTTCTGCTCTGATAATTATTATTTCCTTGTATTAATTTTGGCTTTTTTTCCCTGCTATTCTAGTCCCTTGAGGTTCATCACTAGGTAGTTTATCTTTCTACTCTTTTGATGTAAGTATTTATTGTTATAAACTTTCTTATTAGTCCTGTTTTTGTTGTATCTCATAACTTTTGTATGTTATATATTTATTTCCTTTTGTTTCACGATTTTTTTTTTTTTAATTTCTTTCTTGACCAGTGCTCATTCAGGAATTCAGGAGCATGTTGTTTAATTTCCATATTTACAGTTTCCAAAGTTTCCCTCGATATTGATTTTTTGTTTTATTCCACTATGATCAGAAATGAAACTTGATATCCAAATTTTAAAACATTTGTTGAAGTTTGTTTTGGGGCCTAGCATATGTTCTTTCCTAGTTACTCTTTCATGTGCTAGTAAGAAGAATGTGTACTCTCGTATTGTTGAATAAAGTGTTCTGTGTCTGTGTCCATTTTGTCTACAGTACAGTTTAAGTCTAAGGTTTCTTTGTTAATTTTTTGTCTAGATGATCTATCCAGTGCTGAGACTGACATGTTCAAGTCCCCATCTACTATTTTATTGCAGTCTATTTCTCCTTTTTAATCAAAGATTTGTTTTATATATCTCTTGCTCTGGTGTTAGGTGCATGTATATTTACAGTTTTTTTTTCTCCATCTGAATGTATCCTTTTATCATTATATAGTGATCTCCTTTGTCCTTCTCTTTACAGTTTTTTGACTTAGAGTCTATTTTATCCAGTATAAGTGTAGCTCAACCTGTTTTTTTGTGGTTGTGGTTTTTATTTGCATGGATTTTTTTTTTTTATCTCTTTACTTTCAGTCTCTCTGTGTCTTTACAGGTGAAGTGAGTTTCTTGTAGGTAGCATGTAGTTGGGTATTTTTTTTTTAATTCATTCAATCAGCTTATATTTTTTAAATGGAGGAATTTAATCTATTTACATTCAAGGCTATTATTGAAAGTTAAGGACTTACTCCTGTCATTTTGCTGGTTGTTCTCTGGTTGTTTTGTATATGCATGGTTTCTTCCTTCTTCCGTTTATCTTTGTGGTTTGGTGATTTTCTATAGTGATATGTATTGATTCATTTGTCTTTCTCATTTGTGTATCTGCTCTATCAGTGAGTTTTATACTTTCGTGTGCTTTTGTGGTGGTAGTTTTCTCATTTTGCTTTCAGATGTAGGACCTCATCAAGCATTTCCTGTATGGCTGGTCTAGTATGCTAGACTTCCTCAGGTTTTGCTTGTCTTGGAAAGACTTTCTTTCCTTTCATTTCTGAAGAATAGCTTTGCTGGCTATGGTATGCTTAACTGGCAGGACTTTTGTCTTTGACCACTGTAATAATATAACTTATTCTTTCCTATGTTGTTAGGTTTATGCTGAAAAATCTGCTTTAATCTACTGAAGATCCCCTTATATGTGACTTGACACTTTTCTCTTGCTGTTTTCAAAAATTATTTGTTTTTGACTTGTGATAGTCTGCTTATAATGTGCCTCAGAGAAGATCTTTTTGAATTGAAACTGTTTGGAACTTTTGTTTCCTGGATCTGGATGTCCGTAGCACTACTAATACTTGGGAAGTTTACAGACATTATTTCAGTAAATAGTTTTTTTTTTTTCTTTATTTCATCTCTTCTCTTTCTTAAATTCCCATAATGCTAAAATATATTCACTTAATGATATTCCATAAGTCCTGTAAGGTTTCTTCATTCTTAAAAATCTTACAACTTTTTTGGGGGATTGGGGGTGTTGGATTACTTTACAAGTCTGGTCTTCAAATTCAGAGATTATTTCTTCTGCCACATCAAATCTATTGTTGATACTCTTGGTTATCTTTTACATTTCATTCATCGGGTTATTTAGCTCCAAGATTTCTGTTGGGTACTTTTATATGATATCTGTCTGTCTGTTGAATTTCTCATTAAGATCATGAATTGATTTTCTGACTTTGTTGAATTGCCTATCTGTGTGGTTTTGTTTGTTTGTTTGCTTGTTTGATTGTTTTTTCTGAGTTTCCTTAAGGTTATCATTTTGAATTTCCTTTTAGACAATTACACAATTTTTATTTCTTTGGGATCAGTTACTGTAGAAGTATCATTAATTTGGTGGTGTTATCTTAGCTTGATTCTTTATGTTTCTTGTATCCCTATTCATCTGGTGAACCTGTTCATCCTGTTCACCTATTCATCTGGTGAACCATTCACCTCTTCCAATTTTGTAGAGTGGTTTTCATGGGGAAAGACTTTCACTTGCAGATGTATCTTAGGAAGTCAGCTGGGTTGTGTGTGTTGGTTTTGTTCTGGGTGTGTGCAATGGTGTAGTCTCTGTGCAGTTTCTTCAGTTATTACCAATGTCAGCAATTCCTGCCAAGTGCCTCAGCAGCTTATGCTGCAGAGATTTGTGTCACTGGTTCACCTGATTGAGATCTGCTCCCATTGGGAGCAAGACACCATGCTGAACCCTGCTCCAGGGAAGCACAGGACTGATTGGCTAGCCAACTTGCTCTGGCTGTGTTCTACAGTTATGGGGTGCATGGCTAGATTGCTCTCTGGGGAGGAAGCCTAGAGATGGTTGGCCTGAGGCTCAGCTCAGACAGTAGGCTGGTTCACACTCTGGGGAAGTGAGGGTTTGGTCAGCTGGTGCCTCAGCTTGGTTGGTGCTCCCATAGGAGCAAGGCCTTGGCTGGTCTGCACTCAGAAGCAGTATGGGACTTACTGGCCACCAGCACTGCTACCGTGAAGATGCTGTGCTGGACCAGTTTACACTTCAGGGAAGCACGGGGCTCATTAATCTTCAGTTCAACTTGGGGACTGCTACCCTGTGAGCAAAGTGCCAGGTTATTCTTCATCCAGGGAGGCAGGGGGTTGTCTGTCTTGTGTGTCTGCTCAGACACTACTCTTCTAGGGGTTAGGGGCTGGGCTAGTCAGAACTCAGGAGAAGAATTGGGCAGGTCAAATGGTGGCTTGGTTCAGGTGCTGCTCCCCTGGGGGTAGAGTTCTGAGGCCACAGGTGTTCTGCTGGACACACATTTCAGTTATCTAGCAATGAGGTGCTACAACACTTGGATAGAGAAGACAGAGGCAACACCTTATAGTATCAGCTTGGCTCACTGAGGGCACAATAAGAGCTCCTTCTCTGGAGCGGTGCAGCTATGTAAACTCCCTAACATCTCCCCAGACTGTGCTCATGCTGGTGAGAATTGCAGATTCCTCAACAGAAAAAACTCTAGGTATCGTGGTGTTAATTGGGGCTGCTGGGGGCCTCCTGCTACTTGCTCCTTGTACAGGAAAGTTGCTTCTGGTTCTAAGCTGATCTCGACTAGGGAGATCGGGTGGCACCCTCAGGGTGCCTCTCTCCATTATATATGTTGCCATCCTGTGTCTTCATGTTCCACAGT
Source organism: Macaca fascicularis (assembly GCF_037993035.2). NCBI lineage: Eukaryota > Metazoa > Chordata > Mammalia > Primates > Cercopithecidae > Macaca > Macaca fascicularis. The sequence goes on from NC_088381.1 coordinate 152,450,918, forward strand.
ATCTCCACTAGCCCTCTGCTGCCCTCTGCCTCAGACACTGTGTTCAAAATACAGTTGTTTTTTCATTGTTTTGGTTATTTTCAGCAATAATTGGGAGACAAGCACCAGACATCATTAGTCAGCCATTTTGCTGATGTCACCCTAGTTCATGCTTGTGTGACAAAAATTTATGATCTTCTCTTAAATCTTTCACCTAAACACAAATGATATCTGCAGCCATGCATTTTCTTTGTTACTATTTTGTCTCGAGTCTATGTTCATCTTTAATAACATTGCTTTTAACACCATCTGAATTTCTTTATTTTGGTAATTTTGATACATGAATAACTTGCATGTGATTCTATTAAGTCACATAAACAAAATGTCTTAAATATATTTGTGATTTCATTATTTTTCTCATGCTCCTTACTAAATTAAGTATAGCATGGCATTTATTTTTAAATGAATGTTGCCCTACTACTTCCCTCAGTATCTTACTCAGTGCATCTGGTCCTCCACTGAATGTTTGGATTATTCTTATTAAAAATAACAGCTGCTCATATAAATGTACCTGCTTCCTTGAAATGTAACGCATATTTGGTGGCAAATGTCCATTTTAGTTACTATTATAAACTCTTTAATTTTCACCAAAAAATTTCATTAAGTTTAGAGGAAACTCAGATAACCCCTTTGAATGATTACTTTTCATTTGTGTGTGTGTATATGTTTCTCATCATAAGTTTCTTTTGGAACAGGAAGTGGAAAACTGAATGGAAGAATTCGCTGTGGAATGTTTTCTCCAACAGTAAATGCTAGAATCTATATGATAAAATCCATCCTTGAAAAGTTTCTTACCGCTTTCAACTGACCCTAGAGGGTTTCTTCTGTGATAAATGTGGGAACATTTTTATAGGCTGATTTCTAATAACAGAAGAATGTGCCTTACTGTCTGTACTAACACAAGTACTTGGCATAACCCTGTGAACTTCTAAGTACCTTTTTGTTGACTGACAAAGGCATTTCAGATCCTTGGACAGGTGAATTCTAATACTTTTAATCCAGATTCCTAATCTAAATGATGATGGAAATGGCTATGGTATTCAGGAACTGTAATTACCCTGTTAAAATAAGTTAAAATTAAAAACAAATGATAAACAGCTAAAAATTGAAACTGTAAAAGTTACTGTAAAAAGATAAATATAAATAAAGATCTCCAGATATCATATAGGCAGCAACATAGGCAGTATTTGGCAACACAGTATTATTTTTCTTAGTGTCACTGTCCTCAGTAAACATTGCCAAATTTTCATTATAGATCAAAGAAAGAACAGAAAGCCACAAGATAGTGACAAGAAGAGTTGGAAGGTTTCCATGATTTTTCTCAAGTAACTTAAAAGTATTTAATAGTAAATATGCTGAAGTAGACTTTTTCTTTTTGACCTTAAAAATTACGGTTTTAATCTGAAAACTGATATTTTTATGAAACATTATTAGATTTGGGGTGTAAATGTGAGGTTGGGGGAGATGTTCCTATCTAACTACAGCTCACATCTTTTTCTTTTTCTTTCTAACTCTTGAGGTTATGAGGGGTCCAGATACAGACACGCAAAGAAAAAATAATAATAATAAAATATGTAATAGAAACCAGGAACTTGGAATTCTCTAAGAGCTTGAACTTTTTACCCTTCTAACACTGTTTTTTCCCTTTTCTTTTTCAAGATGTTGATCTATCTACTTCTTTTTTTCACCTAAGTCTTTATTTATTTGGCTCTAGAAAGACTTTGCATGAAAATGAGACTGTATGGCAGGTACAGAATGTACTTGGAGACTTGCAGTTGTATGGATGAATTTATTACATTCAACATATTTAATTTTATGCCTTCGAATTCTAAGATGCAGACAAAAAATAAATGAACATGATTTTATTCTATGCCAACATTTTGGCCTCTGAATGTATTTGTTATTTGAATTTAAGTATATGCAAAGGAATGGTCAATTTGAAAGTCATTCTAAACCGATTTTTTTTTTTTTTTCCTAAAGAGCTCCTTTTTTCCTGGACTATGTGGTTTTATGACTAAAGTCACATGACCTATCTATTAATCACCACTAAATCCTATGATTATTTTTAAAACTGTGTATATGTGTGTTTATATCTAATTGAACAAATTAGAGAGGCTGTGCAAATTAAAACAGAAATGTATACCACTAAAATTTAAAGTTGAGACATTTGTCCTTCTTCTACTTACTTATTTTTTTCAGTCTCATTCTATACTCTCCTCATTTACCAATAGTTGCCTAATACTTTAATCTGTCTCTCTTACTCAAGATGCCATCCTGCATAATCACTACTGATATAATGACTACCTTTTGTTGCTATGCTTGGCACATTAAACTTCAACCTTTCCATTATTAGACAAAAGGGCAAATGATATTCCTATGTAAACACTGAAATGTTTGTATGCATTTCTAACACTCTAAATAGCTAGTTCCCTGGAACATTTGACAAAGGTCTACATATTATTGTTTCTGTCTCAACTTATGTATTGGACTATTGCTTGATTAAATCGTAAATCTGATGAGACCTAGTTCTTATATCTCCACCTTTAATGATAATATCTCCATACTTTTTACAAAAGTTGCATTGTAGGAACTCCATAAGATTGATGCTTCTTCCTCAAATTTTTTATTTTGTCCTTGTCTTTCCTCATGAGACTAACACAAACAGAATGAATTCTGAGAAATAAATAGATCAAAGTTTAGATGTTTGTGGATTAAAGTTTGGATGTTTGGAAATTGAAGTTTCTAGACATTTCTTCTTTTATGTAATCTTTATTTCTTATGGTCATCTGAGCCTTCAAATGCTAATTTATACATATGACTTTTCATTACTTTTAAGTTACTTTAAGTTCACAACTTTCTTCGCTATGTTTAAATATTATTACTTTGGCATTGTTTATAACTGTATTATTTTTAATTAATTTATTTGTTTCATTAATTTACTTATTAGTAATGATAAGTTAGGCTTTCAGCATACAGACAACATTTTCAAGTGCAATAAGTGTCTTAAAAATGTTTCTTATTAAGCTTTCAATAACTTTAGTAGTGAACACTTTCATGCTTCTTTTCTGCATATTTACCTGATGACCTTCTCAGATTAACACTGGAAATAAAACATGATTAAATATTTACAATGAAGAAGACATTTTTCAGAAAATAACATATGTTCTCAGAAATGTGGGATAATCTCGTGTGTTACAATGAATCAGTAGCAATACACATTTCACACTGAATAACATTGCTTTTTTTTTTTTTAGCATTTTGTTAGTATTAAATAATTAACTTTTAAATGACCCTGTCTCAATCAAAAAGTGTATCTTTAAAGGTATGAAACATTTACCTGTATCTTTCCATAATCATAAAAGTAGCATATTCTGTAAGTATATTTTAAGTAAATTAAGCCACAATCATGAATTGAAATAATATGAAAGTAAAGATCTGAAAATTATCAAAGCTATGATACATAAAGACTGTTTCCTAAATTTTGCAAAACTTAAAGCATCAGGAAAAAGATGGTCTTGTTGTTATTGTGTTTTTGTAAACTGTAGTTGGTATTTAGTTTACTAATATCTAGCTAATTATTCAAATCTGTAATTGTATCAAATTTTTTAGAAATCTTCAAATGCCAGTTATACCTCTATATCCAATCATCAATATGAACTCCAACTGAGGTGTTGCTGCCAGCTACTTTAAATAGTTTTATATTATTTAGATGATTAGAAATATAATTACGTTTTATCTGATTTCCAGGGAAGTAATTTAAATAGAGAGAGAATTAATGAAAGTTAAATATTAAACCTTCAAATCAGGAGTGTTGAAATGTTGAAACCATAAAGCAACAATTAATTTGAGGTTAAATATGATAATAAATGAAGAAAGAATCCATAGTATGTAAAAAGTAGGTTGAAGTTAAATCATTGAGAACATCAAATTCTAAGGTAAATATAAGAAACTCTAATTTGCTGGTAAAGGAAACTTCTGCATCTTTATACCGTTTTTCTTCTGCTATATACAAAGTGTTTTTCTATATGCATTAAGAATCTGATATAAAAATAGTTGAAGATATGATATGTGCTTCCAATGAACTTACTATCCTTCTTAGAAGATAAGAAAAATAATTAAGATACTTAATGCTTAAAAGCAGATGAGTAATTGTATACACCCTTTATGCAATGAGAAAATAGGATAGTGTTCTGTCCAACAATACATAATATTTGCAAATTATGTTATTTTTCTTCATAGAAAAATACCAAAAGTCTATAAACAAATTTCTAGAAGTAATAAGAGTTTAGCAAGATAGACAAAATAATCACAATCCAGAAACAATAAAGTCCAATTGCATTTCTACATTGAGGAAAAAATAGATTTAATTTAAATTGCATCTTGTAATTTTAAAAAGGTGTCATTAAAAAGATTTGGATCATTTACCAAAGCACCACAATGTACTAGAAATAAATGTAATATAATAACTAAGTATTGTATAAAAATTATAAAACTTAAATGTATTAAAGAAGGCCTGAATTAACAGAGTCATATCTATAACATTTTCATGAATACAAAATTCAATATGATAAAGATTCCAATCCTTGCCTTTTGGTTTATGGAGTCAGTGTAATTACAATGAGAAACCAACAAGCTTAGTTAGCCAATGCTCAATTTTATATGGAAGGGTAAATGACTAAGAATGGCAAAGACTTATTAGTGAACCTTATTATTAAGGATTAGTTAATAAGGATTAACTATCAAGAGGCTTTGATTTATTATATTTCATATTACAAACCTTTCAAAATAATTTAAATTTTAAAAGGTATGTTATTGGCTCAGGGATAAATAAGTTGTTCAATACATAGAGTAGGGAGTTTAGAAGTAAAACCAAACATAATATCAAAACTTGAGACATGAAAGGAGTGGCATTGTAGATCACTGAAAAGAAATACATTATTTAGTATAAATTTATGGGCAAATTAAATCAGTATATTAAAATATGTAACCAGAATAATAATTCATGTCATGCACAAAATTTTTAGGCATAAGTATAAAACGCCAAGTTTAAAATTCTAGAAGAAAACATAAGAAAATATATTAATCAAAGCTAAGGTATGAACTGAACTTAGACAAAATATTGATTAATTTCACTAATTAAAATTAGGAATTTGAATTTATCATCAAAGACTAGTATTCAGAATAAATGTCTTGTACATAGCAATAATAAAAATGACAATTCTATAGAAAAGTGAGCCAATATAAGAGCAGATATTTCACAGAAAAATACTAAATATTAATTATCACATAAAAAGCTTCTCAATTTTTTAGACATAATCAATTAATGAGATCCCATTTTCAACCATCCAGGTTGGCAAAAATTAAAGTCTGACGATACTAAACGTTTTAGAAGTAGAGTGCAATACAAACTCATAAACTACTGATGGTATTAGTAAAAAATGAAATTTAGCTAAGAAACTTGAACATATTTATATACAGGAATTATACTTTCCAATAGAGAAAAATCACCCAAAAATATCAGGACACATGGTATTTTTAACAGCATTATTTTAGTTAGGGTAAAAAAACAAAACTGGAGAAAAACAACTAGCCATCAAAATAATGTCGATTAATAAATTGTAGTATATTCATTAAAATGACTATTTTAAAGTGATGTAAATAAAAAATTAGTCTTCCTTCCTTCCTTTCCTTCCTTTCCTCCTTCTTTCATTCCTTCCTTCCTTTCTTCCCTCCCTTCTCCCTCTTTCCCTCCTTCCTTCCATCCTCTCTCCCTCTCTCTGTCCTTCCCTCCCTTCTTTCCTTTTTCCTTTCCTACCTCTTTCTTCCTCTAGCCTTGTCTTTCTTACATCTGTCTTTATCAGGTTTTTTTGCACTTATTGTTAAAAACTAACCAAATGCTAATTCATAAATAATGATTGAAAGATACAATCAAATATTTCAATGAAGAGAACTTGGATATTTCAGAATTTAGACATTTATTATTAAAAGATCTTTATCATATGTGCATATAAATCATATTTTTATTTTGTACAATTTTGAGAAATTTAATTGGAGAATAGCATTTCAATTTTATATTTCGTTTACCCAATGCTTAATGCTTTAAAATTGTCGGTACAAATCAATTTAAAATATTCTTAAAATTATCTACATATTGCTTTCCTTTGATACTCTTAAAAAAGCAGTAAAGAAACAAGAACTTGAGATCATGCAGTTTACAGAGGAGGTGATTTCGGGAGGTAAGTATGAGGGAGTGTAGAGAGTAAGACAGGGAAAGAGACAAGTCTGTACAAAATGGTGGAGTTCAATTGTCCCTATGGACTGCAAAGACGTGTTTCTTCCAAGGTCTCATGAGCATTTCACCAGAGTCCTTTTAGCTTGTCTATCCAAAGGAGGGACACTAGGCATCACCTTCTGCTCCCCAATCCCCACTGGTTGCAGGTGGCCCCTAGAAAATGGCAATGATACTTTCCTGTGCTTTCCCAGTGTAAGTGGTCTTGAATCTAAATGGTTTTCCTTGTTTTGAAAAAGATCCTGAGGTAGAAAGCCAGAAGGTGGTATGTTTGAGGTGTCACCTTGCCTGAGTGAGGTATGCTTAGCTACAAGTGGAACCTCTCCTGTAGCCCTGCAGCTGTGGTTCAAATCAACATTGTGCCCTAGGAATGTAATGTGAGGCACCAAAGACATCTGCCAAACACCTGAATTGAAAAATCAATCTTTTGAAACCGTGAAAGTCAATAATTGCCTTTATCATATAATAGATACTTTAAATATTATTAAAAGTCTGTATTTTAGCATGAAAGTGGGCAATAATTTGATTGAAGCTATAAAGTCATCTAGTGTATAGAATAGTCTCAAAAAGTTTACTATGAATTCGAGATGATAATGAAGATCATATTATTATTATACTATATTATATATTATATTATTCATGTTTTACTATCATTCTCTATCTCAGCCTAAACCTTGTACTCTTTTTGGAAATATTTTTGAAATGAACAATATTGCTAAGTTAACTACCCTAACATCTTGCTAAACAAAATATTTATATGGGACCAAAAAAAGAGGTTTTCACCCTTTTTTTTCACCTTGTCTGCAAGTACAAAATAAGAAATAACTCTCATGAGACTAGTTCCAGCAATATGAGAATCATACTAAAGTAGCTAGTCACAAACTCACATAAGTAATTACAAAATCCATAATGCTCACATGCTACAGAGTGGCTTATTCTACTATCTTGCATAAACTAATACCCAGGTTAGTGTTGGAGACCAATGAAGTAAAGAAATTGAAAAGATACTGCTTTGAATAATGCATTGCAGATATGTCCAATGACATATGGCCATATTGATTCAAAAAATGAAATAAAAGATTACACTAGTTAGAATCCATGAAGATAAATATTTCAAAACAAGATTCTATTTTTTCTTCATGGAAATATCAAACTACATAGAACAAATATCCAAGTGGAAATACACATTTTTTAGACAATAGGAGTATAAAAATCTATCTCATAACCACACATGTTATACGCATATATGCATGGATATGCAAAGTGCAGTTACCAAGACCCCTATTAACGTACGCACATCTCAAAACTGCCAAGAGAAGAACTCGCCCTGTCATTAATTTGTTGTGTGATCTACCTACATTTTCTTAGCCCCAAAATTTTTAAATGGGGAAAGCAATACATCCTACATCACAGATTATTACGAGGATTATGTAAATTAACATTAGTAATATTAGCAATGGTTACATATATTAGTAAATCAGTATTAAGTTGATCTAAGACAGTTCTTGTTTGTAACTCTTACAATACCCTAATCGTTAATAATACCCATTTACTCACAAAAGTGTCTTGATTGGGAAGATTACTTACCTGGGTTGTACTAATATTTATTCTGAAAAGTCTAAGGTAAAAATAACTTGTCATTTAATTCACTGAGAAAACCTTTAGCATCATAGTCTTGCTCAAACATTTCATTCTATATTAAATGAAATTTAAAAATGGTGATTCTAAAGAACTTAAGATACTTTTTCAGTTCTATGCTAGTAACTACTATGAGATTAATTTCCTTTCTTTTATACAAAGCACCTTTGCTGCACACACAAAAAAAATGTTAAAAGTTTATGAGCTAAAAAGAAAAATTGAAAAAAGTGAGAAATTATTATTGTGGATAATTATTATTTTGCAGACTGTTGAAGAATAATTATTGGTTTCCAAAAAAAGCTAACTTTGGTGAAATTTTTGAACACCTTGAATAATCATATTTTAATGCGAAAACTTCATAAAGTATATAATTATGTGTTGATATAGTTTAAGTATTTCAAGCAAAAATTTAATTCTGGAAATGTATGATTTAAAATGTTCACAGATATCACTAACCTTTTAATTTGAATCATACAGAATAATTGAATGATTGTTCTTAAAACTAAAAGATTTTATCAATATTACTAAACACAAAATATAGAAATGTTTAAAGTCGAAATCCATTTGCATTACTATAACAAACTTTGATATTTTATTTGTCAGCAGCATAAAAGAAAGAGCTGATAGATTTAAAGAGTGATTTCACATTTGGAATCCAATTTAGAGATTGACTACTCTAAAATCTTGTTAATACTTGCAGATATTTATTTCAATGGGCACAAAAGGTAGTAAGTTATCTTTTGCATTTGCTACTACCTATACATGTGAATAAAATTTCCTATTAAGACATTCAAACAACTAGAGAAACCAATTTTTGAAAATTTTGATTACATTTTCAGGTTAAAGTCTAAAATCATTTCAGAGGCCAATTTAACTTTCTTTTTCTACTTTTTTTTTTTTTTTTTTTTTTTTTGAGATGGAGTCTGGCTCTGTGGCCCAGGCTGGAGTGCAGTGGTGCCATCTTGGCTCACTGCAAGCTCCACCTCCTGGGTTCACGCCATTCTCCTGCCTCAGCCTCCCGAGTAGCTGGGACTGCAGGCGACTGCCACCATGCCCAGCTAATTTTTTGTATTTTTAGGAGAGGCGGGGTTTCACCGTGTTAGCCAGGATGGTCTCTGTCTCCTGACCTCGTGATCTGCTGGCGTCGTCCTCCCAAAGTGCTGGGATTACAGGTGTGAGCATTTTTAATTTTTTTTTTTCTTTTACTTGTATACATTTATAGGGCACAGGTACAATTTTTTTACATGCATAAATTGCATAGTGGTCAAGTAAGAGTTTTTAGGGTATCTATCACCTAAATAACATACACAGTACCCATTAAGTAATTTCTCATTATTTATCCCCCTCCCAATCCTCTGCCTTTTGAGTCTCCATTGTCTATTATTCCTCTTTCTATGTCCACATGTACACATTTGCTAGTTCCTACTTATGAATAGGAATCTGCAATATTTGTCTTTCTGTCTGACCCGTTTCACTGAAGATATGACCTCCAATTCCATTGAAGTTTTCAGAAAATACATTATTTTATTTATTTTTATGGCTGAATAGTATTTCATTATGTGTGTGTGTATGTGTGTATTTGTGTGTGTGTGAATCACATTTTCTTCATCCAATCAACCAATGTTGGACACTTAGGTTGATTCCATATTTTTGCTATTGTGAATAGTGCTGTGAGAAACATCCAAGGGCAGGTATCTTTTTGATATATTGATTTCTTTTATCTTGGGTAGCTACCTAGCAGTGGGATTACCAACTCAAGTTTCTTATTTAAACTTTTGAAAATATCATATTGAAAATTTTATTAAAATTTGAAATTTAATATCATCTATATTTATTTCATTTTCCTTTTAATCATGTAAAATAAAAATAATACATTTCTTCACTAAGCCCCATACAGATGCACCCAGATGGCCTCCATTTGCCCCATCATGGTATAAGGGTCATTTTCTACATGTACCATGCCATGAAAACTTGGAGAAAGCAATTCATTTGTCAATAAACAGTAATTAGAGAATCCGTTGCTAGAGGATAGTAAGACAAAAATATTAATCCGAGAAATTTGCAGTTTAGATTGAATGGGACGTGGATTGTGCAGGAAACAATCACAGCAGTGATCACGTATGGACAAATTCTTAAACTGCGGCTATGCTGGGGGACATGAACAAGGGCATGGATAAAATCCATCAAATTTAGAAATAGACTGACTCTATGGAGGCCAAGAGTAAAAGTCATTTGAGTTTTCAAAGTTAATATGCAGATATTTAGTTATAATGATGGCTATAATCATGAATATAAACAATTCTGTCCTGGCCCTCTTCCTAAATGTCTTCTGTTTTTATGTTTACATTTCAGATATTCCATTATTTTGTACAAATTTATTCACCTAAATTGTGCAGGTGTTTCTGGGGACAGGAAAGTCTGGGTAATGACAGAACAGACTATTGCATGCACATATATGGTACTGCAATATATCCTCATCGTTTACCCCTGCATATCTACTCAGCTTTAAGGTGCAATAGTCTCAACGTGAGTACTCGAAGGCTTGCCTTTAAGTTTATTTAGCACTTTGCATTTCATCTGTAGTATGCACTAACTATGGCTAAAAGTACTTCCCCTCCTTCCAAAGAAATAAATTACTAATTTATGACATTTCATAAAATAAAGTTGCAGGAATTACCAAGCTTACCCTGACACTTTGTCAAATTTATCTTGAAGCTTTTGTAAGTGTATACCTTGTGACCTCCAATAGTAAGCTTACAAAGGGCAGAGAACACGTTTGCCAAGATTCCTGAATCCACAGCATATAAATGTGAAAATTCTGAAAAGGATGGCGAAGGCCAGTATTTGACCTTGGGTCCCACCATTTACTATTTGTATAACTACGGAATGGTTACCTTTACGCTCTATCTTTTTTCTATCAAGTGTAAGACAAAGATGCAGATTTAGACCTCACTTTTCTCATAGAATTACTAAATTGACCAACTTTGGTAGTATACTTCAAAGCCCTACTGAATTACCAAAAACTTATAAAGGAAATATACATATAAAGGAAATATGTATTAAATAATATATGCATTTTTCATACTTTTTAATCATATGAATTTAGTATAAGATATATAAAGTTAAATAGTTTACTTTCACATTTTGGTCTCTTTAATCCATACTTATAAGAGAAAGAATTAAATCTCTATATTTTTAACTTCCTAAAAATAGATTTGTTGTTTGGACAATCTACGGGAACTTGCCAAATAAAAGGGAGTACGTGTTCATCTAATAACATGTAACACAAGGTTACCAAAACATAGTCACTTAACAGATCTTTCTCCTGCCTCAGTTTTAGCCAGATCTCAGGTCCAGGACTTAATGTAATGAAGGCTGATAAGGAATATAGTTTATTGGTGACATGGATAGTAAAACTTTCAGCTTGTGAGGCATTTGTGAATCAGTAAAATAACATATCAGAGAACATGCCCAAGTCAAAGAGCAAAAACACCCTCTTTAACACAACCTTGGGCAACTGTAAAATAGAATCTGCAATAACAGTTAAACATAACAGCTCTTTGGGGACTTCTATAACAATGCATAAAAGTAAATGGGTCACCAGCTTTCCAAATGTGGTTTGCCTTTGGAAAACCAAAGCAGTACACTAGGAGGTGTGCTAGAGAAAAGCCCAGACGGTCTATACATACGCATTGTAACTTTTTTTTTATGTTTTGTTTTTTCCAGTTGAAGGCATTGCGTGGTAACTCCATCCACGGTCTCATTCTCTTGATTATTAAATAAGGGTTAACAAAGGACTAAGTATCCAGGGGCTTTTTTAAGAAGCTTCCTTCTTCTTCAGTGAGATTTATAATTTAGTGCTCTATGAGAACTGCAGGTTTCTGATTATTTCCAAAAATATATGTCCCCTTTTTTAACTGAGAAAATAACTTACTCTGCTGCTTTCATGCTTTTAATGACTGAAGGTTTATATTCCATCAGAAACCAGCAACAAGAATAATAAAAAGTACATAATCATACTCAGATGCTAATTGTGAATTATTAGGAGGGCATAAAATATATCCAATTGCTTTCTTTAATGTTACCTTTAACAGAAGTGTTATAACTTTCTTATTCCAAGGGTAACGTAGACAAGGATTCACACCTAGGCTGTTATCTCATATCTGAATGGAAAACCTCAAATCTATCTAGAGATGGCTTAGAGCTAAAGGGAAGAGAGGGTGAAAGTTTATTTGGTGTTCACCCAGATAATAGAGTGTCAACATGCCAGCTGGCCATTTCATTAAACCAATAATTATATCTGCACCACTGAATGCAGCACTTGGCAGTACACAGTCCTTCTATTTTTTCATATATGTGTATATTCCTGGGGCTTCCAGTCTGTGGGAACAAATGGTTCACATTAAACCAATACTGAAATTAACATGTCTATTTAGCCTCCTACTATAGCACCAGCTGATCTGAGACCCCAGAGAGTGTGCCCTAGCAGTACCCTGAGAGATGTCTCCAGGTTTCTCACAGTGTTTAGTTACGAATTGCCCCAAGTTCTCTCTTTTTTGACAAGATTCTCCTGACTCTGCTCTTATTATAGAGCATTTTTGATGAGTCACCAGCAGAGATCGTCACTGACTCTTCTCTGCTGGCACAAAACTCCAGTACATCTTCCTAGAGGGCAGTACATCAGACATTTCCTCTTTCATTCAGCTGAAAATTGAAAGCTCTCCTTTATGGTAACTCAGTCCAAGAGCCACATAGTTAGGGCCACCACCAAGCCCTGCTATCAAGGCTGTGTCACAGTTTAAACTCTGTTGAGACCCCTTGCTAGTCTAGCACCCTCCCTATTTACTTCCTCTTTCACTTTCACTCTGTTTGTTTAAAAGGCAGGTTTTTAAGGATAGGGACATAGCATATATTTATTAGTGTTATCCACTCCTACTAACTGAATGTTGGAAGTCCTGTGGAACGTATTTCTTTCTTTTTTTTTTTTTTTGAGATGGAGTTTTGCTGTTGTCACCCAGGCTGGAGTGCAGTGGCACGATCTCGGCTCACTGCCCCCTTCGCCTCTTGGGTTCAAGCGATTCTCCTGCCTCAACCTCCCGAGTAGCTGGGATTACAGGCATGGGCTACCATGCCAGGATAATTTTGTATTTTTAGTAGAGATGGGGTTTCTCCATGTTGGTCAGGCTGGTCTGGAACTCCCAACCTCAGGTGATCCGCCAGCCTCGGCCTCTCAAAGTGCTGGGATTACTGGTGTAAGCCACCAAGCCCGGCCGGAAAGCATTTCTTTAACAGGTGCTATGCCTCCAGCTTACTTTGTATCACCTAATATACATTTTGACTTTCCTATACAAGAGTCCTAAGTCCTAGGAATCTAGGTATGAGAAAAGTGTCCTACATTCAACTGGGTAAGGAAGCTTAAACAATGAAAACAACCCATATTTTCAAAGTTTCAGTGTCATTGTAAGAGAAAGTTCTGAGACAATAAACAAGAAATTACATAGCACTTCAGGCTACTGGGAAATAGTTCTTTTAAAAAAAAGTTTGTATAGTAAATTTATTATCAAAAGATCTTTACTGGCCTTGGACCATTTCCATTAATGAGTGTGAAACATGCTCGATTAACAGTGACAAACATATATAGCATTTTTCCCCAGAGAATTGTAACTCACCATTGGATGGAGAGTACGCATCCTAGTGACAAGTTTCCTCATGAGGACAAAGTCTGATAAAAGGTATGTAAATATCATTTGTACCAAACTTTCTAATATGTTACCGCATGCCAAAAGACATATTAAATTCCACAAGAAAGAAAGAAAGAATAATAATTTGGTCTAATAGAATTGTATGTAGTTTAGTTTAGCTTTAATTTTTTTTTTCCTCACAAATAGCACTTTTTATTTGACACTAATTCAAGTCTGAACTTTAAACAGATTCTTGGACTGGTGGTTCATATCCATCAGCTCGTTCAACTTTAGCATCTGTCTCGTCCGCAGTGGCTTTTCCAGAACTACTGCCTTCACCATGAAGCTCCAGGAGCTTTCCCAATTCAAAGTTGGGCTTCTTCAGCATTTTACTTTCCTAACGAAGACATCATGGAGAGGATAAATAGATTGGCAAGCCTCTTCTATGTCTTTTCCAATGCTGTCTGGAATCAATTTGTTGACCACTTCTTTCAAGTCATTTGCCTGCACCTCTCGGGTCATGATTTCCATCATCTTCTTCCGGATTTGGCGGACCTGTTGGTGCTGAGCATAAGAGGTCTTCCGTATCTGATTGTTGCATTTTTTAGTAAAACCAACACAGAACAGACGAAGCAAGTAACCATAGGTAGTCTTGACATCAACATGAGCTTCAATCATTGCCTGCCACTTTTTGACCATGGACCACATTTTGTCGTGGGTAAGATCCATGCCACGGAAGTTAGTCAGGCATTTTTTGCCCTGAACATCTTCAGTAATCAGCCTGAATTTTCTAAATGCAACTTCATCATTGTGCAAATCAGCAAGACTCACTTCAAACACACGACCCTTGAGACCATCAGATGCAATTTTGGTTCCTTGGGTCCTGGTGACGAGCATCTTTCCAATATTTCTTATACTGAACATAGCAGGTGCTTTCACATCATACCAATATTTCTTAGAAAATGGATCAACCACTTTCTTCTTGGCTCCCTTTTTGCCGCCTTTAGTAAGGCGCTTGTTCTTGCCAACCGCCATGGTGCTGATCTATCTTTAATTTTTAAAAGAAAAACAATGGTAAGAATATGACATGAAAAACTGGATGAAGGATTCCAGAAGAAGGCATTTTGGTTACTACTTTAAAAGAAGAATGACTTCCTAAGAGCTGTAATAGTTCTAGTCCTGAGGAAACTCTGCTGAGGTTGCTAGAAAATAATGATGTGCATGCTGCAGCCCAAAAGGTCCACCAACCCCCGGGCTGGGCAAGAAATAGGGGAGTCACACAATACAAAAATGTTAGAAAAATAAGTTATTTTCGTCATTTAACAGAAAGTCTCATAAACTTTCAAGAATGATGTACTAAAAAACCTTTTCTTATCATTCAAGTTTAACTGATTATGCAAAAGGATGATAGTGCATATGTGAAGAGAATTGATAAAATAGGATCATTTCGGTTGATCATTAGACGTGTTTTCTCAGGATAGGATAATGAAAAGAAAAGGAGAAGAAAAACTTAGAGAAAATAGAGATACAAACTGGACTAAAGTATACATTACAAAATAGGATAATCTGCATTACATGTTTGTCTTGTATACTTTGTGATTTGCATTTATTGCACATTTTAAAGTAACTATTTGTTTACATATCTGTATATATACTTTTAACCATCATGGTAGGATGTGAGTTCCATTAATCTTTGAATTTCCCATTCCAAACTGGTGTTGTTCTAAATAATTACAGATGCACCCAAGTAGTATCACACCAATTCCAAGTTATCTCCTTTTCTGCCTTTTTTTAGCCACTGTAACCTTAGTCCTATTCCTTGCATTAGAAACACAGTACACAGTACATGAATATTTACAGAATGAGGAAATGAATGAATGAATCCTCGCCTTCATGGGAGGAGGTCATAAATGTCTGTAATAAAGTAATAAGACGTAAAACATGAAGGCTCATAATGTTAATTGAATGATTTGAGATGCGTACATTATGGTCTTACGCAAAACATTTGAGAAATGGAATCAGAAATCAAAAGAAACCAATCCTATTTGTGCCCACCATGCTCCACCACTATATTCCTGATTTCTCTCATCTCATGGACAAATGAATGAGTAAATGAATTACCGAATCCCTGCTTGGAGCATTTTTCTCTATATACAGACATGTTATAGGAGAGCTACATTGTGGCTAGTGTGTCTTCAGTAATCTGAGTAAATTATTGAACCATTTTCCTATTTGACAAGAGAAAGCATGATGAAAGCACTGAGTTTTGGAGGTTTAGAGATGGATTCCTGCAAATGAAGGAAAAGATTATAGACATCAATTTCCTTTGTTCTAAAACCAAACAAAACCTCATTAAAAGATTGCCTGAGTTAACAAATAAAAACCTGCAGATCTACCTTACTGAACTGAACATTCCCTTCATTTTTTTGTTTTTATGTTGAATATATCATATAGCATATGGTGCATCAGTTAGCTGGTGTGTTGGTTAGAAATATATGAGAATATGAACCCAAATATCAATTGTCAGTTACATTATCAGTTTATTTCCTCTCCTTTTCCCTTCACAGTCCATCCCATTGTTGCCTTCTTTTGTCTATGCTTCAAAGTGTGGCATATACTCTTAGCAATAAAGATAATTTCATTTATTGATCCATTGACTTCAGGCACTTGGACAAGCAGCTCCATTAGTAGCTGCAACTGGGTACTCCTCTGGGCCCAGGATTCTAAAGAGGAGACACTTTAGGCCTGACATGTAAATTGCTCTCGGGAAGGCAAGAGTCTGCTGCATCCATTACTCCCATTATTGGCCAATTTGTCAGCAACTCAGAAAGCAGAGCAGCTCCATTGCAAGTCAAAGGAGACACAAGATCATCCCTGAGGCAAGAGGAGGAAGAAGATGAATTGAAAGAAATTGATTTGTGACGTCCTGCCCAATGACAAACTTATGCAGCAAAGGAAGAGCCCTACAGGCCTCCAAAAAGTGGGAGGGAAGCAGGAGAGAAAAAGGAAAAAAAAGCCTGTTCATACCCATAAATAATGTATATATGGAAGCCTCTTTCATCTCATTGTGCTTATGTGGGTACATGTGTGTGTTTTGATCCCCGCAGTATTGCTGTATAACTGATCTTAAGAAAAGAAAATTCAACTGAAGCTTTTTGGTTCAACGACTCAAGAAATGGGTGAGCGGCATTTAGTTTTGATCTTTGACAACAGCTACCAACAGAATATCAGAGAGAATGAATTAAGAAATCATGCTGAGGCTGAAAAGTATGCGCAAGCACACACATACCCACACTCATGCACGCGCCCCATCACATACACCTGGAATAACCCAGTTGCTATTAAATCAAAACTCAAATCCTCCCTTCATTATAAAGAAGCTCATGTCTGCAAACTAGTCTGCTTGCCCACTCCTTGTTTTATCTGGCACTGGTCCCTGAACAAAAATCAATCTCCAATTTCCTTTAATGTTTAGCACTAAATCCAGAAAGCAAAACAAAACATGAGAGTCTCACATTTATTATGGAACCTCTTTTATCTGGCTGGAGGGCAGCCTTCTAATCAAGGGACTGAATAAACAGTCATTTACTTACTTTCAAGGAACAGAGGAGACAGCTCAATCTTCTTGAAGGCCAGCAGAACCAAAGGGGCCCTCCAATTTGTAAATCAAAACATTAGCAGCTTGTTAATTTAGCCTGGCAGTTATTAAGATGTAAAGAAGTTCATATTACTGTGTTTATTGATGGAGGTTATAGGTAGGAGAAAAATTATTTACTTCGTTTGTGGAAGAATATCTGGTAACTGAGACTAAAAGGCTTTCTTAATTGTAGACATTTAGTGAAGCTTTTAAAAAATATGTGCTTTCTTATTTCTCAAATGCTAAAGGAAAATAACAAGCCAGCAACCTAAACTACAAGAGCATTTAGAATGTTGTTCCATCATGTGTTTGGAGGTATGATACAGTAAGATTGATCAAAAGCATGGTATTGATTGAGGTTTTTACATCCTAGCTGGGTAGTATAACACATTGTGTTTGTCAGAAGACAGAGAGAACAGACAGACAGACACACACACACACACACACACACACACACACACACACACACATACCCTGGGTAAATCTAGAGAAAGCAATTTCTTATGCTTAAGTTTACAATGAATTACATTATTTTCTTTATCCACAGTAGTAGCTTCATTGTCTCCGCTGCTCCACCTACAATTCAAATTCACCAAAGTAGGAAAGAGTCACTGTCCTGTACTGGAGAGGAAATGTACATCTTTGCAGTTCTTGTGGTAGGAACTGAGGAAGCAAAATGTTTTGAGGTAACCAAGGTGATATCCAGACTTTTTCTTCAAAATGCCTTTCTGGAATGGGTTTTTGAAATTTTTATGCGGTTATTTTATAAACCTCAATCAAAATAGTTCCACATTAAATCTTACCGTCTTTGTTTTCACTTTTCTCAAATTTATTTTACTCAATGGAACTGAAATGGGGTGTGGAATGAAGATGTCTGCTTTACACATTATCTGGCAATTCAAAAAATTCTGAAATTGTATGGCTTGGAAAGATGCTAGAAGAAAGCATAACAAATATTTTTATAAATTTATGGTAAATAAAGACTTTGTAAACATAGTTTTAAAGATACAAGCTAAAATGGAGAGAGAAAAATGTAGTAGGTTTGATGAACTGGGGAAAAAAAGTGTTCCAAAAACAAATGTGAAAGATAAATAAGCTTAAGAAATGTCTGCAACATGTAAATACTTGTAATATCACATTGCTCTTCTTAATACAACAAAGGCTCTTTAAATATCATTTTTTTAAAAGTGGACACTTCTGCTATTACATGGTCCATAGAATTATTGTTCATTATTCTGATAGACCATGGGGATCCTGCTGAAATCATGGGCCAAAAGTATACGCCAGGTAGTAAACCAGGAAATACAGCAAGGATGAGCCATCAGAGATACAGCTGATCAGTGTTCTGGGAATAGTTGCTGAAGTAGTTAAATAAGAAAAAAAAATGAAAACGAGGTTAGCAAATTATTATTTTGCATTTTATAGAATCGTATGAATATCTGTAAAACACAGTTGAACTTCATTTTCTCTTAACATTTACAATCAATCGGTTACCTTAGTTTGCATTGTAAGCTTTTTTCTTTCCCCTCTGTAAACCCATTGTAAAGAGGGCTATGTGACATTTTAATTGTCTGGTGTGTTGTTTTATTCTTCTAATGGAGATGTTCCTTCTGGTGAAAATGTTCCTTCTTAGATTACTAGAACTCTAATACAGCAGCAGCTATAACTGCAGAGATAGGCAACAGATATTTTGTATGTTGGCTCTTGGGCATATTAGTGCAGCTCCCTTCTCAATTCTACCCTGTAGGGCCTATATTCTGGGTATAGCAGAGACTACTTCAAAACGTGTATTACTTCCTGACAGAAAACATCCCAATCCCAAGTATAGTATTATCTTAGAACTACGTTGTAACTAAATCTTCTTCAGAACAACTCCATTCTATAAGTTGCTGCTTCTGATAAATATGTACATGATAACACCAGTGAATCTCATTGGCCATGGTCCATTAACTTACATGGTTTCCTAAATTGAATTCCTTGGTTCTGTAGTAATATCGTGTTGATACCACGGCAAGAGGGTAACTCATCCATAACTCTTCAAGTAATGATGCCAGCAGAAGCAAGGGAAAAGGGGAAAACAAAGCCCTGATGGGAAAAAGTACTCCCCCTTCCAGTATTTCATTGAAATCAGTTTGCCACTAGGTAACCAATTGGTGGCAAGTTGGATATTACAGAACTTTGGGGACTCAGAAGCGGTTATGGTTAATGGCACATTTAGCATCAAGCAGTGGCAGTGAGACCTACTAAGTCAACCATAGTGCATTAGAAGTCCATGCTTTTGAATCCATGTATAATATCCATTGTTGTCACTAGAGATATTTGTTCATGAAGTCTTTGTGCAAACAGTTGAATGGCTGGAGGAAATTAATTTAAATTCCTAGAGGTTCATCTTGCACATGGATTTTTGGATAGTCCTGTCCACAGTGATGCTTTGAGTGTGTGTGTTTATATGTGCATATGTGTGTGTTTAACATTTAAATAAAATACAATTATGAAACTCATATTCTAACACCAATTATCTTCCCCTTTAACTCTTTTCTCCTTGTCCTAAATATCCAGAGAAATAATCAGTCGTTTTTCATGGACTTATATCACTGTTTACTCAGTTTATATCTCAATTCTGCATGATGTTCTGCTAACTGGATGATTTTTTCTTCTCATTGTCCTTTAAGAACGACTTTAAGGAGAGTTGGAACACGTCAGATGCCACATGCCACACAATACTGTCTATAGTCTATACACCAGACCTAACTTACTCTTTTCCTCAGTCATCTGGTTAGAGGAACTACCTTGTCTATGTAAGTAGGTGTTGAGGAGGTGGTAGCAGTACCGCAGAGTTAAACACAACAGAAGTGGAAGTCAGTTGCTCATGTGGTGTTCTTGTTTGAAGGCTTATCAGCTTTCTATAGAAATGCCATGGAATAGGGCATTTGTCTGGTGTGTTGTTTTATTCTTCTAATGGAGATGTTCCTTTTGATGAAAGTGTTCCTTCTTAGATTACTAGAACTCTAATACAGCAGCAGCTATAACTGCAGAGATAGGCAACAGATACTTTGTATGTTGGCTCTTGGGCATATTAGTGTAGCTCCCTTCTCAATTCCACCCTGTAGGGCCTATATTCTGGGTATAGCAGAGACTACTTCAATACGTATATTACTTCCTGACTGTTTCCACCACCTGAGTCCTTCAATGCTGTCTTTTCTTAGCTTGGGAAAATCTGTTTTAGTCCCTTTTCCCCTGGTTGTGTCTCTATTTTTACCACTAACAAACTTCATATGATCTTTTCAATGGGCTTATACATTAAAAATAATACAGGCTGTTCATTAGGAGAAATACCTAAAGTAAATGATGAGTTGATGGGTGCAACAAAACAACATGGCACATGTATACCTATGTAACAAACCTGCATGTTGTGCACATGTACCCCAGAACGTAAAGTATAATAATACAAAAAATAAAAAAAAACACCATAAGTTGCAAATGTAAGACTGTTTTAGCCACTTATTTTCTTTACTCAACCATACACCTCTCCTTGAGATAAGAAAGAAGTCAATTATCTGCTTGTATGGGATGAGAGCAAGGGAGAAAAGACAGAAAGAAATAATAATAAAAAAAAACTACATCACGCCTTATACCAGAAAGGATCTGGTATGTGTAATTTTAATGTTCATAATTATATCCATATTACCTTACAAAAAAGTTAAAAAATTGAGAGTCACACTTAGCTATTTTTATTGTCTATTATTTATTTCAAATGTTCAGCAATATTATCCGCATTAATATACAGCTGTGCATTGCCTCTCATACAGGGTCATTATAAAGGTATATAGTATTTTGTCTTTCCGTTACGAGTTAGCCATTTGCAAAACTGTGGACTACGGAAAGGGCACACCCATAGAGTCACGTCTTCCTCTTTTCAGTGCACTTTGACTCTCTTTTCCCCGACACCTGCTCTTTTTCTCTCTTCAGTAGCACCAGTGTGTTCCAGTCCCTTTTGTTTAATAAAAGAAAAAATTCTGAATAGATTCACACTAAAATATGATGTGAGTTAATATTTCTTTTCCACGCTTGCCTAGGAAGGATAAGGCATAGCTGAAAGTCGGAAATGTTTACTGAGTGCTAGATTTCAGGCACAGTGGCCCTTGAGAATGTCATTCTACAGTCACAATTTTTGCAACCCTCCACAATGGGACACAATTGTGTATTTCTGAAGGCACTATCTGTTAGAGAAATGTGTTGAAAAATCAAGTTCCTGGCAAAGGAGAAAGCTGTGTCTATTAAGAAACGATTCCCAGCAAACCTTTCTCCAGGCTGATAAGTAGGTTTGGCTCTTTGAAAGCCTTCTTGTAGTCCATTAAGCAGCGTGAGCATCCTCTGAGGAATAATGTTCACTGATGATTGTATTGTTGATATAATTAAGGTCCCTATACATAAAGACTTTAAATACCTATTGTTGTGTTTTGTCATTTCCTGAAATTTTTCTTTTTTGATATTTTTCTAAGCATAAGGTTCATGAAAAGGTGAATGTTAATCGCAACATTTGAGAAAAGTCCCTTGGCTCATTATGTGTGATGGATATAAAAAAAATAAGCTTAAGTTATAGTCACAAATGTTTCTTGTGACTTTTTAGTTAATTATGATAACTTCCAGAGAAAGAAAAGAGAGGGTAACTTTGAACTTAGTGCTTTTTATAGGAAATCGTGCTCTTGCACATTTAAACATTTTGAGTTTTCCTGATTTGCATACCTATTAAATCATAGCTTCAATTTAGCATATTTTTTTTAACATTTTATTATTAACAAAGCTGACAATCTGGATAAGTTCACACCTTGTAGAAGTCAGTAGGGACTTTTAATGCATAAAATACCTAAGGACTTAATTTGTGACTAACTTTTTTAAAAACTTTTTTTTCAAATGTATTAAAAGGAACACACACAACCTTTATTTTTTATGTTATCTTCCTTTATTTTAAAATCCATACACAATATAAAAAGCCTAGTGCAACATCAATTTAATTTGTATAACTTGTGTGTCAAAGAAATTATGAGTCAAAAAAGATAATTTTCTTCAAAGACAGAAAAACACATGCCTAACTACAATTGCATTTTAAATACTGGAAGTTCCATTCATCTTACTCAATAGTTTATTCGCCTTTAAAAAGATTAAGATATTTAATTATGTTCGTATTAACCTTGTATAGTAAACATGCATGTGATTAATGATTTTCAAACTAAAAAACGGAACTAGGGGCCTTTCAACCTAATACAAACTTATTTTTAAATAAATCATTTCTTATATTTTCTAAGGAACCTTTGTCCAATATATAGAATTAAATTAATGTCTATGCAATTCCAAATCAGTAATAAGTTTTGTTTTAAATAACTTTGGAGACAATTTATATATTATACTCAGCTTTCTGAAATTGATTAGATTCTACTCTAGTTTGGGAATAATGTGATAGTAAAGATGAGCTAAATATTCGTTTGTCCTGAGGCAGAAACTGGTTGAATACACAATTTTTTTTTTAGCTTTTCAATAACTGTTTAAGCACTGTGTAGATAGCTTAACAAGAGCTCAACTGTTTCAGCTTCTGTAGCAGCTTTGGCTACTCCAAGGGAAAAACAAATATAGTAACACAATCAAGGATAATGCATTACGCATTTCAGTCTATTGTTTTAGCTTTTGTTGGCCCTCTCCTTGCCAAAATCAACATAAAGGAACTTTAAGTCCTCAATGAACTGTTGACAGAGAACAAATGTTGCCCCAAAGTGCCATCATATATCACTGTTTGTATATATAAAGGCAAGCTTCTCAGTCTGTCTTTTTCATGTTGGTTGTAAGTCTGAGGCTGAACGTGAACTCATAGATTAGGAAATGTCACAAAGAAGATGCTGACACTTCCACCCCAATGGCAGGCACAGAGCAGGTGTTCTCTGAATACTTACAAGTGCTGTCTTTACATTTCATGATATGTCATCGATATGCATTCTCATCTGTATAAGTATTAAACCTCATCTTTCCTTGTTATCCACAGAGCATAGAAACAGCTCTTTATGCATAAGCCACACTTCTCCTTCCCTAACATTGTTTTACTCTTCAAAAGCCAGCATCTGATCCACTGGTCTACTTTTCCATAGCTACACATGGAACATACCTCTCCTTGGCTCTTCAGGAAGCTTTTGGTTTTGCTCAAAACCGGTTTTGAGAGAACTGTCATTGCGATTTCCTGGGTAAGATAAATTCTAGGGCCTGCTGGTCTCTTGGCCAAGTTTATTACTAACAATAAATCACTATTCAGATATCCATTTTCTCTGTCTTCCCTCTTTTTCAGTAGTCTAAGGCAATCTTCTTTAACCCTCACTGACACGATGCTCAAAATTTAATAGGTCTTGCTCCTGCCTCATCTATTCTGAGAATTCCCATTAATTTCAATGTACACATTCATGCCCATATAGAATTAATCTAAAGATTTTGAAGTGTTAGCCCAAGCTGGAAAATTAATGGAAGTTGAGCAGACTTTAGTGAAGGAATTCAAACCATTGTCCACCAAGAAAAGGTAAAAGACCAGACTGCGAAGCAGTAAGGCAAGGCATTATTCGGGTTTTAGGAACTGTCATTTGGGAGACACAGATTCAGCCAAATTGCATTCCAGAGAAAGAGGAGTAGCGATTTTATTTATTTATTTATTTATTTATTCATTTATTTATTTATTTTGAGATGGAGTTTTGCTCTTGTCTCCCAGGCTGGAGTGCAATGGTGCAATCTCGGTTCACTGAAACCTCCGCCTCCTGGGTTCAAGCGATTCTCCTGCCTCAGCTTCCCCAGTACCTAGGATTACAGTTGACTGCCACCACGCTCTGCTAATTTTTTTTGTATTTTTAGTAGAGTTGGGGTTTCACCATGTTGGCCAGGCTGGTCTTGAACTCCTGACCTTAGATGATCGCCTGCCTCGGCCTCCCAAAGTGCTGGGATTGCAGCCGTGAGCCACGGCGCCCAGTGAGTAGGGATTTTTAAAAGGAAGCTAAGGGTGATTTAACTAGAATTAGCCTAGAATTTACTAATATGTATACACACGCATACACATATAAATGTACATATTCAGTGTTATTGCTTAAGTCCTACTTTATCTTCTTTTGGAACTTAGTAGGCAAGGATTGGAAATCTTCATTTTAATGAAGCCATGGGCATTTCTGTTGATCACTGAGTTTTAAGAACTGCTTGATTTAGGGATAGGAAATAAAGAAGCAAGGATAAATTGAATGCAAAGCTCTAGATTGTTTCTATTAATATCTTAATTGAGAAATAGAAGAATTCTCAGTAAACAAATGCCATTCTTTCTAGCAAATCTGATGAATTCTAATGCAAACAACTACAACAAATTCAGCAGCTTCAAAAGACATTCCAACAGGCCTCTGGACCCTTCTGATTTTCTTTATTATCTTGTTCACTTTCACATCATTTTCACTCAGCATGTGCTCAATTCAGTCTCATTTTAATGGATTTCCAGTTGGGAAAGTATAATATTCAGAGCTATCTGAAGCAGGTCGTTTCAGGGATATGGCTGTGGGAAGGTTTCACTTATCATTCCCTAATCATTGAAATATCAATGAGAATGACTTAAAGTCCAAGTGACAGTTATACTTTCTGTGTCTCTTCAGGGCAAAGTGAACTGAAACTCCATTAGAGAAGAAAATAAGGGCCATTCTCAGCCAGGGAGTTCATTACCATGATATTTTTCTGTGATGCTTCTAAATTGTCTCTGTGGCTGGACTTGAATTCATAAGTTCTTTATACAGCTCTAGTTCACTTTAGTTATTTCAAATCATTTCTAGCATAAGGGTCTCAGTGAAGGCCCACAAAATATATTCAAATAAATGAAAAGTTTTGGTTACACTATTTTATTCAAATATGTATCTCCTAGGGAATTTTAATAAAGATAAACTAGAGAACACAGCCTTTACACGGAAATGAATGTAGTCATTGTGATTAGATTCCTGACTCCACCAAACAAGTCACTTGTAGTTTTCAGATCCTCAGTGTTCTCATCTGACAAAAAAAGGGTGATACTCTTTATTCTGGAAGATCATTTTCAAAACAAAGAGAAAATACCTATAAAGAATTTTTTGGTAGGTGATAAGTATGTACTTCATAAAAGTAAGCTAAATATTATTAGACTGTTTTAAAATGATTTGGTGGACGTTCCAGGTGGATATATGACTATGTTTTTATAGGTTGTGTGACTATATTTATTAAAAGACTGATCATTATTTAGTAACTCTTCAAATTCTCTGAATTTTCTGAATAATTTTTTGGGTTAAAGCTAGTTAATGAGTTTATTCCTCTATTTTTATTAAAATTGTGATTATTCTTAGCAAATATACTCCTTTCTGAGCTATGAGTTACAGAAATGTATGAAGATAGATCTCCTGACCTCACAGTTTATAAACTAATAACAAAAAAACATTTAAAATAGTTGTATATAAATAGTAAATACACTAATAGGGAAGTAAAGTCAGATACAATTAAATATAATGAAAGACTTAATGGCATATCTCCTGTAAGTGAGGGAATCACTAAACAGAAAGTATGTATTTTTTTTTTTTTTTGAGACAGAGTTTTGCTCTTGTCGCCCAGGCCGGAGTGCAATGGAAAATCTCAGTTCACTGCAATCTCCACCTCCCAGGTTCAAGTAGTTCTCCGACCTCATCCTCCTGAGTAGCTGGGATGACAGGCACCCACAACCATGCCGTGCTAATTTTTGTATTTTTAGTAGAGACAGTGTTTCATCATGTTGGCCAGGCTGGTCTTGAACTCTTGACCTCCGGTGATCCACCTGCCATGACCTCCCAAAGTGCTGGGATTACAAGCATGAGCCATCCCACCCAGCCCAGAAAGGACATATTATTGTTCAATTAATTATTTATTGAATTCTTAGCAAAAATTAATCAAGTAAGATATTATTGAAAATCTTCAAAAAAGACTATAAACCAATGTGCAGAAAAGGAGCGATACACAGATTAAAAACAGTACATTGAACTGTATAAAAATTAAAGAAAACTGGGAATTTGAAAAAATATTTTAAAATATATAGTAGATATTGGAACAAAAAAAATTAAGAAGCAATAAAAACAATACATTTTTTTTAAAAAAGCTCTGAAAGACAGATGGCCAGAGGTCATAAATGAAAGACTTATCAAATAAGTCATAAAATGTAAAATTAATCACATGAAAAGTTTCAAACTACATGATAAACATAATAACATTCTATTTTACCTATTAAACTAATAGAGACATTTATTTTAATAATAATATCATATATTAATGAAGGCATAAGGTAAAAGGAAGTGTCACACATATTTGGTAGGTGAGATAAAATTGACCTTTATGAAAAAAATCAATGTTATCAAATTACTTCATATTTTCATCCGGGTCCAAGCAATATCAAATGTAAGAATTCTTTCCAAGCAACTTATTGTGATTGTTTCCAAGGTATCTTATTCTTAAAGATGTTCATTATACTGTCATTTAACAATGAAAAGGTGGAATTATTAGAAATGTATTTGAGGCAGGTCTATTAAATTCAATCTTAGGGAGAATAACAATACACAGAAACTATAATATAAATAGGTACTCCCAGAATTGTGCAGGTGGTGGTTCTGATCTTAGAGACTATTTACATAAATTATACATAATATATGCATATATATACACAAACGCACACATATGTAGGCACACGCACATAATAAAAATTGCTACTGATAAAAATATTCTTAACAATATGAAAATGCATGAATGATCTATGAAATGAATGAAAAAGAAGCAATTTACAAGGTAATAGACATTTAATTTAAAAATCAATCAAATACACATAAAACACACACTTCCGGTATAAAAATCTAAAAATAGATACATACAATTTTTTAAAACATGGGTGCTAGATTTGTTTTACTTATGGCTGTCTTCATTGTTAAATGCATATTCTATTCACATAAAATATTAAATTATGAAAACTGAAACAAATGGTTATAGAGAGGAGCATAAAATAATCTCATATGTAGCTTTTTTGTTATCTAGACTACAGACAATGAACTTGGAATTAGTACAATATCAATTGAAATGAAAATAGGATATGTGTAAGAAAGATTATTCTAAAATATCCTCTTGCAAATGTATAAGAGAATTTAGAGTTGGTAGTCTACAGATATATAACTCCTTGTTACAGAATGTTATGAGTTTTCCCTAGAACTTGCTGGAAATTCACTGGAATCCAAAATAGAACACATCAATCTGTAATGGTTTTCTTTCTTTCTTTTTTTTTTAATTCTGCATACTGACATGTTGTCAGGTCAGCCTGGGTGAATATTTTAATTCTATTTACATTTTTAGAAGAGATGAAACTAGAATTCTACATTCTTGTGTTGCCTGAAAGGTTAATATTCCAAGTTCACCACCTCAGCTTACAGACAACAGAGGCTCTTGTTCAATCCAATCAGTGTGCAAATTCTATTACCTTTGATGTAGTGGTGTCACAGAGGTAGAGACACTCACTGAATAAAATTTCCCCAAGGGGATCTCAATTAGTCTTCTCAGAAAGCCCTAATAAAAGTCAAAGAAGAATTCTCTAATTGTAAATTTAAATCCTCCTGACAAGCCCTTCAAATATAAGAGGTTGTGTTTCCTTATGCTTTAGGATCATCACCATCTCTCTCAGTCTTCAAGTTACCCGTCTCAAAACATACAAGTGTCTCTTGGAGTTAGTTTTATTTGAATGAACATTTTTATAAGGTGATTACCTAAGAATCTCATTTTTCTCCAGGTGCCATTGCCCACCCCCACCCCCAAAACACGCACACAGAGTTCATATCCCAAACAGCTTAAATTTTCTTTGCTTGAGCATCTATAATTCATTGGAAAAACAATACTGCAAAGCATACTTCTCTTTTATTTTAGAGCACGATGAGATATTGCAGTAAAACTCTATGTTTGGTATTTCTTTTATATAACAAGTATTTTTTTGAGGACTGTAAAACCTGAGCTGGAACACAAATATGCTTTGTAATGTAGGAAATAACCTTGATACAATAGTAGTGTCCAAGTACACTGTCAAACAAAATATCCTAGAGTCACAAGACGGAAACACAAGACAGAAATAAAATGCTGCTGTGTATGATTTATTTAACCTAGTTGAAATGTATGCTAAGAGAGCGTAGGACAAAGAGATGAGTTAAACTAGCAGATGTAAGATACAATACAAACAGAGCAGAAGGGTCCCACAACCTGAATCCTGGGATAGTGGGATATACAATGCTCAGAGGTCCTGTCTCTCTAATAGTGTAGAAGATGTTTGGTGCCAAAGACAAATACTTTTTCTTTTTCTTTCTTACTTCTTTTCCTTATTTTTTTTTCTTTCTTTCTTTTTTTTTTTGTTTCACAGGCTGGAGTGCAGTGGTGCAATCTTGGCTCACTGCAACCTCCACCTGTGTTGGAGCGATTCTCCTGCCTCAGCCTCCCAAGTAGCTGGGACTACAGGCATGCACCATCACGCCCGGTTAATTTTTGTTACTTTTAGTGGAGATGGGGTTTCACCATGTTGCTCAGGCTGGTCTCGATCTCCTGACCTCAGGTGATCTGCCCACCTCAGCCTACCAAGGTGCTGGGATCACAAGCACGAGCCACGGTGCCTGGTCGACATATACTTTTTCTATCTGAGAGATACAAAGTCAGTCAAGTCAGTCTGGTCAGAGCTGTAGCTCACCAATTAGCTGGCCTAGTAGCACTGAATTTCGTGTGCTTTTTAGGGAGGGGACAGTTGGCACCCGATTAGAAATCACCAATGGGAAGCTTAATTAAAACCTCCTGATCACTGTGTGCCTCCTGTGCCTTATTTCTATTTAGTGCATCGTAAATATTCAGCGCCTTAGGTGCCTCATGTATGTTTAATGCCTGATGACAGTAAGCACCTCTTATATATAGTGTCGTATGTATATTAAGTATCTCTTTGTCCTTTTCTCTCTTTCTGTGTTCACATATATGTTCTATGCAATTGCTACTTATCTGTTCTAAATCATCTTATTCCTATCTGTCTGTCCTCTATAGCAAGCTTGAATATTCACAAGCAAACACAACATAGGCACACTACAGATTAAAAATAATATTTTTATTTGCTCTATGCCAAAATATAATAAAAGGCTTCTTTTTCTCAAAAGTATCTTAAAATGTAATGAGAATATTTTGAAGTCTTTATAGGATAGTACTTTCTTAATTGCTTTCTCTTGGACAGCAAAACCTTGTTTGGTGAAAAAAAATTGCTAGAAAAAATATAAAGTAGCATTAGTTTGGAGTATTTATGAAGTTTATCTGAAAAATGTGTGTTTGTATGTGTATATACATTACATACATAGAGAGAGGTGTGGATGATTCAGAACAACTTAGCATTTAGTAACAATTCTAATTCTTGGGGGAGTGACTTCCATATGAGATGTCAACTTAACTCTATTTTTTTTAAACAGGCTTTACAAAGAAATATTAGGTTGGTGCAAAAGTAATTGCGGTTCAAAAGTAATTGCGGTTCTTTCCGTTACTTTTAATGCAAGCCCTTTCATTCCACAGATCACAGATATACAACTACAGGGTGAATGGGGGGCGGGGTAATGTCAGCATATTTTACTAATGAGAATTCATGTATTTGAACAAAAATTATTAGTAGCAACATCATACACAGTTTTTAAAATGCTGTATCTCCAAAAATTTGAATAAAATTAGAAAGTGTGCTTGGAACAACAGTGATAATAAAATTTTAAAAATGGTTACAGTTTAGATGAAAATGTCAGCGTCCATTGTCCAAGATTCACATTAAAATGTTAAAAAAATTGTTTTATACTCTGAAACTATCAAAATAATTCCAAATTATGTCATATAAGGTATATCTTATACCTTTTTCCAAAGACTAGAATAAATATTATTAGTGAACATTTGATGATTTCATCTGCATTCTTAACGTTTATATTCCAGTAATAAAAATGGGACATTTCTTCATATTCAAGCTCACCTTAAAAATCTACTATCACAGCTATTACTAAGAGTAATACATAATCATTATAGAACTTGAGAATAATATAAAAAACTGAAAACAGTTTCTGAAAGTGTTATCACCCATGTAAATGTAAATATTTTGCAAATATTTTTCTAACCCTATCTACATTTATAAAATAGATATCAAATATGTGCATATCTCTATATATGCATGTGTATATGTACATAAGAATTTAAATAATACATTTTCTCCATTTAATGCAACTGATAATTAAGTTCATCTTGTGTAAGATAAGGCCTTCCATCTTACCACAACAAAATCATGAAAATGTAGTTTGGTTTTTGCTTCAATATTGCAAAAAATATATTACAAAACTTTGCCCAATACTTTATCTGCATTTCTCAAAGTATCGTTGACTTCATGGGTTTATTGCTGTCAATATCATTTGATTAAACATTTTTCTAGATAACTTTTTTCATATGTACTCTTATATTCTAGGTGACAAATGTATTACAATTTTGCTAAATACAAAAAACATTTTTTTCAAAATTTTTATGAACAGCTATATTGATATTTCAAGAATATTGTGCTAAATGTCCTCAGGAAATTTCAGTAAATAAATTTGCTGCTGATAATATGTGTTCTGTATCTCAAAAATTTAAATATATGTGTTTTTAAATGTCAGAATATAGACTGCACTTTCAAGTAGTTACAATACCAATCCGAAAATTAAAAAAAAAAAAAAAACTCTACTCATCAGTTTAATTTTCATGCACACAAACCACAAATCAAGTAATAATAATGCTTGTCTGAACATTCCTTTTTACTGGGAATTAAATCCATCTCCAGACACCATCGTTTTGTTCCATATTGTGAGCCTCAGGCTATACAAAAACATGTGTCCCCAAGATTTGTAAAAAGTACTGAAAACTCCCACCATCCTCCAAATACATACCAGTATACACCTCACCTGGGGAGGTACAAGCATCAACAAGCCTTTAGCATCTCAAAAATAAACACCCATAACTCTTATTTTAAAACCCACAATAGCATGAGATTTGGGAATAAAGGAGAAGGAATATGTCAAAAATCACCGCCCTCCTTTTTCCATTTCAGGAGTCTAAAATCATCAGTATATCCAGGATTATTATCTCTGGCTTTTGGCCATGAAGCAATTCTGAACATCATTAAACCATCATACATTCTGGCACAACTGCCATTGTCTGCTCCAATAAGGCCCGGAGATGAAAACAACTGAAACTCAGGTCTCTGATGCTTCTAATAGAGAGGGCAGAGGGAGCTGTAAAAAATGCTTTCCTGCCATGTGACTAGCCTGTGTGGCAGCCACTGATATTGTTTATCAAGGATGATTCTCAAGGGTGTTCAGAAAAAGAAGTCACATTTCGGATATTTAATCAGCCTCTTGCATCTGCCGAAATGAGTTAGAAACCGCTCAAGGACTTTCTCAACTGTTTGCAAGGAAAAACAACATTTTTCTTATAAATGTGGAAGGTATGAATCATCTATGTCAGATGCTTTGGAAGGAGCTTCTCTGACAACTGCTACTGTAATGCTAAAGTAATTGTTCCTGTAACAATTCCACAACACAGCAAGTAGTTTGAAACTTGCAGTTTTTTCTAAGGAAGTTAAAAGTGGAATTGGCTCATTTGGTTTGATCAAAAGAATCAGAGCATAATGTTCACTTCTGTAGTACAATGACATATGTTCATCTCTCCAATTCTCTCTAGCCCCCATCAAGGTGTTGAATATTCTTTTGTGAAAAGAAAGTAAGTGTAAAAACTCATACCAATAATTGCATGAAGCCATGGGTTACTGCCCTTTACCTCGATCTCCCACAAAATACAAATGTTTAAATCAGTTATTAGTGAAATTGGAGTAGGTAGTAAAACAGGGTTAAAACCATAAACTGATGTTAGATTCCTACAGTTCTCAAACCAACCACTGCTAAATCACAAAACACTGAAAAAAAAAATGCAGAATTATACTTAACAATGTTACCTGTGACTAATAGAATTAAATTACTGTACATATAGCATCTTTAAAATAGTGTCTGCTCATAGAACGTGCTCAATCAGCATTTTCTGTTTAATTAGTGAAGTTTATGTTGAATTAGCTAGTTTTGCAGCTTTGGAAATGTGTAGTTTAGGTAGTTGGATGAGTTTCATTCTGCTGTTCAGTCTACAGTCTTAGTGAACTGTATAAAAAGTACTAAGCAATGATAGCATAACCACTCAATAAATGTAAGTAGATAGAATCATTAAATCAACATATCAAAGATTTGAGCCAGCCTGACCTGACATGGATGATCTGTCACACAATCATATATCTGCAACAACTATGGGTTTGCAAAAGTCCAACATAGCCTGATATTGAACCAACTATGGCTACATATGCTGTGTTTATAAGCAGCTGAGAAAATAGTAACCTTACATGCTGGTATTTTTGTAGTTATGATTATTGGGTCGGCTTATTATAATTCAAAATAATATGAATGTCATAGCAAACATCAAGCCACGAGGAGCAAAGGTCCAGGTGATTAATCACTATTGCTACACACAGGCCAGTTACAATTTGTCCAGTTTTCTGTATTAGAAATTCATCTGTCCATGAATTAATATTCATATTTTTTAATGGAGCACTTTCCAAATATTTAGCTTCTGCCAGTTGCTAATAATGTTGGAGAAAGTGTTGGTAGCACAATTTCCCAGAAAACAGCTAACAATGTTGCTTAAAAAAAAAAAAATGTGTGTTTGACCACATGGTCCCTCTCATAAGTGGGAGTTGAACAATGAGAACACATGGACACAGGGAGGGGAACATCACACACTGGGGCCTATCAAGGGGTGGGACACTATGGGAGGGATAGCATTAGGAGAAATACCTAATGTAGATGATGGGTTGATGGGTGCAGCAAACCACCATGGCACGTGTATACCTATGTAACAAACCTGCACATTCTGCACATGTACCCCAGAACTTAAAGTATAATAATAATAATAATAATAAATGTGTGTTTGAGACACTTGCCTGATACATAGTTCAGAAAAAGAGAAAAAAAGTTCTACCCCCATCTTTGCTTAAATCTTAGACCTACCATTAAATAAAGTCTTGCCAGAAGTTCTTAAATATCACTGGAGAACGAAAGTAAAATTAAGACATTTTTGGACAAACAAAAATCAAGATTTACTACTCCTACAAATTCAATACTTCAAGCACCAAAGTAGATTCTTCAATATAAGAAATTTGACACAAATTGAAGAATGTAATCTTTCCTCAAATAAATGGATCATCAAATAAATTGGTAAACAATATAAATGAATCCAAATAATCCTTAACAGTAAAATCATGTGAAAATAGCCACAATGACTCTATTGAGGTTTAAACAGAAGTTGAAGTGAAAATATTAGACAATATTAGCCTGGAAAATGAGAAACTGTAATTGAAATAACCTGTAACAATCGCCCTGTTTTGTTTGTAAAGGTGAAAATAGTATTTAATTTTAGATATTAATACTTTTGGTAATTGCAAAATAAATTTTTTGACATTATAGCCAACTATCACAAGATTTGACAAAAAGTATCCTCCTAGAAAAAATAAGTCTGAATGAAAATTAAGAGGTATCTATCTACAAAGACTTGGGTTATCACAAAATGTCTTAGAAATGAATCACATTTATCTGCTATAATTTTAAATATAATTAATGTTGATTCAATTTAGAACCCTTTTATGGCTGAAAAATAAAAATAACTCAAAAACATATAATTTTATAACATTTATAAAAGTAGCCCAAATATATAATTTCATATACCCATATCAATTTTAAAAGGAAGAAAGTGCTATTCATGTTATTTGGGTATTAGGAATTTAAATTTTAGAGAATTTTCTAAATTAAAATTATTAATTTATAGTTTATATTTGAACTTAATTTTGTTTGATTCGTTAAAACACATACACGTAAAAACATTGAAGACTCACTTGTAAAAACTAATCAAGATTAAAAACAAACTTTTCGAAGGTCTATTTGATAAATACCAAATATTGCAATTATCTGAAACAAGAAAACTACAGGTCTATACATTTACTCAGGGATTCTAACATTACCCAGAGGATAGTTTAACTTTGGAAATACAGCTGTCGTCCCCAAATACTGTGTTAGAGATGAAAAGCAGATTAACAAATATCTTCAATGCCACAGTAAACATCTGTTTTTATATTTGGGTAAGATGCCTAGTCTTTCAGGGAGTGTATGTAACTGATACATAAGCACATTATCCTAGTAATAACAATGATATTGAAAAATGTATTTCTAGATATAGACAGAAAAGGGCAAGGTGTCTGAAGGCTGACTTCAAGAAACTTATAACCAATGCTGTGATAATAGTTGGCAAAGTCCTCTAAAGAAAAAGCAATTTGTTGCTTTTTGTAAAATCTGGGGAAATGTTTTAGTTACTGATTCAAAAAAAAAAAAAAAGCATATGGAAAGTCAGAGGGAGTGAGGGAGGGAAAGTGGCAAGAAAAGAGAGAGGAAAGAAAAAAATTCGTGAGAGTAGCAGCTGTCTTCCGGTTTTGGTTGCTTTTTTTTTTTCACTCTCCTCCCAGTGAAAGCACGGAGTACTAATTAGAGTATTTAGGATTACTCTATCAATGTCCCACAATAAGGGAAGTATGAGGTCCTCTTCCATATGGCCAGTTTGCCTAGGCGCGCTCTATGTGTACTTGGTTGCATGACACTGTCTCCAAACCTAATAGAATGGCTACAGAGCCACAGAAGCTGGTTTATAGAGACAACCTGATTTACCTCACATTCCACTCTTGCTGGTAATTAAAAGCAGCAATAGCCTGTAAAAGCTCAAGGGAAGGGAACTACTGAAATGCCAAGCTACTAATACCTCTGAAATGACATGCGCCAGTTGGGATGCATTCTCAGGAAAGCAGCTGACATTTGTGATTCCCACTTTAAGCTATATTTACTTATTAAATGTATTGAGTTTTCCATGGAGAACTCAAGAAACCTCACATAAGAAGCAAAAAATCCCCCATTTAGAGTGATTTTTAGTGCCTGACGAAAAGCAACTGGCTAGGAAACACACAAAACTGAGCTCCCAAATGAGAAAGTGAGGCCCTTTGGAGACACGGTGAAAATGAACATTAAGAGAAGTTGTCTTTACCGAAACCTGAAGCATTTCTCTTGTACCACTTTATCTTACCACCTTTTCAGTTGGAAAACAATATGCTAATCGTTGCTCCAACCTGCATTCTCACAAAAGGGGGGATAAAGACCCTTCTACAACCACCCTATCCCAAAAAACTCATCAGTCTTTTTCTGAACTCTTTTTCCTTTGGCATTACATTTGGGTCGCTCTTTAGTCCTTTCTTTGCCACCCATCCTATTTAAGAAGGGTTCTAACGCCCCTACAATCCTTTGTATGTGGGTATTTGTTACATTGACTTTGAGGTTTTTTAAATGGTTTATATACATTACTTTGGGGTATATTTTTATATATAAAAAATGTGAAAACTTCCTCAACTATTGTTCCCATCACTTTGTGCCAAAGCTAAGATGATGGTTCTACTATTCATTCAACAAACATGTTACAATTAAAGACAAAACAATCTTATGATGGATGAAAGCTGGGTGAGGTATTTTCCATGAAAATATAAACTATAGTTCTTGGGCCCCCAAAATGGACATGGTCTTGTGGGAAGAAGACTCCCAAATGGACAAAAAGAAACTAAAACAGTAATATAAGTCAGGCTATCATGAGTATATTTTACGTCAAAGTGAATATGAGTGTATTAGCGTTCATAATAAGGAGAAATATTTATTTGCTTGGGTCATTAGGAAAAACATCTTTAAGAAGTTAGTATAGGCAAGAAGGTTCAATAAGTCGAGCGATTTCCTATATTATTTGAACTGTGAATTGCCAAAATAAAGCAAATGTTTTTGGGACCAGGCCCTGTGCCAGGCACCCTATACATGTTCTGATTAAATATAATTATCAACCATATGAAGTGACATTAACTAATTTTATATACATGAAGACTAGGCAAAAGGGATAAATAACATATCAAGTATCAATCTTTCATTACTTCATAATTCTTCATAACCTTCAGAATTAACAGCTGAATTTAGGTCAGTATTCTTCGTTATCTTTTTATCAAGCCACAACATGTTCGTTTTTCCTCACCTAGACCTTTTGAACTGAGTAACACGGTATGCCTAGGAAAAGTCCTCAGTGTATAAAACAAAATAAAACAAAAGACAATAGGCTAACTATATCTTTAAAAAAAAAAAACAGTTATTTTCTACATTTACTCTAATATTAAGAGACTTTATTGAGCAGGATAGTCATAACTCTCTGAATTAGGAAGACTTAGCACAGTTTCCAAGTTGCTCTAGGATGGCAAAGAATTGTGACAGCAACTCTTTAGCCATGTCTGTCGTTTTCTGAACTGCTTATTTCCTGTTTTCACAGCACGAGGCTGACATTACCTCTTTTTATACATTTGTCATAAGTTACTTAAGGTTAATTTCCTCTGAGGCAAAGAATTCTTATATTGTGTAAGAAACAGAACCAATCTATAATAATCAAAGAGAATTCCTCATAATTTGCTGTTTTCACAAAGAAACCAGCAAAAGCAAAGCTCTTTTCCATTAGAAAAATGGAAGATATCACGGAAAATGTTCAAGAAATGATCACATCTTTTTTGTCTTATTGTTTTATTGATGATTAAGGATATCAAATTTAAACTAATTAAGTCCAGATTTTTATGTCTCTATTATTATTTGTAAAGTATGAGTATAAAAGAGCAGTTTTTCTTTTGCTTCCTAGCAATGTATTGGCTCTAGAGTGAATGGATTTCTGCCCAGACACAAGTGGGTCATTCAGCTGGTCAACAAGGATGCTTCTTGTGAGAGCAGATTTTTTATGGGGACAGCTGTCTAGCAGGAAGTATATTGCCATGTGGTCTTTTCGAATTTAGCAAAAGGCTGTCAAATACTCCTAGTACTAACCCACTTAATTTTATAGTCAGTACTTTTACACAGAAGTGTATTAATAATAATAAATCTGGATCTGGCATCAAGGTTACTATCAGTTGGTTACAGATGAGACCAAAGTATAAATATCTACTGCATAATAAATGACATTTATGTATTCAAATGACATGACTTCTAGTCATTCTGCAGAAACAGGTAACCTTGAATATAACCTCATTTCTTGGAACCTTGGAATCCCAACCTGTAAAGTGCTGATACAACCTTTTTACAATAATTCTATGGAAGAAATGTTCTCTACTGTTAAAGGGAAATGGAGTAATAGAGCAATTTTTATTAAGCTTGCCTGTGAAACTTTGTAAGAATCAGTTTTCCCTAAGCTACTATAGGAATATTGAGCTCTATTACCACTTTCTTTGAGGTGTAAGCACTGACCTTAAAAAAAATACAAAGCATTTTAATGTAACCAGTCACAATGAGCCATGACCATTAGGGGAAATAGACATATCTCTTGTTTGCACCGCCATCTAGTTCCTCATTAGAGAAAACTAAAATGATGATTGTCATAATATGAATATTAGTTTCTCATCGTATGTTAACTATGTCAACGTCAACAGCAAATATTAGCACAAAATTGAATTGGATTTATTGGTCTCCCAGTGGCGGAAAAAATCACTTACCTTGAAGGGGATCCATTTGCAAAATTTGAGAAATCAGGTTCTTAACTTGGCCTTTGTTGCCACTAAAGAATTGTCCCTCTAGCATTTATGCAGCTACTCAGCTGATTGATGCCTGAGCTTCCTTGTACCCCGATGGGACCAGACAACCATGTCTACACCATGTAACACATCAGATAACTGGTCCTACTTTGACTTAAGTCTTCATCCTTGGCCAATTTTAAAATTCTGTTAATCATGAAGATGAGCTTTTAACAATGTTTGATGCTTGTGATAATATATACCCTAATTCCTAAATCTTGTCAGTCTCACATTCTAAAAGATAGTGATGAAAATACAGGTTGGTTGATGTTGTTTATGAGAAAAACTGACCGTTTACATCCCCCCTCTTTCTGCTGTCCTCACTCTGCATGATTGAGTCTATGAACAACTGGAATTTTTTTTTTCTCTCTCTATTTCTATACAATGACAAACCATAATGCTCAGCATTTCTGAGAGAATTGGAAGAAAATTGTGGCTGATGGCTACAGAAAGATGCAAGATTTATGCCAGTGACCAATGATTAAAAACAGATGGCATTAGTGCTTAGAAGGGACATAGCTTTAGTGGATCAACTTGAGTATACTGTTCATAGCATGACTACCTGATGCTATTTGCCTGAGCTTGTCCCAGTTTTAGCACTGAAAGCCACATGTCCTGGGAAATTTCTCAGTCCTAGGCTAGAGGGATGGTTGGTAAGCTTAGTTCTGAATCTGACCTATTCAATCCATTTCAAAGGTATTTTATTTGGCTTCAAATGTTCATATAATGGAAAGCCATCACATTCTACCAGGATTACTGGTTCCGTGAAATGTTCAAACTGATTTCAGTGACAGTCTTTCCCATTGAGGGAAGTCTGGCTTGTATCTTCCAGACCAGGGCTAATTGGAAAAGGTGTTTTACTGACAAAGGTTCCTATTAGTCAGTCAGATAAACAGAGATACAACTCTCTGATTAATCAAAAGCAATAGACTGCTTGCTGTAGAGTAAAATCATGTGAATACAATAATAATAAATACTAGTCCTAAAAGGAATTCTGTTGTTACCAGCAATTACAACATGATACTCACTATGATATTGCCAGTAAAAATGACCTAATTTATATGCCAATATAAATTACTAATTCAGGTTGCATGGATGGATAGTTGGAATTTGCTGATTCGATGAAAGTCGTGAGCCTTCATCATTTGACCTTTCTTGATTTCATGACATATCTTCTATCAATCAGTTTTTAAAAGATATTTGTTAGTTTAATCCTGATCATCTCCTTTAAGGGCTTTAAGTGAACCATGAAATGTGAGATACTCACTCTCACTCAGTTTCTATTACTTTCATCATAGCCCAGCAAGCTGTCTTAGGCTTGGCCTGATGGATTGACCACATCATTTATTCTGGTCTTAAGGGCCTCTTGTTTTTCAGTTTTCTTTTTTCTTTACTTTCTTTCTTTTTTTTTTTTTTTTTGGCCTTTAATCTTGGACAGACACATTATTTTGGATTTTTTAGAGTACAATCTTCTGATTGTTATCAATGTTTTCATAGTTTTTAATTTCAGTTTGGTAAATCATTGTTTTTTTCTGTTCTAACTTATCTTTATATTAATATATGAAGTTGTAACTTCAAAATAGGAGGTGCTCAGTAAATGCTTCTGGATGATTTAATCACTACTTTGCTGGAGACATACATTGTTAAATGTATCTAGGTGGTATAAAAAAACAGATTAGAGAAGAATTTGCTATTTTTGAGAGGCAGCAGAATGTAATACCATAAAAGGAAATATGTTTTTCCCTCTCAGCTTATATGATTACAAACCATAGTATTTTACTTTTCCTCATCTCTCGAGAATTTTCACATCGTTCTTTTCATCTAAATATTAAAGTAAAGCACATAGTATTTTAATATTTTTTAAAATAAAGCCATGGCCATTGAGGATCTGGTAGAGGCAAGGATTACTATGCATTTAGAGAAGCTGCAAATCATAGTATGATAAGTATGAATGCAGATTCTGGTATCAGAGGGTCTGGGTTTAAAACACAACTCTGCCACTTACCAGCTTTATAATCTTTGGCAAAATATTTGACCTCATTGTGCCTTAATTTACTCATTTGTCAAACTAAAGTACTAATAATACCTACCTCAAAGGGGTGTTGTGAGTATTAAATAAGTTAATATATGTAGAGCGCTTAGAAGAGTGTGTCACTTAATAACTATATTTTTTAATTCTTCTATTTATTACATTGACATATGCCCCACATCTCTAGTTTTGTGAGAATATAACATGATGATGTTTACAAGGAGTACCCTTACTTTTCTGCCTCTTTAAATCTTTCACTATAGTTTATGAAAATATAGTAAATAAAACTCTTTATAAGAAAAACTTTAAAAGGTAAAAGTTAACATGTTAAAGGTTAATTATTTAGAAACTATTTTCCAGTAATCAGATTTTAAAACAACTAACTTATTGCCTAAGACCCAAACACTGCTCTTAACTATGACAACAAAGGGAGAATTACAACCAGTCACTATTTGTTAGTTAGTGAAACCTGGTGAACACCGACTCAAGGAATGAACTAATGCTAAAGTAAAAGGAAGCTGTCAAATAGACATGATTTTTAAAAATATTCCCCTATTCTCAAGACTGAGGCCTTATATGTCATTGGTTTTTTTTTTTTTTTTTTTTTTTTTTTGCTTGCCTGTCATTATATCCAAACATACAAATACATTCTTAAATGTTTTAATTTCATTTTTGTTAATTCAACTTTTTAAATATATAAAACAGAAATAATACCCATTTTATAAATGTGATGGAAGGTTAAAAATGGTAATGAATACAGAGCACCTGAAACAGAGACTAGCAGAACCTCTGACAGAGACAACTCTTCCCATCTACCATCCACTAAATGTTTCACATCTTTGGTTTACTGACTCAGAAATCGGCTCCAGTGTTTTAGAGTCTACTGAACTCTCCCAGAGCTTATTAAAATTGTTCTATCTTCTTCCCTTACAAGCATGGCAGTTTGGTTGTAGATCAAACGTAACTTTTTTTTTTTTTTTTTTTTTTTGAGATAGAGTCTCCCTCTGTAACCCAGGGTAGAAGGCAGTGGTGCCATCTCAGCTCACTGCAGCCTCTGTCTCCTGGGTTCAAACAATTCTCTTGCCTCAGCCTCCCTAGTAGCTGGGATTACAGGCGTTCTCCACCACACCCAGCTAATTTTCGTATTTTTAGTCGAGACGGACTTTCACCATGTTGGTCAAGCTGGTCTCGAACTTCTGACCTCAAGTGGTCCACCCGCATTGGCCTCCCAAAGCGCTGGAATTACAGCCACGAGCCACCACACCACACAGAATTTAACTTTGAATCTCTCCCAGTGTTGCTATAGAAAAGACTTACCCTGATCATGCCTCAAAAATTTGCTTCCATATTCTATTCATACCACTCCCTACTATTTATTTTTATTCTTTTCTAAATACTCTAAATAAGAATAGCTTGTATCTGTTAGAATGAAAATTCTTAGGGTTTTGGGAAATGAATCCGAATATACAAAATTTGAATACAGTTGTAAGAATTGTACACAAGGAGATCCAATATTTAGACAGCGATTACTATACTACAATTTTCAGTAGCATTTAGATATGGAAGTCTTTATTTTATATTGAATACTAACACACACACTCACATACACCCTATCTGTTAATGTAATCTATGCCATAAAATTAATATAAAATGAAGCTTTTATTCCTACAAGGTTTAAACTTCTGCTCACAGAAGAAAAAACAGACCAATGACCATCTAGAAACATATCTTACAAAAGACAAACACAAAGCAAGGTATTTGTATATCTTTGATAGATATATTAGAAGTAAAGAAAATTATTCGTAAAAGAAGGCAAATTAATTCCCTGTTTTTCCTGGTATAGTCCATCTTTACCTCTGAGCCATTTCTATCCATTAAGAGGACTTTTGTGAACTTAAAGAGTTTGAGCTTAATTGTGAAAATACCCTTATGCAGACATTCAAACTTCACGTTGACTGAAATATTCTGTAATCTAGAAAACAAACTCTGAATCAAGACACTTAAGCTTTGTTGAAAGTTCATGTTTTCATTGCTTGAACACTTCTAAGTAGTTGAATCGATTGCCCCATAGCTGCATTTCTGCTGGACAACCTGGATTCCTTCAACTCCAACTCAACAGACACACTCAGTAAATGTAGAGAAGCCTCCTTGCATAAACGATATCCCAAATTTAGTTTGTTCTAATGATAGTTTTGTATGTGTTAAGAACATGGTTGAAAGTTTCTTCAACTCTGCTGTGGTAAAGTGTCCTCCATTTCAATGTATAAACAGGGTGAGCTGTGATCTTTTAACATGTCGTTACAGTCACATTCAATCTGAATTCATTTGTCACTCCTTTACCCTAGGAATCAAAGTAAACCAAAAGAAGGAGAAAGAACAATAGGAGGAGGAGAAAAATCACATACCAAAAGAACTCTTCCCTGGTACTGTAGGAGTTGATCATCTTAGAAGGCATATGTGTGCCATTTTCCACTAAATAGCAACTCTGCTTCCTCACTTTTTTTGCTGGCCTCACTCATGTTTTCTTTGTAAAAGATTTCAAGCATTGGGAATTCTTGAAACCATTTCTTGGGGGTTAGTTGAGATTACAATTCTCTGGCTAAAAGTAAATATCCCCTTATATCCTCTTTCACAAATTGAGAAGGTTCACTTTTCCAATTTCTTCTTTATGTGTTATTTAAAATTAGTGGAGAGGGATGAAGGAATAAAGGCCCTTTAGTTTTCTGTCAAAAAAATTTATCTATACTCTTCATGGGAAAAATAAAATAAATTGAATAGAACTTGCAGTCATATTTTTGCATCACTGAATTCCTTGTTCTGCCTTGAGTCAGAGAAATTACTTCAAAAGTGCTTGAAATCAGTACATGTGAATAATCTTACTCTCTATTGAAGACAGAGAATAAACCAGAAGAGAAAAGAATCAAATTAACCTGAATTGAGTATATACACTGCAAACAAGGAACGGAGGTAAAGTACCACCTTTACATCCATTTTACTTTTAATCAGCTCACTCTCTCTGAGTAGAAAACTATATGTATTCTGTTTATTCATTTTCAAAAAATGGAACTCCAGTCACTTGATATTCATGACACAAATCACAAGCTATGGAGTTCCTATTATGGTTTAGTTCTGGGCCTACACCAGTAGGGAACATATCCATTACCTGATTCCCCTCAAAGTACTTATCATCTATTCAGA
Source organism: Macaca fascicularis (assembly GCF_037993035.2). NCBI lineage: Eukaryota > Metazoa > Chordata > Mammalia > Primates > Cercopithecidae > Macaca > Macaca fascicularis. Next base: position 152,494,238 of record NC_088381.1, read on the forward strand.
AAAATTATGTTTAACAAACATAAGACAAATAGAAAACAATAGAATATCTGCCTGAAATTTTAAGTAGTGAAACTTTATAAACTCAGAGATAGAAGAGATCAGTGTGGTTCAAAATAGCCATGAAGACAAATGATAGCTGTCTTTGGGATGAATTGGGGGTGTGAGCAGAGCCTGACATAAAGCACAAGGCAAAATGTTAATCTAATTGAGTAGAGATGAAAGAACTTTGGAGAAGACCTATGATTGTTCAGATAGAGCATGCCCAAGATAAAGAAAACTTTCCCTCTGATAATATCTCAAAAGTTTAAAGAATGTATTTGTAGAGAAAAATGTACAACTTTCCCTTTTGGGTTGCTTAAGCAGATGTAGGCTGGATCTGAATAACTAGAAATATTAATGGAGAAAATAAACTTGTGTGGCATTTATGGACCAGAAATTATATTTTATCTCCTGCAGCAAAAAAAAAAAGCATAAGATAATCATATATGCATGATTCCAGAGTCCAAGACAAATTCCACTCTTAATAAATTCTCAAGGAAAGGTTTAGAAAGTAAATAACTAAATTAATTAGCATGAGTTCATCCAATAGACAAATTCTGAGCTAGAATTCATTGGAACACATTTAAAAATAAACTCATTGCAAAGTTTGATGCATTTTACCAGCATTACTAACAAAGTAATCAGAACACTCCTCTCACCTCTCTTTGATATACTGTGTGTCTCAACACCGTAGTGGAGAGCTATCCCTTGTGTTTAATGCCATGTGTCACCTGTTTGTACACCTGGAAAGCTCATGAAGTGATTGGGGTCACTACAGTTTCATCACTGTGATGTTCCTTTGTTAGTCAGAGGTGGTTTGCACTCTATACACAACTACACACTCAATCTCATTTGTTTCCAAATGACTAAGAGGGAAATGTGGAAAACCCACAGAGATAACATTATTTTATCAAAGGGCAGTGACTTCCTAGCAATATATTGTGACAAAAGCATTTTATTTTTCACCACTTAAGAAGAAAAAGAGATTGCAGGGGTGGAGGTAGAGCATAAGAAAAGTGCTCCATTACAGTGTGTGAAGAGAAGAAACGAAGTGATTCACTGGTTAGTCAACTGCACAGTGGCAAGCAAATTCAGTGATGTAAATTGATACTGTCCAGCAAGATAAGCTGTGTTAGACTCTCCTCACTCAAAATATATAGATTTTAAGATTCTTTAAGATGAGGAAAGAGAGAGAGATTGGGGCAGGAGAGGGTCCTTAGACTCTTGCTACTTAGAGCACAGTTCATGACAAGTAGCAACTACATTAGCTGGGAACTTGTTAGAAATGTGGATAGCGGCCAGGTGCAGTGGCTCATGCCTGTAATCCCAACACTTTCGGAGGCCGAGGTGGGTGGATCACCTGAGGTCAGGAATTTGAGACAGACCTGACCAACATGGCAAAACCCCATTTCTATTAAAACTACAAAAATTAGTTGGGCATGGTGGCACACACCTGTAATCCCAGCTACTCAGGAGGTCAAGGCAGGAGAACTGCTTGAACCTGGGAGGCAGAGGTTGGAGTGAGCTGAGATTGTGCCACTGCACTCCAGCCTGGGCAACAGATTGAGAACCTGTCACAAAATAAATAATAATAATAATAAATAAAACATAAAAAAGGAAAGAAAGGCAGATAGCCAACCACTTCCCAGGAGCTCCTAAATTTGAATCTGCATCTTTGCAAGATTCCCCCATCATTTATACAGTTTAAGAATTACTATCTTGGAAAACTGGGAGGGCTAAGAATTGTGATTACAGGGCAGACGGTTAATGAGAGCAGAAATCCTTGAAAGAAAAAGAGTTCTGGAAATTACGTGAAATGGTGTCAAGTCAGTCCCCAAGAACACGCCAGACACTCCAAGGCATCTCCTAGAAACTGTTCTTTGAGTGAATGAGAAGGAAAGGTAGACAGGTTTCAAAAGTTTGTTGGAAAACTAAATAAAGCATAGAAAAAGTTATCCTACCACCAAGCAGATGTCAAAAAGAGGCAATGAAATATCAATGCTGATAGCTACAGATAATCTCCTATAGTAGAAACCTAAGCAGATCTGAAGAGTTTGTAGATAAAACTTGGGTGACCCTGTAACCAAATTGTTCAGTAAATTACCTTTGAGTCCATCCTATGTGCCAAGCATTATGATAGTTGTACTTGTTAAGCAAGACCGAATCTCCACTCTTAAATCTCCACTCTTGGGGCATTTACAAGGTCAGGGAAATAATCACAACCAAATCACAACATGGAACACAAATAAAAGGCCTGATATCACTATCTAGAATTTATTTCTAGGTACATGGTAAAGAGGGCATACAAATCCCTTAGAACACAGAGTCTTGAGATAACAAGCCACACTCATGTTATACAGGTTATAGCCTGTGTGTGTGTGTGTGTGTGTGCGTGCACTGGCTAACGCAGTGAAACCTCATCTCTACTAAAAAGGCACACACACACACATGCACATTTCTGAACATTCAGTTTGACCACAGTATTATGGGTCTCATCAGCATATTTCTTAAATCCCTCGTTCAGAATCAAACTCATCTCTTCTGCTTTGGGAACTACCAAGAATGGCCCCAGCTGCCGTATTTCTAATTTAGTCTTCCTACACACATGATGAGATCAGGGGTGAAATCCTTGCCCAAATACTCTCTCTCAGAGATTTGACATGAGAATAAAAGTTTCCATAGGAGACTCTGTTATCTTTATGATTAATTCCTCTCAACATCATCTGAAATTGTTTAAATTAATTCTTCAAATTACTTTTCACTAGCTTTATTTGTTTATTTATTTATTGAGACAGTGTCTTGCTTCTTTGCCCAGGCTGGAGTGCAATGGTGCAATCCCGGCTCACTGCAGCCTCTGCCTTCCAGGTTCAAACAATCCTACTCCCCAGTGGCTGGGATTACAGGGATGTGCCACCAGGCCTGGCTAATTTTTGTATTTTTCCTTTTTTTTTTTTTTTGGTAGAGGCAGGGTTTCACCATGTTGGCCAGGCTGGTCCCGAACTCCTGACCTCAAATGATGCGTGCATCTCGGCCTCCCAAAGTGCTGGGATTACAGGTGTGAGCCACCGCACCTGGCCTCACTAGCTTTATTTTAACTTGCACCAAAAAGAATCTTAACCCAGATGCCTAGTGGCTATGCTGATAAGATCTTAACATGAAGACAGCTGGATCATTAATAAGTAGTAAAGTCATAGAGTCACTGATAAAAAAAAAATAATAAAAATAAATAAATAAATAAATAAATAAACAGTACTCCTATCCAGTAATGTACAAGCAGATTTAGCTTTTAAAAATGTTTCTTTTTGACTGGATATATCAGATTGTTAAATCTTACAACCAGTGTTCACACTTTATGGTGGCCTTTGGTTATATCTCAACTCATTTACAATTGCTCCAGAGTAGTGAAGTCAAGTATCTTTAATGCTATTCTTGGATTGTGCAGGTCTAGTGTTTTAGAAACTTCAATGTCATTAACAGGGTGGTTTGGTACAAAGTCTGGATTCTCAAGCCTTAGTCCTGTCATTTTGAATTGAAATCTGAAGTGGACATAGGAATGTATATTTTAGCATGTCCCTAGGATGATTCTGATTCAAATAATCTGGGGAGTTTAGTACTACAAACATTTTAGACTGTGGTTCTTAATTCAGAATTGCTCATAACAGTAATTTGAGAAGTGTTATCAAAACATACATACTGAGTACCATTTCAGACCTACCAAATCAGAGTTTCAGCCAACATGTTTTTGCACAAGAACTCCAGGTAGTTGCTGAAGCACACTTCTAGTTAAAAATCACAGACGAGCCGGGCGCGGTGGCTCACGCCTGTAATCCCAGCACTTTGGGAGGCGGAGGCGGGCGGATAATGAGGTCAGGAGATCGAGACCATCCTGGCTAACACGGTGAAACCCCGTCTCTACTAAAAATGCAAAAAATTAGCCGAGTGTGGCGGCGGGCGCCTGTAGTCCCAGCTACTTGGGAGACTGAGGCAGGAGAATGGCATGAACCCGGGAGGTGAAGCTTGCAGTGAGCTGAGATCATGCCAATGCACTCCAGCCTGGGCGACTGAGCGAGACTCTGTCTCAAAAAAAAAAAAAAAAAAAAAAAAATCACAGACAATGTACTTAGGGGTGATTGATTGAACTATTCTGTGAAGGTAGCCTTTTTCTATTTGGATCTACCCTGCAAAATCCACAGTATTTTCTTTGAATGACCACATTTGGTGTTTAAAATTGGTCAAGTCTCAGCTAGTCAGAATAGCTACTTTGACCTATTTTAAAATCCACTTTTAAATACTGCCCTTCTTTTATCCTCTGATCAGAAGTGCATTTTTCTAATTTGGAAACTTGCCTACCGCTGTAATTTAAATGGTAAATAACTGGAGATGGAATTGGCTTTAGATATACTCTTCATTTATTTTCTTCACATTGCAGTATATCAAAGTTCTAAGGAAAGCCAAAAATCCAGACTTTACAAAACTAAAAGAAAAATTGTATTCTGTCCTGTCCCACTTCCTGCCGCTTTTTTTTACTTTGTTATTTCCAACAAAAAACATATTTTTAATATTAGATTCCAAGATTAGAGTAAGAAATCAAAATCCATAGCACTGTTATATTAAACTATTTAGCCCTTAAAGTTTTTCTTGTAGAACACCAGCAATGACTTTGAGAGAGCATACGAAATGCTCAAATTTCTTCAAATCTGTAAAGAACATTGCCGTTTGTTTGCAGAAACAAATATACCCTCTCAGGCTCCCTAATACCACCCCAAATCATCGGCTTTTGGGCGAGGTGAGTCCTCATTATTTATTTACACCTGAACTTTGAGGGAACCTAAGCTACAGAACTAAAAGTAATACTGTATAAGAATATGCATGCGCTTACAAGAATGTTTATGTGTTTGTGCTGTATGTCTATTTGGTAGGTAAATTTGGTTTTTCAGCATTATTTATCATGATCCAAAATAAACAAATACATGAACAAACTAAAAAGACTTCAACTATCCACCTTGAGAGAAATGATTTAAACATTTTAGTGTATTATTTTCAAAAATAATACATAGCTATTAAATATATATATATATATTATGTTATGTCTGTGGTAATTGATCTAGAATAAGGATCAACCTGAAAGATTAAGTGTAAAAAGCAAGTTGCAGAGTGGTGTATGTACTACATTGCTAAACAAAATAACAACATATATACCCTTTTATCAGCCTGTATATGTTTATGCAAGTATAGGTATGAACAAGGATATGCTATTGAAATGGTACTCCAAGGAATAAGATTGAAAGGCAGTGGTATTATATTTACACATTTTTATATGGTTTGAGAGTTTCATGAACACATAATTTTGTAATTTAAAAAAAGAATACAAAACTTAAAAGTATAGCTCAAGAAAGCAACATGGGAAGTGAAGATGAATAACATTTCTTATACAAATAAACAAAATGGCTAACAAGAATAAAACCCTAAGCATTACTAATAATTAAAAGGGCAAATATAGACAACAAAATTCTATTTATTACCTCTTAAATTAATACACATTAAAGAAAAGAATTCTCAATGCTGATTAAGCCACTTTGAGAATAGCACTTTTACACAATCCTGGTATATAATATGGAACGATCTTTCCAGAAATCAGCTGAAAATATGTATCAAGAACATAAAGATGTTAATATCTTTGACCCAGTAATTCCTGTTTCAGGGACTTGCATTACGTAAACAAGGTGAAATGAGGACAGGTGTGAATATAAAATGATCTATCTTTATTGTAGTTCCCATAGGAAGTGGCATAAATGATCACAGTCCATCACATGAACAAAAATCCATAAATAGTTTTCTACGATATTTCTCTGTATCTTCTCATCTTCCTCATACCCAGCAGTTTATACAGTTCTTTCCCTTTTTTTATCCACACAGTGTCTGGAGCACCTTGCAGGTCCTTTTTACTCCCATCCTTGACCAAGTGGAGGGTTGGAGCATCACCTGCCTAGAATCCTCCGAACAGCCAGACTCTTCTAGTCTAACAACATTTCTGCAGAAATCAAGCCCAGCAAAACAATGCTGTTTAATGAAAGCACCAGCCCCATCCCAAAGGAAATAACCCAAGATACAAATAAGCAGTGTTTAAGAGCTGTATTGGGAGTGGTTATACATTTTTCTAACTAATGTCCTATATTTTATAATGTTTACAAATGATGTTGTGTTGGTGTTACAATTAAAATAAAACTGTTACTTGTTCAATTGTTAACTATTTGCAAGCCTCTTCAGAAGCCCGCTTCTTTCTTTCGCTTGTGAAATGTACCTATTGTAAGATTAATTATTTGTAATTTGTTAAAACAGACAACAACGAAGCCCTTTCAGACAGACTCAGATACTTGGAGTGAGACCTCAGAAATATTTTGCAAAATGAGAATGTTATGATTTAAGTATACGGCCAGGTGTTTCTCCAGATCGCTGTAAGACAGTGACTTCTCTGCCGGAGGCGGTGGCTCACACCTGTAATCCCAGCACTGTGGGAGGCAGAGGAGGGCAGATCACGAGATCAGGAGTTCAAGACTAACATGGCCAACATGGAGAAATCCCGTCTCTACTAAAAATACAAAAATTAGCAGGGCATGATGGCATGTGCCTGTAATCCCAGTTACTCGGGAGGCTGAGGTAGGAGTATCGCTTGACCCCGGGAGGCGGAGGTTGCAGTGAGCTGAGATCCTACCACTGCACTCCAACAGAGCGAGACTCTGTCTCAAATATAAATAAATAAATAAATAAATAAATAAAATAAAAAATAAAGACAATGACTTCTCATCCTTTTTGGATCAAGTATCCCTGAAGAATATAATTAATGGTATGAACTTTTTTTCTGAAAAGGATGTATTTGCCTGCTGTAATAGTTCCCTACAGCTGCCATAACAAAGTACTACAGCCTGTGTTACTTAAAACAGCAGAAATGCATCGTCTCACAGTATGGAGTCTTGGAGTCCAAACTCAAGGCATCAGCAAGGTCATGCTCCCTCTGAAACCTGTAGGTGAATCCTCCCTTCCTCTTCTAGCTTCTGGTGGTTGCTGACAATCTCTTGTGATCCTTATCTTGTAGATGTATAGTTTCAAACCTCCATGTTCATGTGGGATTCTCCCTATGTCTTCACATCATCTTCTTTCTGTGTATGTCTGTGTCTATGTCTAAATTTCCCCTTGGCATAAGGACACCAGTCATATTGGATTAAGGCCCACTCTCATATCCTCATTTTGAATTCATTACCTCTATAAATAATCTATTTCCAAATCAGCTCCATATTCTGAGGTACAAGGGGCTAGGACTTCAGCATATTGTTTTTGGGGAGAGACAGAGGAATATAATTAAACACAGAACCCCACCCATCTCCACACTGAAATAGAGATTTTATAATCTGATACCATTTATCATCTTGCCTAAGCACCCCAGCTTTAAGAACCTGGATGTGAAGGTTGTTGGAACTCTCTTATTTCTGAGCACCCCTCACTAAATCACATAATAAAGTTTCCAAGCACAAATCAGATCAACTCAAAAAGCAGGAAAACCTTTCCATTAAGTATATGAGAAAGTTATAAGAAAAGTCATTTTCTTAACAATTTGCCTTCACCTCAATGTCAGAAGTATGTAACAATTGAGACATTTGGAAAATTTTGCTAATAGATGCTGGCTTCCTTCCTAATGGAAATCTAGGTCACAGTATTTCTCAGCAGGCCTGCAATTATAAAGGGACACAATACTGATGTCCCAATAGAATGCAAAAGCTTCTGATGTTTACCTACCTAGACTAATAACAACTAGTTGAAACCTAACAATAGAAATATTTTATTTATATTTTGCTTTTTATATTACTATCAGAATTGAATTATATGTATGTAATGTTATAGCACTAAATATAACATATGTTAATATCACATAAAATTTGCTTTATTCAGATTCTACATTTAAAAGTGTGTCATTAGCAATCTATTTCAGTAGTTAGTATGAAATCTGAAATGAAAAAGGCATTGATTTTCTAGTTGCTAACTGATGATGGGCGCATTACTTATCTTTCCTCATCCTCAACTTTCTGATTTCTAAAACAATGACATCTACTTGGTGAGACAGATATGTTTGGAATAAGAGTGTCTGTCTTCAAATCCTAGCTCCAAATCTTATTAGCTGCATGTCCCAGATATTTATCCAATGAATGCTTCAGTATATCCAGTTTGGAATAAGAGTGTCTGTCTTCAAATCCTAGCTCCAAATCTTATTAGCTGCATGTCCCAGATATTTATCCAATGAATGCTTCAGTATATCCATCTATAAAAAACAAGGAAACAAAAAAAATTAGGATGACAATACTATTTTATGTTGTACATGATCATGCAAATTAAATGAAGTAGATTATGTAGAAAGAAATTTCTTTGTTAGGTATTCTATTAGTCAGGGTTCTCCAGATAAATAGGAAGCAGAACCAATGAAAGATTAGTTCTATTTCATGTATATATGAATATATGTACAGATGATATATATTCACATATATATGTATTTATAGATACATATATCTACATACATTGAAAGAGATTTATTGTAAAGAATTGACTCATGTGATTATAGAAGCTGAGGAGTCCAAATCTACAATATGGGCCAGAAAGCTGAAGACCCAGGAGGGCCAGTAGTGTAGACGAAGTCTGAAGGCAGTCTGCCGGAGAATCCTCTCTTGTTCTGGGAAGCTGGCCTTTTTGTTCTCTTCAGACCTTTAACTAATCAGCCCACATATATTATGGAGGGCAATCTACTTTCTTAAAGTTCACTAATTCAAATGTTAATCTCTTTCAAAAATATCCTCCAAACTGACACATAAAATTAAACATCACGCATACTAAATAAATATTGGATAACCTTTTAAGTCATTGTGCCATTAGTGCCCTGGTCAGGGGTGGAGGCTGACAGACAGCTACTAGAATTTTATTTTAAAAGCCATTAGAAGACATTGTTGACTGTGGATTGAGCATGTAATTGATAATTTGCTATTATAAGTGATGGTACTAGCCAGTAAAAATTTTTCAATAAATTCAACAGCACGGATCCATTCCCCACATTTTTTCAGTTCTGTAGTTTGCATAAAATAGGCACTAATGGAGCCAATCAAAAACCTGTTGAATTTCCAAGGTTCCACAGTCTTTTAATTAGTTGCTGTTACCCAGCCCTTTCTGTGAACATATTTTAAACATTTCCTCCTTATTCACATCTATGGTAAATTGAGCTCACATCTTCCTTCATATCTCCAATTAATATGTATATGTGAAAGAATCAGTATTGGAATAGCTAGAACAGTCAACAGTTGAAATACTGTGGTATTTTACTGAAATACCACACTGAAAAAATGTAGTATTTTGAGTCTATGAGGATTATTTATGGGTGCAGCAACAAAAATATAGTAGCCTTTTTCAGTTAAGGACAGGATAAAGAGTATTATCTAGAGGTTGTTTCTAGTGAAGAGCATTATTCTTTGAGAAGTAATGTGAATGCTTGAGTGAGTGTGTGTGTGCGCATGTGTTGTGGACACATTAATGTTAACTTTTCCTTCTAGGGTATATTATAATTATTGTATAATTATGTAATTATTTTTTAAATATTTTATATAAATATATATTTTTATATTTTATATTGCATTTAAAGTATCTTTATATAATTATATAATTATTTTAAAATATAATTTTCATATAATTATGTATTTTAATATTATATATAATTATATTATAGTTATTATAACTACACATTGAGCTTCTAATGCATGATACACTTTTTATGAAACAACATGTGTAAACCAAAGCAAAGTGCATTAAAAATATGTGTTCTCTTTAAATTTAATCCTCAGAGGAAATTCATGAGGTATTATGATGCTTGTTTATGAATGAGGAAATTTTAGGATCTTATAAGGCTATCCATTTTTAAGGCCCATGTTTATTCCACTAGATCAGGGGTCAGCCAAATTCAGGTCATATTTTGCTTGCTACCTATTTCCATAAATAATGCTTTATTGGAACACAATTATGTTCATACATTAACATATGGTCTCTTACTATTTTCACACCACATTGGCAGAGTTCCCTAGTTACAACATTGACCACATGACTGGCAAAACCTAAAATATTGACTATTTTGCTCTAATCATCACATATATAATAAACATTTTCTGACTCCTGGTCTACATTATACTATCTGCTTCATGTTGGGCTGTTTTCAAAAAATAAGAATATGTCTAGATTTTTCCCTTAATATGGTTATTAAGGCCCCAAAAATAAGACATAGGCTCTTATTCCTGTTATAATTGCTCAAATAAGTGATTCATAAGGTTTATACATCTCCACTTTGGAATATTTATTGTAAACAAAATAAAACAACTTTGACAAAATTAAGTCAAAGGCTATTTTTGGATAGGTAATTGCTCCCAAATCAAAAGAAAGATTGAAGAACAAAGCTTTCCAGGGGCCAAAGATGGTGAGCTATGCTAAAGCCCTTGCCAAAAGGAATCCTCTGCTTGAGCCTTGATTTTTGTGCTGTTATCCCTGAACACTCCGGGGCAGCATCCAGGGCTGAAGATCGCCGTTCCTCTTTATCCTCCACACAGAGAAACATTCTCCAACCAAAACTGTATCTTCTACATCATCTCAAGGTCTGAAGCCTGGGAAGATCATCTAAATATCTGTGCTTGGATAACGTGACTCTCTGGTTGCCAGGGGTGCAGAGGAGTGTGTATTCCCAACACCACCATTTCCGTCAGCCTATGTAGTGGGGGCAGAAGGTATCATAGGATTTCTCCCTAATTAGAGGATTATTCATAGATGTGGTAAATTTGATGTACCAATAGATGTGGTAAATTTGCATTACATGATCCATTCTATGCCTTATATTGATTGTTCTAGTCATCTACTACCTACGATCCAAATACCTCCATCATTTACTTTCTAGCCTGTGGACATAAATAACATAATATTAATATTATGCCCAACTTTTATTGGTTCGGGAGGTAGAACCTCAGTACCCTATATGATCATGCACCCACCCATCCACACATACACACACACACACATTCTTCCAGATTCCTTTCTTTTTGTGGTAACTGGAGATGCTCCCAGGGAAATTATAGTGCATTCATGAACAAGTGTATTCCCTTTTCCTGTAAGTGATTACAAAATTGCCTGAGTTGACCCCTGTGCTGATGTTTCATAATCCCTTGGTGTCACTATTCTGTTGCTAGGTTGCTCCAGGACATGCTTCCTTCACCCTGTTTCTTCCGCTGAACTAACTTTAAATTATTTATCCACATGCCCTTGGCCTTCCTCCACGTGGCTGGCATTTGTCACCTTGGGGCCATGCTCTAGTGGCTCCACCCAAGCTGCCACCTGCACTGCTAAAGACTCCCTGCCTTGAAGCCTCCTCTGACATCTCTCACTGGTTTTTACTGTTGGGCACATTTTCCTAACTTACCTCTCTTTGCTGCATTCAATCGATGGTTCATGGGTGGCCACTGCTCATACTCTCTCTTTGAACCTCCCTTTAAACAGGAAAAAAATTCTCTCCTCTTTATACAAAGCTTTGAAATAGCAAGCGCTTAGATATCAAGATTTTAGAGCTCTTAGCTTTGCATTTTCCTATTGTGTTTTCTCTAGGGTGTGCGTGCTGTGTTCTGTGGCTAGATAGAGTTTAATTCAAGTAAAGATGAATACACAATGCTCATACCGTTATCCTACTCTGATCTTCAACCTCTGTCGCTGATTCCAGCTTGTGTTGAGTTCTTCTCTAAGAGAGAATTCTCTTCAGAGGACCCTATAATTTTGTCCTGAAATTTCCCCCATCAATTAATCTTCAGACCTAGCATGTGTCTAAAGATATATGAAACCCAATCATTTACACGAGTCCAATTCCATTATTGGGAGACTCCATTGCCTCTCTGTATATATGAAATTAATTCAAATATACACCATGCATAGCGATAATTCTGAATCACATATCCAATCCCTGTTACCTCATCATAAAATTATTTTTAAAATCTCATATCTATGTGGTCCTTCATTGAAACTTTAATTATGTCTATTGAATCTTTCTAAAGATAAATAACATCAAAATAAAGAAAAGTTTTTTTCATTTTTTACCACTTCCACTTCCATCCACTTACTCAGAAATGAAAAATTATTAATTAGTATATAATAATTTATTAGAGAGCACCTACTATGTGCCAGGAATTATTTTAAACACTTTACGTGTATTACCATTTTAACCTTCCCCACGACACTGCACTTTATGAGCTAGGTACTATTACCATCACCCATCACCACCATTCTGCAGATGGAACAGCTAAGGTATGCAGAATGTATGGTACTATTCAATGTCACACAAATTACACACGGGAGGCAGAAATTAAACCTACACAGTCTAACTCCAGCGTCCATGTTTTGAAAAACAATATCTACTGTCTTTAATAGTAGCTACTTCTTAAAGGACAGAAATAAAGATAAAAACTTGTTTTTCCATTTTTCGCTTAGTTTAATGTTACTTCTTTTTTAATATTAATGATGAAGATACAACTGTTTTGATATAATTAATGTTTTCTTCTGTACTTAATTAGTGCTTGATATTTCATAGTTGTTTGAAAAGTACTCTGATTTGTATAATTATTTTTGTTTACTTGCATTTTATATGTTATTTGTTTATTCTTTATGTATAGATAAATTCTGAAATAAATATCGGTTCAACCAAATCTCATTGTATAACTAGTTAACTATTGAAATCGCAACGCCCAACACAGGGCTTTGGCATTTTTGTGTTGAATCAATATTTGTTCCATAAATATATTCATTCATTTGTTAATACCAGGCATTAAGTTATATGATGAGATTGAAAAGATAAACGAGATGTTCTTAACTCTAAAGAAAGTCTGAGGCTGGGCGCAGTGGCTCACACCTGGAATTCCTGTAATTCTGGGCGGCCGAGGTGGGCAGATCATGAGGTCAGATCGAGACCATCCTGGCTAACATGGTGAAACCCTGTCTCTACTAAACACACAAAAAATTAGCCAGGTGTGGTGGCATGCACCTATAATCCCAGCTACTTGGGAGGCTGAGGCAGGAGAATCGCTTGAACCTGGGGGAGGCAGAGGTTGAAGTGAGTCTACATTGCACCACTGCACTCCATTCTGGGCGACAGAGCGAGACTCTGTGTCAAAAAGAAAAAAGAAAAGAAAAGAAAAGAAAAGAAAAGGAAAAGAAAAGAAAAGAAAAGGAAAAGAAAAGAAAAGGAAAAGAAAAAAGAAAAGAAAAGAAAAGAAAAGAAAAGAAAAAAGAAAAGAAAAGGTCTGAGGTAGAAAATAAAAGATCATATCAATACAACGTAATAAATGTTAAAACAGGTAACTCATAATACTAGGGAAAATAGTAGGGAACACAGAAGACTGAATGCAAATTTGTCCTTTTATATCATTTAAAGAAGCATCAATTTTTTAAAAACAGAATCATAGAACTTTAGTTTCTGTTTGGGCACACAATATCTTTTTTCTTCGCTATTCCAAGATTACCCTGCTAATGGTACCACTATAATGTCTGAGAGTAACTAAAGAGAGAAGGATTTGCCCTGATATACTATACAAAGTAAAACATAAGTGGCCAGCGTGTTGTCTGTTTAGTATCTATAGCCACAGTCTGGGGTTCCTTGGATCTTCTAAGCAATGACTAATTATCCTTTAATAGCCAAAGAAAAACTCTATGACTAAAAGAATGTTCTACATGTATTTGAACTTGGTTCACACTTAATCTTTGTTATCTCTCCCTGCCGCCAGTACTTTGCTGCCTGGCTTAATGTGGGTATTTTGTTCATTCGGCCCATGCTGGGTTCAATTAAAGGCAGATCCTCACTCCTCTCTCTGCCAAGATATGTCCTGCTCATGTATTTATTAATTCTTTTCTAATGAATTTGCCTTTACCAAGTACCTACATTGTTTTGTGATAAAGAGGAAACAAAATTTTGGCTCTCATTTTCAAATAACTGAAATCTCACTACAAAAACAAAATTTCTATCTAGGGAACAACTGCAGAAAAAATAAAAGATAGTAAATAATCAAGAGGTAAACTGTGAAACACTTAATGCACATTATAAGGAAACCTTTTTATCATATCATAATTAAACTGCTAAAAAGTAAAGACACATTTTTAAAAAAACCTTGAAAACAGCCAGAGGAAAAAATAATTACTTATGGGAGAGCAATGATTTGAATGCCACAAATTTCTGGTCAGAAATCATGAGTCAGAAGGAAATTGCATGACATTTATAAAATACTGAAATAAAACTTAAAAACTGTCAACACAGAATTCACTATTCTGCAAAAATATCTTTCAGACATAGAGGTGAATTAAATATTCTCTCAGTAAAGGAAATCAAACATGCTCTAAAATAATTGCTAATAGAAGTTTTTCAAACAGAAGCATAGTGATTCCAGAATAATACTTGAAACCTCAGAAATGAAGGCAGAACAGTAGAAATGGTAATTATCTAGGTAAATCTAGCAGACTATTTTTCTTCTCTTGAGTTCCTTAAGATATGTTTGACAGTTGAAGAAAGCAAAAGTTAAAATATTTCCTCATGGAGTTTTTAAATGTACAGAGATATAATATGTGACATAAAGGGGAGGGGTTAAAAGGACCCAAACTGTAGTAAGGTTTCACGTTCCCACTAGAAATGGTAAAATATTGATTCTAGGTAGAATGTGAAAAGTTACAAATTTACATATTATGGTCTCTACAGCAGCCATGAAAATAACTATTAAAAATGATGCAGGAAAAAATGCACTAGAAAATCTAAATGGGAGACAAAAAACGTTTACATAACTCCCCAAAGGCATGAGAATGAACAATTAGAGTGCAAGTGGAAAACAAATAATAAAATGGTAGGCTTCAAATTAAACATAGCAAAAATCACATTAAATATCTAAACACGCTAACTAAAAAGACAGAGTATTAAAATGGATGAAAATGCCTCCATTATATGCTGCATACAAGAAACTCACCTCTAATGTAATTACATAATTAGAATAAAGGTGAAGGTATAGAAAATAACAGACCAGGCAAACCTGAATGAAAGCTCACACCCACCCCTGTATTAATATCAGACAAAGTTGAATTCAGAGGAAGGAGTGTTACTAGTGTCAGAGGGATTCTTGCCTAATGATAAAAGAGTCATTTCACAAAAAGATGTTACAATTAATATATAAGAAACGTATATGTACCTAGTAACAGAGATTCAAAATACATGAAGTAGATCTGACCAAATGACTTCACAAAACTATTTGTTTCTCATCAAGTGAAATAAGTACTCACTTCATCATTTAGCAATCTCACTCCTGATTATTTACCCTAGAGAAATAAAACTTACGTTCCCATGGAAATCTGTATAGGAATGTTTATATCAGAACCATTCGTATTCACCAAAAACTGGAAACAGCCCAAATGTTATCCACTAAGTGAATGGATGAAGAAATTGTGGTACATCCGTTAAGTGAAATATCACTCAACAATAAAGGGAATGAACTGCTGATATCCCCAATAATTTGGATGAATCTCAAATGTATTGTGCTCAGATGGCTGCATACTGTAACACTCCTCTTACATACCATTCTTGAGAAGGTCAAAATATAGTAGTGAAGGACTCACCATTGATTCATAAGAGTTTTAGGCCAGGGGAAGTCATGACTCTAAAGCGACAGTGTAAGGCAAGTATGGGAAAGCAATGAAACTGCTTTAAGTACTAATTGCGATGGTGGTTACATTTACTAAATATCACAGAACTTTTCACCAAAAAAAAATAGTCTATTTCACTGTATGATAAACTATAAATAAAATAATATACTGGCCAGGCGAGGTGGCTCATGTCTATAATCCTAGCACTTTGGGAGGCCAAGGTGGGTGGATTACCTGAGCTCAGGAGTTTGAGACCAGCCTGGGCAACATGTTGAAACCCCGTCTCTACTAAAATAAAAAAGAAATTAGCCTGTAGTCCCAGCTGCTTGGGAGTCTGAGGCAGGAGAAATGCTTGGACCCGGGAGGCAGAGGTTGCAGTGAGCTGAGATCGTGCCACTGCACTCTGGCCTTGGCGACAGAGTGAGACTCCCTCTCTAAAAACTAAATAAAATAAAATAAAATAAGCACAACATTACTATTTTTCAAACTGTTCTTAGGCCCATGGATTATCCTACCCCCACCCCACACGCATTACATGCCCACTATTTCCAGTATGTGTTATCTCCATTTCTTATCTACTGATATGGGAACGAGGCATTTTCTCTGCCTAGATTCTTTTACTCTCCACCGATCTCTTTTCTCCACCTGACAAATGTTGAAGTCAGAATAGGAGTTATCTTTTGGGAGAAAGGGAACATTTATATACGGGAACTCTTGAGGCTCCTGGAGTGCTGGTAATGTTTACTATCCTGACCATGGTGGTATTTAACGCAGTTGGGTACATTTTCTATAAATTCATCAAGTAATCTGTGCTGTTTTCTGTATGCATAAAAAAGGCATCAAATGAAATTTTTAAAATAGCTTTTATGCAGATTGTAAAAGTCACCTAAAATGTTAAAACCCTTAAAGTCTTCCTCAACCCCCTGAAGAGTTTAGTAACTCTTATTTTAGCACGCTCCAAGCAATGGGATTTTGTCTCAATTCTAAAACTTGTCATATATTAGTATATTTAGACATGTGTACACACACGTGTGTGTGTGTGTGTGTGTGTCCCTCTTATGAGCTTAACTATAAGCAGAGGATTTGATCTTTCAATTCCTGGTGCTGTCCTAGCATAAGGCCGGCACCAGTAAATGTGCACTAAATAAATATTGGAAAAGAAAAGTACATAGAACTTCCATGTTTACTACTGCCCTAGGCAATGGTTTGTTTCTCCTGGCATCTCACCCCGGCCATCCTTTCTTACTTTAAAAATATTAGATCCTTCATTTTCCCTTTGTTTTTCTATTTGACTGCCACTTACACTGATTTTTTTTTATTAATATCATGAAACTATTCCTAGTCACATGGCATATGCACAGAAATTCATCCTAGCAGAGGTAACCCATAAGATTCTTGACATGCGAGCTCTGGTGGAGCAAACATAATGTTTCAGTGTATCCCAATTTTATAGGCCAGGTCACTAGAACATCATTAAGTTGTTTTGATCTTCCACAGCTTGTTGAAATGCACTTTCTTTAGGTGTCCACTTTGAGCAAAATAATGTATTCTTTCTAATCTTACCTAAAAAGTGAAGTCGTGAATTCTTAAAAAGCGTAGCCCAGCTCTTTGCTGTTGGGATTACTGTAGTTGATGCTACTCCAGTATTTTGTGGAAATATCCTGGTATGAATTAATTTCACCAACACCCTCTTCCCACACTGATTCATAGCCATAATTAATCTCTGCAATGGTCATAGTATTCATTTAGTGATTTTAGGACCAATCGTTATATCTGCCATATTAATTGTAGTTGATACGACAATGTTCATTTTTCTAGTTGTTTTATCCCTGAAAATCATTTTCTTGGAACAACATCAGTTGCAGAGAGGAGAAGAAATGAGCTTGAAGAAAGTTGTGTGCTAGTCTGACTACAAGAGAGGAAAAGCTGATTAGATTCATATCGACTCTATTTTTTTGCATTAAAACTAATGCCCCTTGACCCTTAATTATTTTAGTCTTCTAAAAATTAATGTTAAGAGATAAACTTTTTCGTGTGCATATTGACTCCAATCACAACTGAACCATGAGGTTAAAAAGTGTTAAGCTTTCAGAGAATATGAGTTGAGCTATTTCAACAAAGTTGTGGAGTCACACACTGTAAATTTACCATAGAAGCTGTACTCAGGTTTATTCTCAAGCCCTGACCTAATGCCCACAAGTTATATAAAATACTAAGCTACAACTGAATTCCATATGGAGAGCAAGGACATGCTTCAAGACTGAGTCACCTGCATTTTTGTATTAAAATGAAAGAAATAGACGCTTGCTATTAAACTGGTTAATATGTACAGTGCTTTTTTTTAATGAATGCTTAAAAAATAATTCGAATAATAATGCTAAGTTTTTAGAAAATGCTTTTTATCTTCAAAGCATTTCACAAAAGAGTATGTAGTTAATCTCTGCACCCTAAAAGCAACTTGCCAAAATATTTTGTTTTATAAGAGATGCATTTAAGAAGAGTCTCACTCATCTTTACATTTTCTTGGCTATAATTCTGTATGTTTAAAAAAAAAAATGGACTGTAGAAAATAAAATCCACCAAAG
The DNA here is from genome assembly GCF_037993035.2 of Macaca fascicularis. Classification (NCBI taxonomy): domain Eukaryota; kingdom Metazoa; phylum Chordata; class Mammalia; order Primates; family Cercopithecidae; genus Macaca; species Macaca fascicularis. Next base: position 152,512,585 of record NC_088381.1, read on the forward strand.
TCTTTCTTTTTAATGCAAATAAGCTTCTTTCTATTCTTTCTTGAGGAAAGAAATGTTCAGTTGAAATTGACTATAATCCCAATTCTTTTGAATCTGTGTAATTAGGGTCATTTTTTGTAGGGCTAAGTGAGGCTTGGCTAGTCTATGTCTCTGCTCTGTTCTAAGCAAATGCAAACAGGCTTAAATGGCAAAGGGCTAGGTAAATATATTTTTAGATACTGCCATACAGAAATTAAATTCACTTAAAATTAAAATTCTTATTAAAATGTACTAATTTGGCGAAACCAAGCTAAACCTTATTATTTTGATAGAGCTGAACTCCTTTTTCCAACTGCTTCTGGAAAAGCATTTTCAGATAAACCCAGAGCTGACTTTACAGGAGAACACACAAATGTAAATGGAAGAATCAGAGCAGCAGCTGCCTGCAGCAAACTCCCGGGAAGGAGGTGAGGTGTCCAGCACCTCTGCTCACTATCTCATTACCCTGCATTTAATGAGACTCAAAATTAACCTCTGTCCTCCAAACTCAACAGCCACCCCAGCACTACAGCCCAACACCCCCATTCTTTTGTTCTTTTCTTCCTTTTTATTTTAAAGTGACATCAGCAATGAAAGTTATTTGCTTGAAAAGTTCAATTGAGAGAGGTAAATAGGAAAAACAAAACAAAAACAATAAAAAAATGCCTTCCTCATCCCCAAGAGAGATAACAATACTAACACCTTCCGGACCTTTCTAATAAAAATATACCTTATTTAACAAAAACAGGTGCTCAGGATACTTGGATAATTTAACCATTTGTTAAAAAGTTATTATATATCGGCCGGGCGCGGTGGCTCACGCCTGTAATCCCAGCACTTTGGGAGGCCGAGGCGGGCGGATCACAAGGTCAGGAGATCGAGACCACGGTGAAACCCCGTCTCTACTAAAAATACAAAAAAAACTAGCCGGGCGAGGTGGCGGGCGCCTGTAGTCCCAGCTACTCGGGAGGCTGAGGCAGGAGAATGGCGTGAACCCGGGAGGCGGAGCTTGCAGTGAGCCGAGATCGTGCCACTGCACTCCAGCCTGGGCAACAGAGCGAGACTCCGTCTCAAAAAAAAAAAAAAAAAAAAGTTATTATATATCTTGTTAGCTTTTCATGACAATACAAAAGTAAACATCATGATTGTAATTGTTATACAGCATTTTATTTCTTAATATCATTCAATAAATGTAATGATTCCAAAATTTATCAGATCACAAAACTCACCTAGGGGATTTTTAAAAAATATATAATAATGAGTCCTATTCTGGATTTACTATATAGTCATCTCCAGCAATGTGTCTTAGGAATCTTTATTTTGAACAAGCTCCCCAGGTTATTTAGAAAACACTGATTTAAATCTTGTGTTGTACATTTTGTTTAATTCCAACTATTTTTTGCTATAATAAATTACTCCAACTCATTATATCTGCTCATTGTGTTCTGGCCTGATTAGTTTCTTAGTTTAAATTCCAAGTGGAATTATGTACTCAATGAGTGTGTGCATTTCAAATCATTTACCATATTGCCAAACTATTCTCACTCAAGGCTCTAATAATTTATACGTTTACAACCGCACATGGTACAACACTGACTGTCAGGATCAAAGGTGATTGGATGCAAGACATTTGTGTGCACTCCTTGTTGGTGGCATTGTGCTTCCAGAACAAGTGATGAGCAGGACTTTTCACCTCCAAATCAGTTATGTTTTAACCACTGCAACTAGCAGTAAACATTTGAAGATAAATTCTAAAACAATTTCAACCTATTCTGTAGAAAGTATTAAGGAGTACGCTAGAAAATAATTCCTTGTTCACCACTTCCACTCTTTTAAATGCTATACTGTATTTTAAACCATCACTATTGTCAAAGGTGTTTGAACCAGAGTGACTCCATCTTGAATAAGGGCTGGGTAAAATGAGGCTGAGACCTACTGGGCTGCATTCCAAGGAGGTTAGGCATTCTCAGTCACAGGGTGAGATACGAGGTCGGCACAAGATACAGATCACAAAGACCTTGCTAATAAAGCAGATTGCAGTGAAAAAGCTGGCCAAAACCCAGGAAACCAAGATGGTGATGAAAGTGACCTCTGGTCATCCTACTGCTCATTATGTGCTAATTATAATGCATTAGTATGCTGAAAGATACTTCCACCAGTGCCATGACAGTTTACAAATGCCATGGCAATGTCAGAAAGTTACCCTATATGATCTAAAAAGGAGAAGGACCCTCAGTTCAGGGAATTGCCCACCTCTTTCCTAGAAAACTCATGAATAATCCACTCCTTGTTTAACATATAATCAACAAATAACTGTAAATATAAGCAGTTGAGAAGCCTATGCTGCTGCTCTGCCTATGGAGTAGCCACTCTTCTATTCCTTTACTTTCCTAATAAACTTGCTTTCATTTTACTCTATGGACTTGCCCCAAATAGTTTCTTGTGTGAGGTCTAAGAACTCTCCCTTGGAGTCTGAATGCAAACCTCTTTCTGATAACACTATAAAATGTGGAAAGGAGAAATTTGACAACTGTTCTAGTATTTTTAAAATTGGGTTATTCATTAAGCCATGATTAAAAAAAAAAAAAAAAAGATTTCCAAGCTCACCTGAATTAGTGAAGGGAGTTTTCTGGAAATGTGCATTTTTCTAAACTTTCTTAGATATTCCTTCTGCAAAGACTGGAAAATCTCTGTCTGGGCCACACGTTCTACTTTGCAGATGAGAAAAACATCTCAGGGACATTTCATAATTTGGCTGACAAATGATGATTCATTTGACTGTTTGGTGAGTGACAAATCTGTGATTAGAAATCATGTTTAAGTCTGTGGACATAGGGTGCCCTCTGGTATTTCACTTTGTCTGTGATTAGGTCTATGAATTTACCCCCAAAATATGCATTTTTATTAGTGCTGCCCATACAAGTTACTATTTTACAAACTCAATTATACTTAGATATAGAAAATGTCATAAAACACCTAATATGACTTTAATAACCAATAAAATAGCACTTATCCTAATGTTTTGGGTTTTATAATAATGTATAGGTTCTCTGTTGATAGAAAACACAGACAAATATTTCAGAACTTTATCAAAATTAGTGTTTCATAACAATTGCCCACTTTCTCTCCAAAGAACTCCTGTTTAATATTTGTGTTTTCAATTCTTTCAAATATATCCTTGAGGAGGCCTCATTTCTGTGCTAATTGGTCTTCAAATATTTTCTTTCATAGCTAGTCAACTCTAGCTATGAAAGAAGCTGGAATGATCCCGGAGGATTCCAAGGAAGAGGGCTTTAAAGAGCATCAAATATTTAAAACTTCCATTTCCAAGCCTGAAATCTTTAAGGGTTTCTCTATTCTGGATTACCAAGTAAATTTATTCTCAGTGCCTACTCGCTTTTTCTTATTTTTCCTTATCTTCCATACTTTAAAATATATATGATTCTGGACTGAGTTATATTACTGAGTTAGGTGAGTTCCTAAACAAATATGTATAATTATTGTTTCAAGAAAAGCTGTAAAGTTACCTTTGGTCTGGATACACAATTTGACCTGTTCTCTTGGGATTACTCAGGTGAAACACTATTTTCTATGATATCCATCTCATTAATGTTTCAGCATTTTAGGGGCATTTCAATTTTGAGGCAATATTTCCATTACTTTTATCTTTCTCAAAAGATTGCTATTCAGAATTGGAATTTCTCATGGTTGACATCACCCTGACAGATTACTGGCTCCTTCTGAGTGATAGGAATGGTAATAAACAGTATTTTTTTCTTTATTTTTTACCTGTGCAAAATATTTCCCTAAAGTTTATTACATGAATTTTACCAAATTTAACTTATTGAAGATACAAAATGTTTTCTTTAATTGAAGTTTAAATTTTTAAAGACAATTACTTTCATTAAAATTGTGTGTGTGTGTGTGTGTGTGTGTGTGTGTACACAGACAGACAGTAACAAGAGAAAGCAATTCTTGGGGAAGCTGGCCCTTTACATACACCTGCTAAATAATTTCTAATTCCAACATGTAGAATGTGCCTCAAATAAATACATGTATGCATATGTATGTTTGTAAGGTAGATAGAGTTAAATAGATTTCATCAAAATAGCTCTCAAAATTGAAATGAAATATTTTGAACACCCAAACGGACTTGGGTATATCCAGTTATATGTTGTTCATGCATCTTAAATTCAGCATGTTAAAAATTGAGTCCTACTTGTGGCATCACAACCAAATTTACCTTTTGCATTCTTATTTTTCTGTTAAAATCATCACTCTTGTTCATCACAGCATCCTCAATACTAGAGAGTCATCAGGTCCTGAAGATTTTAACTCCTAAATAACCCTCATTTCTAGGTTTTTACCTCATTGTATTCCAAGGAATATGAATTTTGCTAATAGGTGTTATTTAACATTTTAAACGGCCAGCATGGTGGCTCATGCCTGTGATCCCAGCACTTTGGGAAGTGGAGGCAGAAGGATTGCTTGAGACCAGGTGTTCGAGACCAGCCTGAGCCACATAATGAGACCTTGTCTCTGCAAACATTAAAAAAATTAGCCAGGCATGGTGGCATGTGCCTGTAGTTCCAGCTACTCAGGAAGCTGAGGAGGGAGAATTGCTTGAGCCCACGTGTTTGAAACCAGCCTGGGTAACGTAGTAAGACTCCGTCTCTACAAAAAAAAAAAAAAATTAAAAATTACCAGGCATGGTGCACACACCTGTCGTCCCAGCTACTCAGGAGACTGAGGCAGGAGAATCACTTGAGCCCATGAGTTCGAGGTTGCAGTAAGCTGTAACCACACCACTGCACTCCAGCCTGGGTGATAAAGCGAGACTCTGTCTCAAGAAAAATTTAAAACAAAAAAATAAGGAGAAGGAGAGAAAAAGGAGAAGAAGATGAGGAAGGAAAAGTGGGAGTAGAAGAGAGAGAGGAGGGAGAGGTGAGGGAGAGGGAAGGGAAGAGGGAGGAGACAAGAGAGGGAAAAGTAGTCTGGTAATTTGGAGAATACTGCTTTAAGCAAATTAAACATATTTCTTAATTTCAAGCTTTGATGCAGGAGTCACCATTTTTAAATTCATATGATCAAAGGACCATTTTAATGAAATGTTTCAGGAAACGCTGTGTAGTCTCTTTCCCTATAAAGCCTATCCTCACTACCACTCACATCCTCATCATCCTTCACTCGGTTTGTGCTGAGACCTGTTTACCCCTAAGCTGTTCCCAGCGAATATCCCCCAGGCCTGGTTCTCATTCCACTCTTCTCAGTGCTGTCAGGTTGAACTTTCTGCAATTGAATCTGCACTTAAAATGTCTCCATAGCATCGAAGACAAAGTCCAGATTCCTTAACGTGAAAAGCAAGGACCTTCATGGTCTCTGCATCTTTCCTTCTATTCTGGATCCTCTCTCTCTCCCCACCACTGTTCAAAGCTCCCAGCCCCATAGCCTCGCCTAACTCTTCTCAGCACCAGAAATACTCTGTGCTCTTCTATTCTTCTCACATGTTTCCACATGCTGCTCCATGGTTTCTCCATCCCCTGCATGGCTAGCTCATGCTCATTCTTTATGAATTGCCATCTTCATCTTCTCGGGGCGGGGGGGGGGGTGGGTAAACATTCTGAATCCCTCCCAGTTCTCCCAGATCTCAGGTAGGTGTTCCTTCTCCATGTCACCATCATGCCCCACCCCATTCTGTCCCATAGCATTGATCGCTGAGTGGCTTTAATGATTGATATACTTATCTTTTTCCCACCAAGGAGTTTGTCATTCACCTTTGTGTCTGCAAAGTGTTTAACATCAGTACATGGTCAAAAATGATTAATTAGTAAATTAACTAATTTCAGTGACATCTAACACTCTCAGCATCTGCATCCAAGAATTCTAGTGTCAGTGAACACTGTGGGGACAGGCAGCCTAGCCAAGTGAGGGAAGGCTCTGGAGATAAGCTGCTACTTTTCACAGCTCTGCCATTTACCATATGTGAAATCTGTGACTTCAGGTTGGTGACCTGACTTATTGGTATCTTATTTTGTTTTTTTCTGTTTTTCATGATTTTTAGTTTATGGATAATATTAGCACTTAACTTTTAATGTATATATAAGGAGTCAATAAATTAATAGAATAATACCAGGAGCATACTAATTATTAAATTTTTGGAGTTTCTGCCTCATTCTGTACCAGATATTGATAGAGAAAGAATGGGAAATATCATGAATTCCTTCTAAGAACACACACACACACACACACACACACACACACACACACACAGTGGCTTAAATAGTTCCCTAGAATCATATCTTCACTTTTCTTATACAAACTTCTCCTTAGATATTTTTCAGGGCTTCCATTTAATAGTTTTTCCCATGCATATTGGTTACAGATGCCAATTTCAAATATTCAGGTGGTTAGGTAGTGGGGCACACAGGACTCCACACTTTATAAAACACTCCAGATTGTTTTTTACTTGAACGAACGTTTGAGAATGGCTGCATATCTTTGAATCTGATTTTTAACCATCTCCTCTGCATTTAATCATTGATCAACCTACGGCTCTGGAAGCTTCTATCTGAATCTGTGTAAGCATTAGTTCAGAGGCCAGGCAGATGATTTTCCTTTATCATTCACCCAGCCCAAAATGACACCCCAGACTCATTACTATGACCAAGGCTTTTGTTTTCTGGAAATGCGTAAAACAAAGTATCCCTAAACTTGTTTTCAATTTTTCAAAATATCTCTTCTTGTCATCAAATTGCATACAAATAATGCAACTAACACCTCCCTTTCCCCCTAAAATATTTATTTATTATGAAAATAAGATTTTTTTAAAAAAGGCTGGGTACAGTGGCTCATGTTTGTAATCCCAGCACTTTGGGAGGCCAAAGAGGGTGGATGGCTTGAGATCAGGAGTTCAAGACCAGCCTCACCAACATGGTGAAACCACATCTCTACTAAAAACACAAAAATTAGCCAGGCGTGGTGTTGGGCATTGGTAATCTCAGCTAGTTAGGAGGCTGAGGCAGGAGAATCACTTGAACCTGGGAAGTGGAGGTTGCAGTGAGCTGAGATTATGCCACTGTACTCTAGCCTGGGCAACAGAGCAAGACTTCATCTCAAATAAAAAAAGGAAAAAAAAGAATTTGAAAATTGTCACTCTGTCACACTTTGCCATCTAGATAAAGAAAATCTGATAGAAACAACATTCTGATTTAGTTAGAAGCACTCTGCGTGGTGGGATACCGGCAAAGTGACTTATCTAATTTTGCTCCACAATGTTTTAGTTATGGATAACTTGGGGGAGATTCCTGCCACTATGATCAATGGAAAGGTCATAGTGTCACTAGATATAACTGTTTTTCAAGATTTCCCTTGTGATTCAACAATTGACATGCCCAGTCAGAGGTTCCCTTCTGCATTCCAGCCTGGGCTTGGCCTGGTACGTTTGGTTCTGTCGCGTGTTGCCTTTTCCTGCAAGAACCACTCTGCTTTCACCTTCCAGCAAAGGGTCCACAAGGAGCCTACACAGAGCTCAATAAGCTTCCCTGTAAATTTCGGGTAGATATTTAAGGGCCCTTTCTAGTTACTCATTGGCTGATAAATCTGTCAGATGATCAGTTGCTACAATCAAAGGCAAAAGCAAAGAAAGATACAATTAAAACATGGATTACTTATTTTGGCACAGATCATTGGGTTGTGCCCCAATATCCATTCTTTCCTTTTACAGATTAGTACAACTTCCGATTTATGACTAGGTATGTAGCTGCAAAGAAACTAGATCATTTCTTTGCCTCTTTTACAGTTAAATGTAGTAATCTAAGCTCTAGTCAAATGGTTATAAATGAAAGTGTCATGTGGGGACCTTTTTAATGAGAAAATTGATTTGCCTCTGATTCTTTATTCCATCATACTTCCTGATGGCTTTGTATCAGATGAAATGACTGGAGCTCTGGTGGGCATTTTGTACAATGAGGTTAAAATGGAGATGGAAGCTACACATGACAAAGCAACAAGAATAAAGAAGTGTGAGCTTCTTATTTCATTGACAACACAACAGTGTTGATTTCATCAACATGAAAGAAAAGTAAATTTCTATTTTGTTAAGGCACTGTTCTTTGGAGATGTCTTATAATCTGTAGCCAGACCTAATTCTAAACAATACACTTAGGAATTCACAAAATATTTTGGAAAAGAAAAATTACAGCTGACATAAGAAAATAGAGGCCTGGAATAGTAAGAAAGCCTTGCAGATTTTGATATGACAACTAACTGTCAAAGTTCTGTAATAAAGGAAAGTAAAGAGAACAGATATTTGTTAATCACCCACTGTGTGTTATACCTGTAAAATATGTTTTATATTATTTCTCTTTGAAAAGCAAACGCAGCTTCTATTCCCAAAATGCTGAACAAATTTTAATACTAAAATCAAATATTTGTATTGCTATGGAACAAATTTAATGAGTACAGAATATCATGCTTTGTAATTTTTCTCTAGAATTTGCCACGTATTCCAGAATCACAGAACCTTCAAAGTGAAAAAAAATCTTAATTTTCTGCAAAATTAAAAATTTGGTTTAGATAGTACCTAAATGATGAAGTAGCAAACACTGGCTGAAAAAAATTCCGATCAGCTGTCTCTAAGTTATTGTTATATTTCTTCTTATCATTGTATAAAATACTAGAGTAGGAAATAGATGTAGAAGCATCTGAGCAACTTGAAAATAACTTTTCATCACATTCATATGGTTTTAATGATATCTAGTTCTTTTTGTACTGTGGCATGTTTTCCTAGATGCTTAGCTGTTTACGAAGTATCTGCTTCTTCATATCATTATAGTGTTTATTCCAGGCTTCATAGGTTTGATGTTAATAACAAATGACAAGTTGCTTGAAAAGTCCACAATGCTAAAACTTCTGAATCCCTGCATGTGAAGTCTAAGAAAACAATGCCTTTACGTAATTAAAGTTTCTCCTAATTCATTGGCCTTTTTTCACTCTTGCCCCTGCAGATTATATTCAACCCAGCAGCCATAGCGATGCTATTCACACTGAATCTCATCATGTCACTCCTCTTCTAAAAATTCTCAAATGGCTCCCAGTATCAAAGTTAAATCCAAAATCTGCACTAGGCCTATAAGATCCTACATGATCAGTGTCCCTCCACACCCTGCTCTGCCTTCAGTCTTACAGCTTCAGTTTGCTGGCTTTCTCCTTATTCTCTGAACCCAGGAGGCCGACTCCATGAGCCTCCCATCCATCTGACAGCTCTCCCTCATATACTCCGGTGAAACCCTCCTCTACGTTCTTTATGAGTTTGCTTTAATTCCAAATTCTCAATAAGACAACCACTGTATTTAAAATCCAATCCTTCACATCCCAGATTTCCCATTATCTTTCTCTGTTTTCCTCATAATATTTCAAATGGCAAAAAATGCACAAGTTAATTCTTATTGTCATAGTTTTTCCCTCCCTCCTAGAAAAATTTCCATGAGAACAAAGATGCGTATCTATTTGGTTCCCTGTGAGCCAATTCTTAGAACCATAAGTGCTTAAAATACATTTATTGCTTATGTATATTCATCCCAAGTCTTAAGCCTGTCTGTGTAGAACCTGATATTACTGAGAAATGTATTAGAAAAGAAGTTTGAACACATGTTGTACCTAAACCCCTGGGACAGAGATTTCTAATTTTAGCAGACATCTCTTTGTGCTCTAAAATATCTAAAAATTTGAGAATGAGAGCAATTTGTAATTAAATGAAAAGAGATACAGCAGATGCAGCAGAATTGGGTGACTCATTGCTATAATTTCTCTCCCCTTTCTAGAAGTTGTATTGAATCGACATTCTAAACATCACTTGAATTTATTTATTTCAATTCTGAGATCAATGCCTTTGGTCAAGCTATTCTCAGACTATGTTATATCATGCCGCTATAGGCTCTCCTAGCATCTTACTCCTCCTTGAAAATATTTATCCCATCTTATTGGGATCACTGGTCAGTTTCATCCAGCCTTTTAAGGGCTCTCACCGCATCTGTCTTGCTCACTATGTTATCCCTGTTGGCAAGCACAGCTACGCACGCAGAGTGAGTGATGAATAAATATTGATTGAATGAAGGAAAATCTTACCTAAACCTTTGCAATAACCTTCCATCTGCTCCCTTTGACTTCAATGTCTCCCCTGTTCCTTCCACCTAAGGACATTGTGCAGCAGCAGCACTTTTCTAAAAAACAAAATGTGTTCATATCTCTTTCTTGTTACAACCATTTATTACCTACAAGAAGAATCCAAATCTCTTAAATGTCTCTATAATATGATTCGAGACTCCCTTTATGGCTTTCTCTCTAGTGATTCATTCTACATCCCTTATGTTTTGGTCACAGCCCAAACACCATTTCTTAAATAATGTCTATATCTTCATACCAAAATGTTTTTACACATACTGTTTTCTCTGTTTGGAAGACAGTCTAGTTATCTTCTAACTACTTTGGTTTTGCAGAGATTTGGGGATTGACTGATAGCATTAGAACAATAAAAATCCCACTCTTTCTCCATCCACCTGCCCATGATGTCATATATGACAATACTTATAATACACCTGGGAGTGTATGTTTTACAACTGGTGAAGGTGGGTTGAATAAAGCAAAGCCAGGAAGAGACAATTACCCACCTTACTGCCAGGTCTTAGTTTTGAACTCCTATGGAGAAAAAGGGAGGTTAGGATCATATTTGCTTGAATGACTCCTGAGAAAATTTGTAAGGCATTGGTGATAAAGTTTGGATATTTTCCCCCACCCAAATCTCATGTTGAAATGTGATCCCTGATGTTGGAGGAGCGCCTGGTGGGAGGTGTTTGGATTATGAGGATGGATCCCTCATGAATGGCTTGGGCCATCTCCTTGGTGATAAGTGAGCCTTGCTCTGCATTCACACAAGATCTAGTTGTTTAAAAGTGTGTGGCACCTCCCCTCTTTCCTTGCTCCCATTCTTGCCTTGTGATGTGACTGCTCCCCATCTGCATTCCGCCATGATTGGAGAGTTCCTGAAGCCTCCCCAGAAGCAGATGCTGCTGTGCTTCCTGCACAGCCTGCAAAATCATGAGCCAATTAAATCTGTTTTCTTACAAATTACCCAGTCTCAGGTGTTACAGGAAAGTTGTCCCGATCCAGAGAGAGTTCTTGGATCTCACACAAGAAAGAATTCAGGGCGAGTCTGCAGAGTAAAGTGAATGCAAGTTTATTAAGAAAGTAAAAAAAATAAAAATAAAAATAAAATAATGACTACTCTATAGACAGAGCAGCCCCCGAGCGCTTCTGGTTGCTCATTTTTATGGTTACTTCTTGATGATATGCTAAACAAGGAGTGGATTATTCAGGACTCCGCTTTCTAGACCATATAGGGTAACTTTGTGATGTTGCCATGGCATTTGTAAACTGTCATGGCGCTGGTGGGAGTGCAGCATTGAGGACCACCGGACGTCACTCTCGTGGCCATCTTGGTTTTTGTGGGGTTTAGCTGACTTCTTTACCTCAACCTGTTTTGTAAGCAAGGTCTTTATGGCCAGTTTTTTTGTGCTGACCTCCTTTCTCACCCTGTGACTTAGAATGCCTTAACCATCTGGAAATGCAGCCCAGTCGATTTCAAGCTCATTTACCCAGCTCCTGTTCAAGATGGAGTTGCTCTGGTTCACACACACACAAAATTTGGAAGCTGCTTTGGAACTGAGTAACAGACAGAGGTTGGAAAAGTTTGGAGGGCTCAGAAGAAGATAGAAAGATTAGGGAAATTTTGGAACTTCTTTGAGACTGTTAAACGGTTGTGCCCAAAATGCTGATAGTAATATGGACAGTGAAGTCCAGGATGATGAGGTCTTGGATGAAAATGAGGAAGTTATTGTGAACTAAAGCAAAGATCACACGTGTTGTGCCTTAGCAAAGAGCTTCATTGTGTTCTGTTTATGCCCTAGAGCTCTGTGGAAGTTTGAACTTCACTGTGATGATTTAGGGTATCTAAAATAAGAAATTTCTAAGCAGCAAAGTGTTCAAGAGTGGTGTGGCTGCTATTAACAGCCTATGGTCATACGTAGAACAAAGAAGTGACTTAAAGTTGGAAATTATGTTTAACCAGGAAGCAGAGTAACACTTTGAAAACTTTTCAACCTGACCATGTGGCAGAGAAAGGAAAAGCTTTTTAGGGAAAGGAATTCAAGCTGGCTGTGGAGCAACCACTGGCTAGAGATATTGGCATGACTAAAAGAGGACCAAGTGCTAATATCCAAGACAATGGAAAAAAAGACCCAGAAGGCATTTCAGAGATCTCAGAGGCAGGACCTCCCATCACAGACCCAGAAGCCTAGAGGAAAAGAATGGCTTCTTGAGCCAAGCCCAGGACCCCATTCTCCTGTGCAGCCTTGGGACACTGGTTCCCACATCATAGTTGCTCCACCTCCAGCACGGATTTAAAGGGGTCCAGGTACAGCGTGAACTACCACTTTGGAGGATGCAAGCTGTAAGCCTTGGCATTTTCCAAGTGGTATTAAGCCCACAGGTGCACAAAGTGCAGGAGTTAAGGAGGCTTGTCCTCCACCTCCATTCAGAGGGTATATGCAAAAGCTTAGGTGTCCAGGAGGAAGCCTGTTGTAGAAGCAGAGCCCTCACAGAGAACAGAGGTAGGATGGAGGGCAATTGTGGGATTGGAGGTTCCACATAGAGTCCCCACTGAGGCACTTCCTAGTAGAGCTGTGAGAAGGGGGCCACCATCCTCCAGACCTGAGAATGGTAGGTCCACAGGCAGCTTGCACCATCAGCACGAAAAGCTGCAGGCACTCGGCTCCAACCCGTGAGAGTAGCTGTGGGGGCTGCACTCTACAAAGCCACAGGGGTGGGGCTGCCTAAGGCCTTGGAGCCCACCCTTCACACCAGAGTGCCCAGGATGTGGGACATGAAGTCAAAAGAGATTGTTTTGGAGCTCTAAGATTTAAGGACTGCCCTGCTGCATTTCAAACTTGTATGGGACCCATAGTCCCTTTATTATGGCCAATTTCTCCCTTTTGAAACAGAAATGTTTACCCAATGCCTGAACTCCCACTTTATCTTGGAAGTAAATAATTTGCTTTTGATTTTACAGGCTTTTGGTGAAAGAGATGTTCTTTGTCTAAGATGAGACTTTGGGTTAATGCTGAAATGATTTAAGACTTTGGAGAAATGTTGGAAAGACGTGATTTTATTTTGCAATGTGAGGACATGAGATTTGGGGAGCGGGACAAGGTGAAATAAGAATATAGTCTGGATTTGTGCACTCGCCCAAATCCCCTTTTGAAAAATAATTCTCAGTGTTGGAGATAGGGCCTGGTGGGAGGTGTTTGGGTTGTGGGGGCAGGTCCCTCATGAATGGCTTGTCCATCCGCTTGGTGATAAGTGAGCTCTTGCTCTGACTTTTCATAAGGTCCAGTCATTTAAAATTGTGTAGGACCTCCCCCTACACTTTTTTGCTCCCATTCTAACCATGCAGTGTGCCTTTTCCCCCTTTGCCTTCTGCTATGATTGGAAGCTTTCTGGGCCCTCCCCAGAAGTAGATGCTGCTATGCTTCTTTTTTTCTTGAAAGACAGTTTCCCACTGTCACCCAGTCTGGAGGAGTACAATGGTGCAATCTCGGCTCACAGCAATTTCCACTTCCATGGCTCAAGCAATCTTTGCATCTCAGCTTCCCACACAGCTGGGGCCATAGGTGTGTGCCACCACAATTGGCTAATTTTTGTATTTTTGTAGAGACAACAGGATTTTACCATGTTCCCCAGGCTGGTCTTGAACTCCTGAGCTCAAGCGATTCATCCACCTTGGCCTCCCAAAATGTTGGGAATACAGGCGTGAGCCACTGCACCTATCTTACGGTGTTTCTTATACAGCCTGCACAACTATGAACCAATTAGATCTCTTTTCTTACAAGTTACCTAGTCTCAAGTGTTTCGTTATAGCAGTGTAAGAACAGCCTAATACCACTGGTAAGTGCACAGCTTTGATCCTGCGTGCCAGAGAGAATAGATAGCCCATTATCCTCACCTGGCATGTCACCTAAGCTTGCTCTCCACATGTGCATTTATGTTCCCCATCATCAGATTCAGCAGTAAATATTCACACAGTGGTATTCCAGATGGAGACTGGGACAAGGAATAGAAAAGCAAGCTAAGGCAGGACAAATGTTTCAGTGTGACCGTAGCTAACAGAATAGTATCAGGGGATGTGTGAGACCTATTTCCTGGGACATCAAAAATGACCTTACAACCTAAAAGAGTTGAATATCTGATAATCATCTGGATATTCTGACAGGGAAAAGGGTGACAGGTACTCTGTCACTTTGGTATAAATACAAAATGGGGGCATATTTTGTAATTACAGGCTTGTCAGGCCAGGGCATTTAGAAAATAAAGACACTCATTTAAGTGTTATGGAAAATCTTCCCTGTCACAACCATGATCTCTCTTTGTAAAATGCTTTTTATACACCACTGTTTTAGTCCTAGACTCTATGCACACTTGCTTCCATGCTGTTCCTGACAAGAAATGCTTGTACTCTCAAGGCCCTTGCATGTGCTGTCAGTTTTGCCTTAAACTTTCTTTGCCTCAAACTTTCTTCGCCTCAAGGAGCTGTGTCATTGGCTCCCTTGCTTCCTTCAAGTATTTATTTAAAAGACATCTAAACTGGGCGCAGTGATTCATGCCTGTAATCCCAGTACTTTGGGAGGCCAACGTGGACAGATTGCTGGAGCCCAGGAGTTCAAGACCAGCCTGTACAACATGGTGAAACCACATTTCTGCAAAGTTTTAAAAATTTGCTGGGCATGGTGGTGCATGCCTGTAGTCCCAGCTGTTTGGGAGGCTGAGGTGGGAGGATTGCTTTAGACTGGGATATTGAGGCTGCAATGAGCTATGATTGAGCAACTGAACTCTAGCCTGAGCAACAGAGTGAGACTCCGTGACACTCTGTCTCAGAAAAAGAAATAAATAAATCATTAACAACAACAACAAAACATCTAAGCGAGGCCTTCTCTAACTACCTGCCTAAAATTTTCATACTCTATTGTATTTCCATCCTTTTTTCCCCCTCATTAGAATTGAAGCTCCATTGACAGCAGAGATTACTTGTTTCTGTTTTGTCTCAGTGCCACATCCCCAGTGGCTAGGACAGTGTCTGGCACATAGGACATACTCTACAAATGTTCCTTGAATAAAGGAAGAATCTGTATATGTCCATTTGGTCAACTAAGCAATGAGCCCCTTTTAGATGAAAATGGGGAGGTGATGGCTCATTTACTTCTCATCCATCCACCTACCACAGCCATTGCACACAGCACACCATGATGAATGTTTGGTCTTTGGTGCTTCTTTGTCTCAATGAAATCCTTATCAGGACCCTGCAACATTACTCATTGTGTAGCCATAGAGATTAAGGCACATGAGAAATGAGAGCCATATTTAAGTCAGTGACATGGTCAGGATTAGAATTCAAAATGCACTTGGTGCAGTATCCCGAGTCATATCTTTCCAATGAATTACCCCTGGATAAATATGTGACAGGAGAAACAGATCATTTTGTTTTCATTAGGGAATCTATTTGTTGACATTTGTCTTTTCAGAGACACAAGGAATGTGTATGTGTGCTTTTTCCTTCAAGCTAAAGAAAAGAAAAAAAAATCTCTAGAAATCTTCGAAAATTAAGTACATTTAAGAGGGAAATCAATATCTAGTGTCATTTCCTTAATTCAAATCACCACAAGTCATATAAAAACAAAATAAAATACACTTAGGGACAAATTTAGTTCAAAATTTGGGGGCTGTGCTTCAAAATTTCCTTACACAGAGAAATATAGAAATTAGAAATATAACTCTTTGAAAGAGCCAAAAAATTTGGCACCCATTTCAGGCATCTTTGTGGGAGTCTACTCAGAAATCTTTCTTAAGTAAATGTTTGTGAATAAATGTTCAAATTTCTGTATGAATATATGATATTTATTTATAAGGCAAGTGTCTTTCTCCTATGTGCCATTGTTGCAGAATGGTGGATGGAAGAAACAGGAGATGAATTGAAGTCAAAGAGAGCAGATGGGAGACTATTGCAAAGGTTTAGGTAAGGATTTCATTCACTCCATCAACTTTTATTCATCATTCACTCTGTGTGAGGAACAGTGCTTGCCAAAAGGGATATTTCAGTGGACAAGACAGACCTAGGCTGGGCTGTTGGAGGACTTGGTGAAGCTGACCAGGGATTCTAATAAGAAATGATGGATATGGCTCAAGGAAGAGGAAGGTACTATGAGGATATATGATTGTGTGATCTAATATAATCTAATATGCTTTGACCAAAAGCAATGGTCTCAGACTTGAGAGCAAGAAATAAATCTGAGAAATGTTTTGAATGTAAAACCAACACAATCTCTAGTGAGCGGAGAAGAGGCTAGGTCTTACAGGAGTGTGAGAGAGGAATGTAGAGAGAAGACTGCTTCTCCTTAACGTTGCAACTAATATCCTAGACAGCCTCACCACCCATAATTTGCATTACTCCTTCCTCTTACGTATTTTTCAACAATAAGCAACCTGGTCTATGTAGAAACCCACATCTACATCACTTTACTTGTCTTTCTCTTCCTGGGTTGCATCTCCATTTTCTTCTCCTAGCCACGTCTTACCAGTCTAAGATTCATCTGAGCTATTACAACCTTCTAGACATTTCTCCAAGTCACATAAGGGATACAGTATATACATAGAGAGAGGTGTTGGAGCTGTGATGTGATATTTTCTAGCCTCAGTTCCTTTCCTTTGTTGTGACTTTTCATAGGCCTTTCCTATCCTACTGAATCTACTTCCTTTGTGAAAAATAGAAGAGGATTAATTCCTGGGTGGATCAACAAAACCATTCACATATTCCTAGAGTTTCTGCTATACTAGAATCATTAAGCTCTGGGCTGCGGGTGTTTCAAGCATTACCAAGATATGGCACTTCATGTCAATTAGGAGAAACTGACAAAGTTGGCATCTTAAATGTTTATTCAGTAATTTTATAGCAAGTAATTCCACTTGAGTAAAAAGGGTAAAATGTAGAAGTTTGCAAACAAAGAAGTTAATATACAATTAACAGCTCAATATGACAAGTTACACTTACCTAATTTAAAACTAAACCCCAATGAATTTGTAATTTTTCCTCAAACATCTACTTTCTGACATACTTAAGCTTTCTTGATTAAAATAAAATATTTAGGAGAACTTTCCTAAGTTTTGATATTTTTATGAAATGTAAGTGAACACTTTAAAGTCTCAAAACAATAAAATGGTTATTTACACACATGCACACAACTATGCACAAAGAAAACCAAACCAAACCAAACTGCTTGTAACTTCACTTTTTATTTTGTACTTTTAAGTGTGATTCATATAAGGTTTATATAAACTAGTAATGTTACCAAAATCTGGGCTAAAACCACGTATGGTCTAATCAGCTTCAACATAAGTGAAAAGGAATTATGAAACTAAGTGGTTGATATTAGGGCAATTATATTGAAAAGGTATACTAGCATTCATAGAGTTTTGCCTCACAATATTGTTGTGTACATGATAAATAAACCAGGTAATGGCTTATATTCTGTTCATAGTGGTTACTTTAGTTGTTTCTAGCTGATTCTTCATGAACAATTTTAAAAAAGGGTTAGTTTTGCTAGTATTTTTCACTGGTTTTTTATTCTACTCCCTAAAACAAACCGGCTTTGGCTTACACATAATCATAAAATGTCTTTTATGTTTTTATTATAAACAATTTCCTACCCCATTTAGCAAAATCTAAATTTGGCCTAAAATTTTAAAACTTCTCAAATTATAAATAAAGCAGATTTGAAACAGAGTATTCTTTTTTTTAAATCAAAAAATTTGGGGAATGGGGAGTGGAGGGGTAGATGATATAAATAATAGTGAAGAAATTCAGAGGGAAAATGAAATAACTCAAATTTGACTTGCACTTGGAGAAACACTCTTTCTGAATTTTCTGCTTTTGGTTGAACATTGATCCTCTTGATCATTGGGAAGAACATCTAGATCTGTGAATACATTCCATGTTTTCTCTTTCTTTTGGGCTGCAGTGAAGTCCTTATCCTTCTCCCAGAATACTCTCCTCTGACCTGTTTTCTTCAATTATCCTCTCTTGTCCTGTGTCAAGCTTATTCTTATTTATCTCTTAGATACCCTGTGCATCAATACTTTGCCCATAAGGTGTTCACTGGCTGCCAGATTTTGGATACCTTTAAATTTTCCATCAAAACAATTGTTCCATTGATTGACTTGGCCATTTTCATGCTGGCATCCACAGCTAGTATCTAAGTTTGAGAAACCAAGCTCCTTGACCGTTGTAGTAACCATTGCATCTCTACCATTTATTGAGCTGAGCCCCTGCATGTAGTAAGTGCTCAACAAATAGTTGATGAAAAACAAAGAAATTAATACCTAATTTTCATCTCATTTGAAATGCCAACTATTTTTCATAATAAACACACTTGTGCTTTCAATGGACTTTTAACAACTTCCTTTCATGAGAAGAGATTCCTCCTGCTTCCATCTTTGAGTCTTAGCTATATTTACCCACAAGCAGAATTGAGAATAAAGTAGAAGTTTTATTTTTATATTATTCTTTGTTTATCCTAGTGTTGCATTTTTTTACTACTTCCGAGGACCACTTATTTATCCTACTCTACTTTCCCTTACTCCCACGTTCATCCCTAACAATGCTGTCTTGTGGCTGGGTGCGGTGGCTCATGACTGTAATCCCAGCACTTTGGAAGGCCAAGGCAGGTGGATCACTTGAGGCCAAGAGTTTGAGACCAGCCTAAGCAACATGATGAAACCCTGCCTCTACAAAAAAATTACAAAAATTAGCCAGGTGTGGTGGTGTGCCTCTGTAGCCCCAGCTATACAGGAGGCTGAAGTGGGAGAATCACTTGAACTCAGGAGGCGGAGGTTGCAGTGAGCTGAGATTGCACCACTGCACTCCAGCCTGTGCAATCAAGCAAGACTCTATCTCAATAACAAAAAACAAAACAAAACAAAACAAAACTCTGTGTTTCCTGTATTTCTCAGAG
This sequence comes from Macaca fascicularis, assembly GCF_037993035.2. NCBI lineage: Eukaryota > Metazoa > Chordata > Mammalia > Primates > Cercopithecidae > Macaca > Macaca fascicularis. The sequence goes on from NC_088381.1 coordinate 152,531,715, forward strand.
TCTGAATAGAACATTGATTATCACCTATGACCTGTGTAGTAGCTATCAGGAATTGAGAAAAGGGGAAATATTTTTTGAAGAAAAACAAACAAACCAATTATTTCCAATGATGGCTTCCCCATTTCTCAATTCTGGTCCTTTGACACTTTATTTAACCTCTATAAACTTTCTCTCTCTATATAAAATAGGTATAATTAAACAAATTCAATGAGATTGTTGTGAAGATTAAATAGGTATATATGTTAATTATCTATACCAATTCATCTATTATTGTAGATGATTGTTAGGTACAATTTTTGTTATTAACTCTATCACAAGCTAGAAAAGAACATTACATTAATATCACCTGTAAATTTGTATTAAAAAGTACAACAATGTATTTCCAAAATTAAGTGGCTGAATAGATTAATTCAGTCAAATAGGACTTTTGAGAGTCTTGAAAGGGGCTCACATTTATTGACACTACTTTATTCCTTCTTTTTTTTGACAATAGTATATGCTCTTCTTTCAGTAGCACTCTTTCAACATTGTATCCATTGCTTATCTAATTTCTACCTTCTAATTTCCTTCTATTGCCACATAAGAGAGACAGTTGAAAGAATATTTTTTTACGTGAAGTTAAAGAGGTTGAAGAATCAAATGATATTCCATAACACCAAACTTGCTGTGAGCGAGCACAATACACCAAGGAAGAATTACATAGCCAGAATTCAATAGTACATTTGAAGCATTCAAACAAGAAAATGCATACCATTCTTTACTTCTTCCTTTACAAATGTGGATGAGTATGCTGGCATCATTGGAAGAAGACTCCAAATCTCCTGTTATTTTAATTATGATATAAAATATAATTTACTTTTTGCAGAGAAATGGTAAATAAAAAATGTATTTAATCCTGCAGTTATTTATAAAATAAAAATCTTTGTCATATTACTCATTTTCCCGAAAATTAACAATATTACCTAAAGAGCACCCCAGATTTATAATTTTTGAAGAGGTTTTATGTTTTAAATCAATTACTTTTTGAATATGAAATACATAGATATAGAATAATCATCATACATATAGATAGAATAAATATTGCAATAAAAAAGAAAACAAAGATTGTTACACTGGATGTAGAAAAATGAACATCTGAACTATAGCATATACTGACAGACTTTACATATAATTATACAGAAATGTCAAAAGGAAAAGGAAAAAAAAAAACGTATGTACTACCAAGCAAATAACAACCAAAAGGAAGTTAAGTAACTATACTATTCAAAGAATAGTATCAAAGAATGTAGAATTTAATGCAAGATAATTGCTAAGAAAAAATTTTTCATAGTGATTAAGACATCAATTTATGTGCATGCACCTAATAACATAACTTCAATAAATGTATTGTATGAGTTGACAAAACAAAAAGAAAATAGTAAGAATAATGAAGATACAAATAATCTGATTAACATATTTTACCTAAAACTACTATGCCCTAAATCAATAGATTATATATTATTTCAATTATCCCTAAAACTTTACTAATATTGATCCTATGCTGAGCCATAAAACAGTTCTCAAGAAAGCTCCAAAAAATTAAAAATAGCCAGGTGCAGTGGCTCACACCTATAAACCTAGTACTTCGGGAGGCCCAAGCAAGAGCATCACTTGAGCCCAGGGGTTTGAGATCAGCCTGAGCAGCATAAGGAGATCCCCATTTCTACAAAAAATACAAGAAATTAGCCAAGTGTGATGGATCATGCCTGTAGTCCCAGCTATACACCTGGGCTGAGGTGGAAGGATCACCTAAGCCCAGGAGTTCAAGGCTATGGTAAGCTGTTATCATGCCACTGAACTGCAGTCTGGGTGACAGAGTGAGACCCTGTCTCGAAATTAATTTGGTCTTTGGTTTTCTGATTCTTTTAGTTCACTTAGGATAATGGCTTTCAGCTGCATCCATGTTTTTGCAAAGGACCTGATTTCATTCTTTTTTGTGTCTGCATAATATTTTATGGTGTACGTGCAACACATTTTCTTTATCCAGTCCATCATTGATGGGCACTGGGGTTAATTCCATGTTTCTTTTATTATTATATAAATAGTACTTCTCTATGTATTTTTAAAAAATACATCCATATTTTATGTGTGTTTAAAAAACAGATTTCTGTCTACACTTTTATACTAACATCATGTTGGTTACCCCGTCTCTACTAAAAAATACAAAAAACTAGCCGGGCGAGGTGGTGGACGCCTGTAGTCCCAGCTACTTGGGAGGCTGAGGCAGGAGAATGGCGTAAACCCGGGAGGCGGAGCTTGCAGTGAGCTGAGATCCGGCCACTGCACTTCAGCCTGGGCGACAGAGTGAGACTCCGTCTCAAAAAAAAAAAAAAAAAAAAAAAAGATGTGTTTGATGTGTTCTACTTCTGTTTTTTCTCTCTTCATTTTATTTCATTTTTGACTTTAAAACTAAGTCATAACATGTTGATGCTATGACATTTGATTCATAAAGCTTTTGACAGTTACATATTCATGGTGGATTATGCGTTATGAAACAGAAAACAAGCTCTCTTTGTTTGTGTGTTTAATGATTTCTGCCTTGATTTCTGCTTTGTACAGAATTATTATTCTTACCACGAACATTCTTACCTTGTTTGCTTTTACCTAATATGACTTTAACCATTTTTTAATTGTATTTTATTTTATTATTATATTTTAAATTGTTGTGGGTACAAAGTAGACAAATATATTTATGGAGCACATGAGATATTTTTAAACAGGCATACAATGGATAATAATCACATCAAGGTAAATGGGATATCCATCACTTCATGCATTTATCCTTTCTTTGTGTTATAAATAATCCAATTTTACTCTAAGGTATTTTAAAACATACAATAAATTATTGTTGACTCTAGTCATCCTGCTGTGCTACCAAATACTATATCTTATTCATTCTGTTTAACTATATTTTTTAGCTCTTTAACCATTCCCACTCCCCACACCCCATTACCCCTCCCAGCCGCTGCTGACCGTCATTTATTTGACTAACTTCATGAGTTTGTTTTAACGTTTTAGCTCCCATAAATAAGAACATGTGAAGTTTGCCTTTTTGTGCCTGTCTTATTACACTTAACATAATTACTTCCAGTTCCATCTGTGTTGTTGCAAATGACAGGATTGTATTCTTTTTTTGTGGCTGAATAGTACTCCATTGTGTATCTGTATCACATTTTCTTTGTTCATTTTCTGTTGATGGATACGTAGATTGATTCAAAATCTTGGCTACTGTGAATAGTCCTGCAATAAACATGGAAGTGCAGATATCTCTTTGATATATTGATTTCCTTTCTTTTGGATATATACCTAGCAGTTGGATTGCTGGATCATATGGTAGCTCTATTTTTAGTTTTTAAAGAAACCTCCAAACTGTTCTCTCTAGTAGCTGCACTAAATAACATTCCCACCAACAGTGTAGGAAAGACCCTTCGTCCACAACCTCACCAGCATTCCTTATTGTCTGTCTTTTGGATACAAGCCATTTTAACTGGGGTAAGATGCCATCTCATTGTAGTTTTGATTTGCATTTCTCTGATGATCAATGATATTGAGTGCTTTTTATATACGTCTTTGCCATTTGTGTGTCTTCTTTTGAGAAATGTCTGTTCAGATCTCTTGTCCATTTTTTAACCAGATCATTTAATGTTTTCCCTATTGAGTTGTTTACATTCCTTATATATTCTGACTATTAATCCCTTGTCAGATGGGTAATTTGCTCATATTTTTGCCCATCCTGAAGATTGTCTCTTCACTTTATTGATTGTTTTCTTTGCTACACAGAAGCTTTTTAACTGGATGTGACCCAATTTCTCCTTTTTCGTTCTGGTTGACTGTACTTTTGGGGTATTAGCCAAGAAATCTTTGCCCAGTCCATTGTCCCTGAGAATTTCCCCAACGTTTTCTTTTAGTAATTTTATAGTTTGAAGTCTTATATTTAGGTCTTTAATCCATTTAGATTTGATTTTTGTGTATGGTAAGAGACAAGGGTCTAGTTTCATTCTTCTGCTTGTGAATATCCAATTTTCCCAGGACTCTGTATTAAAGAGACTATCATTTCCAAAATATATTTTCTTGCCATTTTTTGTGAAAAATGAGTTCAATGTAGGTGTATCAGTTTATTTCTGGGTTCTCTGCTTTGTTCCATTGATCTAAGTGTCTGCTTTTTATGTCAGTGCCAGGCTGCTTGGGTTACTATAGCTCAGTAGTATAATTTGAACCCGGGTAATATGATTCTTCCAGTTTTATACATTTTGCTTAGGATAACTTTTGCTATTCTGAGTCTTTTGTGGTTCCATATAAATTTTAGAATTTTTTTTTCTATTTCTGTGAAGAGTATTATTGGTATTTTGATAAAGATTGCATTGAATCTGTACATTGCTTTGGATATCACGAATATGCTAACAATATTTATTCTTCCAACCCATGAACATGAAATATCTTTCCATCTTTTGATGTCCTCTTCGGTTTCTTGCATTAATATTTTATAGATCATTGTAGAGATCTTTAACTTCTTTGGTTAAACCTATTCCCAGGTATTTTATTTTATTTGTGGCTATTACAAATGAAGTTAGTTTCTTGATTTCTTTTTCTGGTTGTTCACAGTTGGCATACATAATGCTACTGATTGTCATATGTTGATTTTGTATACTGCAACTTTAATGAATTTGTTTATCAGTTCTAATAGTGTTTTGGTGGAGTCTTTATATTTTTCCAAATATAAGATTATATCATCCACAAGTTGATATGATATATGATATAATATGATATGATATGATATATGATATGATCAGCTTATAGATAATATGATCTTTTATTTGGAAAAATATAAGAAAAATGTTTTTTAAGGATTATATGTTTTTTAAAGTATACTTGAGGATCATATTTGAAAAACAGTTTGGGTTTTTTTTTTTTTTCTTTATTGTGAAGAGATGTTGAATTTTATCAAATGCTTTTTCAGGATCAGTTAAAATTATCTTTTTTTTTTTTTCATTTATTCTGTTGATATGTTGTATTGCACTGATTGATTTGCACATGTTAAATTATTCTTCCATCCCTGGTCATATCACTGGTCGTGACAAACGATCTTTTTACTGTGCTGTTTCATCACATGATATTTTACTGAAGATTTTTGCATTCATGTTCCTCAAGGATATTGGCTTGTAGTTGTCTTTTTTTTAATGTGCCTTGTTCTATTTTTAGTAGTAATATTTAGAGTAATACTGTTCTCATAGAATGAGTATGGAAATATACCTTCCACCGCTATTTTTGGAAATAGTTTGAGTAGGATCAGTATTAGTTCTTTAAATGTTGGGAAAATTCAGCAATGAAGTCATCATATCCTAGGCTTTTCGTTATTGGTAGAATTTTTATTACCGCTTTTATCTCACTGTTATTGGTCTGTTAAGGTTTTGTATTTGTTCATGGTTCAATCTTGGTAGGTTATATATATCTAGACATGTATCCATTTCTTGTAAGTTTTGAAATTTATTTGCATAGAATTGCTCATACTAGCTTCTAACAATGTGCTAAATTTCTATGATATTGGATGTAATGTCTGCTTTTCCATCTCAGATTTTATTTACTTGGGTCTTCTCTCTTTTTTTCTTCATCCTGTTAATGATCTGTACATTTTATTTATCTTATTTTGAAAAACCAGCTTTTCACTTTGTTGGTCTTTTCTATTGCTCTTTTTTTTTTTTTTAATTTCATTTATTTCTTCTCTGATCTTTATTATTTCTTTTCTTCTACTAATTTTGGGTTTGGTTTGCTCTTGCTTTTCTAGTTTTTTAAGACGCATTATTAGGTTGAATATTTGAAGTTTTTCTACTTTTTTGATGTAGGTGCTTATTTCTATAAACTTTCCTCTTAGTACTGCTTCTGCTGTATCTCACATTTTTTGCTATGTTGGGTTACAATTTTTGTATGTTTCAAAATTTTTTTTTATTTTTTTTCTTAATTTCTTCATTGACCCTGTGGTAATTCAGGAGCATATTGCTGAATTTCCATGTATTTGTACAGTTTTCAAAGTTCCTCTTCTTATTGATTTCTAGTTTTATTTCATTGTGTTCAGAGAAGATACTTGATATGATTTCAATTCTTTAGAATTTTTAAGACTGATTTTGTCATCTATGATATGGTCTGTCCTAGGGAATGATCCATATGCTGAGGAGAAGAATGTGTATTTGCCACCACTGGATGAAATGTTCTGTAAATATCAATTAGGTCCATTTGGTCTATAGTACTGATTAAGTTAGATGTTTCTTTGTTGACTTTCTGTCTGCATGATTTAGCCAATGCTGAAAGTGAGGTGTTGAAGGTTCCAGCTAATATTGTATTGGGGTCTCTCTCTTGTTTTCTAATAATATTTGCATTATATATCCAGATACACCAGTGTGGTGTGCATATATATTTATGCGTATTATATCATCTTGCTGAGCTGACTGCTTTATCATTATTTAATGACTTTCTTTATCTTTTATATAGTTTTTGTCTTGAAGTCTACTTTGTCTGATACAAGTAAAGCTACTCGTGCTCTTTTTTGGTTTCCATTTGCATGAAACATGTTTTTCCTTTATTTTATTTTCAGTCTATTTGTATCTTTATAGATGACTTGTGTTTCCGGTAGCAACAGAGTATGAGGTCTTATTTTTTGTCCACTTTGTCTTTTGTTTGGAGAGTTTAGTTCATTTACATTCAATGCTATTATTGAAAAGAACTTACTCCCACCATGTTGTTATTTGTTTTCTGGTTTTTTGTTTGTTTGTTTGTTTCTTCTTTCTTTCTTTCTTTCCTTCTTGTCTTCCTTTTAATGAAGATTTAGATGGTATTATTTTATTTCTTGCATTTTACTTTTTGTGTATCTGTTGTATGTTTTCTTCATTTAATGTTACCATGAAGCTTGCAAGTAATACAACCCATTATTTTTAACTGACGACTACTGATTGCAAAAACAAACAAGGAAAAAGAAAACTAATAAAAATTCTACACTTTAGCTTCATTTCTCCCGTTTTTAAATTTTTGTTGTTTTTATTTATGTATTATTATACTATTTCTTGAAAAGATGTTACAGTTATTATTTTTGACAGGTTCATCTTTTAGGTTTTTACTTAAAATGTTAGTGGTTACACACTATAAGTACAGTGTTATAATATTCTGTAATCCTCTGTTTACTTACTATTACCAATAAGTTTTGTACTATCAGATGATTTCTTACTGCTCATTAATATCATTTCTTTCAGATTCAAGAACTCCTTGTAACATTTCTTGTAGGACAGGTGTGGTGTTGAAGTAGCTCAGCTTTTGTTTATCTGGGAAAGTTTTTATTTTCCCTTCATGTTTAAAGGATATTTTGCTTGGATGTACTAGTCTAGGATAAACGTTGTCTTCTTGAAGTACTTTGAATATGTTATGCCATTCTCTACTTGCCTGTAAAGTTGCCACTGAGAAGTCAGCTGCCATACTCTGTAACAAAACATGTTTTGTAACATAACATAGTTTGTTTTTGTTATTTTCCCCTGCTACTTTTAGAATCCTTTTTTATTTTTTATGGTTTTTTTGTCCTTGACTTTTGGGAGTTTGATTATCAAATGCCCTGACGTAGTCTTCATTGGATTAAATCTGCTTGGTGTTCTATTACCTTCTTGTACATGAATATTGATGTCTTTCTCCAGGTCTGGGAAGCTCTGTTATTATCCCTTTGAATAAAGTTTCTACCCCAATCTCTTTTTCTCTATTTTAAGAAAACTGTTAGATTTGTCTTTTCGAGGCATTTTCCATATCTTGTAGGCATACCCCATTCTCTACTTTTTTTTCTTTCATCTTCTCTGACTATGTATTTTTGTAGCCTGTCTCCAAACTCAGCAATACATTCTTCTGTGGATAAGTTCTGCTAAGAGACTCTGTTGCATTCTTCAGTATGTTAATTGCATTTTCAGCTCTATAATTTTTTTCCTGATGCTCTTTAATTATTTCAATTTCTTTGTTAAATTTACCTGACAGGATTCTTAACTCCTTTTCTGTAGTATATTGGATTTAGTTGAGCTTCCTTAATACAGTTATTTTGAATACTCTGAAAGTTCAAATATCTCTGTCTCTCTGGGATTGGTCACTGGTACATCATTTAGTTCATTTGGTTGAGGTCATGTTTTCCAGGATGGTCTTGATGTTTATGGATGTGTGTCAGTGTCTGGGCATTGACGACTTAGGTATTTCTTGTAGTCTTTGCAGTCTCAGCTTGTTTGTACCAGTCCTTCTTGGGAACGTTTTCCAGGTATTTGAAGGGACTTCGGTGTTGTGATTTAAGTCTTTGGTGACTGCAGCTGTATCTGCTTTAGGGGGTACCCTAGTGCGTATTTGTGGAGGTTCTGCCTTGGTGTTCTTGGGTAAAATCTGGGAGAATTCCCTGGATTACCAGATTGAGGTTCTTGTTCTCTTTCCTTACTTTCCCCTAGAGAAATAGAATCAATCAATCTCTCTCTCTCTCTCTCTCTCTCTCTCTCTCTCTCTCTCTCTCTCTGAGCTGCCTCAAGCTGGGAGAAAAGTGACACAAGCACCCCTGTGGCTGCCACCACTGGGACAGCACTGGATCAGACCCGAAGCTAGCACAGCTCTGCAAATTGCTCAAGGCCCACAGTGACCACTGCCTGGCTACCCCCTATCTTTACCAAGTCGCAAAGGTCTACAGTTAGCAGGTGGCAACTCTAGCCAGGCTTGTGTCTTTCCCTTCAGGTTGGTGAGGTCTGGAAATGCTATCTGAGATCTGGGGCCTGGAGATGGGAACCTTAGTAGTCTATCTGGTTCTCTATTCTGCTGTGGCTGAGCTAGTAACCAAGCTGCAAGACAAAGTCCTTCCCACCCGTCTCTCCACTTTGCTTTGTCAGAGGAGTCTGTCCCTGTTGCCACCACTGTTCCAGTCCTACGGCAAGTACTGCCTGACTATCACTGTTATTCACTCAAGACCCAAGAGCTCTTCAGTCAGCTTATGGTGAATGTTGATTCTCTCCTTTCATGGCAGTGGGCTCTAATCTGGCCTAGGATAGGTCTAGAAATGCCATCAGGAGCCAAGGCCTAGAACTGAGTACCCCAGGAGCCTGCTTGGTGCTCTGCCCTCTGTGGCTGAACTGGTACCTAAGCAGCAAGACAAAGTCCCCTTTACTTTTCCCTTTCCTTTTCTCAAGCATAAATGTTCTTCCCCCATAGCCAGCATAGCTAAGCATGTGTTGGGTTGCACTTGAATCCGGCATGTCTCTGGATCCCACCCAAGGTACATGGTGCATATTGCCTAGCTACCTTTGTGCTACTACTAGACCTTCAGGCAGAAAGACTCTTTAGCCAGAAGGTGATGGATCGTGCCAGGTCTGGGTCCTTCCCTTCAAGGCAGTGGGTTCCTTTCTGGTCCATGGTGTGTTTAGAAAGCTTGTCTGTGAGCTAGAGCCTAGAATGGGGACCTCAGGACTCTGCTGGGTGCCCTATTTTGCTATGACTGAGCTGGTATACAAGTTGCAAGATGAAATTCTATTTACTCTTTTCTCCACAAGCAGAGGGAAAGAGTCTCTCCTGAACCTTCAAGCCATACTGCATTCCCTTGGCTACCTTGGCTAGTGTCTCACTAGATTGCATGCACCCCCAAGTCCACTGGCTCTAAGCCCAGCATAGCAACAGGATTTGACCAGGAATTGCACTCTTTGTGGCCTAGATAGCCTTTCAAGTGTTTTTAGAACCCCAGAGAACCTTCAGCCTGCATTATTGGGGCCTGCTGGAACTCAGGTTCCAACCACTAGAATGGAGGATTTGCCACTGGCTAATAGTGGTCTAAATGGTCCCTCTGTGGGCACTAGCTGAGCTCTGCCCTGCATTGCTTTCCTCTGTGACAGAGTAGCAGTGAATTCCAATGCAAAGTCCCACAATCACTGAGCTGTCCCTCCTTCAAGCACATAGTCTCTCTATTGATGCCACATGGTGACTGCACAGGAATAAGGAAGAGGGGGTGTCAATAATTCAAGACTGTCTTTTCTATCCTCTTCAGTGCCTCTTTCCTTAATATGATGTAACAATCAGGTATTGGGATTACTCCCCTGAGTTCTGGTTCTCATGAAAGTACTTTTTTGTGTAGATAGTTGTTCAATATGATTTTCCTGCAGGGAAGGACAATTGCTGGAGGCATCCATTCAGCAATCCTGTTCTATCCCCTCCCCTACATTTCTTCCTTTGTATTTTTTGTGATATTTTGTTAGGCATATTTTTTGTTAGACACATATAGTTGACTTTTGGTTTTCAATGGAGAAAGCAGCTGTATGTTAATAGGGATGCCAGTCCTTACCTTTTTTTGACATACCAGGTGCTTGCTCTTCTATCATCTCACTTTATGAATTGTCATTTATAGTTTGCTTTATTTGTTTCTGCAGGCTGATTTATGTAATATGTTCTCTTTGTTGTTAATATCTTAGTTGACACTGAAAGACTCCAATCCCAGATCAACTTTATAAATAAGAATAAGAAAATAATTATTGAAAGCAAATTACTGACCCTAATTTTTCCTTCTATCTCCCTGTTTTTAGCCCATTCATCAGCATAGGTTTACAGGTGTAGAATAAGGACAATTTCATGTGTTTCTCAGGCTTTGCAATATCTGCTGAAACTTTATTTTATTGTATTATATGGTATTATTTTTTATTTATTTTACATTTGTATTTTTTGAGACAGAGTCTTACTCTGTCACCCAGGCTGGAGTGGAGTGGCACCATCTTGGCTCGCTGCAACCTCTGCCCCCTGGGTTCAAGCGATTCTCCTGCTTCAGCCTCCTAAGTAGCTGGATCAACAGGCACATCCACCATGCCAGGCTAACTTTTGTATTTTTAGTAGAGATGAGGTTTCACCGTATTGTCCAAGCTGATCTTGAACTCCTGACCTCAGGTGATCCGCCCACCTCAACCTCCCAAATCCCCACCTATGGGATTACAGGTGTGAGCCACCACACCAGGCCTGTTTTTATTATATATTGTTGGCAGGCTTTTCCCTTGGGCAGACTGCAGCAAATTTCACATTTACCAGATATTGCTACGTAAGAAATGTAGGATTGAATTCTTCCCAATTATTTGTTGTAAGCTATCCTCCAAGAAATACTCAATCTGCTAACACAAAGTTTCCTGAAAGAGAGCAGCACTGACTGACAGCCTCTCCAGTGTTTTTGAAAAACAAAAGCTATGACTATGAAATAAAAACTGCCTGGTACAGAAGCGGAAGAAAAAAGCTGATATACATCCAGGAGAAATAAGTATACCATTTTCTTAGTTCTGGACATATATCCAATTTGGAAATGTGCAGCTTCCTTAGGTTTCCATGAGATTTTTCTGTTGAATCTTTGCATTCAAAAAGGTATATAACAATGGATTTGTTTTTACTACACAAGGGGTCATTTTCCCCATTTAAACACCATAGGCCTTTCCTATTGTTCTCTGGCATCCACTACTGCAGAGAGAAGATTGTAATCAGCCTGGCCCTCTTACATACATTATTACAATTTTTATCTATCTGAATTCTCATGCAGATTTTTCATTGGCTTATTAAATTACATATGTTTTTCAAAATGAGTCATAGTTGAGTATCTCTTGTCACTGTAATAGTCTGAAATTACAGTGAAGTCCGTAAATTAGCTTCTCTGTTACTTAATTTTTATAAATTACCCTTAGCCACGTGGTTGATTACTATTTCTATGTCATACATTCTAATTTCTCACTTTTGTGCATATATAAATGCTAAACTGGAAATGCATTTTCTTTATGTCATTCATACCTGTTGTTTTAAGTTACTTTTATCTGCATTCTAGGCAACTCATGACAATTCATGGTCAGATTATAGTGGTATATATAGATATATAGTGGTTTTAGGTTTTTTGGAGTCAGTTTTGCTCTTTAAAACTTTCCATAAAGTTTTAAATTTTGGTATCATAATGTTAGGTTTATTAACACCACATCAGAACTAAAACATTTTTGAAAATTGGAATACTTATCTCTGGAGAGAAACTTGGAGCACACAGCTATTAAAAAGTTAGAGAGAAAGCTAATAAGAAAAAGATACACTGCTAATGATGAATTGGATATGTCTAATTGAATAGGAATTGAGAGGCATCTGTAATTTATCTCAATTTTTTAAGATGGCTCTGTTCAGTTTTTATCACACTTTTTAAACACAGTGTCCATATGTCTGACTTACCAAACTCAAGACCCCAATACATAATGCAAGGGCACTTTTCGGTTACAATCACTTTATTTCCAGAATGTAACCTGAAATTTTAGTGGTGTTCTCAACATATCACACCATATTCCAGACGACCGTGACATTATACAAAACAAGACACCTGGATTTATTTACTCAGTTTGCCATTCACCCATTCATTCAGGTAACTCGTGCATCAACATTCTATCATATACGATACTCAACTGATTCTCAGGCATACAAATATATAGAAAAAGTTAAAAAAAAAAAATAACAACCAGCACTTTGTTGCAATTCTCGATGAGTTCATAGTTTCCTTGTGGGAGATGATGAAACTAGCTATATCATCATCTTCTAAAAGGTAAATTGGCAATAGGAACAGAGAGTGATTGGAGAATAGAGTGAGGAAGATACAGTAACAATGTGATATCAGCAGGGACAATAGTGAGTTGTCTCTATGGCTGGCCACTTCCATACTATATTCTTTAATTATTCAGAGAGTAGTACATATGTTCATTATGTTTAAATGATTGCATCATCTCTAAGGTGCGATGTAACTGAGTTTTTTAAACTCTTGATTAAAAAAAATTTATAGGGAGTTATCATACTCCTGATCTGTGACACAAAGAAAGATTCTGTATAAAATCCATGTCACAATACTTAATGCAGTAGGAAGGAATGCATTTCTGCTATTAACTAAACATAAGCCAAGTCTCTTTACTGAAATGTACATCCTCAATTTTTCAGCTCTCAGTGACAATGTCTGATAAACATTTCCATTTGCGTTCCTTCTTAGCTAATTTAAATCCAGAGGGAGACACTTGTGCGCAAATGAGTGAATAATGTAAACCGTTTTTATCTTAATTTGCTGGTACCTGTTTGAATAATCTCCTCGTTTTCATCTCAATTAAATGAACATGGACGAGAAATAAATGTACGTAAACATGTTAAAGAGTGAAGGGAAATGTAAAACCTACAAGGGGAAGAAGTTCGACTGTCTCCGTAGGAAAATTGAGGAGACAAAAATCAAAGGAAAAAGAACACGGCATAATAGAAAAGCAAATTAAACACCAATCTAAGCACTGGCACATATTTATATATAAAGTATTTGAAAAATAACTGTACTTTTTTCTTTTCCATATTTAAAATATTATGTGTTTTCTATGCATTTGGTGATTTTTTTAGGTTCATGGAGTGATTAATGTAGTTTTACAACAAATACTGTAAATCAAATGGATACAATGATAAAAACAAGCATAGATTCAAATTCTGGCTCTTCTATATGTCAACTGGATGACTTAGGAGAAGCTAAGTAAACTAATGTTTGAAATAAACATGCTCATATTATCTTACAATAAGAAGGCATTGACTATTTTCTGCTAAGTGTTTACCTATATGCCTGGTAGAGATAATAATCAATATTGGTTTCATCAAATAAACACACACAAAAGCACACACATGCACACACACACACGCTCGTGCCCATACACATGCAGGCGAGCCCAGATGCCCCTTTTTATTCTAGACAAAGTTTCTTTTCTGACTTTCAGTGCCATGAGAAGTCACTACCATTTGGAGAACTAACTAAATTGGGAGCTGCAGTCTGATATTTGCTCTTCTGCTTAGGGGCCTTCTTAAAATTTTGATTTTCTAAATGATATGCAAGGCATATCTTCAAATTTTGTAGAACTTTTGAGGTAAAGATGATACTTTCAATGCAAACAAGACAATCAAATCCAATCAGAGAGTCTTTTCTTAATTCAAAACACAAAAAGGAGCATTTTTTTTTTCTATTCCAGAGGTAAAGATTTGAAGACACACCCTCAAATCACAATTAGAGATCAAGGAATAATAGAGGCAAAGTAAAGTTGGTAGATAGGTATGTAGATAGGTAGGTAGATAGATGTGTAGATAGATAGGTAGATAGATTGGTCAATAGGTAGGTAGTTAGGTAGATAAATAGGTAGGTACGTAGACAGGTAGATAGATGTGTAGATAGGTAAGTAGATTAGGTAGGTAAATAGGTAGATAGATATGTATGTAGGTAGGTAGGCAGATTAGATAGGTAGATAGATAGGTAGGCAGATAGGTAGATTACATAAGTAGATAGATAGGTAGATAAGTATGTGGGTAGAGAACTAGGTAGATAGATAGGTAGGTAGATTACATAAGTAGATAGGTAGATAGGTAGGTAAGTTGGTAGGTAGGTAGGCAGATAGGTAGGTAGATAGGTAGGGAGATAGATAGGATGATAGGTCGGTAGGTAGGTAGGTGGATTAGATAAGTAGATAGGCAGGTATGTAGGTAGATGGGTAGACAGATAGGTAGGTAAATAAATGGGTAGGCAGATAGGTAAATAAGTAGGTAGACAGATATGTAGATAGATAGGTAGGTAGGTATATAGACAAGTGGATAAGTAGGTAGATAGGTAGATAGACAGGTGGAGAGGTAGGTAGATTAGATAGGTAGATAGGTAGGTAGATAGGCAAATACGTAGATAGATAGGTAGGAAAATAGGTAGGTAGGTAGATAGGTAGATAGGTAGGCAGACTAGATAGGTAGATAGGTAGTTAGGTACATAGGTAGTTAGATGGGTAGGTAGATAGGCAGATAGGTAGATAGGTAGGTAGATAGGCCGATAGGTAGACTAGATAGGTAGGTACGTAGGTAGATTAGATAGGTAGGTAGGTAAATTTTGAAATTAAATTTCTTATGTAGAAATTTCCAGATCTGTAGGGCAAGTAATATCTTCTCTAAATCTCATTTTGTTTCAGACTTTGTTGCTGAAAATTTTATATACACTGAAATGAATATATGGCATGTATGCATATGTACATATATTACTTTGCATATGTACATATATGTATATGTGTGTACATATATATGTACATATGTACATGTATTTCTGCTTTAACCCAATAGTTTCTAAAACAAAGGTTAACAAACTCAGATTTCAGTAGTGACAGAATATCTTCATTCTAACAAGTCTCACTTCCTTCTGAAGATACTGATGTATAAATTCAGGCTATGACAATCTCCTAAAATCCTGTAATCTTCTCATATCTGCCGACATTTTTGAAAAGTATGTTTGCTTTTCTGGAATATAACTATTTCTCTAGAAAGTAAAAAATGGTGAGTAACTAAAATCTAAGAAAAATACATAAGAAAAATACAAATTCATTAGTACTTCACTATTTCAAAACCATTATAAAGTAAAAATACAGAATATCATGAGTATGCAAAACATTTTAAATTTTGCTTACCTCCCTCCTAAAGGAAAAGCAGACTTAACACTCTAGCTCTGCTGAAAAAGGATACTGAATGGAAAAGAAGAGAAAGAAAAAATAAAATAATTATTTGGAGAAAGAAGCAAAATCTGAAAAGATACGAAAATGACTTGCTGAAGTATATATGATAATGTAACCACTATATTTATCCTCTTTATACAGTTTATTTGAGATATAAAATATGTAGATAGATGTATTTTCACATATACATCTTGTGTAGTGGGAAGAAAGAAAACAAGAGAGCTTTTGATATTTTGATAAAAATGATTTCTGTCCTTCTGTGTCATTTTGTGCACATTCCTAATGCAATATCACAATGGACTATTTGTTTATTAATATGGCTTTTGTTTTGATTGTCATTGCCCTAAGAGCAGGTAGCAGAATGTCTTATTTCTTATGAAATTATTTATTATCTCCATGCTTGGTATACATATGAAATATCTGTTAAATAAATTATTAAAGCAATGAATACCAACATATCATGTAGGAAATATTTCTTAATCCTAAATCCTTCTCAGTAACAGCCTATTTACATATGCATATTTTAAGAAAAAGACATCCGATTAAGATAAAATTTTTTATTCTGACCTCTTTGAAGTCAGCCTGGCATGAGAGCCTCTCTGAACTGTATGTTCACATTTATGACTTCTTAAGGATGAAGTTATCCTATTGCCTTAACCAGACTTTGCATAGCTACTAAGTATTAAATAGATCCCAGATTGAGCATGATATTAATTCTTTTTACAAGAAAACAATAATTTAATTATAATGGGCAGAGATCTTGGCATACGTATCACATCATACAGAGCAATAAACAATATCAGAAATGTCTTTCTCTTTTGATTAACTTCCAAAGGAATGAAAGCATCTTTGCTTCTATTGCTATCATTCATTTATCATTGCCCTATTTTTATGTGTAAAAATTAGAAATCTACGAACCAAAGATTGCATTTATTTTGAATTAAAACAGAAGAGGGCATCTGCTATGTGACACCACGGAGTGCCAGACACAAACATCGACCTAGGATATGGAGAAGGGAAGGAGATTTTGTCAGTGAGTTGATACAAATGCATTTTCTGATTTCTGGTGTTTACCAAATGTTCCTGCTATGGCTTCTTCATCCTCTCCAAGCCTCATGTTGGAATTCGACCTCAGTCTTGGACATGGGATCAAACAGGAAGAGTTTCGTTCATGGGGGAGGATTTCTCATGAATAGATTAATATCATCCATTAATGGTGACTGGATTCTTGCTCTGTTATGTTCCCATGAAAACTGGTGCTTGAAAACAGCCTGGCATAACCTCTGTCCCTACTTCCTCTCTAGCCATGTATCTCTGAACATGCTGACCCCTCTTTACCTTCTGCCATGAGTAGAGGCAACCTGAAGCCCTTAGCAGATGCAGATGTCAATGTCATGCTGCTTGCACAGTCTGCAGATCCATGAGTCAAATAAACTTCTGTGTAAATTACCCAACCTCAGGTATTTGTTTATAGTAACATCAAGTAGACTATGGCAGCTCCTTATTCCTTTTTTTTACAACCATATTGTTCCCACCCACACTAGCTGAGTGCCATCCTCTCTTTCCAATTGATTAACAATATCCAAAATGAGAACAAGGTCACTACATTGCTTGGAGTAGATGCTAGAAATCCACAGTTGAATTCCTAATATGCAAACCTCTAGACTAACAGAGATGCTCATAGACCCATCTTTTTATGGTAGTTGGGCCAAAAGAAAAATCTAAAGAAGGCAGAGGGAGTTCTAGTGAAACACCCACAGGAGTATGTTTCTTTTCTCTGGCAGAGCTTTTAGCTCTTTGCTGTGGTTTCTTCTCTGCGCTGATCTCATAAAATTTCCTTGATCTTTCTAAACCATTTAGAAAATACTGCTTATTTAAATCTTTAAACCTGTCATGTCAGGAAGTGTTTTCATGATATGTGAGTATAAAGAAAAGTGTGATGGGATGTGGATGTTTGTGCCTTTGTGTGTGTGTGTGTGTCAGGGATGGAGTAGGAGAGTTTGGTCAATAAAAAGCACACTTTATTAGGAGTGAACAAGCCTGTCTTGTGGTTGCTGGTAAGGATAATGTACGATTTATCAGCTTTGGGTCTCTTCTAGTCACAGGACCTCCAACATTACAATGAAGGAACTGGAACAGAGTAAATCTATTATGGATTTCAATTCTCAAGTTCTATAATCCTAACACGTAGATATAGAGTAAACCCTATTTGGAACTATTTGACTCACTAAGAATTTTTCACAGCTGACGTTCTAGTAAGCTTACCCTTCAATAACATAGAGTTGAACTGCATGGGTCCACATTTACACAGATTTTCTTCTACCTCTGCTCACCTAAAGCAACAAGACCAATCTTTCTTCTTCCTCCTCCTCCTTAGCCTGCTCAATATGAATACCATGAAAATGAAGACATCAATGATGATCCACTTCCACTTAATCACTAGGAAACATATTTTTTATTTCTGATTATATATTTTTTTCTTTTTCTTTTTTTTTTAAATTTATTTATTATTATTATACTTTAAGTTCTAGGGTACATGTGCATAACGTGCAGGTTTGTTACATATGTATACTTGTGCCATGTTGGCGTGCTGCACCCATCAACTCGTCAGCGCCCATCAATTCGTCATTTACATCAGGTATAACTCTGATTATATTTTTAATAACATTTTCTTTGATCCAGCTTACTTTACTGTAAGAATACAGTATATAATAGATAACATACAAAATACGGTTTTTCAACTGTTTATGTTACTGGTAAGGCTTCCAGTGAAGAGTAGGCTATCAGTAGTAAGTTTTTGGGAGGGTCAAAAGTTATACAAGTATTTTCAACTGAGAGGGGTTACTACCTCTAACTCCTGCGTTGTTCAAGGATCAACTGTATTTTCCTGTAACATGTCAATCCTAAGTGTCTACATGATTCAGACTGTGGGACTTGAGTAACTACGCTTGCTAGAAATATATTACTTGTCATTCACTGCTCTCTATGTCCTACCTTACAGTCATTTGTAAACAATACTGATGTATTATTTGTATATCAGTGAGAATATAAACTATGCCTTTTTAATATTCATGTCTTTACAAACCTCCCTCTATTCCCATGTTTGTACTTAGCTGAGTAGAAAAAGTGAGCTGTGCGTGGATGAAATTTTATCAGCTGGTAGAATTTGAGAGGTGGTATAGTCAGGGTAGGAATTTTTGAAATCAGAGAGATCTTGGCTTGAAATTTGGTCTGCCACTCATTGGTTGTGGGGCTTGAGCAGATTGCCCATAGCATTGTTATTAGGATTCCATTAAATAATCTAGGTGTGTGATTTATTTACTTGCATGGTCTGTGTGGAGAGCAGAACAAGGCTAAAATTTATTGAACTAAATTGGAAGCCAAACCAACCAACAAACAAACAAACAAAAAACAATCCCTGCTTGCATTTGTCAGCAATGTGTAAATTTTATTGGGCAAATTGGAAAGGTCTGATGCCAAATTAAGGCAATTGGAGCTTACAAAGGAGAAGAGCTAGAAAAAGAGAACACTATTAGGGTAATTTCTGCTATAGACTCAGTCAATATAAATGGCTCAATTATTTTTCATTAAAAAAAATCTACAAAGGTTGTATGTATTGATGTCTAAAGCAAATACATGGATCTTTTTGCAAATTGATGGTCTCTGTGAAAGTTTTTTACAAATTTTATCAATATAAAAACCACAAGAGAAATTCCAAGGAAGGAAGCAAGGACAGGGTAGACATGCAAACACTCTTAGATCTCACCATAATACATCAAGTGCTATTTTAATAGATCGGACCTATAGCCACATGAGAAGAAGAATTCTAAATGCAAAATAGCCATGTGAAAGAAGAATAAATAGAAGCTAGCAGGACTTTCAAGACAATATAGGATAAAATATCCTGTCCTACCATTTATAGATTGTATACGGATGCAGGGATTTCATATGGAGCTGTATTAAGCTAAATAAACTTTTAAAAGCTGAAATAAATGCAATGTTGTCTTATTAAGGGCTTATCCCTCTTTTACTGAAAGGTGTATGAAATAATTCTTAACATCTGGATTTTTCCCTTATTTAGACTTTATGTTGTAGAATCTTCCTTTCAGAGTTTGGGAGACAGGAGCACTCATGTAAGCAACTTTAAACACTAGGGTTGTGAGATCTCTAATCCATTTCAGTCTATTCGAGAATCTATCAGATTTATGGGATGTGGTGTTGATCCAAGTGTTTGTACTTTAGTTTCTTCATGATGTAATGGAGGCATCATTTAAAGCTAGAGAAAATCAAATCTGACCTCAGAGCCTCTATAATCTGCTCTAACAAGTATAGCATCCTCATCCTTTAGATTTCTTAAACTTCAAGTTGGAGATAAAGCAACCTTCTCTAGGACATTGTATGTCAAACACATATCTGGTAGCATAGTACTTATTCTATATGATCTATCTGTTTAATTTGCTGAAGCCTCATAAAAAATATAAGTGTCAGGGGGCTCATTCACAATACATTATGCTTTGGTATACTTTGGCTTCATTTCAGAAAATTATATATAACAAAAGAAATCATCTGATAGTCATTCTCATTTTCCTTGGTAAATGATTTTGACCATCCACTGTAGTCTATCTGCTTAGACTTGCACACACACTCTATTATTTTAAGTTGAAAAATATCTTGCACATTATATTCTTATGTTCACTACATTTTTTCCAACACTCAGAATAATGCCTATCACACAATAAGCACTTAGCAAATATTTTTAAATTCACGTATACTTGATTTTTATAATCTTTCTTCATGTGGACTCTGAAAATCATGACCAGTTGGGTTAAAGTCCTAGACCAGATATATATTGGACAAGTGACTTAACTTCCCTGAGATTCTATTTCCTCATAAATGCCATCTTCCAAGACTTGTTGTATATAAATAAGTTAAAGGACATAAGACATTTCCATAGTACCTGAGTAACTGATTCATCAGTAAGTGTTAACTACTATTACTGTATGTTTTTATTTTTATATCTCCCATCACATATATGTTATAGTTAATATCAGAGACAGGTCAATATGTGCTTTTTTTGAAATAAGAGAAAAAGACAAAAGATAAATATCACTTTTTAACATGAAAAATTCATAGAACTCTTGTTTTCCAGTGAAAAGTGGTATTTCTGAAAATACATTAAACTAGGAAGAGTTGGGTCTTACAGAGAAATAACACTCCAATTATTCTTTAACAAGTAGTAATAAAAGGAGAATTTGCACATTTAAAAGTTGTACACTTAACTCCAAGATAACAACGAGCCTACCAACATTCCCTGCAAGAAACAATGATAATTACCCAAGGCATTATTTTACTAAGGACCCTAGAAATAACCTTGAAATGTTTCTAACACATTCCTGAGAACCAGCAGAAAAGATAAAACCTATTTGCTATCTAGGTCTGGTCTTATTTCTCCAAGTTGAGAATGTAGGGAATTTGATTGTTGTCTGTAATTTTGTTTGCTCTAAATTAAGCAGAAAATATCTTTAACTCTAAGCGGGAATATATAGGATCATTCCTGAAGTGAATCAATGTTCATGAAAATAATTCCAGACCTTTAATCTGATCTCAAGTTTTCTGTTCTCTTATCGTTTCTGGTTATTTTTTATGAGCGTCAGTTGACCAGTTTAAAAATTCAAGTCACTGTCTCTAGGTTTTGATTTGAACATGTTTGCCTAATGACTTTCCTCATTCTGTTTTTACTCTTAGATGATAGATCTCAGTGACAAGCAAGATTTTTGTCATCACTCTGAAGTATTTTGAACAATCACTTAAACAAGAGCATAAATAGCATTGTGTGCTACAATATGTGCGTTTTCCTTTTATAATCATTGTGAATCATCTGATTGTTCACATACTATGATTGTGTATTTGAAGAAAATCATTTACTTGCTGTCACTTGCATTTTCCCATTGATTTTTAAAGCTGGTAATGGAAACGATGAACTTGCTTTCTTTAAACTGAAATTAGAATGATGACACTTGTATATGCGACTAGTTTGGAAGAATGGGTAATTTTTGTTAGCTTACTTCTGAATTGACAAAGTGAAGACAAAGAACATTCTAGCACCAGCTCAACATTCATTCATTCAGTTGTCAGTCATCTTTTCAAAATTTTCAGGCCCATATTATGCCACAATATTTATATTTACAGACTTGTGATTATGTCACCGTGCTCACTGCGCCCTTTCTCTCTTATTTTGTTTTTCAAATTGACTTGTGCCTGGATAGTCACTGAATTGCATTGCTGCTTTGTTTATAGAACTTTGAACTTACATCCAAGATGTAAGAGATTCTTAAATCTATCTTAATTCCCCAAGCAATATAGATTATCCTCAAAGTAGTATCATGTTAACATAAATAGCTTAACGTAATTGATTCTTGTATTTAAGACTCTGAAGTGTTAAGTGTGAAAAACCTCAAATCCAGGCTTCTATAGATATTTATTTTATGCTGTGTCGTATGTGTCTATATTTTAAGAATCTACCTCATGTTCCTTTCCCTTTGCATTTTTATGTAAATAAATTCTGAGTGTAATGTGTTTATGAGTATTAAATGCCATGTGCTGGTCTCCTGTGCTATAATAAAGTACATCCGTGCCTTCCGAATTTCTCTGGCAACTGTCTCCGCATTCACTGTCTTCCAATCAGCATCTGCAAATGTAACCACTTAAATCTGATCCCCCTGTCTGAATCAGTTATTCAGATAAAAGGCAGTCAAGATCTAAGCCCTGCTCCATGTGGGACCCTCTTAATACTTCCCCCTAGAATGGACATGGTTTCTCTTACCAGGAGTGTCTGTTTTTTGTTTCTTCCACTCATTCTTTATCTACTCCCATGTCTCCTCCTGGATTCTTTCGAGCTCTGTCTTAAGCAGGAACCAATTATGCAGACTTTAACCAAAGGCTTTCTGAAATTCAAACAGTCATAACATATGTACTGTCATTCTCAACACTGCTGGTACCACTTCAGATTGGAAAAGATGTAAAATAAGCAGATACGTTTTCTAAAACTAAACTTATCATTTCAGTTTTATTCTCTGGGCAAAAAAAAAAAAAAAAAATCAATTAAATTCATGTGTTTGCAATCTTTATATATATATACATATATATGCTTTATAATGCGTAAGAGAATTCGGCAGATTTTTAGAACATTTACTTGATTGATTTATTTTCTTTGAATCATCTTTGAACTAACAGACTATTCCGCTTTGTCCACTTTCTGTCAAAGTGAAATCGTAATAGCCATATACAAGTAAAATGTTTTTAAAATGTTAATGCTCCAGTACTGGTTTTTATGATTACAGAAGTTCTCAGGATTTACTTGTGGCTACTCTTAGAAATAAGCCAGACATTTGAGTTAATACATATTCTTTGAAGCTACATTTTATTCAACTCATTCTACTGTACCTCATTATTCTACTGTATGTGAAACACGGATGGTGTTCATTTCATTCTTAAATGAGTTAGTAAGACTTTATTTGGTATCATTACAATGGCTACATTTTCTTAGCTTGAGTTTGATTCAGGGACAAGAGTGGCATGTAAGCTTATTCTGTTATTAAGTATTTAACAGATTTCTCAACCAACCACATGGAGCTGCTAGCAGGCACTTGATATGGCATTATGAACTTTATATACAATATCATATTTATTTTTATTCTCACAGTCTTTTTAAGTTGACGTCAACAACTTCATTTCTTTTCAGCTGCAAAAATTGAAATTTAGAAAGTATTAGTAACCTGCATCACATCTCACACAGCCAAAGTACCAAAGCTTGGATTCAAATACCAGAACCATCTGAATCTAAACGATATTTTTATCCACTCACTATGCCCTGCTCCAGAAAATGGACACACATACAAGAGTCAAAAAGAAAGATGACCTCTCAAGAAAATCTCAGTCATGAACCCTAAATTCAGAAACCCTGCTCTAAATTAAAGAGAAAGTTAAAGGAAACCTTGAGATTTCTTCTGGGTTCGCCACCATATTTTACAGGAAAAGGAAAGGACAGGAAATAGGAAACTGGGACAGAAACTTAGTCTTAGAAATTATCATTTTTTTTTTAGCTAGAGAAGATGTTGGTAACTTTTTCTTAAGCCGTATAGTAAATATTTTAATGTCTGTGGATCAAGATGTAGTCTCTGTTGGAAGTACTCAGTTGTGCTGTTTTAGGTGAAAGCAGACATAAACAAGAGGAAAAGAATGAGTGTGACCAGATTTAACCTGCAGTGGTTCCCACTAGCTATGTTTGAGTAGAGCATACAACATACTGTATTTTATAGGACCCCGGGTTTTGTAATCAGAATACAGGAGCAGGTGCAGGACGAAAGTCATTGTTATAGACTGACTGCTTACTCTACTCTCTGTTACAGTCTCTCAGTCATTATATATTAATATATTGTATCAAGAATAAGGGCTTCTTAAGGGAGCTGTGTTACCATCATCAGAGATCATACTACGACAACTAAGTCTACTCTGGTGAGGAAGATAAGTATCAGTTACTAGATGGTAAATGTAGAGCTTCTCGGATACTAACAGTATAATATTTAGTGTGAGTGCTGGGTAGTGACAAGTTCTGGAAGAAATTAGTCACACAGTTGCAAGGCTCATTATTAGATTTTTGGAAGGAAGGATAACATAAATGTTCAAGTAAAGAATTCCACAAGGAGATGTAGAAACGTTAGTGGAAATATTAGAAATTATACTGTGAAATGGTGTTTGACAGTAGGGTTTTAAAATGGTCAACATGCAGCCAGTAGAGAAAAAAACAAACAAAAAGTTGAAAAAGATGTGAGAGCCGAAAATGGCAAGTGAAGATGACCATTCTTTTTAATGTAAAAATGTTGTTATATAAAATAGACATTTTGCATAATTCACTTTGAATGAAGCATCTTAAGAAAAAATGCATATGTTTAGTCTTTTCCACCTCCAAATGTAGGTCAAGAATAAAGTATTTGGCGATGGGAGGGTAGGAGAGATGGGATAACTATTGCATAAAATTTACACATGCAAGAATGTTAATGGGATAAAACTATTACACAACAGCAGTCTCTTGTTGCTTCACCAAATCTGATCCTGACTTTACCCATTTTCGTGGCCTCCTCCTCTTTTTCACCCAATCAGATCTTTGGTCCAATGATTGTGAATGTTTTACAGGTTTCTCATTAGACTTAATTAGTTTCCCTCAAAGTTATGAATACTACCCAGGCATCTTCTGTATTATTTGGACCCATAAAGCAAAAAGGAAGCCACATCTCTAATGTCTTTCTGGTTTGTCATTAATATAAACAAAATATTCAGAACTATTTTTTTAGTAGGGGTTGAGATGTTCAAGAACATAGAGATATTTCCATTTTATCTAAAGGAAAAAATGTGTCTGCTATATAATACTAAAGATAGAACTTAATTGAGTCTATCTGATGATGATGAAGAAACAATGCAACATTTCAGATGATTTAACTGCATGCTTTGTGCTTAGCCTTTTTCCCTCAGCACCCTGTGGATTTCTTCTACAGCCATTCCCGTCTTTGAAGTCAGTGGGAGCTCTGAGCCTAGAAAAGTCACCCAGAGTACAGAAGTGCACAAGGACAAGTCTATTTGACTTTGTGTCCTCACAAGGATCATGGACTGGTCAAATTAGTAAGCAGGAGGAAAAAAAAAAAAAAAAAAAATCCTAACCTTAGCCAAATGCAAAACAAGCATTTTTCTTCTTTTTTTTTTTTTGAAGTTCAATGTTGTTTCCTTTACTTTTTTTTACATTTTGTGTTTTTACCTTTGCCCTTCCTGTTTCCAACAGTGATTAGAAGTACTGAAAACTCTTCAGAAAGTATGTTCTGTTGATATTTCTAACAGGGACTGGAGCAAAAAGTATGACTTATGAACCTCTGCCCCTTTGATGCGCTATCACGAAAGCTGGGAGTGCAAAGTGTGAATGTCTCAAGCTTACATTAGCTCTCAAGGGATTGCCAAGACCAAGCGGTCATTGACGGGATTTCAAAAGATGAATAACCAAGCAGACTCCTTTAGTATGCATTAGCACTAATAATTAGTAGGGGTCTTTACCCATGCTTTTCTTAAGGCAGAAAAATTTAATGTCTTCCCTTAATCATGTATGATTTTCAACAAGTATCATTTATTAAAATATTTTAAATCCTTAAATAAGAAAGATATTTTATAAATCCTTACCATATGGCCTGTCACTACCTGTTAATAAGCTGTTAGTATTTATTAAACATACAATTACTGCCTTATTAAAATAAAAGTTAATGATAATTGGAGATAGTTAATTTAATGTATTACTACTTTGGCTAGTTAATATCAGCCCCTCCCATGCGTTCCAATAGATGAATAAGAAATTTAATTACTGTACATTAAAATTTTCTGGACAGTTTACTTTTATTGCGCTATAGGATTTACTTTCTCTTTTAATCTTCTTTGACTTTCCTAAACCTATATCAATTTACTTGGTAATTTTTCAGTCACATAAGCACAGGATATTTTCCTTGGCTATGCAGTCAAGGAAAACACCTGGTGAATAGTGAACTGATCGGTGGATTTTGATGGGGTTCGATTAAATTTATTTTAATTCAATAGATGTTAATTGAACGTTGTTTACATGTAAGAAACTATGCTAAACATTTTGGGGATAGAGAAAGAGACCTGTGGCCGGGCGCGGTGGCTCAAGCCTGTAATCCCAGCACTTTGGGAGGCTGAGACGGGCGGATCACAAGGTCAGGAGATCGAGACCATCCTGGCTAACATGGTGAAACCCCGTCTCTACTAAAAATACAAAAAACTAGCCGGGCGAGGTGGCGGGCGCCTGTAGTCCCAGCTACTCCGGAGGCTGAGGCAGGAGAATGGCGTGAACCCGGGAGGCGGAGCTTGCAGTGAGCTGAGACCCGGCCACTGCACTCCAGCCTGGGCGACAGAGCGAGACTCTGTCTCAAAAAAAAAAAAAAAAAAAAAAAAAAAAAAAAAAAGAGAAAGAGACCTGCAAGGAACCAGTCAACTTTTCTGGTTTGCTCAGACCTCATGCATACATGGATACAGAACTGTCCGTGCTAAAACAGAAAATTCCAGGCAAACCAGGATTAATTTTTTACCCTGGAAGCCTATTCTTGGGACACTTACCTCAAGGAGAAAAAAAAAATACAGGAATATAGAATGTATACCGTAACATCAATTTTTACTGAATGGCCCAGGTATACATTACTTCTGAGTAAGTAGTCAGGTAGATACTGCTACAGCCGTTTTGTCAATATTGATGACAATAATCATATTTTGACTTTATGTTTTAATGCAAAACCATATAAAAATATGATAATGATGATACTCTTCTGAGAATTCTGAAATGCTCAGTAGCTGAAAAAGTTGCACTGCGTTTTCCTTCTCTGTAATTTCTTGGTGCAGAAAATTATAAACATTAAGAAAACTTGAGTTACGTCTTTACTGCCTAGTGCTTTATGTTGTTTAGAGCATTTCCTTATTTAATTCTTTAGTGATTCTGCAGGTTATACATGAATTAATTCATTCAACAACAAAACCACAAGACAGGTCCAATTTTTTATTTCCATTTTACATATAGGAATGCTGAGGCTTAGGAAAATTACGTAATTTGTCCAAGGTCAAACATGGAAATCACAGCCAGGATTTTAACTTGAGCAGTCTAGCTTTAAAGCCTAAGTTCTTAACCATAATATTCCTGCCTTCCTGAGGCAGTGCTCGACTTTGACATTACAGTAATTATTCCCCAATTGAATTAGAACCTCATCAACAATAGGGTTATCTCATCCCTATATCTAGAACTAGCACAGCAAACTAGTTACAGGAGGGAGCTAACTTTACTAACTTTTAGCCTGATTATCTTTCTGTTATCCCACAGTATTTCTTTAAAAAAAAGGTTTGCTTTTTCTTACACCAAGTGTAATATTAAGCCACATAACAGCATGTTATTTATCCATTCACTAGATTATGGACAAAGTAGCATTGGGGAATAAAAAAGGACTTTTGGAAAATATCACTTTCTTGGCATTGATAATGTGGCAGGGGGGAGGAAGGGTTTGTTTTGATTCATTTTATTTTAGATTTAAATTTTTTTGAAAGCTGTGGTGTATAGAAATAAGTTTCATCTAAACAAAGCAAAATAAATAAATAAAGGGTTGTCATGCCAGTTGAAGCAGGTGGGCAAGATTTAGGCTTCCAATGATGTCCCTGTTTCTTTTTATTACCCGGAAGGTAGAAAGACCTAGAGTTCTGACCAGCATGGCTTAGGAACCATCCCTATAAATTCTAGAGACATAACATCTGGGGTCCCATCTCAGTGAAATAATGAAGAAAGAGCTCACAGATCTGACAGGATTTGATTTAGGGATTAAAGCATAGCAGTCTTTCATTAATTCCATATAGGACAGTCATTTTATTGTGTGTGGATGGCCAGCAATCAAAGCCATTGAACAGAATCAGGACATATGCATTGAATAATCATGACAGAGATAAAAGGGTGGGAGATTATAGACAACTGGCAGGTGACATCATGCTTTATGGATTTCTTGCCAAAGAATATTCACTATAAACAGTAAACCAGAGGGAGAACGCTTGGTTAGTTCTCGAAATAGGCACAACACACGTGAAAGTTGGTTTGCAAAGAGATGTAAATGATGATCACATTTCAAGTCTGCTCAACTCTAAGACACTTGACATAGATACTTGTCTTGATCAACTCCTAGATACTTGACATAGACCTTTGAACTATAAGAAAAAAAGAGAATTGAAACATTTGATTTTATTATCTTAAAAAATTGTGTGGTTCATTCAAAGCACTTGGTATGACTACATGAGAATTCACATAAATGTATAAAAAGACAAAATAATACAAGATCTTGTTAAGTGACAGGGCATCTTGATGATGTCTGCAGACTTCTATGAGTTGTCAGCAGCAAGTAATAATGTGACACAGACACTTGTAAAATAACCACTTTATTTAAGTAACAAAGTCCCCATTGAAGACTCTAAATGAGTTCAGCATGTATCATCCAAATCCCAATTTATGTCTCTGGTTATTATCCAATCATAGCTACCAGAGTAGATAACATCAAGGTTTTTAGGACAGTATAATTATTTTTTATTGAGTTATATTTCTTAACATTAAAAAGATTAAAATTAAGTAGGAAAATGTTTAAAATAATTTAATCTGGGATATTTATATTTGGATTTTAGAATATTCTGTATATATTTGGTGATTTCAGGATAAATCTTATAATTCTGTTTTTAATAATGAACAATCTGATATCAGTTTTATGTTGAAGTCTAATAATGTGTGCATATATACAAACATGACTTAAGAGAACATCAAATTATTCATATCATATAAATTCATAAAATTCACTTAAGTACTTGAGATAATCTACTTTCAATTAGATAATGTAAATATTTAATAAGAA
This sequence comes from Macaca fascicularis, assembly GCF_037993035.2. NCBI lineage: Eukaryota > Metazoa > Chordata > Mammalia > Primates > Cercopithecidae > Macaca > Macaca fascicularis. The sequence continues at coordinate 152,560,750 of NC_088381.1, forward strand.
AAAAGAAGGAAAACATTCTAGTAAGCCAGTTTAAAATGCTGACATTTATATTTACATATGTTTATAAATAAAACAAACACTTATCAAGGACTCTTAAAAGTTATTAACATTTGCAAGACTTAATAATAAAACTTTTAAAAAATGATTGGATTTAGGATGTTCAATTTTAACAAATTTTATATTAAATAATTAAAGTGTTTATGAACAGAAAACCACCATTGAGGTAATCAAAACTCACACTGACATTAGGGAAATGAAATACCTTCTCTAAAAATATAAGTGCCTTCTACAGTACTTAGTACTTATGGAACAACTTCAGGAGATGCAGAGATGGCTATATTGAAAATATAAAAATAACAGCTGGGCATGGTGTTGGGCACCTGTAGTCCTAACTACTCAGGAGACTGAGACACAGAATCACTTGACCCCAGGGGTTCAAGGTTACAGTGAACTATAATCCTGCTACTGTACTCCAGCCTGTGTGAAAAAGACCCAGTCTCTAACAGTAATAAAATATTAAATATAAATAAGAATATTTAAAAATATAAAGCTATTCTGTGATTTAAGACTCCATGAAAACTAAGTAAAGGTTGAGTATTTGCAGATTTCATGTGTCTCTATGCATGGCAATTTTTCAAGTATCTTCTTCTTTGAACAACTAAGAGCTGGAATTATGAGGGGAGTCAGGATGAATACAGTTGCTTGGAAGAAGTTTCCATGGCTTAATGGACCACTTCACACACTGCATAACAAACGCCCTTGTCTGTTTTTCACAATTCTCATGCCACCTCTAAAAACAAAGTGATTGAGATATTTCACACTGTAATTAACAAGTGGATGATGATTCCAGCTTTAATTTCATTTGATTGAACAGTTATGGTGCTCGTGATTGAAAGTAAGCGTGGGCCATATAGTTAACACTAGATTAGCATTGCATGCCACTTGAGGAGTGAACTGGGAGGGAGGGACTAGTGTCTGGCTGCTTATATTACAATCATCCATTACTCCTCAAGACTGCCAAGAGAGTAGCAGTTCTAGGATACTGTGAATGATTGAATAATCGTCTATCATTCTTAGAAAGATTCATAAAGGAGATATTTGCGGCTGACTTTATTAAGCAGCCATGTACCCTACATGGCCTAATAGTATAATTTGACAACCAAATTTGAAAGTCATTTTGTTTCCTAAATAGTGTGGACCTCTCTGGAGGCAAACAAATCCTACATGCTCGTAGCTACCACAGAGGCAAAAGTACTCATTAGTGAGAACCACATCAAGGCAACCATTGGGGGTTTTCTTGAAAATGAAACATTTGCGGCCAGTTGACATTGCAGAAGGTTAGGTTGAGCAAACTGTATCAAGAGAGAAGTGTTTGCTGACAGTTTGACAAAAGGACACGTTGCTTTTGCTTTACCAGAGGAGAGGTTAGGCGTTACAGCACCACTCCCAATGAGACCATGGGGTATTGCATAGCTATCCATTCACAGCTTTCACAGTGATGAATGAGGTCTTAGCAGATGCCTTGCAGAGAGGGTTAGAAAGAAATAGATTCCTCATATGTCTGCCCTTTTCCCCTCAGATTGGGCGAGGCAGATGATTAGAGAAAGTAGAGTCTGGGTAGTTTAATAAAACCCATCTGCTTTAGCTTTTAATAGAAAAGGCTTTTAGAAGCTCTTGAAAAGTAAAGCAATTTAATTGTAAAAAATCATATATACATGCTACATATGACATATATGTATCATGTATATGACACATACACACACACACATAGCAAAATATATATTTATGTTTTCCAAGGATAAAACTTTCATTGCCTTTTTGCCTGCAGTCCCAGTTGAATGGATATAGAGTTTTTCCTACATCCAACATGCGCTCCTGACTACACAGTTATGACATTAATAGATAGTTGTGTTGATTAAACATAGAGGAAGCTGAAACAATGCAGTACCAAACCACTTTAAGTTGCTAAACAGCAAGAGGAATTTTATAACAAAAGGTAATTTACTGAAAATACCTGATGTACTGGATGTGTAAGGTACCAAAATCCTAATGACTGCTTCCTTTCTCACAATGCCTCCAGTACCAGCTCTCATGGAAGATCTCACTGAGGCAGCTGAAAATCGAAACCAAAAAAGAGAGAAGTCATTTCTGCAACCTATTCACTTCAAAACTTATGGATGATATTTGAAAAAGATTTTATTTTATAGATACTTGCTTGGAGATGTTTACTGCATCTGCTGTATTTTTTTGTTTGAAGGATGGTTGTATCAAAATTAAGTTAAAAATATTTTCATATGTGTTGAGCATTTTGTATATTAAAAACCTAGGTAAATATGTATATATCATCGATGTATGTATGTATATATCTGCTCAGGAAAGAATGAAACATGCAGAGAAACACTGGTAAAATTAAGTGAAAACATTAATTTTGTTGAATACTTTCATACTGGAACTTTAGAGTGCTCAGTACTTGGTGATATTCGCTAAATAGTTAACAACAGGGCACATTGCTTCCAGACAACCAAAACTTATAAAGAGGGTGAGGAAGGGCTGGTATATTGTAAATAAATTGAAATTTGAGGGACTAGCTTCTAAAACAATTTTCATTGTATTAAATTAATTTTATTGAATATATTATGTATGTAATAAAAGCATGTTATGAAAAATATCCAATTCTACAAAAATCAGAGCAAACATTTTTAAATATTTATGAAGAATAACTATTAGCCTAGCCTAGTAGTTATATAATTTATAAAGAAATAATTATTTTAAACTGTTTACACAGGATGCTTCTCTTCTTCATAAAGAAACACCTCCTAGCTTCAGTTTTTTAATATCAACTGTCATGGACTTTAATGAATATGATATAGCTTGTTTAAAAAAAAAAAAAACAGAACTCCCATGATTATAAAAAATTTAGGAGCCTTAGTTTAGAACCATAGCTCTCAAACTTTAGAATGTACCTGAAGGGCTTTGTAAAGCAGACTGCTGGGTTCTGTCCCCGGAGTTTCTGATATGACTTTTTAAGAAGTTTCCATGTGATGCTGGTAACTGCGGTCTGGGGATACCTATGAGAACCACAGGTTTATACTATCAACTTAGTCTTCCAGTGAAAATCCATGGCTGCTGGTGAAAACAAAAATGTGAAATGATGAGGTAAGTCAATCATTAGAAAAAGGAGAATGTGCTTTCTTCTTTTGAAAAAGTGGTGATGTGTGTGTGTGTTTTTTTTTTTTTTTATCCTTCTTCTTCTTCTTCTTCTTCCTCTTCTTCTTCTTCTTCTTCTTCTTCTTCTTCTTCTTCTTCTTCTTCTTCTTCTTCTTCTTCTTCTTCTTCTTCTTCTTCTTCTTCTTCTTCAGATTGTCTGGAAAACCAAAGAGGAACCAGATAATTGAAGGAGGAAACATGAATAGGCAATTTAACTCTATTATAGCAGTTTGAACTTGACCGCAAAAGAATGTTCTAAATATTTCTCAGCCTTCTGAAGTCTTGAGGCATCCTTTTATTCCTTTTCTGTAGCTTCCTGAAGTGCTACTTCATGGTATTTTATATTGTTGTTTTATTCTTTATAATTTTGTGTATTTTTGTACTATTACTCTGTAACAGAATAAGCTTTATCATCACAATAAGCATTATTGTAGTGATGTACCATTTTGCAAAGGCCCTTTCTTTCTTTACGGAAACATGACTTGTCTACAGTTATTGAGATATCCCCAGCTCTCTAAGCTATTTATATTACAAATTTATATAGACCTTAAGGGTTGTGGCTTTCCCCATTCAATCATGTCTGGAATCTCAAGGAATTGCCCACAATTGCTTTGACTCTGTGGGCTTAGCCATTCTTGCAGCTTTATGACCTAGAACACCAACAGTAGGCATCATGCGTGGGTAACAAGAACATGCTTTCACACCTGGTCCACAAACCAATTTAAATGTGTTTCCTTAATGAGAGCAAGAACTGCCTGTTTGTGTTTGCTCTTTAACTGCACCTGAACTCAGGCTACCTCAAAACAATAGAGTAATTTTCTGGAACCCTGCACTCCTAATCCAGTTCTCACAATACTATTAACAATCATGAGGAAAGTAAACACAAGAAAATGGGAATCCTCATCAATGTCATGGCATCATTTTTATATAATCCTTTCATTTAAAAAATTGTGTTTTCCATGTTCTTGTTGGCAGCAAGTTGATTTACAAATGCTAGCCAGTGGCTAATGTGTAGCCTTGGAAATGTCTCTCAACTTCTTAGGGACTTAGTTTCCTTCAATGGATGAATCTAAATACACTCTCAAAGGTTTTCAGCTTTCAATTGGAGGAGCTCTCAAATAGGGAGAGTCTGTGGTGCCAAGTAAAAGCAGTTGTTACAATCACAGTTAGAGTTTAACAACTCTTTTAGTTTAAGGTCGTTTTTTTGTCCTCCTTTAGCACTGAACACAAGCACATTAGATGCAAACCACAATATAGAAGCAATGCATAGAAAGAAAAAGTATCAGCCTGTAAAGAAGTCCACTTACTTTTACTTTATACAATATCTCACTGGCTGCTTTAAAAATATTGCCTAAGCCAGTTTGAGGACATTGTGAAAGATGCTAAGGTCTTCCTGACCTTTGCACATTTTACTCCTAACAAGAAAACAAAATAATGCTATTGTTTTTGCATCAGAAAATTTATTTTCAACAAGAACGCCTTCAAACTTCCCCCTAAATATACATTTTTTTTAAATGCTAGCAAATGGTCATTTCAAATATATGTGTTTTATTGTGGTAGCTGTCCGTCTGTTTTCCCCTTGCTGTCTCTTGTTTTGGTCTTTTGATAGGAGTAGAGGCTCAGCAGTCCCAGTCACTTAATGGAAGTGAATGGCATTTTGAGAGACCCAAAATTTTCATCATTGAATCTATTTAGGGAGGCTGCACAGAGCCATTCTTCGTCTAATCTCCTACTGATTTTCAATGCAAATACTGCCAGCTTTGCTCATGGCCACAGGATTTAGTTACGCACTTGACTGAAAACCATGTCAATGCAAATTCAGAGGATAAACCAGCATGCAAATCCCCAAGGCTTCAGCAAGTTACAATTCAGCCACAGTATTAGCAAAACAAGATAGCAATTATGAAAGGAATCAGCTGAAAGGTTATTTTTAATTTAAAGTTTTTGCATCTTTACAGCTGAGAAAAATGAAACCCTGCCTATTCTTTCTTGTAAAACCCACCGGTAGAAACCAAAAGACATATGGTACATTATCACAGCCATGTTCTAGTATGAGTCACACACACACACGCACACACACACATATGTACACTCACACAAACTGCTTCAAGAAGGCAAGAGAGATTTCTGATGAGGTTAAATTGTTCTATTTTCTTCCAGTGTTTATTACTGATATTTCAGAGACCAAAATACAATTAGCATCCATTAAAATCATCATATTAGAAAATATCAGCCCTGAGCAATTTGCCCTCATTTCTAAGCTCTTATCTCTGGTCTCACCATTCCTGTTTGATCTTACTTCCGGGTGCTATTGCTGAGCTATCTTTTGCTAAGATGGGTAAAGGAAGTTGCTGAGGTATCTTTTGCTAAGATGGGTAAAGGAAGTTGCCGAGGTATCTTTTGCTAAGATGGGTAAAGGAATCCTTTCATCACAGTACAAGGATCTACGTTGTGCTCAGAAAATTCCAATTTGAATTTATGACTGCTGGAGCTATTTCATTTATTTAAAGTCTAGAAATATTAAAGCCATTCTATAATGTACTGTCTCTAAAAAGGCATCAACCATCTCTGTTCGTGATACCCTGCATTTCTCCTGAGTCAGGGGCAGAAAATGCATGTTCCTTTTGCAGTATTTTCAGGAGTCAAGAAGAGCAGGCACAATTTGGAAAAGATGACAGGGGAACTGTGTGGTCAAATTTGAGAATGACTGTAGTTAACAAAAGCAAATAGCACACTTGAGAACTCAGGGCAAACCTGAGTCTCAGGGTCAGGGTTAGAGTCCAGGGTTTCCTCCTAACCTGTTGGGTGAACTGGACAAGTTACTAAGCTTCCCAGCTTTCCAATGTTGTCTCATGAATGTCAACCCCTTCCTTCTCAAAGTGTGGTCTGTGATCCAGCAACATCGACATCACTCAGGAGCTTGTTAGAGAATTGTAGAATCTTACACCAGCCCACCGCCAAACCACTGAATCAAAACTTACCTTTTAGCAAGGTCCTCAGGCAATTTGTATGACTGTTAAAATTTGACAATCACTGGTATGTAATACAATAGGTCTTCTGTAAGTGGTAATTTCATTCATTTATTGAGTGTCTACTACTTCCAGGATTCCCAGTGGACATAATAAAAAATGGAAACTAACATTGACCTTTGTTCTCATGATAGGTGAAACAGACTTGAAACTCACAAATGAAAGTCTATTTGAAGATTGACAAGAGTGCCCTGAAGATCTTGAAAGAGGCCTTATGATTACAAGAAAATTGACCTGGACGGGGGTGTTAAAGAAAATGTGTTACTAAAATGTGTCCAGAACTGTGTTCAGGAAGACATTTGTCATTTCTCCTTACTCAGAACATTTCAGTTTTAACAACTTAAGTGTTAACCAATCTTATACTTCTGAATATATGTTAGTTTTTCTTAGGATTATACACTCTTTTTCTCTTCTTTGACATCCAATCTTGGACTTCCAAACAACTATGTGTCTGCATTAATTCAGCAGACATAAATCCCTCACTTTTCTTCCTCGGTGGGGGTTCTCTCCAAAAGGGTATTTAGCCTGGTAGGGGACATGTATCTTGTTACTAGTTCAGACAACAACTGGAGCGTCGGCTGCTACTCATGGCATCTTGAAAGGTCAAGCTCCCTCTCTGGACACGTTACATTATAGTAATTACTTTCCCTTGGTTTCTCTCCCTGTAAGTACTATTCTCAGGCTCCACTGATTCCTGACCTGCCCACCCAAGCCTGCTGGTTCCTGAGTTACCATATTAAGAGTAACAGAACCGCCACACTAAATGTAACAAATCGAGACCTGGAGTAACCAGACATCCAGAATCAAAAACAGAAAAGAAGTCCCAAACCCAATTCTGTCCATTAGCTGCGATAGTTGGGTGCAGAAGTAGTCAGTATAGAACAAAGACAAGCACTTACGAATTCTAATTGCCATACCATAGAATATGCCTTCTAGAAATATTTTATTATAATTAACTCATATTTATCAAAAATCCTGTTTCACTGATGCTTATTCATCTTGTTCAGCAAAGTTACTTTTAAATATAAATCTGACTGTCTTACTCTCCCCTCCTTAAAGTGTGTTGACGATTCCCCAGAAAGTCACTTTCACGAAGTTCAATTTCCTACACGTCCCTTCATTTCCTATGGCCTTTTCAACTGGTACTCTACTCCCCTACCATTTCAAAGACAAAGATTTTCAAACATGCCTTACTCTCTCAGGCATCTGAGCTTCTTGTCGTTTTCGTTATTTGATTGGAAATCTTATTATCATTCCATTCTCCTGGAAGAGTCTCCTTTTTCATTCTGTAGCTACTCATATTTCCTTGATGAGGCCTGTCCTGACTTCCTGTGTGGAACGGAGCAATTCAAAATTCCCCCAAAATCACTTTCTTTATCTATTTTGCTGCATCATGTTTTTACTACACAGATATTTGGGATTCTGCATCCATTTTCATATCATATTGTGATGTCAAGAGAAGAGACTGTTGCTTTGTATTCCCAGAGTCTAATACAGTATCTGAAGCACAGTGTACCCTCGGGGTAAATGTATTTATAACAAAATCAAGCAGAAAAAATTGTGTACGCTTTCATAAATAAATGAATGCATGCACAGGGGTCATAGGCTATTTCCACCCATAATTGAAAGCAGAACAAAATTAAAAGGCATATCCTTGCACATTGCTTGTTTTGAAATCAATGCTGAAATATCTGCAAAATCAACAAAGAGAATATGCAGAGGGATACGTAAGGCCAGCTCTACTTCTTCTTTCCTGAGTACTGAAATTGTACCATTTGCTTACAATAACCCCCCCAAGTGTACATAGACAATTTTCAAGCATTTCCAATCAAATGTCAGGTCAAGAAAATATTTTTTTTTATTAGTAGAACAACTTTCATGTTTCTCGAAGCAATTTGTAAATATTATCTCATCAAATATACTAGGGCAGACAGGCTGAAAATATTACGCTTATGCTCCAGATGACAGAGGCCAGGATAAGAGCATATGTGAGCATGTGTGTGTGTAAATGTGTGTGTGTGTGTGTTGGGTAAAAATCAGCCTCACTATGCTAGAGTCTGCTCAGTCTGTCTCTCTCAGGTCATTGCTAGTCAATAAAGATCACCACAGACAAGACGATCAGGCTATAATATGGATCAATTATTTAAATTACTCTCCTACTAGCTTTTCACACACTGTGCTCATTCTGTGCAATGCTAGAGACTAGTCAACAGCGAAACTTCTGTCTTCCTTTAAATCTTTATGTCAGTCTCTCTCTTTTTCAATAATGGCTTTCTACAGTACTTCCTGCCTCCAGATTGGGGAAAAACTAAAAAGTATAAGGCATGCACTGTGCTCTCAGAGAATTCATTTGACAGGCTGGCAAAACTTGTTTCGTTTCAGTCATCGTTCCTTTATGCACGACAATAAATACACAGTCTAAAATGCACAAGGAAAATACAAGTGTCAAGAAGGTCTATACTATTGAAGGAAGCACTTTCTCCATGTTCTTAAACCCTTCAATAGCAGGACTGCATCTTAGTTTATCCAACCTAATTTCATGCTACCCTCCAAGGAACTCCAATTACGCTGCTGGCCTCATTTTCTCTCACAGTTTTCATTTCCGTATTAACTCGTGTTCTTTCTCCTACTTAAACTACCTGCACTTTCTACCTTCTCTAATATACTCAAGTTCCACCCATGTTTAAGATACATATTTACCTCTCCGTAATATAAATCTGTTTCCTGGTTATTCTGTTCTATTCCTGAAGGTTTAGTAAATATTATAAAAGTTAGCACATAATTACATATTGATTATATTGTACTCTATTTGTTCCAGGTATGTCCATCTTGTTTCCCCAGGGATGACCTATGTTTTGACTTTTACAAATACCATATCATAAATTAATTTGTGTTCTCCAAAGACTGAACAGTAATAGGGATTCAATAAAAATCCCTTGCTTCAGAGTTGGGGTTAAAGTATTCACTCATTTATTTTTCTTTTGCTTATACAAAACACTCACAGCTCCTTGTCCGTCTTTACTCATTTCTCTATGCCTGGAGCTCAATTTTCCCACTCTTAAACTTGGAAACTCTTAGCCTTCCTTTAAGACCCAGAGCACAGAACTATTTCTTCTTGGTCATTTCCAGATCGATTTGTTTTGCTTTCATGCTTCTATGATACTTTACATAGTACTCTATTTTAATGGTAATTACATTTCCTTATTTTAAGGTTTATAAGATTGTCAAACTCAATACCATCTGTGGTACACTGAAAAATGGTCCCCAAAACATAGCCATCTCCTAAGCTAACTGGGGAAGGAAATAGGTCATTGAAGATTTGATTATAGATCTTGAGATTAGAGTGTTATCCAGGTGAGCTCTAAATGCAATCACATGTATTGTTATAAAAGGGAGGCAGAGGGAGATTTGATACAGACACAGAGAAAAAGGTGATGTATGGATAGAGCAAAGATTTGAAAATACTGTCACCTTTGACGACTGGAGTGATGAAGCTACAAGCCATGGAATGCAGCAGCCACCAGAAACTGAAAGAGGAAAGAAAGGATTCTTTTCAAAGTGTCCAGAGAGAACATTTCAGCCCAGTGATACTAACTTCAGACTTCTGGTCTCCAGAACTAGGAAAGAATAAATTTCTGTTGTTGAAAGTCCCACAATTTGTGGTACTGTGTTACAGTGGCCATAGAAAATGAACTCACCATGTCTCAATTTAATCAATTTATTTATTTATTCATTCATTTATCTGAGACAGAGTCTTATTGTCTTGCCCAGGATGGAGTGTAGTGGTGCAATCACGGCTCACAGCAGCCTGAAAATCCTCAGTTCAAGTGATCCTCCTGCCACAGCCTCCTAAGTAGCTAGAACTACAGGTGTGCACCACCACGCTTGGCTCAATCTATTTCGTATTGTTTGCTGTATGTCCTGCCATTAGCATTATACCTTCCATATAGCAATACATGTTAGGAAATGCTTTCTGAACCCCTACTATGTGCAAGCTGTTATGCTAGTTGCTTGGCGATTTTATCGTAATAAGTATTTTAAAGACTACTTCTGGTATGATGATTTTTTATTGCATATATATATATATGAACTTAAGCTTTTCCTGAGAGTTCAAATTTGAATATCCAACTGCCTATTTGACTTCTCTACTTGTATTTTCAAACAGTGCCTCAAACTTAAATGAAAACATTACTCTTGATACATTATCTGCAGTTGTATTCTCTGTAAACCACAGTTTTGCTCCTCTCTAGGTTACTCTGTTATTAACCAAATGTACAAGCCAAAACTCTTTCTTTCCTCTCCCTGCATATGCAACAGACCTCAACAAATCCTCCTGTTCCTGTCTCAGAATCACATCTCATATTCATTCACTTCTCTCCATCATCACTGCTATTACTTATTTTCACACTCTTAAGAACTATAATGGTCTCTTAACCAATTTCCTTGATCCCACTCTTATCTCTACTATCTATAAATTTTTCTTTATTTATTTTCTAGAGTGTTCTTTTAAAACCATAAACTAGAGCCAGGAATGATAGCATGCACCTGTAGACCCAGTTACTCAGGAGGCTGAGGTGAGAAGATTGCTTTAACCCAGGAGTTTAAGGTTACAGTGAGCTATAATCATGCCACTAAACTCAAACCTGAGCAACACAGAGAGTGTGGCTCTTACATTAAAATATATATATGTGTGTGTGTGTGTGTGTGTGTGTGTGTGTGTATATATTTAAAGGAATCCAGTAGACTTTCTACCTAAAAATATGTGCCTTACTACTGCATTTCAAATAAAACCCCAAATTCTTATTTCATCTCATGAAGCCTATATCTCAGATTTCATTCCCTACCACTTTCTGTTGTGTTGATTATGCTCCAGTATTGTGGATTTATTTTAGATTTTAATTAGTCAAACTCACTTTTACCTATAAGCCTTTACAGATGTTGAAGTCTCTGAATGAAGTGTCATTTCCTCAGGTAAATTTGGTAACTTATTATTGTCATTTAAATTTGAACCATAAGTTACTCAGTCCCTACTATAGCCAATTATAATTCCTTATGCAATAATCTGCACATTTGTTTGTGTATTTTTTTATTGCATCTCACTAATATATAGGTTTCATGAGAGCGAAAAGACCCTATCTGTCTTATTTATCTCTATCTCCAGGGTCTAATTCAGTGTTTGCTACATAATGGTTTCTCAATAAACAGCTGTTGAAAGAATGAAATGCAAAAATAAATCAGCTAATCAATCAACAGCACCCAATCAATAAATGATCGTCAAATTCTAATGTAAAATGTGTTCCCAGGTCACCAGCCTGCCTTATAACAGGGACACACAATAAGATATTAATATAGCATTTCTCTTCCTCAGTTCACAACAGAACTGTGAAAACAGTTGCACAGAAAAGGAGGACCTCTGTATTTCAGGAAGTACCGTCTGCTCATTTTTGCATGTCTCCCAATTCTATTTACATTGGTGTCCACTTATATCATTTCTTTGTGTCCGGTTTATTCTCCAATACTTGAATATTTCTCAGATTGCTGATTACAGACCTCCTACCAATAGTACTACCTGTAGAACACTCTCAAATTTCATCTGTCTTAGACACTGTGTTTTATCTGATTGTTTTCTCAACTCCTGGTGGCACCACCACCACGGCGTCCTTGTGTTTATCCTTTTGAAGACATGACTCTAACATTAACCAAACAATTATCTGCCCCCTTCCAACTCTCTCTCCTGCTGCAAGAAGTCCCTACTCGTATCTCCAGCTTGTGCTGTAGGTCCCCGCCTAACATTCTGAGGATGTCTTGCCTTCCTACTCTGACTACTCACAAAGAGATCAAAGCTAGTACAGTTCTAATGTTTGCTTGCCCTTCTTTGCTCTTCTTCCTCCTTCTCTTTCTACTGAAGTTGTTTTGGGTGGAAATTGAGGATTTGTAGACTTGGCCTAATGCTTGTTTAATTATTTTATTAAAAGATTTTTATTTTTTACCAAAAACTTATTGTCTATACAATTCTTTATTCCCATTTGTTTCCACTTACTACACTCAAATTCTTCAAATCTAAATAAATTATATAGAACAACACAAATAGTAGATACCCAATAAATAGAAGATATTATCATCATCACCATCATTATTATTAAACACAATTAAAAAAGCAAAACCTAATCTTTATTCTAACTTTAAGAAGTCTTCTGATGAATTCTGCAAAATTACAGTGAGTTATCAACGCTTAAAAATCTTTTTACTTGTTCTTCAAGTCTAAAGTCTATAAAGCACCACAACAAGTTGAAAATAGAATATTCTGTCAACCAAAAAATTATTCCTGTACATGTCAAACGTCCGATTTACTTTAATAATTTGATCAATACACCTTTTGAAGTTATGCATACATAGTTTCCTGTGCCATTTAAGCTTGTAGTTTTTGCTTACAGAAGAAGAGTAAGGAAAAAAAAAAAAAAAAAAGAAAGCAGTACCAGCATATGATAGCAATTTTCCTTTGATCATGTCAAAAGTAGGATGTGTATGAAAGATGTGTTCAGTAGTTGATACAGTAAATCCTCTTGCTTTAATTTGTGAATATAGTCTATATTTTATGTCCTCAATATTGTAACACTGAAATACATTAACTTCCTCAACAAAATGTTGACAAAGAGTATCCCAAAATACCATTCAGTATCAATAGTTACACTGATTATTTTTGATTAATACAGAAATTTTCATAACATATATTTGAAAAATTATATGATTGAGTTCTACGCCTTGAAATCTCCAAATTCCAAATAGGACGGGAATCACCTTTTAACTGTGTAAAGATTAGTCTTAGATAAACTATATTAAATAATTATGGATAATGCACATTTATTTGACAATGAAGACAAAATAAATCCGTGGGAGGTAAATAAGTAATTAGCAACAGCAATTATCAGGAACCCCAAAATATAATGAGTTGCAAATCACTATAGAAGGAATTGCCATAAAAATTAGACGATTAGACACATTTCCAAAGAATTTCTTAATGATTCATTTTAGGAATCAACAATCAGCCATTAAGTTAGTATTTAAAGGCTAAAGCTAATCTTCTTCTTATATCCATTTAGTTGGGAGAATCTTAGTTTTTGGACTTTGCCAACTGGGTTGCAGGTACTTACTTTTCTAGGATAGCATGAGGACTTTCTACTAATCCTTTGGAGCATAATGCTGCCAATTACTCAGAACCAAAACTATGACTTATTAGGTCCCGTCTGCTCTTTTTATTTTTTCTCTTTGTTGAGTTGGAGTCTCAGGCTGGAGTGCAATGGCATGATCTCAGCTCACTGAAAACTCCGTCTCCCAGATTCAAGCGATCCTCCTGCCTCAGCCCCCTCTAATCCCAGTAGCTGGGATTACAGGCACGCGTCACCATGCCTGGCTAATTTTTGTATTTTTAGTAGAGACGGTGTTTTGCCATTTGGCCAGGCTGGTCTTGAACTCCTGACCTCAGACGATCCACCCACCTTGACCTCCCAAAGTTCTGGGATTACAGGCACGAGCCACTGCGTCGGGCAGTTAGCTATTTATTATCTTTAAAATGAGTATGGGCAAGCTGATCACCTGACTTGCTGTGGTGACCAGCCACCTAAGTCTGCTCTTATGTTCCCGAAGTCCTCCAGTGTCTTCCATAATCCTATCCACCAAAGAAAGGAAGAACCTGCGATTTTGACAGCTGTGTTATTTGATTAAAGCAAACATACTTTGTTTTTTAAGGATGAGGAATAAAAATAGTTCACATTGCTTTTAAAGGTGAATCAGCCGGCTTACCTGCAAAATGTAGGTGTCCCCTATGCATTGTTCCAGCTGTGGGTTCCCCAAAGTGCTCATCTTTACCCCAACCACTACAACAGAGCCTGTTACACTGCTGGTTGCACAGGGTATCTCTTTAGCCTCACAGGCATCCTGGGTCAGAACGCATTGCAGGGAGGGTTTTGCAGAAAAGCCAGGTGTGAAACTGGGTGATTAGCTGACATGCTGCCAGCAGGGACAGATATGTGGTCCCCACTTGCAGGAAGACTAAATGGTCCATGGCAAGAGCAAATGAAGTGTCATTTTCAAGAAAACCAGATAGAGAACTGGCAAGTACTCTCAGCTGACTAATATTGAATAACACTATCCCCTTTTCCTTATAGTGGTTCTTCCATCAGCCCAATTCCGGAGACTCCCCAGGAGTTAGCACCTCTGGACAATTCCTCTAGTTCAAAATCCTCTACTCTTCTCTTTCTTTTCCAATTTCATTCAGTTTCCTTCTCATATTTTCTCTTTTCCTCTCTACTGAATAATAATAATTAGTAGTAGTAGTAGTAGTAGTAACCCTATTACAACTCACATGAATGGTTATGAGGAGGAGGCTGTTATCTCATAATAAAACACACATAACAGCAACAAAACAAAGCAAAACTACACAGAGCCAAGAGAAACATAAAATCACTGTTTCCCTTCACACAAGGAAAAGGAGACTGAGAGTCAGACTTTGGAAATAATTTAGTCTGGTGTCTCCATCCAAGAAGATAGAGAAGGTGATTACATTTTATCCTGCAAAATGTTGCCACAAGCACAAAAAAGTGACTCTAAATATAGCAAAAAAGAAAGTCAGCAAACAAAAATAAGTGAATTTCTTAAATAATCAAACAAAAAATTGAGTTTTTGCGTTGTGCTGTACCTTTCCAGTCAACGGGTACGCCTGAGTGTGTTTTAAAAAATCATTCATATAAAGTATTAAATCAAATTCTAAGTTTCCACAGCAATGATATTCATGAGGCTACTGATCTCATCATCTAAATATATTTTGATTCTCTAAATCCCGTAGCCAATTCCAAGCTTTCCCTTCTGTTTGTCTGATTAACTTGTCATCCAATTAGTTTTTATTTATTTATTTTCAGTTTCTTGGTACTGATAACAATTTAAATGTATTTGTTTCACAGTTTCTCATAAAAAGTGCACACACAGATTGACTTGAAAGTCCTAAAATGCATTAATTTCATTATCAAATGCTAAAGCTAAATATAAAAGCTATATAGGCAAAATAATAAAATGTGCTCATAAGATCTACAAATATCAAGCTCTACTTTATACTATCATGACAATGTTTTCTCGTTTCTATTTACATAATCTCCAAAAACACAGCCTTTAGATTTTGAAATGTTTGCTTTAGTACTTTATTTGTAATGAAACTTCTAGTGAAATAAAATGATAAATAATAGATAGCTAAGAGAAACAGATTCTGGGGAAGTGATGTCTTATAAGTAAAGCATACAGTTCTTTGCAAGACAGTAAAGAACTTCTCTATGAAATAAGAGTATTGGACTAGATGATGATTTCTGGGTTTTCTTCCAGCTCTTGGGACCTATGATGTTCATTAGGTATATTGTCTTTTTTTTTTTTTTTTTTTTTTTTGCATTTGGTGGTTAGCAGCACCATTCTTTAATGCAGTGTGCTCTATTTTCACCTCTCAACTAATACATCTATAAAAGGATACTGTGTCTGAGTTGCCACAACTTAATGAGTTTCTGTGAAAACACTGCAAATGCAAGATGGTAGTTTTCCTGTCCAAGACACAAACTGCCTCAAGGAAGTGCAACTTAGGGGTTGAAATGTGTAGCCTCAAGTGCCTAACTCAGTTTAAATCTTTATTTTCTCAAAACCACTGAGACTCAGTACCTAACTTGGAAAAGAAGGAGTCAGGTACCAACCTTTTGCGATCATTGGGAGAATGGAATGAAACAGTGTATTCACAGCTCACATTACAAGGCCTTGAATGTTGTAACTATTTAATAAATGCTAGTGATTATTTTTGTACACTCCTGGCATGCATCTGGGTACTGATCATAAAATAAATAATTAAGATAAAATAAAACAGAGAAAAATACCAAAGTTTACTAATTTCTAAGTGTGACCTTTTTCCCAGGGATTGGTCTATCTAACAAAAAAGGAGGTAGGACTAAGTAAAATTAAAGCCCTTTGATTTCAGGGAATTTAAAATTTCCAATAGAGAATACAAATGGGCATAACTTTGAGTCTCAATGTCACAAATGAGTGATTTTCCATCCACCTTTTCCAGCTTTCTGAGTTTTTTAATATGAATGCCTTTTCCCATTGTGTACTGTAGCTGGCTTGTGACGGAGCTGGCACACACCAGCTTGCCAACTGTTAAATTTTCAGGAGTATTATGAGCTGGTTGACAGACTTTTTGTAGCTTGTAATCTATCACAGTGGAAGTATTTACTGCAATCAAGGAAACAACCAATAATGCAAATTATGAGTATTTTTTAGTCCTGGTGTTAGTGTTGAACATATACCAGCATATCCTTTCAAAAGAATGCACTGACCATGAAAAGACAGCGCAAATATTGCTCTGGGAAAAGGGAAATCATGTGTTTTCAGCAGACACGATATGAATGCTTACAGTGGTCCAGGTACTGTACTAGATTCTCAATCAGCTCTTGATCAGACTAAACTACTGATGCAGGATTTTTTTCGGCCACTTTACCAGGCTCGATGCAGGGGATACCGCATTTACTCAGCCTATGTCTGACTCGCACTCTGGCCCATGGCTTTCATGGCTAATGCAACTGTGTGCTTAGCCCCTGGTGGGAGGGAGCATGAGAGCAAGCAAGCACAGGCTCCAGCCACCCACTTCAAGCACCGACAGAGGAGTAAGTTCCTTGTGGGTCCCAGGCCAGACCAGACATATTGTCCCAAAGAGAATGCAGCAGCACCCAGGCAGGGGTGCCTGTGACCTGAAGCCCCAGAGTGGGTGTTACACTGTGCTAATTAGCTCTTTTAGTTCCACCATCCACAGCTGGATGGATGGTGGCATGTTAACAGCTCAATTAGCCCCTTACTCCACTCTGGCCCAGTAAGAACAGCAGGCCAAAGTTATAGCCTTTCTTGGTATCCACGTTCGGTGGGTCCTGAACTCCTGTCCCACACCCAAATAAAATGAGGTCACGCTGACAGTCGAAGAGTAATGAAGGTGGAGAGTTGTATTGACTGATGAAACAGTTCTCAGCAGAGAAGACACAGGAACATCAGGTTGTCTCTCTCCCAAGTCAGTTTGTCTCCCCACGGTGTGACTGAGTCTGGGGTTTTTACAGGCACGGGATGGGGGAGTGCATGCTGATTGGTTTGTGAGTATGAATAAAAAGGTTAAAACAAAGGCACCAGTCAAAGATGGGCTTGGCAGTGGAAAAACAATTTTAGGGAAGAGTAGGTGTATTAGTCCATTCTTACACTGTGGATAAAGACATACCTGAGACTTGGTAATTTATCAAGAAAAAGAGGTTTATGGGGTCAGGTCACAGTTTCATGTGGCTGGGGAGGCCTCACAATCATGATAGAAGCTAAAAGGTACTTCTTACATGGTGGCAGGCAAGAGAGAATGAGAGCCAAGCAAAGGGGGAAACCCCTCATAAAACCATAAATTCTCATGAGACTTATTCACTACCATGAGAACAGCATAGGGAAACCACACTCATGATTCAATTATCTCCCACTGGGTCCTTCCCACAACACATGGGAACTATGGGAGCTACAGTTCAAGATGAGATTTGTCTGGGGACATAGAGCCAAACTCTATCATTCCACCACTGGTCCCTCCCAAATCTCACGTCAACACATTTCAAAAATGATCACGCCTTCCCAACAGTCACCCAAAGTCTAAACTTATTTCAGCATTAACTCAAAAGTCCACAGTTCAAAGTTATTGTTCATTATCATTTTATCAGCATTTTTGTCAAAGCCATTCGAGTCTCTAGGAAATTCCAAAATTTCCCACATCTTCCTGTCTTCTGAACTCTCCAAGTCTCTAGGAAGTTTCAAACTTTGCCACATTTTCCTATCTTTTTCTGAGCCCTCCAAACTGTTCCAACCTCTGCTTGTTAGCCAGTTCCAAAGTCAATTCCACATTTTTGGGTATCTTTACAGCAGCACCCCACTCTACCATATCAATTTACTGTATTAGTTCATTTTCATGCTGCGGATAAAAACATATCCAAGACTGGGTTATTTATAAAGAAAAAGAGGTTTAATGGACTCACAGTTCCATGTGGCTGGAAAGGCCTCACGATCGTGGTGGAAGGTGAAAGGCACATCTTACATGGCAGCAGGCAAAAGAGAATGAGAGACAAGTGAAAGGTAAAACCCCTCATATACCCGTCAGATCTCCTGAGACTTATTAACTACCATGAGAACAGTATAGGGAAAACTGTCCCCATGATTCTATTTTCTCCCCGAGGGTCTCTCTCACAACATGGGGGAATTATGGAAGCTACAATTCAAGATGATATTTGGGTGGGGGCAGAGCCAAACCATATCAGTAGGTATATATAAAATAGGTGAAGGTGGGGAATCAATCAAAGGAAAGCACACCAAACAGGAAGACAAGTTCTCAATCCAGTTCGTAGATTTGATTTGTAGGTTGACCTTTGGGCTATAAACTGTCTTTGGCGTGAAGGTGAGATTTCAGTGGGGACCTGCCCCCATCTGTCTAGGCATTTGTCTGCCTCCTGCCACTATCAATTCCCCCTTCTGAAGAGTTACATCTAATTGTCATTAGGATAGGAATGATGTCCAAGCTTAACTGCTTCCTGTTTTGGGGAAAATGGCTTTCAGATTTGCCTCCAAGACCTATATAAGGGTCCCCAGTGAAACAGAGCTTTCTTCCAAGGCTCCAGTTGCATTAACATTTGAAGTCTGATGACCTCTAAATCAGAAAAAAACAAATTTTACAAGGTTAAGTATATATGGACCAAATATGTGTATATACAAAGAGGAGTAAAAACGGAAAGAATCTAGTGCTGAAGATAACAGAAATAAGAAGTTAAATATACCAATCATTCCGAAAACAGTATTGTGGCCACAGCTGTTTCACTCTGGTCAAAGAAATTGAATCCTGTATGAGTGCAGTTAAACTTTAGGAGAGATAACTGTTTAGGGGAATAGGTACTCCTAAGGGTATTCAGGATTAATGGGTCCTTGGCAAAGATGCCTCATGATGAGGAACAGAATGAAGGTAAGAACAGCAAGCATAGGCAAGACCATAAAGAGGATATCCATGGAAGATTAATTATTGACACCTATCTTTTGTGATTTTTAGCTCGAGGTCCCCAATTTTCTCACATTGGTACTTTGGACGCTCTTCTGGGTTGATGGAGGTAAGTGTGTCAGCTTCCCCGGCCTTTACTCAAGTATAATGAATCCAATAATCAATTCCAGTGACCTTTACTGTTGTAGAAGGAGGAAGAAGTACAGTGTAAGGTCCCTTCCAATCTGGGAATAGAGAGGGAGAAAGAAAAGGGAGTGCCTTTACCAGTACTAGATCCCCTGGGCTGAATAGAGGCGGCCCTAATTCATGGGATTGGGCCTCCAACAGTTTTTTCAGTTCCTATTGGAAGCAGACCAAATAGGTTGTATGTTTAATTAAGTTAGAGGTCTCTTGGTTTAGCAAGAAATCATTGGTGAGAAAGGGTTGTCCTTACATCATTTCAAAGGGACTTAAACTCAGCTTTGAAGGGGTGTCTCTAAAACGTAGTAGGGCTATGGGAAGAAGAGTAGTTCAGGGGAGATGAGTTTCTTGAGACACTTTCCTGAGGTGCCTTTTGATAATATCATTTGTCTTATCTACCTTTCCCAAGGATTGTGGTCTCTAAGCACAATGAAGAAGGCATACAATCTATTGTATGCCTAGTGCCTTTGAGGCCCCCAGGTGACAGTCACTTTGAACAAGGGGTTATCATCACTCTGGAGGTATTTAGGGAGTCCAAAGTGATGAATTAACTCATTGATTAGTACTTTTATCACCTCAGAGGCCTTCTCTGTCTAACATGGAAATGTTCCTACTCAATTAGTGAAGGTATCTACCCATACTAGGAGATACTGGATGCCGCTTGTCTTTGGCAAAGGGGTGAAATCCATTTGCCAGTCTTCCCCTGGGTAGCCTCCCATTCTTTGGATTACAGTGGGGAGAAGCCATTGATTGAGGAGATCACTCTTAAGGAAAATCTTGCAAGCATTAATAATCTGTTTGATCACTTGTAGCAGATTTTTACCTGAGAACAACCTCTGGGCCAATTGATAGGCTTTATACTTACCTAGATGGAAGGCATAGTAAAATATTTCAAGAACTGTCCATTAGCTGGCAGCTGGTAGATGAAGCTTGGCATCCTCCAATTGTTACCATCCTGAGGACTGAAAAATTTATCCCCAAGAGGTGGCCCATTCTATTTCTGCAGGAGAATATTGAGTTTTTATTTATCTTATGGAGCCCTTTCTGATTAGAGGGGCTTCAAGTGGGTCAGAATTCTGGGGCTCTCTTGCCGCTGACTTAGCTGCTTGTTCTGCCAATCTATTTTCTTCAGCTATTTCATCCACCCCTTTTGGTGGTCTTACAATGTATTACTGCCACTTCCCAAAGGAGGAAATCTGAAGATAATAGTCTATTAATTTCCTGATAGTATTTAAAGGGAGACCCATTAGCGGTGAGGAAGCTCCTCTCTTTCCAGATAGTGGCATGGGCCTGGAGGACTAGGAAAATATACTTTGAATAAGTATAAACGTTAACTGCTTTTCCTTTGCTTAGTTCAAGCACCTTCATAAGGGCAATTAACTTGACTAGTTGAACACTTGTGCCCAAGGGGAGAGATGCACTCACAACCATATCATTTAGGGTAACAATTGCATACCCTGCTTTATGGATCCCTTGTTCTACACTGAAACTTCCATCTGTAAAGAAAATTCTTCATCTGGGAGGAAGGTGACTGGATTTAGAGAAGGACAGGTTCTTAACTGCACGGAATATTCCTCTAATAGCAGAGCTTGATATTTGAGGAAGTGGTTGTCCATTAGCCAGAGGCTCCCATTAGAAGACAGGAATCCCGCCACATTATGTGGGGTATAAACAGTTAAGTTATTTCCCACAATTAACTTTGTAGTCTCTGGTACCAGCAAGGCCACCACTACAGCAGTTTGGAGTCAAGAGAAGCATGCTTTAGCTATCCAATCAAGTTCTTTGCTTAGGTAGTCTACAGGTTGCAGGGCTGGACCTTGGGCCTGGGTTAGAACTCCCAGGGCCATTCCCTTCTGTTCTGACACATAAAGATTAAACATTTTCCCTATGGGAAGACTAAGGGCTGATGACTGAAGCAAGGCTTGCTTAACTTGGTCAAATATGTTTTTAGCCTCTGGTTCCCAAATAAGGAAGTGAGTTGTAGCTGCCTGAGTCTTCTTTATTAGGTGATATAAGGGATGAGCTACTTCATCATTCCCAGGTAGTTATAGTCTGCAGAATGCTGTAATGCCCAAGAATCCCCTCAGTTGCTTGAAGGCTTTGGGGAGGGGAAAGGAGGAGATGGGCTTAATTCTTTCTTCACCCAAAGTCCTGGTCCTCTCTGACAAGACTAGACCTAGATACTTCACTGAAGTCTGATAGAGCTGAGCCTGAGATTTTGAGACCTAATATAATCTGTTAACCAGAAAATTAAGAAGAGCCTACTGCCCTCCTGAGAGATTTCTTCAGTTGGGGCACAGAGGAGAATGTAATCTACATACTGTAAAACTTTAACCTGAGAGTAAAGGAACTCAGAGAGGTCTTTGGACAATGCCTGCCCAAACAGGAGGGGGCTGCCTTGGAATCCCTGAGGTAACACTGTCCAGGTTAGCTGGGTGGTCTATTTGGAGGGATCCTCAAATACAAACAAATTTTGGAAGTCATGGGGCAACAGTATGCAGAAAAAGGCATCCTTTAGGTCCAGGGCTGTGAATCATTTAGTTCTCTCAGGAATTTGGCTGAGCAGGTGTATTAGTCTGTTTTACATTGCTGATAAAGACATACCCAAGACTGGTCAATTTACAAAAGAAAGAGGTTTAATTGGACTTACACTTCCACATGGCTGTAGAAGCCTCACAATCATGGTGGAAGGGAAGAAAGAGCCAGTCACATCTTACGTGGATGGCAGCAGGCAAAGAGAGAGTTTGTGTAGGCAAACTCCTGTTTTTTAAAACCATCAGATCTCATGAAACTTGTTCACTATAAAGAGAACTGTGCAAGAAAGACCTGCTGCTATAATTCAATCACCTCCCACTGAGTTCCTCCTATGACATATGGGAATTGTGGGAGTTACAATTCAACATGAGATTTGGGTGGGGACACAGCCGAACCATATCAGCAGGGTATATAGATTGGAAACCACCAGGTTAATTCAAACCACAGCCTCATTAACGAGGCAGAAATTCTGGACCAGTCTCTATTCCCTATTGGGTTCTTGTACGCCCAATATTGGGGTATTATAAAGGCTGTTGCAGGGTTTGAGGATGCCCTGAATCCTCAAGTTATCAATGATGGCTTCTAGTCCTTTCTTAACTTCTGGTTTCAGAAGATATTGTTTCTGGTTAGGAAAGGAAGTGGGATCCTTAAGGTGGATCTAGACCGGCATGGCAGTTGTGGCTTGAACAATTTTCCCTTGAGTTTTCCAAACTTCTGGGTTAATATTGGTCTCTAGTGTGGGGAGAAAAACAGTTTGTCCTGCAGCCATCAAGATGGTGGTTCCCATATGGACCAGAATATCCCTGCCCAGCAGAAAGGTTGGGCTTTCAGGCATGATTACACAGCATGGGTAAACAAGAGGTCTCCCCAACTACAACTAAGGGACTGGGGAAAATATCATTTTAAAGACCTTCCTGAGACACCACTCATGGTCATACTGACAGAGGACAGGGAGAGGAGAACTGAAAGGGCTGCTTCAGGGTCCAGGAGGAGGCTCACTTTCCTACCTTCGATTTTCAGACTCACCCTGGGCTCTTGTACGGTAATGGTGGTCTGGACCACAGTAACTGGGAAGAGGGGCCCTGGGACCCATCAGTTCTGCTGGACCATTTGAGAGATTGGATTTTTGACCTGCATCTCCAGAGACAGTCTACCCTTCAGTGGTCCCCACTGCAGATTGGACAGGGTGGAGGTCGCTTCCTCATGCTGTCTGGACAGTTCTTCCTAAAATGCACTGACTAGCAGTTAATATGTGCATCCCGGAGATTCTGGGGTTGGTGGTCCTGAAAGTCGGCCATAAAGCCTCTGTCTTTTTCTAGTGCACCTCTTTCTCTCTTGGGCCTACTCCCTATCTCAATTGTAAAAGACCAAGGTGACCACTTTCAGGAGGCTCTCTAAAGTACTATGATATGGTTTCACTAAGTCTCCCCATAAATTTTATCTTGAATTTTCATTCCCATAATCCCAACATGTCATGGGAGGGACAAGGTGGAGATAATTGAATCATGAGGGTGGTTTACCCCATCTTGTTCTTGTGATAGATCTCATAAGATCTGATGGTTTTCTAAGGGACTTCTCCCTTTGCTAGGCACTATATTTCCCCTGCTGCCCTCTGAAGAGGTACCTTCCACCATGACTGTAAGTTTCCTGAGGCCTCCCTGGCCATGTAAAACTGTAAGTCAATTAAAACTGTTTCCTTTATAAATTATCCATTCGCAGTTATTTCTTCATAGCAGCATGAAAATGGACTAATACAGTAAATTGGTAACGCAAAGAGTGGGGCATTGCTGTAAAGATACCAAAATATGTGGAAGTGACTTTGGAACTAGATAACAGGCAGAGGTTCGAACAGTCTGTAAGGCTCAGAGAAAGATGGAAATATGTGGGAAAGTTTGAAACTTCCTAAAGAATTATTGAATGGCTTTTAACAATGAAATTAAGGCTGAGGTGGTCTGAGATGGGTCTGAGGAACTTGTTGGGAACTGGAGTAAAAGTAATTCTTGCTATTCAAAGAGACTGCAAGCATTTTGCCCTGCCCTAGAGCTGTGGGGAACTTTGAGCTTCAGATAAATCACTTAGGGTATTTGCTGGAAGAAATTTCTAAGTGGCAAAGCATTCAAGAGGAAACATAGCATAAAAGTTTGGAAAATTTGCAGCCTGACTATGAGATAGAAAAGAAAAACTAATTTTCTAGGGAGAAATTCAGGCCTGTTACAGAAATTTGCATAAGTAGCAATAAGCCAAATGTTAACCACCAAGACCATGAGGAAAATGTCTCCAGGGCATAACAGAGACCTTCACAGCGGCCCCTCCCATCAAAGGTCCTGAGGCCTAGGAGGGAAAAATGACTTTGTGGGCCTAGCTGAGGGCCTCCCTGTCTAGTCCAACCTCATAACATGATGCCCTGTTGGTGCCCTGTAACCCACCTGCTTGACCTACAGCTATGGTTAAAAGGGGTCAACATAACACTCAAGCCATTGCTTTGGAGGCTGCAAGCCCCAAGCCTTGGCAGCTTACACATGGTGTTGGGCCTTCTGGTGCACAAAAGTCAGGAATTGAGGTTTGGAAACCTCTGCCTACATTTCAGAGGATGTATGGAAATGCCTGGATGCCCAGACAGAAGTTTGCTGCAGGGGCAGGGCCCTCATGGAAAACCTCTGCTATGGCAGTGCAGAAGCAAAATGTGGGTTTGGAGCCCCGACACTGAGTCCCCAGGGGGGCACCGTTTAGTGGAGCTGTGAGAAGAGAGACACCATCCTCCAGAATCTATAATGATCGATCCACTGACAGTTTTCAGTGTGCACCTGGAAAAGTCACAGACACTTAGCCCAGTGCCAGCCTGTGAAAGCAGTCAGGAGGGGGCTGTATCCTGCAAAGTCACGGGGCCAGAGCTGCCCAAGACCATGGGAGCCCATCTCTTGCATCAGCATGCCCTGAATGTGAGAAATGAAGTCAAGGAAGACCATTTTAGAACTCTAAGGTTTAATGACTACCCTATTTGATTTCAGATTTATATGGCACATATACCCTCTTTGTTTTGGCTAATTTCTCCCATTTTGAATGGGTGTATTTACCCAATGCTTGTATCCCCATTGTATCTAGGAAGTAACTCACTTCCTCTTGATTTTACAGGCTCATAAGCAGAAGGGACTTGTCTTTTCTTAGATGAGACTTTAGACTTGGACTTTTGAGTTAATGCTGGAATTAGTTAAGACTTTGGGGGACTCTTAGAAGGGCATAGATGTGTTTTGAATTGTGAGGACATGAGATTCGGGAGGGACCAGGGTCAGAATAATATGGTTTGGCTGTGGCCCCACCCAAATCTCATCTTGAATTGCAGTTCCCATAATCCCTACATGTCATGGGATGCTTACATGTCATGGCAGTTTCCCCCATCCCACACTTGTGATAGTGAGTGAGTATTCATGAGATCTAATGGTTTTATAAGGGGCTTCCCCCTTTCCTGGGCACTCATTCTCTCCCTTGCCACCCTGCAAACGGGTGCCTTCCACCATGATTGTAAGTTTTCTGAGGCCTCCCTGGCCATGCAGAGCTGTGAGACAAGGAAAACCCTTTCCTTTATAAATTACCCAGTCTTGGTTATTTCTTCATAGCAGAGTTAGAACAGACTAATACATACTCTCATGTCCCATGGTCTGTTTCTGCATTTTCCTCCTGATATCAGGGGCTGTCTGAGTAATAAACTTATCCTTTAGGATTAGTTGTCCCGCAAGTGATAGAGAGGTGTGCGTTACCAAGTCCCCTCTTAGTCTTCCCAGGAAGGCAGTGGGATTTTCATTAAATCCAGGACTATCACACACAGTTTGGAGTAGTTGAGTTGTTTAGTTGTAGTCCTGTGTAATCCCTCCATTATACATGCCTGAATGTGTTTCCTACTCTATTCTCACATTTAATCTCTGGGATCCCATTTAGGGTCCTCTAATGAGACTGCTACTCTTCCAATTGGATAAGGCTCATCTTCTTCCCCGACACTATACGAGATACAAAGCTCATCTCCTAATCTCTCTGTCAGTTTCAGGACAGCCTGCTTCTCAGTGTTAGTCAGGGTTTGATTCAAAAGTAATATAACTTCTTTCCAGGAAAGTTCAAATACTTGAGTTAAATTCTGGAAAGCCTCTCTATACCTGTCAGGGTTATCTGAAAATTTGCCAAGATCCCCTTTACTTTGCCTTAAGTCCAGTAGAAAGAAGGGTACATGCACCTTACTGGGACCATATTCACCAGACATCTGTTGTAGGGGCAGGAGTGAGACTGGGACCTGTCTAAAATGAGGATTTCTAGAAGGGGGCAAGTGAGAGAGAAAAACTGGATAGGAAGGATGAGGTGGACCTGGAGTAGCAGGGCCAAAGGGAGCTGGTTCTCCTGCTGAAGGAGCCTCTGGGGTTTCTCTAGTTCCCTGGTGTTGCTTCCTGCAGCCTCTCCTGAGATGGCCAATAGAAGGGCTGTATTAATCCTACAGTGTCAGCAAAGGTCTGTGTTACTCTGCAAAGGAAAGAGAGCCTGCACATATGAGACCTTGGACCATATGCTTTCCAATTTACAGAAAAGGGCCAGCTCCAGGATGGTGTCAAACGGTTTTCCTGAGGCCAAGCCAGTCATTTCTGCAAATTACAATTTGGTCAAACTCATGTCCAAAAAATTATGAGGCTTTTTTTTTTTTTCTCCAGAGTCTGAGGGTCAAAGCAGTCCCATTGATTCAGGATACACTCCAAAGGAATGTAGACTAACGATGGTAGGTTACCCATCTGAAAGAGGGGTAAAGATGTGTCCCTTAATTCCTTTCTCCCTTTCAGTGAAAACCCAGGATGTGTGAGGAATAGAAAGAAAGGGAATCCGCCTTTTGTCTTCCATCTTTTTATCCCTAAGTCCCAACAACCTAGTCAGGTACTCTCCATGGATGCCAGTGCGACCTTTACCCATGAAGCACTGAGGCCTAGAAGGCAGGAATTATTTACATTCCCCTACCTGCTGCCTATCTCCTCTGCTGTCAGCAGCTTTTGATGTCCCTAGACCTCATCTATGCCATGAATATGAACATGACTTCCTTCCATGAAGTGGGAACCTAATGAGCAGGAATTAGTCCTACCCACCTATGCTATGCCCCTTGACTTCCATGTTGCCTGCCTTTGGATACCTTAGGTCTAGTTTTCCTTTCTAGGGCTTCAACCCTAATCTTGGAATTGAGCTTGTGACAAAACGGTACCTCAGGAGTATGCATGGGTTTATTTAAATTAAGTCCCAGGTAGCCCTCAGCAAATTTATAGCCAGCAGCCTGTGGGATTGCTCCTCCATTGCTTCCCTATTGTAAGCAGAGTGCTGAAGTGAAGCTGTGGAACCAGGCCCTTCTCAAACAAGTGAGACAAGGGAAATCCCATTAATTGGAGACCTAGCCTAGTGAGATGCTTCCCAAAAAGAGGGGGAGGGAACTCTCACATTGAAAAGTCTCCTGTATTTAAAGGGCTCTGTGAAATCCTGACATGGTGGAAAAAAAGAGGAAAAAAAATTAGCTTTAGTGCAGGGAGGGAAAGGTGCCTGGGGGGAAAAGGCTCTTGCTCTATGCAAATCGATTTTTTCAACAGGGGAAACAAAAAAAAAAAACAAACAAACTTCTTAACTGCTGCATTCTTCCTGCTTCTAAGAATAGATGAAAACCATGTTGTTCTGAATTACATTTTTGAAGACTGGGCCAAGTGCTCATCCTACCCAGTAATATCTATGTAGTCTGCAACAACACTCTTAACATTATAAAAGAAGAGATAGGAGCCATTATAATCCATGAAGGAAGTGGAGGGAAATGTCATAGAAAAGTCTGGGGATCTTGGCCAAAACCATAGTGGGTGGTCGGGAACTGGAGCCAGTCTAGGAGCCTTCAGGCAACACCGAGGTGTGGCCTTGGCCAGATGCCTTCAATTGCCCCAGAACCTTATTCCAATCCCGTGCAACAGCTAGACCTCCGTGAAAGGAAACAAAGCCAAGATTCCCTACCAAAGAGTCACATGGGGGGTGGCAGGGTCCTTCCCCAGCCCCCTGTCCTCTGTAGCTGCTCTGAAAACTAGTTAATCAGAAGTTTGGTTCTTCTTCTGCCTTCAGAGAAAAGTCTGAGGACAAGAAGTCTCATAAAGAAAAGTGAAGAGTCATAGATTCATGTTCTCTCATCCTTCTGATGAATCCCAGACAAGCCTGCAAATGACTAACTGAAACCAATGGAAAAAGAAGGGGCTCAGACAAAAGCAAGCTAGTAAAAAAGCAGAAGAGAGAGCAACCCTATTGAACAGGATATTTCCAAAGTGTTATTCACTGAACTGGCATGAGATGTTAGTAATACCCCTGAGATACATTATCACCAGCTTTCACTACTACCTTGAAATCCCCAGCTTGTAAAAGACTGGTACTGTACTTTAAATATTGTCTTCTCAACTTTGTCATTAAAAATGACAATGTTTTCAATAGATTTAATAAATCACTACTAAATGTCTTTTAGTTTCTTCATACGTATAGTTACTCTGAACTGAATGATTCATTTTCTCTAGCCGAATAGGCACATTGTGAAAATGTCTTCATAGAAACAAAGAGACAATGTGTTGGCAATATTCTTTGTCTCATAATATGAAAGATGATGAAGACTCCTTTTAAAATATTTAAGAGCAAGCAGTTGAGACACACGCTCCCTTCCTAAAGTAACATCAGTTAATTTATTTAAACTGCTTTCATTTGTACTTTGAGTCACAGAGACTGCAGGACAAGCAGTGATCACAATATAGGACATTTCTATAGCCAAAAATAATTGCTTACTTTAGGCCTGAGTCAACTGACATTGTAGAAAAATGACATTATTAAGCAGGAAAACCAGAATATAATAACAAGTATTGCCATTTTTTGGCCAGACAACTTTAAGGTTTTTAGTTACTAAAGTTTCTTGGACACAGTTTTCTGATTTATTAATTCATCCAATAAATATTTATAAAAGGAGAAAGCTAGACAAAATCAGTTTTTGCGTAAGTGGGCTAGTTGTCACTGGAGTAAGATGAACAGCACTTATATGGTGCATGAACAAGCATAGAGTGACACTAAAAAATCTAAATCATCAAATGATTGAGGCTTCTCTTGATGTTTTGATGACTACTCACAAAATATCTCAGCTGGGTATTGGAAATTCCCCAAAAGAGAAAGCACATTTCAGGTTCACAACTCTCTTAGGAAGGATATATAAATATAATTAAGTAATATTGTCTATTTTATTTGTTGTTGTAATTATTTCAATGGTTATTTTATTTCATTTTATTACTTTTGAGACAGAGTCTCCCTAAGTGACCCAGGCTGTAGTGCAGTGGCATGATCTCAGCTCACTGCAACCTCCACTTCCTGGATTCAAGTGATTCTCCTGCCTCAGTCTCCCGAGGAGCTGGGACTACAGGTGTCTGCCACCATGCCTGATTAATGTTTGTATTTTTAGTAGCAACGGGTTTCCCCATGTTGTCCAGGCTCAGGCTGGTCTCAAACTCCTGACCTCCAGTGATCCGCCCACCCCGACCTTCCAAAGTGCTGGGATCACATGTGTGAGCCACCACGCCCAGACAGTTATCATTATTTTTTAGATAAGCCGTTATCATTTATTTTATTTATTTTTATTTTATTTATTTATTTATTTATTTATTTATTTATTTATTTATTTTGAGACGGAGTCTCGCTCTATCGCCCAGGCTGTAGTGCAGTGGCACGATCTCGGCTCAGTGCAAGCTCCACCTCCCAGGTTCACACCATTGTCCTGCCTCAGCCTCTCCAAGTAGCTGGGACTACAGGTGCCCACCACCATGCCGCCTAATTTTTTGTATTTTTAGTAGAGACGTGGTTTCACCGTGATCTCGATCTCCTGACCTTATGATCCGCCCTCCTTGGCCTCCCAAAGTGTCCATTATCATTTAATAACATTTCTGAGGGTATATTTTTTTCTATTTCCTGCTGCCTGGGAATAATAGCATTGTAGTTTTTCTCTTCTTTTTATAGATCATTTCCACGTCCCTTAAAAGTAAAATGGGCAACACAAAGCCTACATTCATTCATTCATTCATTCTTCATTGTGGAAAAGACATGAAATAAAATTTACCATTTTAACCATTTTTCAGTTAATTTTTAACAATTTTCATTTAGCATAATGTCTTCATGTTTTATCCATGTAGTTGCATGTGTCAGAATTTCCTTTTCTGTAAGGCTGAATAATATTTTATGACATGTATATATCATATTTTATTTATCCGTTCAACCATCTATGGTTACTTGTGTTGTTTCTGCCTTTTTGTTAGTGTGAATAATGGTGCTACCAATGTAGGTATTCAAATAACTTTTGAGTTCTTACTTTCAATTTTTTGGCATATGCTTTGAAGTAGAAATGCTGGATTATATGCTAATTCTATGTTTACTTTTTAAGGAAGTACAATACTGTTTTCCACAGTGGATGCATCATCTTACATTTCTATCAGTAATGAGTACGGGTTGCAATTTCTCCACCAACATGTGATTTTCTGTTTTTGTTTGCTAATAGCCACCCTAATTGGTGTGAAGTGGTATCTCATTGTGGTTTTGATTTGCATTTCCCTAATGATTAATGATGTTGAGGATCCTTTTATGTGCTTATTGGTTATTTGTATATCTTTAGAGAAATGTCTTTGCAAGTCTTTTGCTCATGTTTTAAATTAGTGTTTTGTTGTTGTTGTTGTTGTTGAGTTTGTTCATTCATCTCTCCAATCCCTCAAGAATAAACAGGACCTACATTTTAATGACAGAGAAACAAAAGTAAAAGTATTGAAACCTAAATGGCCTTGCTAAGTTATGGTTCAAGAGCTATGGTGACCACCAAGTTTGGAATAACTACCTCTGTTAGGGATGTAAAAGATGCTACATTAAAGAGCAATCATCATTCTGTATCTTACTAGGAATAGTTTGTTTATGAATAGCAAAACAAGGTTGTTTCACAAATATTAAGAAGTAAATGGTTACATGAGTCCAAGAAATTAAAATAATGTCATTGCTATGAAAATAGAAATAGTAATTTGTCACACTACCCTCATTTAAATGAATTTAAATGAACTTTTCTTATTTCTTCAAATTGTCACGCACAAGCCATATGCATTTGAAAAAACCATCAATGATAATGTAAAGAATGTTTTTCATCATTTCAAATGAGAAAGAACAATATATAGATGGAAGTTATCTCTATCCTCAAGATACGGATAAATTCTCTAAAAAAAATGAAGGCTGGTGTACTATCCCATCAGACTAGGTTTTTTTTTTTCCCCTCTTAATTTGGTTTCCAAATGCTAGCATTCCACATATATTAAACAGATGTCACATGAGAAATGATTCTGCAATTTAATAAAGTATGGTGGTTAAACAAAGTTAAAAATATTACATTACTATAAACCCAGAGTTGGCCGGGCGCAGTGGCTCACGCCTGTAATCCCAGCACTTTGGGAGGCCGAGGAGTGCGGATCACGAGGTCAAGAGATTGAGGTCATCCTGCTGACACAGGGAAACCCCGTCTCTACTAAAAATACAAAAATTATCCGGGTGTGGTGGCGGGCGCCTGTAGTTCCAGCTACTCAGAGAAGCTGAGGCAGGAGCATGGAGTGAACCCGGGAGGCGGAGCTTGCAGTGGGCCGAGATGGCACCACCGCACTCCAGCCTGGGTGACAGAGAGAGACTCCGTCTCAAAACAAAACAAAACCTCAGAATTATTAATAAAATAATGTACATTGTATATCTTTGTATATCTTTGTAAAGGAAAGATAGTATGATATAATTTTGAAACGTCTTTCTCTTTGGAATCACATCTTACTAATTTGACTACCCCTTCACCTCTTCATTGTTTGCCTGGCATCTAGTGGGTCCTTAGTCAATGGCCAATGTTATCTGAACAAATGAGTGATATCTAAGCACGAGGAAAGGCAGACAAAGTACTCATATAAGCAAACACATACTAAGAGAATTACTTATTGTGCACCAGAAACAGGTATATTTTCTTGGTGCTAAAAAAGCAAAAACAAACTAACAACAGCAAGAAACCAGAAACATGTCTTTACCAGAATTTGTTTTAGTTGAGAGTAAAAGCTGAAGATTGCTGGGTTTTCTATGGCAAACATCATTGCTTCAATTATTTCCTATCCTTTAACATCAACTGCATCATGAACTGAGGGCAGAGAACTCTTCATTTTAGTTGCAATTGGCTTATTTCACTGAAATATGATAAATGATTATTGTTGTCTTAAGACAAAAAAGCAAACGTTATTAATGAGTAATGAAATAAACTACTCAGACCTTTAAATTGTCCAGGCACCAAATTTGATTCTGTGACTTTCTAATGTAGGAAATTTCAAGAGGTAGGCTAAATTTACTCTGAAACAATGTTTCTTTCTGTTTGTTGTACATTTAATGGCCTTTCATTTCATCTAAAGTCATCCTGTTCCCATGATCTGGAAAACATCTACATAAAGAATCCTGGAGGCTTTTCCTGACATACTGAACTCCAAGAGGGGCATTGAATGCGTCTTCAAGAGCCTTCAACTGCTGCAGACATCACAATGGCCCTGTCAATCTGGAGGTATTTCCACTTCCCTTACACACTGGGCACTTGCTTGTATCATCATCATGCAACTCTCATCTTCCTATTTCCTTCAAGTTTATTTCCTCTGCCTGGAAAACCTCATTTCCATCACTCTCTTTCCTCATTATTTTTCAGATCTCTTTAAGGGCTATCTTCCACGAGAGCATCTATAACAATCCCGTCTTAACAGGTAAGGAGTCCCTCCTATAAATTTCAACAGTACTTTGTTCTTCCTCCATTAAACCACTTATGACATTGCATTTCACACTGCCTGTGCAGTCATCTGTTTCCCCCATTTAGACTTGAAGGGGATTAACATAACTTCCCCCCCGCCGCCTTACCTTTTTACCTGTAGGGTCTAAGACAAAGCTGCTAGATAGCAATTGCTAAAAAATATTTGTTGACAGAATGAATGGATGCATGTAGGCTTGTATTTTGTTAATAAATCATTCTGTACATACATATATATATTCCCTGGTTCAGAAGTAGTGAGCATGTTGGGCAAAATCTCTGGACTTGTAGAACTCATGTTGGGAGAAGGGCAGAAAACAAGTTCACAAATAAATATGTAATATTGTGACAGCTGTTTGTAAATGCTAATAAGAAATTTTTTTTTCTGTAAAGGGGCAAAGAATGACTGAGAGGTGGGTAGGCTATTACAAAATCAAAAAGTAGGCAAATTTTAAATCAAGAGAAACCATGTCTTCATTCAGAAGAACAAAGGGAGTATATTGAAAAATAAATAGGTCACAGTGCAAAGATTTTCTTCGTAAAAGATACTGTGATTACCAAGTTTTATCTGAAAATACATTCACCAATAGTAGTGTTTTGTTTATATTTCTTAGAGGCTATTCGTGATTACGAAGGAAAGGTAAGAAGTAAACAACATATAGAATATATAGACATATATATAGATAAACATAGATATACAATGTAGGTATGGATAGAGACAGTCAAGTAAATGTTAAAATGGTATAATGCTTTTCAATAATAACTCAAAGATAACCACAATCCTACCCTAGAAAGGTGAGCAAACATTGTATTTAGACATCTCCTTAATTAGGCGTAAGCAGAGTTGGGAAGAGCAAGACAGCAAACCAGGGCGAGGTCCCATGCTTGGATCTTATTGCAACAATAAGCAAAACCATAAATCAGTAAATAATTTAAAACAGTGATTTTTATTTATTTGGATTTATGACTTTTCATTTCCAAATTTTGACATATTCTTTACCATAGAAACACCATGAAGCATCTGGTTGTAGTAGCATGGGCTAAGTGCACAGTGATGAGTATAAATAAAATAATGGTCTGATTGTTGGCTTGGCTTGTTTTAGTGGGTGTTCTGAGTATGCAAATTTTTCCTTTCCTCTTGTTACTTAAGGAGCACCTGGGACTCAGTGGTTTTATAATTAACAAAAATGATCAAAGCATTATTTAAAAATTATGTCATCTATCAAGTATTCAAAAGGGACTAGGGGATTATCTTTTTATTCGAGTTACTGAAACTGACTATAAATACTACTTACATATATGACATAACAATTTTATCCAAATAACACCTAATATTAAGGATAGAATTTTTTCATTTATATAACCTAGATATGAGGGAAACAATCTTCATAATAAAATCATCATGTATATGAAAATGAAACAAGCCCACCTTATTATGATCATGCAATAATGATAAACTCACTTTTTATTAATCTTCCACCTGATGCACAGCTATAATTATTAATGCCACAGTATCCTCTCATTTAATAATTGAGGCAGTTGTCATATTTACAAAGATGCCAGGGAAATTCTTGCAACCTTGCTTAGCTTTGACAACTATTCATTTGCTATAAGATTGCTAGCAACACATTAGATACGATTAGATGAAAAATCATTTCCATTTGAATGATGCGATCTTTGTGTTCTTTCTTTATTAAAAACACACAATACACTTGAAATGTACAATTGTATTCAAATGATTATTCATGGAATACAAAGCACTGTTTATGTAAAAAAAAAATCAGTCTCTATTTTTACATCTAAATGTGCTGAAATGTACTGGGATTGAACACATCTGTTGGAAGAGTTAGATACGGACCTTGCAGCATTCTTCTCTTGTCTAAACCAGCTCACTGGCACTTAAAACAGAACTAAATAATCTTGCTTGATTTTCTTTTGTCCCAGGAGGAGGATAACTTCTGATTACCTCTTTGGAGAACAAGCACATTTGTTCTGTCTGCAGCTAGGAAGGGAAGGCTACCCACCATTTGGAAATTGTAATTCAGGTTCATGCTGCAAATACTGAAGAATATGTGAGACACAGAGGTCTAAAGGCTTAGTCACTACATCTGAGAGATGTCTATTCACAAATAATAGAAACAGGATGGAGATATAATGTATCTTCGGAATTGCATAAATGAATTTTTCAAGTAGGTGCAGAAATTAAAATCATTAGGTAAAAGGAAATCATAGATTGCCATGATCTGGGGATGAAAATAAATAGGAATGTTAGGGGATAGAATAAGATGTCCCACCGTAAGCAATGAGAATTACACACATTTGCTCGTCCTGGTCTGCATCACAATTAGATCAATAGAATAACTAGAACTTTTGAGTGCTATCTCATAAATTCAGTGAGGAATGTTGTTGAGTTTTGTACGTCTGAAAGGGCAGGAGGGAAAAATTAGAGAATAAGAAACTGCATCTGAGACATACAGCAGCCAAAACCTCAATTCTATGTCAAACTCTCTCCTATACTAACTTCTATGTAAAAACTACTTGTCTCAAACAGAAGTTATGAAACAGTGTTTGGGAATTCGAAATCCATAGACACTAAAACTTAAATGGACAGGTGAAATCACAAGCTAGTCTTCCTGAGACCTCTCCAAATGTAATGTGCATACTTTCTACTCATTTTAAAAATATATTTGTCTGATGGTAGATTCCTACATTAATTTAATATTTTTATGTCATTCTTATGTCTATATCCCTTATATACGGTTGTCTTTATTGGTATGTGTTCTTGTTTTATTTAAGTATACCACCTTAAGTAAGAAGCTGTGTCCATGAATGGTTTTAGGTTAACATATTTTTCACAGACTCATATTTTAAACATTAATTGATTTGCTATTTAAAGCAGTATTATTATAGTAAAGTTTTTATAAGATTAGTTACCTCTAATTGATCTTGTGTTTAAGTTAACATTGATACACATAGGCATGTTTAAGAGAGATTTCTAATGCAATTGTTGGTTACTCATAGGTAAGGGTCCAGTCTTTGTGATTATCTTTGTATAGAATTAAGCACAAGCCTTGCCCTTCAAAGATTGGTCCGCATAACAGCAGCACTGACATTCTCTGGAAGCATATTAGAAATGCAGACTCTTACTCTGAATCTGATAAATCAGAATTTGTATTTTAATAAGATCATCTGATGATCATATGCTCATTGAAGTTCCAGAAGCAGTGACCTAAGCAATTTTGTTTGTAACTTGTTTTGTAGATACTGTTCAAAAAAAAAACCTTAAATAAATTACATTTAACAGGAGTTTAGTTGAACAAAAAACAATTCATGAATCTGGCAGCCCCTGAATCAGAATAGATTCAAAGAGGCTCTAGGGCAGCTGTCTGGTGGAAGAAAGTTGATGCACAGAAAAAGAGAAGTGAGGCACAGAAACAGCTGGATTGGTTACAGCTCAGCATTTGCCTTATGTGAACATGGATTGAACAGTTGGCCACCCTTGATTGACTGAAACTTGGTGGTTGCCAGAAAAGTAGGCTGCAATCTGTTTATACATACAGTTAGGTTACAGTTTACTGTGTAAAGATAAACCTTTAAGCTAAACTTAAAATATGTAAAGATGGCCGGACGCAGTCGCTCACGCCTGTAATCCCAGCACTTTGGGAAGCTGAGATAGGCGGATCACGAGGTTAGGAGTTCGAGACTAGCCTGACCAACATGGTGAAACCCCGTGTCTACTAAAAATATACAAAAAATTAGCTGCGTATGGTGGTGCATGCCTGTAATCCCAGCTACTCAGGAGACTGAGGCAGGAGAATCGCTTGAACCTGGGAGGCGGAGGTTGCGTGAGCCAAGATTGTGCCACTGCACTCAAGCCTAGAAGACAAGAGTGAGAATCCATCTCAGAAAAAAAAAAAAAAAAAAAAAAAAAAAAAAAGTAAAGAGGCAACTTCAGGCTGAACTTAAATTAAAAATTCCTATGGTGCTATCATGGCAGTGATTCTGATGGTGATGATGATGGTGATGTCAGTGACTGTGTTACCCTCATGGTACTGTGCTAATGGTGGTGGTTTGGGTAGTAGTTGTGGAAGTGATGGTAGAAGCATGAAACTACTTTCCAGGTCCCACTAGGTGAGGACCTAAATACATCACTTCAATAGTAAAACATTATTGGAAAAATACTAAATACAAATGCAAAAATTATATTTACCAGAAATCCTGTGGAGAAAATTGTATGCATTTGAGGATAAAACACTGACAGATCCTTTGAAAGAGAAATGAGATCCCCAAAATTTATGCCAGAGAAGACCTGGGGGTGGGGGTTTTGGCTAATGAGCAGATGATTTTCAGGCCAGAACTGAACTGAACCCAATAGAGTAAATTCGGCCATACCACTTTCAACAAACCTTCCCCAAACAACATTCAGTTGTTTAAATACATGCTAACCAAATAGTTAATATAATTTTAAAGCATGGATACATCAGTAGTTTTTCCATAATACTAAACTATTAATATGCTCAATGTGTCCTTATGTCTTAGTTCTGCCCCAATTAAAATGAATCTTTGGACGTAAAAGTTTTCTTGCTTTTTTTCTCCTCCTTAAAGGAACATTTTAATACAGGAATAATGAATAGTTTAAAAGGGCTGGATAAAGGAAGACCCTCACTTCTAGATAATTTTTATGAGCCATCAGCTCATCCTCTTTAGCTTTTTAGGCCTGTGGCATTTTCCATGATGCTATTCTAACTCAATAGTATGAAAGTCTGGGGAGTTGTAAAGAAAATACAATCGGCATTTATTGCTTAGTTATAATATGACTCTGCAGTGCATAATGTTTCTACTGTACGCATTTTATGATGGGGATCAAATTTTGTCAAAGGCAGTTAGCAACGCGCTATCTCACAGCACTGAACGTGGCACTCCCGCAGCTTGAGTTAGTGCTTTCATTTGCTGTCAACATGGCACCATCGTGTGCTTAAAGGTCATTGAGAGACCTTAGCATAGCATATTTAAATAGTAACTTGGAGCTATTTAGGCAAGGAACTTTCCCTACTGATAATTTTAAAAGAAAATGATAACAAATTCCCACAATCATTCTGCAGCCTCGGTCCTTCTACAGTTCTGTATGGACTGGTATCATATTATTGTATTTGAATGACAAGATGACAAGAACTACTTCCTGATGCAGCACTTCATTCTTAATGTATGATCTCTTTATAATTGCAAAGAGAAGGGCAGATGTAAAATACCAGTTTTTCTTTGAAAAATGCCAAAAAATTAAAAGCCTGAAAGAGAGAGGGGAGGGTGGGTGTGTTTATCTTGTGAAGTCATGATATGTGCCATCCTTCAGGAAAACAATTTTGAGGGGTTAATGTTCACAGTACCTGTCTAGGGCAGGAAATTGAACTGTGTCTCTGGAGTTCTACTGTCAATTCATCAGGATAAAGAAGAGTCTGCAATCCAGTACATTCCAGATGAGAAACAGGCCTTAGGCTGCTTCTGCCGTATTTCATTAGCAACCTTTCTGATCACAGGGTAATACCTAAGGAAAAATATGCATGTCACATAACGCAATGAGGACCAAAACAGGTGGCCAGAAAGAAAAAGAAAAGAAGAAAAAAAATCCTCATTGACAGTGTTCTGACTCCTGTAGTTTATGTGAAAGAAAAAGAACTAGATTACAACATAATATATAATAAGTTAATATATAAACCAAACATTTATTCTTTTACTTCTTTGTTTTTAGGTTAGAAGGGACTAGAATGAACATTCTACTTAGGACATTTTTGTTATTGTTTCTTACATTTTATAGTCACTTATTAAGTGGCCTATAAAATATAACTACTTATATTAAATATTTGGGATGAGGTGGCAATTAAAAGAAGATGATGATCTCTGAGTCTTTCTAGCAAGTTGAAGGGATTTGTTGTGTGCAGTCTGCACTTGAATATTTTTGCATCTTATTTTTGATTACAAAGCTTCCAGGTCCCTGAAAAAAAAAATATATGTGTTTTCTATTTATAGGTAAATTTATCGCATACTCCTTTGTCTTATTGAGTGCAAGGTTTCTTGTTTTCAAAATGGAAAATAATCACAACCATAATATTATTGTATATAGACTTACTGTGAGAAATATGTGATGTGAAAAATCACATTTTAAGCTGTAAAATTGTGTGTAGTTGTACAAACCTGATGCAAAGCCACACTGTTTTCATCAGACAAAGAAATTACCCAGTGGGAATGGAGAGTAATGATAGTGTGCCTGAGACTGATAGTGACAGGAGACAGACAAATGCCTAGGCAGACAGGGACTGGTCCCCAGTGAAACCTGACCTTCAAGCCAAAGATGGTTTAAAGCCTGAAAACCAAGCTGCTGGTTCTGGGTAGAGCTCATGACCAGCGTGAGAACTAGCCCCACCTTACCTTCTCTCTCTTGACTGGCTCTTTCTGAATGATGCCTTTTAACCAATTGAATGGTGCTTTTTCCAAAGCCCACCCATGGACCAGTGAGCCCTCATTCACCCATTCTGAGTCCATAAAAACACCTGCCTCAGCCACACAGAGGGCTACCCTCTCTCAGGCCCCCTCTCTGCTGAGAGCATTCCTTCTGTTGCTCAATAAAATTCTTCTCCACCCTACTTACGCTCTAGTGTCTGCATACCTGATTCCTCTGGGTTGCAGGGCAAGAACCCGGAACTCACCAAGCTGTGGGTGGCAGGAACAAATGAGCTATAACATGTCCCCATTTGCTGAGCTGCCAGTAGTGGGAATGAGAAAGACCTGTAATATTTCCTGGGGCTTCACACCTTGGGACTCCCTTAGCCAAAGCTGTAACATCCCTTGGGGCTTCGTGGTTGCTAGCATCTTCAGGTTTTTGGGCACCTCCATGTCCCCCTTGTCTGGATGCTGGTGCCCAACACGGGAGCCATTTGCAGCACACCCAAGTCTAGCCACAGGCTTAACATGGAGCCATGGTAGGCATGGGATTCAGGCCAGTAATGTGAGTCAAGTGCAGTCTGCTGGGCTGAGCAGGCGGAGCGAGACTGGCGGGCCCAAGCAAAGCCCTGGGCAAAGGTCACAGGAAAAAGCCCCTGAGCCCGTTTCCTCCCAGTCAGTGAACTGCAAAAGCCACAAAAAGATGGCAGAGGAAACGGTGGAAGAACATGTGGTGATGCATATGGAGTGATATTACAGAGAGCATTGAACATACATTTCTAGATGATTATTAAATTGTGTTGAAGAAAATAAGCTGAACATTATTGGCAAGATGGGTTTTATTAAATTACCTTTCAAGTGGCTGTGAACTGGTTTTGGAGAAAATCCACAGAAACGGAAAAGGAAATGTAGGCAGAAGCACATACTGTGAAGGGTACAGCCGTAGACAGCAGTGTCTTCATGCAGAGGGTGAAGAAAAGGGAGATCAAAAGAGGATAATACATATTTGTTTAAACTCAGGTATCTAATGAAAATAGAAAGCTAGAAGAACAGTTGTTACATATGAGGTTACCCTCCTTGACTTCAAATTTTCCAAGGAGTGTAAACTTTTTTTTTCTTTTTCTTTTTCTTTTATTTCTTTCTGCTGATAAGAATCCCAGGGACTTCCCAACACAGAAGTTCGAAGATACATACACACACAAGGTAATTACATTTTGACAATTGGAAAAACTTTGTTGAAAAGAATTGTTAAGAATATAATAAAATACTTCAGTTTTTCTCATCCTCTGTGTGGTCCTCTGTATTGAAAATACTTGATGTGTTCTAAGAGACCACCCAGAGTTTCAATTCTTACTTTCCTGATTGCTTGCATAATAATGTTTACATTTTCTTCACTTTTTTTCTGCTTTATTTGAATCTGGATTCATGATGTATCTTAAATATCTCATAAATTGGGACTCACTGAATAATATAGCAGAGGTGTAGACAGACAATAAACCCTGTTTTATTAGAGCTAAACTTTACATGCATTGAATACATAATTGTAGATCAATCCAAATGGTAACATCTACAGAAAGGCTGAACAAGATTTATTGTATCTCTTGCATAAAAACTCTCAAGCAGTTAAAAGTAATTATAACAAATAATGGTAAGATCAATTTAGCCACAAACGATAAGGATGCAGTAGTCATTATGGAGGTAAAATAATTAAGGATAACACACCTTCCTATCTCTTCAAATACAAAATAAACATACTGTGCAGTGACCAATCATGAGAGGAAAACTCTCCTAAGTATTTTTCTAGACGGACCCATTTACTGTCCAAAACCTAGTAAGTTGTTTGGCAATAAAAATATCACTAAGGTACAAGATTTCATTAATACAAAACTTCTAATAGATCCAATTGTGGTGTTCTTATAGGTGCTTTAAGACTCCATTATTATGAATTTGAATTTGTCTCTCTATAAATGAGCATTTGAAGCTTTTGTCATGGCGAAGGATTATGACTGTGTCCTCAGTTATAAATTCCTTTTTCTTTTATATTTAAAATCATTTCTATGACTAATTGAAGCAGAGTTTAGTAATACACACTTGTCAGGATTACTGTAAACCTAGAGATTAATAATGGAAACAACCAACAATTTTCTTCTCTTTTCAATTTATTTTCTAAATATCTTACTTTTTAAGCCAAAGCTATATCTTTTTATTGGAAGACCAGTCCTTTAAAGCTGAGCCTCAGACTCTTAGCTTGTTTGTGTGTTTCTATTTACTTCTATGTGATGACAAGTACATGATGTAAATGTTAATAATGTGACTGGAGAGCCTTGGAGATGTGTCTCTTCTGTTTTTAAGCGCTATTCCAAGTTCTTTTCAGCACAGAGTTCAGCATTTCATAAGTACCAAGTGTTGCTCTTGAACACTCTGGTTTAAAAATGTAAATTATAATTTAGAAAATTGCATATTTTTATCAACGGAAATACTTCATTTTTAATTAAGAGAGAGATGAGTCACTCTGGATTCCCAACCAATGTGAGTTCAATTTTAAGAGAAAATGTAGTAGAAACATGAAAACTTGTCAAGGAGATCTTACATTTTTCAAAGGAAGATCAAGCCTGTTTTGTTAGTGTTACAATGTGGGTGATGGCAGACATTGTATACAATACTTAACTAATCAGAAACGACAGGAATCTGTGTTCACAGCACTAGTGTTAAAATTGACAGGAACGAAAGATAGAATTGAAATTAGAGATTAAAAGGTATTTCTCCATTTCCTGTTCTCCTTAGGTAGCTCTTCCAGCAAGGGTTGTATCTCCTCCCTGGTTTCAGCTTCCATTTAAAAGGCCCGAGGTGGCCTCCACGTCCAGGTTCTGTTAATGTTTTCTCATCTCTCCATCTCAGGAAAGGTATCCTACTGTTACCACACTAACTACTGTAGGTTGTTCAGGTCTTCTATCACCTGGCTAACCGAATCTCTCTGTTTAGTTGTGATACCCAAGCATTTTCCATTTCCTTGTTAGATCCTGACTGATAGGCAGTTTTTCAGATGTCTAATTTTTGGTCATATCATTTATGTATTATCTAATATGATTTTCCTAATAGAGAACAAATTTTCAGCATATTTTTAATACAGACAGTTAACGCTAAAGTTGACATGGAAATCTTGGTATTTGATAGTATGTTTAGAAAGTCCTATATTTTTATGCTTTATTTACTGGAGATACTAGAGATGACAACATATTTTTGGCCTATGTTAGGAATTATAGCATACTTTAGGAAAGTCTTGCATGAGCAGAAAATTAAAATGTGTTAAGCCCTTCCCTTTTCACTTTTCAGTATGGTGCCTGAGGTGAACTCTTAATGAGTTCATGTATTCAGTCCAAAACTTAAGAGATCTGAATGTTGTAGAGTTGACTAAGTCCTCTCTAGAAGTATTGGGTTTATCTCAAAAGAACTTCTTATGCAAAATAAGTGACACAAACTAAATATCATAATCCTAGGGATGATTTAACCATACTGAATGCTTGCCTGATTGCTTCTTTTGCCTACTTGCCTAATAAAAATTGCCATGTGAGGCAGAATTTGGTCAGGTTTTTTGTAGCGAGTTGTGAGAAAGAGCTAACAGAAACCAACAATTGGCAGCTACCAGAATCTACAGAGAAGAAATAAAGATATAATGAGAGAGAAAGGAGAAAAAAGGAAGGAAGGAAGGAAGGAAGGAAGGAAGGAAGGAAGGAAGGAAGGAAGGAAGGAAGGAAGGGAGGGAGGGAGGGAGGGAGGGAGGGAGGAAAGAAGGAAAGGAGGGAGGCAGAGGGCAAGAAATGCGAAGAGAAAACAACAGCAACAAAAAAAGCCAACTAATATCTATATTGACAAATACCCAGACCAGTTCAAAACACATATAAAATATTTTAACTAAGGTAAAGAATTCTGAGATTCTGACCGGCTGACTTTGGTTAACAATTCAATAAACGACTGATACTTAGTATGTATTCCCCATCTCACTTTATATCAGCAGTAGACCATTTTTTATCTAGAATGTGCTTTAAATATTCAGAGCAAGCCAGTGCTTAAAAATACTAACCAAAGACAATTAATGAAGCACGTTAGGAATATACGCAAAGATATTACTGCTTGGTACATTGGTGGGCACTGTGTGTGTTTATGTTTATCATAATGTAAATCATGATCATCTAACATTTATCAGGACCAATACAATTTCTCACCAAACAATTAAAAGGATCTGGGGTAGGTTATTTTAAATATGAAAAAAATTAGCATAATCAAGACAAAAATACTGAATGCTAAGATTCGATTCCATAATGCATATCTGCCCATATGTGTTCGAAATAAAGTTCAATACAATAAAAAAAAAACATAGGAATTTTACCACTGATTTCCATAAAATAAGGAAATCAGAACAAATGCAA
Organism: Macaca fascicularis; assembly: GCF_037993035.2. Lineage (NCBI taxonomy): Eukaryota > Metazoa > Chordata > Mammalia > Primates > Cercopithecidae > Macaca > Macaca fascicularis. The sequence continues at coordinate 152,604,490 of NC_088381.1, forward strand.
ATGAAATATGTAGATATTAAAGTATCAAAATACTGCATCCTCTTTAAAAAGACATTGTTTCTCAAGTTGTTGTCTACTTCAGCACTCTATTCATTAAACTTTTTTCTCATCATGGTCCATCACTGACTATGAAATGTAACATGTTTGCCAAAAATAAGCCATGAGCCCTGTGATGGAAGAACGGCTCATGTTCAGTACCAAGAATTATTTTTAGAATTATTTTACTTAGTAAAATAATTAATTAGGAAACAAGTAAATAATTGCTTAGTAATTGCTTAGTACATCACCTGGCACAGTGTAGGTGCTCAATAAGTGCTTATTGTTTTAAACTTTTCTGCTTTGCTAGTGGTGTGCTAGAATTATTTCATTATATTTTATATGACCACAAATATTTGTATTTATAAGGTGTAATATTTTAAAAGAGGTTGTACAGTATATGTCAGGTATTTCATTACTATTAGTAATGTTGATGTTAGGGACAAAGCATTCCCAATTCTGAAAAACTAACAAAGGGACTTTGAATTTCTCTAATCTAACTGGTGCTTTACATCTCTATTGCAGAGTAGAATTAGTTAAGTAGAGTCAGTTAAACATCATTAAAATGGTCGTATTACTCACATCAACCTATAGATTCAATGCTATTCCTATCAAACTACCAGAATCATTTTTCACAGAATTAGAAAAAATACTCTAAAATTCATATGGAATCAAAAAGGAATCTGAATAGCCAAATCAATGTTAAGCAAAACACAAAAACAAAAAACAAAGCTGAAGGCTTCATGTTACCTGATTTCAAACTGTACTATTAGGCTACAGTAACCAAAACAGCATGGTACTGGTGCAAAAACAGACACATAGGCAAATGGAACAGAATAGAGAACCCAGAAATAAAGCTACACACCTGCAGTCATCTGATCTTTGAGAAAATCAATAAAAATATGCAAGGGGGAAAGGACTCCCTGTTCAATAAATGGTACTAAGATAGCTGTCTAGCCATATGCATAAGAATGAAATTGAACCCCTACTTATCACCATATGCAAAAATTAACTTAAGATGAACTAGAGATTTAAATATAAGATTTCAAGCTATAAGAATCCTAGAAGAAAACCTAGAAAACACCATTCTGGGCATCAGCCTCAGAAAAGAATTTATGGCTAAGTCCTCAAAAGCAATTGCAACAAAAGCAAAAGTTGACAAGTGGAACGGAATTAAACCAAAGAACTTCTGCATAGCAAAAGAAACTGTCAACAGAGTCAATAGACAACCTACAGAATGGGAGAAAATGTTTGCAAGCTATGGTCTAATATGCAGAATCCGTAAGGAACTTAAATAATTGAACAAGTAAGAAACAAGCCCATTAAAAAGTGGCCCAGAAACATGAATAGATACTTCACAAAAGAAGACATACATATGGCCAACAAACATGAAAAAATTCCCAATATCACTAATCATAGGAGAAATGCAAATCAAAACCACAATATAATACCATTTCATGACAGTCAGAATGGCTGTTGCTAAAAAGTCAATATGTAACATGTTGGTGAGGCTGCAGAGAAAATGCAACATTTATACACTCTTCCTGGGAATGTAAATTAGTTCAGCCACTGTGGAAAGCATTTTGAAGATTTCTCAAATAACTTAAAACAGAACCACCATCGAACCCAGCAATTCCACTACTGGGTATATATCCAAAGCAAAATACATCATTCTACTAAAAAGAAACATGCACTCATATGTTTATCACAGCCCTATTTGCAATGGCAAAACAATGAAATCAACCTAGTTGCCCTTCAATGGTGGATTTGATAAAGAAAATATGATAAATGTATACCATGGTGTACTACACAGCCATAAAAAAGAACACAATTTTGTCCTTCGCAGCAACATAGATGGAGCTGGAGGCCATTTTCCTAAGCAAATTTACACAGGAACAAAACATTAAAATACTGCATGTTTTCACTTCTAAGTGGGTCCAAAACATTGAATACTCATGGACATAAAGATGGCAACAATAGATACTGAAAACTACTAGAAGGAGGAGGGGAAAAGGGGGGCGAAGGTTGAAAAACTAACTACTGAGTACTATGCTCACAACCTGGGTTACAAGATTAATCATACCCCAAACCTCAGCATCACACAATGTACTTGTGTAATGAACCTACATATGTACCCCTTGAATCTAAAATAAAAGGTGAAGTTATGTTAAAAGATGTTGTGTGAAAATCAGAAGAGACTAGTGTACCATTTGGAGAACAGTTAGCATGAAATTCAGAAAACATTTCATCTGCAAATGGGCAGATTGTACTGGGTGCTGGGTACACATTGTTGGAATTAAAATAAAACAAAAGATCCTACAAGATCTCCTACTTTTATATAACTTACATTTCTGTGGTAAGGATAAAATTACAGTGAATAGGAAAATAGATAGTGACATCAGCTCTTATTAGTATATAGAAGAAATATTCTGAAAGCCTGTACCCTTACCAAATAATGAAATCTCATATTTTTAAAATCTTTAGTGCTAGACTCATGATACATAAATCTCAAAAGTCTTTTCCCTATCCCCATGTTCACCCCTGCTGCCCCTTACCTGCAGTGAACTAAAGCCATAGCTATGAGTGATGAACAAATAGACAAGATGAAGATTTCAAGGCTGGAAGTTAAGCCTTGGAACAATCTCAAAGTCTGTGAGCTGAACCTGAAATTATTGCATTTATCTGGGGACCCTCTAATGATGATCAGGTGACCCCAATTCAGTAACATTACCACCTCCCCTGCAAAAACGCAAAACATAACTAGAAAAAAATCTCCATAATCTGGGGTCTGAGCAGTATCAAAGATTAAAATCTAACAAATATGAGCTCATAAATGAAGATCATCAAGCCCTCAGGGATTTAGTTGCCATAACAGGAGCAAGAAAACAAAGTCAATTTGAGACGAAGGGATTTTAAATATTGAAATGATCAAACTACAACATAATTATACATGAACTGTTTATTGAAATGAAGATGTAACCGTAAAAGTGACCAAGCAATCATGCAAAAGAACCAAACGAAATTTTGAAATGAAAATGATAAATGTGAAAACAAAAACCTTTAAACTATGGATTAAGATGAGATTCAGCTGAAGAGAGAATTTGTGGATAGGAAACTCATTTATAATGCAGCAGAGGGATAAGGATACGGAATATAAAAATATGAGAATGATGGGCTGGGCACAGCAGTTCCCTCCTGTAACCCTAGCACTTTGGGATGCTGGGATAAGTGGATTGCTTGAAGCCAAGAATTTCATACCAGCCTAGACAACATAGAGAGAACCTGTCTCTACAAAAAAAATTAAAAATTAAAAAAAATTAGCCAGATGTGGTGGTGCTCACCTGTGCTGTCAGCTACGTGAGGCTGAGGGTGGGAGGATCACTTGAGCTGGGAAGTTAAAGCTGCAGTGAGCTACAATCACACTACTGCACTCCATCCTGGGCAACGGAGAAAGAACCCCCACACCCCACCTCTCTTTCTCTCTTTCTCTCTCTCTCTCTCTCCATATATATACACACACACACACATGCATATACATATACATACACATGTATATACACACATATATACACATGCACACATATATGTACATATATATGTACATGTGTGTGTATATGTGTGTGTATATATATGTACGTGTGTGTGTATATATGTGCATGTGTGTGTGTATGTGTATATATGTACATATGTGTGTGTGTGCTTGAGAAAAAGACTTTAAAGAGTCAGGGAATATTAAAGAGAGTTGAACTAAAAGTTGTAAAACATACTTTAGGTATATAGTTGCTTTTTCAGGTTGGTGTTAGGCTCATCACTACGCCAATTATCAGGTTCAGGGTTAGGTTACAGCCCATGCTGAGGTTTGAGGGGAGGGGCAGATGGGCGAATAGCTGAGAGAACACTCTGGGGGCTGTAAGCAGGTGAAATTTAGTTTTATTCAGCAGCTCTCTCATCAACAGCTCTCTCACACTGTCTGCTCTGTCTGGACTGCTTGCTCAGGCTGCTCCTTAACGCACAGCTGTGGGGCCAGTTCTCCCGTCAGGGTCAACAGCTTAACTCTTTTTGTCTCTGGGCACGAGAGAGCAGAGCTGCGTCCTGGGTCCCTCTTGTCCATCTGCAAGATGGATAGCTTTGGCTCTCTCTCTCTCTCTGGCCACAAGCACCTGCACAAGAGCGCCTGTACAATGTCAGCAGGGCAGTTATATCTTTCCCAAACAATAGTGGCTTCGAGCCAAGTATGAGCTTACACAAACAGGTTATGTAACAAGTGGAGGTGTGCACCTGTACACCCATCCCGCTGAGTCATGCAGGCCTGGATGTCTGTCTCAGTCTAATTATTGACCAAAGCACATCCATGTACCTTACAGTTGGAACTGGCAATCATACTAAAGAAAACGAAATTTACTATAATCTAGTATTATGGTTACTTAACTTTGTAGAAGAATAACAGGCAGAACATGCAGTAAGTATAGAAGCTTCATCTAATCAAAAGACAACAAAGCTATCCAAGTCCCAACGTATGTGAGAGCTACATATGAGCTGCAGCTCTATTTCTCATCAACCTTGAATGTTACTCTAGCTACTCAGTCCCCAGCCTGCAGGACTCCCACAGTCCATGTGTAAGATTGACATTCATGATTATTTTAACTCTTGGCAAAGTAGCAGTGCTGGGGAACAAGAAGGATTTTATTTTTTTTTTGAGATGGAGTTTCACTCTTGTCGCCCAGGCTGAAGTGCAATGGAGTGATCTCGGCTTCCTGCAACCTCAGCCTCCCGGGTTCAAGCGCTTCTCCTGCCTCAGCCTCCTGAGTAGCTTGGATTACAGGCAGGCACCACCACACCCAGCTAATTTTGTATTTTTAGTAGAGACAGGATTTCTCCGTGTTGGTGGGACTGGTCTCAAACTCCAGACCTCAGGTGATCCGCCTGCCTCAGCCTCCCAAAGTGCTGGGATTACAGGCGTGAGCCACCACGCATGGCCAAGAAGGAAATTTTCAAATAGGTCTCCATGAGCCAAGGCCTGATATTAACCATTCGCACATATATATTTAATTGGAATTTTAAAAGAGAAAATAAAGATAAAAATACAGAAAACTTTTTATAGCTAATAGAAGGATTAACCCAGACTTCATAGATAGTGCCTCTGTTATGAAAAATAAAAACAAAAACGAATCCATACCTAGGCATATCATGAAACTGGGAAACACCGGAGAATAAGCAGTTTTCAAATACAGCCAGAGGCGGGGAAAATTCTCTTGAAAAATGTCAGAAAAACCAAGCAATTATATGAAAGTAAATCTATCTTTGAACTAGTTTTCTGTTGTATTAATCCACCTGTTTATCTGTATTGCCTTGATCAATCTAGCTTTGTAATGTCTTGAACTTATATAATAATGTGTATAAATCCTTCAACTTTGTTCTTCTTAAATATGACTTTGAATATTCCGTATTAGTTTTGGAATAGGTTGCCAATTTTTACCAAAAATATCATTAAAATAAAACACAAAAATCAACTGAGATTTTTGAACTTTATTTGATGAATGGATTTAAAAGATTACCTTGGATTCTACTTAGGGAATGGAATCAAGGAAAGCAAGATAAAGTGGGAAGCCCAGTTTGGAGATGATCACGTGACTGGAAATGGAAAACAGTGACTGGCTTAGGGAAGGCTTTATGGGGAGGGCAAGCAGAACTTGCCAACGCATTGGATATCAGTGGCAATAAGGGGAAAAAAGGAAACAGAAAAAAGTGCTAAGCTTTTTTCCTGCACCCAGTTTGCCACTGGCATTTAATGAGTTGAATTTAACGAGTTTTAGAGAATGGTTTAGATAACTTATGAATGTAATTCAAATGTGATGTCACACACAGAAATGTAAATTTTGGAATCATCTTACATATAAATGAAACATGCATGAATTAGATGTGATTCTATAAAATCTTAATAATACTACATTGTTAAATTGTTGGGAAAAAGGCTACATGCTCTTTGGGGGAGTGATAAGAAGCTAAATGAATAAATCTGCAAAGGAACCTCTGAGTTGGGTTTAAGCACACTGCTCTGTAATTATAAGACTCTTTTTATATCATCTTATTCTGTGAACCTATCAGTCTGGTGTATAATGTCACGTAAGCCTTGCGAATACGTTTACTAAGGGTAGAAATCAGTGCTAAATGTGTCTAAAATCGGAGGTGCTAATGGATGGGGTGTGTAGCAAATTCCTAAGTTAAAAAGAATTATGTTGAGGATGTAAAGTTGGCCTCAGCTGAAATGAAACCACCAGGGCCCAAATTACAGAATCTCATATACATATGTCTGTCTGTCTGTCTGTGTGAATAACAGTTGGAAGTTGTAGTTGCTCTTTGATTCCAAAAAACAGCATGCTAAGAAATGTTAGCTCGAATGATTTCCCTAGAAGTAAGCTATTATAGCAAAAGATGGATGATGGAAATGCAAAGTCATAAAAGAGATTCTTTTCTAAAATCTTTAAAAGGAGAAAAAGCCTTAAGCCTGTGACCCTTTCCAAAAAGCTGAGTTTATGTGAGTGTCATTAGATAAAGGCAGGGAAAATTATATTATTCATTAGAGATAAATTATATGAGCCTGTCTACATACACTATTCAAATTCCTACTTAAACATATCGTTTTGTAAATAGCCCAATTAGTAAGCCTTTCTTCAGTACCTTCCTATTATCTGGGCTTCTAACAATTAGAAGGCTGATTATAAACATGTTTATGATCCTCTTACCTGTAAATCACATAAATGCCATAGGTCCTAGGAACAGCCTAGGAGCAAGAATATTTCCAATAAATAATACTCCAGGTGAGGTATATTTTCTGGTTCATTGGGCTAAGTTGTGAGGGAAGGAAAGAAGTTTAATAGGGCTATGTTCTCTTAGACATTTATAAAGGCCAAAAATAAATCCACAAATAATTATACTTTGGAGAGCCATAAAGAAACACTTTGATGCCTAATAAGGTCTGTAGTTATAGAAGTGTCACTATAATACCATTTTCTGTTTGGAGAATTACTCAGTAACAAGACCTTTCCATAGAGAAGTTTCTGGTAAAATACAAGTGACTTCCCTCACCTGTGAGTGATTCTCTGAGGACAGTTTAACAACCTATGGACATTTTCATAGAGCTGGGGAGAAAGAAGAAATTATTTTATTCTTGGACAATCCACTAAGAATTTAATTTACAGAGGTTTTATCATTTTAACTCAGGCTACTTAAAAAATAATGTTTATTTTGTTTCTATAGCACACACCAACTTGTGTAGTACGCTGTGGTTCTTGGAAGCAAAGTGACAAAGATAGTTCCTGTCTGCAGGGAGGCTACTCCTTATGTAGGGAGTCTGCCAAAATAACAAAGGCATTTCTCTAACTTTTGAGCATATGGCTGACTCTGATGCGAGTCTATTCAATAATCAATCTCTCCTACTTCCTTTTTAAAATAATCACGATTTTATCTTGGTAATAATGTCCCCTGTTGAAATACCTTCTCAAATGACCTACAAACTGAAAGTACCCACTTGGCTCAGTACTAGCCATTGGGGTATAAACAAAAGCATCTCCTATGAATATTCGAAAATGTCATTGTTTCAATGATGAAAAGGATAGATTCAGTTGGCAGCAGCTTCTTGCCATTTGCTCTTTATCTTCTTTCTGCCTAAAATGTGGATGCAACACCTGAAAATGGAAAAATCATCTCATGACTAGAACAAAAGTCACACACCATGAAGCCAGATGAAAAGATGAGAAAATATGTTGCGCTAATACTGTTCAGGCAGCCACATCCCAGCCCAGGTCTGCCTATCTTTGGACTTCCTGTTATGTGACGAAATGTTAACTGTCCATTTGGTTAAGCTTTAGACAGCTGCATTCAATCCTATCTCAGAAATTTGCTCTTACAATTAATACACGAGTGTTGGCTTTAATCCTAATAAATTATTCTACCATTTACCGGCATTCTTCTCTGAGCACTCATCTTATTTATTATTTCACACAACAAACCCTTTTGGGGTGAATGATGTTATCCACTTTTCCAGATAGGAAGTTTCAGTTTATAGAGCTTGTGTCTTTCCTGGGATCACGTAGGTAGTTCATGTGTGGGGATAGGGATGGTATTTGTTTCTTCTGTTTCACCATAGCAGCTTATCAAATTAATATTAATAATGTTAGTAGTTTTCTTAATATCTATTACTTAATTTTATTTTCTGTTAAAAATAACCTTTTTACTTGTGGGGGTCTTACAATTCTATAATGTATTTTAGCTACGATCTCTTACTTGGAGTTCACAGTTCTATAAAGGAAATAAGTTATTGTTGTTATTCCCATTTTACAGCTGTGGAAATTGAGTTTAGAAGCTGGGTTTCCTGAGAAAGGGAAGGAGGGAGAACGTGCTTAGGCTATTTAACCCTGTAATTAATGTTCTTATAGGCCTAGTTCTACATTAAACTTATTTTCTCTCTTTCCCTGGTAAAGCTCTCTGATTGGGCATGAAAAAAAAATGTTTTGGAAGCTGGGTCAATGCTTTGAGTATCGAATAATGTGTTGCTTCTGTCTGTGACTTCTAGGGAATGCTGAATAGGAGATTAAAGAGAGCTGTTCCCAGAAGACTTGGAGATCCTCCCAACGCTGAACCTCTACACTGTTGAAATGTTGGGAAACTCATCAGTGTAGATCCAACCATTAAATGCTGTGGCACTACTAAACCATTTAGCAACTACTAAACGCTTTGATTAGAGTAATGCAGCCAGAGTACTGAGGGCTGCCACAGTGCCAAGAAAACGTACAAATGAAGGTGGTGGATGACACCTGAACAGGCTGTTTCAGTTACGGCTCACATCTTTCAGGGTGAGCCTGAGGTCTGCTGGTGGTCCGTCTCGCTTTTTCCATTTTGCCAACCGTGTTTGGTGGATTTGGAAAATGAAATATTTATGCACCATGTAAGGCCTGCCAGTCTGATTACCACTGAACACCCTACGGAGGCACATTGTTGAATAAACAGGAAAGCTTTTATCCTGCCAACCTGCTGGGCGCCTTTCTCCAAGGCTGAGTCAACACAGAGCAATGGTTCTATGATATATTTGAAAGCGTGGAGGATGGGACTAATCTTTACCAGCTTTATTAGGTAAAGGATGGCTTTCGGATCTTCCAATTTTATGCATATGTAATGCTGCATTACTCAAATTCAAGTATTCTTGGTATATAGATTTTATTTAAAATCATGAATTAAATAAATGTTATATAAAGTATCTAAAGATTTTGGGTTGCTATAAATGTACGGAGAGAGCTGAATTTCATGTAGTCTCTGAATAATTTAAAGGTGAGCACAAATTTGAATTAAGACATCCGGTTCACGTGGAGTAAGGGCACACATTGGTCATGGCTTTCAGATTTATTTTTTACTTTTTAAGAAACATAGATTTTCTGTTGTTTCTCCGTGGGCACCAAAAGCATCTGGAGTCAGTTACATTTATTTATGTTCTATTCTAACTAAAATGGCTTAGCTGAAAGTATTTCAAAATTTATTTAAGGAAAAAGAAAACTGACTTTAGACTGACATGCCAGGTTTTAGCCCAAAGCAAAGTGATGTGGCTGATTTCTAAATAAAATGGAAACACTGACAGACTATTCTGGCAGTGATATAAGGATAAGAGGTAAATACAACAGTTCGAGCTAATAATAGGTAACATTTTCCAGGTTTTGCTATTACCAGTCTCTTACAACAAACAAGGTTTACAAAGTTTCTCTGAGAAAAGTTTGCTTATAAGATAAAAGCCAAAATTCAGCCAATTTTCCTTTGCAATAAAGTAGGATTTATTTTTTGGTAGCTTTTATATTGTTAGTTTCTTTTTGCAAGTTTCCCAATATTAAATCTATGCATTTAGACTTTACCCATTTATTAATAAGAGGCTATATAGATCTCAATAAAATGCAAGCCTTTAATGAGATGTTATTAAATTTCCTTTTAATGTGACTCATGTGTTTATGAGATCTTTTAAAAATTAGCATTTTTTTAAATAAACTGTTCCTTATCTTACTGGTTTCCCATACTACTTCACCTTATAATATCCATTAGTGTTTGCATTTAATTTAAATTCTCATCATGCTGACGTTGAAGTTTATATTTATTTTGAAATATCCTCGCATTATAATGCATTTGTTGCTTTGGTCTGGTTGGCTTGATTTGGTTGTTATTATTAATGTTCCTTGATGAAAAAAAAATTAAACCCAGCCAGGAGTTTGAATACATGAGTTTGGAAGAGGAGAGTCAATGTTTTGATCCCGGTTCTGACACACCTGAGCTTTCTCTGGGTACTCTTCTAATTTTTTAAATGGGAACTAAAATAGTAGCTAAACCAAAGGATAAATTTAGAAATTAAAATAGATAAATGGATTAGCACAACTCCTGGCTCCTGATAAGTATGCTATAAAACTTGGCTTTAATCATTAAGTGTGTGATCTTTTTGTTGAAACAGTATATAGCATAATTTCCCCTCGTGAAACACTAGTTATCTAACCACTATGATTTCCATCATTTGACTGTGCTGCTGTAGTCGTTATGAATTGCCGTCCATTTAGGTTCTGTTCCTAGAGTCCTTTTTCTGTTAATTGCCCGCTGTCTTCAGACATGGGCACAGGCCTGAGGAAAGCCGGCAATTACACAGAGACGCTGTATTATCATGGTTTTATAAGGTGTTTTGCAAGTAATTGTCCAAGTCCTCTCATGTGGTTTCTTTGTTTGTTTGTCTGCTTGTTTGTTTTAAAGAGCATATCGGGGCTGGGCGCGGTGGCTTACATCCATAATCCTAGCACTTTGGGAGGCCGAGGTGGGCAGTTCGCTTGAGGTCAGGAGATTGAAACCAGCCTGGCCAACAAGGTAAGAGCCCATCTTTACTAAAAAATACAGCAATAACAACAAATTAGCTTGGCATGGTGGTGGGCACCTGTAATCCCAGCCGCTCGGGAGGCTGAGGCAGGTGAATCGCTTGAATCCGGCAGGCGGAGGTTGCAGGGAGCCAAGATTGTGGCACTGCACTCCAGCCTGGGCGATAGAGTGAGACTCCGTCTCAAAATAATAATAATAATAATAACTATCATAATAATAATAAATAAATAGTATATTGGTTCTTAATGGCCCGTTTACTCTTCCAAATATATGGTGGAATTTCCTTGTGCCAAGTTCTGTGAAGATCTCTGTTGGAATTTGTATTGAAATGTTAGAGTCTTAAATCAGTTTGGAAACATTAACGTCTCTTGAATTTTGATTCTCTCTTTCCCATAAGCATAATATTTTTCTGTTTGTTAAATATATTTTTGCATATACATATACATATTCTTGTATTGCTTTTGGCAATACTTTTGCATATTTTTCATGAGCCATTTTCTGCATGTTAGATTTATTCTATCCGTTTATTTTGCTAAAGGTAAATTTTTGGGGGAATTTGAAAAATAATATTTTATTAAAATACAAGTGAATAGTATTAATGTAGATAAGAATCAACAAATTTTTAATGAAATGGATATATAACAAGAATAATAATTCCCCTTAAGTGTTTAATATTCAGATACTACTATAAGAAAACTTTTTAAAATTTACCATAAGGTAGATTGTTACATAGTTTTTTAAAAATATGAATACTTCAAAGTATGTAATTTTAATTATTTTAGTGCTCTGTTTTACTCTCAGTTTGGATATCCTAGTTTGGATAATGTATTACACAGTTACCTTGATTATAGACCGTTATCTTAGAAACAAATTAGCAGTGCCTTCTGATTTTTATGTTTGGTGTGTCAGACTTCCAGGAGAAACTCACAAACTGAAGCAGTGACTACACTAAGGAGCAAATTGAACATTCCTGGTTCTTCAGCCATAATACTCGGAAACCTAATTATTTTTTTTTCCTTTACTGTTTCCTTGAAATTAACAAATAAAAGTTGTATATATTTATAATGTACAACATATTGTTTTGAAATATGTATGCAATGCAGACTAGCTAAATCAAACTAATTAACATATGTATTACCTCACATACTTTTTGTAGGGAGAACACTTAGACTCTTCTTTCTTAGCACTTTTTAAGGTGATGCAATGCATTGTTATTAACTATAGTTAACACATTGTACAATAGATTTATTGAAATTATTACTCCTATTTAAATTTTTATTTCTTTTGATCAACATCTCCGCAACCCTCTCAGTCCATCAGTCGTTGGTAACCACCATTCTAGTTTTTACTTTCAGGAGTTCAACTTTTTTAGATTCCACTTAGAGAAATTATGCAGTGTTGGTCCTTCTGTCTCTGGCTTATTTTACTTAATATCCTTCAGGTTTATCCATGTTGTTGCAAATGACAGGATTTCCTGCCTTTTTTTTTTTTTTTTTGAGATGGAGTCTCGCTCTGTTGCCCAGGCTGGAGTGAAGTGGCACGATCTCTGCTCACTGCAAGCTCTGCCCCCCTGGGTTCATGCCATTCTCCTGCCTCAGTCTCCCAAGCAGCTGGGACTTCAGGCACCCACCACCATGCCCAGCTAATTTTTTTGTATTTTTAGTAGAGACGGGATTTCACAGTATTCGCCAGGATGGTCTCGATCTTCCGACCTCATGATCCTCCCACCTCGGCCTCCCAAAGTGCTGGGATTACAGGCATGAGCCACCGTGCCTGCCAATTTCCTGCTTTTTTAAGACTGACTAGTATTTCATTTTATATAGATCTATAAGTGTGTGTGTGTATATATATATGCAGACATACATACACATATGTATACATGTACACACATATACACATACATATATTTTTATATGTGTATACATGTGTGTATGTATGTGTGTGTATATATACACACACATATAAATGGATGGATGGCACACACACAAACACATATATATAGTGCCATATTTTATATATATATATATGGGTGTATGTGTATACCCCACATTTCCTTTATCCTTTCATTTTCTGATGGATACTTAGATTGATTCTATATTTTGGCAATTGTGAATAATGCTGTGATGAGCATCAGAGTGCAGATATCTCTTTAATGTACATATTTTATTTCCTTTAGTTATATACTCAGTAGTATAATTTTTGCATCATATGGTACAGGTTGAGAATCCCTGATTTGAAATTCTTGAGACCAGAAGTATTGTGGACTTTAGATTTATTTGGATTTTGAAGTATTTGTTCATATGTATAATGAGATATCTTCAGGATAGGACACAAGTCTAGACACTAAATTCATGTCATGTATGTATATACCTTGTATGCGTAGCCTAAAGATTTTGTATGTATAAACAATATTTGTGTACATTAAACCATTAGAAAACAAAGATGTCACTATCTTAGCCCCTCATATGGACAATCTGTGGTTGTGAGGCATCATCATCTTTCCTGACTCAGCATTTACATTCAGTTTAGCCTTAAATAATACAGGATTGAATTTCATATATCATTTATACTCAGATTTTTTTCAACCACAGGCAGATTGAAAATGGAGTATTTGAGGGATGTGAAAATCATGTCTGGAGGATGAGAACCAATTTCTTGAATTTGTAGGATCTGCAGAACCAACTGCAGGACTTGTGTTTGTGTGAATTTTTATATACATGAAGGCTCCTGAAACCAGTTTCTCAGGTACACCAAGGGATGACTGCACTACCAAGGAGCAATCCTTTTCTTATACTTATCTACACGTAAATGCTTAACAGTAAAATATATAGAATAACATTAATACAGTTAAAAAACAATGTGTTAGCTGGGCACAGTGGCTGACGCCTGTAATCCCAGCACTTTGGGAGGCTGAGGCGGGCAGATCACAAGGTGAGGAGATTGAGACCATCCTGGCTAACACGGTGAAACCCTATCTCTACTAGAAATACAAAAAAAATTAGCCAGGCGTGTTGGCGGGTGCCTGTAGTCCCAGCTACTTGGGAGGCTGAGGCAGTAGAATGGCATGAACCCAGGAGGTAGAGTTTGCAGTGAGCTGAGATCGCACCACTGCACTCCAGTCTGGGTGATAGAGCAAGACCTCGTCTCAAAAAAAAGAAAAAATGTGTTCAGGGTAACTGAACAGCACAGTAGCATCACTAGAAAACCTGTGTCCATTTTTAAACAACAGCATCAACAAACAACTATTAATACATGTTTTCGTTCTCCACCTATACTGCTGCATTTTGATTAAAAAGTAACTGTACACTGTATTTCATTGTTATAGGTAAGAAGAAACATCAGAAGCAGTGGAAGGACCAAGAAGTAGGTCCTCTAGGATCAAGGAGACATTCTAATGGATGACTTTTAAAAATGTTTCTTTCAGAGACATCTGCCTCATTAACAACACTTCTTGTCTTGGAGGTCTCTTTGATGTTATAAACTCAAACTATTTGTTGTTTTCTTATGAGTGCACACTGTGCTAGTTCTTCGATAAGCTCACAGCACATTTTCACCATGTAGTCTATGCGCAAATTGTTCTGCAATGTTAATGTCACCTTTCCAGGCACTTCATGATCACCTTGTTTGAGAACCATTTTGGCGTTTGATATGGTCTGGCTCTGTGTCCACACTCAAATCTCATGTTGAATTGTAATCCAAATTGTAATCCCCATGTGTTAAGGGAGAGACCTCGTGGGAGGTGATTCAATCATTGGGGCTATTCTCGTATTAGTGAGTGAGGATCTGACAATTTTATAAGGGGCTCTTGACCCTTCACTCTGCATTTCTCTCTCCTGCTGTCTTGTGAAGAAGGACATGTTTGCTCCCCTTTCTGCCATGATTGTGAATTTCCTGAGGCCTCCCCAGCCATGTGGAATTGTGAGTCAATTAAACCTATTTCCTTTATAAATTACCCAGTCTCAGCTATTTCTTTATGGCAGTATGAAAACAGACTAATACACTGTTTCACCATTGGTCAATGAATGAACAATGGGAGTCTCATTAATTAATGTTAATGCCACTTTTGATAGCCACTTCTTCTAGCTTACTGATAGGTTATGAAGTTAGATTTTTTTTTTTTTTTTTTTTGCATGTGTAAGGAGATTAGACATCATTATTTTTCTCACTTGACACACAAATTTTTTCAAAGTCACACCTCGTTCATCATCATTACAGAACATAGTCACAGGCCAGAGGTTGTGCCAGGCATGCACAATTGTGTCTTTAGTTACTGTGTTCTAAGTGTCAGCAACAGCATATTCACACTGAAATTCTTTTGAAAATCTTTCACACTCGTGCTTCTATTCAATGCTGCTAGTGAGCTGTTCTAGAAAGTGTTTTTATATTTAGTCTTCATTGATCTAATGATACCCTGGTAGTATGGCTGAATTAATAAAGTTAAATTTAGAGGACAGTATATGGCATAAATATAATATTTTTATAACTTCAACTTTTATTTTGGATTAAGGAGTACATGTGAAGGTTTGTTACACAGGTACATTGTGTAATGCTGAGGTACAAATGATCCCATCACCCAAGTAGTGAGCACAGTACCCGATAGGTATATTTTCAACTCACACTTCCCTTCCTCACTACCCTGTCAGGTAGTCCCCAGTGTCTTGTCTCCATCTTTATGTCTATGTGTATTCAATGGTAAACATTATTTTTAGGAAGATTTCAGCTGGAAGATGAGCAGAACAGTTGTCAAGGAGTAATAAAAGCTTTCAGTCATCATCCAGTCCTCCTTCCCTGCAGAGAGCATGAGCCACTAGTGCAAAACCTTTGTGAAATCAGTCATAAAAATTTTTCTAATGATGCGTGTCTTTTTGTTAGCATAACAATGGACTGATACAAAATTCCCTCCGTGAAAACAGTGAGGATACAAGATTTTGCCTATCACAGTGATTTTACACTTATGTGTGCCTATTGCATTAGCACATCTCAACACCATTATTCTGTCCTTTGCATCCTAATTCCTGTAGGGACTGTGTCATCACCTGTAGTCAGTGTCCTTCTGGAACAATAACACCAAAATAGGAACTTTTCACTGGCATTATTTATTGTTTTGGCATCATGATATGGTTTGGCTCTGTGTCCCCACCCAAATTGCATCTCGAATTGTGCTCCCATAATTCCCATGTGTTGTGGGATGGACCCGGTAGGAGATAATTTGAATCATGGAGGTGGTTTCCCACATACTGCTCTCATGGTAGGGAATAAGTCTCACAAAATCTGATGGTTTTATCAGGGGTTTCTTCCTTCGCATCTTGTTCATTTTCTCTTGCCACTGACATGTGCCTTTCACCTCCTGCCATGATTCTGAGGCCTCCCCAGCCATGAGGAACTGTAAATACAACTAAACCTCTTTCTTTTGTAAATGGCCTAGTCTTGGGCATATCTTTATCAGCAACATGAAAATGGGCTAATACATGTCAGATTTTCATCAGTGATGACCTTGGTAAACTTATTAATGACTTTATCCACTGCTTCATTATCAGCAGACGCTTTATCACCACCAAGTTTTAAAAATTTAATGCTATATATTTTCTTAAACTTCTGCAACCAGTCTGTTGAATATTCATAGTTCCCTTCAATTTTCAGTTCATTGTAATGGAGCTTTCCTTATTTCACAATCCACCTACCATTGAGTAACACATGTTCACTGCAATGCTGACTGATGTACCCTTTCAATATGTCATTGAGATCTTCATTTTTAGCCTTATGTAGCATTTTCCTATTTTTCATTAACTTTTTTTCATTACTTTCAGCATAGAACTTCTATAGTTTATTCTGTTTCTTCAGGTATTCCAACCCCATACTCATCTATAAGATGTTTAACTCTTTCATCATTCAAATTTCATCAACAGACTTTCTATTCTATAGGTAAACATAAATGGTTCCTCCTTTTATTATCACTGTTATCCATAGAAGTGGATATTTTCAGAGACATCTGCCTCAGGCCATTTTTACATTTTCAACACTATCTTTACACCACAGAGCAGAGACTAAGCAAAAAAAGTGAATAATGCAGGTAGGTCTTGGGCCCATTTGGGGCATCAAGGGAAGCCTGCTGTTGACTTGTTTGGGCTACACATGTGCTATTTTATTACCCTTTGTGGGTGTGGTCATGGTGGGGAATCTGGGAATGCATGAAAAAAAGGCTGAAGGGGACTGAGGGCTTTTTTTTTTTTTTTTTTTTTCCTTCTTGGGGATGCTGAATAAACTGTGTGTTGTTCATCTTCTTTGTGTTTGTTCATCTTTGAGTGTGACCTTCCACATGAGATCAGGTGTGGAATTTTCCACTTGTGGTGTCATGTCAATCCTCAAAAACTTTTGAATTTTGGAAGATTTTAAGTATTGAATTTTCATATTAGGTATGTTCTATCTGTAATTCTATTTTTAATTTTTTGAGAAATGTTCATACTGTTTTCCATGGTACCTCATAATAATTCACATTCCTAGCAACAATGTACATCCTTTCCAACACATGTTATCTTTCATCTTTTTGATAATAGACTTTCTAACAGGTGTGAGTTGATATTTGTGGATTTCATTTGCATTTCTCTGATGATTAGTGATGTTGAACATTTATCATATACCTGTTGGCCATTTGCCTGCTTCTTTTGAGAAACGTCTATTCAGATCCTTTGCCTGTTTTTAATAGGGCTATTTGTTTTCTTAATACTGAGTTATTTGTTTCTTGATATTTTTGGTATTTTGTATATTAACCCATTATAAGATGTATAGTTAGCAAATAGTTTTCCCCATTTTGTAGTCGCCTCTTCACCTTATTGATTGTTTGCTTGGCTGTGCAGAAGCTTTTTAGTTTGATGTGATCCCAGAAATTGAGGAAGACACAAAAAAATGGAAAGATACAATAACTTTTGTTTATGAATTGGAAAAACTATTCTTGCTAAAATGTTTATACTATCCAAAGCAATTTACAGACTCAATAAAATCGTTATTAAAATTTGATTTTTTTGTACAGAAATAGAGAAAACAAGTCTCAAAGTTTTATGGAACCACAAAAGATTCGGATTAAGACAATCTTAAACAGAAGGAACGAAGCTGGAGGCATCACAATACCTGACTTCAAAATATATTATAAAACCATAGTAATCAAAACAAAACTGTACTCACATAAAGACAGACACATAGACAAATGAAACTGAAAGGAGGACCCAGAAATGAATCCATACATTTGCAGTCAATTGATTTTAAATGAAAGTGCCAAGAACACACAATGGGGAAAGGACAATCTCTTCAATAAATGGGGTTGAGACAACTGAATATCCACATGCAAAGGAATGAAACTGGACCCTTACCTCACACCATATATAAGAATCAACTCAAATTGAATGAAAGACTTAAACATAAGGCTGTACACAGTAAAATTAATAAAAGAAGAGAAAGGGGAGAAGCGCCCCACAACTTCAGTCTGGGCATTATTTTTTTAGATAAGAACCTAAAAGTACAAGCAACAAATGTAAAAGGTAATTTCTGAAATTAGGTTTCCCTTATGTTGCTTGTCTATAGATATTTAATAAACTCTTCTATTAATTTCCAATAAATTTATGTGAAGATACTTTCTAGTTTTGTATAGACAGTAATAATTTCCCCAGCAATGCTTAGTGTGTTGAATAAAATACTTAATAGGTATCAATAGTGAACATATGTTTCTTGTTTCCAATTCTAAAGAAAAAGTCTATTATTTCACCACTATGTGTGATATCTGGCTTTTGATAGACACTCTCAATCTGTTTAAAAACATTCTCCATTTTTGTGTTGGTTTGTATTTAGCGCAAATAAATATGGAATTTTTTGAACCAGATTATTTGTATCTATTGAGGTTCTTATATGTTTTCTTCCCTTAAATCACCTAACTTGTCCAATTATATTCATAGACTTTTCTAAAGTTAATTTACATCCATTTCTGGATTTAATTCATTCAACATACACTTATTGACAACATACTATATAAGTCCTGTTTAGGTATGGGAGCTAAGCTGTAAACAAGACAGATACGTTTTAACAGAACTCACAATGTAACTGTAGGGAAAGACTAAAAATAAAAATTTTTTAATTGAATAAATATTATGTAACAGAGTAATAAGTACAATTGAGAAAAACCATAAAATGAACTTGTTCACAATATATCATATTGTATATACATTTCTGGATTTGTTCTGCCAAATTTTTTTTTACAGTATTTGCAGTCTCGCGAATGTGCTTGGCCTACTATTTTTTTTTTCCTGTTAGGGTTTGTTTTGTTAGCTTTCGATAACAAAATTTCACTCATTTACCAAGTGAGTTTGGGAAAGATACCTTATTTGAATTTCTGTTTGTATTCTATGTCTGTGTAAATAGTATACTGCCAATTTGCTTATGTCTTCTCCAATCAAGCTAAATAATAAATTTCTCCCCAATATGTTCATATATAGAATGTGCAAATTAATTATCTGTTCTGTATGATTCATGCCAAGGATTGTAATAATGGAGTAATATTGTGAATTTCTTATTTAATTCAATATGATTTATTTCATGGCATCAGTTCTCATTTTGATCATTTGATTTTGTATGTCAGTGCCGAAAATAATGGACACACTTTCTGTTATCACGTTTATATTCTGCATAAAATTCCGCAGGAATATTATGAAATTATTATGTTATGGTTTCTTACAAATGAAAAAAAAAACATAATCACATTATTTTTGGAATGATTGTCTCATGTTGGACATTACTTTGCCAAAAACAGAATCTTGTAGGTTATGCATTGAAAATAGTCTGAACTTAAAAAAAACAAAGTTAAAAAAAAAAATCTGTATGAACATATAACTCTATTTTTCCATGTTCCCAAAAAGCATTCTTTATTTATTAAGCAATGAAGGAAAACATTTAAGTACCCTTACTAAACTTTTAATGGACATTTAAATTTCATTTTTTAAATAAATCTTACTTCTCCATGGCCATCCTTAGGTATGTGCTTACCGATAAGAAGAGAGATGTAATAGAGAAAGAATACTGAACTAAGCCTCAGAAACTTGAGTTCTAAGAATTGACCCCTTAAACATACGAATAATTTTGGTCAAGTCATTATACTTCTTAGACATTTCATTTTCTCATTTGTAAAACTGGAAAAAACTAAATACAAGCAAAGTGCTATGCTTAAAAAAGGCATCTTATTTTATTTTTATATATTTTTTGCTGGAAAGCACAGTTATTAAACTAGTATTTAAAATTATAATATTCAGTTTAGAATACATAAATGTATTGATGATATACATTTAATTTACTTAAATGTATTGATATACATTTTAATTCAATTTAATTTACAGTAAATATGTGATAACATGGCTAATCTTTGCATCCATTCTACTTTTTTCATCAACTCTATTCCTAAAACATTTTCAATGTAACAAAAATTATTTGAAATAGAACAAAGTAACTAGGATTTGTTTTTTTTACATATGTGAGAAATATGGGTTGTTCTATGTACATCAAGTTTTAGACAATTAAAATATTGTTATTGAAGTGGCTTATTTTCTTATTTCCTTTTTTTAAGACAGAGCCTTGCTCTATTGCCCAGGCTGGAGTGCAGTGACAGAGCGCTGCTTAGTGCAACCTCTGTCTCCTGGGTTCAAGTGACTAATGTGCCTCAGCCTCCCGAGTTAGCTAGGATTACAGGTGCCTGCCCCCATGGCCAGCTAATTTTTTGTATTTTTAGTAGAGACAGGGTTTTGCCAAGTTGGCCAGGCTGAACTTGAACTCCTGGCCTCAAGTGATCTGCCTGCCTTGGCCTGCCAAAGTGCTGGAATTACAGGCATGAGCCACTGCATGTGTTTGAAGTGATGATTTCCAATTAAAATGATCAATAATTAAATACTCAAATTTCAAATATGTCAATTTATCTGAATCAGAAACAAAATTTGCATTTAATGGAGTCTTTGCAATATTTTATTTTCTTGTTTTATTCTGAATTTCTTCCATTATGATTTACATTAATTTAGAGAGTATATTCATATTCTGTTTTGCTCTCTCAGTGAAGTATCTTTTTCTATAGAATGTCCAAATTAGTAGCCCTAAAGTCCTTTTCTATTTTCTTGCATTTCGCCTGTTTTCTCAAAAACTTTATTCACCAATTCAGAAAATTTTATTTTATTTTCATATTACAGCTTTCTGTTTGTTGTTGATGATTATTTCAGAAATGATATGTTTATTGTAGTACAATAAAATATGCAAACATTGAAAATATCTGCCTTCATGAAAATGATTATAGGAATTAATTTTGTACTAATGAAATTTCTGTTTAATCCACTAAAAACTTGCTATAATATAATTGGTGGATCATTGTGTGTTAATTTTGAACTTATTACTGTACAATACTTTATGATTTATTAATAAGTGAAAATTAATTATACAGCAATTAATATTACAATAAAATTGTAAATGTACATAAAGAGCTTCTCAATATCATTCTCATACATTAAAAAATTATCCTATGTGACTGCAATGTAAAATAATTTTTAGCCAATGCTCTAACACAATTTAAAGACACTCATCAATACATACATCAAATAATAATTTTTTAAAATTTAAAATAATTGTTAAAAAGTGTCGATTTGCTGGTATTTCTATTATTCAACTCATTCTTCATCTGCAAATAGAGGCAAAACCATATACAGTTGGCTTTCTGTAGCTATGTGTTCTGAATCTGTAAATTCAACTAACCATATGTGGAAAATATTAAAAAAAAATAGTTGTATCTGTACTAAACATACACAGACTTCTTGTCTTTTCCCTATCACCTAAACAATACAGTTATAACTATTTATATAGCATTTACATTGCCTTATGTATATAATTAATGTAGACATGATTTAAAGTATACGGGAAGATATTATAGACTATATGCAAATGGTACAGCAATTTACATTAGGACTTGAGCTTTCATCCATTTTGGTATCCACTGGGGTTCCTGAAACAAATCCTTAAGGAATACCTACACACAATTGTATACTATCTCAGTAGTATACAATTGACTCTCTTTTGTAGAAAATAGCCCTAATGTATCAATCTGTTAAAAATTCCATCTGCTAGAAAATTGTTATAATAAATTTATAAATTGTATAAGAAATATGAAAATTGTCCATCTTTGGATTTAATAAAATTATAAAACAACAACAATTAGTTTTAAAGTAATAAAGAAGTTCATTCTATGCCTAGTGCATCTTGCAATGTTACACTCATATGCAGGGCACAAGGAGAAGAGCCTTTCATGAGTTCTCCTACTCTGAGACTGGTTAAAACACAGTTTCTACAACAAATCCATGCATGCTGTTTCAGGAAATTAGATAATTGCTGTTTCAATTTTTCAGAAAAATCTCCAGGGTTGTTTTGCATTATTAACTGGATAGGAGATTAGCCACTCTCTCCAATATGTAAAGCTCAAACACTCTCTCTTAATTTAAAAAAAAAAAAAAAGTAGTCTTCCGTATGGTTTTTGAATCACAGAATTGTGGCACTTTGAAAACAGATGATCCCAAGTTCTCGAAAGCTCAGAACCATGTAGCATCATGTAGCTCATCAATTAAATGCCATAGCTTTATATGAATATTCATTTACTAAACAGATAGCTGTTAATGTAGATGTGTTTATAGATGTCATAGCATGCACTGCTACACAGAGAGCAAAGATTTCAGTATCCTCCCTGTTTGCCAAGGTTAAGGTTAACATTTTTATTTATTTATTTAAATTTTGGACATAGAGAAAAATGTATTTGGTCAAGTGACCCCAGTCAATCTTGATGAGTAAGAACCTGAAGATACCATGGAAAGGAAATCAGATTGTCAATGCAAGTAAGAGTGTGGAATAAAATTGCTGGTGCAGGGTCAGGGAATATATTTAATAACTTTTTCCTCTTTCACTGTCTATTTTTTTTATAACATGTTCTCTATAATCGAGATTGTGTCACTCAACTTTGAGTTTGTCACATAAGACATGAATTTTATTTTCACTAATTAGAGGAAAAAGAGTCTAATAGGAAGAAACAGCAGTCACAACAAAAGATGGCAAAAGATAAATCAGCCATGTACTATAAGAAAGAAAGCTGGTATATCCATGCAAATTTCAAATGGAAAACCATTATGCAAGATTAAAAATTTCAAATTAGCAAGAAGTCATAATAAATACATACTTAAATTAACCTGTTAAATAAATGCAAATATACAAACAAAATTCAGAATGTAGAAATAAGCAAATCTGCCATTGAGATAGTTATTAATATGCAGATTTTTATTGATAATGTGTAAGACAAAAGATTACACATTTAATAAGAATACAGAAAATTTGACAAATAAATTAAAATCTCGATTTGGTGGATATATGTATATTCGTGCTCCCAACAAGAGAGTTTCTATATTCTTCTAGACTATGCATGCAATATTTGTGAAAATTAGGTCACAAATCTTCAGTAAATTTAAAAGAACTAGAATCATTCAGAGTTGTTTGCTTCATGATACTGCCATTAAATTAGAAATCAAGAACACAGCTGTGTAAAACTATATGTTTAGAAAATATATAAACATTGTTCTGAATAGTTCGTGTATCAGAAGAGGTCACAATAATTTTTTTTTTTTTTTTTTTTTTTTTTTTTTTTTTTTTTTTTTTTGAGACGGAGTCTCCCTCTGTCACCCAGGCTGGAGTGCAGTGGCCGGATCTCAGCTCACTGCAAGCTCCGCCTCCCGGGTTCACGCCATTCTCCGGCCTCAGCCTCCCAAGTAGCTGGGACTACAGGCGCCCACCACCTCGCCCGGCTAGTTTTTTTTTTGTATTTAATAGAGACGGGGTTTCACCGTGTTTGCCAGGATGGTCTCGATCTCCTGACCTCGTGATCTGCCCGTCTCGGCCTCCCAAAGTGCTGGGATTACAGACTTGAGCCACCGCGCCCGGCCAGGTCACAATAATTTAAAGTAAGTATAACTATAAAACCATGAAAACACTTTCTAT
The DNA here is from genome assembly GCF_037993035.2 of Macaca fascicularis. Lineage (NCBI taxonomy): Eukaryota > Metazoa > Chordata > Mammalia > Primates > Cercopithecidae > Macaca > Macaca fascicularis. The sequence continues at coordinate 152,628,460 of NC_088381.1, forward strand.
AAAACTGTGTGACACACACGGTTCAAATGGCACTTAGAGGAAAATTTATGGCTTTTACATCCTTAGATTAGTAAAGAAGTGAATTCATTTGCTAGGGCTACCATAGCAAAACACCACAGAATTGGTGGCTTAAACAACGGAATTTTATCTTCTCACAGTTATAGAGGCTGGAAGTCCAAGCTCAAGGTGCCTGCAAAAGTGTGGTTTCCTGAGGCCTGTCTCCTCGACTTATATACAGCTTTCTTTTCCTTGTATCTTCATATGATCTTCCTTCTCTGTGTGTGCATCTCTTGTGTGTCTTTTGTATGTCCAAATTTTCTCTTCTTATTAGGACACCATTCATATTGAATTAGGACCCTTTCTGATCAACTTATTTTAACTAACTACCACTTTAAATGCCCTATCTCCAAATACAGTGACATTCTGAGTTACTGGTGATTAAGGCTTTAAAACATAAATTTAGTGGTGGTGGGGGCACACAATTTAGCCCAGAATGAGAAGAAAGGCTATAAATTAATAAGCAATGTGTCATACTTAAGAAATTACAAAACAATCAATAATGCTAGCTATACAAGAAGTAGAGAAGATAATAAAGTACAGAAAATCAATGAAATATAAATAAAAGATAAATGGGAGAATTTTTTTAAAGACATATCTTTGAAAAGACTAAAAATAGTAAATATAAGTAAACATTTAACACAATTGTTTGAAGAACACAGATGGCATAAATAAATGACATTAAGAATAAAAAAAGGAACACAAACTATAAGGAACTTCTTTCATCTACACACCTCTGTATTGTCCATTAATTGTTATTGGTGAATTGCATCTTTGCACTTCAGTGAAATTCTGCCTTTTATTTGATAACTAGGTTAGATGTTCCTACTAGCTTATTCACTAATCACATTATTATATTACTTTGTAATTTTCTACTTATCCATATTTTAAACTAGACCATAAGAGATAAAATCAAACTGTTGGGTGTTTTTATTTTTTTGAGACTGAGTTTCGCTTTTGTTGCCCAGGCAGAAGTGCAGTGGCATAATCTCGGATCACTGTAACTTCCCTGCCTCTCAGGTCCCGGTGATTCTCCTGCCTCAGCCTCCCGAATAACTGGGATTATAGGCAAGCACCACCACGCCCGGCTAATTTTGTATTTTTAGTAGACACAGGGTTTAATGTGTGTGTGTGTGTGTGTGTGTGTGTGTGTGTGTGTGTGTTATAGCTATCAGTGCAGTTTGTCTTCTGTTTTTTATAGTGTCCTCTGAAATGTCCTATTATCTTTAGCCTTGCCTCTCACTATGTGCTTGACATTTATGAATGAGCAGAAATCTCTGTTCCTTGGTAAATACATGCCCTGCCCCTTCATGGCGTGGGTCATTTGTTTCTCCTGTTGCCCACATAAATCCTGGACATGGGAAAGATGTTCTTCCTTATTCTTTTTACCAGTTCAATATCACATTCTCTTTTCCTCCTTTAAAACCTCTAGCTCCTTCTAATTGCACAATACCTGATAATAGCAATCCCTGTACTTCATTGTTGATGTCAATTTATTATCGTTCTTGATGCAGCTTGTTACATGTTGAAGATTTTACCACTGAGCACATTTATGACTGTCCCCATTTTTGGTGACTTCAATTATTGGATGCTCTGAATAACCCACATAGCATCCAGGGCCTTAATATTCTAAACCTCATCATGTCCAATGTTCTGTTACTCCACCTTAATTTGACCATTCTCGGGGTCATAACATTGATCTTGTCATTATCATATTACTTCTGAAATATAAGTTCTAAATATTGAACTTTCTGACACAACTCTCTCTTCTTCCACTTTTTTATCTGCTCCAACAATCTTCCTCTCTCATTGGGAAGTTATCTCCATTGTTCTGTGCTAGTTTTTCCATCAAATATCATCTTAAAGTCATTAATTTTTTCTGTACTCATTTCAGATTTTGTAATGTGTTATTATGATAATGACTTTAATAGTATTCTTAAATTCCTCAGCTTTTTCTTTTTCCACAGACAGTATGTTTCACTTTGTCATCCAGGCTGGAGTTCAGTGGATGGAATGCAATTGTTGGATGGAATGCAATTGTAGCTTGCTGTAGCCTTGAGCTCTTGGGCTCAAGAGATCCTCCTGCCTCAGTCTTCTGAGTAGCTAGGACTAGAGGCTCATTCCACTGTGCTTAGCTAATTTTTTTTTTTTTTTTTTCGTATAAACACAATCTTACTTTTTGCCGAGGCTGGTCTCAAACTCCTGGAGTCAAGTAATCCTCCATCTTTGGCCTCCCAAAGTTCTGGGGTTATAGGCATGAGCCACTGTGTTTTTCTACCTCTGTTGCATTTACCCAGAAACACTAAATCTACTTAAAGTTCAGTACCTCCTTCTCTGTACCTGTACACAAGCAACTACCCATGACTAAAGAGACCATCAAATGGAGCTTACCAATCACAGTTGAAACCCACCGCCTCAAATATCAAATGAGCAATCAACATTGTTGGGCAATCTCAGTCCACTCCTTTCTCATGTTCATTCTGAATAATAATTTCTACCTTCCAATCTCTACTAAAATCTGAAACATCCCATCTCTTCTCCCCACAATTAGAAGCAATTGGAAGAAATCACTTCTACCTTTTTTCTATTCTACAATCTTAACCTGCATTTCCTCTCTCATTCAGAGAATGGGAGAATGGGAGAGAAGTGATTTCTTTCTATTTCAAGAAATGACATTTCAACAAGTTGATCAATGTACAAACTTTTCATCTGGATTCCATTACTTCTAGCTTTCTCAAGGTGTTATTACTGTTATTTCCCCTCTCATCTAAATAATGATTTTCTTCATTTTCCTTAGTTCGTTCCCAGTGATACATAAACATGCTTAAAATTTACCATTTTAAAAATAAACAATAACAAAAACTCTACGTATATGCCCATCAACTCCATTAACTCTTTCATACCATTCCTAGTTAAACCTTTTAGAACATTGTTTATTATTATTACTCTGCTTTTCTTTCCTGTTTCTCTTCTTCTTGATCCAGCAAGTTTCCATTTAAAACGTTCTTCTTTCTGGAGATTCTCAGCAACCTTCAGGCTGCCACATCTAAAAGCCAATTTTTATCATCATGTTTCCTCTATTCGCAGCATTTGATATAGAGACCTACTTCCTACTTCTTTGGCCACATTCTCTCCTACATTTAAAGACAGTGTATGCTTTAATTTTCCCCTTAATTTACTTTCTTTTCTTTGTAACCCTCTTTTGCTAGTGTTTTCTTTTCTGTTTCAATTCTGAATATGGAACTAACAATATCATATTTAAATTAGAATAGTTTATAATGATTGATCTTTAATCCTTCTTTCTTTCCGTATTTTACATATTATCAATAGCAGCAATCATAACAGCAGAGCAACTTCCACAGTTAGATAACATGTCTTATGTGTTAGACATTGCCAGTCCTTTATTAACACACTCATTCAATCTATATTTCAGTGATTCCCATCTTACCTCTAGCCACGGTCCACTGAAGTCAAGTATCATACATCTCACTTACACTGTCATCTATATAGAATATTTAATTGCTTTCTCAAAATTTTGACATTGCTAAGACCCTAACCAAAATCAGACCCTCTACCATTCTTGTTCATATACCCAGATACTTAATCGGAAGAACTAGGATTCAAATTTGATTCCTCTCTCTCTCTCTCTTTTTTGGATGTAAGTCTATAAAGAGTTTCATTGGACTGATTTCAAAAAATGTATTCTGAATTTCTGCATATCGTTCCTTTGCCTTTTATTCTCCCTGTTCTAAAACCCTTATCATCTCTACCCAGAACTGCCTAAATTATCTCAAAACTTCCCAATTTATTTCTAACTCCTGTATAATCTATTCCATGTAGAGTATCCAGAATAAGCTTGCTCTCTCTTTCTCTCTCTCTCTTTCAGAACATAAGTTATGTCACATGGTTGCGCTACTAAAAAGCCACAATTGCTTCCAATCTCCCCTAGAATAACATTTAAGCCTCTTGCATGAACTATAAGGACTTAATGTGAATGTCTCTGGATTGACTCCTTATCCTCCTCTAATAATTTTAATCATCATCTTGGAAAGCTGCAGCCACACAGGTCTTTTTCTTTTAGCTGAACACATGAAGTTTGTTCCTGCTTTAGGTCCTTTGCAATTTCTTGATGACTTTCTCCTAGAATGTTCTTTCTCATATCTTTGCTCGTCTGTCTCCTCTTCCAATTCAAGTTTAAAATGTAATGTTACTGCCTCAGAGAGATGTTCCCTGACATTTCAAAGTAAATCAGCCTCTTTCCTTGTCCTGGCCATCATATTCCTCTGCTTTTTCAATCTAGTACTCACTACTACCTGATGCCATCACATTGAAAACTCTCAATATCGCCATTAGATAAAGATTATTATGACTGTCTTTATATAGAAGTTGAAATTATACTTCTGGTTTGCTGAATAAATTATCTAAGACTAACATTTAATCAGCATGCTCTTTGTTTTCCAAAATTGTTATGGCTGCAATTTGCCACTTTGACTTCCCAAATTAGATCTCTCTCTCTGCCTCTCTCTGTCCCTCTTCTATTTCCGCATCTCTCTCTCGTTATCTCTCTCTCTCTTACACACACACACACACACACACACACACACGCCCAAAAATAGTTATTTTACTTTACTCATCCAGATTTAGGCAAGCCTGCTTTATTTTGAGAAGTACAGTGCTCCATGTAATGCGTCATTACATCTTTGTAAACAAAAGAATCATTCAACCTTTGTTCAAGGTATAATAAATAATTCTGATTTCCAGTTACTAGTCTTTCAGTCTTCAGTTAGGTATCTCTCAAATACTTAGGTTAAATCACTAAGCCCACCTAATATTACTGGGGCTAGAGTTATAAAGTTGAAATTTAGACCAAATTCCACATATGTATGTTTACATACTTTTAAACTGCTTTGAGTGTGATCACATAGCGGGCTGAGTAATCTTTTAGCTGAAAAATGCATGTTTGCGTTTATTTGTAATATTAAGAGGTGGGGATGAGAAGATAAAAGGGTGTGAAGAATTTGAAAGGCCACAGCAATTTAGCAAACAATAAGTCCTTAATCAGAAACACATGGTTTCCCATAACATGTGTAAAACATTAAAAAGAGAAAGGACGGAAAAGCATGATATTGGGTATTGTGTTACAGTATTGGAAAAAAATAATATGTATGTTTTGCTTCAATAATACTTTTAGTAAAAATAAAGGCTGTTTTTGGAATAAATAGTTTAATTATTAATTGTATTTATTTCTGGATATAGTTTGCTTTGTGTGCATTAAATACCTTGTAAAACATTCACATTTGAGTGCACAGATCACTTCTCAGTTTAGCTCATAGATTCCTCAAGTTACAAAAATGCTTTGATGCATCGGGTAGTTTAACAAAGAAGCTCGCTAATTTTTTTTTTTTTTTTTTTTTGAGACTGAGTCTTGTTCTATCACCCAAGCTGGAGTGCAGTGGTGCAATCTTGGCTCACTGCAACCTCTGCCTCCTGGGTTCAGGCGGTTCTCATGCCTCAGCCTCCCGAGTAGCTGTGATTACAGGCGCCCACCACCACACCCGGCTAATTTTTGTATTTTTAATACAGACAGAGTTTCACCATGTTGGCCAGGCTGATCTCGAACTCCTGACCCCAAGTCATCCCCCCACCTCGGCTTCCCAAAGTGCTGGGATTACAGGTGTGAGCCACTGTGCCCGGCCCCTAATAATCTTTAGATATTTTTTAAAAACAGGAAATAATGTTTCATATACTTTAAAGATAGAGAGGTTTTTTTGGTTGGGGTGGGGGTTCTTATTTGTCATTATTTTTAATTAACAGTCTTTCCTAAGAGAAAAGCTCCAGAAATTTATTTTAATACCTACCATTAGATAATACAGCAGTCTTCTAAAATGGCCTGTAACAATTTGCATCTACTAGAATTTGTACCCTTGTTGTAATTCTTTTCTCTTTTCAATTTTTTAAATTTTTAATTAAAAAGTTAAATTTGTTTTTTAAATTTACAACTACTAATTGTTTGTATTTATGGCATTTAACATGATGTTTTGATGTATGTAGACATTGTGGAAGGCCTAAATAAAGATACTTAAAATATGCATCACCTGACATACATATCATTTTTGTGTGGCAAGAACACTTAAAATGTACTGTTTCATACATTGTCAAGTAGACAATATATTGTTATTAATGCTTGTCATTGTGATGTTCAGTAGATCTCCTGAATTTCTTCCTCCTGTCTAATTGTAATTTTGCATTCCTCTTCATCAGTGTGGGCTGGACCTAGTGACTTGCTTTTAGCAAACTGAATATAATAAATGTGATTGGATATCACTTCCAAAATTAATACAAGATGGTGACTTCTGTCTTGTTAGCAATCTTTCTTTTGCTTGTTCTCTCTGCTTGATCGTTTTGATAAAGCAAATTGTCCTATGGAGAACCCAATGTGATAAAAGAACTGAGAGTGGCCTCTGTAGCATAAGCCAGGCAGTAACTTAGACCTTCACTCCAGCAGCCTACAAAGAACTGAATTCCAAAAATAAAGATGTAGGTCAGCTTGAAAGCAGATCTTTCTTGTTGACCCTTCAGATGACATTGCAGCTTCAGCTGATACTTTGATGGCAGGTTTGAGAAAACCTCAAAACGGCGGACCCACCTACGTTGTTCATTGATTCCTGTTCTACAGAAGATGGGAGATAACAAATGTATGTTGTTTCAAGTCGATAAGCTTAATAGTAGATTGTTACACAACGATAAATGATACAGATAAACAACACAGCTACAAATCAAGGGATAATTTTGCTCTGCCATTTCCCTGACTAATAATATCCAGTATCAAGTTTTGTCTACTTTACCGTTCTGGATATATCTCAGCCTATCCAACCACACTATTATTGCCTTTTATAACCTCTAACGACATTGCTTTGAATACTTCAATGTTTTCTAAAAGTTATGCCTATCTCCAGACTGGTGTATTTCATTCCATCCTCTACAACAACATTGCTCAAGATAATGTTCACAGATATTTTGAGACAAAATGTTTCTTCATCAAATGAATCCAGAAAAAATTGAGTACTATGCTCCTTTATGCTCCTAGGTGAAGTTGTGATATAGTCATATATAGGTTTTTTCAACAAAGAGTTCCTCAAATTCATTTGACCATAGGATCACCCTCTCACTCTTATACATACACAGTTTTTAAAAGATAAATAATAATATTCCATGGTATCAATGGTGTCCAGAAACCTCTCTTTGGCTAATACTGCTTTAAATTTCTGATTTTTTTTTCAATGCCCATCTGATATGGTTTGGGTCTGTGTCCCCATCCAAATATCATCTTGAATTGTAATCCCCACATGTCAAGGGAGGGACTTGGTGGGAGGAGATTGGCTCATGAGGGCAGCTCCCCTATGCTGTTTTCAAATAGAGAGAGTGATTTCTCAGGAGATCTGGTTGTTTGATAAGTGTCTGGTGCTTCCTCCTTCTCTCTCTTCTTTCTGCCACCATGTGAAGAAGGTTCTTGCTTTCCCTTCACCTTCCATCATGATTGTAAGTTTCCTGAGGCCTCCCTAGCCATGCAGAACTGTAAGTCAATTAAGCCTCTTTATTTTATAAATTACCCAATCTCAGGGTTTTTTTTAATAATAGCGTGAGAGTGGACTAAAACAACATCAAATTACATTTAAGCAACCTTATCTGGCTTACAGAATAGTACAGAGAGGAAGCAAATGAATACATAAATTAACCTGGCTCTACCTCTCTGGCCTTTCTTCTCAATCTCTTATCTGATTCACTCCTCTGCCCTGCTGCCTCTATCTTCCATTCCAGCTTTACTGAACTTTAGGTAGTGTGCAAAGGGTTTTATCTGTCTCCAGACTGCTAGCCTCCATTCATGTTTTTGCATGAGAGTAGACTGACACTCTTATTTGTATGTCTGCCTCCATTTCCTTCAATGGCCTGATGAGCTATAACCAGTTTGTTTATTCACTTCAAGAGTCATTGAATCTATGAAGCGGTTATATAGTTTGAGAGCTGTGGGAAATGAAACTTGTTTAATCTCTGAGCACATTCGTCAAAAGTAATACTGACTTTTATTACAAATATTTACAGAAGTTAAAGTATATTATCTTTATATATCTTTGTAGCTCTAATGATGCTACAATATGAGATTCCAAAACCAGGAATCATTTTGGATTCTCATTACACTAATACAATTTATTTCTCTCTGCTTCTTTCCTTTCTATTTTCTTTCCATTTCTTTTCCCTTTCTTCCCTTTTCTTCCTCTTCCTCTCACTTCCTCTATACCCTGTCTATAAGAATAACTCTATTATTTTATTATACATAAGTGTTTGTATCTTTCTACTTATAATAAACAATGCTTTCTCAATGCCAAATCACAAGACATTTATTTCTATACCCTGACCATGTTTAGAAAATAACTGATGCTCAAATAATAACTTTCATTCATTTACTCACTTATTTGTTCAGCCAATTTTGAATTCTAAATTGAAAATATTCCTGGTTTTCTCTTCCTTCCATATACTTTGATCAGTTATTTTATAACTTTGTTTCTAACTACCTCAATCTACTTTCATATTTTACAGGCAGAAGCAAGGATTGGTCCTTTTTAAAAGTTTTTAGTTTCCTACTATCTTTTTGTTCTTCTACATTATGATTCTCAGAATTTTCTGAAAATAACTGAGCTCTACAATGTACTCTCTTTTTAATGAAAAATTAAAAAATCAAAATCTCTGCAATCTCTTTAGGTACATTTATGAAAGTGCTAAATTTCCAATGCTTGAGTTTCACTAGTAAGGCACAACGAATAAATGCCAATTAAAGCAATTTATCTCAATTATAATTTGCTAATCATTGACCTCTATGTATAGTTGTCACAAGTAAATTATTGTTTTTGAGGAAAGATCTTGCCCCATTCCCCAGGCTGTAGTGCAGTGACATGATCACAGCTCACTGCAGCCACAAACTCCAGGTCTCAGGCAATCTCCCTCCTCAGCCTCCCAACTAATTGGGACCACAGACACATGCCATCATGCCCAGGTAATTTTTGTACTTTTTGCAGAGGCAGGATCTCATCACGCTTCCAAGGCTAGTCTCAAACTCCCAAGCTCAAGTGATCCACTTGCCTCAGCCTCGCAAAGTGCTGGGATTATAATATGAGCCACCTAACCCAGCCTTCACAAGTAAATTCTTTAGCCAATACATAGGCCCAAATTTTTTAAAGAAGTAATATTTCCTAGATTATAAATGTTAAAGTATATATTCAAATGGAATTTTGATGAAAAAGTCTTCTTCTAGTGGAATAAATAACCATAATTATAAATATTCTTTATAGCTTTGATGGCATCAGTATTCTTTAATTATGAAATTGGTTTAATTTTTATTGTCTTGTAATATGTCCAAGATCTAGAAAAAGAAATGATAGCAATCATGTTATTTACAAAGTTGATTTTATATCATACTATTTGACACAATACCATATACTTTTATTAAGTTAGTTTCATTGTTCATACCTCATGCTTCACCAAAATTTTGCTTTAATAATTAAACTTACATAATAAGAAATAAATTTATGAAATTATCCAAATAAAAAAATCATTGTTATGCTATTCCCATTTTAATTACATCATAGTAACCCATGCTAGAATATGTTTACAGGACAAGATTTAATATATTTTCTTCTATTTTCTGAATAAATTTTTGATTTTTTATATTTTTGTAAAAATGTTATTATTTAATTCATAACACTAACATTCCCAGACTATTGCAACAAATGCCTTATACCTGAACAACTTTTATGATAACAATTCAGAAAATGTTACTGGTGTAGCCACATCAAAGGCACATCAACAAGTGAGACTCAATCAACATCTGTCCTTCACATCTTAAGAACACATAGATTTCTTCTTTCAGTAGTGGCATTCCATACTTTCATCAAGCTTTATTCTTTTTTACCATCACAGTTGCCCATCACACTATCCCATGTCTTGACACAGGCTTGGACAGATGACCTAAGCTAATTATAAAACTTCATCCCATAAACCACAAGAAATGAAACAGGCAGAGTCAGGTAGTACAAGCAGACCAATCTAAATCCTGTCTTGGAATTTTTCTTATTGAAATTATATGTTCAAAGCATTGAAGAAAATATCCTAGAAGTTGTCCCGAAAAAGAATATAATTACTAACTGGTTCAAATTTAACATGAGTCAAGGTGCTACCCCAAATTGTTTATAGCTTAGAGACTTTTACATCATTCCCAGTGTGTCTTTATGTGTTCTAAAACAGTGAGTCTCTCAGTGCAGTTACAATGAGGTGTGTCTGCAGTGTATTATATGTCAACTCATGTAAACTGGCCAGGGTGGTGGCTCATGCCTGTAATCCCAACACTATGGGAGGCTGAGGTGTGTGGATCACCTGAGGTCAGGAGTTCTTGACCAGCCTGGCCAACATGGCGAAACCTGTCTTTACTAAAAATACAAAACAATTAGCCAGACATGGAGGCAGGCGTCTATAATCCCAGCTACTAGGGAGGCTGAAGCATGAGAATCTCTTGAACCCAGAAGGCAGAGGTTGCAGTGAGCTGAGATTGCACCACTGAACTCCAGCCTGAGCGACAGAGGAATACTGCATAACAACAACAAGAACAACAACAACAACAAGAACAACAACAACAAATTCATATAAACTTCATACATGGAAGAATTACAAAGTCATTCTGTTTCCAAGATAATCCAATCTATATTAGCCCTAGTTGTTGGATAAATGAATTCAGGGTACTATGAATAGATCTAATTAAGTATAAAATAATAACACTAAATTTTATTCTAGGTTCAGTTTATTTCTAATATATCACATTTCATCTATATGGTCTTCTGTCACTGATTATAATAATGCTGAGAACCAACAGCCACAAGTCTCAGTGACTTAAAACAATGCAAATTTAATTGGTTTCAAGTCTGCAAAGTAGCTAAGTGGTTATTCTTCTCTCAGTTGTGCTAATTCATACCTCTGTCGATGACTGTCGGTAGCTTGGGTAGTTTTGCTGATCTTGGCAAGGTTCTATCACAAGTCAAAGGCTTTGGCCGGGCGCAGTGGCTTACATCTGTAATCCCAGCACTTTGGCACTTTGGGAGGCAGAGGTAGGTGGATCACCTGAGGCCAGGAGTTCAAGACCAGACTGGCCAACATGGTGAAACCTCGTCTGTGCTAAAAATACAGAAATTAGCCAGGCATGGTGGGGGATATTTGTAATCCCAACTACCTGGGAGGCTGAATCAGAAGAATCGCTTGAACCTGGGAGACGGAGGTTTCAGTGAGCCGAGATGGTGTCACTGCACTCCACTCCAGACTGGGCAACAAGAACGAAGTTCTGTCTCAAAATAAACAAACAAACAAACAAACAAACAAACAAATAAATAAATAAGAAAGTCAGGGGCTTTGTATAGGATAACTTGGCTTTGTTTTGAATCATCTCTCAGCCTCCAGTGGACTAATCTGCCTTGACTGTCATAATGGCCAGCTTCTAAAAAAAAGAGTGAGAAAGAGAGCAGAAGTGCCCACATTCTCTTCTGGACTCAGAATTGTCACAGTATCTCTTATTGTGAATTTGATATACCTAAACATATAGCAAACCTTAGCTTTAAGGGGAAAACAATTGACTTCACCTTCAAAAAAATAAGTTGCAATGTGTCATTAGAAAAGGCGTATATACATATAGATACACACACATACACACACACACACACACACAGACACACACACAGAGAGAGAGAGAGAGAAAACTGGAGCCAGGTTTGCAATTGATGTACACAGATGACCTAGGTGTATGCGTGTGGTGTATATGTGCATGTGTCTTTTATTTCCGATGTTTGCTAAATCTATTATCACACGTACTTCTCCAATAACAGAAACAGAAAGTCATTCTTACCCAGTGGTCCTATTTCTGCTTCATATTCAATCCTGGCTTCCACTCAGAAATATTATTGGAAATAAATCTTGGTCACATTACAATTTTGAATTATTTCAAATATCAATGAATTGTCATTGTAAACAAAGTTGAATACAGTTTATTCTGCTTCCAGAATAGAATTCTTGTCTACTTCCAAATGGGAAAAGACAAAACTCATGGTAAAAATCTTAAATTTTATGGATAAAGTGAATATTTTTTTACAACTTTTCAGGCGAAAGAAAAAGTTTATTATGAAGGGAAAACAAACACATCACACTATCCATCTGAATTATTATATGTTATAAAATGGCAATATAACATCAACATATATGACTGAGACAAAATTACTAAACCCAATAATTTTCTACCGGCAAATAAATATTATTTAACTGTTCAGGATGAGAAAAAGTTAATAAAGGAATTGCTAAATCAGCCTTTAACTTATCTGATGAAAATGCTAGAAATATATGATAAACAAACAGTAAATTATTTACAACAGAAACTTCTAGAGAAAAGTAGAAGGAGAGAGCACAGTGTAAATCATAAAACATATAATTAAAAATATATAAGTAATTATATTGTCTGGAAATGTCTAAATGTGCACGAAATAGAAGAAAAATGCAAACAGCTTATTATGTTAATAATAATAAATTATCATTATTTCTAATAATAATATATTATTTCTAACAACCTGAAATAAGTGGCAGTAAAGTATCTCAGGTTTGGAAGGAGATAGAGAGAGAATGGAGATGTGTCTGCTCAAGGTATTATTGGTGGTTAATTGAAAAGCAACTTCTCTCATCTTGAAGAGGAAGAAATAATTAAAGTGTATTCTAAAGATCACTTCATATGATAGAGGGCAGTGGGACAACACCAGGAGAAAAAGGAGGCATAGTTAATATTGTGTTTCCTTAAAATAACAAATAAGCATATATTGAACTGTAAGAGGTAAGATAAGGATTTTAAGCACAAATAAAATTTTAAAACAAGGGAGTCTAGACTGAATAATATCACAAAATAGAAAGTAAATTAATTACTTCAGGCCGGGTGTGGTGGCTCATGCCTGTAATCCCAGCACTTTGGGAGGCCGAGACGGGCAGATCACGAGGTCAGGAGATCGAGACCATCCTGGCTAACACGGTGAAACCCCGTCTCTACTAAAAATACAAAAAATTAGCCAGGCGTGCTGGCGGGCACCTGTAGTCCCAGCTACTCCGGAGGTTGAGGCAGGAGAATGGTGTGAACCTGGGAGGCGGAGTTTGCAGTGAGCTGAGATCACGCCACTGCACTCCAGCCTGGGTGACAGAGTGAGACCGCTTCAGGAAAAAATAAAACAAACAACAACAACAACAAAAAAGAGAGTCTAGACTGAATAATATCACAAAATAGAAAGTAAATTAATTACTTCAGTCAAAACGACAGAGACCGAGAGAGAAAAACGGACACAACAAATAAGTATGAATGGGCCAAATTCTCCCATTAAAATCAATAAACTATTAGATTGAAAAACTAAAACCAAAGTGTAAACAAGGGAAAGCAGGGGAAATATAAAGTCTTAGATGACCTTGTTATTATTAAAAAAAAGAAATAATTTAGCAACTCTCTAAAGAAACTTAAAAAGAATTAAAAAAAAAAACTGGAAAAAATATTTACAAATAGAAAAAAGTTAAAAAGCAGAGAAAAAAGGCCAGGCACAGTGGCTTATGACTATAATCCAGCACTTTGAGAGGTGAGGTGGGCAGATCATGAGGTCAGGAGTTCGAGACCAGTCTGACCAACGTGGTGAAACCCCGTCTCTACTAAAAATACAAAAATTAGCCAGCTGTGGTGGTGCACACCTGTAGTCCCAGCTACTGGGGAGGCTGAGGCAGGAGAATCACTTGAACCTGGGAGGCAGAGGTTGCAGTGAGCCGAGACTGTGCTACTGTACTCCAGCCTGGGCAACAGAGCGAGACTCCATCTCAAAAAAATAAAAAAAAAAAAGTAGGGGAAAAAAAAAAGACAAAAGGACACATGAATTCAAAAGCTCTGCCTATGAAAATGCCAACTTCAAAAAAAGTTTTTTTTTTTTTTGTAATTTCTACCAGATAAATAAATAAATAAATAAATAAATAAATAGAACATGTAAACTGGAAAATGAGGAAATGAACTATAACCACAGATACATGATAACATCATATTTAAGCGAATGCTACATATTGAAAATAAAAATGAATGCTTTTTTTCCATGGCATAACTAATCGTACTTGACCAATAATGTTGTAAAGAACATAAATATTTGATCCATCATATTTTATCAAATATATTTAATTCAAAGTGGTGAAAGTTTTGATATAGAATATATAGAATTTGGCAGAGCATGATGGCTCATGTATAACCACATCATTTAGGGAGGCCAAGACAAGAGGATTGCTTGAGGGTTTGAGGCTAGGAGTTTAAGACCAACTTGGGCAACATAGTGAGACCCCACTTTTGCAGAAAAGTAAAAATATTAGCCATAAGGGTGCATGCTTTTATTCCTGGCTACTCAGGTGGCTGGTTGAGGATCGCCTGAGCCCAGGATTTTGAGGCTGCAGTGAGTGATGACTATGCCACTGCACTCCAGCCTGGGTGCCAGAGTAAGACCTTGTCTCAAATCTATATCTATATCTATATCATAAATATATATGCAGCTTTTTAAAAATTTAATTAAAGAGTAGGAATGCATGTAATAAACAAACCCAAGACGATTCTGTTAAAACTTGAGAAATAAATATATTTGAATATGAAAATATTATCAGCTAGCCAGATGTGAAAATGAAAAAGTATTTCACACATAATCAATAATATAAATTATTTTAGAATGCATTAAAATGAAGATATAGGCGCTATATGAAGAAAATAAGAAAATATTTCAGGACAAGGATAAAAATTTTTTTTAAAGTGAAAATATATACCATATTCATCAATAGGAAGATGTTGTATTTAAAAGTATAGAAATGTATAAAAAGTATTAATTTAATGTAATTCCAAGTCAAAACTTCAAGTATTGTTTTGAATTGGTGTCTTGAAGTTTTTATAAAAGTATAAGGACTTTAGAAAAGACTTTTTTAAACATGTTTAAAAAAGTGCAGTGGAAATAATTTTAAAATTTTACCATAAACAACAATAATATAAATTTCCTATAATTCAAATATTATTACTACTACAGAATTCACTACGACAGAATAAAGAACTCATAATTTATAACATTTAAAAGAAATTATGACAAAGTAGTACTTCAATATAAAAAAAGAAAGATGGTTTCTTATACTATGCTGATATCATTTGCTATCTATCAAGAAGAAAATAAAATTTGGCCTATTTTACATGCATTAAAAACTTTAATGAAATGAAATAAACATGCTGGAAACAAAATAGGCATAAATTTAAGGCACATTATTTATAAGTGAAATTGAACTGAAAGAAGACATGGAGAAACAATATTTCTATAAAAATTATAGACATGTTTGGCAATATTAAATTTTAAACATATACCAAAATACATCATTTATCAATTCATATAATATTTTCAAGGTATATAACATAAAACATATTTTTATCTGAGGTGATGCTTGAGTTGAAATGATAAATGAGCAAGACTTCAAGAGGCTTTTATTCACTAATTTGTTCATCCATCCATTAATTTAAAAACTTATTCATTTTAATTAAATGAAGTGGAATCACTGGATCATCTGATAGTTCTATCTTTAATTTTGAGGAGAAGCTCCATACTGTATCATTTTGTATTTCCTCCCACAGTGTACAAGGATTCCAATTTTTCTACATCTTTACCAGCATGTGTCTTTTTTTTTTCTTAATAATGGCCACAGTAAAGGTGTGAGGTGATATCTTATTGTGGTTTTGATTAATATTTCTCTGATAATTAATTATCTTGATCATTTCATATACTTGTTGGCCATTTGTATGTCTTCCTTGAGGAAATATCTATTTAAGTCCTTTGCCCATTTAAAATATCTGCTTATTTGTTGTTGTTGTTATTGTTAATGAGTTGAAGGAGTTCCTTATATATTTTGGATATTAATCCTTTATAAAGTATATGCTTTGCAAATACTTTCTCCATTCTGTAGGCTGCCATTTTACTCTGCTGTTTCCTTTGCTGTCTGTACATCACAAACTACAAAACATTGGTGAAATAAATTGCTAATAACATAAATAAATGGAAAGCAATCACATGCTCATGCAATGGAAAACTTAATATTGCTAAAATGTCTATATTACCCATATCAATCTACAAAGTCAATGTAATTCTCTATAAAAATCCCAATAGCATTTTTGCAGAAATAGAAAAAGCAATTTTAAAATTCCTCTGTAACCCCACAGAACCCTGAAGAGCCAAAACAATCATAAGAAAGAATAACAAAGTTGGAAGTGTTGTATTTCCTGTCTTCAAAACATATTACAAAGTTATAGTAATGAAAACATTATGGTACTGGAATAAAGACAGACACAGCCAATAGAACAGAATAGAGAGCCCAGAAATAAAACTACTCATGTATATGGCCAGATGATCTTTGAATGCCGTGACAACACAAGGGGAAAAAGACAGTCTTTTCAACAAATACTGTTGAGGAAACTGGGTAGCCACATGCAACAGTATAAAATTAGACCCTTATCTTACACCATACACAGAAATAAACTCAAAATATATTAAATATTTAACTATATGACCAGAAACTACAAAACTCTTATAAGAAAATAGAGGGGAAAAACCTCAAAACATTGATGTTGGCAAGGATTTATTGGATTTGACACACAAACCTCAGGCAACAAAAATATTTTAGCATTTTAAAGATATTTCCTTTTTGTCTGACTTACATGATTTATTTTTCCTCTAAAAGTTTTATTTGGTTCTTTTATTATATATTTACTTTTATTTCTATTCTGTTCCTATCTTTCTTTAAATCCTTGAGCATAATTATCATATTTATAACAGATTTTTAAAAGCTCCCTTTCCTGTTAATTCCATCACCTCTGTCATGTATTGGTCTATTTTAATTGACGGATTTTTCCTCTGGTTATAGTTATTATTTTCTGGTTCTTTATTTGCCAGGTGGCAGTTTCTTTTGGATGAAGGGCACTATAAATGTTACATTGCTCAGTGTTTGAATTCTGATGTCTGCTTTGATTTTACAAATAATTTAAATTTTTAAAAGACTGTTATGCTTTTTGTGTGTTACTATGATTCTTTCAAGGTTTTTCTCTTAAGCCCATTATAGTAGCATTGATTAGTATTTACTCTAGAACTGAATAGTCCTTTTAAAGAGTCACCATTTGGGGGTCTCTACTGATAGCTCTAAAGGATTATCAAGGTCCCACAGCTCTGGGTGGAAATCAGACGTTCTTAGCTCTTTGCGAACTCTGGGTATGTTTAATGTTTTTTTTTTTTTTTTTTTTTTTTCCCACTTCTATACATATTTATATAGCCAAATTCTCAAGGAAAGCCCTGTGTAGATTTTTGAAGCCGCTTTTTCTATGTAGCTCCTTCTCTTACAGTACTCACGTCTACAAATTCCATCCATTTTCACCAATCTTTATCAGCATGACTAATATATTTTACTTGGGATTTCCTTCCCTCTGGTGTGGTCTGGAAAGGGCTTCTAGGCAGAAAACAAGAATGATTGTAGAGATTATCATCTTTGTTTTCCTTCGTCTAAGTATCACATTTCTGTGCTACTTGATGTCCAAATGTCTGAAAATCTTGTCTGGTTTTATCGTTATTCATGGTACATGGGTTTGTTCAATCCTGACAACTCTGTCATGGTTGGAAGGAGAATTCTCAGCATATACTTTAATATGGGGCATAATAAGAATATCATGGTCTTAATAAATAACATGAAGTTTGTAAAAGTGTCTCTCATTTTCTTTTGACTCTTACCACCTAACATGATGCCTGGCATAGAGTTGGCCCTCAGTATATATTTGTTGAATGAATAAATTAAAAATAATAAAACCCTGCTAGACTATTTAGAGAAAAAAAATCCAAAGCTTCTTATCAGAAGGACAACTTCTGCTTCAATGAACCAGTGAAGACAAAGGTATATAATGCAAGTTTGTATAGTGTTTTTTCAATGGTTGAGGGAGTTATGTGAGAATTACGTGCATTCAAATATGTAAAGATATTGGGGCTCAGATAATACCCCAAAGTATAGAGCTTGATCCGTTCAGCAATTTGATCCAAAGGAAATTAAAAGGCCTTAGAAGCAATGTTAGAAACAAGGACTTTCTGACCTTCATTTGTTTCTCCCTCTCCTACCCAAAAAACACAGGATTACACTCTCTCTCTGAAGTTTCCTTCTCTGAAGCTCCTCCAGAAGCAATTACCTTGTTCCTCACCCTGAAATTTCATTAACCAGAGAGGATTAAATTCATATCTCAGGAAGGAAGGCTGAGAAGTGTCATTAGACATGGACAGACTTTGTCATGAGCTATTGTCTACTCCTCAAGTCTCATTCAGTTTTATAAATAATCCCTTACAAACTATTGTTCAGGCCCAATCAACTCTCCTAAAAATAATTTACTACCCTCAAAATTGCCTGCCTTTCCCCATCTTCTCCCCTATGAAGAGGATGCTATTTAAGCTTCAGCCATCTGGCACTTTTTTGAGCCTCATATTTGATGTGTCTCCCATGCAAATGTGCATGTTAATAAATTTGTATGTCTCTTCTTCTGTTAATCTATTTATTATCAGTTTATTTCAGCAAACTCCATTAATCAAACCTTCAGAGGGAAGTTTAAACTTCTTCCCTCCACAAAGATGATGTGCTTTTTTTCACTGGACCAACAGACAACATAGGCGGGTGGAAAATTTTCTCTCTGTTTTAACATGCAAAGGAATTTCAGGAAGTATTTACAATAAAATCAATACTTTTTGATAAGGAATATCAAAGATCCCATGAAATTTAAGCTGTTGCTCTAAAAGTGTATGAGTCTCGTAGTCTTGGAGAAATCCTGTAATATTCTCATCCATCATTAACAATTTTAACTTACACATTTCACCTAAAGTGAGTGGAAATGACTCAAAAGCTCTTATTGCAATATGCCAAAATCATTATTGGTCCAGAGTGGCCCTCAATGAACTTTCCATGTTCTTATGCTTTAATCTGCAGGTCACTGACATTGATCTTCCTCGGTAGATGAATCCAGTCCTATACATGAATACTATTTTGCTAAGTCTGACAATTTAACCTCAAGGAACCTGAAAACCTGCATAAGAATTGGCTTCTCTGACTGCTGGGAACAATTAGACATTTGGCCATCATTACAGGAACCATTGCTAATTTGTGCTCTAATTAACTTTCCAAACTCATAATGACAGCTTGTTTTGTTCTTCTGAATCACCATTCATTTTTTATTCTTAAGGAGTGTTTGGCTATATGGTGGGGAGCTAAAACTTAATTTTACTTTGGATTAATTGGTAATAAATATGTCCTATTAAAAAAATGTTCTAAGAAAAGCAAAGGAAAGTCATGAACCTCAACTAGTAAATGACCAATAGAGGAAATTCCTATAATCACAAATGTAAGTCAGTCACCAATTAGAAATTTAGTTCCCACAGTGGGCACACTATTTAAGGCACTAAAGCCTTTCAGCTTTAAGACATGTGGTTTCAAGTTTTGATGCAAATCTGAAGGTGAGGCATTCAATTTGAATAAAAGAAGAACAAAGGTTGTTTGAATTAGACCAATTCAAACTTGTTCTATGAAATGAATGTACCATCTTTATTGTTTCTTTTCCTTTATGTTGTCCATTGCTTTTTGCATATTCTCATAGAATCACAGAACTTTGAACATGAGAGGATCTATGCAAATTATGCATTTGACTCTTCTCACACAGGGGGCTTCTTAAAACTATAGACTTCTGAACCTCTTTTGCAACAATTATAATTCAGTTGATGAGGAATGGTCCCAGTAATCTGAATTTAAAAAAACGACTCAGGGCTGGGTGCGGTGGCTCACGCCTATAATCCTAGCACTTTGGGAGGCTGAGGTGGGAGAATCATGAGGTCAGGAGTTCGAGACCAGCCTGACCAACATAGTGAAACCTCATCTCTACTAAAAATACAAAAATTAACTGGGCGTGGTGGTGCACCTGTAATCCCAGCCTCTCGGGAGGCTGAGGTAGGAGAATCGCTTGAACCCGGGAAGCAGAGGTGGCAGTGAGCTGAGATCACACCACTGCACTCTAGACTGGGCGACAGAGTGAAACTCTGTCTCAAAAAAAGACTCAGATCAAAAGCACTGATAGTTTTATTTTTCATTTTATAAATAATTAAACCAAGAAAGGTAAAATAATGTGCCCAAGTTTCTGCAAAAGTTGGTGCCAAAAAAAAGAAAGAAAGAAAGAAAGAAAGAGAGAGAGAGAGAGAGAGAGAAAGAAAGAAAGAAAGAAAGAAAGAAAGAAAGAAAGAAAGAAAGAAAGAAAGAAAGAAAGAAAGAAACTACCCTAGAATGCTGTTTCCTACTCCAGAAATTTTTTTAGACTTATTTTTATAACCATTTCTTGCCAAAGTGAGAACACAGTTTATACAGTATTAAATGGTAGAGGGTATCACTCAGATTATTTCTTCTTCTGTAGTTTTCTTAATGTGCCTTTCAAAAAAGTGATCAATTTCATCTAAGTAGTCAATATTTTGGCCATGAAATTGTCCATAATATATGCTTATTGTCCATATAATGTCTGTTTGTAGCATAGGTAGTTTGCCCATTATTTAATATAGGCTCAGTCTTCATAATTAGTGTTGTCTCTAGAAAATAATCAGGCTTTGGTTTCATTAATTTTCTTCATGATTTGTCCAATTTCATTTATTTAAATTTCCACTCTTCTGTTTTCATTTTCTCCCTTCAACATACTGCAGGTTTGATTTACTCTTCTTTTCATAGCTTCTTAAAGTAGAGCTTAGATTATTATTTTGTGAGGCTTTCAGCTTTTCTAATATAAACATATAAAATACATTTCTCTCTAAAAAAGTGCTTTGAGTTGTATCCTGCAAATTTTACTCTTTGGAGTTGTTATTTTAAAATATTTCAACATACTTTGTAATTTTTTTGTGTGATTTCTTTTCTATCCCAGAAGTTATAAAGAACAGTGCTGTTTACCTTATGAATCTTTATGGACTATCCAGGTGTTCCATTATTGTTTTTAGTTTAATTTTCTATTATTTGCCTTTTTTGAAATTTATTGAGACTTGATTTATGGCGGATAATATTATCTATGTGTATGACTATTTTATGAGCACACAAACAATTTATGTATTTCAGTTGTTCAGTGTAAGGCTCTATAAATATATTTGATGTCAAAATCACATATATTTATGAGCTTTGTGTGCCTATATTTTGTTTAGTTTCAGGTTATTTTCATAGCTCTTATATGCCTAATGAAAAAATCTTAATATTTATTTGACTGAATATGTGTCTTTCATATTTGTAGTGATTTTTTGTTGAGCTAACCTGAAAATTTGCTGCTCCATTGCATCTGTCTTACACTGCTTCTTTTCAAAAGTCATCAGTAATTTTTAGCTTTACTTCATGAAGATGATATATATTTTTTTCTCTGATTTTTTTTGAGATTTTTAAAAATTTCAGTTTCTATCAATTTGATTTTTATACGCTTTTGTGGTGTTTTCTTTCTGTTTTTATTTAATTAGCATTCATGATAATTATTTTATCTATATATTCATAGCTTTTACTGCATTTGGAAAAAATACATTTTATTTAAGTGTTTTTTTCCATATCTCTTTTTCTTTCTTTTTTGAATTACAGTTATGCATATGTTAGACTACTTGATAATGTTCTTCAAGTAACTGAGGACCTTTTCATTTTTTTAAATATTTTTTTCTCTTTTTCAACTTGGAAACATTTTATTTTCTTATCTTTTATTTACTTATCTTTTCATTGACAATGTTTAATAAGTTGTTAAGCCCAAAATGGTAATTTAAAAATTTTAGATATTGTAGTATTCACTCTAAAATTTTTACTTGTCAATTATGTTGACAATTTTTATTGTAAATTGATAATTATAATTGTATACATTTCCTTTTATTGATCACATCTACATCCTATGCTTTCTGTTTTTCATTATCAATAAATTGATATTCTTCAAGGAGTCTGCCTCTATTTTCCTTTTTTCCCTCTTAAGGAATCGTTTTCCAAAACATTTATCCGCCAAGCATTACTATTGCTATAAGGTACGTCTTTCTTCTCTCCTGAATTGATATTCTGTTTTTTTAATTCATTTCCAAAATATTGTTTGTGATTTTTGTTTTCTAATTTCTAGCCAAAATGTGTGTGTAACGCAGGAAAACCCTGTTCAAATAGATGTCATGATAAAGAGACCCCGCAGGAGGAAACACTCCAAGTCGCTATCTGAATGCTACCAGAACCCCCACATAGGAGCAGGAGATGTCGTCCTGGGACATGGATCTGTATCTCATCTTTAATCTGTGGAAGTGCTTCACACCTCTTTGTGTAAACACACTACACCAGCTAAACTGTAGTGTATTTACTGTAGGCTTTGCAAAACTGAGGGAAAAAGAAGAATTCTGAAAACAGGAGCAGAGACTATGATCTATCAAAGACTAGGCAGTATTTATTGGATCCATTTAGATTGTAAGAATACAACTATAAAATATGTGAACTTGCTAAATTAGCTCAATGATTTGCTCAGCCTCATTAAAGGAATGGCTGGTCTGCAATAAGGAAATTCCTCTGGTGTGGTTTTTAACAGGCCCCATCTAGTGAGACCTCAGTAAGAAAGTTTCATACTAGGTGAGCGAAGGAATTGTTCTCAGTTTTGAGCTTCACTGGGTGGGGCATAACTTAATGAAAGCAACTGTCTGTCAGCTTTTGAAAAAAAAAACAAGATTATTCTAATTATGGATTTTCCTACCTGATGATTTGGCTGCCAGAGTGAGAGCCTAGTAAACATGTTGAATACTCAAACACAAACCCTAGAATCCTGGAAAATCTAGGCCATGAGTCAAGGAGCTCACAAAAGTCCTAGGTCTGCTCTATATTTGGAAAAAAAGGGTATTTTTTAGTAACAACACAAAATAACTGGTAATTGACTGCAACATGGATGTGTAGAACCTTTTTATGGGTGTCATACCAGTCACTGCTGTGTTCAATGTGCCAACTCTGCCCATGACTGGCTCTATATTGCTGGCACTAGATGGCAGTTAAATTGCCATATTTTGTACAGCAATTTTACATTTTGATATACAAACAAACAGGTTTTTGCTGAAAATGGGAAAAAGAATTTTTTTTTTATTTCTTTGTTTTGGGGGAAAGAATAATCATGATTTGCAATACTTCACACAATAACTACATTTCACTACTGTAATTGACATGTTGGATGCCATCTAGCTGTCTACATCTGTCTTCTGGCTTTCATCTTCCTATTGTTTATTTGTAATTCTATCATACCTATGACCTAATAGATTTGAGGTCACTTAATCAATTATTTACAATGTGAAATGAAACAGCTTAGTGAAAGTTTGTCATATTCATATGTACATACGTGTGAATGTATAAACGTGTTCGTGTGTGTATCTTTGTATGCAAACATTAATATCCTTAAAAATTGGTTTTTTCTGACTTTACAGAGAAGATATTTAAATAGAAATATAAATGTGGTAAAAATAATTTAAATAATTAAATGCAATAAGATTGAGGGGAAATTTTTAAGCTACCATCAATAACCACCACTCAATAATTAAGTCAATATTATATTAACCACATCATAAGCATATATTGAGGTACTACCATGTATTTGGTGTAATGGGGCATACAGAGATGATAAAGATCCAAGCCTATAGCTCTTGTCAGTCATGAAAACCCCTACCATTTTAATTAATACCTGGATATCACTATATTTTTGACATGATTACATTCCTCTTTAGAAAGTAAGCTTGAAGACCAGGTTATTAAAAACAAAAGAAATTAGAGATGAAAAAAACTGAAGTTAAACCATGTTAGGTAACTTGCCCAGGGTCAGTCGATTCATTGTGGAGGAGACTTACCATGTGTTGTCAATAGTCAACAAAATAAATAATTCACCAAGCATACAAAAAGCCCTGCATTTCTTGTACAGTGTCATTTAAACTCTAATCAATTACTTCATCTTATATTTACCAAAGAAATTATGACCTCTTTCAATGCTGGAAGAAAAACTGGACAAATTAGATTTATTAATGCATGCTGTACATTCTGGATGACTGAAAAGGATTTTCTAGGCTAATTTTGATATTACTTAATTTAACTCTTACATACTGAACTTAGGACGTAAATCCTGGAAATAATCAACAAACCAAAGCCCTTGCATCTTTACTCTTTGGTCAAGACCTGAACTCAATCATACCTTTTGACTCTTAGACCTTCGTGGTTTCATGGCAAACAGGGCCAATGAGACATTGACCAGTGTTGCCGATGAATTGCTGTGTGGCTAAAGGTCTATTACCAATCCACTCTACAGATCTGTTTCTTAGAGCATGAAGAGGCTAGACTAGATTATACTTAACTCATCAAACTTGGAATTATATAACATTGAAGTTGGGTACTCAGATACAGACTTTTTTCCTGAATTAGAATGCATCTTTTCTATCTCAAAGACATTCTGGACTGTCTTGGTTTGTAAAGTTCACTCCCATCATTCTTAGATTTTCTGATGTAGCCATGTGCAAAAGATACTCATAAGCTCTGGTCTTCTAAACCTCAAATATCAGAAAAAAAGGCATGAGTGGTGAAAATTATACTTGTTGCCTGTTTTTCAAGCCACACCAAACAGGATGACTCAAACTCTGAAATCCATGAATGTAGCCGAGTACTCTTCAATGCTGATTAGTAAATTCTTTCATAAAATCTTTATTAGGAGAGTTTCACTCAAGAAAGCCCCCTTCAGTTTCATAGAATTACAATTATTAAAGCATTTTCAAAAGTTCTTGTGAGCCAAGTGTGGTAGCTATTGCCTGTAAACCCCAGCAGTTTGGGAGGCTAAGGTGGGAGGATTCCTTGAGCTAAGGAGTTGAGACCAGCCTGGGTAACATAACGAAACCCCATCTTTACAAAAAAATTATCCGGGAGTGGTGGCACACACCTGTGGTCCCAGCTACCCAGGAAGCTGAGGTGGGAGGATCACTTGAGCCCAGGAGGTCAGGCTGCTGTGCACCATGATTATGCCACTGTACTCTAGCCTTGGCAACAGAGCGAGACCCTATCACACACACAAAAAGAGTGCTTGACATTACTGGTGAAATGCAGATAACACATTTTTTTAACATGATTTTATATATATATATATGCTATAAATATCTTATGTATATGTAAAGATATATATTTTTTTACATGATCTCTATATATATAGTGTGTATGTATATACTGATGGGTGTGTGTGTGTGTGTGTGTGTGTGCATGTGTAGGTATGCATTTTATCTTTGTAAACGACTCTGACAAAGTCAAAACTGATTAAAACGTTTGGTTATTCTTGAGTTTCCTAATACAAACTGAGTAAATAGGACTGTTTAACTGAACTCAAAGACATATTTCAAAAAAGTATTTGAAAGTTTATTGTTGAAAAATTTCAACGCAAAACCTCTTGTCATTTATCATTGTTTTTCAATATATTAAAATTTTGTATAATAAAGAAAACAGTTGAGTAAATGTAATTATTCATTTAGCTGAGTTAAAACTGATTTCTAGATATTATATAATTATTAAGTGTACTGTTGGTCCACATGAACATGTGGGCTATTGAAAAATTATATGGTGCTCCTTGGTTTTGAATCTCTCTCCGCCAACTGAAATATATATAGACGCTAGATAAATTCTAGCAATTAATGTTTTAATGCCTCGCTACTGTATGAGTAATTAAAAGAATTCCTATTGAATTAATCACTCACAACCCATTGACAAAGGGAAAAGAATGCTCACGTTTATTGTGTTTGATCTTAGATCATCAATAATTAAGTAGCTCATTCATGCATTCAGGAAACGTTCATATACATGGAATCATGAATATAATTACCTAGGCTCAGAATATTAACCATGCTCAGAATTTTCAATTTGACCTTATCTTTGAGTCCGTAGGCCTGGCCTTAAAATTCAACTAGTAATGTACAAGTGTATCTAGTTTGTGCTGGAGACTGGTTGCCTTCAAGTCTATTATCTTCCCCAATTTTGCACTTAGGAGCTTTTGAAAGGATAAAATTTTGTCCTATTTCTCAGTAAAAATGACATAATTTTCCACTTACCAATCATTTTCCTTCCATTAGCTAATATTACAATTGGCTCAGGACACTCATTAGAGCCACCAAATTGTTTTGAAAAAAAAGGTAACATTTCATGCAAAATTGTGTTTAAAGAATAAAATGTTGATAATAATCTTAAGCCTGCTGCCTCTTCCATGATACAACTCTGTTATATCACTTTACTCCACAATTTTTAGATGTAAAATGAAGCTTAAGACATGGATACTCAGAGACTAGAAATATGTTAATGGCATCAAAATACTACCATGGTCGGCCGGGGCGGTAGCTCACGTCTGTAATCCCAGCACTTTGGGAGGCCGAGGCGGGCGGATCACGAGGTCATGAGATTGAGACCATCCTGGCTAACACGGTGAAACCCCGTCTCTACTAAAAATACAAAAACTTAGCCTGGCGTGGTGGCAGGCGCCTGGAGTCCCAGCTACTCCGGAGGCTGAGGCAGGAGAATGGCGTGAACCTGGAGGCGGAGCTTGCAGTGAGCCGAGATCGCGCCGCTGCACTACAGCCTGGGCGACAAAGAGAGACTTCGTCTCAAAAAAAAAAAAAAAAAAAAAAAAAAAAAAAAAAAAAAAAAAAAAAAAAAAATACTACCATGGTCACCAAAAGGAGGGAGACATGAAGGAAGGGGAACTGGGAGCTAGCAGGGAAGAGCAAAACGAGAAGCCATGGTAATATTTAAAATCACTCATTCTTCCTTCTACTTTGAGTTTTATGACTTTTGAAGCCTGTCCAAACTGATGAATTTATTATCCACTAAAATTTCAACTTCTATTTCCTATTTTGTTGTATATTTTATTTTTCTTTAAAGTGCTTTAATATTAGACATTCGAAAGCTTAGATTTTCCATTTATCTATTCCAGATCCTCTTTAACAGTAATACTTAAAACAAATTGCACATAGTAAAAAATATTTATTCAGGCATTAGTAAAGCAGATTGAAAATTTAAATAATCAGAGCATGTATTACTTACAGAAAAACAAAACTATCCTACAGTTTAGGTGTTGGACCTATTCTAATAATTAATATGAAAATAATGATTTTTTATGCTTACAAGACCAAATCTACTATCAACTCTTTTCATATTCCTCTGACTACATTTCTCTATTATCTGAGATTGTTCATCAAATTTATTTATCAAGAATACCAACTATACACTTTCTTACTCTACTCAGAGACAGTCTTCCCCTTGATGGCACATCCCCCCATAGTGTTTTGATAAGAAATTAACATATTTCTTTCTCCTGTCATTCCCGCCATGATAAGTCCAGTGCTATGCACTCCTTCCACACGCCCTCTTCCTAGAGCCATTTCTACCCTCACATTGATGATTAGTTTCAAAGGTATTGATTTTCAAGGAATTTATGATAAAACTATACAATATTTTGCAATTAAGGAAAAAAGTAATACAACAGCCTATAAAAATGTAGTTTATAATATCTGTTTTACAGCATTTTAGGAATTATTTTCTCCATTTTCACACATGTCTGGATACATTTTTGTGGAGAATATATGGATTGTGAAAATGTCTAAGTATTGCTGTAGACATGAGTCAGGAAAAATGTTTTCAGTTCATTTGGTCACTTGACCACTGCTATGGTATGAATATCTAGGTGTCCCCTCTACAATTCATATTGAAACTAAATTCCCAGTATAAAAGTATAAAGAGGTGAGGCCTTTTAGGAGGTGATAAGGCCATGAGGACTTCATCCACATTACAAGATCAGTGTCTTATAAAGGGCTTGAGGGGGTGAGTTTCCCCTTGTATCTCTTCTTCCACGTGATGACACAGCATTTGTCCCTTTTGGAGGACACAGCAATATGGTGCCATCTTGGAAGCAGAAACTGAGTCATCATCAGCCTCTAACCTTCAGGTCCCTTGACCTTGGAATTCCAGTCTCCAGAACTGTGAGCAATGAATTTCTGTTGTTTATAAATTCTATAGTATTTTCTATGGTATATAGAAAGTCTATAGTATTTTGTCATAGCGACATAAAGGATATAATACAATCATTTATGTTTTATGTCATTTATGTTATAGATTTATATGTGTATCTGTATTTATTTATATACTTACTTATTTACCAAAAGAACAACAAGGATTCCAATAACTTCTATTTCTAGGCGCTTTCTTCAGCCAAAAACTAATATATTTGTTATGATTTTGTTTTGTTTTAAAAAATTTTCTGGTTTTTAGTTTCTCATTTACTATTTCCTGTTGAAGCAAAAAATGTTTATTTACAGAACCATGAATTGCCATTATATTTCTAGATACTTAAAAGATATAATAACATAATAGAAAATCTTCAAAGTTTTTTTATTTGTATTTCTTAGCATTGACAATCAAAATCTAATTCAAATTCTTCTCAGCTTTAATATCTATTATGGTAGATTGGTCTGCTTCTTTTTCTCTTTCTTTCTATACTAGGTATTGCTCTGACATGGGCTTCCATTTGGCAGAAGCTAAACAAAGTGAGGGGAAGCTATTAAAAGAAAATCTAGATCTGAAATAAAATATCTCTGATGGTGAGAGGGGCACAGTGAAGATCAAAAAGCAGCAGGAATAAGATGCTTAGTTCATGACATCCAAAATAGGTAGGTCTTTTCAGAGTACATGTTTCTAGTTAAAAATAAAAGACCCCATAAGGCCTAATTCTTTGCTGTCTTGCAAACCTTCACAGCATTCTACCTACTGAAAATTATGACCTTCATCCCCTTCAATTTTAATTGTTGACTATGTTATTGTTAACTTTCCCTGCCACCCAGCATTACCATAAAAGTAATTGGTGCAAGTGGATTAGCAATGAGATTTCTAAGTATTCATTCTTCATTCATTCATGCATTTATTCTTTCAAAGTTCTCTAGAGAGGTCTATTTGAATGTGAGTTTAATTCCAGAAGCTGAGAATACATAAAAAACTCAAAGCAAGTAGAAACAAGAAAACAGTAAAAATCATAGCAGAAATAAATAAAATGGATACAAAAAAAAGAAAATTTATAAACCCTAAAAGTTAGTTTTTGAAAGTATCAATAAAATTGATGAACTTTCAGCTTGAATAACCAAGAATAAAAGGAGATAATTACAAATTATTAATTTCTGTATGCTTTCATAATGTAAGAAAAGACTAAAAAAAACTAGAAATTGTTATACAATCAATATGGTAAAAGATATTTAAGAAAACCCACAGCTTATATTGTATTCAATGATGAAAGATTGACAGCATTCTCCCTAAGCTCAGGAATAAGAAAAAGATGTTAATTCTTAGAACTTCTTTTCAAAATTGCACTGGGGGCTTTAGCTAAGAGATTTAGGCAAGAAAAAGAAAGAAAATCCAGACATAGTTGAAAATAACAAGTAAAACTATTTCTCTTCTCAGATAACATGATTGCATGTAGAAAATCTTAAGGCACCAGCAAAAAATTATTATAGCTACTAAATGGTTTCAGTAAATTTGGATGATATGAAGTTAACATGTTAACTTTAATAAAGGTAATTAATACTTGGTAAAATCTATTGTCCTTATAGTAAAAACAATAATGCATACAAATTATGAAAAATCACTTAACATTAAAGATAATAAAATACTTATGAATAAATTCAACAAAAAAAAATGCAGGATTCCTATAATAAACCCTACAAGTCACATTGAAAGAAACTAAAGAAAACCTAGTTAAAACGGTAGGCATTCTCGGAAAGAGAACACTTAATATTGTTAAGATGGCAATGCTCTTAAAAATTGACTACAATTCAAAAATAATCCTTCTCAAACTTTGGAGTGTCTTTTTTTTGCAGAAATAGACGAGTTAATTCTAAAATTCACATAGTATTGCAAAAGACCCCGAAGGGCCAACGACTTTTTTTAAATAAAAGAACAAAATCAAAGTTGAAGGACTCATATTTCCCAAATCGAAAACTCACTCTAAAGCTTACAACAGGTCAGTGTGGTATTAGCAAAAAAAAAAAAAAAAAAAAAAAAAAAAGACGTATAAAGCAATGGAACAGAATCAAGAGTACAGAAATAAACCCACACATTTTTGGTCAATGGACCTTAAACAACAACAGTGTCTCATGGTCTTCTTTTCTTAACTTTTATTTTATTTTCAGGGCTACATTTTTCAGTCTTTGTTATATAAGTAAATTGCATGTAACAGGAGTATGGTGTACAGATTATTACTCAGGTAATAACATAGTACATAATAGATAGTTTATTGATCCTTATGCTCCTCCCACCTTCATCTTTCAAGTAGATCCCTGTGTTGATTCTTCCCTTCTCTGTGTTCATGTGTAGTCAATGTTTAGTCCCCACTTCTCAGTGAGAACGTGGAGTATTTGGTTTGATGTTCCTGCATTATTTCTCTTAGTATATTGGCCATTACCTCCACCCATATTGCCACACAGGACATATCTTATTTCATTTTATGACTGTGTAGTATTTCATGCTACATATGTGCAACATTTTCTTTGTCCAGTGTATTGTTGATGGGCATCTAGAATGATTCCATGTCTTTGCTGTTGTGAATAGTGCTGTGATGAATATACATATGTTTGTGTCTTTTTGGTAAAACAGTGTATTTGCTTTTGAGTATATACTCAATAATGGGATTGCTGGGTTAAAGGTGATTCTATTTTAAGTTATTTGAGAAATGTCCAACCTGCTTTCCACAGCACATGAACTAATTTACATTCCTATCTGCAGCATATAAGCATTCCTTTTTCTCTGCAACCTCATCGGCATCTGTTATATTTTGACTTTTTAATTATAGCCATTCTGACTGGTATGAGATGGCATCACTGTTGTTTTGATTTGCAATTCTCTAAAGATTAGTGATGGTGAGCATTTTTTTTAATATGCTTGTTGACTGCATGTATGTCTTCTTTTGAAAAGTGTCCCTTCATGAATTTTGCCCACTTTTTAATTGGGTTGTTTGGTTTTTGTTTGTAAATTTAAGTTGCTTATAAATTCTGGAGATTAGACCTTTGTTGGATGCGTAGTTTGCAAATATTTTCTCCCAAAATACAAAATTGGTGAACTTTTTGAACTTTCTGTAGGTTGCCTGTTTACTCTGTTGATAGTTTATTTTGCTGTGCAGAAGCTCTTTACTTTAATTCAGTCCCATTTGTCAACTTTTGTTTTGTGGCAGTTGCATTTGGTGTCGTCATTATAAAATCTTTACCAGGACCTATGTCCAGAATAGTATTTTGTAGATTTTCTTTAAGGGTTTTTATAGTATAAGGTTTTATATATTAAGGCCTTAATTCTTCCTGAGTTGATTTTTTTTTATGTGGTGTAAGGAAGGCATCCAGTTTCAATCTTCTACATATGGCTAGCCCGTTATTCCAGCACTGTTTATTGAATAGGGAATTCTTTCCCTATTAGTTGTTTATGTCAACTTTGACAGATACTAGATGGTTACAGGTGTGTAGCTTTATTTCTGGGCTTTTTATTCTGTTTCATTGAATGATATATTGTTGTTTTTGTTTTCCAGTACCATGTTTGTTTGGATTACTGTAGCTTTGAGTATAGGTTGAAGTTGGATGATGTGATGTCTCCAGCTTTGTTCTTTTTGTTTGGGATTGCTTTGACTATTTAGGTTCTTTATTGGTTTCATTTTTTTTTTTCATTATTTTTTCTAATTTTGCCAAGAATACTGTTGGTTGTTTGATAAGAATAACATTAAATCTATAAATTGTTTTGTAAAATATGGTCATTTTAACAATATTGATTCTTTCTATCCATGAGCATGGAATGTTTTTCCATTTGTTTTTATCATCTCTGATTTCTCGTAGCAGTCTTTTGTAATTGTCATTGTAAAGGCCTTTCACCTCCTTGGTTAACTATATTCTAGGTGTTTTATTCTTTTTGTGGCTATTGTGAATAGGATTGCATTCTTGATTTAGTTCTAAACTTGGGTGCTGTTGTCGTATAGAAATGCTACTGACTTTTGTACATTGATTTTGTATCTTGAAACTGCTGAAGTGGTTTATCATATCTAGGAGCTTTAGGGCAGAGATTATGGAGTTTTTGAGGCAAAAATAAAAATTATATGATCTGCAGCAATAGTTCTACTTCCTCTCTTACTTTTTGAATGCCTTTTATTTCTCTCTCTTGTCTGGTTACTCTGTGAGGACCTCCAGTACTACGTTGAATAGGAGTGGTGAGTTAGCATTCTTGTCTTTTTCTGATTTTCAAGGGAAATAGTTCCAGCTTTTGTCCATTCAGTATAATGTTGTCAGTGGGTTTGCCATAGATGGTTCTTATTATTTGTGGAATCTTTCTTCAATGCCTAGTGTGTTGAGAGTTTTTAAGATGAAGGGATTTTTTGTTTTTTTTTAATCGAAAGCCTTTCTTCATCTGTTAAGGTAATTATGTGGTTTTTGTTTTTAGTTCTGTTTCTGTGATGAATAACATTTATTGATTTGCATATGCTGAACCAACATTGCATGCCAGGGATGAAGTCTACTTGATTGTGGTGGATTAAATTTTTTATGTGCTGCTGGGTTTGCTTTGCTAGTATTCTGTTGAGAATTTTCAAATCTATGTTAATCAACGATATTGGCCTAAAGTTTTCTTTTTCCGCTGTGTTTCTGTTAGGTTTTAGTATCAGTATAGTGCTGGCTTCATAAAATAAGTTAGAGAAAAGTTCCCCCTCCTGAATTTTTTAGATAATTTCAGTAGGGATGCACTATCTCTTCTTTACACATCTGGTAGAATTTGACTGTAAATCCATCTGGTCCTGGGCTTTTTCAGGTTGGTAGGATTTTTTATTATTATTAATTCAATTTGAGATCTCATTATTGGTCTAGTCAGGGTTTCAATTTCTTCCTGGCTCAATCTTGGAATGTTGTACATTTCTAATAATTTATCAATTTATTGTAGGTTTTCTAGTTTTGGTGCATGGAAGTGTTCATAAAAGGCTCTGAAGGTTTGTTTTATTTCTGTGGGGTCAGTGGTAATGTCTCCCTTGTCATTTCTGATTGTTTTTATTTGGATCTTCTCTATTTTTTCATTAGTCTAGCTAGTGGTCTATAAAACCCACATCTGGTTTTGTTGATCTTTTGCATGCTATTTTTCATCTCAAGTTCTCTCAGTTCAGCTCTGATTTTGACTATTTCTTGTATTCTGCTAGCTTCAGGGTTGGTTTGCTCTTGTTTTCCTAGTTCCTCTAGGTGTAGTGTCAGGTTGTTAATTTGAGATTTTTCTAACTTTTTGATGTGGGCATGTAGCACCATAAACTTTGTTTCTAGCCTAGCTTTAACTGTGTCCCAGATATTCTGTATGTTGTATCTCTAAACATGGTCTTATTAACAAATAATGCTCATGTAACTAGACATCCACATGAAAAAGAATAAGGTTGTACTCTTCCTTCATATGGTAGACAGAAATGAATTCAAAATAATTGTAGAACATAACTGTATGAGCTAAAAGTATATGACTCTTAAAAGCAAACATAGAAGTAAACCTTCATGACCTTGATTTAGGTAATGGTTTAGTTCATATGAATCCAACATTATAGCAACAAAATAAAAAAAATTACAAATTTGTCCCTATCAAAATTAAAACCTTTTGGGTTTCAAAGCACACTGTTAGAAAAACAAATTGAAAAGAACACACAGGATGAGAGAAAATATTTGAAATCATCTATATTATCATGGACTATTATCAAGAAAATATAAATAATTTCTACTACACAACAATGAGAAGACAAATACTCAATTTAAAAAACAGACAATAATTTGAATAGATATTTCTTCAAAGAAGATAAACAAATGACAATAAGCACATGAAGAGATGCTTAAAATAATTAGTCATTAGGGAAACGTAAACTAAAACTACAATAAGATCCCACTTCATATCTACTGGAGTGGCTGTAATTAAAAAGTGGGACACTAACAAGTGCCACATGAATGTGGAGAGATGAGAACTCTCATATTGCTGATGGAAAGTGGTACAATCTCTTTTGAAAATAGTTTGGCAGCTCCTCAACATACTGAACATACAGTTAGTATATTACCATGCAATTTTTCTCCTAAATAGCTACCCTAGAGAAATGAAAATGAATATTCATACAAAAACTTGTGTACAAGCGTTCATAGCAGCATTATTCACAATAGCCGAAAAGTAAAAACAACCCAAATACTCATTTAATGAATAGATAAACAAAATGTGCTATTTCTATGCAATAGAATAATACTCAGTAATAGAAAGGAGTGAAGCGCTACAAGCTACCACATAGATCAACTGAAAACATTAAACTAAAGAAAAAAACGAATCACAAAAGACCACATATTACATGATCTATTTATGTTAAAAATCCAAAATTGACAAATACATCAAGTCAGAAAGTAGATTAGTGGTTATTAGGGCTTGGAGGAAAGAGGAAATGGGGAGTGACTACTAATGGAGACGAGATTTCTTTTGGGGTGATGAAAATATTTTAAAATTACATAATGGTTATTACGGAACACTGTTAATATACTAAAAGACACTAAAATGTAACTTTAAAAGAATGAATTTTATGATATGTGTGTTATATCTCAATAAAGCTATTCAAAAACGAAAATAACCCCCGATTATCATGTAAAATTTAATTTGATAAGAGCAAGGGCTGATGCCAGGCCCTTGTTCATTCCAGGTGGTTAGTGAAATAAATCAGGCCAATGAAGACTGTGATTTAGACAAAATCAAATTCTTATTTCTCTGAGATCACTATAACTTTCAGGAAATACAATATGGGCAAGAAATTTATTGCAATTGTCTGAAATAATTTCAACATTGCCAAGGTCCTAAGCATTGAAGTCTATCTGGGCTAATTTTCTTTAGGGAAACAGAAACTTCTCTTGCCACTGAGAAAGGGCTGATTTAAGATTAGGAAGTAAAAATTCTCAAAGTATAGATGATCCTCAAATAAGACTCTATGAAAGAATCAGAAGTACCGCATAAGCTCATGTACTTGTCATTGATAATTTTATAATGTTAATGTCTATATATTTTTAATATAAACTTATTCTCCCATTCCTGATTTGTGCATCATTCAGATTGGCAATTGTTTTTTTTCAGTTTCTTGATCATTAGATGTCCTTGCACCAGATAACAATAGGATATCCTGAGATCATCAGTTCTCTAAACTATGAGAACCATTGTCGAAGCACCTCAATCTGATCACATCTTTGAAAAGGGGGAAAAAAGTTTGCAAAGCGCCTAATTCTACCCTCTGCGAACATCTCCTTCATCATACAGCTAATCTAAAACCTCTCTGCTGTTTCCCACTATCATGTGTATCTCTTGTCAGCAAGATCTGCAAATTACTCTCTAACCATTCAGTTCACATCTTGCAATGTTTAATGTCTGCCTTTTTTGTCTTTTCTATACATTAGCTCCTGCCAAATGCTTTCTTTGAAGGGAGAACAAAATAAATTCTGTCCACTATGAAAGGCCAGACATAATTCCATCTTCAAAATATTAAAAGTGATGAAATTGCATTTTACTCCTTTTGGGTTATACTTATTGGAAAGAAGCAGAAAGTTTTCTAATCCACATAAACAATGCCATCAACCACACAGGGAAAGGAGCCTGAATAAATGCATTGGTTCTGGCATTCTTAGAGCAGAATTACACCTCCCCAAGTTCTAGCTAGGAGCAAAATAAGAATTTGTGTGGTGTAGAATGTTTTTATTCTTGGCAGCTCTTAAATGTCTGTTAAAAAAATAAAAATGGCTTTGAAGTCTTTTTGGATTCACTATCACTCTCAACAAACAATATTTTGATGAGTACAGAGTCAATGAATTATAAACAGATGGATTAAATTTCTAATAAAATACTCCCAAGTTTTAAAACTTAGATAACAGTATGCTGTTTCCTGTTATTTTGAAACTTATGGTTTCAAACTAGCAAAAAAGTTGTTGCAAATTACGAGTCTACATTAAATTTCTCCCAGGTTTTCCTATTCTTTAGTAAGCATCTCAAAGTACAGACCTGAAGCCACCGTTTCATGTTGTACTTTTTAAAAATTATTTTTCTTTCTATCAAAAATCTGCCAGAAGTATCCACGAGACAGGAACAGTTTTGTAAATCTGAATATAGATGTTCAAAGAGAACACCTCTAAGAAGACATCATTATTTTTCAAAGCAGTCACACCAACTATTTTCATGTTAGGGGGAAAAAAGAAAGAAAAAATCCTGAAATTATAATACTATTCTGAGACTTCAATAGGGTCAGTAGGTCCCATGCTGTGCTCCAGCTATTAGCTTTCTGGCTAAGCATTTCAAACTCAAGAAGCATTATGACATCCTCTTAGGCTATCTATCTATCTATCTATTGGTCACTAATATGGCAATCTTTTCTCAGGTGATAAGAATGGAGTTAACATATTCTGCTTGCTTTATCTCTGGGTGGGAGAGAGAGATGGAAGTAGATAGAGAGAGAAAGGTGTATCATAAGGATAAGAATTAATGACAAAAGATGTGAGGAGAGTGAGCCGGTGTAATGAGAGAGGTAAGTCAATCAGTCACTGGAGAAGTCAAAGTGAGAAAGAACAGCTGTGTAACACAGACTTGCACAAGCACTGCTATCTCATCAGGGTTTATTAGCTGCAAGGAAATAAGATGTGAGAGAAAGATTGGTTCTGTGGAAGAGAGGAAATCCTTCATTTATTATTTGGAGGGATAGAGTTTCAGTGTTCTCAGCCTCCCCTTCCTTTTCCCCCTTCTCCCATCACTCAAGCAACATTACTTATGCTTGATTTCATACTTAAGACTCAGTGAGTACTTTTTATATTATTTGTGGATACAGCCAACCTAAACCATACATCAGAAAAACACGAAAAATATTAATGGAGGAGAAAAAAGTATATATAGAAAGTGCTGCTATAAAGATGTGACTTAAAATGTTTTCATCCAGATTGAGAATAAATGGATAATAAAAAGTGAGGACAACAGGATGTGAGAAAGCAAAACACAAGACGCTTAAGTCATGTTTGGCTGTGACTGGAGTCAAGAAATGTCAGGTGGCTGAACTTAGGAAGAATTCAGAGGAGTTCTGTACTTTGGAATACCAGTACAATTTTGGAATTACTATATGGTACATGTGTTGGGAAAGAAGATAAAGATATAGCAAAGGCAAACTTTGCTAATACTGAAATTTGTCTAGGACACAAAAAAAGACAGGTGACAAATCCTTGAAGAAAAACTTCACCTGTGCCAAGAGTGTACTTTAAGCTGTCTTTAACCAGCAAGCTCTTAATCACTAACAGTAATGAAATGCAAGCTGTAAGAAAAATACATGCTGTATATATAACATTTGATTATTTTTTTCTGCTGGACAAACAGAGGATATTGGAGATAAAAACCCATCATAGGTACTGTAAAATGTTCATTGCTTTTAAAACAGCAGGTGACAGTCCCATGAGGCTGAGACCAAGACAGCTTTTGAACATGCTAAGCGCAGGAGGACAGGTTCCTACCACCTTGGCCGATCCAGCTCTTGCCTCTGTAGAAAAAGAATAACAATTTCTTCTTCAACAATTGGCTTTTAGTTTGAATTAATCCCTGTAATAAAAGACAAATTGGCAATAGAAAAACAGATGTACATTAACATGTATATTTCAGGTATAAATGGGAGACACCAGGAAATAAGTACTAATAGTTCTCAAAGAGGTGGCTTTGAATTACAGTTTTTACAGCATCTTCAACAAAGAACAGTAACATTTTAGAGAAGAGACAAAATAAAGAAAAAGAACTTCGATTCTCTAGAACCATAATTTGGAGAAAGACAAATAAATGACACATAAAGGCTAGTTAGTAAAGTTTATTAATGTAGATTCTTCCGGTATCATCTGAAGATGATAAGGGTCTAAAGCTGTCTTCAGTGGTTAACTTTTGCTCTCCTAGTTAGAAGAAGGGCAGTGTATCTTTTGTCTTTTTAAATCTATTTCCTACTCTTAGCAGATAGGGGAAGGCTGAGGTTTTTCTGTATCTGCTGTTTCTTAAAATGCCTTCAGCTCAACAAGTGTTCATATTTGGCAGTATATTCTAGTCTCCCATACACTCTTCCTTGCAATTTTCAGGCAGAATGCACTGAAAATGCAACATTCTAAGACAAGCAAGAACTGCCTAGAATAGCCTTGGTTCTGTACTCATCCCTCCTAAAAAAAAAAAAGATGTACTGTAATACATCAGCCTAGTGGCTTCAGTATCACCTGAGGTATAAAACCCAGAGTAGAATAATTTCAGTCAGCTGTTGTAAGACATTGGGCACAGACAAGATTCTTTCCACACTGGGTTGCTTTCCTGAGCCTTGGGGCACCAGCTTGCCGTGAATCCTAGTCTTGTGTCGGTTTTTGCTGCCTATTTGTAATGGAGTTTCTTTGCCTAACTTTTGTGCAAGCCTTCTGTCTTACTGGATTCATACTCTGGCAGCTGGGTTTGTGCAAAACCTCCTGCCAGACTTAGACATTTAAGCAGAAATTGGCAAGGTGTTTAAAACCCTCCCCAGGGATTGGTAACCAGTGCAGGATGCTCCCCTCCTAGGAACTGATACTGGTGCATGGTATTTCTGCTTAACAATCGGGTGAGCAAATTACAGTTTAAATATTTAACATAGCTATGTAAAGCTTGTAAATAGTAGCAATAGCTAAGCTTTTGATGACAAAGTCATGGAAACGCATCAGGCAATAGATAATTGCCTACTGGGTGGCAACAGTGGTAAAGCTGCTGTACTTGATAAGGTTTACTTAAAAACAAAACAAACAAACAAAAAACAAGACTTTGGAACGACACAGCCCAACACAAGCCCCAGGTTCACTACTGACCAGTAGCGTGATTGTGCTCAAATGTCTCTGATTCTTATGAACTAGAGTTTGCATATAAAGAACCCAGGTATGAAGATAATAAAAGCATGCTTACCTATCTCATAGAGCTACTGTGACATTCTAATAGCAAATGGGAAAACATTTTCTAGGTGTGAAGTGCTATGGAATTGTAAGCTATAATTTATCACTAACTAAATACCTCCCTCCCACTTCCTGACAGTTCCAGCAGCCTCCTCGTCTATGAAGGGCAACTTCAAATCCATGGTACAAATTTGCCACATTGTATAATATTCAGTACTTAGTTGTTTAGACCTCTAAACATCCTGGGAATGACTTCCATCCTTATTAAAAGAGGACTTGTTTAACGATGAACTTGTTACTATCATAATAAATTGTGCTGTTTGTACTGAAGATCTGTCATCACATACGTCACTGTTAGAATAAAGACTCTTAAAAATGAAAACATTTATCTCAAATTAACAATGTGTGGTGGAGAAACACACCACCAACAATAACAAAATGAACTGTTTTGCTCTCTTTAATGGATTTGAACTTTTTCAATATGTCAAATAACTACTATTCTTTAAGATTCAAAGGTTATTGAACTGACAGTTTGTGATTTAAACAAGATGTATTGTTAAATCAGATAAGTATTGTAAAAACCAATTATGTATATAGAAAAAGACCCTACAGTGTAATTGTCTAGTAATACGAGGGTCATCATTTGGATAACACTGTTGAAAGGACCATTAAAAATAAAATATATTCTTGTTAGTAAGTTTCAATACAATTTGTTCTGCATTTCCATCTTAACAACCATAAAAATTTACATCAATTTTTCTGTGCTAGAGTTCTTTAAAAAGCAAATTGTTTTTGAGCTAGTACTTTTCCAGTTCATTGGAAACTAAGGCTATGAACTGAAGACAATTATAATATAACTCTTAATTCTCTGGGCCTGGATGACTGACAGGTCCCAGGTGCTTTCATCTAGAGATGATATTCTCCGGGTGGCAGAGCGTGGGTCCAGGGTAGATTTCACAGGCCGTTAGGTTGATGGCTCTGCAATTGCTTCCTGGTCTGTCACTTGTCTGCCTGTTGATAGGCTTCGATGGGCTCTCCTTGTCCCCTTAGGTATAATTTTATCTTGACATCTTTTTGATCCTGAGGTAATGGAGCATTTTATCAATTTTAGTGAGTAGGTCTTGATCAGATTTTTTTTCCCCTAGAAGATCAATATTCTCAGCTGTTTGGTCAGGGAGAGCAGGAAAGAGGTAGACAGGAGGCCTCTTTGCCTCTCTCCTCTATGCTTGTTGTGTGAACTTTCATAATGGATTCCAGATGGCAGCATCCCTATATTCATCCACAAGTAACACAGCAATGCCCAGTTAACTCTACTTAGAGTAAAAGGAACCTCATCAGAGGTCTGTTGGCAGGGGATTTGGATGTTGAGTTTCTGTAACCTTACCAATGTTGTAGTAGTGTGATTTTGGCCATTTCTGGATTTCTTAATGAGCTTTGACATAAGTCATCAAACCAGCAGGATGTATCTATCCAGCAATTTCCAGGATAAAAGGAGAATAGAATGGTAGGCTCTAGAAAATTCTGTAGTCTTCTTATTGAGTGTTTGAAGAGATGTTACTTTGCTGACATTAGGTTCATCAGAGAAAGGAGGAAGGTGATGATTGATTCTTTTTTTCAAATTAAACACAATTATTAGAATGTTATAACATTCTAATAACAAAATTGAACAAGATTTATTCCTGGAACCTCATTAGCATTAATGGAATTAAATTGATTTTGATATGACTTAGAAGATGTGGAGAAGAGCACGGTTCATCTATTAAAAATAAAAATGTTATTTGCCCAAAATTATTAATTATAAGACTCAGGTTAAGACATCATGGTCTTTGAGATGAGATATTTCTTTAAAATCTTATACATAATAAATCTAAAACTTAACCGTTCAATTAATATCATTTTATTAATCTTGCGTCCCTTATGCAAATATACATTTCTGACAGAAGCAACAATGCCAGTGTGTAATCGATGTTTTGAGAGAGTTCTGATTGCATAGTATTTGATTTTCTTTTACAGATGTTTTACTTTAAAGACATAATAAATGTGATTTGATGTCAAGTGTTTCCAGTTTTAAAATAATCACATGCTAATTCAATATGCACGTATTGAGTGCCTACTTGCACTCAACAAATGCGATATTTGGGGCTGGGACTACAGAGGTGAATAAAATAGTGGCCCTTGTGGGGCAGATCATCCCATGGAAATAAATCATGTAATCATGTTCTCAGTTTTGTCTTCACAGATATAGTTACCACGACATCTCAAAGTTTTCTTTTCTCTGGCTGTTTGCTCTTCTGGCTGCTAGAAAATTCGAATTAGTAGTTCATTACCAGCTTCTGTTAAGAGCTATATACCTGATTTTATTATTCTTACCAACTGTTTTTGCTTCATTTTTTTGTCCTCATTTCCTCATATATTTAAATCTATTTTTCTCATAAGCCTCATGTATTTTATTTTAAAATAAGTTGTGGTATCAGTAAATGGGGAAAAAATAAACACATTACCTGTCTCTCCCGGTGAGCATAAATAAAGCTGAATGTGTGTTGTTTTTAATAAATATTTGTTGAATGATTAGTTAATTACAAACCCATAACCCAATGTTTTTCACTGAGTATTAGGTTTCATCATTGTTGCTGTCTTGCTTTGTAGGATCAGGAAAGATATAGGATACGTTCTTCAGGAAAGAATTGTCCTGCTCCTCACGTTTCCACAGCCAGGCCTTTTAAAATAAGAGCTAGAATGGCACTAAGGAATGGTGCCTAAGAGAACATAAGGAAGAAAATTGTGGAAAGATTATTTTGGGACCCAGGGTGTTTGTTAGGATAAATAAAATTGGTTTAGGGCCAGATTATGAAGGATGTTACATAACATATCAATTTACATTTCATTTCAAAAATACTTATTGTCTGCGCCTTTCTTACAGAGTTCTGTCATAAAGATGGAATGTGGCCGACAGAACCTAGTACAATTCCGATGCTCAGCCCTTTTCCCACACAGTTTCTTGTGCTTTCTTACCATGACTATCTATTAGCAAGTGGAAACATAGTGAGAGGTTGAGATAAGAC
The DNA here is from genome assembly GCF_037993035.2 of Macaca fascicularis. NCBI lineage: Eukaryota > Metazoa > Chordata > Mammalia > Primates > Cercopithecidae > Macaca > Macaca fascicularis. Next base: position 152,670,722 of record NC_088381.1, read on the forward strand.
ATTAAGTGTTAAGTAAAGATTTGAATACTTTTATTGCATTACGTTATTAAGACCACCTTAACTGAATAACACTCAATTAAGGTGGTCTTAATAATGATATGACAAGCAGCATTTGGGAATATTTGCTCTGAATGTAACAAGATGAATGACGTGCACCTCTTCTGTTTCAGCATCATCAATCTCTGCATTAGTCATGGTCTCCATAACTCCTATTATCTGTACCTTTGTGGATGAATGAACGGAGGCACTGGGCTTTATTACACCACAAACTCGTGGACTGATATGTCAGCAGGTGTTCTGACTGATGTATCCATGTATACTATTTGCCTTCTCACAAGATTGACTCTCTGCTGCTTTCAAGGGCTTATAGCATGTATTCCTGATGGAGAATCCGCCTTCAAATTGTGAACAACAATTGAATAGAAGAGACAGGAATACTGCTGTCAAACTTCTACCTAATTATTTTTCTAGAAGAGTTACAAAGAAATACAAAGAGTATTGACAAAGTGTACATAACATTAACTAGGCACCAGAAACATTTTTAAGAATGTAAGTAAAATATGTCATTATTAATATTTAAATCTTATGAGAACTCTTTGAAGTAGGCAATATTATCAACATCATCTCTATTCTACAGAAGAGAAAAAAACAACATAAAAGTTTAAATGTATTGCCTAAGAGAATATAAGGGAGGACATTATGTGAAGATTTGGGGGGATATTTTTGATAGAATAAATAAAGTTGGATTGGGGCCAAATCATGAAGGATCTTACATAACAGATCAATCCACATTTCATTTCAAAAATATTTACTGTCTTAGGTACCGAGGAATATAGCAGTGAAATGAGATATTAAAAACACAACTTTCTTCAACTTATTTTATTGATTTGAGTTTCAGAGGACTGAGGCCACATGAAAATCTTGCAGTTAGTAGAAAAAAGTAATTTCTACATTTGTTTATATCATTATCAGTTCAGTTATCTCACCTCAATGTCACTCTGCCTTTTTTATATTACTTTAACTTTTTTTTTAATCTGGAATTAAACATTTTACTCTGTCTTTATAAAATATCCTTTCTTTTCTTGAGGTCAATTGTACAGAATTACAGTCTCTTAGGTGGATGGTGAATGCTTATGGAGTAAATTAATGAAAGTTAATGAAAGTTAAAGGCAGATTTAGCCTTAGGGATTTTACACTTACTTCTCTCTTATCCTGAGACTCAATTCTGCCAGATATTTTCTTGGCAAATTTCCTTATAAACATTTTTTTATATTCCTGTTCTGACCACCTTACTGAATAATGTCACCTCTCCCTCCTAGACTTGTCCATCACTCTTGATATTCTTTACTCTGCTCTACTTTATCTTCTATCATTAATAATTATTCACTTATAACAAAATAATTTACTTATATATGATTTCTAATATTTTTTGTCTGTAATGCCTCCTTAAGAACATAAGTAACATAAAGATAAATATAAGAAATTTAATTTTGTTTGCTACTGTATCCAAAATACCTAGATCATGGCAGGCACTCAACATGTATTTATTGAATAAATGCATAAATGAATAAGCAGAAAGTAACTGTCAGTGGAAATAAAGAAATTGGCTTCTCCCACTTTTGTTTTGTCAGTTATAATCTCTTACAATTCAGTTTCAGGTCAAAAAAAAAAGTCAAAAGAGTTAGGATAAATTTAAAACAAACATGGTAATTGCTTGTGAAAGCCTCTTCAAATCTGGCATCTAGATCTGAATACAGAGATCATAGAATGAAAATATTCATTATAAATCATATTGCTATGGGCAATGGTTTAAGAGTTGTAATGCAAGAGACATGTAAGTTAATCAGCTTGTATTATTTTTGAAATTTGTTGGTAAATATTGTAAATGTGCAATGACCAGGATTTTCAGGCAGGAGTTTATTCAGGTATCTTTAAAGATCTAGGTTTGCAATTGTTAAGAGATATTTGGTTTATTAATAGGAGGTACACACAATCCTCCAGAAGTGCCCACTCCCAGTGGGGAACATTTGAACTGAGATTCAGGATAATATCTCAACCCGTCATTAGGTAGGTTGCAATCCTATTCATGTCCAGAAACCATTTTGCTTCCTGCTCTCAAAAGATAAGAAGTGACAGATTGCAAATGTACTATAGAATGCATCCAACCCAAGAATTCATTTTCAGCTCAAAGCATTTCCAATGGGCTTGGCATTTCTTTATCAGAAAGAAAGTGTCAAGAACATAATACCATCTTCATATATTTTCTATTTAAAATGTACACAACTCTTTTAAAAAGGGATGAATAAATGAGTTGATTAAATTATAAAATCCAATGAATATTTCCATAGTGAAATGAGTAATTACCAGTACCTCAAGGATAGATTTCTATGCATTTCAACAAATATTTACAGTGACGAATTATATTAACTTATTAATTCAGATATTGACCATTAGGATTACAGAGTCTAATCACATAACCTGAATATGTCTGGTTTGGGTTTTTACTTTTGGTTTTGACACATTACACTACTTTGAAGGCTTTCACTTGTCAATTCACTGTAAGAAGCAGTAACAGGGCAATATGTACGAATTTGATATGCAGTGTTTTTATTATACTTTAAGTTCTGGCATACTTGTGCAGAACGTGCAGGTTTGTTACACAGGTATATATGTTCCATGGTCGTTTGCTGCACCCATAAATTCATCATCTACATTAGGTATTTCTCCTAGTATCCCTCCCCTTGCCCCTTGACAGGCCTCAGTGTGTGATGTTCCTCTCCCTGTGCCCGTATGTGATCATTGTTCAAGTCCCACTTGTGAGTGAGAATATGTGTTGTTTGGTTTTCTGTTCCTGTGTTAGTTTGCTGAGAATGATGATTTCCAGCTTCATCCATGTCCCTGCAAAGGACATGAAGTCATTCTTTTTTATGTCTGCATAGTATTCCATGGTGTATATGTGTCACGTTTTCTTTATCTAGTCTAACAGTGATGGGCATTTGGACTGGTTTCAAGTCTTTGTTATTGTGAATAGTGCCACAATAAACAAACGTGTGCATGTGTCTATATCATAGAATAATTTGTAATCCTTTGGGTATATGCCCAGTAATGGGATTACTAGGTCAAATGGTATTTCTGGTTCTAGATGCTTGAGGAATTGCCACACTGTCTTCCACAATGGTTGAACTAATTTACACTTCTGTCAACAGTGTAAAAATGTTTCTATTTCTCCACATCCTTTCCAGCATCTGCTGTTTCCTGACTTTTTAATGATCGCCATTCTAACTGCCATGAGATGGTATCTCATTCTAGTTTTGATTTGCATTTCTCTAATGACCAGTGATGATGAGCTTTTTTTTGTATGTTTGTTGGCCAATAAATTGTCTTCTTTTGAAAAGTGTCTGTTTATATCCTTTGCTCACTTTTTTATGGGGTTGTTTTTTTTTCTTGTAAATTTGTTTAAGTTCCTTGTAGATTCTGGATATTAGCCCTTTGTCAGATGGAGAGATTGCAAACATTTTCTCCCACTCTGTAGTTTGCCTGTTCACTCTGATGATAATTTCTTCCACTGTGCAGAAGCTCTTTAGTTTAATTAGATCCCATTTGTCAATTCTGGCTTTTGTTGCCATTGTTTTTGGTGATTTAGTCGTGAAGTCTTTGCCCATGCTTATGTCCTGAATGGTATGTCCTAGATTTTCTTCTAGGGTTTTATGGTTTTAGGTCTTATGTTTGAATGTTTAATTGATCATGAGTTAATTTTTATATAAAGTGTAAGGAAGTGGTCCAGTTTCAGTACTCTGCCTATGGCTAGTCAGTTTCCCAACACCATTTATTAAATAGGGAATTCTTTCCCCATTGCTTGTTTTTGTCAGGTTTATCAAAGATTACATGGATGGGCTCTTTTTTGGTTCCATATAAAATTTAGAGTAGTTTTTTCCTAACTATGTGGAGAAAGTCAATGGTAGCTTGATAGGAATAACATTGAATCTGTGAATTATTTTGGGCAGCATGGCCATTCTCATGATATTGATTCTTCCTATTCATGAGCATGGAATGTTTTTCCATTTGTTTGTGTCCTTTCTTACATCCTTGGGCAGTGGTTTGTAGTTCTCCTTGAAGAGGTCCTTCACATCCCTCATAAGTTGTATTCTTAGGTATTTTATTCTCTTTGTAGCAATTGTGAATAGGAGTTTGCTTACGATTTGGCTATCTAATTGTCTATTACTGGTGTATAGGAATACTTGTAATTTTTGCACATTGATTTTGTACCCTGAGACTTTGCTGAGGTTGCTTATCAGCTTTACAAGATTTGGGGCTGAGACAATGGGGTTTCCTAAATATACAATAATGTCATCTGCAAACAGAGACAATTTGACTTCTCTCTTCCTATTTGAATATCCCTTATTTCTTTCTCTTGTCTGATTAACCCTCGCCAGAACTTCCAATACTATGTTGGATAGGAGTGGTGAGTGAGGGCATCTTTGTCTTGTTCCAGTTTTCAAAGGGAATGTTTCCAGCTTTTGCCCATTTAGTATGATATTGGCTGTGGGTTTGTCATGAATAGCTCTTACTATTTTGAGATATATTCCATCAATACCTAGCTTATTGAGTGTATTTAACATGAAGGGGTGTTGAATTTTACCAAAGAACTTTTCTCCGTCTATTGAGATAATCATGTGGGTCTTGTCATTGGTTCTGTTTATGTGATGGATTACATTTACTGATTTGCATATATTGAACCAGTCTTTCATCTCAGGGATGAAGCCAACTTGATTGTGGTGGATAAGCATTTTAATGTGCTTTCAGATTAGGTTTGCAAGTATTTTATTGAGGATTTTCTCATCGATATTTATCAGGGATATTGGCCTGAAATTTTCTTTTATTGTTGTGTCTCTGCCAGGTTTTGGTATCAGGATGATGCTGGCCTCATAAAATGAGAGAGGCAGGAGTCCCTCTTTTTCAATTGTTTGGAATAGTTTTAGAAGGAATGGTACCAGCTCGTGTACCTCTGGTAGAATTCAGCTGTGAATCCATCTGGTCCTGAACTGTTTTTGGTTGGTAGGCTATTAATTACTGCCTCACTTTCAAAACTTGTTATTGGCCTATTCAGGGATTTGACTTCTTTCTGGTTTAGTCTCGGGAGGGTAGATGTATCCAGGAATTTATCCATTTCTTCCAGATTTTCTAGTTTAACTGTATAGAGGTGTTTATAGTATTCTCTGATGGTAGTTTATATTTCTGTGGGATCATTGGTAATCTCCCCTTTATAATTTTTTATTGTGACTAATTGATTCTTCTCTCTTTTCTTCTTTATTAGTCTGGATAATGGTCTATTTATTTTGTTAATCTTTTCAAAAAAACAGCTCCTGTATTTATTTATTTTTTGAAGAGTTTTTCATGTCTGTATTTCCTTCAGTTCTGCTGATCTGGGTTATATCTCGTCTTCTGCTAGTGTTTGAATTTGTTTGCTCTTGCTTCTCTAGTTCTTTTAATTGTGATGTTAGAGTGTTTATTTTAGATCTTTCTTGCTTTCTCCTGTGGACATTTAGTGCTATAAATTTCCCTTTAAACATTGCTTTAGCTGTGTCCCAGAGATTCTGGTGTGTTATATCTTTGTTCTCATCGGTTTAAGGGAATTTATTTATTGCTGCATTAATTTTGTTATTTACCCAGTAGTCATTCAGGAGTAGGTTGTTCAGTTTCCATGTAGTTGTGTGGTTTTGAGTGAGTGTCTTAATCCTGAGTGCTAATTTGATTGCACTCTGGTCTGGCAGACTGTTTGTTATGATTTCCATTCTTTTGCATTTGCTAAGGAGTTTTATTTCCAATTATGTGGTCGATTTTAGAATAAGTGCTATGTGGTACTGAGAAGAATGTATATTCTGTTGATTTGGGATGGAGAGTTCTGTCGATGTCTATTAGGTCTGCATGGTCCAGAGCTGACTTCAAGTCCTGAATATCCTTGTTAATGTTCTGTCTTATTGATCTGTCTAACTGTCTAAGCTCTTCTTGTTGCATTGATCCCTTTACCAGTATGTAATGCTGTTCTTTGTCTTTTTTGATCTTTGTTGGTTTAATGTCTGTTTTATCAGAGACTAGGATTGCAACTTCTGCTTTATTTATTCATTTATTTATTTTTTGAGATGGAGTCTCACTCTGTCTCCAGGCTGGAGTGCAGTGGCACAATCTCAGCTCACTGCAACCTCTGCCTCCTGGGTTCAAGTGAGTCTCCTGCCTCAGTCTCCCGAGTAGCTGGGACTACAAGTGCCCATCACCACGCCCGGCTAATTTTTTGTATTTTTAGTAGAGATGGGATTTCACCATGTTGGCCAGGATGGTCTCAATCCCTTGACCTCATGATCCACCCATCTCAGCCTCCCAAAGTGCTGGGATTACAGGTGTGAGCCATTGTGCCCAGCCACTTTTTTTTTTTCTTTTCATTTACTTGGTAAATCTTCCCCCTTCCCTTTACTTTGAGCCTGTGTGTCTTTGCACTTGAGATGGGTCTCCTGAATACAGCAAATCGATGGGTCTTGACTCTTTATTCAATTTGCCAGTCTGTGCCTTTACATTGGGACATTTAGCTCATTTAAATTTAATGTTAATATTGTTATATGTGAATTTCTTCCTGTCATTATTATGCTAGTTGGTTATTTTGCTATTAGTTGATGTAGTTTCTTCATAGTGTTGACGGTCTTTACATTTCGTTTTTGCAGTGGCTGTACCAGTTTTTCCTTTCCATATTTAATGCTTCCTTCAGGAGATCTTGTAAGGAAGGCCTGGTGGTGACAAAATCTCTCAGCATTTGCTTATGTATAAAGGATTTTATTTCTCCTTTGCTTATGAAGCTTAGTTTGGCTGAATATGAAATTCTGGGTTGAAAATTCTTTCCTTTAATAACGTTGAATATCGGTCTCCACTCTCTTCTGGCTTATAAGGTTTCTACAGAGAGATTCACTGTTAGTCTGATAGACTTCCCTCTGTGGGTAACCCAACTTTTCTCTCTGGCTGCCCTTTACATTTTTTCCTTCATTTCAACCTTGGTGTAACTGATGATTATGTGTCTTGGGGCTGCTCTTCTCGAGGAGTATCTCTATGGTGTTCTCTGCATTTCCTGAATTTGAATGTTGGCCTGCCTTTCTAGTTTGGGGAAGTTTTCCTGGATAATAGCCTGAAATGTGTTTTCTAACTTGGTTCCATTCTCCCTGTCACTTTCAGGTACACAAATCAAACATAGGTTTGGTCTTTTCACATAGTCCCATATTTCTTGGAGGCTTTGTTCATTCCTTTTCATTCTTTTTTTCTCTACTCTTATCTTCATGCTTAACTTCATTAAGTTGATCTTCAGTCTCTGATGTCCTTTCTTCCACTTCATCGATTCGGCTACTGATTCTTGTGTATGCTTCGTGAAGTTACCGTGCTATGATTTTCAGCTCCATCAGGTCATTTATGTTCTTCTCTAAGCTGATCATTCTAGTTAGTAATTCCTCAAACCTTTTATCAAAGTTCTTAACTTCTTTGCATTGGGTTAGAACATGCTCCTTTAGCTTGGAGGATTTTGTTATTACCTACCTTCTGAAGTCTACTTCTGTCAATTTGTTAAATTCATTCTCCATCCAATTTTGTTCCCTTGCTGGCGAGGAGTTGTAATCCTTTGGAGTCAAGGAGTTGTTATCCTTTGGAGTCAAAGAGGCATTCTCGTTTTTGGAATTTTCAGCATTTTCGTGCTGGTTTTTCCTCATCTTCATGGATTTATCTACCTTTGCTCTTTGCTGTTGGTGACCTTTGGATGGAGTTTTTGTGTGGTCATTCTTTCTGTTGATGTTGATGCTATTGTTTTCTTTTTTTTTTTTTTTTTTAGTTTTCCTCCTGAGTCAGGTCCCTCTTCTTCAGGTCTGCTGGAGTTTTCTGGAGGTCCACTTTAGGCCCTGTTTGCCTGGGTATCACCAGCAGAGTTTGCAGAACAGCAAAGATTGCTGCCTGCTCCTTCCACTTGAAGCTTGGTCCCAGAGGTGCACCTGCCAGATGCCAGCCAGAGCTCTCCTGTATGAGGTGTCTGTCCACCCCTGCTGGGAGGTCTCTCCCAGTCAGGAGGCTTGGGGATCAAGGACCCACTTGAGGAGTCAGTCTGTTCCTTAGCAGAGCTCGAGTGCTGTGTTGGGAGATCTGCTGCTCTCTTCAGAGCCAGCAGGCAGGAACATTTAAGTCTGCTGAAGCCGCACCTTCCCCCAGGTGCTCTGTCCCAGGGAGACGGAAGTTTTATCTATAAGCGCCTGACTGAGGCTGTAGACTTTCTTTCAGAGATGGCCTGCCCAGAGAGGAGGAATCCAGCTAGCTGTAGCAGCTTTGGGGTGCTTCGGTGGGCTCCACCCAGTCTAAACTTCCTGGTGACTTTGTTTACACTGTGAAGTGAAAACTGCCTACTCAAGACTCAGTAATGGCAGATGCCCCTCCCCACACCAAGCTTTAACTTCCCAGGTTGACTTCAGACTGCTGTGTTGGCAGCAAGAATTTCAAGCCAGTGAATCTTAGCTCACTGGGCTCCATGGGGTTGGGATCTGCTGAGCAAGACCCCTTGGCTCCCTGGCTTCAGTCCCCTTTCCAGGGGAGTAAATGGTTCTGTCTTGTTGGCATTCCAGGTGCCACTAGGGTACGCAAAAAAAAAAAAAAAAAAACCCTCCTGCAACTAGCTCGGTGTCTGCCCAAAGGACTGCCCAGTTTTGTGCTTGAAACCCAGGGCCCTTGTGGTGTAGGCAAACCAAGGGAATCTTCTGGTCTGTGGTTTTCAAAGACTGCAGGAAAAAATGTAGTATCTGAGCCAGATAGCATTGTCCCTCACAGCGAAGTCCCTCGCGACCTCCCTTGGCTAGGGGAGGGAGTTCCTCAACCCCTTGTGCTTCCTGGGTGAGGTGAAGTCCCATTCTGCTTCAGCTCACCTTCCGTGGGCTACACCCACTGTCTAACCAGTCCCAGTGAGAGTAACTGGGTACCTCAGTTGGAAATGCAGAAATCACCCACATTCTGCATTGGTTTCACTGGGAGCTGCAGACCGGAGCTGTTTCTATTCGGCCACCTTGCCCAGGAATCTGCAATTTTTTTTCTGAATTACTAGAGCATTTTAAGAAAAGGAGAGGATAATAGAGATGCTGAATTTATAAAAGGACACCAAAGTAAGGAAGCATTTTAAGCCTCACAATGCTAAACAAGCACATCTGTACATCAATATAGTTTAATGGATATTACAGTTAATATTTTAAAAAGTTTGGCTGCTGAGCAAGTCTATAAAGTTCCTACTATGCAAATATACCCATAAAGGTTAAAAGTTGACAGTTTTAGGTAAGGACACTTTCTATCAACATATGATTAGCAATGTATAAAGCTGAATATTCCGTACAATTTCTGGACTTTTTTCTTCAGTTAAAAATAACCATTGTTTAGTTTTGTCATTATGTATTTTGCTTATTGTGAGTTCATAAGCACCACTAAATTGTGTAGTGATACATATTTGAGTCATCACTACTCTTTGATCAATTTTTTTCCAATAACTGGATCTTAAGCCAGTGTGGATTCTAATAATTATCTCCCACTCATGTTCCTAATGTGTTTTCACATCTAGGTAGATACATACAATCTGTGAATTCCTAGTTTGCTTGTAAGTTTACACTTTATTGGAGATATCTTGCCAAATAATTGTACTTTTAAAATAACTTTAGTATGTTATCAGGTCCAGTGTCTAGGTAATTTTATGAACATTGTCGGCTAATGCAACATCACATAACTAAGCTTGTTTTCTTTTATGAGGTAAATAATATGGAATCCTCATATGTCACCTGAAACAGTTATTTTTTTTTCCTAAGTATTTGTCATGAAGGATTTTTTTAAAAATAGAGAATGGGAATAAGTTAAGTAAAGGGTAACCAGCTCCCTGGGCTTTATCTAAGTCTACCTCACTCAAATATTTGCTGGTTGCTCCTTCCAATAATAGTCTTTATTGGATTTAATGATTTATTTTACTGTTCCTTCATGTGTTTCACAGATATCCTTGAGATAAAATATCCCTCCTTTCACATTTCAAAATATACAAAAAGTTTGTACCGTGATTCCAGACTCAACATCAGTGTACTTTGTTCGGCAAGACACTGACTTTGAACCTAATTTTCACCAAAGAAAAAAGGAAGAGAAGAAGAGAGTGTAAAGTGCCATGACATTCCTGGCCCATTTACATATATTTTAGATGTCACAATGCTACAATAAGGAAATATAACTCATCTAAGATCCATTTACTTCCCAGTGGCAGCGTTTGGCTTGGAAGTCAAAATTATCTGATCCAATGTCCATGCCTTTTACTATACTGTGCTGCCTCTATAAGCATGCTCATTCCATTGGGACTCTGACATGATTCCCTGTGATCAAATCCTCCCTTTCCACCTCAGTACCAATATCTACATCCCTGCTTTCTGCTCCTGCATGAGAGCCTTCCCTCAGATTGCTGCTGTCTTTCCACCTTTTCATAATAAGGAATACAAAATGTCTATGATATGGGCTACTTGCTAGTCAGTAGATAGTGTCCTCTCTCAATGATAAAGCAAAGGAAAGATAGACATTGACACCATCTAACATGTCATATTAGGTGGGGGAATTTTTTGACACCAGAGGTGAAAACCAGGTTTGTGCAATTTAACATACTGATACTTCATGTAAGGAGGATAATGATGAATTTTTTGTGACGCCACATGGCAGGCCAAAATCTACTCACACCACGCCTACATAAACAAGTGATTCTTTTCCAGCTGGTGCCCAAAGTTATTTCAGATGAGTTCATCATCTCTTATTGAAGTCCAAATTTGAAGTCCCTGCAGAACTCATGAACTTCAGAGTCTGCACAAAGGGACTTTTCAAGTCTCGTATCTTCCTTAGACTTTCCTGCACCAGCTGTGAAAATCAATTAGCCCTGGTGAAAACTGAGCTGCTCTATGCTCTCAATAATGAAAATGGCCAACTGCACGCTAGCAATTTTCTCTGTCCTTTAAAGAGACAAATGGAGACTTTGAATCTTTTTCCACTGCTCCATGGAATTGCCTTTTACTTCTATTTTGAAAGTTGCCAGACGTGCCAGGAGATTAGCACAGAAGACTCTTTGGAGCAGCAGGAAAATTATACCATCGCACACCAGTGACATTTGTGACTCCCTCAGGCTGGTATGCAGCCATCAGACAGTCAAAACAAACACCTCCCAAACACATGCCAGAACTCAACTCCCCCTCGCGTCTGCTCCCTTGATAAAAACTGAAATGGCTGACGGTACCTCATCAATTTAAAGACCCAGTGAGTAGCTCAGATAATGCTCCAATAACATAATAATAGGAAAATGCTGGCATAAAGATGGATAAAGAGGAGGCCACTGAGATGATGAGCTACCATAGAAAGCACAGGAAAACGCCAGAAGGACAGAGTCACAAATTGCCTAGAGAGCTAGATTGCTCTTCACCTTCCCATCCTTTATGGGAAAGTGGTCACTTCCAAAGAATGAGAAAAGAAAAGAATCCCCCTCCACATCCCTTGTACTGCTGCCATCATAATTTGCATCATGAACTACCTTCGTAATAAAATAATAACATCTCAGTACATTCTTTAGTCAGTAAAAACAGGGATTCTCAGACTCGGTTATTGACATATTGGGTGGAATCATTCTTTGTGGGGAGATGGAGAAGCTGTAATGTACATTTTAGAATGTTTAGCAGCATCTCTGGCCTCTAATCACAAGACACAAGTGACCACACCTTCCGAGTATGACAATCAAAAACATTTTTAGGCATTGCCAAATGTACTCTGAATGGCAAAACCACCCCAGTTGAGAATCACTAAGTTAAAGTGATGCCTCCATTTAAGTCCAAAAGGAACAAAAAATTTAGAAGACTCAGAGAAATTCATGCTATTAAAATGGCTGGGTATATACCCAAACTGCCTCTGATGAGTGCTGGCTTCACATTTTTAATGCAATTAATCAAAAGGTCATTGATTTGTATTACAAGACTATAAAATGCACACAGAAATAGATTAGATAAACAAGGTCTCATTTTTACAACAACTAGGTTCAAAGATATCCTTTGGTTAGTTATTATTAAGACACTTTGTCTCACTTTATAATTGATTTTACATTCTATCACATATTGTCTCATTTGACTGGCAGGTAAGAAAATCAAACCAGTTTCCAAATTTTATTGTGGAACCAGATACACTGAATTTAAATGACTTTCTAGAGAGCACATTTTAAGTTTACTTTAAATAAATTATTGTGTTCTCTACGTGACAGTGTTTCTATGTACCCCCTAAAATAGGAGAAATTTTTCACTTTAAATAAAGTTAATTAAAACAAGTATGTTAATTACAAGTGTAAATTATAAGGGAAGAACTACCTGATGAAATTTAGATTATTTCTTTTTAGTCAAAATTGTATATTCAATTAAGCATAATCAACAACCATCATTACCAAGTCACTACATTCAAGGATGACACTAAAGGCAAAGAACAGCAGGTTTTAAATGGATTTCATGCTAATTTCAGTGGTGAGTAGCTATTAAGCAGAATGTGGTAGATTGAAATACTGCGTTTCTCCCAATTCCTCCTGTCCCTATCTGAATGATCCATTGACCTTGCAGCCTTTTTAGCAAGTGGCGAAGTGTATTTTTCCAGTCTTTGAATCTAATTGCCCTCATCTGAAACATGGGGAAAATAGTAATACCCATTACCTAAAAGGATTATATGGAGGAAGTTGTAACTTGTCTAGAATCCCGCAGCTGATAATTTAGTAAGTTAGATTTTAAACTCAGGCCTTAATCATTCCATAGGTCACGTTCTCAGTCACTATTTTCACAACTGTGCTTCAATTGATTCTGTTGAATTTTTCCATCCATCCAATAGTTAATGCCCTTATGTATGAATGGATGCTTTCAAAAATTCCAAACACATAGGTTTCATATATTATTCATGCAGAATCGAAGAAACCATACAAATTTCAAGCTCTTGTGAAGTTGACACACCTTATTTACTTTCACTTCTCCACCTTCTACCTTGTTCACACTACCTACCTAAACCTTATTTTTGTTTTCTCTATTTTTAAAACATCGATAAAGTTTTCATTTTATAATCTTAACATACTATTTTTTATTTCAATAGGTTTTTGGGGAGCAGTTGGTGTTTAGTTAAATAAATAAGTTCTTTATGGTTGATTTCTGAGATTTTCATGCACCCATTATCCAAGCAGTACACACTGTACCCAGTGGTAGTTTTTAACCTCTCAGCCCCCTTCTACTCTTTTCCCCAAGTCCTCAAAGTCAATTGTATCATTCTTATGCCTTTGCATTCTCATATCTTAGCTCCCACTTATGAGTGAGAACATACAATGTTTGTCTTTTTATTCTTGAGTTACTTCACTTAGAATAATGGCAATGAATGCCATCCAGGTTGCTGTGAATGCCATATTTTCATTCCTTTTTATGACTGAGAAGTATTCTATGCTCTTTCTCTCTCTCTCTCTCTCTCTCTCTCTCTCTGTGTGTGTGTATACAAATACATATATATCACATTTTTTATCCACTTCTTGATTGATGGGCATTTGAGCTGGTTCCATATTTTTGCAATTGCAAATTGTGCTGCTATAAACATGCGTGTTCAAGAACCTTTTTCATATAATGAATTATTTTATTCTGGGTAGATACCCTGAAGTAAGATTGCTGGATCAAATGGTAGATCTACTTTTACTTCTTTAAGGAATGTCCACACTGTTTCCATAGCAGTTGTAATAGTTCAGATTCCTATTAACAATTTAAAAGTGTTTCCTTTTCACCACACCAATACTAGCATCTATTATTTTTTGATTTTTTGATTATGATCATTCTTGCAGGAGTGAGGTGGTATCACATTGTGCTTTAGATTTGCATTTTCCTGATAATCAGTGATGTTGAGCATTGTTTCATGTCTGTTAGTCATTTGTATATCATCTTTTGATAATTGTCTGTTCATGTCCTTAGCCCACATGTTGATAGGGTTGTTCATTTTGTTCTTGCTGATTTTGCGTTCCTTGTAGATTTTGGATATTAATCCAGTGTTGGATGTATAGATCACGAAGATTTTCTCCCACTCTGTGGGTTGTTGGTTTAGTCTGCTAATTATTATTATTCTTATGTTTTGCTGTGCAGAAACTTTTTAGTTTAATTAAGTTCCATCTATTTATCTTTGTTTTTATTGCATTTGCTTTTGGTTTCTTGGTCATGAAGTCTTTTCCTAGGCCAGTGTCTAGAAAGCATTTCCCAAAGTTTTCTTCTAGAATTTTTACAGTTTTAGGTCTTAGATTTAAGCCTTTGATCCATCTTGAGTTGCTTTTTGCATACGGTGAGAGATGAGGATCCAGTTACATTCTTCTATATGTGACTCAACAATTATCCCAGGACCATTTGTTGGATAGGGTGTCTTTTCCCCACTTTATGTTTTTGTCTGCTTTGTTGAATATCAGTTGGCTGTAAGTATTTGGGTTTATTTAGGGGTTCTCTATTTGGTTCCAATGGTGCCTATTTTTATACCAGTGCCATGCTTTTTTGGTGACTGTGGCTTTATAGTATAATTTGAAGTCAGCTAATGTAATGCCTTAAGATTTTCTCTTTTTGCTTTATCTTTCTTTGGCTATGTGGCGTCCTTTCTGGTTCCATATAAACTTTAGGATTCTTTTTTCTAGTTTTGTGAAGAATGATGGTGGTATAAGTTCTTGAAGCTTTGTGGATGAGTCTGTAGGGTTTTCTAGGTATACAATCTGGTCATCAGCAAAGAGTGACTGTTTTCTCATTAGCTATTTGGATGGCCTTTATTTTTTTATTGTCTGATTCCTCTAGCTAGGACTTCAGTCCTATGTTGAATAGAAGTGATGTAAGTGATCGTCCTTGTCTTGTTCCTGTTCTCACGGGGAATGCTTTCAAATTTTCCCAATTCAGTATAATGCTGGCTGTGGGTTCGTTGTACATGGCTTTTTACTACCTTATGGTATATCCCTTCTATGCTGATTTTTCTGAGTGTTTTAATCATCAAGTGATGCTTGATTTTGAGAAATATTTTTTCTGCATCTACTGAGATGATCATGGGCTTAAAAAAATCTGTTTATGTGGTGTATCACATCTATTGACTTGAGGATGTTAAACTATCCCTGTATCCCTGTTATGAAATCTATATGATTATGGTGGATTATCTTTTTAATATGCTGTTGGATTCAGTTAGCTAATATTTTGTTCTGGATTTTTGCATCTATATTCATCAGAGATACTAGTCTGTAGTTTTCTTTTTTCTTTATTTTTTTTTTTCCTGGTTTTGGATTAGAGTAAGAACAGCTTCATATAATGATTTTGAGAGGATTTCTTCTTTCTTCATCTTGTGGAATGGCATCAATAGGATTGGTATCAATTCTTTAAATATCTGATAGAATTCAGTTGTGGATCTTTCTGGTCCTGGACTTTTTTTGTTGGCAACTTTTATTACCATTTCAATCTTGCTGCTTGTTATTGGTCTGTTCACAGTTTCCACTTCTTCCTGGTTTAATCTAGGAGTGTTGTATATATTTAATAATTTATCTGTCTTCTCTAGGTTTTCTAGTTTGTATGTGTAAAGATGTTCATAGTAGCCTGGTATGATCTTTTGTATTTCTATGGTGTCAGTTCCAATATTCCAATTTTGTTACTAATTGTGCTTATTTGGATCTTCTCAGATCTTCTTTTCTTGATTAATCTCTCTAATGGTCTATCAATTTTACTTGTTTTTTCAAAGAACCACCTTTGTGTTTCATTTATCTTTTGTATTATTGCTGTTGTTTGTTTGTTTTGGTTTCATTTAGTTCTGAACTGATCTTGGTTATTTCTTTTCTTCTGCTGGGTTTGGGTTTGG
Organism: Macaca fascicularis; assembly: GCF_037993035.2. Classification (NCBI taxonomy): domain Eukaryota; kingdom Metazoa; phylum Chordata; class Mammalia; order Primates; family Cercopithecidae; genus Macaca; species Macaca fascicularis. Next base: position 152,686,643 of record NC_088381.1, read on the forward strand.
TTTATTCTTGTTTCTCCATTTCCATAAGATGTGACCTTAGATTGTCTATTCATGCTCTTACAGACATTTGATGTAGGTATTTAATGCTATGAGCTTTACTCTTAGTGCCACTTTTGCTGTATCCCAGAGTTTTTGACAGGTTGTGTGATTATTATCATTCAGTTCAAAGAAATTTTAAATTTTCATATTGATTTCATTATTGACCCAAAGATCATTCAGGAGCAGGTTATTTAATGTCCATGTATATGGATAGTTTTGATGGTTCCTTTTGGAGTTGATTTCCAATTTTATTCCACTGTGGTCTGAGAGAGTATTTGATATAATTTTGATTGTCTTAAGTTTTCTGAGATATGTTTTGCAGCCTATTATATAGTCTATCTTGGAGAATGTTCTATGTACTGACGAATAGAATGTATATTCCATGGTTGTTGGGTAGAATATTCTGTAAATATCTGTTAAGTCCATTTATTGTATAGTTTCTTTGTTGACTTTGTATCTTGATGACTTGTCTAGTGCTGTCAGTGGAGTATTAAAGTCTCCCACTATTACTGTGTTGCTGTCTATCTCAGTTTTTGGGTCTAGCAGTAATTGTTTTCTAAATTTGGGCACTCTAGTGTTAGGTGCATACATATTTAAGATTGTGATATTTTCCTGTTGGACTAGTCCTTTCATTATTATGTAATGTCTCTCTTTGTCTTTTTTAACAGCTTTTGCTTTAAAGTTTGTTTGTATGATATAAAAATAGCTACACCTGCTTAGCTTTTGGTGTCCATTTGCATAGAATATATTTTTCCACCCCTTTACCTTAAGTTCATGTGAGTCTTTATGTGTCAAGTGAGTCTCCTGAAGAAAGCAGATACTTGGTTGATGAGTTCTTATCCATTCTGCCATTCTGTATCTTTTAGGTGAAGCATTTAGGCTATTTACATTCAATGTTAGTATTGAGATGTGAGGTACTATTCTATTCATCAGGCTATTTGTTTTCTGAATACGTTATTTTTTTTAAAATTTTTCATTGTGTTATTGTTTTATAGGTCCTGTGAGGTTTAAGCTTTAAGGAGATTCTATTTTTGTGCATTTTGAAGATCTGTTTTAAGATTTAGAGCTTCTTTTAGCAGTTTTTGTAGTGCTGGCTTGGTAATGGCAAATTCTCTCAGTATTTGTCTGAAAAATACTTTATCTTTCCTTCACTTATGAAGTTTAGTTTCGCTGGATACAAAATTCTTGCGTGATAATTGTTTTGTTTAAGGAGGCTAAAAGTAGGACCTCAATTCATTCTAGCTTATAGGGTTTCTGCTGAGAAATCTGCCTAACCCGTTAGGTTTTCCTTTATAGGTTACTTGATATTTTGGGCTTACAGCTCTTAAGATTATTTTCTTCATCTTGGCTTTAGATGACATGAAGACTATATGCCTAGGTAATGATCTTTCTGTGGTGAATTTTTCAGGTGTTCTTCGAGCTTTGTGTATTTGAATGTCTAGATCTCTAACAATCCCAGGGAAGTTTTTCTTGATTATTCCCTCAAATATGTTTTGCAAACTTTTAGATTTCTCTACTTGCTCAGGAACAGCAATTATTCCTAGGTTTGGTTGTTTACCATAATCGCAAAATTTTTGGAGGTTTTGCTTATTTTTTTTTAATTCTTTTTTCTTTGTTTTTGTCAGATTGGGCTAATTCGAGAGCCTTGTCTTTGAGCTCTGAAGTTCTCTCTTCTGTTTGCTTGATTCTGTTGCTGAGACTTTCCAGTGCATTTGGCATTTCTCTAAGTGTGTCCATGATCTCCAGAAGTTGCGATTTTTTTTTAATTTATGCTATCTATTTCACTAGAGATTTTTCCATTCATATCCTGTTTTTTTTTTTTTTTTTAATTTCTTTAAGTTCGACTTCACTTTTCTCTGGTGTCTCCTTGATTGATTTAATAATCAACCTTCTGAATTCATTTTCTCACAATTCAGAGATTTTGTCTTGGTTTGGATCTATTGCTGGTGAGCTAGTGCAATCTTTTAGGGGTGTTAAAGAATACCATTTTATAATATTACCAGAATTGTTTTCCTGGTTCCTTCTCATCTGGGTAGATTATGTCAGAGGGAAGATCTAGGACTCAAGGGCTGCTGTTCAGATTATTTTGTCCCACTCAGGTGCTCCCTTGATGTGGTGCTCTCGCCTTTCTCCTAGGGATGGGGCTTTCTGAGAGACAAGCTGCAGTGATTGTTATTTCTTTTTGGGTTCTATCCACTCAGCAAAGCTACCAAGTGCCAAGCTGGTACTAGGGTTGATGCAAAGAGACCTGTGATGTGATCCATCTTCACGTCTTTCAGACGTGATTACCAGCACCTTCTCCAGTGGAGGTAGCAGGGGAGTGAAGTGGACTCTGGGAAGGTCCTTGGTTGTATTTTTGTTCAGTGCACTGGTTTTGTGTTGGTTGGCCGCCAGCCAGGAGGTGGCGCTTTCAAGAGCACATTTACTGTGGTTGTATAGGGATGATTAACTCTATGGGCAGGGTCATAGAGCTCCCAAGGGATTATGTTCTTTGTCTTTGGCTACCAGGGTGGGTAGAAAAGACCATCAGGTGGGGGCAGGGTTAGGCATATCTGAGGTCAAACTCTCCTTGAGTGGGACTTTCTGCGGCTGCTGTCAGGGATGGAGGTGTGGTTGCCAGGCCAATGGCATTATATTCCTGAGGGATTATGGTTGACTCTGCTGTGCCACACCTTTCACCAGGGAAGTGGGGGAAAGCTGTCAGCTACAGGCCTCACCCAGGGCCTGTGCAGCCTACAGACCAAAAGGCTAGTCTCACTCCCACCTTGCCCCATTGACACCATCAAGTTTATTTCCTGGCAGCCTGTGAGCAGGGCAAGCAAGCGGGTTCACAGTTCTCGACTGTCTCATGGAGCCTGCAACAGTGATCTAGTTCCTTCAAATGCTCTGTGGATTGTCTAGGCTTTCCTGTATGTTCCTGAAGTAGTTCTTGGAGCTAAAGTTCACAATGTGGCTCTCCACACACTACTCTGTCCATCCCAGTGGTTGCCACAAGTTAGTCCTGCCTCCTATCTGCCATTTTCCCAGCTAGTTTCCATAACAAACTTTTAGAACTCTAAGGGAACTTATAGAGACAATGAAGTACAAGTCAACCCATGATCAGATTAGGAAGCAGAATCCTAGAGACTTTATATTTTACATGAAATATATCATATAATTATGTGCACATTTTTGGTGTCTACATACACAAACACACAGGGAGCACTTACTTTAAAAAGAGAGAAAAGGACAGAGAGAGAGAGACAGACAGAAAGGCATGCCTTTATTTATGTCTAGGGGCAGGGTGAGAGAACATAGACACCAGACCTTTATTTCAAAAATGAAAGGGTACCTACTGGTATCATTCCCTTCTCTGTCCCTGATACATATATTTTGTAAAAATTATTTAATTTATATATTATAACCACTTGTGAGAGAGAGGTTCATTAAAGAATGGTATCATGGTACAGGACTACAACTCCAAGTCTTATATTATCTGCTCTGTATGCTTCAAGTAAATAAAAACATCTAGAAATGTTACTATTTTTATTAGTTTTAATTGGCACATAGTAATCATACATATTTATAGGGTAGATTGTGATATTTTGATATACAAATGATACTGTGTGATAGACAATGCACAATGATCAAATTAGGGTAAGCATATCCATAACACTTACAGTATTTACCACTTTTTTGGTGTTGGGAATAATCAAAATCTTCACTTTTAGCTATTTGAAAATACACAGTAAATTATTGTTAACTAGAGTCACAGTACAGTGCTATGGAACACTAGAACTTATTCCTCCTATCTAGCTGTAATATTGTATCTGTTAACCGAGCTCTCTATATCTCCCTTCCCCCTATACATCCTAGCCTTTAGTAACCACTACTCTATTCTCCACTTCTATGAGATCTACTTCGTTAGATTCCACATATGAGTGAGAATAAGGGCTATTTGTCTTAACCATGCCTGGCATGCTTCATTTAGTACAATGTCCTCCAGGCTCATCCATATGGCCATGAATGACAGGGGTTTTTTTTTCAGGGCTGAATAGTATTTCGCTGTATATTTCTACCACATTGTCTTTACTTATTCATCCGTTGATGGAAATTTCAACTGATTTCATATCTTGGCTAAAATGAATAGTGCTGAAATAAATATGGGAATGTAGATATCTTTCGCATATTTATTTCCTTTCCATTGGATATTTGTCCAGTAGTGGGATTACTGTATTCTACAGTAGTTTTGTTTGTAATTTTGTTTGTTTATTGTTTTGAGACAGAGTCTTGCTCTGTTGTCCAGGCTGGAGTGTGGTGACACAACTTTGGCTCACTGTAAACTTCGCCTCCAGAGTTCAAGAGATTCTCGTGCCTTAGCCTCCCGAGTAGCTGGGATTACAGGCGTCTGTCACCATACCAAGCTAATTTTTGTATTTTTAGTAGAGACAGGTTTTCACCTTGTTTTGACCAGGCTGGTCTCAAACTCCTGACCTCAAGTGATGCCATGCCTGTGGCCTCACAAAGTGCTGGAATTATAGGTGTAAGCCACTGTGCCCAGCCTGTTTTTAACTTTTTGAGCAGCCTCCTTATGGTTTTCCATAGTGACTATATTATTTTACATTTCCAGAAACAATGTATAAGAATTCCTTTATCTCCTTATCCTCAACAGCATTATGTTTGTCGTTTTGATATTAGCCATTCCAACCGAAGTTGAAAAATATTTCATGGTTTTGATTTGCATTTCTCTTACAGTTAGGGATAGTAAGTGTGTTTTCTTTTGATAATTGTAGACATTTGTGTCTTCTTTTGAGAAATCTCTATTTAGATGATTTGCCTATTATTTAATCAGGTTTTTTTGTTTGTGTTTTTGTTTTGTTTTGCTATTGAGTTGTTTCAGTTCCTAACATATTCTGGATATTAATATCTTACCAGATGAATAGTTTGCAAATATTTTCACCATTTTGCAGGGTGTCTCTTCACTGTGTTGATTGCTTTTTCTTATATGGAAGCTTTTTAGTTTGATTTAATGTAATTAGTCTATTTTTGCTTTCGTAACCTGTGCTTTTAAGGACTTATCCAGAAAATCTTCACCGAGACCAATGTCTTGAAATATTTACCCTATTTTTTTCTAGTATTTCATATTTTACTTACTACATTTAAGGTTTTAATCAATTTTGAGTTGATTTTTATACATAATAAAAGATATGGGTATAGTCTCATTCTTCTGCATGTGGATTCTTCATGTTTTTTTGGGATCATTTATTGAAGAGACTGCCTTTAGTAGCTTGGATCCCAGGGAGCAGGGAAACCCAGTGTGAGTTCCTTCTCTGGAAAAGTGCAGTTGCATAGATTCCAGGTCAGTCTTTATACTGGGTTTAGAACCCACAAGGACTGTGGCGCTCTCCTGTAGGTAGGACTACGGGCATCCATCTTGGCAATGGTGACTGCTGGGGATCTCCCACTTACCTTTTCCCAGCAATGAGGAGTCTGTCTTCATTTTAAGCCAATCCTGGTCAGGTATTTTTCTTACCTCTCTATGCTGCAATTTCAAGGTTCCATGGTTCAGAGGGTTTTCATGTCTTCCTTGCTCAATTCCAGTGTTTTCTCATACAGTACAGTTTCTCATACAGCCATTATTTGTTTCTTGTTTTGGTCTTTTTTATGAAGGAAGTGAACATTGGGCACCTCTAGTTATTCGTCTTGATGATAAGGCAGGTGATCTGTGAAGTCATGATAAGGTCAATCTGCACAATTAGAAGCCTGGCCCTGTACCCCACAAAAAGGTACAGAAGGTAAGTCACAAAGAAGCATTTAATAATGGTTAATATTTACATGAAAAAATATCACGTGATGTATTATCAGTTTAGCACCTAATTGAGAGGTCTAATATAAAGTCTCCACATGCATTCTTATTTAAGACATTGCTTCTGATTTCATAATGTTTCATAATTGCTAATGCAGGATTATCTCCTAAATATTTCAATAATTCATAATTTTTATGTTCTATCAGTGACTGAGAGTGGTAATACTGCCATACACCAGCATCTGTACTTGAGATTCGAGGTTTTATTTAAACCAACAACTTAACATATTTTGCAACAGAAGTGTAACATTAATGATTTGTGAATTTGCAAATTGACTTTTCCTGCTGAGAGCAGTAACTAGTTTTACAGCTTATGCTATAACAGGGTCACATACAAACATGTAAATATAAAATATGGCCTGGTCTTGATGACATAATATCTTTTCCTGACACAAGTTATTTTGTTTTTATCCTCCCAAAAACATTCTATTGTAGTAAATTAAGAAAAAATGAATTAAACATTTTATAAACTTCATCTCCCATGGATAGACTGTGTCAAACCCAAGATAATATGTTTCTTTTAAAGCACGTGACAAGCAAAGATTTCTAAGAATTCAAAACCACACCAATTGTTGATCATTTTAATCAGAAGTAAAAACATTTCAGACTACATGTTACAAGAATTGTTTTTCCCACAATTATTTTCAGGAGAACGTGAGAAAACTATCGTTAAGCCCAGCAGGTCAGAAGATTCCATAAAATAGTTACTATTTGGGAACTTTCCAGGTGGATAGAACTTCGGTCAGCATCTTCTGAAATATTTTTCTCAGGGTTGGGGCATAAGGGGTGTGAGGATGTGCATATGTGAAAGAGGGAGAAAGATATGGAAGTACACATATTTTCAAGTTTGCTGGAAATTAATACAACTAGTATGCTGTGTTGTTTTGCTTTGTTTCTTGCATGTAAACATGTGGCCAATTTATAAAACAACTATTGGTCTTTTCAATTTTTTTTTCTTTTCAGTTTGAACTTCCTCCCAACATTACGAGCATTATTTTAAAGAATGCTATTAATCTCTGACCTCATCACGCCTCCTCTCTGAAAGATCTATCATTTATGATTTCATTTGGATGAAATCATACATGCCATCTTCCATATACTTTCCTGTTAAAAAGACACTATTTCATTGAGTATACACAGAATGCCATGTTAATCATTAATAAATGATCAGTTCTGAGGCTTGTACCTCATTAGTAAACATTTTTTTTTCATGCCTCTAATGAGAGACTGGACAAAGAGGAATATTTCTGCTCACTTATGTTTCTGAATTGACTCCATTTGTCCGGTTTGTTATGGCCTTATTGCCTTGTGATGAAATGTTAGCATCTAGCAGAGAACTTCATGAAAGGAATGGTATTTTGAAGGATTTTTCCCCTTATGAAGTGAATAATGACAGTATCCTTCCATCACTCTTATTCTGAAGTTATGCTTTCTGAATCCAACAATAAAAAATCTGTGAATTATTAAAGAAGAAAAATGAGTAATTGGCAGTGTATCATATGGTAGTTTCTCAACCTTGGGTCGAGTTTAAAATATTTCTCAAGATCCAAGTCTTTTCTATACTACTAGTTCAAATTATATTTCGTTAAATTGACATTAAACAATAAACATACTTATTTAAAAATACATTTTTTTTTGCATCTGTATATATAGAAAATCAGCAATGCCATAAACCTAGCAGGAAATGCAATGAAGACTATGCTACCAAATTTATCAAAACTTTAATATAAAAACCAAAAGATAAACCATGAAATGCAAGTATTATTTATTAAGCTAAGTTTCACTGTAATAATTATTTTACATGCAAAGTCTAATTTAGTTGCTATAATAATCCATCAAAATAAATATTAGCCATATTTTAACCAATGGGTTAACTGCAATCCAGAGAAGTAAAATGACTTATCAAAGGCCATTTAGCTTGTATGTGGAACAGCCAGGATACAAACTTGTGTTCATTGGATAAGAAGTCACAGATTCTGATTTCATTATAATCCTAAAACACTCTTTGACTGCTTTCCTGTCAATGAAGGATATTGTCATTATTCACTGATCTGTCATTAAGATAGCAGAATGTTCCAGATTATTTGACATGTCCTCATGCCACTATCTTGTTCCTTGTTCCTGAGATCTTTCCCAGGATATTCAACAACTGGATTTTTTTTTAATCTGAAATATGATTTGATTTTATATTCTATTCTACTTGAAATTTTAAAAGTATACGTATTTCAGACATGGAAATACATTGTTACTCGATTGATGTGAGAATGCTAATTGAAGGCTAAAAACAAAATTGTTCTATAAGTGAAAATGGATAGGATTGACTGAAGCCAGGAAGCTGCTTTAGAGGAAGAATTCTAGGTAAAAGGCAGGATCCTGTGAATAGCAGCAGATGGAGAATTTGGACGCCTCAGGAGGAAGCATTGTGCTAGAATGCTCTAGGAATTTAAGTTATGCCTGATAAAATCTGAGAGGGATTTCAGATTTCAACCTAAACCTTATTCTGGGAATCTCCTCCCTCAGTGCAGAATCCTTGGAGACAGCAAATGTCAATTAAATTTCAGAAGATCCTCCAAACTGATTATAAAATAAGGAGACCAAAAACCAAAATTTTAATAACATCTTTAATTATACTTCTATGTATTTTGTAGGTATTTTATAAACCAGTAAATGTATTCAAATGTTCATTCAGTAGGAATCATAACAGAAAACAATCTGAAAAGTAGTTCTTCTATACTGCCTGTGGTGAAATCATTGTAAGTGTACGTTTCCCTTAGAAACTTCATTACAAATGCATTTAGAGTGAGTTTCTGAGAAATTCATGCCACATTATAGCAAGTTATATTTCAGCCCTTCTGTGTAGGACTTATGAGGTCATGTGGGGTGAGGTGAAGATTCTTTTATATCCCTCAAATGAGTATAGTTTTGTACATAATTACCAGCCTATGCAAATATTCATAATTAATTAAAAATAAAATCAATTAGTTTCTTTGTCAAAATACAAACATAATGAGCTCCTGTATTCAGATCATGAGAAATACTTCATGATTGCAGACCAGCGTCTTTAAAAGAGTGTTCCAATAACTCTGTATTAAAATGACCTTGGATGTTGTTGTAAATGCAACTCTTTGAGCTTCATCCCAGACTTGCTGAATCACTTTCACTTGAGTTGGAATCTACTTTATATGGTCAATAGTTAATAGTTAATTTTTACTTATCCTGAAACTTATGAATCTTTCCAAATATATATGATAAGAATGAAATGTACTTACTGTTTCTGTCATTTCTTTTCCAAGATTACTTTAAGGGAATATGAATAATAACAGGCAAACTAGTTTTGGTGCTTTGATACAGCTCTTTTTAATGCATCCCTCTCATGCCCCTGACCTGAATGGCAACAGTGATTTCAATAGAAAATAAGCATATAATATATCTGAAAAGGGATTGTTCATGGGCTTTTAATATCTGCCCATTTCTGCAAGAGCCACTTCTGAATCACTTCTCTGCCACTATCCAGTGTAAAAGTCTCTAACAGTAAGGCCCCAAAGTAGGACCATAAATAAAACAAATTAAAAGATCCAAGAATGGGCAACTTGTCAAAAATTTGCTTTTTTTTTTTTTTTTCTCCCTACTGAAATCCTAAAGAGAGAAGAGCAATTTACATGGGATTCAAACAGCTGTATCATTCTTGAAGTTACACCTCTGAACTATATCTGATTTTCACATATTTGGGCTTTTTAAAGACAGTATAATGGTAAGTCATCCTCATATGGTACACACATTTTAAAAAATATGTATTTCGTTGGCTTTAAATCTTTTGACAGAAAGAAAAAAGTCAAATGATTTTCATATTCAGCAGTGGTATGATCTCTACGACAGCGTATTTTTTTAGAAGACAGAATGCAGTTTTGTTGTAATTTTCTATCAGACAAGCAGCTTATAGTACACATCAAGTTACAGAACTACTCGGTAGCTCCTAAACACTAATGACGTTGAAATCTTAACCTCTATTTAATAGTAATGAAGAAATTAGAAAAGTCAGAGTTCAGCTGAGTTCTGCTGACGTTGAATTCTCCAGGCACCCAGAGCTTCCTGAGGTTCTAAAAATCTCTCTTTAGTTCATCAGGTAGTGCCCACCGTCTTGAGATCTGGCGGTTTGGCTTTTTCTAGCTTCTCCCACACACAAATAGTTGAATTTGTATTACTGGTCTTTTGTCATCATCTTTCTTCTCCTCCACCCATTCAATCAGTGATATTCATTGCTTTAATAGGTAAGTGAGATGAAGAAAAAAAGAGAAAATAGAAGGATCCTTGATCCCTAATGATGATAGAGTAATCACACCAATCTGGCAACATCTTACTGCAGACTTGTTTTATGAGAGAACTCACTTCTGTACAATGATGTTTATTTAGATACCTCTTTACATGTAGCCAAATCCAATTTTAATTGATATATTAACCAATGCTTTATGTAATTAATTTTTCACTGCACCTCTTTTCTTATCCCAAGTCATATTTCTTTTCTTTTCTTTTCTTTTTTTTGAGTAGGAGTCTCGTTCTGTCACCCAGGCTGGAGTGCAGTGGCGCCATCTCAGTTCACTGCAGGCTCCGCCTCCCAGGTTCAGCCATTCTCCTCCCTCAGCCTCCCGAGTAGCTGGGACTACAGGGGCCCGCCACCACTCCCGGCTAATATTTTTTGTATTTTTAGTAGAGATGGGGTTTCACCATGTTAGCCAGGATGGTGTTGATCTCCTGACCTTGTGATCCGCCCGCCTCGGCCTCCCAAAGTACTGGGATTACAGGCGTGAGCCACCGCGCCCAGACCCAAGTCATATTTCGTGAAAGGTCCTACTTAACTGAAGAAGCATGCCTTAAGTGTAATACTTAATTTATAAACCTATTTCAGTGATATTCCCACTCCCATGGCAATATGGTCTCATGTCAAAGGAAACTGGCTGGACAGGTATAATATCAGACATTAAAAAAAAAAAATACACACCCAGCCAAGCATATGGACAGGAAAAACCTTAAATTTTTATTACTTAACTACATCCAGTTGCTTTACATGAAAATTATGGCTCTACATGACTCACATTCTCTGAGTCTTGTCCAGTCCTATAGAAGTTTTCAGCAAAGTATATGTGAGTCTTTTTGATTATGGTGTTTAATTTCTGGAACTCCAAACACCTTTCAGTAATGTGCACTTAAATTTGGCATTGAAAGTGTTTCTTTTTTTTTTTTTTTTTTTTTTTCTCATTTATCAGGTTTTCAAATGCCTGGTTAAGGGAAGCATCAAAAAGAGCATGAAGAACTAAGGTGGGAAATTCTACCAAAAAAATTTAGTTTACTTCCTAATATTCATCCCAATGATTTCATCTCTTAGCTCTAAGGAAATGCAACTTAGCAAACTAAAGCAAATTTATCACTTCTGAAAACTGCTGGAAAACCCCCAAGACAGAACGATTACCCCCAAAATTGAATTTAAATAAAAGTAATTAGTTTTATCTTGTGTTTTAATTCATTTACCTCTGCATAGAAATCCTCCTGGAGTTTTGAAACTCATCTGTGATTTTCCCTGGAGCTGATCCAATAATGTGAGAATAAATACACCATTAGCCAATTATACATAATGACTCCAAGACATGCCAATAGTGGAGCAGTTCAGGTGATTTATAAGACTAACTTCAAACAGCCTATTCACAATTCACTTATTTTATAAAAAAGACGTTAAAAGTTAAGTAAGACTTGAGATCTGCTTATATTCATCTCTTAAGGATATGAATAAACAGAACTAGGCAATTCATTTCAATTTTTTTCAGTTTGTCACATGAAAATTCCTGAGTGTAGGACATGACATATTTTTTTTTAGAAGTCAGCAGAGTATAATTCAGATATTTAGTTTTTTTGGCTTTATTTAAGTTGATCTGCTGATCTAGTTCTATGTGCTGACATAACATACAAGCTACTGAATTAAAAGACAAATTTTGGATTTCATATCTATCAAAAATTTGAGAAGCTTATATCTATGTATGTATATATGTGTATATATGTGTTTATATATATGTGTATGTATGTATATACACATGTATGTGATTTATGTATATATATTAGATATATGTCATATATATCTATATATACACATACACATATAATACATATACAATATATACATATATGTATATTATATACACAATATATAAATATATGCACATATATATTAGATATATATCATATATATGTATATACACACATATATGTGTGTGTAGGTGTGTGTATATATATTTAAATGGAGTCTCACTCTGTCGCCCAGGTTGGAGTGCAGTGGCACAATCTCGGTTCACAGCAATCTCTGCTTCCTGGGTTCAAGCAATTCTCCCAGACTTAGCCTCCCAGATTAGCTGGGACTACAGGCATGGGCCACCACACTCTGCTAATTTTTGAAGTTTTAGTAGAGACGGGGTTTTCGCCATGTTGGTCAAGCTGGTCTTGTACTCCTGACCTCAGGTGATCCATCCACCTTGCCCTCCCAGAATGATGGGATTACAGGCCTGAGCCACCACGCCTCGCCAGATGTTACACTTTTAACATTGCAACATGCTCCTTAAAATAGAATTTAACCATGTACCTTATGGATAATAACAGATAATTTTTTGAAGTAATCCCCTACTTGTAAAATATAAGAGGGTAAAGATAATTTAAAATTGAGAAGTTTCAGTTAAAAAATAACAATTGCTGGAGATTCTTTAGAGTTTCCGCCACTTTATGGTATTTGACCTATTAAATGTTCTTAACACCTCTTATGGCACGATATAAAGAGAAACTATAGATTAGGCTGTAGAGTCAGAGTGAGTTCATTAAAATCCCAAATCCACCAGATTCCACCACTGATGAGCTATTGAATTTTGGGCAGGTTTTAAAAACTTTCCAAATTTCCAGGCCTTCATTTGAAATGCATAAGACGAAATGAGAGCTAATTCACTGGGCTTTTGAGAGGTTCTGGTAAAAAATAATAATCCACTTATAATCATAGCAGAAGGCCAAGCATACAGCTAACAATCAATTTTGTTAATAACTATTATGTAATTAGGAAATACTCACAATTTCTGTTTTATCTTCTGTGCTCTACAGGTATTACAGCAGCAGGAAACAGCTGTGTGTATTCTTTTGCTTCTACCAAAATGAACTAACCTTTTATCTTACCTTAAATAAGCATATATGTAGGAAAATACGAATCATTTTGTAACATCAACAACAAAAAGAAATGCATATATTAGAAAAGGAAAGAAAGCTACTGACTATACTAAACATTTAATATGTACCAAGTTCTAAAGCGGATTTTTAAAATTGTTATTTAATTTTAAAAGAACAACATGTGAGGGGCTCAGAAAGTCATAAAATTATCTGAAGTTACTTTGATAGTAAATTGTACAGAGTTGAAACTGGAGTTTCATATCCCTGTGTTCTTTTTATTGTGTTTGCTATGCTTCCTTGATTTGGCAAAAGAGCATTGGAAAAAAAGTTGGATTGGCCATGGATGCTGACACTATATAATTATAGATGTCTAGCAAATGCTGAGCCATAAAAAACATAATTTTAAATGATTTATTGCATGACAAGAATGTGTCACATATTTTTTATTTTACATGCCTTTTCTAGTGGCACAATTTATGAATCATGCAATGTCCTTTTATTATCACTATAGAGAAAGATGGAAGGGCGAGTAGACTCACACAGCGAGGCTAAAGAGTTGATAAAACAAATGATATGTGTGATAATAGAGATAAAAAAAAGAACACCAAGATTTTGAAGACAAAATCAATAAACTAAAATGGTTTATTTACCTAAAAAGGGATTTCTATATGTTTTTAAATATCCTAGGATTCTTTTTAATATGATGAAAGTTTGACAATCCTGTCAAAAAAGCATGTCACATTTGTAGGATTAGATTAATAAAATCAAATACATTTATAATTTATAAAACACTAAATATATTTTTTGGAAGAGACCTTGAATCACACAGACATATACTGAACTGCATCAATCAGAAAGCAAGAATACTGTGGTTTAAACAAATAGTATTTTTTGTCCATAAGTAATCTGACAGTAGAGTTTAGTGGCATTTTTCGGGGCACCCAAGCATTAAATTAGACAGGTAGGCTACTACTGTCTTCCCACTTTGTCACCCTAAGCATATTGACTTTCTCTGCTTGCCTTTCTCCCTGTGGTTCTATGGGCATGTGACCCCTATGAATGTCACCTATTGTGAAGGCAACAAGAATGGCCAAATCTGGAAAATCCGCCACGTCCTTCGTTATTAGGTAAGCAATTTGTTTTTCAAACCAAATCCTCCTCATCTGTATCATTCTGCTTATTATGCAGAGATTGAGACTGGACTAAAATAAATAGCTACTATAACATACAACTTTCCTGGGAAAATAATTATTTGGCTTTCCAGCCACTTTTGTGGAGGGAGTAAAAGAGAGAACTTTGGGAAGTCCTTTGTGTAGTCAGTTAAGAGGATCTGCCCCGAATGTCTAAAAAAAAAAAAAAAAACACCCTGTTTTTGCTCTGATTAAGCTAGTGGTTGACAATCTGAGACTGAAATTTAAGAGTTGGCATGCACTTAGAGTATTTTTCATGGTGGAAATATGTCTGTGCATAAACATTGACGTTATGCTAAATTAGGAAATACATGAAGTTTCTTTTTAAACACTCATCTCTTTCTGTTTTATATATCTAACTATTCATGGTGTATGCTTCTAAAATACCTTTAGCTCATGCACTTGCACACATACTTTTCCTTTTTATGTCTCTCAGTCCCTAGACCAGATATGTACACACACATACACAAATGCACACACAAAGGCCTAATTAGCAGCTCATCCCTTCTTTACTATCTATTTCTGCAGTTTGGGACCTAACTCCTTGAATGCTATGGCTCTAATCAGTCATTGAGAAATTGTTTTTGATGCTCATCATTTTATAGAGCTGGGTTAGCTAGACAATGTAAAATTTCATTGGCTCTCCATATCTGGAGGACACTAGAATGAAAACATGCTTTCAAGGTTGCAATCAATTCAGAAGGAATTTTCACTATTTATACTGAGTCATGAAGAAGATACAGCTCCCTTTTCACTGTAGCTCTCTTACTTTGCATGATACTTTACAATGATGGTATCAGTTCATTTCCCAGTGACATTCAAAGTAAGTATAGATATAGACAAAGACTGGGAGGAAATTTTTGCACACATTTGTAAAACAATGATAAAGATTTATGTTATTATTAACGCTTAGAATCCATTCACTATTTGTCTGATGGTCATTATTTTATATATCCTTTCAAGAAAATGTATTAATTGACTCACTGCCACAATTGTAGATGTGACCTCTATTCAGGAAAGAGGATAGAATGTTTAAGAAAACAGAAAGATTCATGTTGGCTGTCAAAACAAGACATCATGGAATTAATGATGCTAACCTTTTTATTAACATGAATTCTTTCATGTGGAACCAGTTTGTTCTAGAGGTCACTGTATTATTCTGAAATGTCTTCATTCCTTAGCCTCATGTTTTGGCCTCTTCCCTGTGTCTGCCCAGGGAATAAAAGAATGAGGGTAAATACTATCTGGAATTCTTCCTTTGTTATGCAACTCATCAAATTTGATTAAATGTAGTGCAAATTTAGACAACGTAGGCCATGGGAAAGGAGACTTAAAGGTAATATGGGTTCCCCTTGTAAAATAAACAATATAGCAACATTTATTAGGAAACTCCCTTCGTTAATCCATTAACAGCCAGTAAGCTTTCTTTCCCTCTTTCTTTTATCCCCTATGGGCTTTTAAGTGAAGAACACTAAAAGAATTTCATATATATATTTAATTTTTTCTTCTTTCTCTCTCTTTTCTCCTTTTCTCCTTTCCTTCTTCCTTTTCTTTTTTGCTGCTTCCTCCATTCCCTTACTTCCTTTCCTCCCTCCTTCCTCGCTCTCTGAAATTTTTAAAATTCTTCCTTCAGAGGTAACAATGATTTTAATAGCCAAAGTCTAAAGGTAGAGCATACATTATAACACAACTCTGCAACAGGGACTCCCATCAATCTTTTAAAGCTCTTTCCCTTTTTCCAATCATTAGAGCATTTAAAATATGATGTTTTACACCAAACTGAATTTTTAAAATTTTCTTTATAGTGGTTTCAGTATTAGGACGATATTACTTAAAGTAGGTATTGAAAAGTCACCTTAGCCTTAGACATTAATGGTGGAAACGTTTATTATTTATTTAGTCTGCATTGTCAGCAAAATTGCTAAGTGGATGAGAGTTGCCCCTCATATTCTCACAACATAAGACTATAATCATTCTCCACTTTCTAACATTGACCACACATAGCACATGTTGTTTGACTATTATTCTTATTGAAAGATAAATAAGGGAAGCTATGTTTTATTCGTATAGAAATCAGAATATTTTTGCTCAAAAGCCTAGTACTAATGACATTTCAGGTATCGGGCAAGGGATAATTCATGAAAAGGACTTCTAGTCTTCAGAAACTAAAACCAAAAACAAACAAAAAATATTCCTAATTAGCAACATTTTTTTTTTAAGAGAGAATAAGGAAAATCTCCAGCTACAAGCATAAGAAACACTCGTATCTGAAGTATTGACAGAGAAAGAGAATCTCATGGGTAAATCTCTAAAAGCAGATTAATAGGAAGTTAGGAAGTCAACAAGAAAAGAGAAGACCGTGAAGCTGAGAAAGAAGAAAGCTACTGAAGAAAACACCTAATAGGAAGTAATGAAGCAGAAAGTGCAGTCATTTAAAAGGCCACTGTAATAACTTTAGCAACACAGATTTAGTTTCCCTTGAGTTGGAGTGAAAAAAAATATGATAGAAAAAATATGAAAAGAAAATGAGAAAGAAGGCATTTTCAGAGAACTTGGCTATCGCAAGAGATGAACAATACGAAACAAGCTGAGTGGGGGTGTGGAGTGGAACACAGTATCCCTTTTAGTTATTCCCCAGATGGGATTTGAGCACAGTTTTCAAGCTGCAGGAACCAGTAGGGATATGAGTTGAATATGTATATGTATATGTATATGTATATGCTATGCATATGTATATATGTATAAGAGAGAGAGAGAGAAATGACATCATCGAGATGACAAAATAAGAAGTCTCAGGCTCCAATTGCCCTGCCGAAAGTTCAGCTAGGAACTATCCACAGACTAGAACATCTTTTTAAAAACCCCAGCACTTGGAAAAAAGCCTGATACACTCATGTGGTCTGTAGGACTAGATGGAATCTGAATTAGAATGCTCAAAAGAACAGTCTTACTCCAACTGCACCACTTCCCCACCCCACAAGTTGGCAGAACACCAGATGGAGAAGATTTTTCTGTACCACAGTTTCTATGGGGAGAAAAAGAGGACGAGAGGCAGTAATTCAGTATTCCTAGCATTTCAAAATTCTTCCAAGGAAGCCCGCTCTGGTCTCACCTCAACCAGATAGGGAGACTCCTACTTCCTACGTATTTCAGAGAGGCAATGAAACGAGGCTGGCTTGCCCCGGAAAGTCAAGAGGCATCTCCATTTTTCAGCCATTGGGCTTTCCCAGTGACTGCTCAGGAAAAGAGACTTCCACTCTCATGCCTTTTGAACAAGGATGTGGGCTAGAGTTGCTTGACCCAGGAAGTCAAGCAGTAGTTCTACTCAGCCAAAAACCTGCTCTATAACCCGTCCTAGGGAGTGATACTCTCACCTCCACACAGATTTTGGAAAATTATAGAGGCTAACCCTACTCCACCAAAAAAGCTAAACAGCTACTCAACTCAGCCCACCCCATGACTTCCCTTGACAGGGAGGCAATCCTCAGTTGAGCATTTCTAAGGAACATAGCCTCTTTCTTGCCTTTCCTGAGCAGTAATTTTGCCTAACCTTAAAGCTCAGTCTACAGCCCTGTCCAGCTGAAGACCCCAAAGAGTGGAATTGTTCAACCCTAGAATACATCTTCTGATTCACCTGGCTAGAAGCCCGCATAATACCCAGCCAGTAGCTCCACGTGATAGTGGATAACCACCAGCAGCCTCACTTGACATCAGAGGAAAGGCAGCACCCAAGAAGCTAGAGAATTCACAACAAATTCTGCTGGATTCGGGTCATCATCAGCTGGCCCTTCAAGAATTGCAGGCTAAAAAAAATAGTGAAGGTCTGTTTCTACCAAGGAAATTTTCTAATTTGAGGATAGATGCCAACACCCAAGTAGAGTAAGCATGAAGATTCCCAATCACATTACACCCAAAGAGAAATATATCTAAGTACATAATCAAAGTATCAAAAATCAAAGACAAATAAACCATTTTGAGAGCAACAAGAGAAAAGAAACACACTGCATAGAAACAAGTGTCAATATGACTATGAGTAGATTTTGTGGGAAAAAAGAAAACCAGCAGGCTAGGACACAGTTATATAATATATTCAAATTGCTTGAAATAAAAAAAAGTAAAAGTTTTAATGAGGAATAATTTTTCAAGCAAAGGTGAGTTTCAGAAATGGGTAAGAAATAAAAAACTTTCCCAGAGAAAAACAACAGCCACCACAAAAACACCTATGTGAGTTAATCACCATCAGATCTGCCTTACAAAAATTGATAAAGAGAGTTCTTTTTTTTCCCCAACATTTATTTTGGATTTGGTGGGGGAGACATGCATAGGTTTGTTTCATGGATAAATTATGTGTCATGGAGGTTTGGTGTACAGATTATTTCATCACCCAGCTAATAAGCACAGTACCTAGTAGGTAGTTTTTCAATCCTCCCTCTCTTCCCACCTTCCACACTCAAATAAGTCATAATACCTATTGTTTCCTTCTTTGTTTCCATGTATACTCAAGGTTTAGCTCCCAATTATAAGTGAAAGCATGTGATATTTGGTTTCTATTCCTGAATTAATATGCTTAGGATAAGAGACTCCTGCTCCATCCATGTTGCTGAAAAGGATATGAGCACATTCTTTTTTGTAGCTGCAAAGTATTCCATGGTATATGTGTACCACATTATCTGTCCAGTCTACCTTTGATGGTAATTTAAGTTGATTCTATGTATTCGTTATTGTAAACAGTGCTGCAATGAACATTTGTATACATGTGTCTTTATGGTAAAATTAGTTCTATTCCTCTGGGTATATACTCAGTAATGGGATTGTTGGGTCAAATGATAATTCTGTTATTAGCTCTTAGAGGAATCACCATAATGCTTTCCACAATGGCTGAACTAATTTACACTTCCACCAGCAGTATGTTAGTTGTCCCTTTGCTACTCAACCTCACTAGTATCTGTTACTTTTTGACCTTCTAATAATAGCTATTCTGACTGGTGTGAGATTGTATCTCATTGTGGTTTTGATTTTTATTTCTCTAATGATCAGAGATATTGAACTCTTTTCATATGCTTGTTGACCAAATATATGTCTTCTTTAGAAAACTATCTGTTCATGTCCTTTGCCCACATTTTAATTGGGTTGTTCATTTTTTTTGCTTATTAATTGGTTTAAGTCCTTACAAATTTTAAATATTAGGCTTTTGTCAGATACATAGTTTGCAAATATTTTATCTCATTCTCCACATTGTCTGTTTACTCTGTTGATAATTTCCTTTGCTGTGCAGAAGATCTTTAATTAGGACTCTTTTGTCAATTTTTGTTTTTGTTGCAATTGCTTTTCGACTTTCTTTTCTTTTCTTTTCTTCCTTCCTTCCTTCCTTCCTTCCTTCCTTCCTTCCTTCCTTCCTTCCTTCCTTCCTTCCTTCCTTCCTTCCTTCCTTTCTCTCTCTCTCTTTCTTTCTTTCTTTTTTTTTTTTTTTTTTTTTGACGGAGTTTCACTCTTGTTGCCCAGGCTGGAGTGCAATGGCGCGATATCGGCTCACTGCAACCTCTCCCTCCAGGATTGAAGCGATTTTTCTGCCTCAGCCTCCTGAGTAGCTGGGATTACAAGCATTCGCCACCATACCAGGCTAATTTTGTATTATTAGTAGAGATGAGGTTTCACCATGTTGGTGAGGCTGGTCTTGAACTCCTTACCGCAGGTGATCCACCCACCTTGGCCTCTCAAAGTGCTTTGATTGCAGGCGTGAGCCACCGTGGCAGGCCTGGACACTTGTTCATACAATCTTTGCCAGAGTCTATGTTCAGAAAGGTGTTTCCTAGGTTTTCTAGGGTCTTTACAATTATGTCTTTATTTCATCTTGATTTGATTTTTGTATATGGTGAAAAAAGGAGTTCATTTTCAATCTTCTGCATATAGCTAGCGAATTATCTCAAGAACATTTATTGAATAGAGAGTCCATTTCTCATTGTTTGTTTTTGTTATGATCTTATACTTAGAAAACCCCATAATCTCTGCAGAGAATCTCCTAGATCTCATAAACAACTTCACTAAAACTCGAGGATACAAAATAGTAACATTTTTATACAGCAAGAACATCCAGGCTGACAGTCAAATGAAGAATACAATCCTATTTACAACAGCCACACAAAAGTTAAAATATTTAGGAATATAGCTAACTAAGGAGGTGAAAGATCTCTACAATAAGAATTACAGGCCAGGCTAGGTGGCTCATGCCTGTAATCCCAGCACTTTGGGAGGCCGAGGCTGGAGGATCAACTGAGGTCAGGAGTTTGAGACCAGCCTGACCAACGTGGAAAAACCCCATCTCTACTAAAAATACAAAATTAGCTGGGCTTCATGGCACATGCCTGTAATCCCAGATACTCTGGAGGCTGAGGCGGGAGAATCACTTGAACCTGGAAGGGGGAGCTTGCGGAGAGTCAAGATCGCACCACTGCACTGCAGCCTTGGCAACAAGAGCAAAACTGCCTCAAAAAACAAACAAACAAAGAATTACAAAAGCCTGCTGAAGGAAATCAGAGATGATACAAACAAGTGGAATAACATTTCACACTCATGAATACAAAGAATCAGTATTGTTAAAATGACCATACTTCCCAAAGCAATGTAGAATTTTGATGATATTTCCATCAAACTACCAATGACATTCTTCACAGGATTTGAATGACCTATTCTAAAATTCATGTGAAACCAAAAAAGAGTCTACCAAAGGAATCCTAAGCAAAACAACAAAGCTAGAAATGTCACATTACCTGACTTCAACCTATACTCAAGGCTACGGTAAGCAAAACAGCATGGCAGTGGTACAAAAACAAACATGAGAACCAATGGTAAAAAAATGGAGAACCCAGAAACAAAGCCACATATCTATAACCATCTGGTCTTTGACAAAGTTGACACACTACTTAACTTCAAATATACTAAAGGGCCACAGTAAGTTAAACAGTATGGTAGTGGTACAAAAACAGACATATATGCCAATGGAACAGGTTAGAGAACCCTGAAATAAAGCCACACACCTACAACCATCTAATCTTTGACAAGGTAGAGAGTTCTTTAAACTGAAAAAAAAAAAAAAAAAAAAAGCTGCTAATTAGTAACACGAAACACACAAATGTCCAAAACTCAAGGATATAAGTAAAACTGAGCCATGTTAAGAATATCCTAGTACTATAATAATATTGTATAAGGCAAGTTTATTTCTAGTACAAGGGTTAAAAGTTAAAACTATTGGTAATAAATATAGCTAAAATAAATTTTAAAGGAAAACAAATTATGAAATAATATAACTATGAAATAAAAAACAAAGTGTGGAAGAGAAATATCATTAGTGACTAAATATAAATGGATTAAATTCTCTAATAAAAATAATAGAGTGATTAAATGAATAATAACTAGAAAAAGAAAAAATAAGCCAAAATAAAGCTGAAATAGGAGATAATAAAGATCAGAGTACACATAGAGAAAAACAATTAAAAAATTCAAAAAGTTTTTTAAAAGTTATTTTTTGAAAAAGATAAGCAAATAATTTGAGCCTTCTGTCTTTATCTTAGTTTAGCTAAAGGTTTTTATATTTTGTTTACATCAGAAATGAATGAGGACACACTGCAACTGAGAAGAAATAAATAAATTTCTTGACCCATACAACCTACCAAAACTGAATAGCAAATTTGAACCAACCAATAAAGAGCAAGAATTTTGATTAAGTAATGAAAAGTCTCCCATCAAAGAAAAGTCCAGGACCTAATGATTTTATGGCTGAATTTTATCAACCATTGAAAGAAAAACTAATACCTGTTTTTTTTTTTTTCAAACTCTTTCAAAAAATTGAAAAGGAGGGGATATTTTAAAATTATTTTAATGAGGGCAGCACAGTAGATGCTCCCTTACTTATGAAGGTTTGATTTATAATTTTTAGACTTTACAATTGTGTGAAAGCAATAGACATTCAATAGATATTGTTAACTCATTGAATATTGTAAGGAGCTCTTCAACTTGTAATTGAGTTAAAACTCATCACAAAACTGAAAAATTTTGTGATGAGTTGTACATTGTACAAAAAAATTGTACATTGAAGACTATCTGTGTGTTGCTAGGAGAGTAAATTCCTAATGTTCTCAGCACAAATAATGTTAAACATTTGAGATAATGAATATGGTAACTAGCTTAATTTAATTATTTTACATTATATTCATAAATCATAACACTTGTACTTTATATATTTATAAAATTTTGAAGTGTCTATTATATATGTGTAAGTGGAAAAAAATCAAAGAGCCAATGAACACAAATCATCTGGCACTTAAGAGGAGATGAGAAGCAGAGTAATGAGAGAAAAAGATGCCTTATACAAAATTAATGAGAGCACACATTAGGGTGATATAATTTAGTTGAAAGTGTGGTGAGATAAGGATGTTGAAGAATTCCTATCTTATGATTCTCAGTTGTGTAGGGGAAGTAAAGGAGTGTTCAGCAACAGAATGAAGAGAGGTCGGAGGGAAGGTAGTTGTCCTAATAACAACCCATATTTCAAGTATATTGCAATGTGATGACTATATTTATTATTGCTGAACTTTGTACGATTTTGAAATTGTATCAATATTGCTATGTACACTGGATTTCTTGTGTTTGCAGAATATTATAAAATGCGAGAGTACTGTAAACCAGTGTCCATTCCAAAGAAAATCGTTCAAAAAGGAAAACATACAAATATAAAATAATAGCTATAAAATAGGTTAGCTGAGAATTATTTCATATCAGGTACTAATTGTGCAGTTAAGACAACAAATGTAAAACAATCCTAACAGAAGAGTGCATAGAGCGCTGATGTGAATGTTAGCATATGATGAGGCAATGCTATGTCATGGTAGAGAATGAGACTTCCAGAGTAATATTGCTAGGTTATGCTTATTCTTCCTACTATTTATTAGAATCTTGGGTAAGTTACTTAATCTTTCTGTGAACTTAAAAATTTTAGAATATAATAATAGAATGCTCTCACAAAGTTAAGAGGATTAATTAGTAAATCCATGCAAAATACAGTGCAGAACACAGCATCTGGTATCTAGTAAAAGCTCCATAAACATCAGTGATTATTATAAAGTGGTCTAACTTAGTTGAATTTTGAAGAATGGGCAGAGAGGACTGTACATTGGAAAGACTTAGGCTACAGGTAACAGACTACTAAACACAAGTATTTTAAACAAAAAGGGACTGTTTTGGTAATGGTAAGTCCAGAGGTAGGGAAAGCTTTGGGGTTGATCCAGTTTAGTAACGCCATCTCCTTTTTCTGTAGTTTATTTTGATTCTCATTAAGTCTGATTTGCTTTCTTATTAAGCAAAATGGTTGCAACAATTCTGGGAGCTCCATCTCTGCACAAAAGTAACTGGAGGACAAGAGGTCATCTCATCATGTGGCTTTTTCACATAAAGAAGGAAACAAAATCCCCAGGACACTCTCTTAGATGTCTTTAACTAGTATTAGGTTCAAAAACATTTACTGTAACTGAAGAATATTACACCCTACTTGGCTTAAACATGGCTGCTGAAGTGCAGAGTCTGTCTCTTAGAATTCACCCCTGATGTTTGTATCCATATCCTAATATGGTACCTTTGCTACAATGAGATAGAGATCAAATGGATATTGGTGAGATTATCATACAATCCTTCAGTGGGGAGGGTACTTCAGGAGTAAGTAAAATACGCCATTAGGTTTGCTGATGACTTGTCTAAGGTCAATCTTGTGGGCTTGATTGATGCCCTGCATTTTAGGAAAGGATAGAGAAATGACATGTGGATAGCTCAGTCAGATACTTTTTCAGTCCAGAGAGAGCACTAAAAGTATCCCAAGAAGCCGAGCCTAAATTCAGTACAGAGATGAAAAAATGTAAACACCATCTTCGATATGATGAACTCCAGTTTATCTTTATAGCCTCTTTGGTCCATAACCAAGAGAATGTCACATTTCACATAGCATGCATTAACTTTAGTCCTTCTGGAGCCAAGTGATTATGAGAAAACTGCTCCAATAAATTCATCTCACTGGTTCTTTTTTTTTTTTTAAACTAAACATCAACCCAAAAGCCCTAAAGTTCTCTCTTAAGAGTTTTAAAATACTAGGATAAAGATTCTGCTGTACATTTAGATGAAACTGGAATTTTTTATGAATAAAATATAAAATGTATCACCATATGATTATTGAAATTATCTTTTAAGATAAGGAGTCATCTTACAGAGAACTTTAAGTGTTATATCCTCTCTGACAGCTCAGTTTTCAATTGGACATAATTTACATGACTCTCCTCATACCCTTCATGATTTTTAAGGAAAAAGTGAGCTAAACTCAGTCTCAACCTCTCAGTGGGACTGACAGTCACCATTTATACTGAAGATAATATCACTGAAAATAGTACGAAGATGCCAGTAACTATTTTTTATTCATAAATCTTCATCATTCCAAAACATGTATTTGTATATATCACCCTTTTTTTTAGCAAGAAATCTATCATAATGTCCTATCTCACAATATTGATGAAAGATTTTTATAGCAAATATTTTGTCACAAGCTGAATTCAACATCTCAAATATTATAAAATGTTTTGGCATTTGTACAGCGCCTTTTTAGTTTATTTGTTGAGTCATGTATCATCTGTTTTGTCTGCTGAATATCCAAGTGATAATTTGTGCCAATTAACAAAACATAAAATCAATCACCAATCTTGCATCCTCTTATCTGATCCATATGCAAGGCAAAAGGATTAAGTAGTCATGATGTCAAGGAAAACACGTGAACCATTTATTCTTTGAGACAGTATGTCTTCCGGGGATCTAGCACTTTTAAAATCAGCAGAAAAGAAATTTTAAGTGGAAACATAGCATTCTTCTTCTGCCTTTTATCATGCTTCGGGATCCGTGGCTTTTGTGACCTTTGAGTTTCATGCAATAGCAGACCAAGCAAAATCATTCTGAAGACAAAATATTGACTGACATCAAAATTATACTTAACATTAGCCAGAAAATAGAAGAAATCAGTTTGGGTTGGTTAAAAAAATGAACTGTTAAGTCTCATTGGATCTGAAAAAATATTGATTTATGAGATGGCTAAATGATGTCTCAGCCACTTCTACCAACACTGTGAAGAATTGTGTTCCTTAGATTTCAATATTATGTGTTCTTTTAAAATTCAGAATCAATTTTTAATCCACCTACACTTGGAAATTATTATTTTTAGCAAGTTTGGCTAAAAAACAAGAAAATTATCATTGAAAAAATAAGAAAATATAAAATATATAAAAGGAAGACAAAATATGTCTGAGTATTTTACTCCAATATTTAAACTACCTTCCACCTTTTTGCAGTTTCTGAGTGATTAATTAATAGAGAAAAACAGGCATCTTTCAAATATAAAGTATATACTTTGATTTTTTAATCACTGTTTTCTTATTTTCTTAGTGATTTTTCCTTAGTAATTTTTAGATGTGATGAATGTTCAGCTTATGTATTTATAAAGGAATTATTCATTGATACCAGTTTTAATGCTATTATGAGCGAAAAATGCAATAACATGAAAATACAAATTCACAAAATACTAGGGAAATGTAGGTTAATAATTCTGTTCTGGAATCTAAGAATCATTTTTCTATGTACAACATTAAATTCTTATCTTTATGATTTATGATCAACAGCTGAACATGGTTTATCTACTTAATGGTTTTACATACACTGATCCAGAAGGGCTGCCTCAACCACTAGAACTAATCAACTTGAAATTACATTAGATGTGTTCCACCACAATTTAAGGTGAGCATTTCCATAATGATTCTGCAGCTATGAATGTCGAGTACTATGGTATTATCTGAAAAGATTCACAATTCATCTAAATGTTTGACTTACATAAAGGGATTTGATAAATTTTTATTTCTCTATGATCAATTATGTCACAGTCATTACCAGAGAAACATGAAGGAAAATTCAGTAAATTGATGAGATGCCTAAAACACAATCTATATACCATTTATGTTGACGTAATTTTTATGGCAAAGTTAAGAAGAAGCCTTAGAGATAATTAAGGAGTAATAAGGAGGACTTTTGATGTTTTTAATTGAATTATTAAGACAGTTATAGATTCACACAGAGAGATACACACACCAGACATAACCATGATTTTGGCATTGACACAATCCACTGATCCTATTCAGATTTCCCCAGCTTTACTTGTATTCATTTGTATGTATATATACGTATTCAGTTCTACACAATTTTATCATATTTGGAGGTTCATGAATTCACTACCAAGTCAAGTTATGGACAATTCCAACACCAGGATTCCTCATATAGCATCACTAATCAATCCTTTATATCTAAAATGTCAACTAAGGAATTTCATATAAATGGAATCCTGCAGTATATATCCTTTGGGAGTAACTTTCTTTCACTCAACGTAACTCTCTAGAATTTAATCTAAATTGTTACCTGTATCAAACTATCAGTAATTTCTCTTTATATTGCTTAGTGGTCTTACATGGAATATTGTACCACAGTTTCTTGAATAGTTCACCTGCTGAAGGACATCAGGGTTGTTTCCAGTTTTTGCTTATTCCAAATTAAGCTGCTATGGGCATCTTTGTCCATGTATTTATGTAAACATAGTTTTCTTTCATCTGGGATAAACCTCAAAGAGTTCAGTTACTGAGTCTCATGGTAATTGAGTGTTTCCTATTATAAGAAATTGCCGAACTTCCAGAGTGGCTGTACCATTTTACATTCCTATCAAGAAGATGTGAATGAATCAGTTTTTCCTCATCCTTGCCAGCATTTGGTGGTATCACTATTTTTTTTTTAAATTTAAGTCGTTTTAAATGTGTGTAATGATGTCACCGGGTTTTTTTTTAGGTACATATCCCTTGTAGTTAATGATATTCAACATATTTCCATGAGTGTGCTTTTCATCTGTTTATCACCTTGGTGAAAGGTCTGTTCAGTATTCTGTCAATTTTCAGGTGTTTATATGTTGAATTCTGAGATTTCTTAGATACTAGTCTTTTTCCTAACATTTTCTCCTAATGTGTAGCTTGTCTTTTCGTCTTCTTCACATGGGCTTTCATGGAGCAAAATATTTTTTATTTTGTTGAAGACAATGTATTAATATTTTCATTCATGGTTTACTCCTTTGGTGTCAGTCTAAGTACTCTTGTTAGTGCATTTTTTAAACAAGCATTTATTTTAAAAAGCTATTAATTAGACCAGTGGTTCTTAGACCTTTGCAGTTATAACAAACATTTATTGAAAAACTGACTTCTGGGATCTCCCTCTAGAAATTCTGATTTGGTGGATTTGGGATTGCGGCTGAAGATAAGCATTCGCAATAAGCTGAGAGGTGATACGATGCTGTTGGTCCACAGGAAGTATTTTGAGTATCCATTTTTTATTTCTAGTCTTTCAGGTTTCATCAGAGACCAAGAATGGGAAAACTGAGACCTCAAATGTGATAAGACAAAACGAGGAAAACATTCTTATAGTGTTTTTTAAGATATTAAAAAAAAAAAAAAAAAAAACTATTATCCAACCAAGACATTTGTTTGGAAATTCCCTTATTTGGTAAAGATTACTTAGATAAAAGTTGATTGTATGTATATTTTTATATATTATCATCTTGTCCCTAGATAGAATTGCTTTTGGTTCCATAGAGGATTGACCTGAGTTGCTATATGGTTCACAACTGTATCTCCTCTAACTTAAAGCTGGCAAAAAAACAATACTTCGATTTGCCTTCTTGCAATATGGAGCAAGGAGAACATCACCTAACATTTTGTAGAGATTATTATGTGTTCTCTGCTAGATGCTTTATAGCCTTTATGTCAATGAATCCCCACAATTCTAAGTATTGGTTAGTGTGGAGAATACAGAGATTTAGAATGGGCTAACAGGTGTCCTCAAGGCCACTCATCTGATAAGAAATAAAGCAGGATTCCTGCATATGTGTTACTCTATTCGCTGTGCTTTCTTTAATATATTATGTTACATCGCAGTTTTTTTAATTAAAAAATCATGAGAAAAGTTTAATAAAATGTTAACATTTAAAAAACATATAAAACAACTTTAGAATAAAAAGCATTATGATCTTATTGTATACCTTTCTACAATAGCGAGAAAATACTTTCTTTATAAAAGTATTGATAAAGGTAAAAGAATGTGGTAGATATAATTAATTTACATGCTACAACCTTCTGCCTCCTTGTAAGTCAATGTCGAATCATTCACACATTGGACCTTTCCCTCATCTGTGTTGCCATAGACACTAAACAACAGGTTTTTGCTGGTGCTTAACTTTTGCTCTGATTTAGGGGTGCTGTGTGGACACAACAATTTTTGGACTTTGGAATCTCAACAGCAATCTAGAATGTCAGAAATAAATCTCAGAATAAAATAATATAGAAATATTTTAGTCTTGATATTTCAAAAGTATCTGAAAAAGCTTTATTACCACCATCTCTTGAGAAACACCAATAAGCGTCCTAAAAAAGATTCTTATTGTAGGAAGGGTAATGTTCTCAAAAATTTTAATCAAAATTACATTTTTAGAATAAACATAAATTGCAAATTACCCATTTAGAACTCAAACTTATTACCATCATATTGGCAACACAGGAGCTGGTTTTTATGACAAAGCTCTTATCTATAGGAAATTAAAGTCCACACATTCTTTGATTCTTTGCATTATCTATAATCAAAAACAGTTCCTGCCCATCTTTGCTTAGCTTGTTGAATAATGTTCAATAAAAACAGAAAGATATTTGCAATTTTAAAGGTGAATAATAGTGGGTAAAAGAGAAACAAAATCAATATTAAAGTTTTCTACAAAAGACATTTTTAATTTCAAAGAGACATACAACTTAATTTTCAATTAGACGTGTTTTTAGGAAGGTGAAACAATATAAGAAAAACCATTGAGAATAGTTTCCAGGAAAATAATGCTACCTACAATATAACTTCCTCAATTAAGTTCGCCAATCAATTAACTGAAGCAAAATGCATTTTAAATTGTCATGATTTATTATAGACAAAAACCCCACTATTTTATTTTAATATACAGAACTAAAGAAAAAATGTTTTTTTGTGTGCGTGTGTTACTGATTTGTAATGAACTGCAAGATGCCTATGAATCACATGAAATCTTAACCTGGAAAACTGGAAAATGCTTCACAGTATTCAGAAGTCATTTTTAAGAACAGAATGTGGATTAACTTTTTTATATCATTTATGTGCACCCTCCTCTTACTCCAAGCACTGCACTCAGTACGTACTTAATACAATATTCAACATTGCAGAGAAAATTTGGGCTAACAGAAATCTTGGTAACTGGAAATCTTTTCCAGACAAAGTTAAGGGGTCAGTGAAGATCACGACATGTTAAAAACATTTCAAGATCAAGGAATTTTTCTTAAGAAAAAATAAATCAGTTTATAATTGCTTCCAAAATAATAATCTTTTTCACAAAGATTTTATTTTAAATCTTCCTTTGACACTCCCATTCCAAATACAATGGAAGTTGTATTTAACTGTTACTATGAAATTTCCCTTGGTTTTCATCAAAATAAGCTTTTTTTCTCATTAAAGTGAACTGTGGCATTCCAAAGAACTGACAGAGAGAAGGTGCCATTCTTATTCTCTACTAAATTCCTTTTCCAGTTTCTTAATTTGAAGCATTGGATCTGAATACATTTGGCAACAACTCACAAAACATGAAATTTGTTGGCTGAGAAGTAATGCTATCTATTCCAGCCTAACTACAAACAGAAGAACATTTCTTTGTGTGGCTGCTATGCAGAAGATATTTTGAGCAGCTGTAACAAAGATTGCAATAAAAATTGGAGGTCAAATTGTCTTTATTCCAGATTAGAGAGCTCAGCATTTTTAATGTTCAGTACTGAGAAACAACACACCATAATAAGCTTTAGGTTTCCTGTTTGCAATTTCCCACAGTACCAATTACCATCAGTGCAGTGGTGCACTCAGTGGATTATTTTGGGGCTATTTTAGAGCCAGCCATTAAGAAACTTTTGCTGAATTTGAACTTCTCTACCTAAACCATAATACTACTACTAATAACGATGCATAATGCTTAATATTAAGAATAGCAGCACATATTTTTGAGCACTTGTTGTATGTCAGATACTGTATTGAGAAGATTATATCTTACATAACTTAAACCCATGAGTTAGTTTAGATTGATATCCCTATTCAAAAGATATAGGACCTGCAGCTAAAAACAAAGTAAATTGATTTGTCATTAACAAAGACAGTCATATTGATAATGTGCGACATAGTTTAGAGTGTAGTCTATGTGTTTTGGTATATGTTTTCCATTTATAAGATGCTTCCTTCTTTCCTGTTTTGATGACCCCCTTCTCTGAACTTCTTTGGTATATATGGGCAGTTTATGCAGATGCTTAATCACAAATTGTTCTTTTCTTTCCCCTCATTCTTTGGGTAAAGACACACACACACGTGCGCACGCACACGCACACCACACACACTCTCTTTCCCTCTCTCTACTGCAATTCTTGGATTATGGACTAATAATAATAGGAGGGCACGGGAAAGCATAAAACTATGTTTTAAGGATCAAGAGTAAATATGATATATCATGTCTTTCATTACATTAAGCAGTAGTATGTCATTTCTTTTGCTGTCCAGCACATCACCTTCCTCCTAAGCATCTTGATCTCCTTTGGGGAAGTTGCCTTTACTTGGTTGGCATGCTTTCCTTGTGGAGAGTGTCACAGCAACTGGATCTTCCTCCTCCACACCTTCAAAGGAGTTACAATATCTGGGATTTTGTATTGTGAATGCCACGAGACTCCATTCTTCAGAGCTTATTCTTCGAAGCAGCCAGGAAGCTGGAGTCTAGATAGACTGTTCTGTTGCTCTTTTGTTCTTCAGAGCTTGATTGTTTTTTATCCATCTGAGTTGACTTCTCCAGCCTCCCAGGGACTCTCTGAAACACTGATATATTTACAATACATCCCCCTAAGCTCGTATCAGCCACAGTGAAGCCAGACTCCTCTGGTGTGGACCTGATGGGTGTGTGCAGCAGGCTTTTCTTCTGCTTGATTGGATCTTGAACCATAATAACAAAGAGCTTGATCTTTGGGAGGCTGAAGTGGGTGGGCCACCTGAGGTCAGGAGTTTAAGACCAGCCTTGCCAACATGGTGAAACCACATCTCTACTAGAAGTACAAAAATTAGCTGGGCATGGTGGCGCTGGCCTGTAGTCCTCAGGAGGCTGAGGCAGGAACATTGCTTGAACCCAGGAGGCGGAGTTTGAAGTGAGCCGAGATTGTGCTACTGACTTCCAGCCTGGGCAACAGAGTGAGACAGTGTCTCAAAATAATAATAATAATAATAATAATTATTATTATTATTATTATAAAGAACTTGACTCTCATTAGCAATTACAAGTGTGCTGTTAACTCAGGGGGTGGGACAGAGGAACCACAACATACAGGTTCCTTAACTTTTCTTATGAGCTTGAATAATTAAAGGAATGTACTATTTGACAAGAGACATATAGTTGAAGGTCAAAGAGATATTTTAAAGCAGTAAAAAGAGAGCATGTGGTTAGCAAACAGCAGTCTGTGCTCAAGTCAAAGAACTATCATTTATTCCAGGACAGAAAATGGGCAAGTCTTGTTATTGCTTGAGTGCATTTCATAATTCACATAGTGAGAGGTGGGGACATAGTTTTCTTTTTAATCTCAGGCCTTAATAGATGTATTATTCATTATTAAATATATGTTGAAGAAATGAGACTATGTTTTTACCAGTTGAAGAAAAATGAATGTAAATTTATGAAGCATATTAGATGTGTTTAAAAAATAGATATGTTTGACCCTTGAACAATACAGGGGTTAGAAGCACTGACTCCCTGGAGAGTCAAAAATCTACATATATATAATTTGTCTCACCAAAAACTTAATAACTAATAGACTACTGTTGACCAGAAGCCTTACCAATAACATAAGCAGTCAATGAACACATATTTTGTATATGTATTATATACTGTATTCTTAAAATAAAGAGAATGCTATTAAGAAAATAATAAGGATGAAAAAATATATGTACTATTTATTAAGTCGAAGTGGATCATCACTAAGCTTTTGATAAATTTTGAATTTCTATAATAAATTGTGAGGATTTTGAGGCAATAAATGATTAAAAAAGACTAGTATCTACATATATATTATGCATTCGTGACATAATTTAGTAGTTTAGTCTTGGTACTATAGATAATGAGACAATTTATAGGAAATTTCTAAGTTAATCAAGTCAAAATATACTGTATATACTGACAAATTGTCATGATTTCAAGCAGGTTTGTTAAATTCTGGATGCCTGATGCAAGCTCTTAGTGCTTAGTGCAACTGGACACACTTCCATGGGGTCATCTGTCTCCACTGAAGACCCCTTTACAATGATTTATATTTGAAGCTAAATGATGTCTCTTTATTAACAGAGAATACCACTCTTTGCAATCTATTAAGTGAATATCCTACTTAACAAATATATTTTTTGTGGAAGATCTACTATCATCTATGGAAACATGTGAGAAATCAATTTGATCATCATATTTAATATGTATTAAAGTGTATTTTGTGCTGGTCATAATGGAGAATCAAAGGTACTAGACTGCATTCTTGTACTCAGTGAACCTATCTTCTATTTGGAGAGGCACCCAGGATCACAAACACCCTAATAAGCCAAAACAAGGGAATCCTTAATGCTAACTCACAAGATTAAAAGAAGTCTTTGTAGATAAAGGACTATTAGAGGTAGGTTTCGAATGGATAGAAATGTCATGGGAAGAGACAAAGTATAAAGGAAACAGTCCTTAAAAACACAAATATATGAAGACGCATGCTTACCTGGAATGCAACATAGTTCTAAGATGATGAACAATAGAATTAGAGGAGTACGTTTTAATAAGATAAAGTTTTTGAACACAAAATAACAAGTATATCTTGTAAAAGTTTAGCTTAGAGAAAAAGAGGTGGAGTTGCTGAAGATCCATAAGACAGTTTTTAATCTTGTAGGTGAAACAAACAGTGTTAAGAGGAATTGTTAACCCTCAAAATTGTATGCAAAATTTTTTCTATAAATTTTTCTTTTTTTAGAATTATTTATTATTATTATTATTATTATTATACTTTAAGTTCTAGGGTACATGTGCATAACTTGCAGGTTTGTTACATATGTATACTTGTGCCATGTTGCTGTGCTGCACTCTGCTATGAATTGAATGTTTGTGCTCTTCCAAGATTAATGCTGAAACGTAATCCCCAAAGCAATAGTATTAAGAGGTGGGACCTCTAGGATGTGAGGACACAGTGTTTCATCTCTTTTGATCTTATGTCAGGACACAAGGAAGCTGCCGTCTATGAGGAGCCAGCTCTAACCAGACACTGAATCTGCTGTAGCCTTGATGTTGGATTTCCAGTTTCCAGAAATATGAGACATAAAATGTCTGTTGTTTACAAATTACCCAGCCTGGTATTTTGTTATAGCAGCCTAACAAACTAAGACAGTCTGTGACTTCTCAAAATTGTAATATTTGCTCTAAGGTCATCCCGAATCCATAAATGGGAAAATAAAGTCACTCGATTTTAGTATATTAAATGTTTGGCCACTTAGTTGTTAAAATTATACAGTTGAGAGTAAACTCTGACCCTATGTTCTAAATCACTAAATTTTCTCCATGCTATTTTCAAAACCAAACCAGAAAAGTCTTTATGTCTTTGCATCTCTACTGATACCCTGCTTACCTAAATCCCCATTTTTCTCTCACCTGGATTAATTAAATTATCTCCTAATGGTTGTATTTCTTATCCATTTTCAGTGTATTTTTTAAGGAAATACATCAGCTCCTACCTTGCTCCTTCTTAAAATTCTTCAATATCATTATTTGATTTACAATGCAATTCAAGATTTGCAACAGGACAACCTATTAATCCTACCTCCCACCACTTTTTCTCTCTCTACTCCAACTCCAGTAGTAATCTGAGTTAGCTTTCATTTTCTCAGACACAAACACTCATTATCAATACAGGAAATTCACATTTTCTGCTCCTACCACAAGCACTTTTCCTAGTTTAAACATAACATCCTCAGAGGCTCTGCTTTAAGCCCAAGTCTAAATTACCTCTTCTTGTGAATCAGCACACTCTGCTATTTATACTATACATCATCAAATTTACTATTGTTATGTCTGTCTCTTTCTAAAAGAAGGCCAGGTAAGACAGGGTATCATCGGCCATATTTCATTCATCATTTGATATCCAACAGTGACCGTAATCCCAACCTCCCACTAGACGCTCAGTAAGTGTGTGTGCACTTGAAACAATTGATAAACTTGCCTTCCTAAAATTTCTCTAATTACTATATAGGCAACGTACATTAAGAGACAATATCATCCACTTGTAATACCTTTGAAAAAGGCGAGGAATCCCCCAAAGACATCAATGTACTAATCCGTGAAATCTGTAAATATGCTACATTAGATGGTTAAAGGGACTTTCTAACTGTGAATAAGGGTAGGGAGCTTGTGACGGGGAGATTATCCTGCGTTATTCAGATGTGTCCAATATTATTACAAAGGTCCTTAAAAACGGAGGCAGAAGAGGACAGTCAGAAGAAATGTAATCTCAAAGAATGATGATGATGAGAGAGAGAGAGAGAAAGAAAGAGAGAGACATTATTGCTGGCCTTAAGGATCAAGGAAAAAATCATGAGCCAAGGAATGTGGGCAACTTAAAATTGAAAAAGATAAGGAAATCGATTTTCCCCTAAAACCTCCTGACAGAAATGCAGTCCTGTCAATATCTTAATTTTAGCCCACTGATACCTATATTAGACTTCCACCCTCCAGAATTATATGATAATAAATGTGATTTTTGAGCATCTATGATTGTGGTAATTTGTTACTGCAGTAATAGAAAACAGAAACAGCACCTTTAATTAAGTGCTTTCTGAGTAGTCCTTTATTACCATATACAGAAGTTCCTGAACCTTTTCTCAGTCTCTAAGTGTAAAAATACTCAGGAATAGAGTTATAGAATCATTCTAAGTCTCTAAGTCTTGCTTTATATATTTTTTTAAGGTCCTGAGACAGGTCACACCTTGGCGCTAATTGTTTACACTCAGTTCATTTCAAGGCAAATAAAACAAGTTACTGGCTCATTAGCTGATTGAAAATTAGATGCCTATTTATTAGCACCTAGTTCCCGGGTTAAATTATAACTGTTTAAAAGAGAGACAGCCAGCAGCTGTAATCCTGAGCACCTTTTGCTTTCAGAAAAACCATGGCTTATCACTAAGCTACCTTTGTCAAGAATGAACACCAAAGTAATTGGCCACAGAGTACTACCCACATTTTAGAAAAGGTGAACTATTTGGGTCAACAGCAGAGTAGAGCTTGGGATCTATTTGCTTTCTTTTTTCTCCTCATTTTAGTTTTCTGTTTGAATATTCATTGCATTTTTTTTCCTGCTTTGTTTTGCCGCACTTTACAAAATAGAATTCAAAGAAAAAATCATGATAAAAGCATTTCCACACCTTCCTCCTTGGAGGAGTCTTCTGAGATCTCCATAAAGTACTTCTTCTGTGGGAAGAGAACACACAATATAGATCTTAATGTACTCCAACGAAAGAGATATTTCAGTGAAGTCTCACTCTCAACTCCTGTTCTTAAGTGCTAAATTCTTTATGGCATCTTTTCTCTTAAGTCCCTTCTAGCCATTCAACAAAGCCAAAGCTTCTGTAAAATGAAATTTTATGGCCTGAATTAAAAGAGGCCTTGAAGAACATCTAGCCAGCGCCATGAGGACTTCTAAGGACTTTTCCATTTAATTACACTTGATGAGAGAGAAGAGTCTAAACTCAGAGCCCTGTTGTGATATTTCTAGAAAGGCTTATATTTTCCTCAAAAATGTATAAAATCTTTGACATCCTTGACAGTATATATTCATGTCTGCTTTATTTTAACTGTAGTGACTCCTCTGTCTCCTTCAAAATTTTAAGTTTAATAGTTTCTAAGATGATGGCACCACATTTATCTTACATTCCTTGAAGTATTACTGAATTACTCGATTTGAAAAACATTTCCTTATATTAATATGTGTCATGAACTGACAACAAGCAGTATGTATGACTGACTAGGTTGTTTACATCTGGCCCATAATATAATTACAGAATAATTGAAACATGTAACGATGTTAAAAAGTCTACCATTCCAAACCTAACAAAAACAAGCAATGGGGAAAAAAGAATTCCCTATTTAAAAAATGGTGCTGGGAGAACTCGCTAGCTACATACAGAATTTTGAAACTGAACCCATTCCTTATATCTTATACAAAAATTAACTCAAAATGGGTTACAAACATAAATATAAAATGCAAAACCACAAAAACCCTAGAAGAAAATCTGGGCAATACTATTCTGGACATTGTCATCAGCAAAGATTTCCTGATGAAAATGCCAAAAACAATTGCAACAAAAGGAAAAACTGACAAATTGGATCTAATTAAAGAGCTTCTGCACAGCAAAAGAAATTATCATCGGAGTGAACAAGCAACCTACAGAATGAGGGAAAATTTTTGCAATCTGTAAGACAAAGGTCTAATATCCAAAATCTACAAGGAACTGAAAAAAATATACAAGAAAAAAAAGTGGGTAAAAGACATGAACAAACAGTTCTCAAAAGAAGATACATGTGAGGCTAACGAACATATGAAAAAAGCTCAATACCCCGGATCATTAGAAAAATGCAAATCAAAACCACAATGAGATACCATCTCAAGTCAGTCAGAATGGCAATTATTACAAAAGTCAAAAAACAACAGATGCTGATGAGGTTGCAGAGAAAAAGTAATGCTTTAGGTGGGAATGTAAATTAATTCAGCCATTGTGGAAGACTGTGGCAATTCCTTAAAGATCTAGAGGCAAAAATAACATTTGACCCAGTAATCTCATTACTGGGTATATACCCAAAGGAATAAAAATCATTCTATGATAAAGATACATGCATGTGTATGTTCATTTCAGCACTGTTGACAATAGTAAAGACATGGAATCAACCTAAATGCCCATTAGTGATAGTCTGGATAAAGAAAATGTGGTACATATACACCGTGGAATACTATGCAGCCGTAAAAGGAACAAGATCATGTCCTTTGCAGGGACATGGATGGAGCTGGAAGCCATTATCCTCAGAAAACTAATGCAAGAATAGAAAACCAAACACTGCATGTTCTCACTTATAAGTGAGAACTGAATGATGAGAGCACATGGAACATGAAGGGGAACAACACGCACTTGGGCCTGTTGGGGTTGGGGGATATGGGCAAGAACAGCATCAGGAAAAATAGCTAAAGGATGCTGGGCTTAATACCTAGGTGATGGGATGATCTGTGCAGCAAACTACCATGGTACATGTTGACCTACATAACACACCTGCACATACTGCCCGTGTACTCCTGAACTTAAAAGTTAAAGAAATAAAAAAGTCTAACATTCAAGGATGAGCACTCAGTATGAAACTATTGTATGTCTCCATGGGCTTCAGATTTAAATGTGAATAATTTTTACAAGGGTAACATCCAAATATAAATGGGCATAAATAGAGTAGCATGGTTTCATTTTTCAGAATTAGCGTGAAGCAATGAGTAGAAAAGATTTGAACAGAATGTTGAGGAAGGAAAGAGGTGTCTAGCGGTTTGAGACATTCACACAATGACGTTGGCGATTCATTTAAAAGTGAAGGAGCCATTTTAGTTTTGACAGTTAAGGACCTGTGATACTGACCTGCAGCAGCGATTCTCACACTATCAGAATAGATCACACAGCATCAGAATTGCTCAGGGATCTTGTTCCTGGATTCTCTCCCTGGGGTTTCTGATTCAGTAGGTGTCAAGTGAAGATGAAAACTGGTACTTCTAATGAGTTCTTAAGTGGTGCTGACACGACTTTTCCAGAGATAACACTTTGAGAACTACTAAGCTACAGGAACTGAGCAGGCTAATTTGGTGTGGTTTATTTTTAACTATGCAATTGGGAACTCCAAGAAGGAAAAAACAAGGTGGTAGCACTGTTTTAATGCCAGGGTGGTAAAATACAGTTTGTTTGTTTGTTTTTCATTGAGATGGAGTCTCTTTCTGTCGCCAGGCTGGGAGTGCAGTGGCGCCATCTTGGCTCACTGCAACCTCCGCCTCCAGGGTTCAAGCGATTCTCCTGCCTCAGCCTCTCCAGTAGCTGGGACTACAGGTGCGCACCACTACGCCCGGCTAATTTCTTTGTATTTTTAGTAGAGACAGGGTTTCGCTATGTTAGCCAGGATGGTCTCAATTTCTTGACCTCATGATCCGCCCAACTTGACCTCCCAAAGTGCTGGGATTGCAGGTGTGAGCCACTGAGCCTGGCCAAAACAGTTTGTATAATCAAAATTATAGATTAGTGTCACACTGAATGGAATAAAATAGACTCTCAGTGATACACACACACACACACACACATGTGTGTATATATATGTATTAGCAACAGATACGCAAGGTTAAAATAATAAGAGTAAAGATGCTATTTATTATGTTATTTATCATTTCATTTAATATTTGATGTCTTTAATATTTCAAACTACTAAAGGCATGAATAAGGCACTCTATTTTCTTTTCTTCAGAAATGATGTTACCTATTTATTTTCTTAACAGTAGTTTTATTTAATTCATTTGTAGTTTTGATTAATACTTTACTTATCATACATTCTTTGAAATATATTTTTTCTCACCTGTCTGCTTTTGCAAAGGCTGAACTATAACATGTAGGACGATTCCATTGTTTTATCTTTTCCAAGTTTACTTTCCATGAGACATGTCTTTGTCCGAGAGGTGGTATATCTTAACTCCTTTCTTGCATAGTACTTTAAGGTTAGTGGAGGAATATATTTCAAACCCTGAGTTCTCATGGTGAATATCTCTTTAACTGTATTTACAAAATGCCAAGTTCTGACTGTGGACTTTAATATTCTAATTATCCTCATAGATGATGAATTTTTACCACTACTCACCCAGGACAGTACATTATTAACAGAAAAGTTTCATCTTAAAGATTAGTTAGTGATACGTTAATGTTTTCTACTTGCAGAACTTTTTTTTTTTTAATGCCACTTGCAGAACTTCAATAGCCTCCCATTGTCCTATACCTATAACTGAAGAACTTTAGACTTCTAGGTGCAGCCCCCTTCTTTCTGTAGGTTCCTAAGGGAGGTATGCAATGAAGCCCACAAGGTAGAACATATCCTAGTTTTCATAACCCACTCACAGCATGGAAGCCAAGACAAGTCTCTCTCAGATGTTAATCCACCATGTTGACTTCTGAGTAACCTCAGTTCTGAGACGGCCTCTATGATTTCCAGTTTATCTGTTGTTCTTTATGTAAGAGCACGTATTTACCATAAATCCTGCCCTTAGGTCAAACAATCTTGATGTTATCATATTTCTGTTGTCTTACACATCCCTTCTGAATCACCCTTTCCCTATTACATATAAGCCCTGGGTCTGGGGATAGTGGGATGGGGATCATGGGGATCCGCCATCTTGTCTCATTGTAGCCCTGGACACAGACACGGCTTCTGTTCGTAAGTCCCTATTAAAGGTTTATGTCTGAGAAACTGAATATGTCAGCCTCTTTTTCTGGCCCCTCAGCCTCTTTGGACTTCAGGGTAGGTTTGCATAGACCTGGCCACTGTGGAATATACAGGAATCTATCATATTAAGTGGCCAGCAATAGCTTATTAGCAAAAAATCCCCCAAAAGAACTGATTTATAGTGTACAGTAAATAAAAGGAGACATATTATCTCTGCTTTCCACTTTCCCACTCTTCAAAATCCAAAAGTAATCTTGGAGTATTGTTGTTAGTTATTGCTTTTATTTAGTGTCTAGAAACAAACTAAAGTTTTGACCTTAGGAAAGCATAGTTTAACTGTTTAAAACCATGTTAGAATATTAAAAATTAATTGATTTCATATTCCTTTATGTATATGTGTGTATAGTCATGTAGTCACAAATTTATTTTTCAGAGCATCTCCGTGGAGTTGAGGCACAAGAGATATAGTCTTCCTTATATGTTTTTTTTTTCTGTTTTTCCTTTGATCAGTTTTCTTATCTATCTATATTTCATCAGTTAAAAAATTAATTTTCTCTTTTGGGCTATTTTCATACTTTTCCCAATATTAAAGTCATTAACCCTATAAGTATATACATGAAAGATGATATATTCATGTATACCAATCTAGTTTTTCTGCTAATGATGATAAACTCATAATGCTGGCATGAGTTTACCTTCTGGGAACAGAAATTCTTCATATTTACGTTTTAGAGAATATTCTTTTATAATTTGAAAGAGAGAAAAATTTAAAATATTTTTATTCTTAGGGCAGAGAAAAATATTTAGAATTGCTATGACATGACCATGAGGTGAAACCAAGGAATTCATGTAGGGGACGAAGGGTCAGAGTGGACATTATGTAACTGTGTATGCAAACATGGTTGTTTTCTTCTGCTTATGTTCTAAAAAGTCATTTTAGCTAAAATCCAAATACATTCAAAACCATTTCCAAAACTTTGAATTTGTAGTTATTTTTGTTTCTCATTTGAATTGAACCTTATGAAATTCTAAACTATTGAAGATTCAAAAATGCCTTTGTACATAAAATCTGTGGCTGTGCGATTAAAATCAATTATATAGATTCTAGGAGTCTATGTCACTCAATTGTAAGATGAGTAAATATACTGGTGAAAAAGATAGATTCTAACAGAACAATTAATCAGACACCAATTATCATGTGTGTGAGCTCCATTGCTTCTAAGTGATTATATGAGGAAGGTGGGAGATGAAAAAAACGAAAACAAAAAAACAGGAAGAAATACTCCCAAATATGTTTTTTCTTTCACTAATTCAAAAAAAAAAAAAAACAAAGTTAAAATAAAATGGTCTCTATCCAGGTTACTTATATCACCATGTTCTGATGTGTTAAAACTGTAGATATATTATAGGCTAATTATCATTATATCAGTAACTACTATCTGGGTCTAGAATAAAATTGGGTTTTCAGAAATTCTTTTTCTAATATGCAAGTTAAGTAGAGATCATTTACTGTATTCACTTTATTTCTTCTACATTTGTACTGAATATACTGAAATGTATATTCTACATTTGTACTGAATATTATGAATCACATAAACACTAAATTCAGCCCTCTAGAATATGAACCTTGTACTCTTAAAGCATCAGTGTGAACTATAAGTTCTTTGTGTTGGGTTAACATAACATAAATATAAGGTCACACTAAAATATTATTAAAGTTTTGCATGCTTTACACTCCAACAGTCAATGCATACCACAACATGAAGAATAAAAATAATCAAACCCCTGTTATCCAACAAGTTCCTGTAAAATAGACTCTCCTCTGATAAAGTAAAAAAATGTGATTTATAATTTCATCTCTGGTCAGTTATTGAGTGCCAATTATTGTGTACCCTGTAATAAAAAATATCTTGTCTATTAGGTTAAATTCCAGTTCTTTGATTGCATCACTAGTGACTGTGCCTCAGATATATGTGATCAGTGATCGAATTTACCCAGGCTATGGAGGAACCACCTCAGGGAAAAAAGAAAAATCCAGGTTTTAACAGTGAAGGATATATGATGGTCTTCTGATTTGAATAAGAAAGCTTACTTTCCATAATGCATTTATTTAAGGGCTTCCAGATTAACTATTTTGATGGAAATGACTGATCTATTTTAATGAACTAGGTTAATTCATCCAAATATTCATTTTCAATTATTATTTGCTTAACTTATTGATCAATAATTAGAGATTGATTCAATTATGCAGTATGAAACCATTAGAGATGCAAACACATTCTTCACAATGAATTTTTAAAAACACTTCTAAAATGAAAAACAACATAAAACTCTTTCCCACCTTTTCCTGTACTTTAAAATTTGTGTTTCCTAAACTTCTTTTCTGGTTTTAATGCACATCACTAATACTAATGTGAAATTAATCGCACTTTTTTTAAAACTTTAGCATGCAGAGTATGTTGTCTGCCTTATAAATTACATATAAATAAAATACTAAAGTTTCACACACTCACTTACACGTTAGTGTGTGTGTGTGTGTGTGTGTGATAAAAGGAATTTAGATAAAACTTACTTATGAAAAAAACTACCAGAATTACTGAGGTAGGCCACTCTTGTTTACTGAAAAAATCTAAATGAAAAGTTTCCTGTGTTGAAATAATTATCAAGACAAATAAGAAAGAGTCATTTCGTGTTGGTGAAACATATTTGTTATCACAAATCTTTCTTTAAAATAGATGAGGCTGAAAAAAGTGGAATTAGAATTTTAGTTTTTAGCTTATGCCCATTTCCTCACAATTACTAATGTACTCATACAGGAAATTTGGTCTATTCAGAAAAAAATAGAGTAGACAACAGTTATTGCTTTGTTAGTAGGAACACATTGAGAGCTAGCTAGATGATCAAATATACACATACCCAGATTCCCTGAAAAATGGTTCAATATCACTGCCCTTTTGCCATACAAATTCAGGCACGAATTTCCTTTAAAATTTCCCTTTCTTTCCGTATATTTTTAATTGGCATTGTTACTTGAACTTTCCCACTGTTGCAGGACATCAGTAAGTACAGCATCAGCTACTGGTGGGCCCACGTATTGATAATATCGAAGCGTAACCCTGGTGTAGACAATCCCTCCATTCACAGATTTCCTCACTCCTCACCATCTCCTTCACCCGAACTTCATACCCACTTTACCCAACTTTAGTTCATGTTATCTCAGTTTTTCTGTCTAGACTTCTTCCACAGGTAATAATTGGCCACCAATTCCAGAAATCTTGCCCTAATTTCCGTTCCACAGGAATGGACTTCTGAAATGTAGTCCTAACCATTGGTTGAGACTTAGCCCTCATTTTCTTAGCAATTGGCATCTTAATAGATGAGTCACCACAAACAGTACCTGACTTACTGTCAAAATCTTGAGAGAGTCTCCTAAATTCAAATAACATGTTTGGTCCTCTATATCGCTCTTCCTTTACTTGGTGACTCTTCCTCTGGTCTCTAGATATCTATCATCTTAGAATGATAGATATCTAGAAAGACACCTTAGAAAGACACCTATTTACCCTTTTGAAAAACAGAAGGATTCTAATGATGATCACAGATAAATTTGTGAATTTTTCAATATTGATCTTTAGTAACCTTCTAGCTGCTGCCGTTGGATTTGAAACTGGGGGCCTGTCTCTTTTCTTTGGAAGGCTCCATCAACTTTCTTCCTTTTGCTACTGCCAGTCACAGACAATGCTTTAAACTTACCTTCTTCATTTCCCCTTCTGTAATAAAATACATTAATAGTAACTAATACTTGTGGATTATGTCATAGTTTGCAAATGTGGATATTGCATCTATATTAGTCCATTTTCACATTGCTATAAAGAACTGCCCTAGACTGGGTTTCCTAATTTATAAAGGAAAGAGGTTTAACTGACTCAGGGTTCAACCTGGCTAGGACTGCATCAGGAAACTTATAATCATGGCAGAAAGCAAAGGGCAAGCAAGGACCTTTTTCACATGGCAGCAGGAGAGAGAAGAG
Source organism: Macaca fascicularis (assembly GCF_037993035.2). Taxonomy (NCBI): domain Eukaryota; kingdom Metazoa; phylum Chordata; class Mammalia; order Primates; family Cercopithecidae; genus Macaca; species Macaca fascicularis. Next base: position 152,730,640 of record NC_088381.1, read on the forward strand.
TGAGTAGTGAAGGGGAAAGAGCCCCTTAGAAAACCATCAGATCTCATGAGAACTCACTATCATGAGAACAGCATGAGGGAACTGCTCCCATATCCAATCACGTCCCTAGACATGTGGGGATTATGGAGATTACAATTCAAGATGATTTGGCTGACGACACAACCAAACTATATCAGCATTTCTACTTTTCTATTGAGTATAATCCCTACACAGATTTATTATTATTTTAAAGATTAGGTAACACAAATTTCACAAAAACCAAATTATTTTCTCAGGATCTTAATGATAGGAAGAGAAGAATCAAAGATGAATATTTGGTCTTGTCTTTGCTGATGTTATGCTCTTTTCATTACACATTCCATTACAAATTATATTCATGTTAATAAATGTTAATGAAAGAATCTCAGAGGTGTTGGTTACCTTATGGTATTAATATTTTATAGTTCACTTTTCCTCCCAGAAATTCCTACCCATCTCCCTTCCCCACATGTGGGAAATCTCAAACATTTTTAACATGTCAGCAGCATCAATTTTATTTTATTTTTTTAGTTGGGGGTCATGATGTTTTACTTGGAATATCACATTTAAATTCAACTTCAGGCAGAAGATTATAGTTTTGAATTTTCTAAACCAATTATATTTTTATCCCACATGACTCCTATTCTAAAATACCTAGAAATTAAAGAGACAACACTTTACCAGAACAAGTAGAACACACTGAACATTACTGATGAAATAATGGGGTGCAGAAAGTGCTAATAAAAAGGCTTGTGGACTTTTAACATCTTTATAAAGCTGCTCACTTTAAGTGCAGAAGTAAAAATATAAATGATAGAGTCTTGTGTCCTTAGGCCTTTGTCTATCTCTTGGCAGGGACATTCTGTCCATCTGGAAGTACTATTTGGTAGCTTTCTCCTTCAATACCTCTTTCTGCCTTCATGAAAGTACAATATAAAGGATCTACCAGCAATAAATGATGCATGGGTAAGTCCTGTAATGATGTACTACACATTCCAGGAACCATTCATCTGCTCTTATTGCTTACAAGCTAAACCAATTTGGGGATAAATATTTCAACACTTCTTAACACAGGTTTGCTGAGCTCAACAATTTACCAACTTAAGCATACTAGAGACTCAAATACTTTATATATATTGGGTGGAGGGCGCAGAGAAAAAGAAAGAGACAGAGACAGAGTGGAGAAGGAAGAAGGAGAGAAATGAAAGCAGAGAGAGAAAGAGAAGGAAAGAGAAATATTTCTGGATGAAATGACCATTTCCCTGAAATAAAATACATAATACTTTCCCTATTGCACTGTACCTCCTGGAATTCTCATTCAGGCTCTTTTTCACTCATTTTCTGAAACTGAGTGCCCAGGGAACATCTTTCATTGGCTCACACATTGGCCTGTTCATGCTGCAGAAGTTATAAGACTGAAGCTCCATTAATACCTCAATTACTTTTCAGCACTAGATGACCATTAAAAATTCAAGAGATAAGAAATTCAGCCCCATGATGGAATGAATATATATCACCTAAAAAATATGTTCTAAAAATTTCTTCTACAGATTTTTTCTTATACTTCCATATTTTTCTTTTTATTTTTGTGTAAAAAGAATAACTTTCCCTTTCACTGAAAAGCAATTATATTGTCAGCTGCGATGAGAGTCAGTATCTTTTTTTTTAACCTTTTAAAATATAATTTAAATATAATATTTTATGTTTTTGTATTTGTATTAAAACTATTTGTACAAATAATTTAAAGTGATGAATGATACCTCAAGGCTTGTTCAGAACACAGTTGGCACTGCCTCTCCTTCTCCACATCTCATCCCTTATAGGAACCCCCTTCTTTTATGATTGTTTTGGTGTATTCTGTATTTGCAAAACATGTACTTATGTCACTACCTTTCTCTCTCCGTGTATCTCTCTCTCTCTCTCTCTCTCTCTCTCTCTGTCTCCATCTCACTATTTCTCTCTCCGTCTATTTTCCTCATTCTTCCCAATTCAAATCAATCTGTTAAGTTTCCACTATGAATGTTGGAACCTCCCTAGTTATAACACATGCACTTTCCTCTTCCACACCGTCCAGTATAATAATCGTACAATTTTGGATTAGAAAATGTTCATTGTTTTTATTATGAACATGTAACTATCACTCACCACTGAGGCATGCAATATGCATGATACCTTTCTAAACCTGTGGAGCGTTTTCTTATTTTCTTGTCTATTGTTTGCATACTTATGTCAACTCCCCTTCAGTTATCTAGATCTTTTCCTAATATGCTCTACCACACTGTGGTCGTGATCAGTTTCTCCTTTTAGAAAAAAAAAAAAATTCCCTCCCAAACTTCTGTGCTGACTGCATTGGGTCTTTTTCAGGCATCTCAAGGGTCACCCTTTTGGCTTTGGCCTTCTTGATAATCCATGTGAGACCCTTCAATTCTGTACTCATTTAAAAATCTCCTCTTTCCTCTATTTGGTGTTTTTGTTTTGATCTATTCCCTCTTTTTGGTTGAGCACATCCCCTAATATCTTTCTGAAAAAGGATGCACAACAGGTTAATTATTAGAGTCTTTGTCTGCAAATATGACTTTTCCTTTGGATATCTGAAGGTTTGTTGAATTTCTAGCTTTCAGTGTGGCATATAAACGTCAGAATCATTACTATTTCTTATCTTTATGTGTGACTTCCTCCATCTCTGAAAGCCAATAATTTGATTTTCTTTGAACCAAGTGCTATAAAATTTCATGATGACTATCTTGACGTATGTTGCTATCCATTCATTGGTGTGAGCATTCATTGATCTCTTTCAGTCTGAAAATTCATGACCTTCAGGTCTTAGACATTCCTTGAATTAATTTTCTGGCTTTTTTTTTTTTTAACGATTTCATTTGCTGATCTTTGTTTTGATGAATTTTCTTGCATTCTAATGTTGGATCTCTTTCAATAGTATATTTGGTGGTTTTTGCCTTTTGGGTTTTTTTTTTTAAGTCTAATATTTACATTTTTGTGCCTCTACAATCAGTTTTCTAGATTTCTTTAACTTTACCTTCCAAAAATTCTTGGAAGTTTTTCATTTCTCCTATTATATTTTGAATTCTCATAAACTCTTTAAATTTGTTTTATAATGATCTTCTCTGTATCCTCTTAATCGTTTTTCATAGGTACAATATTGGTAATTTTCTGACTTTTTTCTTATAAACTGTGCCTTTGAATTTTTTCTTTTTGTGTTTACTTAGGCTCTGCCTTTGATATTTAAGCTTTTCTCTGTTGCATCTTTATTCTTGACTGTCTGCTTATGTTTAGGAAAGGTGAGATGCTGATGGGAAATCCATTAAGTAGGGGTGGACTTGGTAATGGCGGTTCCCATTCTAGGAAGATAAGTATGTGCTGTTCTGTGCTACATTTCTGAAATTAATCTCTTGGAATTTTTTTCTCTAAATATCTATACTCTAAAACCCCTACCCATTTTATGCCTGCTTGTATTTTCTCTTATCATCATCATCTTCATCATTTTCCTCCTCCCCTTTATTATCTCCAGCTTCTAATGCAATGGCTAACAGAGTATTTGCAAAACAAAAATGAGTTGATTGTGTATTATATATATTACATATATAAATATATATAATTTATATTACATATATAAATATATATAATTTATATTACATATATAAATATATACAATTTATATTACATATAAAAATATATACAATTTATATTACATATATAAATGATATAATTTATATTACATATATAAACGATATAATTTATATTACATTTTGTATTATACATGCCAGGAGAGAAGAAAGGAAGATATTTCTTTAACTTGTATTTGACAACAAAATAAATCAAAATAATTTTAAAGGACTGGGTTATATATTACTCAGTTTATCTTCAAAAGAGTTGGGATATGTTTGATGACAATAACAGAATTCTTGACTATAAAAGTGGCTTAATTACAAATAATGTATTTTTCTCACATCACCAGAGATAGCTGCAGGTAGACTGTTCAGGGCATGTTCATGGCCTCAATGATGCCAGGGTCTCTTGGCTCTCTCTACCTCTACATGGTTCCATGTTGACAGCAGCATTTCATAACTTAGTTACAGAAAATTATGTCCAAGTGAGGAAAAAGGCTGAGGAGTGCTGGGGACATCCTTTTGCATCTCTGTCTCTCTTTCGTTTTCTCTCTCTCTCTTATACAGGGGTGGGAGTGGCAGACAGGATTTTCTTCAGAAGCCCCTTTAGAGTTTTAAATCATGTCTTATTGGTCAGAATTGAGTCACATTGTAAATGTCAAGATGTTGAAATAACCAAGAGGATTTTCTACTTTCTGGACTGAGGCTTTACTGATATAATGGCTGTTCTTTCTGTCCTTCCACATCTACACTCACTGTCTTATTGCATGTGTACAGGGTCTTTTGCCTCCAGCCTCCATTCTTTGGTGAGAGAAATAATCAAAAACATATTTAAATTAATGAATACATAATAAAATAAGTTGCAGATTTAAAAAATGTCATTTTGATTGATGTCATTTAGCAGTAGGCATGAAATGCAGGAAACTCAGCTTGAGTAACAGGGCCATTCTGGTGCCCCTGACATTTCCTTACACATAAGCTTAAACTTAACAATCAAGATATATTTGTATGAAATCACAGGACATTTGTATGGGTAAATCTTTTTACATATTTAGACCAAACAATTTTTGACTAATCCATTCAAGTAAGAAATACTTAACGAAAAAAGTTACTCCCAAAGAAGCAAAAGTATGACTCAACAAATACACATTTTGGACCTATTAAATTCAGGAGATTCTTTTTGTGGCAAAGACAAACTTAAAGGAATTTATACAGGTTGGCTTTTATGAGGAAGTCACTAAGTGATAGAAGAGTTGCCCCAGTGGGTGATATATTTGTGTGTGTGTGTGTGTGTGTGTGTAGAAATACTATATATAAATGTATATATACTACTATATATGTATTTACTTTTTTCTTCTTTCTACTTATTTTCTGCCTACTAATTGAAATTTGTTGCAGGAAATTATTAAACTCTTTGCCAGTGGATAATAACACATATTCCATATACATTCTTTGTAGTATTATTGAGAGGATAAAGTGAAAATTCGTGACTCTCTTCATTAATATTATTGTTATAAATAACATCTCTGTGCTGGCTGGATGGTGTTTTCTATTTAATCCCTTTACTTGTAAGAGTAGGTGGACAAAAACTGTGAGCATAAGAGATCCCCCAAAGACACAAAAAAGAAGGAAGGAGAAGACTATCTTCATGTAAAGATAGGATTCAAGAACTGGGAATATGTAACAATATCAGTGACAATTCAAAAAAAACAGTATTTTGCTGTTAGAGTAAGCAAAATACTATTAGTATGTGTTTTACTAGAGTCTTTTTTTTAATTTTAAAAATGTATATACTTTTTTTAACTTTCAAAAATTTGGAAAATTCTTGTCCAATTCAAAACTAAAAGAAGAAGAAAAAGAAAAAGGGTCGCATTGCTTGCATGTGAGGAATGAAGAAAACATAAAGAGCTTCCTGCAACTAGATGGATGAAACTTCAGGGAAAGGTGTTGGGCAAGGTTTCCGCAACTAGACTTTCCATATAGACTGACTCCCCTTAAAAGGCCTCCTCTGCCTTTCCCTCAGATATGATTCATCTTAAGGTATTGATGTTTTTCCTTTTTTTTTTTTTGGCTGGAGTGTAGTGGCATGATCTCAGTTCACTGCAACCTCCACCTCCTGGGTTCAAGCGATTCTCCTGCCTCAACCTCCCAGAGTAACTGGGAGTACAGATGCCCGCCACCAGGCCCAGCTAATTTTTGTGTTTTTAGTAGAGACTGGGTTTTACCATGTTGTTCAGGCTGGTCTCACACTCCTGACCTCAGGCAATCCACCTGCTTCAGCCTCCCAAAGTGGTGGGATTACAGGCATGAGCCACCGTGCCCAGCCTGTTTTGCCTTTTGAGAGTGAGTACCCTAAATGTTAAATTACAAATGACATTATTTGAATAAAAAGAGCAGTATTCATTTTGTTTTATTATTTTTAATTATCTAATTTTTTCATCTTTTCTTTCTGTTTATTAGTTCCATTTTGTTCATAGCTAAATTTAACAAAATATATAAAAATTATACTCTGGTTAAAAACGTAGCTTCAAATAAAATTCATGATTTAGTGATTGACATCCAGTGGCTTCTGGGTGGTGTTTTCAGTTCACACTGATTAGGAAAAAATAATGAATATTAAGTGAGCACACTGATTTTAAATAAAATAATTCCCCACTTAGTCTCATTTTTAAAATGCTAGTTAATGACCTCTCAAGTTTTTTGATACATAAAACACTACCAATGACACATAAGATACCAATAAAATGGGAGGAAGAAAGACATGGAAAAGTGATATTGACCTGTATGGTTAGTATCACATGAGAAAAATTTATTAATAGGACATTGGTTGGCAGTGATGAAATTATAAGTTAGAGGAGGTAAGTATTTGTTATTTGTCATTTTCCTTAAAGATTTCCATTTGCACAGTGCTTAAAAGTATATAAGTTGCTGCTGGATGCTACTCCATATGGTCTAAATTTTACAAATATTCTGGGAATAAATATGGTGACTGCAGTACACAGAGTAGACAATATTATCTTTATTTTCAGAGGAGAAAGCTGATACTTTGAGATGTTATGCTATTTGTTTGGGTGATGTGTGTATGCAGTTTGGGGAACAGAAGCTTAGGATTCTGGGCTTCCTTTTCACTGCCTCTGTGTGGAAGGCGTATGGTTATGATAATACCGAACATCAAAACATTCTCTCTCTACATTTTCTGAATTTCTATAGCAGCTAGCATCTGCTTGAGAAACTTTCTGAGAATATAAATGTTGTGAATATCATATAGATCTACCTAGCTTCAATAAAGCAGTTATGTATTGAGAATCTACGCTGTGCAAGGCAATGAATAATGAGTTTTTCCTGCCCTCAACAAGCTGTCAATATAGTAGGGAAGATAAAAGGTAATATAAAAAATAGAAAAATGCAATATGGTGAGTAAATGTAGAGGAAAAGTCATTTACTCTATGCATAAGATGAGGAGAGAACCTCCAAATAAACAAGGAAGAGAAATTTTATTAAAAGATAAAACATCAAAACTGAGTTTAAAAAATAAAAAATATAAACATGGAATATGATGACTATGTTTGCAGGTTGAAAGAATAACAATATAAACCATGAAAACAGGAATACCTGAGGACAGTTTAACATGAACATATAATATTTGAAGGCAAATAATGGTAAGTAAACTTAAAAGCAGTGGTCAATGCCTGCATGTCTTCGAATATCAGGGTGAGCTTACATTCAAGGAGAGATGGAGAGTTGAAGTTTTCTGTTTTGGGGGGTTTTTGTTAATGGGAAGTTAAACATGATATGGTTTGGCTGTGTTCCCACCAAATCTCAACTTGAATTGTATCTCCTAGAATTTCCATGTCTTGTGGGAGGGATCCAGGGGGAGGTAACTGAGTCATGGGGGCTCGTCTTTCCCTTGCTATTCTTGTGATAGCAAATAAGTCTCATGAGAGCTAATGGGTTTATCAAGGGTTTCTGCTCTTGCCTCTTCCTAATTCTCCCTTGAGGCTGCCATGTAAGAACTGCCTTTCCCCCTCTGCCCTGATTATGAGACCTCTCTGGGCATTTGGAACTGTAAGTCAAATTAAACAACCTTTTCTTCCAAGTCTTGGGTGTATCTTTATCAGCAGCATGAAAAACAACTAATACAGTAAATTGGTATCAGTAGAGTGGAGTGTTGCTGAAAAGATACCCAAAAATGTGGAAGTGACTTTGGAACTGGGTAACAGGCAGGCGCTGGAACAGTTTGGAGGGCTCAGAAGAAGACAGGAAAATGTGGGATAGTTTGGAACTTGTTGAATGGCTTTATCCAAAATGTTGATAGCAATACGGACAATAAAATCCAGGCTGAGGTGGTCTTAGATGGAGATGAGGAACGTTTTGGGAACTGGAACAAAGAAGACTCTTGTTATGTTTTAGCAAAGAGACTTGCAACATTTTGCCCCTGCCCTACAGATTTGTGGAACTTTGAACTTGAGAGAGATGATTTAGGGTATCTGGTGGAAGAAATTTGTAAGCAGCAAAATATTCAAGAGGTGACTTGGATGCTGTTAAAGACATTGAGTTTTAAAAGGGAAATAGAGCATAAAAGTTTGGAAAATTTGCAGCCTGACTATGTGATAGAAAAGAGCAACCCATTTTGGGGGGAGAAATTTAAGCTGGCTGCATAAATTTGCATAAGCAGCAAGGAGCCTAATGTTTATTCCCAAGACCAAGGGGAAAATGTCTCCAGGCCATGTCAGAGACCTTCACAGCAGCCTCTTCCATCACAGGCCTGGAGGTCCAGGAAGAAAAAGTGGTTTTATTGGCCAGACCCAGGGTCCCTGTGCTGTGTGCAGCCTAAGGACTTGTTGCCCTGTGTTTGAGCCATTCTAGCTGTGGCTGAAAGTGGCCAATGTAGAGCTCAGGCTGTGGCTTTAAAGGGTGGAAACCATAAGGCTCAGCAGCTTCCACATGGTGTTGAGCCTGCAGGTAGACAGGAGTCAAGAACTGAAATTTGGAAACTTGTCTAGATTTTAGAAGATGTATGGAAATGTCTGGATGCCCAGGAAAAAGTCTGCTGCAGGGTTGTGGCCCTCACAGAGGATTTCTGCTAGGGCTGTGCAGCAGGGAAATGTGGGGTCATAGCCCCCACACAGAGTTCCTGCTAGAGCACCACTTAGGAGAGCTGTGAGAAGAGGGACACCATCCTCCAGACCCCAGAATGGTAGATCCACTGACAGCTTGAACTGTGCATCTGGAAAAGCTGCAGACACTCAATGCCAGCCCATGAAAGCAGCCGGGAGGGAGACTGTACCCTGCAAAACCACAGGGTGGATCTGCCCAAGACCATGGGAACCCACCTCTTGCATCAGTATAACCTGGATGTGAGACCTGGAGTCAAAGGAGGTCATTTCAGAGCTTTAAAGTTTGACTGTCCTGCTGAATTTCAGACTTGCATGGGCCCTGTAATCCCTTTGTTTTGGCCAATGTCTCCCATTTGGAATGACCCTGTCTACCCAATATCTTTACCCACATTGTATCTAAGAAGTAACTAGCTTGCTTTTGATTTTACAAGCTCATAGGCAGAAGGGACTTGCCTTGTCTCAGATGAGACTTTGTAATGTGGACTTCTGGGTTACTGCTGAAATGAGTTAAGACTGGGGGACTATTGGGAAGGCATGTTTGGTTTTGAAATGTGAGGACATGATGTTTGGAGGGGCTGGGGGGAATGATGTGGTTTGACTGTGTCCACACCAAATCTCAACTAGAATTGTATCTCTTGAATTTCCCATGTCTTGTAGGAGGGACCCAGCGGGAGGTAATTGAATCATAGGGGCTGGTCTTTCCCATGCTATTGTCATGACAGTGAATAAGTCTCACAATATCTGATGGGCTTATCAAGGGTTTCTACTTTTGCTTCTTCCGCATTCTCTCTTGTTGTCACCATATAAGAAGTGCCTTTTGCCCTTCACCATGATTATGAGACCTCCCCAGCCATGTGGAACTGCAAGTCAAATTAAACCACCTTTTCTTCCCAGTCTTGGGTATGTCTTTATCAGCAGCTTGAAAATGAACTAATACATTACGTATTATATTACTTTGTCAAAATAAACAAATAAAAATGTTTAAATATTATTTTAGGTTAGAAAATGTAAATACCTTGGAATTAGAGAGCCATGTTCGGTAGCAATTGATACTTGCATTATAATAATCTGGAGCAAAGGTCATCTTTCCATACTAGAAAATGGAAACTGTAAAGTGAGAATGGAATGGCTACTGTTGCTGAGGTCCAATCATGCAACATTTAGGAGCTGACTAGACATCAGTACAAGAAAGATGAAATCATTGATGATTGATTTTTCTTCTCTGGTTGAATGGAATAATTGCTGCCTTTAACAGGAACTAAAGGTTTTTTTGTTTTTTGGGGTTTTTAAAATTTTTTTAAGATTTGTTTGTTTGTTTTGTTTTGTTTCCAAGATGGTGGATTAGAGGCTTTTAGCATGCCTCAGTTACTTAGAAACAGCAGGATAGCGCATGAAAGTCAACGTTGTGAACGGTAATTCTAAAAGAAAAAGGAGAATCCACTGTAATTGTGAAGGATGTGCCCTGATTCTTGGAAGGAGAAAGTGAGCAAAGAGCTCCCGTGATGTATCTGGCTGATACAAGTCTGAAGCTCCAGTACATGAGAGAGGCAAAGAGCCTCGGCAACTCACCTTTCCACTGGGGATTTGAGCAACCCCAGTGGAAAAGTCAGTCGCAGAGGGATAGAGGTGAGTCACAGGCCAAGGGAGAACATTTTCTTTCCCCCAAGCAATGCAGCTGACTTGGGAAGAGACTTGGAGATTCTGAGAAGGGAAGAAATCAGGAAACCCTGCAGGCATTTTCCCAGACCTGGGACCAAGACCCAGATGCCATTTTTAATCTGGGCACTTGCAAAGTCAGCCAATCTTTAGTGACCTGGCAGTTTGACTATGTAGGCACTTTAGTCTTGAGCTGGAGATTGGAGTGCCTGCTCTGGAGCAGTGCAGAGGCTTCCACAGCCAGAACTGTGGAAAGGGCCTCAACAGTAGGGATTGGGTTCATTCTCTCCCCTATCACAGGCTTAGGGCAGGAAGAGAACTGCTAAGGCTATAGTTACTCCTAGAAAATGAGACCTGCAGCCAGGGCCAACTTGGTGACCTAGAACTGGTCTGTATGTGTCATTGGTGCGCGCTCTACCCTGCTCCCCTGAGATCATGTTGCAACAAGGCCCTCTCCAACCCCAGACAGAAATCCAAACTCTGGAGTACCTGCTCATGTGGACCAGCAACCTGAGCCACCCAACCCTTTATAGACATATATCGTGGTGCAGTAGAGGCCTTCTGTGCTCCACCCCAAAGTGAATCTTTAATTATTCAGAGCACCCCCTCACCTGGATAAACAGCTTGACCTGCCCAAACCTTCCTGTGCATACATCATGGTGCAGTGTGATCCTCTCCACACTACACATAGGCAGACCTCCAGGCATGTGGATTATCTACTCACATGGACTAACAGCCTGAGTCACCCAGCCTTTCCTAGGCATAGACCAAAGTGCAGCAGGGTCCTCTTTGCTCCATGCCCAAGCATATCTCCAGACATTTGGAACACTTGCTCATCTAGATCTGCAGCCTGAACTGCCCCATCTTTCCTGTTCATATATCATGGTGTATGGGCCCCCCACTCCATTTAACACCCAGGCATTCAAAACACTTACTTGCCTGAATTGGTAGCCTAAGCTGTCCCACCATCCCTGTGCAGAGATCGTGGTGCAAGGGGCCCCTCTTCATTTCAGTCTCAGGCAGATCTCTAGGCACTCAAAGTATCTGCTTTCTTGGTTCAGCAGCCTGAATCACCCTACCCCTGATATGCAGAGACTTTAGTTCGGGGGCACACTCTCCACTTCTCACCCAGGCCAATATTCAGACATTCAGAGTACCTGTTCTCTTGGAATAGCAGTGTGGGCTGCCCCATCCTTCCTGTGCAGAGATCCTCATACAGGCGGCTCCTCTCTGCTCCATGCTCAGGCAGATCTCTAGGCATCTAGAGTGGCCACTCTCCTGGATTAGTTTAGACTACCTGCCATCCCCATGTTGAGAACCTGGGGCCAAGGTGTTAGTTCCACGTATAGACACACTCTGGGTGTTGGTGGCCACCTAATAGATTCTCCCTCAGTGAAGGTGCTTGTGTCTGCCACTGGGGGACCTGTAGGTGCACCTGCCCAGGCCAGCCTGGATCACCTTGCCTTGTGCTCCTTCCTGGGGATAAGTGGGGAGTTCACACCACTGTGGACACCATGAAGTAAGTCCACCACGTGAAGCAACAAAAAGCTTCTCCCAGCAAACAAGGATCAAGTGTACATTCAGCCATGTTAGTCACAATTGGCTTTTACCCATAAACTCCATCTACTGACCTGTAGGTCAAACTTCACAACCCACCCCCTTCCCCGCCAAAAACAAACAAACAAACAAAAAAACCCTGCCAACAAAAGTGCTTAGAACTATACAAAGCCAAAAGCCAAAAGAACCAAACTAGCATCCATTCTAGTCACACCCCCTAGGGAGTGGGTGAAAGGCAAAAGGAAAGTAGAAAAAGACAATAATATTTTAGGGAAAGGGAGAAAAAGAAAAAAAAAATACCCACATGAGAATAATTACAAAAATTAGAAGTGCCAATGTCTCCAGAAGAGAAGGAAACAGTGTCAAATATTGTCACCATGAAGAATCTGAATGCAGTGACACCAGCAAGGGACCACACCAGCTCTCTAGCAATGGTCCCTAACCAAAATGAAAAAATCAGAAATGACAGATAAAGAATTCAAAGCATGTATTATAAGGAAGCTCAGTGATATCCAAGAACAAGGTTGAAAATCAACACAAAGAAACCTCTAAAGCAATCCAGGAAATGAAGGAACAGATAAACATCTTTAAAAGAAATCAATCAGAGCTTCTGAAACTGAAAAACTCACTTAAGGAATTTCAAAACACAATTGAAAGCTTCATCAGTAGACTGCACCAAGCAGAAGAAAGAATTTCAGAGCCTGAGGACCAATCTTTTGAACTAACGCAGTCAGATAAAAGTAAAGACAACAAGCACTTTAAAAAATGAACGTCTTTAAGAAATATGAGATTACGTAAAGTGACCAAACCTACCAATGATTGGTTATTCCTGAGAGAGACGGAGAAAAAGAAAACAACCTAGAAGACTTATTTGAGGGAATAATTTAAGAAAATTTTCCTAATACTACTAGAGAGATAGACATTCAGATACAAGAAACCCAGAGAACACCTGGAGGATGCTATACAAAATGAACATCACCAAGGCATGTATTCACCAGATGGCCCAAGGTCAATGCTAAAAATAAAATAAAAAAAAAATATCTTGAAGACAGCTAGAGAAAAAGATTACATCATGTACATAGGGAATCCCATTTGGCTAATAGCAAACTTTTCAGCAGAAACCTTACAAGACAAGAGAGACTGGTGGTCAACTTTCAGCATTCTTAACCTTTTCCCCATTTAGAAAAAGGAAAAAAACAGTGCAGCTCTCTGCCAGCAATTATTTAATTTTACATAAACACGCTCTTTGGAGCTGAATCAAACTGACTGTCATTGTGGAAATAAAATATAAATACTGTTCTTAGAGTTATTTTGAAACAGAACCAACATCAGAATTGTCTGAATCATTAGAATCAATCATTTCAGAAAAGTCAGATTTATTAAATGAATCTTTGGGCAACAGCTATTCGAGACCAATGTTAACATTATGTGTAGAAATGCTATGTTTTCTAGGATTTGACATTTTCAGTATTTGAGAATCACTGTATCTTCTAATGGAAATATCACTACTAAATAAACAGGATGCTATAAATAGAATGATGTCTTTTGCTCCCAAAGTTGATATACTAAAGTGATGTGAAAATAAAAATAAAAGTAAGATATTTTGTGGCAAAGTTTTCTCAGGATACATGCTGCAGCTGCGAGCACTGCTGGCAAGTATTCTTGGGGTAAATGGGAAAAGGGTTAAACAAAATAAATTCCAATCAATAATTTTATATCCCACAAAATTAAGTTTCATATCAAAAGAAGAAATAAAACTTTTTTCCAGACAAGCAAGCTCTAAAGAAATTTGTTACCTCTAGGAAAACTTCAAAAGAGATCCTTAAGGGAGTTCTAAACATGGAAACAAAAGAATAATAACAATTATCACAAAAACACACTTAAATACATAGCCCACAGACGCTGTTCAGCAGTCACAGAATAGAAACTACAAAGCAATGATTTAACAACTCCACAATGGAACTGAAACCTTGCATATCAATATTAGCCTTGAATGTAAATTGTCTAAATGCCCTGGTTAAAAGGCACAGAGTGGAAAGCTGGATAAAAATATAAGATCCATCTATATGCTGTCCAGAGAGTTATCTCATACATAACATAGAGTCAAGATAAAGGGATGATGAAAGAACTACCATGGAAACAAAAAAGAGCAGGGGCCACTATCCTTCTCTAAGGTAAAATAGACTTCAAACCAACAACACTAAAAAAGAACAAAAAAGGGCATTACATGATGATAAGGGGTTCAATTCAACACTAAATATATACACACCCAACCCTGGAGCAGCCAAATACACAAACATGTATTTCTAGACCTGTGAAAACTTAGATACCCAAATGATGATACTAGGAAACTTCAACACTACACCGACAGTGTTATGCAGATCATCAAGGCAGAACACTAACAAAGAAACTCCGAACTAAAATTTGACACTTGGCCAATTGTACCTAATAGACATCTACAGAATACAGTATCCATCAACCACAGAATATACATTCTTCTGATTTGCACATGGAACACACTCTAAAATCTACCACATACTAAGCCATGAATCAAGTCTCGATAAATTTTAAAAAATTAAAATGATGCCAACCATACTCTGAGGCCACAGTGGAATAAAAATAGAAGTCAATACCAAGAAGATTTCTCAAAATCACACAATTACATGGAAATTGAATAACTTGCTCCCAAATGACTTTTGGGTACACAATAGAATTAAGATAGAAATCAAAAAAATTATTTGAATTAAATGAAAACGCAGACACAACATGCCAAAATCTCGGGGATGCAGCAAAAGCAATATTAACAGAAATGTTTTTAACACTAAACATCTATTTGAAAAAGTTAAAATGATCTTAAATTTACAACCTAACGTCACATCTAGAGGAACTAGAAAATCAAGAACAAACTAACTGCAGACCTAGCTGCAGAAAAGAAATAACTAAAATCAGAGAACAAATGAACAAAACTGAGACCCAAAAATTCACACAAAGAATCAAGGAAACCAGTGTTGGGTTTTTCAGAGGACAAACAAGATTGATAGACTGTTAGCTAGATTAATTAAAAAAAAAAAAAAGAGAGAGAGAGAGAGAAGATCCTAAGAAGCACAATCAGAAATGACAAAGGTGGCATTGCGACTGATCCCACAGAAATACAAATGATCTTCAGAAAGTGTTATGAACACCACCATGTACACAAGCTACAAAATATAAATGCAATAAATAAATTCCTGGAAACACACCGTCTCCCAGGATTGAATCAGAAAGAAACAGAAATGCTGAACAGACCAATATCAAGTTCTGAAGTTAAATCAGTAATAAAAAAACAGCCAACTTAAAAAAAAAAAAAAAAAAAAAAACAACTCTGGACCAGATGGATTCACCAGATGTACAAAGAAGAGCTGGTACCAATCTTACTAAAACTAGTCCAAAAAAATCAAGGAAGAGGAACTCCTCCCTAACTTGTTCTATGCAGCTAGTACCAGTATCACCTTGATACAAAAATGTGGCCAGGACACAATGAAAAAAGAAAACAGGTCAACATCCCTGATGAACACGGATGCAAAAATCCTTAGCAAAGTACTAGCAAACTTAATCCAGCAGCACATCAAAAAGTTAATTCACCATGTTCAAATAGGCTTCATTCCTGGGATACAAGGTTGCTTTAACACATGCAAATCAGTAAATGTGATTCACCACATAAACAGAGTGAAAGCAAAAACCAAATGATCATCTTAATAGGTGCGGTAAAAGTTTTCAATAAAATCCAACATCCCTTCAGGATAAAATCCTTCAAGAAACTAGGCATCAAAGTAACATACCTCAAAATAATAAGAACCATCTATGACAAACCCACAGCCAATATTGTACTAAATGGGCAAAAACTGGAAGCATTCCCCTTGAGAACTGGAAGAAGAAAAGGATGCTCACTCTCACCACTCCTATTCACCATGGTACTGGAAGTCCTTGCCAGAGCAATCAGGCAAGAGAAACAAATAAAAGGCATTCAAGTCGAAAAAGAACTCGAACAATCTCTTTTCACTGATGATTGTTATTCTATACTTAGAAGACCCAGGCCGGGCGTGGTGGCTCACTAATGTAATCCCAGCACTTTGGGAGGCCAAGGTGGGTGGATCAAGAGTTCAGGAGTTTGAGACCAGCCTGGCCAACACAGTGAAACCGTCTTTACTAAAAATACACACACAAAAAAAAATTAGCTGGGTGTGGTGGCAGGCACCTGTAATCCCGGTTACTTGGGAGACTGAGGTAGGAGAATTGCTTGAACCCGGGAGGCGAAGGTTGCAGTGAGCCAAGATTGCACCATTGCACTCCAGCCCAGGTGACAGGGCGAGATTCTCTCTAAAAAAAAAAAAAAAAAGAAAGAAAGAAAAGAAAAAAGAAAACCCTAAAGATTTCACCAAAAAGCTCCTGGACTTATAGACAAAGTAAACAATGTTTTAAGATACAAAATCAGTGTACAAAGCTCATTTGCCTTTCTATGCACATACAACATTAAAGCTGAGAGCCAAATCAAGAATGAAACCCCATTTACAAGAGCCACAGAAACAAAACAAAAACCTAAATATGCCTCTAACCAAGGCAGTAAAAGATCCCTACAAAGAGAACTACAAAACGCTGCTGAAAGAAATGATGCATGACGCAAACAAGTGGGTAAACATTTTATGCTCATTGACTAGAAGAATTAATATTGTTAAAATGGCCATACTGCCCAAAGCAATTTACAGATTCAATGGTATTTCTATCAATCTACCAATGTCATTTTTCACAGAATTAAAAATAACTTTTAAAAAATTCATATATGACCAGAGGAGCTCACATATCCAAAGCAATTCTAAGTAAAAAGAACAAAGCCAGAGACAATTCATTACCTAACTTTATACTATAAGGCTACAGTAACCAAGACAGCATGATACTGGTACAAAAACAGATATATAAACCAGTGAATCAGAATAGAGAACCAAGAAATAAAGCTGCATACATGCAGTCATTTGATTTTTGACAAGCTCAACAAAAGTAATCAATGGAGAAAAGATTTCCTGTTTAATAAATGATTCTG
Source organism: Macaca fascicularis (assembly GCF_037993035.2). Lineage (NCBI taxonomy): Eukaryota > Metazoa > Chordata > Mammalia > Primates > Cercopithecidae > Macaca > Macaca fascicularis. Next base: position 152,747,685 of record NC_088381.1, read on the forward strand.
GGATCTCTGGCCAGCCATATGCAGAATGAAACTGAACCCCTATATTTTACCATATGCAAAAATTAACTCAAGATGGATCCAAGATTTAAATATAAGACTTCAAACTATAAGAAACCTACAAGAAAACCCAGGAGACACCATTCTGTACATCAGTCTTGGAAAATAATTTATAGCTAGCTCTTTAAAAGACATCGTATTAAAAAAAATTGACAACTGGGACTTGATTAAACCAAAAACCTTCTACACAGCAAAAGAAACTAACAACAGAGTAAACAACCGCAAGAATGAAATGAAACATTCACAAGCTATACATCCGGCGAAAGTTGAATATCCAGAATCTATAAGGAACTTAAACAATTGAACAAGCCAAAAATCAATAACCCCATTTAAAAAATGGGCCAAAGACATGAACAGACACTTCTTGAAAGAAGACACGCAAGTGGCCAACAACTATATGAAAAGATGCTCAACATCGCTAATCATCAGAGAAATGCAAATCAAAACCACAATGAGATACCATCTCACACCAGTCAAAATGGCTATTATTAAAAAGTCAGAAAACTGGAGATGTTGGCCAGGCTGTTAGAACACTTATACACTGTTGGTGGGCATGTAAATTAGGCCAGCCACTGTGGAAAGCAGCTTGAAGATTTCTCAAAAAACTTAAAACTACCATTTGACACAGCAATTTTATTTTTGGTTATTTATCCAAAGAAAATCAGTCATTCTATCAAAAAGACATACACATATGTACATTGCAGCACTTTTCACAGTAGCAAAGATATGGAATTAATTAGGTGCCCATCAATACGGTTTGGATAAAGAAAATGTGGTACTTATATACTATGGAATATTATGTAGACATAAAAGTAGTGAAATTATGTCATTTGCAGCAACATGGATATAGCTGGAGACCATTATCCAAAGTGAGTTAACACTGGAATAGAAAACCAAATACCACATGTTCTCACTTATAAGTGGCAGCTAAACAATGTGTACTCGTGAACATAAAGATGGAAACAATAGACACTGTAGATTCCTGGGATAGAAGGGAGGGAGGCAATGAATGGTTTTTCAACCATTGGGTAACTATTGAGTACTGTGCTTAGTACCTGGGTGATGGGAGCAATTGTCAGTATCATGCAATATAACCAGGTAACATACTTGTCCATGTCTCCTGTGAATCTAAGGTAAATATTGAAATTATTTTAAACATCTACTACTTCACTACTGTGTTAAAATAAAATAATTTAACATTAAAAATAGGAACAGAGTAATAGTAATAGGAACATGTGAATCCGAATTGGAATGGAAAACGATGGACTACATTTTTAGCAAACTAAAAATAGGGAGAATATTTTTAAATGTGACAGAATTCATTCAAATTTATTAATTAGTATTTTTCTTTAAAATGAGGATATTTTAATTAGGCAGCAAGTGAGAACACTGAATTCTGACTAGTTTCAAAGGAAAGGATCTTCCAGCTGTATTTCTACAGAGAGGACCTGGTAATGTCAATTGATGTTTTTATTGACAGATCCAAAGTAAATGCACCATTTATCTAATGGGTGATTGATGAGTTTGCTTTCTAAATCTAAATTAACTACTTCCCACATTCTACTGCATTCCTGTTTTAGATTTAAAGCACAGAAGTGTATTTCATTTTTTACCAGTGTGCCAAATGGGGCTTATCGGAACATGGCGTTTGGGATCCAAGCCACGATCTCATCTTATAGGTGAAAAAGCTTTATAATGAGGCGCTTCTGCTGCCAGGAATATGTTCTTCAATGAGGACTAAGCAGAAAGGCATCATGCCAATTTTCACACCAATTCAAATCGTATTTGGACTAACCTTTAGGGATGGAATTGATTTTCTGTTAGAAAGTTTTACCACCACTGAGAATATTCAAAAGAAAACAGTGTAAGCAATTCTAAAAAGAAATTCCTAAGCTTTTTTGTGCCTGATGACAACCTGATTGGAATAAGTTTAGAGCTTCCCACAGTGACTACTTTAAAGAACCAAATAGTATCTGAACATAGAATTTCTAATACTTCTGGTAAAGAGTTTATTTAGTGATTTTATTGTAATATGTATGCATGCAAATCCAGGTCTGTCTGTACATACATATGCCCCTGAAAACAAGCTGCTCCATTTGATATTTGACAGATGTCATATTATTTTTTCAAATGTTTTAAGAATAGAAAACTAAAACAGATCTTTTTTAGCATTCATCCCCATGTGAATTTTAAGGAGTACAAAGTCTACCTTTGATTCATCTATACTTTAACTCATCAAAATGCCATGCTAATAAGAGACATTTGATGTACAAAAGACAGCTGGGTATCTCTCTGGTCTTTTGTTTCTTAGACACAGAATAAAAAACTTAGCTAATTTAAGCAAAACTGCTTCTTGTAAGATTTAGAGCAATTCAAAGCTCAGGAAAAAAAAAAAAGAAAAAAAAAGATTCTTTAAATGTGCTCTATGGTGAGAGAGAGAGACCAAAAAAAGGAAAGTAAGTAGAGAATAGCAGAACTGAAGAGTTGCCTAATCCCATGCACTCAATTATTAGATGAAGGCAGCAAGTAAAGAGGCACAACTGAAGATGGGGTGATTTATCCAGGGTAATATTGCAGCTGTGAGTCAGAGGCAAGAACAAAGTTGAGGCCTCTGTTTCAAAATGCATTTCTCTTCCACTGAATAATAATGACTTTTTAAGGAAATCTTTATATATGTACACATAGATAGACAATCACACACATACACACACACACAGACACATACACACGTTTGTGCAGATAGAGAGAACTATCCTCTCTCTCTCTCTCTCTCTCTCTCTCTCTCTCTCTCTCTCTCTCTCTCTCTCTGTGTGTCTTCTATATATGAGGGACAGAGAAAGGGAAGATATGTATACGTGTGTATGAATAGACAGACTGATGGATAGATTCACCCTTAGGGGTGAAATTTATTTTTTGGAAGAAAGTGGAAGAAAGTTTTACTACCACTGAGAATATTCAAAAGAAAAGAATCTACGCTTTGCAAGCAATTTAATGTATTTATATAATTCATATAATGATCCTATAATTCATATATGTGTATAATTCATGTAATGTTAATATAATTTCATATGTGAATATAAAATAATTTAAAAGATAACATTTTTTAAACATTTTCTTCAACCATTTTACGTTCAAATTTTAATGAGATTTTATGTAAAGCAATTTTTTGGGGGGGAGGGTAGGGCACCAGTGTATTTGTGAAAATCTTAATAGTATTACTATAATCTTTAATGAAATATGGTATTTCTGTCAGCCTTAGAATATGGTAGAATGCTTGTGTTTGTTTACATTGTCTGCCTTCCCCTCTCCATACTATTACCTACCCTGACACATTACATGTTTATAGATCAAGCTTAAGATTTTAATCTTAAATATGCTAAAGAAGGCCTAAATGTTAGCACTTTTATAATCTAATTTCGTTTCGATTTCAAGCAGAGTGATTTTTCAGTTTTGATTGAGGTCTCGGTTTTTTAAAGCTGAGATCATTACTGCTTATCAGTGGAAGTGAATATGCTTTAATTCATGAGGTGGGTGAGAACGCAATCTTTCCCCAAAACAAAGCATTAGCATGGAAATCATAGTAGACTGAATTTCATCAGAACTATGAGGTTTGGCAAATTACAAGATCTTAATTGAACCACTGTAAAATTATGTGCGTTATCAATGAAAGAAACCTCAAAAGTTATGCTATGGGCTGAATGTTTATGTCTGCCTCAAACTTACATGTTGATATTCTAATTCCCAGTGTGAGGATATTAAAAGGTGGGGCCTCAGGAGGTAGTTAGGTAATAAAGATGGAGCCCTCATGAATCTCATAAATAGGATTAGTGCCCTTATAAGAAGAGACCCAAGAGCTTGCTCTCACTCTCAGCTTTCTGCCATGTGAGGAAACAAGGAGAAGGCAGCCATCTGCAAATGGGGAAGTGTGATCTCACCAAACACCAGATTTTGGATTCCTCAGCCTCTAGAACTATGAGAAATAAGGTTCTGTTGACCACCCGGTCTATGGTACTCTGCGACAGCAGCCTGAATGAACTAAGACAGGTTATTATTTGATCATCTATTAGAAGATTCTCAGTCTCCCTCTCATTCCTCTCCAAATAGTGATCATGGTGATAATCTTCCCCATGGTGTCCATGAGAAAGAAAGAGAGAGTGCTTTCTTAAATGTTTCCTGCTGTTTCCTGAGTTTTAGCGTTTATACTTCATTAAAATCTGATTTGGAAACTTTAACTTGGTCATTTACTGTTGGTTCAGATCACAAGCTTTAAAATGAGGTTAAGTTTGGTCTAAATTCTGGCTTGGTATTTATTAGCTAAATAACCAGAGCAAGTTTTATAACAAGAGACTAGCTATCCCCAAATGTGGAATGGAGAACGAGAATTCATTACTTCATGCTTTATTCAAATAATGACTTTTGCTTCTACAGCGTGCTTGACATGTGCTAGGCTCTCAAGATAAAAGGGTGAAACATGAACACACACTGCAGCCTCCCCAAGATTCCCCTAGGCAGGGTGATAAACATGCTCCAGGAGTCTTGTCAAGTTGCAATTGGGATAAGGGTGACAAAGGAGAGCTACTCCTTACGTGGAAATGTAATGAGAGGACTGTGAGCTAATTAGGTGTATCAGGCAAGGTATTTATTATTGATTTCAATAATGAGCTGAGATCTGGAGGAAAAACGAGTTAACCAATAAAAGGGAGGTAAAAATCTTTTGCTTTAGGCAACAAGCACAAAGAACCTTACAAATAGTGTTGGCCGACATAAGGGACAGAAAGTAAACCAGCATCCCTGAGAGAAGATATACGTGTATGTGCCTGTGAATGTGTTTTTACACTTTCATTTATGTGAAACACATGCAATTTAAACATAAAGTAGAATCACAATTCACACATTTTTCTGCAAATTGCTTTTTAAAAATTATACACATGTATATATGATGGATATCTTTCCATGTTCATTCATATATGTCTACTTTATTAATTTTAATGGTTTCCTTGGATTTCATTGAGTTTAGTACCATAATTTAACTGTCCCACTACTGATAAAAATTTAGGTAATTTTCTAATTTATTTTATTACAACAGTGCATCAGTGAATGTTCTTGAATTTCTATAGTAGCTTAATAGTTTCCTATTTTAGTAAGATAAAGTCCAACTTTCACTTGTAAATACACTCTGAACTAGAAGACATTGTCTGTGCCCTCTTGGACGTTTGGGTTTATGAAAGGTAAACAGTCATATAAATACATTTTTAATTAAAATATTGAAAGACATTCTGAAGAAACAGAAAAAAAATGTGTAAGGCTGCAAAACTTACTATCAGTAGGTGCAGTGAGCTGAGATGGCCTCTTTTAAGGTGAGGTTTAGAGTAACAACAAGTCACTGGGTTAGTTGGGATTTGTGGAGGATACAACGAAGAGAGAAAAGACTCTCTTATCTGCAAAGGGGACTGAAAATCTGAGCAGGAGGTGTTGGATTAGAGAAACATTTATACCAGGAGCGTGCTGCACCTAATTAAGAAGATAGAAGCAGTTCTCAGCCATGCGAAGTCCTGTAATCGCAGTTTACTCTTGGTACAGTAAATACTCGTTATGTTTTATGCTTTCCTGTCCCGTTTTAATCACGGAAGTTGGCTACCTAGACAGCTGTTTTGTACGTGTTCTGCATCATTCCCATGTTTACACTTTCTTTTAATTCACCCACTTGCAAAGACCAGAAGCTGCACTTGCAATTACCAGGGAATTAAAGGAAACCACACACACACCACACACACACACACACACACACACAATACTGATGCTTTGGTCCACCTGCAGAAATTCTGATCTATTCAGTCTAAGGCAGATATGGCATTAGAAAAAATTCTTTGATGTGATAGTTCTTTTTATCTGTCAGCTTGACTGGGCCACAGTATGCCCAGATGTATGATTATTTCTGGTGTGTCTTGAGGGCATTTCCAGATTAAATTAGTGTAACGGTTAATTTGAGCTGCCAACTTGACTGGATTAAGGACCACATAGATAGCTGGTAAAGCACTATTTGGGGGTATGTTTCTAAGAATGTTTCTGGAGGAGATTTGGTGAACTGAGTGGGGAAGATCTGCCCTCAATATATGCCATCTAACTGACTGAAAGTCTAGATAGAAGAAAAAAGGCAGAGGAAAGGGGAATTCTCTCTCTTTCTTTTCTAAAAGTGGGACACCCTTCTCCTGCCTTTGGACATGTGAACTCCAGGATTTCCAACCTTCAGACTTTGAGAATTGTTAAAATAAAAAAAAAACTTCAGTCAAATTAAATTTAAAGGAGTTTAATGACAGCAGATCCAGAGAGACTCCAGGGATGCCTCGTGGTCAGTACAAATTTATAGATAAAAACAGGAAGTGATGTACAGAAATCAGCAGTGAGGTGCAGAAATAGCTGGACTGGTGACAGGTTGACATTTGCCTTATTTGAACACAATTTGAACACTTAGCACTCTATGAGTGGCTGAAGTATGGCCACCGGGATTGGCCAAGAACAGCTATTCTTACATGTGCATAATCCTAAATTTTGGGGTTGGTTGTTGTCATTGTGGAGACACAGTTTCACTCTGTCACCCAGGCTGGAGTACAGTAGCACTAGCTCGGCTCACTGCAACCTCCACCTCCCAGGTTCAAGTGATTCTCCTGCCTCAACCTCCCAAGTAGCTGTGATTACAGGTGCCTGTCCCCATGCCTGGCTTATTTTTTGTTTTATTAGTAGAGGTGGGGTTTTGCCATGTTGGCCAGGCTGTTTTCCAATTCCTGACATCACGTGATCTGCCTGCCTTGGCTTCCCAAAAGGCTGGGATTACAGTAAATTAGGTTTCCAGTCTTGTCTGCCTATTAAGCTAGGTCACAGTTCCTCCCTAAGGGCTCTCCTATAGAAGTACAGAGTCCTTCTCAGGCCATATTTAGTTTGCTTTAACAGACTTGTACCAGTGTCCTGGGCTCCACCCTGCAGCTCCTAGGCTCTCAGGGTTTTGACCTCAGATTGAGAGTCATGCCCTCGGGTTTCCCTGGCTTTCACTCTTGGACTGAGCCACACTAACAGCATTCTAGGTCTCCAGCTTGCAGACAGCCTGTTATAGGACCCTTCAGCTTCCATAATGATATGAATCAATTTCCCTAACAAATGCTCTCTCATCTATCTATCTATATCTAACTATCTTATTGGTTCTGTCTCTCTAGAGAACCCTGACTAATGCAATCACCATTTAAGTTGGTGGACTCAGTAAAGTAAATGGCCATTCCTAATGTGATTGGGTATCATCTAATCTGTTGAGAGGTTGAGTAGAACAAAAAGGTGAAAGAAATTTGAATTCACTCTCTGCCTGACAGATTGAGCCAGGACGTTGATCTTCTGCTTTCAGTGTTCCTGGTCCCCATCCTGCAGACTCAGTATGGAATCTATAGGGGGCTCTCAAGCCTTGGAACTACATTACCAGCTTTCCTGGGTATCCAGTTTGTAGACAGCAGATCATGAGACTTCTCAGTCTCCATAACTGCATAAGCCAATCTCTTATAATATGTCTCACTCTATCTATCTATATTATTGATATCTATACTATGGATTTTTTAAAATTCTGACTAATAGCTAGGTTTGAGAACTAGGGCTCTAAGACAGCATTCTTCAAACTCTAATGTGCCTATATGGATTATCAACAGATCTTGTAAAGTGGAGACTCTGATTTTGTAGGTTTGGGGAGAGCCTGAGATAATGCTTTCCTAGCATGCTCCTTGTAATACTGAAGATGCTGGAATGAGAATCACAATCTAAGTGGCAATTTGGTTTAAGGGACTCAAAATTGAGTTTATCGCCATATAATCAATAACCCCACTGATCTCAGGCAGAGAACAGGAGAGACAGAAAAAGATAGGATATAGAGTCCCATTATATTGACTTATTACTTATTAATAAATTGTAAATATTTGCTTATTAATCTCCATGATTTATAATTTATATTAAATAATCTAAATTATTTATAAGCTATAAACTTACCATTTTTGTCCAAGTCACTTTAACTGTTTCAACTTTTTTAACTCCCTAATCAAAGGTGAAATGTCATAATTTTGTACATGCAAAATGAAAAAAAAATATGCATTTCCAAGACCTCTCAGGAAGGAAAAGAGAGATAGAAACATAAATATATTTATAGTATATTGTTATTACTACTAACACTAATAAGAGTAATTCTTACTGTCATTAGACATATCAATTCTTGATCATCTACTGTGTACCAGACACTTTTCCCACTTATTGACTTTAACTTCATTATCCCCCATTTTGCAGAGGAATTATTTGGCCTGCATAGGTTAATTTAGTTACCAACTGCTTAGAATATTACAAATTTACTTTATCATGATCATCTTCTTTTGAGGTTCATGGTCACTCTGATTTAATTGGCTACCATATCTTTCTGATTTACAGCTGGCATTCCCATTTTTATAGTCTGGCCAACTATTGCTCTCCAAAAGGGGAAAGTTATCTTTCATGAAGACTTTCAGGATGAAAGAAGGGATAAAACATATTCAAGAAAATGATTCTCATAAGAAAAAACAAATCCCCTCTTCTTCCCTCCCATTTTCTGTATATGTGTTTTTGCACACACACATGCACGCATTAAGATTTAGCTCCAATTCTTTCTACTACTGTTAGTCTCACAGCTGTGGCCTTTAAACCAAATTCTCTTTCCAGCATTGTCCAGAAAAGTTACTTAACTCTTTTCTATCACTATGCATGAGTTAAACAAACAATTTGTTTCAAACAACAATTTGAAGAAAGACCTGACATACACATATACTTCCATCATTTATTCTACATTTACTAATATTTAATATTAGCTCAATTGTGGCTTCTTTCTAGTCAAACTATGTAGGTTTAAATGATTTTAATGAATTATTTTAATGTGTCTGTATTTTAAAATGTCATTATTTAAAGGAATAAACTAACGGTACTTATGTAGACGTCACGGCAAAAAGTCAAATGAAGACAATTCTGACTTTTGGAATTCTTTGTTTCCTTCTTGCCTGGTTTGCAGGTGTTCTGTGGCACTCAGATCCTTGTGATCTTGGCATATCCTCAGAGCAGAGAGAATTACTGTTTTGTAGAATTGAAAGCACAAAAATGTCATTAACATTCTTGTTTTACAGTGTTAGGGATAGTAGAGAATTTATTATTTTTGTTTTAGGTATAAAATTATATATTTAATTGGTTTTAAAACCTAAATGGAAAAAGAAACCTCTAATATCTTATAGTTACTAAGTGTTGTTTTTACACATCAACCTATTCTCCTACTAAAAGAATGAGATTTTTTCTTTGTTCAAAACCCAAGACATAAAAAATCCTATTATTAGCATGATTCTATGTCATTCTCTGTCTGCTTCCTATGCCTACTATTTACACCTCAGCTTGGTTTCACACAACTTTACAAGCAAGAGAAAAAAAATACCAAAACTATGAGAGAAGTGAGTATATGGGTATGAAGGTCATCATTTAAATTAATTAAAAAGAGAGAGAGAATTTCACTTTACTTGATGACAAAACATTCAGATATTAATTTTTTAAAAAATCACATTTCCATGTTTCATTGTGTTTTAAAGTGGCCAGATAGCCATAAATACTTCAAAAAATAACTTAATTTTCCACTTTTGATTAGGGCATTTAACAGCTTTTTAGACAAAAAGACTCATTTCTTGTGGGATTTTGTTTTTCAGAAATAAAAAATGTTCCTGAAAGTAGGGTATCTTTAGAAAACATACATTTCAAAAGAATTTTGCATACAATCTTTATAGAAACACACACACAAAGAAAGAGAGAGAGATCATATTCGCACATTATTCAAGAATTAAGCAAATATCATAGCCTAAACTAAAGTGCTGAAAGATTGAAATGCTGTCTAACCTGTAACAGCATTTAACTTTAGCTTCTAATCTAAAGAAGTGATAGGAATTCCATCTTCTTATATATTTTCAGCAGGTTTGAGTACGTCGAGAAAATACGATTTTCTTGATCAGGTAAGGAATTATAAATAGGGAACTAAGTTGAAATTATGCCAATTTTCTTTTAGTTAGGGTACAAATTTCTGTGATAATGTGAACAGGAATTCCTTTTTTAGGGTGTAATTATATAAAAGTTGTTAATGTTTCACTTTGGGAGGTTGGAAGACTGTGGCAAATGACAAATTACAAAAACAAATAAAAAATAAAATAAAGAAACAGAGTCTGTTTTCACCAAGCTTTTTACATGTCTCAATATCAGGAAAAGGGAAATAAACTATTATTTAGAGTTTTGTTCAATGCATTTGACCAGCTAGTCAACAAGTTGACCTCCCAAAGCAAAAGGCATGGTATAACCACAGAGTGAAAGCTCACAGGTCAAGAGGTACCCCAATTGTAGAATTATTGGATGAAGAAAGAAGGATTATTGGGCAGAGATCACGGTGAAAACGAACAAGAGAACACAAAGAGCAGAGCTTTTCCACCAGGAAATTAGGAATACTTGAAGGGTCCTTCAGGAAAGAAGACAGAATTGATCCATTTGACAGATATCTCAGTTAACTAGATATGGACTTTTAAGTAACAAATGCAGAATGTGGTGGGTGGGGGGAAGGAGGGGTCTTCCAGTAAAACAAATGAGAAAATGCAGGCTGAGCACAGTGGCTCCTGTCTATAATCTCAACACTTTAGGAGGCTGAGGCAGGTGGATCATCAGAGGTCAGGAGTTCAAGACCAGCCTGACCAACATGGCGAAACCCCTTCTCTACTAAAAATAAAAAAATTAGCCGGTGTGGTGGTGCGTGCCTGTAGTCCCAGCTGTGAGGGGGGCTGAGGCAAGAGGATCACTTGAACCTGGGAGGCAGAGGTTGCAGTGAGCCGAGATCGTGCCACTGCACTCCAACCTGGACAACAGAACAAGAGTCTGTTTCGAAAGAAAGAAAGAAAGAAAAAGAAAAGAAAAGAAAAGAAAGAAAAAGAAAGAAAGAGAGAGAGAGAGAAGGAAGGAAGGAAGGAAGGAAGGAAGGAAGGAAGGAAGGAAAGAAGGAAGGAAGGAAGGAAGGGCAAATTCCAAAAGAAAGAATATACTTTTGGCAAATTACAGTTCTTTTTGCTGCCAGTCCAAAAATATGAGCTAGAATAGGAATAATGGTTTATTTCTTCATTCTTTCTTGTCCTGGAGAATTTGAAAATGCTTGCAAGTTGTAATTTAGGTCTTGCTATTTTTTAAGATTCATCATCATAATCATCAGTATAAGTACATTGAGTCCCTGTGTGTTTTGCGATATCATCTGAATCATGACTTACCTATAATAAAATGCAATAACCAATCTGGTATTAATTGCATATTCAAGGTTAAGCTAATATTCTTGGTTTCCTATTATAATCTGCTCACTTCTTCATTTTAGCATTTCTTAGAGTAGTTTATAAGTGTATTGGTCTGGAAAAAGGGGTGTGGGCAAATTCAGCTAAGGGCCTGGCTTCAAAGCCAGTCCATTCGTGGTATAATGTGTCTAAACTTCCTTCATATTAGATCTGGAATTTGGTAAACAAAACATACTGAATGAAAGAAAGAGTAGAAGAGGGGATGAAGGTGGGGATTAAGGCATTATCTATAATTTGGCTGCCTGTATAACCAGGAGCAAAATGAGGGAGAAAAGTGCTGGCATATGGAGAGCAAAGTCTAGCAATAATTGATTGATATAAAACAGCTTTGCCAAATTTTCAGGCCTTTCAATATCTGTGTATTCAAAGGGAGACTGAATTTTAAAACTATAGCAATTTATTGTGTGTCACACATCTCACTTGATCACACACTATGTTAATGTTCTAAAATACGGACAATTAAAAAAAGACTTTTTTTAACTTTTCATTTACTTCAAATAATTTTCAAGAGCCAGTTTTTAACCAAAACCAGCTGTATCTTCAAGTCCCAATCACTATTACAGAGTAAATTCTAAGAGTGCTTTGATTGCTTTAATGTGGTTTAATTTCGAACATTCTAGTAAAATCTTATACAGTACACAAATGGAAAAGCCGAGTCAGTCTTAGAAAAGCCTTTAGAGCATTATTTTCATTATTTTTCTTTTGCATCGTTCCTTCATATTGAAGTTCCTGAATTCATTTAAGGCATTTTCCACCAAATAACTTTCTTCAAGGTCCTTGTGAACAGCAGACAGCCAATCAAATGTTTTATTCAGCAAATGCATGTTAAACACACTCCTTTAGACTTGAAGTACCTGATAATGGTAGGAGAGTAAAAAATATATATTCTTTTTCTACTTGGAAGGGAAATTGAAATGTAAGTAATTTTATGATCAATCCAAAGTATGCAATCAATGCATCCTCTATGCCACAAGTGTCAATTGGCCAAAAATTTTCTATTTTTTTTTTCTTTTTTTAATTTTAAATACATGGAAAAAGAAGGTGACATAATTTTGTGAAGTAATGTAAATTGAAAGTTAGATTTGGGTCTGGACATTGTTTCCACATTGTGAGAAATTTAATTAGCAGATTTTCATTTCCTTCCTCTATACAATGGGAATACGTCCAACATTTTGATGTAGTTCTGAGGATTAGAAAGGGTATAAGTGATAATAACATACTACTGTTGTTAAAGTAAATTAAAACAGAGACCAGGCTTGAAGAACTCCTGAGCAGACAAAACCAGTTAGATTTCATAAGTGATCTAAACATTGCTTGACTTGCAAACATAAGCAAAACTTTTCTTGTAAATGCCTTTATTAAAGAAAAACAGAACATAAACTCAACCAACCAGAAGTAGCCAACAACCATAATTATATAACCAGAGACGTTTCAATGGGATAGACCAATAAGGCAACTTTAGAACTGTAACCAATCAAATATTTTCTTTGTTTTACTTCTGTGTCCATCCTATAAAAGCCTGCTGCTTGCATTCCCTTGGTGGTGCTCCTGAACCACTTCTGGTTTGGAGTTGCCCCAATTCAAGAATTGCTTCTTACTCAAATAAACCCCTTAGTATTTTATTGTGTCTCAGTTTACTTTTTAGCACTGTTTATCATCCATCTGGCACACAGTGATGAATATTGTCTGGAATAAAAGTAAACATGTAAAAAGTAGAATTTCAGTAAAAGGAAGATGTGATTGTATTTTCAAAAATCCACTTAAACAGTGCTTTGGCCCTAAACAAGATTGTATCATATGACTTACTTATGACTGATGCTAGACTGTTCAAAATTGTATGCTAACTTCATTCAAGTTACCAATTATGTTTTCTGTGAAGTGAAGATCTTCAATTTCTTTTGACAATGCTCCTGCAATTACATTGGTTCATTCCTGTGATGGTTAATTTTATGTATCAACTTGGCTTGATGACAGTGCCAAGATTTTTAGTCAAACATTATTCTGGATGTTTCTGTTGAGGATGTTTTTTAGATGAGATTTTCATTTAAATTCCTGGATTTTGAGTTAAGCAGGTAAGCCTTCACAATGTGGGTCAGCCTCATCTAATCAGTTGAAGGCTGGCATAGAACAGGCTACCTCCCTAAGCAAAAGGCAATTCCACAGGAGCTGGCCTGTGGACTCTAACTCCAGCTTGCCAGCCTACCCCATCAGGTTTTGGAATTACTAAGCCTCCAAAATCACATGAGTCCATTTATTAAAATAAATCTTACATACTTACACACATGCGCACACACATATATCCTATTTGTTTTGTTCTCTGGAAAATCCTGACTAACATAAATTTTGATACTGAGGATGAAGGGCAGAATCGCATTCTTGATGCACTCTGAAGTAAAGATTCTGAATTTATTTTGACAATGTTCCTAGAATTACATAAATTCATTCCTTTTCCCCAACTACATCCAGTCCTCAATGACAATTAGCTGTAACAGATTCCTGGTTTCTAATTAGAGTTGTTTTCTTCATTTGCTCACATATACATTCAAAAACTTCTTACTAACCTCCATCATCTTACTCAAGTTAGATATAACTTTTTTCCCCTACTATAACAATAACCTAACTAGAATACCAATCTTAACTGATTCCCACAACAATCTCTGTTCCAACTCACTGTGTGTGTGTCTCTCTGTGTATCTCTCTGTGTGTGTGTGTGTGTGTGTGTGTGTGTGCGAGATCTATTCTATCTCATCTGGGGAATTATTGTGAGTTTCAATTTGCCTTTTATAATATATTTTGTTTTTCTGTCACGTAAAATTCCTTGTATGCACATTTTACCATGCCAGCTGGCTCATCAACCAACTTAGGCAAAGACAAGCCTTAGCTTAAAGGAGCTGTAACACTGACAATTGGGTTACCTTTTGAGACTTAATCAAATTCAGAAAATAATACGTGATTAGAAGGAATTATAAATTTAGTTGTTAAACTACTTTGCTGTTAACAGTATATCACTTGGAAATCAATCAGAATAAACATACTCTGGAGTCAAAAGCTTCGGGTGAATTTGAGACTCAGAAAAATAAATGATACAATCAACTTCCACGCTTGTAAAGTGCTAGAGTTGCACCAGATAGCCTCTAAGAAATTCCTTCAAATCTAAAATAAGGAGATATTCTCTGCATTTAGAACAAGGTGAAAATCAAACAAGACAGATACTGGCAATTAATTGATCTGCATTATTATAGTTTAAAAAAATCCCTAGAGAACTGGCTTACAATACTTATTATTATCCTAAAATAAAATATGACAAGAATAAAATGTTTCATTGCTCTGAAGCTTGTTGTAAACATATTTTATTCTACAGGGATTAAGATAACACTTGAGACTGCTATCTGTCTGTAGAAGACATGAACTAATGAGAATATATGCAGAGTGTCCAGCTTACAATATTTTTCTAATAAAAATGGAATTTTTTCTAATAAAAATGACCATTGTCTTTGAGGGAAAGCAAATATTGGGAATTTTACAATACAAAATAATGGGACCTGAAATGAGGTGAGTACAGTAGAACAATTTCAGAGCTGACTAGGCAGTAGAAGCAAATAAAAATAAAATGAATCAATAATTGAATATTCATAAGGACCTCCAATGTGCTCAGCATTTATGTCCATAGAATTCCTGGGCAAGTATAAAAATTGGCCTCTGCATTTCATGAGATTATATTCTAGAGAGAGATGATGATGATGATTATAATGATAGTGATGATAATAATGATAGATATAAGATCAGATTTGTGTTGAGTGCTTACTGCTCTGACAAACAGCTTTCATATAGCAAGTTATTACGACTCACAATGAGCCTACAAGTTAGGTACAATCACAAAAATGAAAAAAAATGTAATCAATCCACAAAAAAATAATTTATTTTAGGGTTATGCTAGACTCATGATTGATAAAAACAATATTTCACAGTAGATGTAACTAGAGCCTATACACTCAACCATAGTTGTACTGTATTGACTAACAAAATAATAAAATAATGTAAATAAATAAAATTTAAAATAAAATAAATAAATAAATAAATAATAGAAAAACTTTTTTCCATTAGGCAATATATTTGGTAATATATTTACTGCTGAAGACAGTTACAAAAGACGAATACTATTATGAACCATTGGTAGATCATTCAGTGAAGATTTCATGGGAAACATGAGGTATGAGCCAGCCTTATACTAATGACTAGGTTTTAGACCATATGATTTAGACTGATTTCTTCCATCAAATGGAAGAAGCCAGAGTATTCCAGAATGAGGGAGGGGTGGAGGGACTAGGAACAAGGTTATAGATAAATTGATATGATATGTATGGGGTAGAAAACCAGATGGCATGTTTCAAATAAGGTTGGGGACAGTTAATGTGAATTAAGCTAGATGAATATGTTGCAGCTACACAGTGGAGAGGTTTGAGAGTCAGAGAGAAGCCTACATGGCAGGCACATTCTTAGATCAATTTAAGGAAGGATACATATGTGTTCTTAGAAAATATTCTTAGCATGCTTCAAGCCATGCTAAGGTACACAAAAGAGTTGGCAGCAGAAGGACTCACAGTTAGAGAAAGCAGTTGTCAATTAATTATAGCAACTGAGGCGTAAGGTGATGAATGAAGTTCTTGACTAAGAAGTAGATAATAAAGATAATTTTAAATGAGTTTTCAGATGTTTTATGCTGTAGAATATTTTTACAAAAAAGATTTCAAAATGGATTTAACATTTACTTTATCCCCATGGAATTCAGTCATAGCTGGTAGCCGTAGACTAGTAGGAAAGAAAACTTTCAATAATTGGAACAGATTCCACTCTTTTCAAGACACCATAGTTTATACTAAAACATAATATTCTCTACTATACCAAATTTTCTTAACAAGTAAAGGCCCCCGGAGTATATTAGACATTTCTGGAATAAGCTGGGATACTAATAGCTTCATAGAATTCAGTGCTCATTTGATTGAACAGAAATTATAATTTTTCCATTGCCGTTGTATCAACTTGAAATAGTCCTAATGACTTTTATCACTAGAGAATAGTTTGGAAGAGGGTGACAATGAGTTATTATTATGAATTCAGCTTTAACTCGTATTTTATCTTATGATATGTGCAATATTTTAGTTTGATAATTGTTATGTGCTTTACCCCTGTTCATCTGCCTTAGTTGAAAAGATTCTAAATTAAAAGGCAGAAAAAAAATAAGTATTATAGCATGAGAACTTATGCTGAATTGTGAGAAAACAAACCACCCAAAACAAAATGGGGATAGCAGCAATGTTTAAATGTAAATTGGATATGAGGCAGATGTGTTAGCAGATGTGTTTTGTCTTTTTGAGTAGACTAAAAAATTCAAATTCAATTTGGTCTTTAAATGAAAAGCCAACAAAAGGTTACTATTTTTCTGTTATAATGGATATCTTTATCTTAAATGTAATTTGTCTTTTCAAAATGGCTTTATTTTATAACTAATCCATTATTGTTGTTTAAAGAGGCATGAGAACAATGCTTATGTTTAGTTAATACAAAAATATTTTGGTCACATTTTCTACAAATCTGAAAGAAGGAAAATAAAACTTTTAAGAGTATAAAAAAACAATTTGCCATTGTACTTTGGACATGGGTGAGAAGTGGACCATTGCTGCCACTGGAAATTCTGCTGCATTTGCCTAGTAAATTCTGCAAACTTTAATATGAGCATGAATAATATGGAACTGCACATGTTGTATTTCTGACACATTTCCAGGTGATATTGACAACGCTGGCTTTTGGGCCTCGCTTCCATTGACAAGGCTGTAAAATAGAGTTTCTCAATCTTGCCGCAATTGACATTTTGGATTAAATAACTCTTTGTTGTTGGGATTGTCCCGTGCTCCGTAGGATGTTTAGCAGCATCTCTGGCTTTCAATAACCAAAGTGTCTGTAAACACTGCCAAACATACCCTTGTTGGGAGTGAGCTGGAGGGGGGCACATAAAAGCCTTGCGAATGGAGAACAAGGGTTCTAAAACATTAATTCACCCTGTCTTGTAGACCAATGTATATCCCAAACAGTACGTAAAGCTCTTCCATGACGTAGCTAGATCTAAACAGATCAATTACAGGCACAGATCTTCCATGTAATGATCTCTTCCTTGAAATGGTCTAAGAACATGCTTATCATGTAAGCCGTAGGCAGGTTTTCCTTTCCTCTTCCATCTCAGATGTATCCTCTATCATTTGATAAAAGGTCCCTCTCACAACCATCCTGAATCTTACCCTGTTGCCTTACTCCATAGATAGAACTGTGGGACACCAAACTAAGTGATGATTTTAGAATTTAAAACCTTGGTCACAAGAAGCCTCCTATGACCAAGGCACATTGTTGGGACGCATGTGTTGATCTTTTTGACATTATTATAAGGACAATATATAGTGTTAGAAACGGTAAACTTTGGCTAACAGTGACATATTCTAAAATCACACATATAGTAATGTACTGTAAATGCTGTGGTAGAAGTACTAGCAATTTTTATTTAACTACCTCACCTCTTTCTCTCCATGGTATTGTCAAAGAAATAATTGCTTGCTCCTGAGGGACTGTCTCTTGAGACTGAATTAGACAGTTTTGTAAGAAATTGAGGGTGGCAGTGCCTTGTTCATCCAAAGAAAAAATTTATGGCAAGAGCCTATGCCTTCTATTTATGTATCCTAGAACTAGAACTCAGAGTGAAATGGGTGTCACAAGAATATGCATTAAAAGTATGTTTGAATCAAAAAATGAAGTCAAAATTTCCTGAAAAAGATATGCCAGAGTTGAATACCTGGTTAGAAAATGAAAACTTTTATGTGCAATTAGATTCCATGATTATGTTTCATAAACTGTATGAGCTAAAGCTATAGCTGTAATCCTTTGATGCAACCGTGTTTAAAATGCATGTTTGTAAAAAAATAAAAATAAAAATTGTAAGGTTACTGTAAGTCAGATGTGGTGACCTGCACCTGTAGTCCCAGCTACTTGGCAGACAGAGAAGGATTGCTTGATCCCAGGAGTTCCAGGTTTCAGTGAGCAGTGATCATGCCACTGCACTCTAGCACCTGGGTGACAAAGTGCCTCTCTTAAAAACAAAAACACGGCTGGGCGCGGTGGCTCATGCCTGTAATCCCAGTGCTTTGGGAGGCCGAGGCGGGCAGATCACAAGGTCAGAAGATCAGGACCATCTTGACTAATATGGTGAAACACCATCTCTACTAAAAATTCAAACAACTAGCCGGGCGTGGTGACATGCGCTCGTAGTCCCAGCTACTCAGGAGGTTGAGGCAGGAGAATCGCTTGAACCCAGGCGGCAAAGGTTGCAGTAAGCCGAGATCGCGCCACTGAACACCAGCCTGGGTGACAGAGTGAGACTGTCTCAAAAACAAAACAAAACAAAACAAAAACAAAACACAAACATGAAAAGAAAGGAAAGTTATTAAGTTAGTGAAGGGGTGACTACAATAAAAGTATTTGGAATTTTTCCTTTTTTTTTTTTTTGATGATGTAGGTTCAACATGGCAAGTCTAGATTAAAAAAAAGATATAATTATTGCTATTTGATAAATCTTGGCAAAACATTTTTAGAATATTTCTTAGACACTGAGAAAGTGAATGACACTAATGATTTAGGAAAAAGAAATTGCAGCATGGATTTTTTCCAATCATTTAAATTACAACAAAATTAAAGGAAAGCTTAATTGAGCTGTCAGCAGATAGACTTTTAGATATAATTCTCAATTATTTAAACTTATTGATGTTTGATATATATTTGAAAGGAGGTACAAATACACTTATTATGTGAAGATGGTTTCTTAAAGTTTGCAAGCATCAAAAATGTAATGGAAGCATCAAATGCAAGCATCAAAAATGTAATACATTTAATTGCAAAAATGTAATTCTAATAATAAAGCAATATTTATCCATACATAGTACATTGACTTTGAAACAAAAAGCCTGACCACTTTGTTAAAAACATATTTTCAGCAACATTTTAGTTTTTATGTCTGGGGTAGTGATGGAAAAGTGCTGCTTAGATCTCTTTTCATGGAGGAACTTGCTGTTGAGCTGCACGAGTTGCAGCTATTGGTCAGCCTGCAGTCGCCAGTGCCTTCAGGAACAGATGCTTTATGGTTGGCAAAAACCATGCTTATCCTAGGCAGACCTGAGCCTATGACTGAGCCTTTGCTGCTCAGTGCAGGCCTTCTCTCATGGGAATTCTTTGCTCTTTATTCCCATTGGGTTGGCAAGACTTTGTCAGGTACACACTGAGGTCAGAGGCTCTCCCACCCAATGCTGCTTCTTCCCCTTTTTATTTTTCACAGGTGTTAGCTATTTACCCCATCCCCACTTCACCCCCAATAAACCTCTTGTGATTTTATCCCAGTCATGGTGTCTCCTTCCAGAATGCTCTGATACACTGATTGACAGTTATGTAATATAGTATATATAACGATATATGATAATTACATAATTTATTGTTACATTTAACAATTGAATAGGAATAATTTTAAAGTTCTTTTATTCCAGGGGAGTGTCTATACTCTTGAGTTATAGTACAGTAAGATTTTTTTTAAAACATTTCTATTTGTGTACTTAGTTTTCTTATTGAGAAGTATAACAACATGAGAAACAAAATATTTTCAAGCCTAAGCATATCTCCGTAGGATAAACTTCTAGAGTTCCATTTCAAGGAGAAAGGAAAATGATGCTAACATTTCTGATAGAGAAAAGATTGTTTATACTCTACATTTTTAAGTGGTGAATGAAGGGTTTGGAATAGCTATATTATTTAGATTCCATTGAATGTATTTTTAAAGTGATGAAAAACTTTATACATGTGCATCTTATGTCAAAAATTTTCCTTTGCCACCTTTAAACTTCTAACGGAAAATTTTCAAGGTATGTTAAACTTTAAAAAGTTTAAGAGGAATCAACAGTGTTTCTTGAAATTCATTTGTAGGGGAAATCCCAGCAACATCATAAATGTTTTGCCTTGGATAATTACTGGCTTTCATATTTCCAGCTCCTGTTCTTGTTTTCATTAGCTGATAAATGTAATTCCGTCTTCACTGAGAAAAAATAAGCAAACAGAAAATTGTTCCCCGCTCCTTCCATTGCATTTGGGGCCCATGCATTGGTTTTCCCTCCTGTGATCATGCATGCTCTGTACTTGCTCTTATCTAAGCCCAACCCCATCACGCATGCACTAGATATCACTTTTTAATATCTTCAGAAATTTTGCTTCAGCCATTCTACTCTTTTTCTCTCTTTTAAAAACAAACCCCAAAACTTCTCTATCCAACAAGCCACTACAGCTATCATCTTATGTCTCTGCTCCTTTTAATATTCTAATGAACTTTCAACACTAGACTTCACCAAGGCTGCAATAGTCAATGTCTCTAATAAGCTGCTAATTCCAAAGGTTGGTTCTCAACCCTCAGTACTTGATTTATCAGTGCATTTAACACAATTGATAATTCCCCTCTTTTTGAAACACCCTCTTCTCTTCCCTTCAGCTTAATAAACTCTACTGGGCTGGTTGCTCCTTCTCTGTTGCATTTGTATTTGTCTTCTGATTTTCTGAACTTTGAAAGCTTGAGTGACCTGGGGATCACTCTGGATCCTCTCCTCTTGCTACCTACAAGTAATAGCTCAGACAGCTGTCCATTCAACTTCATGGATTAAAATAAACGGATGACTCTCAGTTTAAATCTCCAGCCTAGAATTCAGCTCTGACTACAGATTCATATGTTTAAATTCCTACCTTCCATCTCCACTTGACAGTCTGAGAAGCATTGCATACCTAAAGATCAGAAAAAAACCTTAGATTATCTCCTTGGCTAATATCCCACTTTAAATGTATCTGCTACTTAAGTTTTCCCTATTTTCAAAATATATCAAGAATTTCATGACTTCTGTAAACTGTGAAGTGAGTTCAAAAAAGTGTTATCTTTTGTTAGGATTTTACTGTAGTGGTTTCTGCCTTGGTTCTCTAACAGCCTATTACTAACACCGCATGTAAAGTTAGTTTAGTAGAAGAGAAGTCAAGTCATGGGTCTACTCTGCTCAAAATCCTTCTATGTCTCTCCATCTGGCTCAGATTAAAGGCCAGAGTCTCTCTAAGCATAAACTCTGCCCTCCCCGGTAAACTATTCATCTCTCTGACATCACCCCCCAATTCCATCTTTCTTGCTCTGTCAGCTCCAGCCACATTGGTCCTCTTGCTATTCTGTATTCATATCAGGCTTCCATTCAAGAGCTTTGCAATTGCTATTTCCTGTCTGGAATAGTCTCTCTTTAGATGTGTGGAAGACTCACATCCTCTCTTTATTCACATCATAAATGCCACTTTCACAAGGAGGAATTTTTTGGTTTCCATATTTCAAATTGCGGCCAACCATCACCACTCTCATGATACCCTTACCTTCCACCTTGCTCTATTTTTCTTCATGGCAGTCATCTTGACTGATATGTTATCTATTTTATTTATATAATTGTTTACACCTGCCCTTAGAATGGAATAGCCATGGGATCAGCTATATTTGTGTCCTTTTTCACAATATTGCGAGAGTATCTGTCCAGTGGAATGTGCCATTGAAATATCTTTTCAATGAATAAATAAATGGAAATCACATGAACAGAACCAGAAATGACAACTCATGCTTTATTTGCTTGTGAAAACTTCACTTACAAAAATTCCTTTAAATGAATCAGATTATGTCTTGGGTGACCAGAAATTAACTGTGAGGGAGTTTTGTTGATTTAAAGTGATGTCTTTATTTCATCAAGTAAATGCATAAAATAATTATGCCTATATATATGTGTGTGTGTGTGTGTGTGTGTGTGTGTATATGAATGTAGTTGGTTGGCCTTTTGAAGATAAAAAAATTTTTTAAAAATTCAATTAGATTCAAATGTGAACAATAGAATATTAAACTCATACCTGGCTTTCAGGCTTTTTTCTTTTTTCAGTTTTAATTTTTACGTGTGTATCTTGGTTGTATGTATTTATGGGGTATATGTGATATTTTGATACAGGCACACAATGCACAATAATCATATCAAGGGGAATTGAATTTCCATTACCTCAAGCATGCATCATTTATTTGTGTTACAAACATCCCAGATATACTCTTCTAGTTATTTTAAAATGCACAATAAATTATTATCGACTGTAGGCTATTTTGTTTATGCAACTAAATCTATTCTAAGATTGTGTAAGCAGGAGTTTCCTTACAGAATTATCTTAGTGTTTACTATATAAATGTTAATTTTCATTGTGTGTCTGGTGCTAGTTTAAGTAGTTTTAAGACACTGGAAGATGAAATCAGGGAGATAAAGTGTCATTGACCTCCTGCTCACTCAAAATGCAATCTAATTTCCTTTTCAACAGTCTCCGGCAGAAGAAGCGACAGCAGCAACATCTGTGAATTTCCAGTGTAATGAGTTGTATGCGATCATGAAAGGACAGCCTTTTCCTTTGAACTAATTTAGATACCTCTCACATAAAAATGCGGGATATTGAAACACTGGACAGCAAAAAAAGTTACTTAATAAGTTTCAAGAAGTATTGCAAGAATCCTTTACTATAACGGTGAGAGGCTTGAATTTCTCCCATTCTACCAACTAATCCATTCTTCATTAAAGTTTTAAGAGCCTGTTTGGCAATTGAAGTGCTATTGATTTTGAAACCATGGCACATGCAGAAATTGTTTCACTCGTGTTGTTTCCTGTATTTGATTTAAAAAGTTGGGACACAGAAAGTAAAGCACTTTAATTTAAGGAGTGGATATAGCTGAGTCAACATTTATCCAGGGTGCTTTGCTCTAAGCCCAGGATGACAGAAAGAAAACACAGAATTCTAGTCATTGAGCTCTCGAGTACATTCCAATGAACAGTGACTAACTTCTAACACCACAGGGTGAAACTTCAGGACTTTTAAAGCATAAAAAAAGAATCAGCTCCTTGAGTAAGGAATGCAATGTTTTGAAAGTGAATCCTGAGTCAATTTTCCCATCACCATATGAAAGACGTATATGTGCAAAGGGTGGAAAGGGATGAACACATTCCCTAACTAGGACGTGAAGAAGAATGCTCTTTGATTTCATTCTATTCTGGCTCTATCCTGAGCTAGTCTCTCTGGTTCTCTGAGTATAACTTTTCCAGAGACAGAAAGAAAACTATAAAGCAGATCCTTTAGAATCATTCTATATCCCGGAAGTGAACTGTGCTCAGCCAGTAGATTGTGCTTGAAAGGTGAGTGGAGAGGGAGCAGTTTCTCTAACAGCTGGGGAAAGGGGATCATCTCTGCAGCTGAAGGGGGAGAACTGCTCCATAAACCTCACCATTCCACATTCCCACCTAATGGGCAAACAATTAGGTAAGCTTTAGTTTGTTCACTTTAAACAGCACCTGGAAATCTTTCTCCCTTCAATAAAGTTCAGAATGTATTAAGAATTTGTCATTTTCCACAGACAGTTAAATTCTTCACTTCGAATCTAAACAGAGAAGGGAAACCACTGATATTTCTTATAAACAAAATAAACAATATTAATTAATCCATGTTATAGGAGAATTCAGAACTGACACTAAAAGTTAATTCTACTTGCTTTCTATTCCAAAGTTAAAGTTTAAATATCGGTTGAATAACACCAGTTATGTCAAGGAAACTTACAGGTAATCAAAATTTAAATTCATGCTGTAAAACTGCAGTCTTCAATGCTGTAGTTACTGGCCATCTGTGGCTACCTACATTGAATTTAGTTAAATAAAATAAAAATAAAAATTTTGTTTTTCACTTGAACTAGCCACATCTCAAGTACTCCATAGTCACAGGTTAGCTAAGTGGCTACCACACTGGATAGCACATGTACAAAATATTTCCATTGTCATCAAAAGTTCTTTTGAAAAGTGCTGCTCAAATACGCATACACACACGTACACATACCGTGAGTGTCTATAAAATTACCAGATAATACAATTATTTGCCAAATAACACAATCATACAATTGGGAATACTAAAAAAAAGAATGAGAAAGACAATTTGTGTCATATAAAAAGGCAATTTAAAGTATTCATGTAAGTCTTTAAGACCTCCAGTTAAGACAACTAAAAAATCTTTAAGCATTGTCTAGATGTTTAACAGGTTTATTCATCAGGTTTGTAATAGTTTTGTAAAGTGTTAAGTTTGTAATAGTTTTGTAAAGTGTTTGTAAATAGTACATCAACTTTGTAATAGTTTTGTAAAGTGTTAAGTTTATAAAAGAAAAAACCAGTTATTTCTACTGGATGAAACAAAAAAAGATAAGTTATATTTAAGGACTATTATTAAAATATGTCTCAGCATTTTTCTGTTTCAGAGTAAACAGACTTAATATTATGAACTAAATTCAGAAAACCAGATTCTTGTTACTTTTGTCATAAAATCCATAACTAAAGATGATATTTCAATCAATATTTTCATTAGGAAGGTACTGACCTATCACTGGCAACTTTTCAAAAGCAACATGCTAAGTCTTAAATTATTCATCCTAATTTAATATTTGCCCAACAATCACATATTTTCACATTTAGGTGGCTTGTCTTTGAATGTATAAGTCTGTGGAGGCCACTTTTAAAGTGTGTAAGTGACTGTAATTAGAATTAAATTAAAATATGCATTTTATCAGTTGAATAATATTATTTCCCATTACGTTATTGTAGAGGTTACTCTGGGATAATAGACTGAGTTTTAATAGGAGTCACAAATCTTTTCTTCCTTCTCTTTGTCAGTCTGGGTCTTATGAAGTAAATGAATGGAACACAAGTAGTAGAATTGAGTGTAAGAATGAAGAGACGCAACATTGAAGGTTAAATAAATAGGAACTCATTGTGAAGAAAGTTGGTGGAAACCATAGAAGTCGGCTTCATTGCTTTTAAGTGTGTTGGGATATCTTTATTTGTTTATCTCTTTCATGTTTGCTTTTACCGTATTTATTCAAGAAAAAGATATTTTAAAAAAGTGAAATGAATTAAATTTGGGGAAACTGTTAGAAACAAGGGAATAGCCAGACCGGATCATGATGGAAAAGGAGAAATATGCAGGAAATCAAGAAAACAACAAAAAAATCAATTTGTAAATGAAAGAGACTTTCAACTGAAGAATGGCATTACTCATCATAAAACATAAAATGATTTGTTCTGTAAGATAGGTAATTGTCATAATTTTTGTAACCCATATTTCCCCAGCTCTTACCAACCTATAGGTAC
This sequence comes from Macaca fascicularis, assembly GCF_037993035.2. Lineage (NCBI taxonomy): Eukaryota > Metazoa > Chordata > Mammalia > Primates > Cercopithecidae > Macaca > Macaca fascicularis. The sequence continues at coordinate 152,773,438 of NC_088381.1, forward strand.
AAATAGGCCATGTTTGTACTAAGGTCTGACAGGATAGTTCTTAGCCCTGACAGGGCTCAATTCCAACCTTGAAATCTCCAGCATTTATTTCTGCAAGTCACTGAAAATGTTATATCTTAAAAGCCCTAGTTAGGCAACTATTGACTGACTGCACTGACACTGTCATCTATAAAAATAATGTTAGTGGCAGAGCTAGAATGTTCAGGATGCCATTACCAAGTAAGTTTCAGTCTGGTCCATTGTAGGGATGAGTGTTTATAAAGAAGTATTTTCTCCTAAACTATCTCAAATACCGTAGTATCTACAAGGCTATACATTTATTCAGAAATTAGTTGTATTCCTGAATACATACTAAACAGTTATCTCTCCTCAGGAGACATAAAACCAGCCTTTCAGGTCAGTGGAAAAGTGATCTCATGCCCTTCTCTTGTATCACTTTCTTCTCCCTTCAAAGACACGAGTCATCCTTCTTATCAGATAAATAAATAAATATATCAGGTAAATAAATAAATAGGATAGATAAATAAATAAACAAACCCCTTATGCATATCATATAATACCATCCAAACGGAGGCCTGGGAGAGAGAGGATTAAGAGTTATTAGCTTATCAAAAATATGGACACTAAAGCCTGGTCTTATCCAAGCTAATCATCTGGTGCATTATCATTGACCTCGTTCCATTTAGCAGAGGGGCAATGATGCACTTTCCAGTCTAGATTAAAAAATTCTGCGTATAGGAATCTGTCTCTCTACATGTTGACACACCTTTGATGCTGGCCTCTGCCTTTTTATGTTATATATTTGGTGAGAACTAGTATTATTTCTTTTCTATTTGCAGTGTCAAAGCTTTGACTTTGAGATTGACTAAACAGGAGTTATTCTAATAATGAGTGCAAAAATAAAACCTATTTTCCAATTAAATATTTAGAAGCTCTGATATGGTTTGACTGTGTCCCTACTCAAATCTTATCTTGAATTCCCATGGGTTGTGGGAGGGACCTGGTGGGAGGTAATTGAATCATGGGAGCAGTTCTTTCCCATGCTTTTCTTGTGAAAGTAAGTCTCACAAGATCTGATGGTTATTATAAGGGGGAGTTTTCCTGCTTAAGCTCTCTTTGTCTGCCGCCATCCACTTAAGATGGAAGTTGCTGCTCCTTGCCTTCTGCCAGGATTGTGAAGCTTCCCCAGCCACGTGGAACTGCGAGTTCTCCATTAAACCTCTTTTCTTTGTAGATTGCCCGGTCTTGGGTATGTCTTTATCAGCAGCATGAAAACAAACTAATACAGTAAATTGGTACCAGTAGAGTGGGATGCTGCTGAAAAGATACCCAAAAATGTGGAAGTGACTTTGGAACTGGGTAACAGGCAGGGGTTGGAACAGTTAGAAGGACTCAGATGAAGTTGGGAAAATGTGAGAAAGTTTGAAACTTCCTAGAGACTTGTTGAATGGCTTTGACCAAAATCCTGATAGCGATATGGACGATAAGTTCCAGGCTAAGGTGGTCTCAGATGGAGATGAGGAACTTGTTGGGAACTGGAGCAAAGGTGGCTCTTGTTATGTTTTAGCAAAAAGACTAATAACATTTTGCCCCTGCCCTAAAGGTCTGTGGAACTTTGAATTTGAGAGAGGTGATTTAGAGTGTCTGGTGGAAGAAATTTCTAAGCAGCAAAGCATTCAAGAAATGACTTGGATGCTGTTAAAGGCATTCAGTTTTATAAGGAAACAGAGCATGAAAGTGTAGGAAATTTGCAGCCTGACAATATGATAGAAAAGAAAAACCCATTTTCTGAGGAGAAATTGAAGCCAGCTGCAGAAATTTGCATAAGCAACAAGGAGCCAAATGTTAATTCCCAAGACAATGGGGAAATATTTCCAGGGCATGTCAGAGGTCTTCATGGCAGCTCCTCCCATCACAGGCCTGGAGGCCTAGGAGAAAATAGTTTCATGAGCTAGGCCCAGGGTCCTTGTGCTGTGTGCAGTATAGGGACTTGGTGCCCTGTGCCCAGCCATAACTGAAAGGGGCCAAGGTACAGCCTGGACTATTGATTCAGAGGGTGGAAGCCCCAAGCCCTGGCAGCTTCCATTTGATGTTGAGCCTGTGTGTGCACAGAAGTCAAGAATTGAAGTTTGGTGACCTCCGTTTAGATTTCAGAAGATGCATGGAAACGTCTGGATGCCCAGGCAAAAATTTGCTGCAGGGGTGGGGCCTTCATGGAGAACCTCTGCTAGGGCAGTGCAGGAGGGAAATGTGGAGTCACAGCCCCCACATAGAGTCCTTACTGGGCCACCATCTAGTGGAGCTGTGAGAAGAGGCCCACCATCCTCTAGACCCCAGAATGCTAGATCCACTGACAGCTGGCACCATGCACCTGGAAAAGCAGCAGATACTCAAGGCCAGTCTGTGAAAGCAGTCAGGAGGGAGACTATACCCTGCAAAGCCACAGGAGCAGAGCTGCCCAAGACCATGGGAACCCACCTCCTGCATCAGCATAACATGGATATGAGGCATGGAGTCAAAGGAGATCATTTTGGATCTTTAAGATTTGACAGCCCCACTGGATTTCAGACTTGCATTGGGCCTGTATCCCTTTTGTTTTGGCCAATGTCTCCCTTTTGAAATGGGTGTATTTACCTAATACCTGCACTCCTGTTGTATCTAGGAAGTAACTAGCTTGCTTTTGATTTTACAGGCTCATAGGTGGAAGGGTCTTGTCTTGTCTTAGATGAGACTTTGGACTGTGGACTTTTGAGTTAATGCTGAAATGAGTTAAGACTTTGGGGAACTGTTAGGAAGGCATGATTGGTTTTGAAATGTGAGGACATGAGATTTGGGAGGGGCCAGGGATGAAATGATATTTGGGTGTGTCCCCACCCAAATTTCATCTTGAATTCCCACGTGTTGTAGGAGAGACTCAGGGGGAGGTAATTGAATGATGAGGGCAGGTCTTTCCTGTCCTTTTCTTGTGATAGTGAGTAAGTCTCATGAGATCTGATCGTCATTATAAGGGGGAGTTTTCCTATACAAGGTTTCTTTGCCTGCTGCCATCCACATGAGATTTAACTTGCTACTGCTTACCTTCTGCCATGATTGTGAGGCTTCCCCAGCCATGTGGAACTGTGAGTTCTACATTAAACCTCTTTCCTTTGTAAATTGCCCAGTCTCAGGTATGTCTTTATGAGCAGTATGAAAACTGACTAATACAAGTTCCATATCCACCCTGAGTAAAGGCAGTTGGCTTATACTTGGAATTAATGTATGCTAACATTTTTTTTTTCCCTGGGGAAGACCTGGGAAGATGAATGTCATATGACAGAGCAAGAGTTTGAAAATATTTATTTACTAAAATAGAGTTTTCACCTAGTTCCTCGGTAGAAAAATGAAACAATGATAAAGAAGTTAAAGAAAAGTGACAACTAAAAAATGCTGACCCTATGAAGCAAATGTCAGGAAATAAAGCATCAACTGTTTCCTTTCTTTATCTATCATCCTGCTTAAACTTGACATAGCTTCTAGCCAAGTAACTCATGACTCAGAGCGCACTCCCTCTTTTTAGGTATCACTTCCTGAAACGTCAGATGACCTCTTAGGCAATTTTGTTGAAAAAGTGTTTCTACAACTACTTTATTCCTCTTATTTGAGCTTAGACTGCCAACTATGCTTTCTAAACCGATTTCACATGCTGTTGGTTTTATTGAAAACATAGGCAAAGACCAATAACTAACTTTGTTTATACAATACATACATACTCAAACCCAAATAACTCCATATGGAAATGGGATATATAAATAGGTAAAAGGGAAAGAAGTAACTGATCCTATTACAATAGGTCATAAAGGAACACAAAATCAAGCACCACAGGGTCTGGAAGTTAGTTGCTTGACAGAGAGAAAGCATGAGATGTCCTTAGAAGGAATTTAAAACCATGAACTTAGGACACTGGTGGGGTCTAAGGAGGAAGACTGCCTATGAATAAGAACTGTGAAGTGATCTGTATGCTCCAAATTTATTATGCTTTCCTATAACTTAGCAATCAGTTGCTATTCAAGACTGGAATCCACCTGAGTATTGGGGGAAGAATTAAGATAGCTGCTTTGTGTGCATGCAGGAATTTTCATTTTGACAATGAGTTAAGAGTGTTGCCTTGATTTTCAATGTGAAGTAGAGTTCAAATTACCAAATGCTGAATTGAGAGATGAGAGTAACAATTGTTTTTCTTTTCTGTATTGATCACTAAATAGCCTTACATTATTTTATGTGTTAACCAGGAAAAGTAATATATATATAATTTCAGTTATATTTTATAATTTTTTAACTTATATCCTCTATGTAAGTTTTCTGACTTTGGTTCTTGAGATCTTGGTACACAATACAAACTCACAAGTATAGTGTTCATTCGTGACTCCTAGAGAATGCTTTGATCCTGGTCATTGAAAACAGGCTTTCTTCTGAATATATATGATATTGAGTACTGCACTGGCCTATGTCAAGGATACATTTTCATTGTTTATTTCAGAAACAAAAACAGTTTGGTGGTTGGGGGACTGATATCTGTACAGCACATTGTTATTATACATCAGAATTTTACAGGACATATATTTGTTCAAGATCTGAAAGGATAGCTAATATATTTTTTCCTATTCTAGTATACAATAAAAAGACTTGAAGTCATTTTCCTGGAGTAGAGGTATTACATAAATGTTAGATCATGTTAATAATTTTCTAGTCCATATGACTGCCACATGCTTGGGCATATAGATTTTTTAAAAACTAGACAACTGATTAGCCTAAAAATTGATTGAAGTGAATTTTATTATATATGGACACTCAATTCTCTAGCAAATTTGTTTTATATTGACCAAGGTAAGAACTGCATTAATAAATAAAGATGTGTAGACATTGGGAACATACAGAAAAGGAGAAAAAATGTGTACACTTTGACCTACTTTTCCAAGGTCACCATTGTTACCTGCATGATCTATTTTCTAGAGACTTGAGTTAAGTATTCTCTCACTGAGACTGCCCTGGTTCAAACAACTATCACCTTAAGCTTGAGACATCAATACAGCTATTATTTTTTCTCCCTTCCTCTGGGATTTTGCCACTCTAAACTAGCCTACATGTACAATACAGAAGAGTATCCTTAAAATGCTACTACTCAGTCAGCGTTGGTCTGAATAATGAAGAATGACAGGTTTAGGCAAGGAAGCTACAAAAAAGAAAGGGTGGAGGTGTCTTTGATGGTATTTTGTTGTCAACAAGGATCACAGGAGGATGTTTACAGTATAGCAACCTCTGATTTGAACAGATGGTTTCCTGAGATTTGGTACAAAATGAATTTGGTTATTAGCCAAAGCATCGGACTAAATAGACCAAGGTGTGAGTTATGTCTGGACCAGTTGGCTTCATTTAGCAATAGCAAATGCCTACATGTCATGCTCATAAACTTTACCCTGACATCTAGAGAAACATCTTTCAAACATCTGCTGCTATTCCAAAGGAGGCCAGAGAGGAAAAAAAATGAATATTGATCAGAGATGCAAATCTCACTTCACTGTTGGAAAGTCACTTTGAGGATATATGCCACCATCCATCAATGGGCAACATCAAATCTGGATCTAACATTTCATACATTGGCTCTGAAAGGGAAGGAAACAAGCAAACTTATTAATTACTATGAATAGTAAATGATTAAAAATTCCTACATAAATAGATGGAGTTAGCAACAAAAGAATGTGTCCCTGCATCTTCACTGCGGAATTCATCTCACCTCTCTACTTTAAACTCCCCAGTGCCTCTTCTTTTTCTACAAGGTAAATACCAAGAATAATACATAATGCACCTTACAGCCTATTGATCTATCTCTCAAGCTTCATCTTCTACTATTCACATTTAATTCTAAACTGATTGTAGTTCTTTGCATACATGGCACTATAACCTATTTTTATGCCTTTGCTCATGTTTTCTTTTATTCAGCTCCTTTTTCAAAAATCAGTTCAGTTGTCACTACCTCCCAGAAGTCACCTGATCCTCCTCATACAGTGGATTCTGATGGTGTCCTACCTAGACCCCCTTCACTGCCAGTGTACCATTACCCATCATGTGCTGGGAATGTTGGCCAATAACAGCTCAGTTACACTCTTGTGTAGAGATATTCTTCAGCCAAATGGGAGCCAGTTTTCCCTACAGCAGATTACAGCAAACTACAACCAGCTTGTAGATCAAATCCCGTCTACTACTAGTTTTTATGAATAAAGTTTCATGGAAACACAGCCATGCCCATTTGTTTACACGTTGTCTTTCACACTGCGATAGCAGAGCAGTTGCAACAGACACGGAATGAACTGAAAAGCCAAAAGCATTTACTAATTAGACTTTTACTGAAAGACTGTGCAGATCCCTAGAGGGAACAAAATGTGAGTCTGATACTGTGGCGTTATTTGTACTCCAGCATCAATAATTTTCTCATACTATCATGATAAAGCTGACCTCCTGCCAAGACCACACATTATTGTTTCACTTTTTCCTGTGTCCTGTTCTGTTTCCCTCATTCCCCTTTCCTGAGGGCATTCCTTTGATGAATCATTTAAACAAGATTCACCAATTCAGACTCTACTCCTAGAAAACCTGACCTAAGAGGTTTGATATTCGGGATGGTCCTAGGTAGCAGACATTATAGATGGGATTGTGGAGTTGATTTCTTACTTGATGGATGGGGATTATGACCCCATCCCTGATAACACATGGAGTTTTGATAGTCTAATGGTCCCTAATATGCTAAAGCTGTGTAATTGATAGGATTTTTCACATGTGATGGGCTGAGATGGGGACAGATGAAAGGAGAAGCACTAGCTAATACACTTGGGTATGATGAGAGGTGCTTTCACCTCTATTTCTATTTCTATTTAGATATAGAAAGCATAATGATTATGGGATTGGGTGGCTAGAGCTTAACACCATTGATTCCATGAAAAAACATTAGCTGGCTTGGATATAATGATCAATAAGGAAAAGCACAGTGTGAGAGTTGGAGAGACTCCTTAGAAGCACTTGTAAAGGATCGAGAGACACAGATGAAAATCAGACCGCTAAAGGATGGGTACAGCTGAACATGAGAAGTACTAAATCGTGAGCTTAGGGAAGCCTCACATGGCAAAGTTATGATACTGATAGAGAAGGAAAGGACCCTAAGACTAGAGATGGAGATACTAGAAAAGGGAAATTTTTCACATTCAAGAACCTTGCCTCTCCAGATTCCTCCAAATATCCTAGATTGCAGAAGTGGCTCACCCACCCTTACCGGAAGAAAGAATCCTCCCCTTTTGTTGGTGATTATGCAAAGGCCTCAAAGCATCCAACACATTACAGGACAATGCTCGTACTACTAAGAATTTGTCACCATCTCACATCCTGGGCAATATTCCCATAATCAGAGTGACAGCACAACAAACTCAACTGGGGAGTAGCTGGACCTGTTATATGAAGGTAATTATTTGCCAAAGGAACTGTAGGACTGGCCAGCATGTATGCAAAGGAACCCTGAGGGTAACCTTACGAGTGGATCCTAAGGGTGCTGGTTCAAAAGAAGTAGAGAGAGCAGGGGGATTTCATTGATATAGGGACACTCAATTCCCTGGCAAGGATTTTGTGTGATGTCTAATATGTTGTTTGGATAACTCAAATGGCTTAGCTGGTTCGTCAGTGACCTGGCTGGAGTAAGATTGGAGATCTGGGAGACAGGCATGTGAAAGAATCTATGGGAGTGGGCACAAAGAATGAGCTTCATTGTACTAAACACTAATGACCACTAGAGAACAACCACCCCAGAAGTGGTACCAAAGTAAGTGGATAGAATGACTCAGTGAGAAAATGTGAGCCATTTCCTGTCCTCACTGAACTAATGTTTTCACAATGAACTTTTGATAAATGGCCATGGCAATAGACATTGAGACTTAATTATGGGTTCAACAATATAGGGAACAATATAGGGAACATTTCACCAAGCCTCAGATTCTAGAAAGTCAAAAAATTCAGAATGTCATTCCATCTTCTAGTTTATACTCAGATCTCCATCTTCCACAAAAATGGCCAAATTTAATAAAGATGTTTCAATTGTGTTTGTTTAAAGATACAAGGAATGCACAGTCTAACCCTCTCTAAATATATCTCTGACACAGTCCTTGATGCATTTGTGAAAAATGATTCACAGCTTAACCTTCAACATTTTACTAATTCCTGCAACCTTACCCTGAGGTCGCACCATAAAATTAAATCTTAGCTTACGTGTTCTTTTAAGCTTTATTTCTTTGATAATATGGCATTTCATAAGGTTAATAAGAATTTCCCTGTAATGAATTACATTTGTGTTGAAAGCATCTGCAATATTTCTGTCAATAGACAATAAATTTAAGAAGATGGTGCTAGCCTTGAATATTTACACAAAATAAAACATAAGAAGGGAGTGGAGAGATTCTGTTTTTATTAATCATCATTGTCCTGTACAAATGTCAACTCTCCTCCCATATCTATCCCATGTGGACTTTATCACAGTCCACTGCCTTTCATCAAATGATCCTACACATTCGTCCTTATGCCCTGAAATGAGTCAGCCAAGGTCAAGTCCAAATTGTAATGGGGGCACAGGGACAGAAGGAAGCCTGCTCTGTATCTACCCCCCTTCATCTGAAGGTTGAAAGGATATTTTCTTCAAAGCAGTAATCGCGAAGACTCTAAAGATCTGGGTATAATATGTTTTCCTCATTATTTAATTATAAAATAAATAGAAGAAATCCGCAGTCTTCTGATATAATTTAAGGCAATGCTGCTTTGTGAGATACAGAACAAAAATAAGGAACTCACATACCTACTTTTAAAATATAAATGAAGCATTTTAAGGATTATATATTCTAAAGCAAGATACAATGGGAAATATCAGAAGAAAACTTCGCTATGCTAAAAACCGAGTTCTGAATCATCAAGTGAGGACTATTTTTTTTTTTTAACTTTTTATCTCTTTTTGAGAATCATTCATTTGGGACTTTGTAAAATGTGTAAATGTAATAAAATATTTTGAATAATATTTCTCTGTCATTACTAACTCTGATTATTCAGTAGAATTCACCCATTTCCAAATATGCATGAAGTGAGGATTTTGAAATTAGAATTTATTTTAAATCCAGACTTAACAAATTAATACTTTCTAATTAAACTCCCTCTCAGCCTTAGTTTCCTCACTGTAAAATGGAGTATTCTACCTCAAAAACTAGTAACTATGAAATTGGATGACATACATGAAAGTGCCTGATATGAAAATGGTAGGATATCACTTGATCTTTATTTTTACTTCTGTTATTCTTCTCTTCCTTACCTTAAGAGAAAAAAACTAAAATAATTCTCAAATTATCAGTGAATTAATGTGTGTGAGTTTTGCAACATTTGTGTAGTTTTCTGAAAATCCAATTTGGATTATTTTTGTTTCTACAATGTAGTCACTCTGACTTAGATATATGAAATATATTTTATGTGATACTGAAGTTCAGTTTCTGAAATGAACTCTCTCTTCCTCAGTCTGTCCGTATGTCTGTCTCTCTCTCTCTCTCTATATATATATATATATGTATGTATGTGTGTGTGCACGTGTGTGTGTGTATAACAATAGCGTGCACACACACACACACACACATATATGGCAATAGTTTCTGAGGATTTGACTTTTTGAGGTAGCTATAACAGAACAATAGAAATTATCTTGGTCTTCCACCAAGACCTGGGTTTGATTAATAATCTACATAAATTACTTAGCTTCAAATTCCTTATCTCGGAAATGCATACAATACAGTTAGCATTGAGTCAAAATAAGTTAATTATAAGAAGTGTTAGGAAAAGATATAGAGTAGTAAGCATCATTGAAATAAAATCTAGCTACCTAAGTATAAATTAATTTCCCCAGATATTTTAATCCAAAGGAGTTATTAAACGGTATACTTTTGAAACCTCTTAATATTTTACTATTATTTCTTACTTGCTTCTTTCAGTCTCCTGAGAAGACCTGACTGAGCAGGAATGTGAAGAAAAAAAAAAATTGTCATTACTCTTTACCTTTGACTTCAAGAATCAGTAAGATAGATTTAAAAATAAATTTATTAAAAAACAATACAGGATACAGCTGCTCTAATTCTGATTTTTTGGCTAGACACACAGCTCAATAAACAATAAAACATATAAAAAAATAGAGAGAACTACTATCCTAGTATCATTCTAGAAAATATTGAATTAAATTAACTCAAATTAAAGTTTTCACTTATGTGTACCCATCTAACCAATAATTTTCTTTTCTTTTCTTTTTTTTTTTTTTTTTTTTTGAGACAAGGTCTCACTTTGTCACCCAGGCTAGAGTGCAGTGGCACAATCACAGCTCACTGCGGGCTCAACCTCCCAGGCTTAGTAGTGATCCTCCCACTTCAGCCTCCTGAATAGTTGAAACTACAAGCGTGTAACTGGCTGATATTTTGTGTTTTTTGTTGAGAGAGGGTTTTGCCATATTGCCCCAACTGGTCTCAAATTTCTGGGCTTAAGCAATCCTCCTACCTCAGCCTCCCAAAGTGCTGGGAGTGTGGGGGAGCTACCGCCCCCAGCATATCCAACAATTTTGAGAAAGTGTCTGGATTACAGTTTGAGTTGTTTTATTTCATTTTTACCTAAGAAAATTCTAACTGATGGAACATCAACTATTTTATATTATTAGTAATCTGAAATAGATGCTCACTATCCAGATGTATTATGCAACTGTTATTAAGCTCCGTCAGTCTCTCCTTCTTGGTATATGGACCCAGGAACCAAAAGGTGCACTTCTGTAGGATTCAGGGAAACTTCTTTTCTTCTTCCCAGAGGGAGTTTGTGAGGCCAAAATTTTTTGAAGCATAACCATATGACTTTTATTTTCATTTTAAAGTGCACACCAGACCTGATTTCAGATTATCTTGGGTTGTACTCATTTTATACGCTAGAATCAAAACAGAAAATAACTAAAGTATATACTTTCTTATAAGACATTAGCAAGTCAAAATGATGGATAACAGGTAAGATCAGTGGTTAGAAAATGTATTTACAAACTCTTCTCATATTTTTTATTTTTAAATTGAAGGTTGAGATAAATTGAACTCAGATCCAACTACACTGCTGAATGTGATAGAAAACGTAGCTACATTATCAGACAATACACTAAATGTCCCAAATAATCCCTAATGTAAATACTGAGCACAATGTAATGTTATACTTCAAAATTCATCCTTGGACTTTTCCTTCCTGTTCAGGAAGTGGTAAGGAAAAGAACGGTGATGCTGCTCTCAAGTGTCATCATTCTCACCTTCTCACGCTGGCAGAAGAAAGCCCAGAATGGTCTATACCTTGCTCAGCCTCTTGGGATCATCCCGTCTCTCAAATTCTTTCTACTTTAGTAGTTCTCAAATTTGACTGAATGCTGATGTAGCCAGGGGATATTTTAAAGACGTGGATACAGGTTTTACAACAGAGATTAAATTGTGTGGAGTGCTGATTTTTAAATAGTAATTCTGCCAAGTAATGTCAGCAAGAATGGTAGAGAAAAGAAGAAGCCTAGACATTGGACTTACTGGATAAATACTTTAAATAAGCTATTTTAAAAATATATTAAAAGAACTAAAGTAAACCATGTGTAAAGGGAAAGTATGAGAATGATATCTCACCAAATGGTAATTAATACAGTAATAGAAATAATAAAAGAAATAATAATAGAATACAATACAATACAATAATACAATAATAAAAAGAACCAAATTGAAATTCTGGAACTAAAAAGTAAAATATAATAACTAAAATTAAAAATTTCCTGAATGGGTTTAGTAGCATATTTAAGGTGGCAGAAAACTCAACCTAACTTGAAGTTAGATCAATTGAGATTACCCAGTCTGAAGAAGACAATGAAAAGAGAACAAAGACTGAATAGAGCCTACAAGACCTGTGGGATATCATCAAGTATGCTGCCATATGCATGATGAGAGTCTCAAAAGGAGAGGAGAAAGAGAAACAGGAATGAAAAATATTCTAAAAAATAATGGACAAAAATGTCCTAGTTCTTATTAAACACACTAATTTGCACATACAAGGGGCCCAATGAACTTCAAATAGGATAAACAGAGGTCCACAGTGAACAACAAATCATAATCAGACTGATTAAAGCCAAAAAAAGAATCTGGAAGGTATCAAAAGAGAAGTGATAAATCATGTACAAGGGATACTCATGAAGATTGACAACTAATTTTGCATCAGAAATCATTGAGGTCACAGGCAGTGAGATGAAATACTCAAAGTACTGAAAGAAAAAAAAAAAAACTGTGATTCAAGAATTCTATGTCTGACAAAATTGTTCTTCAAAAAAGAAAGAGAGGTTAAGATCATCCACGATAAGTAAAAATTAAGATAATGCATCACAAGCAGGCTTGCCTTAAAAGAAATACTAAAAGGAGTCCTTCAAGCTGAAGGACACTAGTCACTAATTCAAATCCACCTGAAGAAATAAAGAGCACTGCGAAGGCCTGGCCTCCAAAATTTCCACTGGGAGTCTCAACTTATTATTTCTCCTTGCATGCTTACTGGTTGGATAAAGATAATTCAGTGGAGGAGGTTTTGATTCATGGGAAATGGCAGAGCCACAAAATTGAAATAACCTAGATCCCAGGGTTATTATGTGGAATGGTGCTCATGGAACTCCTGTACCAAATAGTTAATAAATGAAAGATATGCCTTTCTTGGTTTAAAAAGAAGGAAAGGTATCAAAATGGATCAAAGACTTAAATGTAAAGGCTAAAACTATAAAACTAGTAGAAGAAAACATAAGAAAAAATATTTATGACATTGGATTTGGTACTAACTTTTTGTTTGTTCGTTTGAGATGGAGTCTCACTCTGTTGCCCAGGCTGGAGTGAAAAGGTGTGATCTCAGCTCACTGGCTCACTGCAACCTCTGTCTCCCAGGTTCAAACAGTTCTCCTGCCTCAGCCTCCCAAGTAGCTGGGATTATAGTCACCGCCATCATGCCCAGTTAGTTTTTGTATTTTTAATAGAGTTGGGATTTCACCATGTTGGCCAGGCTGGCTGTGAACTCCTGACCTCATGTGATCCACCTACCTTGGGTTCCCAAAATGCTGAGATTACAGATGTGAGCTCCCATGCCCAGCCTGGTCATAACTTTTTACATATGACACCAAACCCACAGGCAATAAAGGTAAAAATAGATAAATTGGACTACATCAAAATGAAAACTTCTGTGCATCAAAGGCGCAATTAACAGAGCAAAAAGGAAACCTATGAAATGAGGGAAAATATTTGCAAATCATATGAGGGATTAATATTCAGAATGTATAGAGAGCTCCTCTAACTCAACAATAAAAACAAAACTAAGACTAAGCAGAAACAACAAAATTTTGATTAAAAAATGGACAAAGAGCTTGAATAGACAGATTTAATGAACATACACAAGTGTCCATCAAGGACACAAAAATAAGCTCAATGTCACTAATCGTTAAAAATTATAAATCTAAGTCACAATGAGATACCAGCTCGCACCCATTAGGATGGCTACTGTCAAATAAATAAAATAACAAATCTTGGCAAGAAAGCGAAGATGTTGAAATTTTTGTGCACTGTTGATGGGAATATAAAATGGTGTAGCCACTATGAAAAATAGCATTGTGTTCCCTCAGAAAACTAAAAATAGAATTATCATGGGATTTTCCAATTTCAAGTTTGGGTGTATACTTATAAGAACTGAAATTTTTGTGCACTGTTGATGGGAATATAAAATGGTGTAGCCACTATGAGAAATAGCATTGTGTTTCCTCAGAAAACTAAAAATAGAATTATCATGGGATTTTCCAATTTCAATTTTGGGTATATACTTATAAGAACTGAATGAAGGTCTGGAATAGATCTGAAACATGGATCTGTATACTCATGTTCACAGCACCATAATTACTAATAGTCAAAAGGTGTAGGCAACCCAACTGTCCGTTGACGGATGCATCAGTAAAAATGTGGATGCAATGGAATATTATTCAGCTTTATAAAGGAAAGAAATTCTGATACATGCTACATGGATGAAACTTAAGGGGGATTATGCCAAGTGAAGTAAGCCAGTCACAAAAAGACAAATACTATATGATTCCACTTATATGAGTTTCCTAGAATAGATAAACAGACAGAAAGAAAATATAGACTGGGGGTTTGCAGGCGCTAGAAACAAGAAAAACAAGGAGTCATTTTTGAAACTTTTATTATAAGTTCAGTGGTACATGTGCAGGTTTATTATATAGGTAAACTTGTGTCATGTAGGTTTGTTGTACATATTATTTTGTCACCCAGGTATTAAGCCTAGTACCCATTAGTTATTTTTCCTGATCCTCTCCCTCCTCCAACCCTCCACCCTCAGGCCCCAGTGTGTGGTGTTCCCCTCTATGTGTCCATGTTTTCTCATCGATTAGCTTCCACATATAAGTGAGAATATGTGGTATTCAGTTTTCTGTTCCTGTGTTAGTTTGCTAAGGATAATGGCCTCCAGCTCCATCTGTGTTCCTGCAAGGGACATGATCTCATTCTTTTTAGTGGCTGCATAGTATTCCATTTCAATGCCTATTTATCATTTCCTTTCACTCATTGTTTCAGGAAATTTGATCAATAAGGCCTTTGTATTTTTGTATTTCACTTTCTGTTACCATTAACAATTTTTGTTTGTTTGTTTGTTTTTGTCATCCTACTCTAGCACCTAATGTTTCTGGAGTTCTCCCTAATAGATTTGGCACACCTCTTACTTAGTATTCCACACTTCCCTTATCCAGTCTATCTCTGATGGGCAATTAGGTCCATTCCATGTCTTTCTTATTGTGAATAGCGTTGCAATGAACATACATGTTCATGTGTCTTTATAAAAGAACAATTTATGTTCCTCTGGGTACATACCCAGTAATGGAATTGCTGAGTCAAATGATATTTCTGTCTTTAGGTATTTGAGGAAACGTCACACTATCTTCCACAACGATTGAACTCATTTATACTCCAACCCAAAGTATACAAGTGTAAATTCCTTTTTTCTCCACGACCTCACCAGCATATGTTTTTGTTTTTTTTCTTTTTTGTTTTTTTTGACTTTTTAATAATTGCCATTCTGATTGGTATGAGATGTTATCCCATTGTGGTTTTGATTTCCATTTCTCTAATGATCAGCTATGTTGAGAGTTTTTTATTTGATTGTTGGCTACATGTATGTCTTCTTTGGAAAAGTGCCTATTCATATCCTTCGCCCACTATTTAATAGGGTTGTTTGTTCTTGTAAATTTGTTGAAGTTCCTTATACATGCTGGATATTAGACCTTTGTTATAAACATTGTTTGCAAAATTTTTCTCCCCTTCTCTAGGTTGTCTGTTCATTCTGTTGATAGTTTCCTTTGCTGTGCAGAAGCTCATGAGTTTAATTAAATCCCTATTGTCAATTTTTGCTTTCGTTGCAATTGCTTTTTATGCCTTCGTCATGAAGTGTTTTCCCTTCCTTATGTTCCTATGAATGCTATTGCCTAGGTCGATTTCCAGGGTTTTTATAGTTTTGGGTTTTACATGTAAATCTTTAGTTCCTCTTGAGTCAAATTTGTATTAATATATGGTGTAAAGAAGGGGTCCAATTTTAATCTTCTGTATAAGGCTATCCCAGCACCATTTATTGAATAGGGAATCATTTCCCTATTGCTTGTTTTTGTCAGATTTGTCAAAGATTAGATAGTTTTTGGTGTGCAGACTTATTTCTGGCTTCTCTATTCTGTTCCTTTGGCCTGTGTGTGCGGTTTTGTACCAGTACCATGCTTTTAGGTTACTGTAGCCCTGAAGTATAGTTTGAAGTTATTTAGCCTGATACTTCCAGTTTTGTTCTTTTTGCTTAGAATTGCCTTGGCAAATTCAGGCCCTTTTTTGGTACTACATGAATTTGAAAATAGTTTTTTTTCTAGTATATGAAGAATTTCAATGGTAGCTTAATAGGAATAGCATTGAATCTATAAATTGTTTTGGGCAGTAGGGCAATTTTTATGATACTGATTCTTCCTCTCCATGAGCATAGAATTTTTTTTTAAATTTTTGTGTGTCATTTCTGATATCTTTGAGCAGTGTTTCACAGTTCTCCTTGTAGAAATATTTTACCTCCTTGGTTAGTTGTATTCCTAGGTATTTTCTTTCTGTGGCAATCGTGAATAGGATTGCATTCCTGATTTGGCTCTTAGATTTATTGTTGTTGGTGTATAGGAATGTTAGTGATTTTTGCACATTGATTTTATAGCCTGAGACTTTCGTTATTTAAAATGGGTGTAGAATTTCAGTTTTGCAGATAAAATTTGCTTTAGCTTTCCTCAATGCCTACTTATCACTTCCTTTTCACTCATTGATGCAGGGAATTTGATCAATAAGTCCTTTGTGTTTTTGTATTTCGCTTTCTGTTACCATTAGCAATTCTTTTTTGTTTTGTTTTGTTTTGTTTTGTTTTTGTCATCCTACCCTAGCACCTAATATTTCTGGAGCTCTCCCTAATAGATTTGGCACACCTCTTACTTAGCCTCTCTCCTGTGAATCATAGTTTTACTCTGGACCACATATTAGAATTATGATTAGAGCTTTAAAGCATCTGAGTCCTTCACTCAATCATTTGAATGAGAAATGTTAGGGATAGGGCTATGCCATTTTCATGTTTAAAGTCTTATCACGTGACTTACATGCAGCGTGTGGATTGAGAACAACTGTTCTGCCTTTTCTTATTTTTCTCTCCATTTAATTTTACCTTCCTTTGTTCCAGTCCCTAGAGATCTCATTAAGAAAAAGGGAAATTAGTATTTTATTAGACCATTCTCAAGAGTTAATAATTGATATTATTAAAATAAAAGAATAAAACATAACCCATTAACATAAAAGCATTTTATCTTTCTGAAAAACAAAAACCTAGACAGAAACAGCTGTCTTAGGTAAAATATAACTGCAATTATGGTAATTGCTTGCATCGGAAAAATGCTACATTCATTTGGCTTCTGATAAAGTGGAGGGCATTTTTTATTTTATTTATTTATTTATTTATTTTTTTACTTTTCCACACAAACATGGTAGAAATGGTTACTTATCCCATCTATAATTGGGCCCACCCTAAGATATATGTTTCAAGTGTGTCAGATTTGTATTACTGTCCTTTAAGTAAAGAAAAGAGTTACTGTACATATGCAACAGCCTTTTCTGAACAACAAAATCAGATTCCTTGGTCAAATAAATATAGTAAAGCCTAACTCCTATAATATCCTCCTGGAAATTACCATTCTTTAGCTTGTAAAAAGATCCACAATCTCAACTAAACACAAACTTTTTGGTGTATTACTTAGCATTCTCCCAATGTGTTTCACCAGTATAATCTGTTACTAAAGTACATCTGGATACAAGTGCTCAGCAGACTACAATTTGGGAAACATTATTATATTATACAGTATTGTTTGCTGAATAGTTTCTCCTCTAAATTCATATGCTGAGGTCCTAACCACGCCCCACCAATACCTCAGAATGTAAGCATATTTGGAGATAGGATCTTTAGAGGGGTAATTAATGTTAAATGAGATCATTAGGGTAGGACCTTATCCAGTCCCTGTAAATGGTATCCTTAAAGGAAATCAGAAAAGACCATGTAAAAACAAAGGGAAAAGACAGTCATCTACAAGCCAAGAAGAGAGGCCTAAAAATTAAACCAGTCCTGCCAACACCTTGATTTCAGACTTCTAGCTCCTAGGACTGTGAGAAAATATTTTGTGTTAAATCATCAAGTCTAGGATGTATTTTGGCAGCTCCAGCAAAGTAACATATGCAGTAAAGTCCTATATTACACATTTTTAGGCACTTGCTACTTTTAACAAAAATATGAATATCTATAATTAGAATGCAGTTAGTGATGCTTTAAAGTCAACAATTAAGGTATTAATACCACTGTATATTACCAGTGCACTGCAGCCTACAAAATATAACATTCATTTATTAACCTCAATAACAAGGTGGCAGCTAGTAGTGTTGTCCATTTCATAAATGAGAGAAAAGTCTCCTAGAAGTTGCAAAATGTATACAAAGCTATATATCCACAGAGTACTGTTGATAGGGCCAGAATTTGAGTTCTCTTATTCTACGTCCAAGGCTAAAACACAGAATAAAACCATTATTTTAGAATTGTCTCACCAGAAACCATCAATAAAACCTTTCCAAATGGCAAATTAACATCTTACTCGATGTTGGACTAAAGCAGCAGCACAGTAAGAATAATTAACAGACTTCCATCTGTGGGAATGTTTTTCTGGAGGCAAAGCATCTCTAAAAGTGTTTTAATTTCTAATTTATAGCTTAGATAAGAAACACTGCAACTTCAGATTGCTTGCTCAATATACAACAGAATTCTGTATAATAGATTGATAAGTATTTCATGGGAAACTAGAAAGTAAGGTGCACAGTAAATGTATAAAGCATAAAATGAGGAATATGACAAAACTGAGTCTATATAACACGATGCCCTAAAAGAAAACAGAGAATAAATCAATAGGTATATAAAGAATCACAGAAATTTCATGAGTCTGGAAAAAATATATTATTCTATACTATTAAATGTGGGCTACCACTTTATTTTGCCTAAAATACTGGGTACTTGAACTTATTTAGTTCAGCATGTAATACTTGACAATATTTAACAAATTAGGTTATAGTTTAGTTAAACAAAGCAAAATCCAGTAGTTTGATTCTAATAAAAAGAAGATATGTGTACAAAGTGGTGTTCATTATAGCATCAATTTGCCATCATGATTAATGCAATCTGTTACTCTGACATATCCTATAGAAACAGCCTCAGAGGTGACCAGTGATGCTGACATCCACATCTGCACTGGGTGGATCAATGAAGGCATCAAACAATTTATTAATATCTTGGTACCAAAATAATTAAATGGCTGATACAGTTTTTAGTCATGGTAAGTTACACAAGCCGACTAACCAATATATCACATGTAAATAAAAGAAATGATGTCCCCTTCTTCCCTATTTCTGTTAGTTTTAAGAGAATGACTTAATAGGACTGTCTTCATTTAATTTCCCCTATTTATAAGGATTAAAATTTATATGGTTTTGAAAAAATGCAGAAGGAAACAAACAAACAAAAAAAAGCTATGAAGATTATAAATGGTTCTAAATATGCCACCTATCTTCAGAGAAAAGCTTTTCCTTTAGGTGAATTTAAGTCATAACGTTTACTTTCACCATAACAAATCATCATCATTACCTACTCACTCATCTGCATTCAAATCATGACAGGATGAGGTGTCAGTGACTACATAAATATAAATATTGTACACATAATCAAAATTGCACCATAATGACTAACATCATGCTTAAAGAGAAAAGCAAGACTTCCAGAAAAGGATCCATGAAGAGCTTTGTTTCTGTCAGTTTTAACTAAAAAGCCAAGGTTATTTCTGAAGAGATCAGCCTTAATCATGCTGAAGTATTTGTAATCAGCATTAGACTATTTTTCGGGGCCCACAATTGAATATTGAAAAACGCTAGCCCCAAAGCACATTTGCTGTTTTATCATTACAGAACCCAGCAGCTTTTATTTTAATTCAGTGAAATATTGCCTAGTATTGATAGTTTTCCACCAACTAATCTAAAAACTGGGCTTATAAGAATAGTATTTCCTTCACTCCTGATTGTGTCAACTTACATGGCAAACATAAAGAAGCACTACATAATTTTAAAAATATCTTGAATATTAAAGCATTGTATTTTAACTGCTAAAATGTTATAATCAACAGGTTCATTACAATTTTATTCACGACAAATGTGGAACAATCTTAACGTTGAGAGAAGGGCAATAAATAAATACAGAGTGTTTACATGCCATATGATAATATTTCATCATCATAATGTGTATGAACTCACTTTAGTAATAAGCTCACAATAAAGTGTGAAAAGAAAAATAGAAGAAACTTTATAAAAATATGGGTTCAATTGTATAAGGAAAAATGCACTTGGACATACATCCAAAATATTTTTAGTGGTGTCTCTTTATAAAGGTTAAAGATGATTTTGTTTTCTTTTGAGATATTTTTACATTTTTCAAATTTTGCTCAAGGGTTATGATTACTTACATAATCAGAAAATGCATCTTTTTATTGATAGCTGTCTTATGTAATCTTGGGCATGGTCTATTTAAATTCACTGAAGCACCACCAAAATTCAGTAACCATACATTCTTTCGTGCTCTGACAAAATTCCAATTCCTTAGAAAACACTTTGAGCTTCATCCCACTTTGCATTATTTTCATTCCATATGCCATGAGCAAAGATGGGATGTAGGAAGACTTGTCAGAGCCTGATCAACATCAATGGCTTTATTCTATTCCCTTTTAGGATCTGTTTTCTTGGACCTGTACTAACTACATGACTTTTCTTGATGAGCATCTAACAAGAGGAAGATGATGACCATGCAGCAGGAGAAGCAGCCAGTTATAGTAAGAGCTTGATGTACTGCAAGATGAGGCCAAAAGCCTGTGAGGTGGAGCTAAGAGATGGAAGCTTAAGCCTTGTCCTGGTACTTACCCAGCCACATGCTCAAGGGTACATCATTAACCTCTCTCAGCCTGATTTCTTTGTGCAATATTAGGAAAAGGTCATCCATATGACATGTACTGTTTTGGTCCTATCAGGACACACCTGACAGCGGGCAACTTATTTCTCATGCAGGAACAAACAGCTCCCACAATCACAAGGCTATCATTTTGTAGCAGGCAAATAGGAGGCTGATTTCTCGCCTTTTACCTGCAACTTATCATGCTGAGAATAGCTATTTAATATTAATGAAATCTGACTTTCTGACTTTCCACTGCTTAATTTCATCTTTAAAAATAAACAAAATTATTCAAATCTTTTAACAAATTTCATCAACCTTCATGTTTGATGACTAACTCTGTCCCAAATATATGACTGCATGTAAATGATTCTAAAACTATTCATTTGATGAGGCCAAACAATATTTGATGCAGATGTAAAGAAACAAAGACAAAAATGCAGAAGAATTCCAAATGAGACTGGAAAAAGTATCTATGAAGTAATGTAACTTCTCTAGTATCAAGAAAATGCACTGATGAAGCAGTAATCTACTAAATATGTTACTTAAAAGAAACAACACATTAATTGTCTGGCATCTCATAGACATAATTTGATTGGCAGAAATGTTAATGTCAAATAAATGTTTCAAATGTCCTGACTCTGCCCCTCAACTTGCTACATATTTCATATAAGACAATTTCTAAATGATGCGTTAGACTAATTAATTTAATCATACCTCATAAGAGAGTGAGAACGAGAGGAAGATAGAGAGAGATTTAATGGCTGTTGGGAGGTAGATTACAAGGAAGTATTTAATAAAAGACTTGGCAGCGAGCTGAAATTGTACCATTGCACTTCAGCCTGGGCGACAGAGTGAGACTTTGTCTCAAAAAAAAAAAAAAAAAAAAAAACTTGAAACTTGAAATTATTTGTTTGATCCACCCATTAGAAGACTGCAAGTGACTACAGCAGGAGGTCACCATATTGGTAATATTTTCCCCATTACTACTAATTTTTTTTTTTTTTTTGAGACAGTCTCACTCTGTTGCCCAGGCTGGACTGCAGACGTATGATCTTCGCTCACTGCAACCTCTGCCTCCCGGGTTCAAGCAATTCTCCTGCCTCAGCCTCCCTAGTGGCTGAGATTACAGGTGCCCACCACTACACCTGGTTATTATTATTATTTTCTTTTTTGAGACAGAGTCTCGCTCTGTCACCCAGGCTGGAGTGCAGTGGCACAATCTCAGCTCAGGCTGTAGCCTCTGGGTCCAAATGATTCTCCTGCCTCAACCTCCCAAGTAGCTGGGACTACAGGCTCACGCTGCCATGCCCAGCTAACTTTTGTATTTTTAGTAGAGACGGGATTTCCCCAAGTTGGCCAGGATGGTCTTGATCTCTTGACCTCGTGATCCGCCTGCCTCAGCCTCCCAAAGTGATTGGTTACAGGCATGAGCCACCGCACCTGCCATATTTTTGTATTTTTAGTAGAGATGGGGTTTCACCATGTTGGTCAGGCTCATCTCAAACTCCTGACCTCAAGTGATCTGCCTGCCTCAACCTCCCAAAGTACTGAGATTACAGGCGTGAGCAACCATGTCCAGCCTAATTTTTGATCTTTTATTACTGTCATAAAGATGGTATCAAAACTCCTACTGGAAAATTGTTACATCACTTTCCAACTACAGCATCTTGTTCAGTATATGGGAGAGTGGTACAGCCCCTAATATATTCTGTTAACTATATTCTTATCCTGGTTCATCTCATACTGTTTAGAACATAAATAATATCCTATGTTCATCATTCTTAAATTTGGTCATAACTTTTCTCTGATGGGACTCAAATGTCCAATGGTTTTTTAGATGTCTCCATTTGCATGTCCAAAAGGATTCTCAAATTTAACTTACTTCTTACCCTACAAAACAATCATGTTCCCATACCCACCTTCCAAGCTGTTCCCATCTCAGTTATTGGCAATAACTTTCACAAGCTGTTCAGGTCAAAATCTTGCAAACACTTTTAACTTTCTCTTTTCCTTTACTTCACACCTTCTTCCTCCAGGTTATGACCTAGTTCAATTACTTTTTTCCTCCCAACTTTGTTGTCTATTCAGGTCATTTACACATTTTTAAATGTTTTTGTTTGTTTTCTTGTGGTTAAGTTGTTTGAGTTTCTTACATATTTGGGTATTACTACACGTGTGATTTGCAAATATTTTCCACCATTACATAGGTTGTCTCTTCACTCTATTGATTGGTTTTCTGTTTTGTTTTTCTTTTTTTTGTTGTTGGTTTGTTTTTGTTTTTGCTTTTTTCCTGAGACAGAGTCTCACTCTGTCATCCAGCTCACAGTGCAGTGGCATGATCACGGCTCTCTGCAGCCTCAACCTCCCAGACTCAGGTGATCCTCCCACCTCAGCCTCACAAGCAGCTGGGACTACAGGCACACACCACCATGCCCAGCTAATTTTTGCATTTTTTGTAGACATGGGGTTTAACCACGTTGCCCAGGCAGGCCTTGGGTTCAAGCGATCCGCTAGCCTTGGCCTCCCAAACTGCTAGGATTACAGGTGTGAACCACCACATCGAGCCATAGCTGTGTTGTTTTTTTTTTTTTTTTTGGTTTTGGTTTTGTTTTGCTATGCAGAAGCTTTTTAGTTTGAAGCAATCCCATTTGTTGTTTTTATATTTTATTGCCAGTGCTTTTGTGATCATATTCAAAAAATTATTCACCAGACCAATATCACAAAGCTTTTCTCCCATGTTTTCTTTTGTATTTTAATTTTAAACATCAGATTATATGTATAAATATTTGATCCATTTTGAGTTGATTTTTGCATGTGGTGTGAAATAAGGGTATGAGTTAATTCTTCTGCATATGGATATTCAGTTTTTCCAATGTCATTTATTGAAGACTGTCCTTTTCCCATCATGTGTTCTTGGCACTTTAAATGTGTGCATTTATTTCTAACCTGTCTATATTTTTATTAGTCTATGTTTTTATGCCAGTGTCATGCTGTCTTTATTATTATAGCTGTGTAATACAGTTTTAGTTCACGTAGTGTGATGCCTCCAGTTTTGTTCTTTTGCTTAAGATTGCTGACTATTCAGGGTCTTTTGTGTCTCCATAAAAGTTTTGTGAATTTTTTAAATTTCTGTGGAAAATGTTGGAATTTTGATAGAGAATGCATTAAATCTGTAACTTACTTTGAATACTACAGAGATGTAATAATATTAATCCTTCCAATTCATGAACATGGAATATCTTTCCAATATTGGTGTCTTTTTCAATTTTGTTTATTAGTACTTTGTGGTTTTCAGTGTACAGAACTTTCACTCAGTTAAATTTATGAATTACCTTTATGCCTAAGCTGGGCAAAGACATACCAAAAAAAAAAAAAAAAGAAAACTACAGGCTATCATCCCTCATGAATATTGATACAAAAAGCCTCTACAAAATATTAACAATTCTATATTCAACAGCACATTAAAATGATCATACACCATGATCAATGAGATTTATCCTGGGATGCAAGGATAGTTCAACATACGGAAATCCATAAATGTGACACACTACATTAACAGAATGAAGGTTAGAAATCATATCATCATCTCAACAAATGCAGAAAAAGCACTTGAAAAGTGACATCATCCTTTCATGATAAAAACTCTCAACAAATTAGGTGTAGAAGAATCTCAACAGAATAAAAGGGGTTGTAGATGACAAGACCACATGCCCAAAGGAAAAAACTGAAAGCTTTTCTCTAAGGTAAGAAATAAGACAAGAATGCTTGCTCTAGATAATTCTACTCAGTCTAGTACTGGAAGTCCTATCCGGAGCAATTAGGCAAAACAAATGAATAAAAGGCATCTACACTGAAAAGGAAGAAATTAAATTGTTCCTGACATGTAATGTGGATGACATGATCATACATATATATGTGTGTGTGTATCCCTAAAGACTTCACATTCAAAAATGTAGAACTAGCATACAAATTCAATAAGGTTGCAGGATACAAAATCACCATACAAAAATTAGACATTTTTTATTATACAGATATGTTAATCACATTCCATATGTCTCCAATCATGTTCAGTAGTGTTTCTTTACACTAACAACAAATAATCAGAAAAATAAATCAAGAAAGCAATTTCATTTACAATATCATCAACAAAATAAAATATTTAGGCATAATTTTAAACAAGGAAGAGATTGTTATGTTTATTTTATAATGGAAAATTTATCTCAAATTTTAAATTGAAAAAATCTAGACCCTTTCTCCCCATGTCCATTACTATAAGTGCAAGTAATTTGCAGGAAATATTATTAACTATAAGGTTTAAAAGAATAGGAAAATCAAATCAAAATAGTAATTTTAAGGGAATATGGCAAAAAAAAAGTCAGAAAAATAATTTTAGGACCATGGAATTTGTCAGCTCCCTTTGAAAACAAAAGGCCTCCATGATCAAAAAATATTTGAAATATTGAATTTAACAGTTTAAATAAGTTCATTTGTGTTGAGTTTCTCAGAACCTTTAATATGGAGATATTAAGAATTTCACAGAAGGTGATTTAGTATGAAGAATATTCAAAATGTACTTGGGGATAAAACCCTTTTATTTGAGAAGAATCGTACATCAGATTTGGGAAATAGCACCTTGAATGATAGTTTTAAGCTTACACTTGTGTACACTTCCAGTTTTGTTGTTTTTGGCATTGTGGTTGCTTCTGCTATTGTAGCTGTTTTGTTGTTGGGTATCTTCTCAAACTCTGAATATTTGAATATCCTAGGGCTATGTTCTTGGGCTATGTTCTTCAGATTTTTTCTTCTAATCTCTCAAGTAATTATTTCACTTCCATGGTTTTAAACTCTATCAATAAACAGAGAACTCTCCTATGTCTACCTCTAATCACTACCTCTCATTTCTTACTGGATATCTCCACTTGGATAATCAAAAAAGATCTCCAAGTTAAATTTTATTTGCCCTCATTTGAACCAACTCTTTGTCTTGGCTTTCCATATTAGCAAATAGCAACTTCCTTTATCCAGTAATGTAGGTCAAATAAACACTTGGGGTTATTCTTGACTTCCCTCCTCTTTTCTCATGCCATATGTCCTATTCATCAATTACCTTGGTAGCACAATATATATTCATTTCTGCCTAAGCCACTAATTTATGCCATTTTACCACTGCAAGCCATATCTGTCCTCAGCTCAGCACTCTGTAATGGCTCTCTAGCTCACTTACAGTAAAAGCCATAGTATTTACTGTGACCTAAATGTTCATAGACTATTTTGTCACAGCTATTTATCTTAACTCCAGTCCCTATCTCTTCCTTTTTTTTCTTATTATCCTTTAACAGAGATGATCTTTTTGATACTAATTATATCAACCATTGCTCCTGCCCTCGGGCCTTTCACTTAGTTTCTTCTTGGTTAAATGCTCAGTTCAAGAACTTCTCCACAGTTAATTGATGAGGTTATCAGGTCTAGTTGTTTGGTCAAATACTAGTTAAATCCTTATATAAAGGCATTTTGATGTGGTTAATATTTACAGTCAATTGAATTTAAGTAAAGAAAATTATCTTTAATAATGTTGGTGAATCTCATCTAATTAGTTAAAGGTCTTAAGTGGAAAACCTGAGGTTTTCTAGAGAAATAATTTTGTCTCAAAACAAAATAGCAGTTACTTTATGAAGTCACCATGTACATTATGTAATTTGAACAAGTATTTCTAGGATACGAAGTGTGTATGTCCATAAGCAAAGTGTAAAATTAATTAGCAATATCATCTGCTGTATTATGCCATTTAACCCCACAATCTAACTTTTAGTGTGTATTTAAGAAATACTCCAAATTTCTACATTTGTGAACTTTAGCAATGACAAATGTCTTACAAGACAAGTAATTGTATTGTATTTAAAATATTTTAAAAATTAAGACTCAAAATGGTAAGAGTGTACCAGTTTGTTCTTGCATTACTGTAAAGAATTACCTAAGATTAGGTAATTGACAAAGAAAAGAGATTTAATTGGCTCACAGTTCTGCAGGCTGTACAGGAAGCATGATGCTGGCATCTGATCAGCTTCTGGGGAGGCCACAGGAAACATTCAATCACGGTGGAAGGCAAAGAGGAAGCAGGCGCATCTTACGTGCCCTGAGCAGGAGGAAGAGATGGGGGTTGGGGGGAAATGCCACATACTTTTAAACGACCAGATATTGTGAGAACTTTATCATAAGAACAGCACCAAAGGGATGGTGCTTTATCATTCATGAAGGATCCACCCCTATAATCCAATCATCTCCCTCCAGGCCCCGCTTCTAACACTGGGGATCACTTTTGAACATGAGACTTGGGTGGTGACATGGACGCAAACCATATCATCAGCATAAAATATAGTTTGTTGTAGTGTTGAGTAGAGTATATTACATTTAATAAAAAGTCAGATTAAAACACACACTTTGTTATTAGAGTGAATGTAAATAATCAGAAAGAACAAGAATTCTTGATTTTTATTAGACTTCCAGTGTAACTGCATGGATTCTGGCTTGGTTCATCTGTTACAAATGAACAATAATATTATGGGTTAGGGAGGTTGTGAAGTTTCATGACATAATTTACATGACAGTTCTTATCACAATTCATAACAGATGTAGCATTTGAAAATTACTTACTTTAATTCATAATTCATTTTCAATTTTAAAAGCCAACACCAAAGATGCAAGTTTTAAATTGACACAAAGCTATGAGAAAGGATATATATACCTATTGATATATAAATACATGCTTGTAGAAGTGCAAAATCTGAAGCATATTTCCTAGTTGATTCCATTGATGTCATTAAGAATATAATTAGGCCGGGCGCGGTGGCTCAAGCCTGTAATCCCAGCACTCTGGGAGGCCGAGGCGGGCGGATCACGAGGTCAGGAGATCGAGACCATCCTGGCTAACACGGTGAAACCCCGTCTCTACTAAAAAAAATACAAAAAACTAGCCGGACGAGGTGGCGGGCGCCTGTAGTCCCAGCTATTCGGGAGGCTGAGGCAGGAGAATGGCGTAAACCCGGGAGGCGGAGCTTGCAGTGAGCTGAGATCTGCACTCCAGCCCGGGCGACAGAGCGAGACTCCGTCTCAAAAAAAAAAAAAAAAAAAAAAAAAAGAATATAATTAGCCTTGGTGTTATCATGATTACTTCATGCCAGCTTTATACTTATTCAGTCCTAAAATTATAAAGTTTATAAGAAGCTTTTGTGTGACATTTCTACCTTCATGATCCATTATTATAAACCGCTTAAACCTAAGACAATCGTTTCTATTTATTTTTTTAGGTAATTATACTTACTCATTTTTGTTTGCTACAGAAAATTTAATTTTATTATATTTAGCTCATTATAACTTCACTGATTTTGTTATGACAAACTCAAGAGCCATAAAATCTGTTGGTAACCTCCCATTTCCTTTCATGTATCCATCATACCACAAGAAAAAAAAAATATGCTGATTGTGGCAGATATTTTCATAGCCCCAAACCAAGTTTTGACTTTTTCCTTGATATTACCTACCACATTATGTGTGAGCAGAAAATGTGAATTAAATGTATATTACCTCCAAATCTGAGTTCACCATCTCAAAGAAACAGAAATAAAATGCTTATAAATGTCACAAAATCGAGGCTTTGGATTCATTTTTGTTAGTTATTTATAAAAATTGTGCATATATGTGAATGTTGGTGTTAATTATCCTGATAATTTTGCTCACATCGGCATTTAAATTACCGTTGTATTTGGGTGTGATTTTAAATATCCAACCATTCCACTGCAAAAATTGGTAGCCTGTCTGAAACTCTGAACTTGCTTAAAATTCTACTAATGGTTGTACTCAAAGCCAGGAATTTATCGAATGCTTACATTTTTCTCATAGTGTTTGGCAATATTTGGAAAATATTTTACAATCTCCACCATTCAAAAGAAAGCCTTGTCTTTGCCTTTAATGACCAAGGCATTTACTTTTTCTTGGAAATGTTTTCAGCTGCAGAAACAGGTTTTCATTTAGAAATGTAAACATTTCGGCCGTTAGGGTGGTACCAAATAAAAGATTCCCTGATTGCCTTAAATGAGCCATTTAGAAAACCCTTGCCGATGTAGACATAGTCAGTCAGTATTCTACAACGTGTCAAAGTGTCCCACCTTCTTTGGTGCTTTGTAAATCACACCAGGGATTTGAGTAAATTAAGTGGGCTTTTTCACTAGAAACCAGATGTTGCACCTCCACTGAGTTTTACTTGGGAAAACAATTCATTATTAAAGTGACTATGAGCCATGCAATCAGGAAGAAATATCGCATCTGGCTGTCAAAATGTATGCCAAGTTTCAACCTGCTGCAATAGAAAGTCTTCAAGGTAACACTCAAACCCCCATAAACTAAAATCTGGAATGACATAAGACGATTACTAAATTTCCTAGATTCCAGTGGTGTGTGATAAGCCATAGAGTATGGTCAAAAAGACCTCTAGTAGGGTTAGAAAATAGGATGAGGCACCTAACATGAAGCAGATTGTGTATGTGTGGCAAGAAGCCCACATCACTTAATCTTGCCTGAACCAGAGTCCTAACTCTTAGCCAGTGCATCTAGATTCTAGAGAAAGAGTAATCCAACAATGTAGAATATAAAAGAATGCAAAGACTTAGCAAAGACTTCGAATCAACCCAAATGTCCATCAGTGACAGACTGGATTAAGAAAATGTGGCACATATACACCATGGAATACTATGCAGCCATAAAAAAGGATGAGTTTGTGTCCTTTGTAGGGACACGGATGCAGCTGGAAACCATCATTCTTAGCAAACTATCACAAGAACAGAAAACCAAACACCGCATGTTCTCACTCATAGGTGGGAACAGAACAATGAGATCACTTGGACTCGGGAAGGGGAACATCACACACCGGGGCCTATCATGGGGAGGGGGGAGGGGGGAGGGATTGCATTGGGAGTTATACCTGATGTAAATGACGAGTTGATGGGTGCTGACGAGTTGATGGGTGCAGCACAGCAACATGGCACAAGTATACATATGTAACAAACCTGCACGTTATGCACATGTACCCTAGAACTTAAAGTACAATAATAATTAAAAAAAAAAAAAGAATGGGTGAGCAAAAAAGAAGGGAGGTTAGATATAAGGAAGAATAAAGGAAAACCAAGACAAAAACAAAAGAAGGGAGAGAGGGAGTGAGGGAGGAAAGAAACACTTTGAAGTTGTACGCATATTTATAAACCTTAATGCATATCCAAGGCCTCCTGGACTGTGGCTATGAATAATTGCACTTCTCTCACCCACAGGATTCCCAATTACTAAGAGATTAATCACTTAAGAATACCCCAGTTTTTCTGGACATTCTCAAAGGAGGGTCTTACATGAGCAAACAACTTGTCAACTGCAGTGGCCACATAGGGCCTGCCCTGTTTCCCTCCTCTTGCTTTTATGCCTGTTAGTCCCTTGCAATGTCTATGACTCCAAATGCTGGAGCCCACCTGCCACCGTCCATTATGTGACCTCTAATTTTATTTTCCTAAGGACGGTAATTAATGTTCTACAAAGTATTGATGGTTTGTAGGAAAGATAGGAGAATGATTTTTTTCCTCTCTCATTCAGTTTCATATTTTATGGGACTCTAGGCACAAGGTGATTGTCAGCCTAGGTGACATAATCTTTCTTGATTGGTTGAATCAACTTCTGGCTCTTCACTCTCTACCGTAGAAAATCAAACCTAACTTCGGAGGCTGGTCATGGGATACATCATTTCTTATATGTCACTTAGTCTTTCACTATTAGCATCATCCCTTGTTATAGTTGATTTTATGTGTCAACTTGACTGGGTTAAGGAATACCTGGGTAAACATTTTTTCTGGGTTTGTTTGTGAGGGCGTTTCTGGATATGATCAGCATTTGAATAGCCGGACTCAGCAAAGTAGAGTGTCTTTCTCAATGTGGGTGGACATCGTCCAATCTGTTTAGGACCTGAACAGAACAAAATGTGTAGGAGGATGGAATTTTCCTCCTTTTCCCTGTGTCATACTTGACAGGAACACTCGTTGCACCTACTCCTACACTTGCACTGGGATTCACACCACTGGCTTCCCTGGTTCTTAGGCCTTTGGACTTGAAATTTGGATTTGGACTAACACTGGCTTTTCTAGATCTACAGCTTGCACATGGCCAGTTGTGGGACTTCTCAGCCAATTTCTCACAATCTCTTGCCCTCTCTCTCCTCTCTCTCTCTCTCTCTCTCTCTCTCTCTCTCTCTATATATATATATATATATATATATCCCTCCCCCTTCTTTCTCAAACCCTAACACATCCCCCAATTACAAACTATCTCCTCTTCCAAGCTTTCAAAGAAAAAGGACCTCTTATGCTAGCGCATATATAAATATGCAGGGGAAATATGCTGGATGTGCCTGTAAGTTTGTAGTAAGAGCATCCCAGACCAGGTAACTCCAATACATACATATTTATACATAATTATAAATACATCCCTAACTTCTCAATTCCATTCTGTTTATAATTTCAGTTATACATAAAGCAATTTTCCTAATTGCCCGTATTTTATTTTTAAAATTTTTCCTAAAATAATCTCACAAGATTTTATGAAAGGCAGATAATATTTCAGGCAAACTACCCATTTTGAAGGGAGCAAAGATATTGAAAAGCAACATTAAAAATTTGTTTAAAATTACTTGATGCCTTTATTGAATTCAATGATTTTTTTGGTGAATGTATTAGTGATCTCTTGCTGAGTAACAGATTACTCCAACACATAACAGTTTTAAAAAATAAGCATTTCATATTGCACTCTTTCTGTGAGTCAAGAGTTCAGGAGCCTTTTAGCTGAGTGATTATGACTCAGGTCCTTTCCTGAAATTGTACTTAACATGCTGGTCAAGGCTGCAGTCATCTAAATGCTTAGATGGGGCTAGAAGACAAGCTTTCAAGATGGTTCATTAACAAGGCTGTTGTCAGGGGAGGGTCTTTTCTTGTCACGTGGACCTGTCTACAGGACTGCTCCAGCATCGTCATAATATGGAAGTTGGTTTCCCCAAAAGTGCTTTAGCCAAGACAGAGCAAGAAGGAAGGCACAATGCCTTTTATGACTTTGTCTCAGATGTAACACATCATCGCTTCTACTGCTTTCCCTTTATTAGAAGTCGGTTCCTAAGTTCAGCCCACACTTGGAATAAAGTTGTATCTCCTGAGAAAAGAAGTGTCAAAGATTTCCTGAATGCATTTAACAACCACCAAAGTAGGAATATTTAAAGTATTTGATAAAGATTCAAGGTTCAGAATCTATGGCCAAGGCTGAATGAGTCCTTCACATCATTAGCACGTCAGTCTAAAATACTATTCTTTGAGAGAAGGAGGAAAATGTCTTACTGTAAAATCGTTTTATTTGGCTAATATTTGGATATATGTGGAAGGTTTTATTTTATTATCTTATTTTGTTTATGTTTTAGCGACAGGATCTCAGTATATTGCCTAGGCTAGTGTGCAGTAGCTATTTACAGTTGTGATCTAGTGCACTACAACCTTAACTCTTGGTCTGAAGCTATTCTCTTGCCTCAGCTGGGACTACCGGAATGTGCCTCCACACTTCGCTCTTAGTCTATTTGAAAGTCCTTACTTGACTCAGGAGACACAGACAGACATTGTTCTCAATCTCTTGATCCTTTTTGTGTCATGGTTATTTTGCCCACCATTTATTTCCTACTAAATGATGAGAAACATCTTTGTTTGAATGATAGCGCCTATACTGACAGATGGTTCTTTGGAATGGCTTGGACAGAATGCTTATATGAGACATAGGAATAGCATACATGATTTTCTGATTGGGAAAACATAATACTACAGATAGAACATATTGCTATTGGCAGAACTGTTCAAAGTACCCTAATGAGCTAGAGGAATGTTAGAAGTGAATATATACCGATATAAACAATTATATCATGATAAAAATCTGCCTCAACATTACATCATAGGGATTCTTCAATGTAACAATAACGATAAGAGAAATAGGCTATTTTATTTTTTTACCCCTTAGATTAGCAGTTTAATGTGTATGTGGCAAGATGGATAATAGATATCTGCTTTAGCAGAAGTGAGCATCGACAGTAGCAGCATGGGCAGCAAATTTTTAAAATATTAGCAATTCAAATTCATGTTTCAGATTAGTGTGGTATTGAAATCATTCATTAAAATATGCTTGGAGGCCAAAAGTTTTCTCAGCAAAACTTCCAATGATTTTTAGGCAGAATAACATGGTGTTTGTTAATGTATGTATCAAAACATGCTGTCCAATAACATTAAGATGATTTGATCTTCAGTCATACATTCAGTATAATAATATCAAAATGTATTTGAACCGTGGGTTAAACAGAACATTCTAAAATTACAATCTCACTGCTGTTCTTTCAAACTTAATATGATCATGGCAAATCCTGTGGTGTCAGCATTTAAGAGAAAGTTAGGCTTTCATCTATTCTAACTCAATATCTAACTATTCAACTTGGAACTTGTTTTCAGTTAGTCACTCAAATATACCTTTGAGGCATATAAAAATGATTATCAAATTCAATTATATTAAGATAAATTCTAGTCTTTCTTCCTGTCAAATAAGTGACGCATTTTATTAATGAAGCCTTTAAAAGCAGCCATTGCAAAAGGACTTTTTTGTATTTGAGTGCAATATTGACACGTTAAAAAGCTACCTAAATTTATGAAAACACACAGTTACAGCAGGACCTGTTTTATTTTTTTCCATATAACCTCAGTGTCAGTTCAATTTTGCCATGTAACAAATTGCACTAATACTTTGTGACCAAAAATAGCAACCATCGTGTATTTGACTCACTTTTTTGAGTTGACTAGATGATATCTCTGGACTGAGCCAGCTCACCTGCTGGCTTCTCACCTCAATCAAATATCTGTGGTTATTTGGTGGGTTGGCTAAAGGCTGGATTATCTAGGATTGTGTCATTCCTATACAGATGGTAGTTGGTAGCCAGTCACCTTGGTTAATGTGGGGACAGGGTCACATGTTTCTTATCATGGAGTAGAATGTCTGAGCTTTTCACATGGCAGCCTCAGTGGTTTCCAGAGCAGCAAGAGAAGAAAAGCTTCTTTGCTGGTGTGTTTGCCAATGACTCACTGGTCAAAGCAGACAGCATGGTTGACCCAGATGCAAATGGTGGAGAGATAGTCTCCACTTATTGGCGGGAGGATCTGTCATGTCACAATGCAAGGACAGGAAGATAAAGGGTCCCAGTAGGGTTCACTGGATGGGTATGAGTAGTGCATAATAGTGAAACGACCATAGGTTTTGGAAGTCAGGAGAATAATGTAACCCTTCATTCAACTATTAATTCATTGCTTTATTCCTTCACACATTATACATTTGTTGAACATGTAATTATATCAGATAATTCACTCAATAACCATTGATTAATCAAATATTTATTGAGTTTGCCTCATGTTCTAGTTGCTATTCTGGACACTAAAAGTTTACAGACGACAAAACAATAATAAAGAGGACAAAACTATGCTCTAGTAAAATTTGCATTCTATGTGGACACTCACAAACACACACAGACATACACACAAACAAATATTAATAAAAGAATCCCTTTGCCACAGTTGATCTGGGAAATGCACTCTGAGGAGTTGATGTTTCAGTGGAAACCTGGCCACAAGGAAGAACCCAGTCTTCAAAATGGAGATTCTGGCACTGGAGGCGGACAAAACATCTGGTGCCACATTGTGAGGCAAAGATGAGCTGGGCGCGTTCAGTGAATAAAGTGAAACAAGCATCCGACCACTTGTCTTGGTAGAGGGTACCAGAAAAGCAGCCAGGGGCTAGATCATGCCTAGACCTTACATTCTGGATTCGGGTGTTTATGCTCATTTTAGTCAGTAGAGGCATAGTCTAGGAAGAAAAAGGGCAGGGCATGGGTCCCAGGGGCGTACATCCCCATAGCCCCATAAACTTTCTGCTTCATAAGAAAGGGCAGACCTGAAGCAGAGCCAGAATAGGGTCTTCTACAGCACAGAAGCCTAGAAAGTAAATCCTAGAATCAGTCTAAGCGTACATTCCCCGCCTACAAGGATTTCATGTTTTAGTTGAGGGAATAGTATTTTGAATTCAGGGTAAAAAATGAGGAATATGCACATATTTCTGACTGATAAAAAAATTCATGGACAATAAAAAGTTTTAAGAGTATATACTTTACAGGATTATTTTAAGAAAGACACTACCCATAGCAAGAGCTAATATAGGTTATATTCCTTCCTTAAAAATAATAAATAAAAAATACATGTGAATTACACTGTCAAGCCCAACGGGGTCCACAAAAGAAGATTTCATAAAATCTAGTCATTGCCTTAATTCTCAAAACTGCTCTTAACACTGTACTTTGACTTCCAGCCTTGTCATTCCCTAATCTTTGTGTCTTTGGTATTCACACTATTGGAAACACAGGTGTCAGCTTAATCTTTTTATGTTACATATATGTCCAGTATTTCAGATCACACTTGTCAACATTATTGTGAAATATCTATTTATGATTACATTCATAAGACAGGTATTCAATCCCCCTTTGATCAACTATTATAGCAGTAATGTGACCGAAAAAGTACATGCCAAGAAAAGTGGTCTAATTTATGGTGCATGTTAAAAGGGTAAAGAAAAATTATTTATTAATCCATAAGGAAGATAACCACAACTCTACAAAATAACCACAGGTCAAAATGTTAATTTAATTTTATTAATCATTCCCCTTTTATTAAAAAAAAAAAAGCAAATTGCTCATTTTGATTTAGTTTTGTTAATTTTTTTAAATTAAAAACACAATTTTAATTTGTATTTCTCACCCTTTTCCTTTAAGATAAATGACTGATTTGATGAAACTTTCTATACTATATGGAAGACATCAAATGCCTTTTGAGCCCAAATTATTGGTAAAAAATATTTAGAACACATCTGCCTTCTTTTAAGAATCTTGTTACTTCCCTTTCTCTCTACTGTGTTTGCCATTCCATTGCTTATCCCTCTCTCCACCAAAAAAAAAATCCAAAAACACATGACACAGAAACTATTTATAAATACACAAACAAATCATTTCTCTTTACTGTGTAGACTAAAATAATAACTCATCAAGGACAGCTTAGGCAAGCAGTTATTTGCAGGGCTCAAAGCATCATGTGTGCTACATGATGATTTTATTGTATCATGTGCAAATACATTTTCAATATTGCACTGTTGGTACAGAAATTAATATTTATCAGTTTTAGGGAAAAAAGGAACAGCAATTAAATAAATGTATCCATCAAATATTCATAATTTTTTTTTTTTTTTTTTTTTTGAGACGGAGTCTCGCTCTGTCGCCCAGACTGGAGTGCAGTGGCGCGATCTCGGCTCACTGCAAGCTCCGCCTCCCGGGTTCACGCCATTCTCCTGCCTCAGCCTCCGGAGTAGCTGGGACTACAGGCGCCCGCCACCACGCCCGGCTAATTTCTTTTTGTATTTTTAGTAGAGACGGGGTTTCACCGTGTTAGCCAGGATGGTCCCGATCTCCTGACCTCGTGATCCGCCCGCCTCGGCCTCCCAAAGTGCTGGGATTACAGGCTTGAGCCACCGCGCCCGGCCCAAATATTCATAATTTTTGTATGTCTTGTAGTCATGATTATTGATATTTACTAATTTGACAAATACAGATGAATCTTTTACTATGTTTCACATACCGTATTGAACACTTGGAATAAAAAGTTATATATTATATAATGGGAGAGACGACTTAGTAAAGCATCCTGAAGGCCAAAAAGATGAATCATCTTACTGATGCTTGGGATAGAGAATACCAATGAAGGTTCCTCAGAGATGGTGATACGTGAATACAGACTTGGAAACAAACTAAAAGTTTATCAGTTTATAAAGAGAGGAATAAACAGTAGACAAGAACGGCCACTGGGCCTAAGCACAGAGGTGGGAAATATTCCCATACACCCTGGGTCCGGTGAGTGGTTTTGTTCTACTGGATCTTAGGGCTTTCAATATAGCAGTGAGGCTGAAAAACAGTAGTAAGTACCAACAGATTCAAAAGATTTTTAAATTCCATACTAAAGAGTTTAAAATTTATCTTGACTATATGGAAAACCATTGGAGAGTTCTGAGCATGGAGGGGGTTCAGAAAAATTAATTTGTGCGCAGTGTAGATAATGGGCTGAGCAACAAAGAGATAATTTAGAAAGCTCCCCTGCCTGGAGGCCTGAGTGAAGTCCACACATAGCAGGACAGGAAGTTAAGGCTGGCTCTGCTGACGTGGAAGGTAGCAGACATGCTCCTAAATTGGAGTCCCAAAAATAACACTGGGGAATCCCAAAGGTATAGAGCAGGCACAGTGGGAGCTTTTTATCAGCCTTTCTATGATGCCATTAGCATCATTGCTTAGGGCAATGTTATTTCTTTTTTTTTTTTTTTTTTTTTTTTTTTTTTTTTTTTTTAAAGACAGATTCTCACTCTGTTGCTCAGGCTGGAGTGCAGTGGCGCAATCTCAGCCCACTGCAGCCTCTGCCTCCTGGGTTCAAGCAGTTCTCTGCCTCAGCAACCTGAGTAGCTGGGATTATAGGCGCCTGCTACCACACCTGGGTAATTTTGTATTTTTAGTAGAGATGGGGTTTCACCATCTTGGTCAGGTTGGTCTTGAACTCCTGGCCTTATGATCCACCCACCTTGGCCTCCCAAAGTGCTGGGATTATAGGCGTGAGCCATCGCGCCCGGTCCATGTTATTCAATTTGTAAGTCTCTACTCACATTTAGAAATACATTTTACTTTCCGAAACTGTACACAAGTCTCCATGACTCCCCATTATCCAAACTTTTCCTCCTCCACACAAGCCTATAATTCAAACAAATATTTTCGTAAAACTACAGTAGTGCCCCCTTATCCTCAACGGGTATACTCCAAGACCATCTGTGAATGCCTGAAACCACAAATAGTACTGAACCCTACTATACGCAAATTTCTTCTTCCTTCTTCACAATTTCATCAATAGAAGATTCATTCTTGCCATAATCTTAATCTCAGCATAAGATCTTGTTTCTTTCCTTTGTAAATAAAAAACTTTCACATTTTCACTTAGAGGAAACATTTTATGACTTCTCTTTGACAAAACCCAATTGGCAGCATCCCTACTCTTGCCCTTTGAGGTCATTATGAAGTAAAATAAGAATTATTTGGACACGAACACCATGATGCCGTGACAGTGGATGTGACACCCAAAACAGCTGCTAAATGACTAACAGGCTGGTAGCATAAACAGGTGGAGATGCTGGACAACCCAGGTCCAGACAGCAAAGCAGTGTCAGATTTCATCATTTTACTCAAATCTCATGCAATTCAAAACTTACGAATTATTTACCTATAGAATTTTTCATTTAATATTTTCAGAGCATAGTTGATCTTGGATAACTGAAATTGCGGAAAGCAAACCTCACCCTTAGTTCATGAGACACATTTGGGCATTGCCTGTTCTTTTTATATCTATTTCATTTAAAAAATGTCTATAGACAAAGCCAGGCGTGGTGACTCACGCCTGTAATCCCAGAACTTTGGGAGGCCGAGGCAGGCAGATCACTTGTGGTCAGGAGTTCGTTACCAGCCTGGCCAACATGGTGAAACCCTTCTCTACTAAACATGCTAAAATTAGCCGGGAATGGTGGCGGGCACTGAAAATTCCAGCTACTCAGGAGCCTGCAGTAAGAGAATCGCTTGAACCCGGGAGGCAGAGGTTGCAGTGAGGTGAGATCGTGCCACTGCACTCCAGCCTGGGCAACAGAGAAAGACTCAGTCTCAACAAAACAAAACAACAGCAACAACAACAAATACATATATATATATAGAGAGAGAGAGAGAGAGAGAGAGAGAAGACTCCCAAAACTGAGTAACCTTCTACAACACTGTGATCAACAGTCTGAACAAGTCTTTTTAAGAAATGAAAATGGTCTTGACACTGGAGCTTATGGTTGCCTGTGTCTGGATCCAGCCACGTGTCTGCTGGCTTAAAAGGCTGTTAGCTGCAGATGACACCCAGACAAAGCAAACTGTTTTGGAATTAATTCCACTCCCTCTATCTCTGGCCACTTTATCGCTAGCTACTTAAAGTACCAGCGGTTACAACAATGTATTTTCTGTTTCTAATAAATCTTCCCTGGGCATATCAGAGTTTTGTATTCTAAAATGGTTTAGCAGTAACTATAAAACTACTAGGTGTCACACGAATTGGGTCGAGTTCTAATTGCCTTTCCTTACACACCTCTTAGAAGATACTCTAAAAATTTACATGATTATCTTTTTTTTTTTTTTTTTTAAAAGACAGAGTCTCACTCTGTCACCCAGGCTGGAGTGCAGTGGCATGATCTCGGTTCACTGAAACCTCTGCCACCCAGATTCAAGCAATTCACCTGTCTCAGCCTCCTGAGTAGCTGGGATTACAGGCACCTGACACCACGCCCGGCTCATTTTTTGTATTTTTAGTAAAGACGGGGTTTCACCATTTTTCTCAGGCTGGTCTTGAACTCCTTACCTCATGATCCACCCACCTCGGCCTCCCAAAGTGCTGGGATTACCCGCATGAGCCACTGCACTCGGCCGATTATCTTACTTCTATTATTCTATCAAGAAAAGTCATATGCTTTGGCTGTATTAGGGCATACGTCAGGAGATTTGTCATGGATTTTTTCTATAGTTTCAATAAAAGAATGTTTCTTTCATACATCTATCATAACCACTTGATGTGGAATATGGTATATATTTCCATGACAATTCCGTTGAAATTATTATCTTACATTCCTAGAAAAATTGTTGGAAGAGCTCGTAGAATTTTAACCTATATTCCACTTCAACCTTCTTGCCCCATATTCTTTTCTGAGAATACTTTGTGACTCATTTGATGTACCTTACCACAAACAGAACTTTAATAATAGCTTAAAATTTTCCACATCAAAGGATGTACAGGTTGTTTGAGAAACGTTGGTGTTGACAGAAGCTCGAGGGGAGCCTTCCTGGGAGGCACAGTGGGTCTTCCTCAGATCAACTTGAAAGTTAAAGCCAGCACCAGACTTTATGAGTGGATATTGAATAAAATCATCCGACCCTTTTCAAACCCATTTGTATTTCCTCTTCTCATAAAAAAATTATTTTACTATGTGGGCTTACTATTTCTTACTTATTTTTACTTAATGCCACACACTCCCATTTTAAATGAAGCCTTAAATTTGTTTTCAGACTTTGATTTTTAAAATGCATGAACTCAGAGGACTGACTCTGTGTTGAAGAACAGATGCTCACCCTGACCGTGGCCAGTTTGGCAATCTCTCTGAGGTTCGGCTCCTTTTTCTAAGAAGTAGAAACACAATTATGCTTTCTATCTTACAGGCTTGTTGTGGAATGTAAATGAGAACAGCTACACCTTACTTAAAAGTCCACACAGAATAATTACGAATATTATTATGATAATTGATCTTTTAGTCTCCAACCAGAAGATTGTATTATACACTTTTCACTATCACCTTTGCAGAATCTTCTTTGTCTAATTTTGTAGAGCACTATCCTTGCTCCCATCTCATCTGTTTCACACTTCCTTTGTATATCTTTTTGTTGTCTTGAAACACAGAGACCACAATCACACACATTCTTACAGGTGTGTGTGTATGTGTATATATGTATGTGTATATATATGTATATATGTGTGTATATACATACAGACACATATATATACACATATATATATCCTTGGTGTAGGTAGGATATATATAATATATATACACATATATACAAACTATATATGTTTGTATATATACACATATATACACT
The DNA here is from genome assembly GCF_037993035.2 of Macaca fascicularis. Classification (NCBI taxonomy): domain Eukaryota; kingdom Metazoa; phylum Chordata; class Mammalia; order Primates; family Cercopithecidae; genus Macaca; species Macaca fascicularis. The sequence goes on from NC_088381.1 coordinate 152,814,044, forward strand.
ATATATGTGTGTGTGTGTGTGTGTGTGTATCTCCTTGGGTGTAGGTAGGATATATATACATATATATATTATATGTATATATATATAAAACCTATCCCTTGACGGCAGGATAATGCTTGATTTTCTTTCTAGTGTCCTTCCTTTCAATGTTTTACATTTTGTGGCCCCACTGACAAAAATATGTATAGTGCTGAAGTGACTTGGGAACAATTTTGCTCAATTAAGAAAAAGCATTTTTTGATCCACTCAAGCCAATGGAGTGGGCCAAATTATCCAACGATAGACAAGGACAATATAGGGAAAAAAGAAAGGCTCTTGGCAGCAGGATAATCGCCCTGCAAGGCAAATGCTACAAGCACAAACTATGAGCCAAGAATGGGAAACAATATCTCAGCAGCCTTTCTTTCCGCATACAGTTTAACTGTTTCATTCTTCACCACTTTGCGCTGACTAATACTAAAACACCTCCGGCACCCTTCCGCTCCCTCACCTAGATATTTTGGATATTTTTGTAATCCATCCTTACAAAATCACTTCTGTAGTTCTGAAAAGAGCTTAAGGCCAAGGCTAAACTCAAAGATTCCACCAGTTCTCCAGCCAAAATGTACAGTAATTTAAAAGATATTTATTAACACTTATCTCAGTGTTGGCAATTCCAAATGCAAACAAATACAATATTATTACTATTTTTTATCTAGATCCGTGATGTCCCTATAAAACAACCAAATCAACACACAAAATCTGTCCCTCTTCCAGGAATATGCAATTTAAAACATTTATTTTTAAGGAAGGGCATTAAAGCATATTTTTGCAAATAGAAGCAGATCCTGTATCCTATTTCACATTAATCTATACATGAATATCCTACCTACCCCCAAGCATTGCAAAATATAAAAATATTGTATAATTAGAGCCTTACCTTAAGCAAATAATGTGGCTTTTTGTATAATCAGTTAATGAATCATAATTATAATAGGGTTCATGGAATTGGTTAAATTGTTGTAAATGAAAGAAAGAAAGATTTGGCCTCAAATCACCATGAGATTGAATCTTCGCTAACATTTACTAGATAACTGTTTCATAAAGTCAGGAACAGTCCTGATCATTTGCATTTCCGCATTAACATTACCAGATATACAGCATCTAAACACTTTTTTCCTCTTTTTACTCACTCCTTTCCTTCTCTTTTCCTCCTATTCTTTTTTCTTTTCTTTAACCTAGTCTAACTTTTTCTACTCTCTTTTCCTATCAATCCATCTATCATCATCCTCTCAGTGCTCTTCAGTTTGTTTCCCCTAAGACCTGTATGGATTTTTCTCCATTACTCAGTTGATGTGAAACGTTGAACTCACTTCCTCTTCTGTGAATGCTTTCCAGTTTCTTAAGAAGTTTGCACTTTGCTCCCGTCTACTTTGCAGTATCATGTGAAATGAAACTTACTTTGGAGATTGTTCCAAAATGCCTTCCCAAGCAAGCAGTGGTGACGGATGGCCTCCGGCTTGCAGCAAAGCTACCCCCTCCACCAAGCCAATTGGTTGGAGTATTCAGACCTGAGTTTGTTCGAGTATGTTTCACTTATTGTGGTCTTTCCCACATCTGTCTCTCAAGTAACAGAGCAAAATGTACTACATACAGCAAGATTCAAGAAATGCACTGTGTCAACCATGCTTCAAGTTAGTGTAGACACCAATACTTTTGATGACTATTTCTCTTGAGTTTGTAACTTTTTTCTTAGCTAGTTTCATTGCCCCCAAGTTGATAAAGTTGTCACCATGTTAAAGAATCCTTAGCAAAGAGTGTAGGTGAACCTTGAACTTCATAGAAGAGGGCTGTTTTCAAGGTCTTTGTATACGCTATCCCTAAAATGGTTCATTTTGAAAAACAAATTCTCTGTCACTGGAGAAAATCATACTTGACCACGTCTCCTCAAATTCAATCACATTCAGGTAGGTTATGATCTTTGTGTGTGTGCTTCATAGCACAGCAGTTTAAAATTGTAGTACATCCAATCTGGTTACTCAACTCTTTAATAGCCTCCCATGATCACTCCCCAACTAAATACATTAGTGCAGGTTTCCCCCTGCACAACTGAAGGGGGTGTTGTCATCTGTACAACTGTAGTCTATGGGCTGGTTATGAGAGTGGCAGGCGGCAGCCAAATTCACAGATCCCCAGTGAAACATCACCTCCAAGTCAGAGACGATTTAAAGCCAGAAAGTCAAACGACAAGTTAAATTCTCTAACCAGATTGAGAACTCATCTTTCCATTTTGCATACTTTTCTCTGACAGATCCCCACCCTTCACCTGTTTTACATATACCTACCATTTCCTGATTGATTTTTCTATACTGTCATGCCTACCTTTGAGTGGTATGTTTGCTTTAACCTTTTTTGCCTACTCACAAACCAATCAGCATGCACTCCCCATTCTGAGTCCATAAGAGGCCCCGGACCTCACCTCACAGGGGAACTTTTCCACCCTCAGGTAGGGGAACCTCCCACAGCTTTCCCTCTTTGCTGAGAGATTTCCTTTTGCCTAATAAATTCTACTCCACTCACTCTCTGGTGTCTGCTCACCTGATTTTTTCTGGCCGTTAGACAAGAGTTCGGACCTAACCGAGCTAAGGAGCAGAAAGACTGTGACAGTCACATCCAGTGAAGCCCTTTCCTTCATGATTCTCCCGTGTTACCTCTCCGGCTTCACCTTCCTCTATCTGTCTTCTATACAATATATCTGTACTAGTTTTAATTATTTTTTCCTAAACTTGCCACATTCTGTGATTTTTGCGGACATGACTGGTACTGTGTGGAATGTTGCTATCATCTTATCTGCCGCCCTCACCCGGTCTTTAAGTTTCAGTCACCTGCTGTGTGTTAAATTTCCCCATAGAGATTAACCACCTCTTCTCTCTGACTATCTTATGCCTGTGTCAAACTTGCAGTTTGTCTCAGAGTTTGTCTGTCTTCCCTTTGGACCTGAAGGGTGTTTGGAAGTGGGTTGTGCCATGTTGCCCTTTGACCTACAGTGTTTGTCACGGATTAGGCACAAGGGAATTCTGAAAGGGCTAATATGGCAAATTAAAAATCAGGCTCCCTTGGTTCTACTGTTAGCTCCAGCCTCTGCCACTTACATGCTGTGTTACATTCCATAGATTACCTAACGTCTCTGTACTACATGTTATTTAATAGCAAAATGGAATTTGAAGCAATATCTACTTCGTGGTGAAATTGTGACCAGTGAAGAAGTTAGCACACGTAACATAATTAGAATGTCGTAAATAAAGAGCACATTTGAAATGTTAGATATCAGTGATAAGACTGTTACCATTTTAAAGTTATTGCATTATTGCCTCTTTCACAATATTGTGGAAGAATAGCAAAATTTGGGGTATGTAAGAATTATTAGAGAAACACTTTTTTTTTGTTTTTTCTTGTTTGTTTGTTTGTTTGTTTGTTTTTCTTTTTTTAGCCAGAGTCTTATTCTGTTCCCCAGTCTGAAAAGCAATGGTGCAAGGCTCACTGAAACCTCTGCCTCTTGGGTTTAAGTGATTCTCCTGCCTCAGCCTCCTGAGTAGCTGGGATTACAGGTGTGTGCCACCACACCCAGCTAATTTTTATATTTTTACTAGAGACGGAGTTTCACCATGTTGGCCAGGTTGGTCTTGAACTCCTGATCTTAGGTGAACCAGCCGCCTTGGCCTCCCAAAGTGCTGGGATTATAGGCATGAGCCACCGTGCCCAGCCGAGAAATGCTTTTAAAATCCAGGATTCTAGACTCTGGAGTTCTGGAAGCTGGATTCTTATGAAAAATTCCACATTTTTAGACACATTTTAACACTGTGAGGATGTGGGGGTCTCAGAATGATTTGAGTGATTCTGTGATTCTAAGTCATCACATAAAAATTACACTGTATTCCCTACGGGTTTTTTTTGTTTTTTTGTTTTGTTTTGTTTTGTTTTGAGACAGAGTCTCATTCTGTCGTCCAGGCTGGAGCACAGTGGCACGATCTCGGCTCACTACAAGCTCCGCCTCCCGGGTTCACGCCATTCTCCTGCCTCAGCCTCCCGAGTAGCTGGGACTACAGGCACCAGCCACCACGGCCGGCTAATTTTTTGTATTTTTAGTAGAGACGGGGTTTCACCGTGTTAGCTAGAATGGTTTCGATCTCCTGACCTTGTGATCCACCCGCCTCGGCCTTCCAAAGTGCTGGGATTACAGGCATGAGCCACCGCACCCAGCCCTCTACGGTTATTAATACACATCCATACACACACACACACACACACACACCCCATCACATCAGAAACACTTTTATGTATTCAAATTAATGCAACTTTTGTATAATACTCAGTAGTCAAAGATTAATATTTACCTATGTATTCATTCTCTTTCTCTACTACAATTAGTTTTGAATCTACTTTTGGTGTTGAACATTTGTAATAATAATAATAATGCTGTCGCATATGCTTATCTGAAGTACTTTACAATTTAGATTCGCTATTTCATTTGCTAGTTTTAAAAATCATGTTATATGAATTTTATATATAAATCCAGTCTTTCAATTAAGCAACAACAAAACCAGATTAATTTTGGGGGTGTTGTTGAGAAAACCTGTAAGGAAAACTAATAAAGTATTATCTGGGTGACAGAGCAAGCTTCTGGCTCAAAACCAATAAAACAGTATCTCTTGGGTTTTCTTGTATTATAGGTATAACAATAAATTATCCTCCCCAATATTTTCATTTCAATTGCAGCTGTGAAAACTTCTATTTTCACCATTTATGGGATTCAAAGCAAGTGTTGTTTGACTTAAAACCTGGCATATACAATACCACCAGGTGATTATAATGAAGAGGGAATTTGCAAAGTGGACAATTTTGAACAATTATGGACAGACTTTCATATTCATTTTGATTTGGCATATCAAATCAAATACAAAGCTCAAGAATTTTCCCAATACTATATTAACACTCTACTGTTTCTTTGAAAGTAAATTTCCCACACATTTGAGTGTGTTTGTTCTTGTTGTATGCTTAAAGGGATTCCCAGTAAATAATCAATTAAGTAGAAAATATGGAAAAATGAAAAATGAAAGTTCAACATTGTAGCTGAAGTGTTATTTTTAATGTATTGCATTTCTACATACGTTGCTTTTGAGCTTTCACAACATTTCCAGGTCATTGTTTCTTCCTTCATAGATTCTTGTAGAAGGCTTACGTTGAAATGATGATAAATTAGGGACTACCATAGAAGTCAAGAGAGCTTTCCCACAGATAGTTCACTCTTCATATTAAGCCATGATTCTGCTTATGCTGATTTCCAATTTAAAATTATTCATTAACTATCTAGAGGAGACTACAAATCTTGCTGAGATACAAAATGCAAGATATAATGTACTGATCCTTTTAAGTGAATAAAATTATCTTTTTTTTTTTGGAGACAGGGTCTTACTCTGTCATCCAGGCTGGAGTGCGGTGGCATCATCATGGCTCACTGCAGCCTCAGCCTTCTGAACTCAAGCAATCCTCTTTCCTCAGCCTTCCAAGTAGCTGGGACTACAAGTTTATGCCACCACGCTTGGCTAGTTTTTGTACTTTTTCTAGAGAAAGGGTTTTGCTATGTTGCCCAGGTTGTTCTCAAATCCCTGAGCTCATGTGATCCACCAGCCTCAGCTTTCCAAAGAGCTGGGATTATAGGTGTGAGCCACTGCACATGGCCAAAGTTAACTTGTGTTTGGCAATCTACTTTAGACTCCATCGTATTGGATTGTTGCTCCTAACAGTATCTTTAAGACATCATCTGTAAGATTCCTTCTCTTATTTAATACATATCTTTTAAGTAGTACTCTGTACCCAGCACTATTTTAGGTGCTAGAAAAGACTGAGAAAAAGCCAAACCCCCTGTTCTCACGGAGCTTCCATTCTAATGTTGGAGACACATAATAAACTGATACATAAATCAGTTTTGATACATTATCAGATTCTGATAAGTGCTATGAAGGAAACTAATTCAGGATAATGAGTAATGGAGTGTGAGGAAGGTGGCAGGCAATATTTTAGGAAGTGGAATAAGAATGTCCAATGAGGTGACATCTTATGGGGACAAAAATGAAGTGAAGCAAATCTGTTCTGTAAATATCTGTTGGGAGAGCTTTAAGCCATGTGACTATGTAGGAGAAAGCAAATGAAAAAGTAAATGCAAAGGACATGGAGGAAACATTTGCTTGTGAAGTTCAAAGCTTTGGATCTTCTGTTTGCTGCCTCTGGTCACCCTACCTGCTTTGAAGCTTTGAAATATTAATGTCATTTTGGCTTTGCATTTTCCATGTCAAAGACCTATTTTTTCCCCTTTTATCTTTTTATAATTTGCTAAAAATAATTACAAAATCAGTACATGATTTCTGGTAAAAAGCGAAAATTATGTAACAGAAATTCTCTCCAGGTCTAGCCTACTTCATATGGTCTAAGTAGTGACTTAATTTTTTTTCATATGTTTTATTCTTTCCCTTTCTTTCTTTCTTTTTCTTTTTTTTTTTTTTTTTTTTTTTTTTTTGCATTTATATGCATCTCTGTGCTTACAGCAATGCATCTGGGTGTTTTTGCATGTGTTTTGACTTTTTCTTTCTTTTACTCTTCCGCTTAATTTTTTAACCTAAGACTATACGGATAGCGTATTCTTGAAGCTATGTGTATTCCACAATTAGCAGTTATTTCTGTTCATAATGAGATTTGACAAATAATTTCCACTTCTCAACCTCTATTATTTCTATCTTCTTAGTTTAAACACTGAATTCAAGTTCAAACAGGCAGTAACCTGAATTCTCTAATGTTACCCAGTGGCAAAGAAAATTTATTCTAGGCATTTCACAATTTGATTCCCCTTAGTTCAGTTTTGCCTTCAGACTCTAGTTACTAACATCTATTAAACTATTTCATTTCAGAAAATATGTTCATTTTCATGATGGTTCAAGTAGCGTGACTCCATGCCTCCATTTCCCGTGACTTTCCCTCTCTTTTCTAATGACTGGTAAACTCTGCCTTGTATTGGCATCTTCTCCTGCATCTCTAAAACCAACTTAAAGCAGCCAGTTTCCTTTTATTCTGATACTTATAAGCTTGAGAACAACTAAAGTAATTTTACATCATTTGTTTGTTTGGCTCTCTGAACTGCCCAGGGCTTTGCAAAACAATTTTAAAATATAGTTATGGTGCTTTGCTCAGAGTACATTTTAAAGTTTCTCATAAACGGCTTTTCAGATTGTTTTGCCTGCCTAAGACGGAGAAGCAAAAATAAAGAGATCATTTTTTAACTCTCATGACATAAAAGTTTTAGATTTTCGTAGGCTGAAAGTTTCTAAAAAGTTATTTGAACTTTTCTTTTCTTTCTAAATTTCATGAGCAACGTGCAAAGGGCTCCTACAGTATTCATGATTATGCTTACAATTTTCTTGCCGCAACTAATTGAAGACACAAAACTTACACCCACAAGCAACCACAATGACCACAGAATGACGATGAAGTGGCCTATGGTCGGCAGTGATTCATTACGTCTGAAACGTTTGCAATTAAACTTAATGGAGGGGAAATAGGCCTCTCTTTACAAGTGGTTGGTCACCTCCTTTTTTCCATTGATTCAACCACATTATTAAACACAAGTAAGAATATATTTTCCCTAAAATTCACAATTTAATTCAAGTGTCTGTCAATACAAATTGACTCTGCTGTCTGCTGTCAGCAGTATACCAAGACACGAAAGATACTTGTTGATTTTGGTTTTGGAAGCCAAAAAGATGTTAATTTGGAATAGGGGCGGAGTAAGTTAGAATAACACTATAGCTCAGTAGAAAGGAAGCTACAATTACAACTACTACAAAAATTAAAAATAAAAAAATAAAAAATTACACAAAAATTAAAAATTTAATTAAAAATTTAAAAAATTAGAAAGCTATACTTATCAAAACACACTGACAAAATTAAGTTTATCAAACATCATTGTAGACATCATAAAATATATTTTTTTAGTATCTGAATTCAGCTGTTGTGATCAGATAGTCCTCCCTTCTGTTCATACTTTAAAGAATAGAAGATGAAAAGAAAAAGCCAATAGGACAGAATATCAATAAATATCAAAAAAAATAAAAATAAATAAGCTAAGTGGACCCCTGTAAATTGCCTTAGAAGATTTTAGGGTAATGAAGATCCTATTAAACCAGAAAATAAATGTAAATCACACCGCGGTTGTCTATGTCTCCTTTTGTCTCACTTTGGTTTGGTCACAACATGACATTAAAGCACTATATATTATACTGGAAGAACATGGCAAAAGTGTCACTCTTTTTTAGCCCATTGTTGGGTTCTCATGATTGCAATTCTTCAAAGGTTATTAGAATAACAGTCTTCTTTTATTTTTCATATTTGAATTAACAGCATTCTGAAAGGGCAGAATAATATCTAATTATAAAATTATTGAGTTATCTGAGGAGGTAAAAAGTTTTCATAGTTGAAAGCTTTTCAGTTCATCTTATTGAGATACAAAAGTAATTTTCCACAGTTGAAGTCAGTTAAGGATTTTAAACACCTATTAAGTACATCATAAGCTGTATAAAATATTTTGCTTATAAAATTTTAGTTTTTTAAAAAATATTAAATTATATCCTTATGATATAAACATCTTAAAATTATTTCAGACACAATAGTTTATAAAGTCCAGCTTTCATTTGAAACAATACAAGATTCCAGTAGGAAGCCAGTAGGAAGAATCAGGTGGATTCTTAGATCTTCTTAGATTATATTCTTTATCCTCCCTTCTTATTTTCCTGTACCATATTTTGTTATTCTATTCTAACTTGTTTTATTTATTTACTTGTTCAATAAATGTTTACCCCACACCAATATTTTATGCTAGGCATTGCTGTAGGCACCTTGGATGCTGTAAGGAACTTAGACAAAAGTTTTTGCCACTACATTTTAATGTAAACAAAGGAAATATGTACCATGATATGTCAGAAGGTAGTAAGTGTCAAGAAGAACACTAAAGAAAGGGGCTGAGCAAAGGGGGTGTTGATTTTAATTATAATTCCGGTTTTTTTAAGGACATTCTTTGCCCCATGGGACCAGAGAATTGGATAGTTCAACTAAGAGAAACTGAATATTTTTCTGTGATTGTAGACCCATTCTTGAACAGATCCATTTCACCTTTACAAGTACACAGACATGGATATTTATCCCACCCAGCTGTTAATTACATGTGGCTTTCCCATAATTAATTAAACGTGGCCTTGACCCTTGGCCCTTACTTTGCTTCATGTTACAATCTTTGCATGAAGCCATATCATTTTTTAAGTGGATTCTTAATCTCCCTTTTGTACTTTTGGTGGTATTCAATTACATTTTTCAATTTTGTTTTTCTACTTTCAGTGAAAGATACTTAGCACTCACATAAATTCACCATCCGAGAAATTATTTGTTTTCTTATCAATCTCCTGTAGATGACAGGTTGTCACATTTTGCAGTCAAACACATGATTTTACAAAATATGTCTTGTCTAGGAAGGTCAACATAGAGCTTGAACAGAAATCAATTATTATCTGGTACAGTTGTTCTCAGTCCTCGCTTCAGACTTTAGAAATGTGATGTCAGATCCCACATCAAGAACTTCATCCAACTGTTTTGGGTAGTACTTAGGTTTTGGTATTTAAAAAAAATATCACCATGTGCTTTTATTGTGTAGCCAGGGAATATGAGAAGATTAGCCATTTTGCTCAATGTGGGCCAACACCATTTTAAACTGGAAGCTTTGTAGAGATGCAGAACCCCAGAACTACTGAGTCAGAGTCTGCATTTTCAACACAGTCCCACGTGGTTTGTGTGCATATTAAAGTTTGAAGGGCACCACGCTAGACATACACTTTCATTTTGTAGATATTAATTGCTAATAAGGAGTTCAAAAGCTCATTTTCCCAAAGTGGATACCACTAGCTAGGAGAGAGTGAAGTGAAGAAGCCAGGTATTAGATTTCTTGATCTCGAGCTGTTTCCCTTTGCCACATATGCACAAAAGATTGTCAGTTTTGTAAGGGACTGGAATCTTGATGCAGATTGAAAAGTATATATATATCTGCATAGATTAATTTTTAAAAGGTGTATTAATGTTAAAATATAAATTATAAAATGCATTGAAATATTATTTAATATAGCAAAAGACTGAGTAATGAATACTAATAACTTGATCCTTTTTAAGAAACAGACATTTGTTTATTATAAAGATCTTATAAAAACCTTCAGAAATACTTATGTCAACTAAGTAACACATCTCAAGTAGATGCCTATATCGTATTTCATTTACTTAGTTTTACTTGGTTAATCCTTTTATCACAAATTGAGCAAAAGTAAACTTTTCTTATATATTATCATAAATTCCAAGTAGAGTAGATTTGGCTTTAGTGTTGTCTCATTCTTTCAGGAAGCTATTTGCTTAATGTTAAACATTTGTTAGGTCATATAATGTAGTGTGATAGCCCTTCTCACCAAAAAGAAAAAAAAGAAAAAAAAGAAAGAAAAAGAAAAGGCTGGAAGAATTTTTTAGCCTAGTCTGCCCCTACCTAACTTTATTTATTACCACAGACCCAGACTTCTGAGTTGGGAGCAGGTGGCCTTGTTAACAGCTATTGGGTCTAACAGCTTTGTGTGTGCATTTCAGTATCTACATCTTTGAAGAGGAATACAGGCTACCTCTTACTCAGTGTCACAACCAAGAAAAATAGAAAAAAAAAATGTAATTTCAAAGAAAAGAAACATGTGTGTTTTAGTCAGGTAAATCCATTTAAAATGAAAGTGAAAGCTTTGTGCATTATTGATGAGAATGAAAAATGATGTGGCTGAGGAAAAAAAACTGTATGATGATTCCTTAAAAAATTAAATGTAGAATTACCATAGAATCTAACATTTCTACCTCTGGCTATATAAGCAAAATAAGCGACAGCAGGAGCTTGAAAAATATTTTTGTACACCCATGTTCATAGCAGTATTTTTCATAATAGCCAAATTTGGAAGCAACCATCTATCCATCAGTAGCTTAATGGTTAAACAAAATGTAGTGTATTCATACAATGGAATATCATTCAGCCTTAAAAAGGAAGCAAATTTGAACACATGCTACAACAAAGATGAATCTTGAGGTCGTTATGTGAAATGGAATAAGCCAGTCACAGAAGGACAAATACTGCACTTATATAAGGTTCCTAGAATAGTCAGATTCATAGAGAAATAAATAAAGCAGAATCATTTGTAGCAGGGGCTAGAAGTAGATGTGAATGGAAAGTTAGTGTTTATTAGGTAGAGAGTTTCAGTTGAAGATTATGCAAAAGTTGTTTAGATGGATAATGGTAATGGTTGCACAACATTGTGAATATATTTAACGCCACAGAAGTGTATCCTTCAGGTAGTTAAAATGGTACATTTTTATGTAGAGAATAAAGCAGTAGTTATATTATTTATCACAATTTAAAAGTATAATACAATATCATATGATTGCACAGTGTTCGTGGTCTATTATATTAGCATTTTCTTTTTCAACTTTGATCCATTATTAAACAAGCAATTATTTGAACTCTTTAGTGCTGTAATTTTTTATTTTTCCCAACAGCCTTGAGAAATAAATGTTCTCTAACATAGTGTCATTTGTGTCTTATTTGGGCTGTTAATCATATTCATTGATTTTTAGGTGAGCTGTCTTTTTAGCAGTCACACCTAATGCCAAATCAATTTCATATCAAATATGTCTTTCTGAAAGTATATCTTTCATACATATTCTTGACTATTGATTTATATGATTTTATCATAATTTACTTTCCACTCACCCTCATACTGATTTTTTTTTCTCACTCTCACAATTGGGATATGTTTTGATTGAATCTAAGCATCCTATTAAACTGTTTCTAAGTCACATGTTTCAAATCAGAACTGGTTGTGCTCAATTCAGAGAAGTATGAAATGTCCCTGAGGGAAGGAAAAAAAAGTGACTCCTTAGGAGATTATGGACACAGCTGATTACTTTAGCTAATACGTTTGAAATTCCAAACTGGAGATTGAGATTCAAATTTTATTCAATATTTTAGAAATAAAATGCATATAACCAGTTTTAATATGCAAGCTGTCACTTTAAGGACAGGTTGAAATTTTTTTCACTCCTTTCTTCAGTAGTGCCCTTTGCTAACTAGGAAAATAGGAAAAGTGGAAAAGGCAATAGGACTAAGAAATGGAGAGACAGAAAAAATAGACTTGTGGGAAAAGGGGAGAGAAAAAAAGAGAGGGATTGGGCAGGTAACATTTCAATATGTAAAAATTCAATATTTAAAAGCATACATTAATGACATATAAACATCCTCGGATTACTGTGAGTAGGAGAAAGGGGAATACTTTAAACATCTCTGCTTATATATAATGGTCCACACAAATTGCATTAAAAGAATATTACAGCTGTTTCAGGAAATTCACAGTTCAGGGTGAAATATACCATATGTCCTCCAATACCTGCACACAGCAGGGTGTGTTAAGACAGCTATTAGGCTGACTCACTGTTGTGCCTAGGTACTGGAGGACATATGGTGCCTTTCACTCTTGACTAAGGTTTTCTTCCTTTCATGGTTTCCTGCAGCAACTTCAACGTGTTCTGAACATTGTTCTTTAGTCTGCAAAAATTAGTTCTTTGGTTCTCCACTACAACACACACATATGCATATGTTTCTTCTTGCCTAAAGTGATTTTTCTCTACATAACACACTGTTCTTGGCAATACATAGCCGTGACTAATCAATCTGGAACAAGTTATACATACGATGACGATAAAATTGCTATGTGTGGGCTGCAAAATGGAAGAAGGTGTTGTCTCTAAATTAAAGTTGAAAATATTTTAGATAATGAGAGAGAACAAAAACAAACAAAAAAAATCGTCAACCAATATGTAATACAAGAATCATCTCTTTGTTTCCCTGTCATGCAAACAAATACTAAATCTATACAATAAGTCCTCACTTAACAATATCAACAAGTTTTTGGAAACTGTGACTTTAAGCAAAGCGACGTATACTAAAACCAATTTACCATAGGCTAATTGATAGAGAGTTAAGTTTCTATGGCATATTTCTGGTCACAAAACCTTCACCAGACTTCTAAATAAAGAACCAAAACATGTCTACTAGTAAACATTGAAATAAATGTGAGCTATGCATACATTTACAAAAGATGAATAGGAACAAATAAGATAATTATTTACTCAATTTTTGGTGAATCAGTGAGTAAAGGTGGCCATAGTGGTGAGTTAAATCAAGAAATAAATGTTTGCAAAGCAAATATTGTATGGAGCACCCTCTACCACTACAGAGTTCAAAAACAATCACAAATGGGGTAGGCTCGCGGTGCATGCACTTTCGTGCTGCATCATTTATTTTTGTGCATTTGTATGATTATTATGATTATTATGTACCTGATTAATTTATATTTTACAATGTGTATTCATGCATTTTTTTTTTTTCATTTTTCAATCTGCTCATTTTAGTTCAAGGTCTCAGGTAGCCAGAGCCCATCCAGCAGCTCAGGGCACAAGGGGAGGACTGACCCTCATGGGACTCCATTACCTTGCAGGATGCAATCATACACACACACTCACTCAGACTAAAACTATTTACACACACCAGTGAACCCAACGTGCGTATCTTTGGGATGTGGGAGAAAACCAGAGTACCTGGAGAAAACTCACACAGATGTCAGGAGAGTTTGTAAACTCCATGCAATGTCCTCAGCTGGGGATCTATCTTTTTTTTTTTTTTTCCCACCAACATAATAACAAAACAATTTTATTGGAAGACCAGCTCAGGAGTTTCTGTACAAATGGCAACAGAAAAAAATTGTGATATATAATCAAATTCAAATGCTGTAGCAGTCATTTTTGCTTGCCTACACAGTTTGCTTGCCTTGCTTTCTTATTTATAGAACCTGATGTAGTTTGTATACATATCCATAAGAAAGGCTGGCCCTATTCCAATCTCAAGGATGAATCAGATTCAGTCTATTTTGTTTAAGCATGAGGATAGAATGGGATACAGGTCAATAAGTTCTTAAGGTTTTCACAGAGGGTGCTCCTGGGAAAGGTTGTCTCACTCTTAAAAAGTAAGTCAATTGAAAGAATGGCCTCTTGTTGCACTACATTGCCATGCTTAGATACGATGCATGGAACTCTAGCAGCTATCTTGAATACTGGAGTATAGGTAGACATTAAAGCAGAGAAAAGGAAAAACAAGACAAAACAAAACACTTTGGCCCTTGCTGTCATTATTTAGGTCCTGATTAAATTAAATATGGAACTTCCCATTTTTTGACCTGTTTTTAAATCAGATGAACTAAATTGTGATTTTTTTTTTCCCTGCAAAAGATGTGCTAAGGAATAGGAACATATCTTCTGACTGTATTTTTTGGAGATTGAAGTTTAATGTAAATCTCATGTAAATGCAGTGATAGCTGTTACCTAAATAGCCAGGGTTTAAAATGTCTACATTTCACAATTATTCATGGTAAGGAATACTGTATAATTCTACTCAGTTTTTCTAGTATGTGAGATTAGACTAATAACTTCTTTGCTCATTTCTTTCACAATCGGGAGCTTTTTATAAAGAGATAAAAGTTCTACTCTGTTTAAATTGCATTTTAAGAAAGTACATTTATCAGATGTTTAACCACTTGGCCTTCAGAAATAACACAAAACTACCATCAATCATACTTATTTCATTTTGTTTGGTCAGAAGAAGAGAAGAAAAACTAAAAAGCTTCAGTTTTCTTCCCTCACTTGCTTACCCAACGATCTAATTCTAACTCATTTTCCTTTCGCCAATTCTCTAAAGAAATAGTGTTAAATGGAGAAAGTACAGGGAAAGCGGGAAAAGATAGAAGAGGAAAAGTTAATGTATTATTTCATTCTCACACTGCTATAAAGAGCTACCTGAGACTGAGTGATTTATAAAGAAAATAGGTTTAATTGACTCACAGTCCACAGGCTGTACAGGAAGCATGACTGGAGAGGCCTCAGGAAACTTACAATGATGGCGGAGAGACCAAGGGGAAGCAGGCAGCTTCTTCACATGGCAGAACAGGGAAGAAAGAGTGAATGGGGAAGTGCTACATGCTTTTAGACAACCAGATCTCATGAGAACTCACTGACTATCACAACAACAGCAAGAGGAAATCTACCCCATAAGCCAGTCACCTCTCATGAGGTCTGTGAGTTAATACTGCGTGTCATCTTGATTGAACTGAAGGATGCAAAGTATTGTTCCTGGTTGTTTCCATGAGGGTATTGCCAAGCAGATTAACATTTGAGTCAGAGGACTTGGAGAGGCGGATCCACCCTCAGTCTGGGTGGGACCAATCTAACCAGCTGCCAGTGTGGCTAGGATAAAGCAGGCAGAGGAACTTGGAAGGACTAGACTGGCTCAGTCTTCTGGCCTCCATCTTTCTCCAGTACTGGATGTTTCCTGGCCTCCAACATCAGACTCCAAGTTCTTCAGCTTTTGGACTCTTAGACTTGTATCAGTGATTTGCCAGGGGCTCTCAGTCCTTTGGTCACCGGCTGAAGGCTGCACTATTGGCTTCCCTACTTTTGAGGTTTTGGGACTTGGACTGGCTTCCGGGCTCCTGAGCTTCTGGACAGTCTATTGTGAGACTTCACCTTATGACTGTGTGAGTCAATTCTCCTAATAAACTCCCCTTCATGTATTCATCTACCCTATTACCTATTCTGTCCCCTCAGAAAACCCTGACTAATAACAAGGTTCCTCCCTCAACATGAGATTTGGGTGTGGAAACACAGCCAAACCATGTGAGATAGCAAGAAGCAAAACTGAAGAAAGAGAAAGAAAAGAAGACCAATGAGAGGGACCAGAGAAGGCACTAAATATCTTCAGGTGGAAATAATTGTAGGGCAAGCATATACTGTGTATAACTTGCATACCTGTGCTTGGTCAGGTAGGGCGAATGTCCACGTATGTCCCAAGTAGACTAAGCTTATATTATCCCATGTGTTTTAAGGGAGAGTCTCATGAGGAAGAACATAAGGCAGCTTGTAGCAGAAGGAACAGATGACACTTGGAGGATAGAGAACAGGTTGAAATCCTATTAACCTTTTCTCCTTGTGTGGTCTTGACCAATTTATCTAACCTAATCTTCAATTAGTTATGAAGAATCTTTCATAAGAAGAATAATACTTAAGTCATGGTATTGCAGAAAAAGTAAATGAGATCGCTCACATGAAAAGCATATTGAAATGCATTATGCATATGTTCCATAAATCCTCCAGTCTCAGTCTCCACAGCCCTGAGGTGAAAAGCTTTTGAGATTCACCATTTCCTGAGAGCTAGGGAAGTTTTCCAGCTGGGGTGCAAAGACTCTCACCAGGATTGGCCCAGACAATTTGCTGAAATAAAATTACAATGAAAATATCCTAAGTTTATTTAACTATCTTAACTTTCCAAAAAACATTTTCCCTGTCATTATTCCTAAATACCATGAAGCTTCAAAAGCAAATATTATCTCCACTTTCAGAGAAGAACCCAGTTGTGAGAAATCAGACATCTTACTTAATACAATTTACTTGTTGGCTAAGAAAGAATTAGCACCCTATCAGCTGATTCTCAGTCCAGAAAAAGATTCAATAAGTACTTTTCATCTGGGAAGACAAAGTTGCATTTGGTCGTTGACACAGAAATAGATCAACATCACCTTTGCCAAATTGTCCATCCAGTAGCTGCCAAATTCCATTGCTGTTACTCACTGGAGGTGACTAGAGAAAGGTGAATGCCAGATCAGCTATACCTCCTCCTCCTGATAGCCTTATTACCAAATGGTGTGAGGTCCTTGGGTATGCTGAGTAAGAAACAATTCCCAAATCTCAGAGGCTAAAATAACAGAGACTTTGGAGGTCCATTTAGAGGTCGCTAAGACGTCTGGCCTTGTCTTTGTTGTCCTCACCCTGTGATCCAGAGTAACAGCAATTAAACAAAACATTGCCTGTGACCATGGCAGAGGACAAAGGGAAAGACTCCTAGAAGGTTTTGTAGCAGCAATTAAAAACCCACTTAAGAAGTGGCTCTCCCAACCTATTAACAACCAATACCAAGAGGTTAAAAATGCAATGTGTCATGGCAAGTGAAGAGCCAGTATTTAGTACAAAGCATGAATGAATATCTCCATATTTCATCATGGAAGCAAGTCTTAGGACAATTTTCCAAAAAGGCAAATGTTTATTAGTAAGCTGAATCAAAACGTATCATGTGATCATTTATTCATTTTTATTTATTTGTTTATTGTAATCGAGTCAGTCCCAGATTCAGGAAGGGAGACATAGTCCTATATGAAGTAGGGAGAACATGTCAGGAACATCCTGGTCCAAAGGCATTAGCTTGCTAAGCTGGGTAGATTGTCTGTGTGGTATGATGCAAATAATTTCTGTGGTAGGACCAGTGACATATTTTGAACACTCCTCACTTTATGTGTAAAAGGTTATTTCTAACAAACGATATGCTAACTAACAAAATCTTTGTAGTAGTTTTCAATAAGGATTTCTGAAAAAATGAATAGCCACTTCTGGCAGTGGATTTCTATTTAGAGCAGTCTACGTGCAGACTGATTGCTCTTGACTGCTAAAAAGTCACCTTAAAACTCAGTGGCATGGGTCAATAAACTTGTATTTCTCATGCATCTATGGAGTACAGCTCATCTTAACGGAGTTTCTCATCTAAACGTGGGTAGGCTCTCCTGCGCATGTCTTTCCTCTCTCTCCCAGGAATGGCAGGCTGCCAAGGATGTCGTTTTCTGGTTATGGCAGAAGCACAGAACTCAATTAGAGACATGGAAGTTCCCTTGAAGCCTAGGCTCAGAACTGGAGCACTCTTTCTTTGGCTTCCTTTACTGGGCCAAAGCAAATTACATTGCCAAGCTCAGATAAAGAAGTTCTCCCTAATCATGGTAGGAGGTTATTACAATGTTACATGGCAAAGGCGTGGATATGAGAAGTGCATAACAATTAGGATCATTACTACAATCTAACACATCCCTCTAAAGAATAGATAAAAGTTAAGTCATGAACTCGTACATCACATTGCTTTTCATCCTAAATAGTTTTAAGTTTCAAAATTCCCATTGCTTATAGTGAATTCTGGTATGACAGAAGCCCACCACCTGACTTCCAGCCAAAGTCTCTGACAATTACTGCTAGAGTAGAAAATCAGTGTTCTCTGATGTCTCTAATGTGTGTTGAGCAGAATAAAGGCAAGGAATTAGACCATGCTTCCAGCAACTTAAAACAGAAAAAGGATTCAAGATAAAGAGCTTAATTCTGTAGCTATTTTGAATCAAGATCAAACAAAGTCCGTTCTCAGAACATGGAAAATAGTGATATACATTTTGTCCTCTTCATGTATAAAATTATACAGATGACTTACATTTCTTTGACCATACACCTGCAGTTCTTACTTTGCAGAGACTAGGTTAATAGAAAAAAAAGATTGTTTCCCACTGAGAGGGTAAAAGTCAGTGAGCTGGAATGCTGTTATAAAGTGAGTAAATTGCAGAAAGAATAAAAATATTCTAAAGAGAATTTTAGCTTTGCTTGAGATCTGATCAAATTGTCACCATAAAAGTGGGTTGGTAGAAAACAGGTATGGTGAATGACAAGGTGCTAAGTTCCCCTGAGCACAGAGTCTCAGAATAATGTAGAATAACACATATGTTTATGTTGGTAACTGTAAGATACATCATCATTTTCTCTGAATGTTCTTAAGTAACTTTAAAGTTTATTGGCAGCAGATAAAAGCTGGTATCAAGACCGAGTCCATGTTGGTTTCTACCATGCAAAGGAGATCTAACAGTGATTTTTGTACCAGAAGCATATGCCCTCTTAATTACATAAAGCATTAAGTTACTTACAGAAGAATTGTGAACCATATGGCCCATTAGAACCAGAAGTCAGAAGGTAATGGAAACTAGGATTTCTGTGTTTCTAACTACACAGAGATGCCATGCCATGGGGGATTCTTTTTAGAAGCTGGGAACCAGTGCAGAATTTCATCTTTTCATTTGATTCATTCAAAAGCATTATTCTAAGGAAGGTTGGAAGAGTGCAGCACCCACTTTGATCATTTTTAACAATTTATCGTATCTCTGGAACAGCACTTACTAGACAGTATTATGATATCACTATTTGTTTATTCACAGAAATCTGGGCTCTTCTAGGTCAAGGGCTTTATTTTATGCAGCTGGGTTTATCTCCTTCTCGTCTTAGCCAACTCTCACTTGAGGCTTAGTTGAACGTTTCAATGTCTCTAAGACTAGATAAAGTTTATCCCAAAGCAAACATTATATTCCCATAGGACAAGCTGACATTTCATAAAAAGAAAAATCTTTATAAATACTATTTGCCTGCTGTATATATTGGATCCTAATAATGAAAATAATTGAATGACCAAAAAGCGTGTGCTTTTTTAGAGTATAAAAATGAACCCGGAGCTTTACTTTGAAATTAATATCTGTACCAGGGTTAATTTCTAAGACCTACTTTTCAAAATGATTTGAAAGTCATTTGAATTGCTAAATCACGTGAACTCTATATTTACTATACATTCTCAAGTGCATGATGTTGAAACAAGTTTTGTTCTAGATTTTACAATATGTATTTAGTGTAGTCCTCATGAAGATGCAGCTACAAGAAAGAAAGTGACTCTTGATTTTGATCCTGAGAATGGTGGTGGAGAGGTAAAAATGGTCAAAGTCGCAGCCTTCCATTTTGCTTTGGAAAGAATGTCAGTATAGGAGATAAAGGAGAATTTTAAAACCACGTTTCACATCACATAAAAGAATTCTACTTCATTTCTTTATTAAATTCAGGGAGATATTAAAAATGCCTTCCTGTGCTTTTATCTTATATTAATAGGCTTCTTGGAAAAATCAAATTTGTCCTAGTTCTGAAACATCAGAATGCCATTTTTAAACAAAGAAGAAGATTTAAATGGCTATCACTAATTCTTTCAGCAAGTGAAGACGAAAATCATTTAAAATAATTTTGTAAAGCTGTGAGATTAAATAGGTTTTTAACATCAAAACTGTGTCATAGGCCCTCTCATGTAATAATAATGGTAATAATTTTAATATGAATTCAATGTGAAAATGGATGATGAAAAAGTGTATTATGAAATCAAAACCTCTTTGAAATAAGTGTTCAATGTATTAACTATCATAAAATATGTGTTTAAACATTTATAAAAGTTTTTTTGTGTGTGTATGTGCTATGTACTGTATATACAAGCAGACAAGTTTTAGTATGTATCTGCTTTTGGAGAATACTTGCAATACTTTTAATATCTGTCCCCTCTCACATGTGTTAAGATTCATTGAAAGGGAAATGTGTGAGAAAGTAATACAAAGACATCATTTTGTTTACATGTGATACTTTGTGGATTACATTTTATTGTCCTTTGCCAAATGTGACTGCTTTTAGTAATTCCATTCCACTGGGTTCGGGGTTATGAACAGACTGTCTTCTAAAACGAATTCCCAGATTCACTGAGATTATAACTACTCCATGGAAGCCTAGGGATCTCCAGGTGTGCCCGTGTGTGTGTCACGTTTATGCACATATAAAGGAGAATGATAATTTAAAGGGCAGTATCAATCCACGGTGATTTACATACGGTCTTCACACTTCGGTAAATGAGGAAAGACGGTGAAGAGCTACAGAGGAGTCCGTGTGGAAAGGGCTTTCTCAAATATAAACAAACACACACATTATTTAGTTTCAGCATGCTTCTTCAGAATGAACAAATTTAAGAAAAATGTCTTTGAAATTTAAGTAATTAGCAGACAAAAAATAAAACCAAACAAGCACAGAATTTAAACCAAATAAGCACCTTTATCACAATAATATTTAGTAGGAGTTATTCTATAATACAAATAATTATGGTACATGAGGTACTTCATAAAGTGGGCTGAATCCCGTGGTTCATTTCTGCTAGTATCTGCCATATTCTTCATTTTGACTAGTCCAAACTACAAGCAAATACCAAAATTAATCTCCTTATCCCACCTTCATACTTCCTGTGCCTGGAATTCTCTTGATAAACTCCTACTCTTATTTCAGTCCCAGATCAAATGGTCCCATTTCATGAAGCTCATCCACGCTCCTGCAAGCACTAGTGGCTCTCCTTTGCCACACAGCACCTTATGCTTCCTCTGCTACAGCTTTAGTGACAAGTCAAATAAAGATTGTTTATTCTCCTGATTCAATTGTAAGACTCTAAATGTAAAGAACATACTTCATTTATTTTTGCACTTCCAGTGCCTAACACACAGTAAACCCTTTAGAAGCTTATTGAATAAAGTGTATGTATTTGAGAATGAACTGGTCAATTTGTAATAGATATAAAGTGAATATTAAATATATACTATTTTTAACAAATTAAAAGTGTACAGGTTCAGGTAGGGTGTATCATGCTTGTAATCCCAGCATTCTGGGATGCCGAGGCAGGTGAATCACTTGAGGTCAGGAGTTGGAAAACAGCCTGGGCAACATGGTGAAACCCCGTCTCCACCAAAAAAATACAAAAGTTAGCCGGGCATGGTGGCACACGCCTGTAGTTCCCAGCTATTAGGGAGGCTGAGGCAGGAAAATCTTTGGAACCCAGGAGGCAGACATTGCATGAGCCGAGATCGTACCACTACACTCCAGCCTGGGCAACAGAGCGAGACTCTGTCTCAAAAAACATAAAGTGTGCAGAAAATTTTCAACTCTTCTATTATAATATAAAACAATATTTTTCAAAGGAAAGACATATAGCTCTTTAAATCTGCACATAAGTAAGGAAATCAGACTATCAGATTATGCCTCTGTAATATAATTTTAATTGACATTTGTCTTAAATGTAAATCCCTAGCCTCATCCAGCCTGTAAGGACCCTGAGAGCATCCTCCATGGCACAGAACTCTATATCCAACAAACCAACGCAGTAACCCACAAAAGTAAACACCAAAAATACATAATTATACTGATTTTGATAATATACACATAGATTTTATCCTCTAATTAATAAAGTGGTCTCCCCTTATCTACAAGTGGGGAAGGCAAAACCCCAGTAGATGCCTGAAAACAAGGATAGTACCAGACTCTATGTGTAATATGTTTTCTCCTACACACACATACCTTTGATAAAGTTTAATTCATAAATTAGGCACTGTAAGATATTAACAACAATAACTACTAATAAAATAGAACAATGATAATAATATGCCAGCATACCTACTCTTGCATTTCGGACACACTATTAAGTAAAATAAGAGTGACTTGAACACAAGCACTGCAATACCACAACAGTCGATCTGATGACAGAGACAGCTACTAAGTGCCTAATGGGCTGGTTGCCTACAGAGCATGGAGATATTGGACAAAGGGAGAATTCACGTCCCATGCAGGATGGATTGAATGGTGCAAGATTTCATCAAGCTACTCAGAATATAATGCTATTTAAACATGAATTGTTTACTCCTGAAATTTTCCATTTAATATTTTTGGACCATTGTTGATTGTAGGTACCTGAAATTATGGAAAGCAAAACCATAGATAAGGAAGGACTACTGTATAAGATACATTATTATATGATGTTGTAGTTCTCTTACTTTGATGTCTCAGTGTTCTCTAGCTCAGTTAATCGTCACAGTGTATTTGCTTTGTCCAAATGCCTGTTCTAGCTCATTTTACTGAGCACATTTTACTTACATTTAAAGGTTTGATTTATGCCTTTCCGAGCAAATTGTCTCCGGCCATTTCCACCTTCCAACCCAAACTAAATTAGACATTCTCAATTTTGTCTTTATGCTGGACTTAATATTCAATATACACATCATATTGAATTGTAATTGTTATCACAAAATATGTCTTACTTCCTTCATAAAGGTCATGAATTCTTCATTTGTATATTCCCAGAGTGTAACACAGCACTCTGCACATTGTAGATTCTCAATAAATGTGGGTTTCATAAACGGATGATGTTAACTACAAGCACACATGTCAATCACATCACTGTGCGCTGGTTGATCCAGTAGCATCACAGGAGCATGTAATAAGAAAACCGTGCACAAGATCAAATGTATAAATGTTGCTCTCAAATTACTTTTTGATGACTGCATACCACCTGAGTCTTAAACATAAGCTGAAATATCCTGAACACTGTAGGAAGTCAATACATAATTAGAAAAATAATTAAAAAGGTGATTTAACCAATTAACTATTTATTTTAAACCTTGATATTTTTGAGAAAAATACATTCACATCAAAGTAAATGTCATTGATGTCTTTAAAACTCAAAGATCAAAAAATGTATTCAGGGTTAGGTTATCACATCCTACATTATTAAGATATAAATACCCTTGCTTGCATGGTGTGCTTATAGAAATTGGGAAGGAAGTTCACACTTACATATCAATGTGTGAGTCACCAAAAGAAGTAGTTATAGGAAAATCATTTTATTTATCACAAGAGGAAAAAAAGAAATTCTTTGAAGCCATATTGTTTGGTAGAAGTCTAGAACTAGGTGAATAAAATGGAATGCAGTTTTTTCTCAAATATACTTACTGTTAAAAAAAAAATTAAGTGTGACTCAATAGCCAATTTATCTTTAATCAACTTGGAACCTACCTCATGACAGAAGTTAGACAATTTTTCTGTTTTATAAATACCAAAAAAATCTTTGACTTAAATCAGAGCTATCAAAGTCATGACCAGCAAATTATAGGACTTAAGGAAACATGTATTTTTGCTCTTTGTTACATCAAATAGTTTAAAAAGAGTCTTGAAACTAGACAAATGGCAACACGAGCAGCCAAGCGCCTACTGTCTTATAACAAGATGTTTCATCTGCCCATCCCTGGCATTAATTTGAATTTGTGACCACTGGCTTATATTCTACTTCTGTTTGCTTGTTTCCTTTCCTTTCTTTTTTCTTTTCTTTTCTTTTCTTCATTTTTCTCTTCTTTTATTTCCTTCCTTCCTTTTTTTTCCTTTCTTTCTTCTTTCTCTTTATTTCTTCTTTCTCTCTCTTTCTTTCTCTCTCTCTCTCTGTCCCCCTCCCTTCCTCCTTTCCTCCCTTTCCTTCTTTCTTCTTTCTTTCTTTCTCTTTCTTGCTTCCTTCCTTCCTTCCTTCCTTCCTTCCTTCCTTCCTTCCTTCCTTCCTTCCTTCCTTCCCTTCCTTCCTTCCTTCCTTTCTTTTTTTCTTTCTTTCTTTCAGAGTCTTGCTCTATCGCCCAGGCTGGAGTGTAGTGGCACGATCTTGGCTCACTTCAACCTCAGCCTCTCAGCTTTAAGTGATTCTCCTGCCTCGGCCTCCCATGTAGCTGGTATTACAGACACATGCCACAATGCCCAGCTGATTTTTTTTGTTTTTAGTAGAGACAAGGTTTCACCATGTTGGCCAGGCTGTTCTTGAACTCATGATCTTGTGATCCACCCTCCTCAGACTCCCAAAGTTCTGGGA
Source organism: Macaca fascicularis (assembly GCF_037993035.2). Lineage (NCBI taxonomy): Eukaryota > Metazoa > Chordata > Mammalia > Primates > Cercopithecidae > Macaca > Macaca fascicularis. The sequence goes on from NC_088381.1 coordinate 152,838,606, forward strand.
TTGCAGGCATGGGTGGCTTTCATTTCTTTTAAGTTTATCATTAATAAGCCTATTACAACTTTTCTGTTTTGCCATTTTCCTCTACCAGACTACTAAATGTTGCATGTGTACAACAGAATCCTGAGTGCTCTTTTCTCTGTTGATATTCCACTTTGACTTTTATGAATTTATGTACCTATCTATACAGATGGCTTCAGTTGGATTTCTCAATCCAACACTTCTGTTTTGGTCTCTGGACACACAACTAACTTCATACCTAGGTGTCTTTTGAAAACATTGTATGCATCTAGAATATAGTATGTCTAAAACTGAGCTTTGAGTTTCTTTTCCTCAGTTCTCCCTTATCTCCAGTGTTCTTCCTATTTATAGAAGAAAATTTCATCTACCAAGGTGCTTGTGACAAAACTCTGGTAGTTGCCCCATGAATCTCACTCTCCTTAAGCTTCTATATTCAATTCACCAAATCTTATGGATTCCACCTCTAAGCAGCAAGCAACTTCATTCATTTTTTTAAACTTTTCTGTCTCCAGGTTTCTCTCCCTGCCAGTGTCTCTTGCAGGCAGTCTGTAACTACCCAAGGTGTTACCTCGCTTTCGCTCCCCCTGCCCTAGGCCAATTTCTACATGGCAGTCAGAGTGACCCTTTGTAAAATGCAAATGAGATGAAATCACTCCCTCCTGCTTAAAAAATGTTGAAATGGCTCTCCTGGTTAGGAACAAATTAAAGCCCTTCTAGGTTCTTCTGGTCTGGTTCTGCCTACCTCTTCGTTGTTGACTTCCTCTATTTTCTCCCTTGGATCCAAACTTAACTCTATCAATATCACTCTCAAAGCTTAGAATGCTGTATATTCTTTCCTTCTTCAAGACCTCCCTATTTGTCCTTTTTGCTTGGAATGTCCCTTCACAAACCTTCCCCTAGTGAATCTTTACTCATCTTCCAGGCTGTCCTTCATATCTCCCATTGTATCACATTTGTGTCTATCTAGTGTTATCACAGCTCAGAATTACATTCTGCATTTATGGGATCACTGATGCCTCTCACCACCCACATTCCTCTTTTTGTGCTAACCCCCTTCTCTCACCAGCACAACGTTGTCAATTCCGTGAACAAAACTTAGACTGCCTCTTTTCCGTCCACCATGCTATACCAGGTGTTCGGCATAATATCTAGCAGGTAATAAACATTCAATATGGTCTTTGAATAAGTGGTTAAAGACATCTGGGGAGAAAGAAATGTTTAGTGAAAAACTAGTAGAATCTATTTTATATTGAAAAATTTTGGAAAATATTACAATAAAAATGACTTCTCCCTGTAATGTATTTGCATATATATATATATATATATATATATATATATATATATATATATTCCGTTTGTATGACATCTTTTATCCTAACAGGTAAGAAATTGTGATGTGGGAAGATTCTTATTGGTCCAAGGTGGCAGAAAACTTTAAAATAGAGAACATCAACAAAATCACTCCACACAATTGTACCATCGGTCACAAAGCAGAAATCAACCTGAAAATGGTGAATATTTATTTCTAATGATAAAGCTCTAGTATAGATATGGTCAGGTATATTAGCAGAATATAACTGAATTCTGAGCCGAGATGGTTATGAATGGTGTATTTCCAAGTGCTCTGTGATTCAGGTAATCTCAGGCTCACCAACATGTGGCCAAATATAAAGTCCTTTATTTTGCCGCAAAATGGTAAAGAAACATCTCTAAATTCTGTTATTTTAATATAAACTTTAACAGCTTAAGTAAAACCTTAAATGCATCTCAATACATATTTTTTCCTGTTAGTCTTGAAGTTATTATGTTAAGCAAAAATATTCTTTACATATATTTCTCATATTTCTTGTTCATGTAAATCAGATAAGATAGAATTTGACTAACATCTACCTCAATGCCAAAAAGAATGAATTCAAAGTTTTTGAATAAATGTTATCGAAATCAGATTCTATTCAGAGAGAGAAAAATAGGCTTGTTGGTTTAATTATAGAATAATCACTTGCTGACATTTAAGTCCATCTTTAACAATTTGGTTGAAAACACAGTTTTAAAACATATATATTATAGTCTGACTACATCTTAAGATTGGAATGAGTAAAATACTATGGCAAATATACATATTTCCAAACCAGGAGTTGTTTGCTCTTTGCTGTGTTTATAAATGCTTTGTTAGCAAATATTGAACCTATCATAAACATTTCTGAATAATGCAGTGTCAAGACTGTATTTGAGCTATTTATGGTAAAGTTTGCATTTTTTTCTCTGCATCTATTACAACCAGAAAGCCAACTTTTTAGTACTCCCTTGCCTCAGAATGTTCTGTAAAAAAAGCAGAAGAAACCACGTATAGACAATTTTTTTCAACATACCCCTGTAAATACATAAACATGTTGAAGAGACTAAGCTGATGTCTCAGAATGGGAGGTAATAGAAAAAAATGCTTTCAGAAATAATTGGAAAATTTTAAAGAGAGAAAGAGATTTCTTCCTGGTGTAAGCAGAGTATAAGATGACTGGTAGCTGGCAAGTGGGGAGATACACTTCAAAGATAGAAGATTTCTGGCCACAAGGAACTTTCCATTGCCTCGGTGAAGAATGAGGCTACAGAAGAATGTACACTGCTAAGTGTTCGTAGGGATGTTATCCCCAGAGCTGGAGCTTCCAACTTTATAAAAAATTCCCACAGTCCAAGAATGGCCCAAAGCTGCCAAACTGATGAACATGAGGAAAAATATGGAAGACTCCCAGGGAAGGCATTGCTTTAGATTATGAAATTGAAAGTAAAGATAAACAAAAAATGGTTATATTTAAATTAACATGTAATAGTTAAAATTTCTAAGAAAACGTAATGCTACAGTTTATAGACTGAATATTTGTGTCCTCCCAAAATCCATATTCTGAAATCTACTCCCCAATGTGATGGTATGTCAGGATGGGGTCTGTGGGAAATGAATATGTTCAGAGAATGGAGCTCATGTAAATAGAATTGGTGTCTTTATAAAAGAGGCCCTCCAAATCTCTTTTGTCCCCTCCACCATGTGAAGACATAATGAGACTAGGACCCTCTATGTACCAAAAAGTAAGCCCTCGCCAGACACTGAACATACCAGCGCATTGATCTTGGACTTCTCAGCCTCCAGAACTGTGAGACATAAACTGTTGTTCATAAGCCACCCAGTGCATGCTGTTTTGTTATAGGAGCCCAAATAAAGACACTATGGATATTGACTATCTAACCACAATGAAGTACTAGCTTGATATCATTTTGCACAACTAATACTGTATTGGAATAGAGGATTCACGTAGATGTTTAATAAGAAAAGACACAAAAATGCTGGTCAGAAGACAAGACTAGAATTATGCATCTGCAAGATAAGTAGCCTAGATAATTGATTTTTACTTACCTTATTAATAAAAGTAAATAAAGTCACCTGACCTTGAATCCATGTTGCCTGTAGATACAGGACATTACAAAATGATTAGTGGAAATTAAAATTTAATTGGCAAATGTGACCCAAATATGATCTGGATCTCTATTTTCCCTATGTGTTTTTTTTCTTTTTTTAAAGAATTCTGGATTCTAAATGAATTGATTGATGTATCCCTTGAGTATTTCTGCACACTTTCATTTTTTAAAGATGTTTGTCCTACAGATCTTATTTGTGGACAAGAAACACAGGCACTTAATCAACATATATTGAAAGAACAAGTGAATTATGCTGGTAAATTATCATTGTAAAATATTCAAACACCTTCTAAATACTTAGGGGAAAATATCAAAGCTTCCCTTCATTTCTCCTAGAGGAAAGCACAGCCAAATTAGTGTTCATCTTTCTAGTCCCATCCACGCTTTCACAGAAATATGTACACACTCGTGTGTACATAGTTTTATCTAAATGAGTCATGCTATGTATTTATTTCTGTAATGCTGTTGTAGGTTGAAATTTGTCCCCAAAAGATACGTTGACATCCTAACCTCCAATACCTGTGAATGTTAGCTTATTTGGAAATAGAGTCTTTGCAGATGTAATCAAGTTAAGATGAGCATATTAGGGTGGGCCTTCCTCCAAAAAGACTGGTGAAGAGACTCAGGCACAGAAGTGCACAGGGGAATACCATGTGATGATGGAGGCAGAGATTGGAGTAGCACATCTCAAATCCAGGGATGCCAAGTATTGCTGGAACTACCAGAAGCTAAGAAGATGCAAGGAGGATTCCCCTGTAGCATCTTTGGAGGGAGCACGCCCTGCCCATCTGCTGATTTTGACTTCTGGCTTTCAGAACTGTGAGACAATAAATATCTATTGCTGTAGGCCACTTAGTTGTGGTAATATGCTACCGCAGTGCTAGGAAACTAATATTCTTGATTTTTCACTAACAATATATTTTGAATATTATTTCTAGTTTCCATGAGAATGTACACAGGTCTTATCTATTTTTTCTACAATTACACTTCCGGCAACACATGTTTAACACTGTTTTTTGTTCAAAGCTAGTGAATGACAATGCACACTGGGGCCTGTTGGGGGGTTAGGGGTCAGGGGAGGGAACTTAGAGGACTAGTCAACAGGGGCAGCAAACCACCGTGGCACATGTACACCTATGTAACAAACGTACACCTATGTAACAAACCTGCACGTTCTGCACATGTATCCAGTTTTTTTTTTTTAAGAAGTAATGAAGAAAAAAAAAAAGCTAGTGAATGGAAAGCAGTTTTTAAGGGTTTTTTGTGAACATATATCATGGTTTAAAGAAAGCATGCTTTGCCAGTAGGGAATGTACTTTAACATCAAACGTTGCAAGCATGCATCAAAATTCCTAAGTCCCAAAAATGCAAACACAGCCAAATATGTGCTCCCAGATATTAATTTCAATAATGTAAACTTACTATATCTGAAATTTGAAACATTGCTTTGAATCAGCCTATTACCAGTAAATTATTTGTGGACGGTAACAATTCTCTTTCTCTTGTTATTTTAATCTTTTGTTGAAATATAATACAAAGGTCATAAGGCTACCACTGAATGGATTTCCATAAACTGAGCACAGCCACAGCCATGTAGAGAGAACACAGATCAAAAAGGGAGATGTTACCAGCCTTTATGGGGGGTAAATATTAGGGGAAGAACCATTATTCTCTTCCTCCCTTCTAGTTATTTCCACCACCAGTCCAAGTTTTGTGCTTTTTCTGTTATAACCAAAAATTGTTCGGCAATTTAGTCTCATCTGAAGGTCAATGTTTCTAAGTGTTCTAAATTCTAATCTATTGGCCCTCCAGGACTTGCTCAATTCTCTGGCTCATTCCCAGCCCTTGGCCTCCTGTGCTCTTGCCAAACCAAGGCCACTATAATCCCAGAATACTGCTTTGCTCCATTTTACCCTTAAATCATGGCACATGGCACATGGCATTCTTTGTTTGTTTGTTTGTTTTTGAGATGGAGTCTTGCTCTGTTGCCCAGGCTGGAGTGCAGTGGCGCCATCTCAGCTCACTGCAACCTCTGCAGCCAGATTCACGTGATTCTCCTGCTTCAGCCTCCCGAGTAGCTAGGATTAAAGGCATGTGCCACCACACCTGGCTAGTTTTTATATTTTTAGTAGAGATAGGATTTTGCCACATGGGCCAGGCTGTTCTTGAACCTCAGGGGATCCACCCGCCTCAGCCTCCCAAAGTGCTGGGATTACAAGCGTGAGCCGCCATGCCTCACTCACAAAGAAAGAGCTCATTCTTTCTTAAAGGTATTTCCCCAACTTGGATTCACCTCATCCTATTCTCTTCTTATTGCCTCACCGATTCCTATAGATATTTAAGCATATTTCCTCTGGAAGGTTAGCTGTGGTCTCTTTCTATTCTTTTCCTAATGTTATGTCAGCAGGTGTACTTTCTATGTTTTTCCTGAGGACGTTTTTCTTTACCAGTGTTGCAGCACTTGTGACACTTTTGGGAAACTGCTTCTTGCTCCTTCTGTTGGATGCTAACTCTCCCCAAAGCCTACCAGAATAATTTGTTGACCAAGGAAAGCCCGGGTTGTTGACATTTGCGATAAAGGAGAGTTCCACCTTAAGGAGTCTACCTGGTGTCTCAGGAACTTAGTTATAGAGTTTTGGAATCTGGGCTCAAGTAATTTTAGGTGGGTCTTCCAAGAGAGGGAACTGATTTGGATTAGACAAAATTTGTGATCTAATAATTTAAAATTGATGAACACAGAGGTGTGAGGGTCTTGTCATTTGCCTTAATAAGTAAACAGGTGTTTGATAAGCGACCTTTTTCCCAAAGTGGGAACCCTATTATCCTGAAATGCTGGCTATATGCACAGAAGTGTAATCTCTTGATCAAATAAATTGGATTTCAGAAATTCCTTGAAGCAAGCAGAAAAGTTATGTATTGCCTTGCAGTTAGTATTATATTTCTAGGAAACACATCTTCTGGAAAAATACTAGTCTTGTTGACATAAATGCTAGTTTTCAGTGCTGACACTCCAGCTGTATAGAGGCAGATATCTCTGTTCTCACTTCGCCCCTTTCTAACCTCAGGGCTAGCTCCTTGAAGGCAGGCACTGTATGATGTTCACTGTGGTACATTTGTTTAAACTCTCTGTTCATGAGGAAATTGATAAATATTACAAACATTAACACTCTAAGGGCTAGGGTATGAAGTGAGCAGAGGCTCCCTTGAGGAAGCAATTAACCTGGGAACATTTATTGAGAACCACTGTCAATATCTGATTCGTCCCTCACATGTGTCGAATTGGGAAAAAACGGAGTTCATGTGACTATTCAAAAAGCCGAGGATAAGGCTGAGAATATGAGTCAATGCTTACAGAGAGGGTCCGCTGAAAGATAGTGCCTCAGACATCAGAGATCAAGAGTGACCATGACAAGTTAACAAAGCCAACCAAATCTAGGGAATGTGTAGCAGCTGAAGGTGATCACCTCCCAGCAGACATAGAAACCAGGCAACTATTAAAAAGTATGACAGCAGCCATCACTCCATGCAAATGAGTGGACCTAGAAATTTAGAGCAAGTCGACTTTAATGGAAAGGGTTTTTTACTTTTTCTGCTTTAGGTATTGTTCATGTTCTAACAAAGCTATGACATATTCTTGGGACTTGGCCCTAGAAGGCCACGTGACTACAGCACCATATCTAACACTGGCTAAAGACTGTCGGGCTTCTTTGCAAGGCAAATTTCTCCCGTTTATTCTAAATCCTTCCTGATTGAAACTTTTAACTCACTTGGCTACATTTCAGATGAGGATTTTTGAGACCCTAATAAAAACCTGGGATGTGTAGGCTGCAGAGGTAATTTATAATTTTAGTTTTTGATTCACAGAGAGGAGAATAAAATGCTTCAAAAGCCAACATTTCACAAGGAGCTGCACATTTTGTAATGTAGTCATTTCCCACAACAAATATAAGCAACAAAATGTGAGCAGTGAGTGATACTTTAGAGTTGGACATGTATGAAGAAGAACAGCATCTGCAGTTTTATTAAAAATGCATGTTAAACTGGATTAATGTTACAATCCTCTTGTTTCAAAGAGTATATTGAATGCCAGCTGGGTTCAAAGAAAAAAAAAAATGTACCTTTCCTCTCCCTACCAAGCTCTAATGTTGCATGGTTCACCAGGTGCATGAGGGACTTGATCTGTCCCTGGGGTATTCAGGACAGGTCACAAACAAAAGCTAGACTATCTGAACTGAGTTCCAGGTTGGCTCAAAATAAGTTCAACTTGCACTACAAACTGGAAGCAAATGTTTGTGAAGGTATGGTTGTGTGTGCTCACAGCTATGTACCTTTCTCACCATCCAGTTGGTTATCACAGAAAATCACAGTAACAAAGGCAGTGAAGCCACAAGGCCATACGGAAGTCAATTGAATTCATGCAGCAGGCAAGATGAAGTCAGATTGTCAGTGCAATTAGATAGCTGTCTCAGGTAAAGAGATTTGTTTAAGCTTTTAAGTCAATTACTTGAATGCGTAGAAATAATTCTATGCCGAATAGCCCAGCCAAAGTTAAGGCATTTTTATCTATTAATTTAAACTAAAAGTTAAGATGTCTAAGTTTGACACTTAGATTCGATATTTTGATTTGTATAGTGAGGTAGGAGCTTTGTTTCATTTCCATGATGTTAAATTTAAGTTTATTGAAACTGAAGGGACTGACATTTTCTGATTCAAGTAAATAAATAACACTTATAAAACTAAGATTTTTAAGTTTAGAAAACTGTGAAACAATGTCACTTGAACTTCTATAATAGCAGACTTGGCATTTTTGAATTTATTTATGTAAAACATTTGTGAAACAGACCCAAACACATAAAGTATCAAGACAGTTAGTAAAAATGGTTTATGTACTGTTTACTCTGGATAGAATGATTAAAATTGCTTCTCAGACTTATAGAATTTCTCTGATTTCTCAATTTTGAATTTTTAGGAATCTAATATTCTAATAATGAAAGTTTCATCTATTATTAGATATTTCATCTGTATTAGATGACACTCATTTTGTATTTTGTGAAACTTCTTTCATGTTAAGAATCCTCTGCAACTTCAGCTAAACAAAATAACCCTGTAGGGAGAAACAGTTTTTTTCTTTAGCTTCTCAATTTTTTGGAGTATTTGGGAAGGTAAACAATACTGCCTAATTACATTAGTATCAAACTTTCTAGAACAACTGATATGTTTCAGGATATTTTTATGATTCTGATTCTTCTAGTATAAAAGATGTATTTTCTTAAGTATTTTATCTCTTTCTCTCTCTCCTTTCTCTTTCTCTCACGCCCCCATCCACAATTAGACAACTTTGTAGTAGTAATAGTGAAGCTATGAAAAGACTTGGTACTGTTGAAACTCCTCAGTTTTTAAAAGTCTATACATAAACGTAAATCTGACTCCAGACTCTCCCCAAAAGAAGAAGAAACCTTGGCCTAAACCAAATGTTCTCTTTTAAAATCAAAACTACAGTTCCTATCACTTGGAGGGACCATGATAGAAAGGAGAAAACTTCAGAAGTTCTTGTGAAATGACAGGTAGTAGATCATTAACTTTAAAAGTACCTAACTGAACCTCGAGATAGATTGCACTACGTATGTTATCCTAGGTAGCACACTTGCATTTTGTGACCTTTGATGGCAGCAATTAACATATATAGAATTTTTCAAAATGACTTCTGAACCTTCAATTCCTGTTTAAACTTTTCAGAGACAGCCTGCTTTTAGCACAGGTGTCACACTTCCGGCCCCTCACATGCTTTTCTTGGGTATTCCTCTTATGGTTAGTACTTGGGGAACCTACGTGTTAGATGATTGATTGATGGCAATAAAGCATCTTGGGTATTACTATGACAAATGACATTTTTTTTCCCCTCAACATTTCCAATGCTTATTTACAACACTGTCATTAACTCATGATTTAAGTGAAATGCGGCACTCCACAGAATGCCCCAGGGCAGCCCACCTTTTATCTTTTTATTAGCATATGCCTTCCTTTCTTGTCTCCCAAGGTCTTCTGAAAGAGCTGAGTCATAATTTTACATACCACGTTCCTCTTAATTAATAAGTTACCTGATTAGCACATTCCTTAAACTAAAGAGCTATGAACTACCTCTTAATCCAAGATGTAGACTTTCATAAAGTACAGGTTTTGTCATAAACAAAATACATAATTCACACCTACACCCACCCCCACCATTTGGTGCTAACTCGAGAGCCAACTCTCCTCTAATGGAAATGTGAAATATTTTACAAATGACATTGCTTTGTCAGTCCCATTCTCATTTTTGCTATGCCACAAAAATCCTAATACATCAATCCTACTCCCTTCAATTTGAAAAGGAAACATGCACTCCCAGCTAAGTGCAAAAGTTTCCAGGCCAATCTTTCAGTGCATTTTATTATGAGTGTGTATAAACCTCTACATTTGACTAAAATTAAAGTTGGACACTCTGATATAAATTATTGCTGAACACAAGAAGGGTTCATAAGAGCTAGAGAATATCATTAAATTATAAAAGTGATTTTATAAGAGAGATGATTCCTCTGCTTTAGATGCCTTATATACATCTATGTAAGCACAAATATGATTTTAACATTTATTTGAGGAAACATCTATTTTTCCCAGTTCTGATTTTTTTTTTTTTTAATTCCTGATAGGTTCATGGCTTTTTTTGTCTTTGTTCTGGCCTTTAGCTCTCTGAAGTCATTATTCAAATGATACTTAATAGCCCCAATAAGAAAGCAACATCTTTCAGCAATGCACATGACTGCTTAATGATGCAAGATCATCTTAATTCCCTCTCCTTGTGTTTTATTTTCCTTTAGGGGGCAACAATTCTAAAAGCTTAACTCTGTCTCAGCTGGTGAAAGTTGAATTGCCCTGCTGAGTGCTGTGGCATTCTTTCTCTCTTCAGTTGGTCAAAGGAATAAAACTCCCATGCTCTTTTGAAAGTGAGCCATTTGAAGAGTGTTAGTGGTTTTTGTCCAAGATTTTGTTGCTTGGAGAATTGAGTTAAACACAAGGGGACAGATAGGCTGCTGTTTCCAAAACCTCCTAAAAGACGTAAAATCACACCAAAGGATATGTCATTTTACAGATTTCTCTCTTTAACACCATTTTCCCAAAGGCGGACCTGCTAGTTAAATTAAGAAGAGGAAATATGGCCAATCGCTTTGAATATAAGAGGAAGAAACCCAGCGAGCACAAGAGTGCTGAATTCCAAGTTTATTGCCAAAGAATGAGTAATGGGCACACTGCAGGCTTGAGCAGCCCCTGAGTCACCTTTCTGTGAACATCCAATTGCTGTAGCTCCAAGTCTTGTGTGTTTTACTATCGGCTCCCCTCCTCCCCACCAGGATTTTGGCTTTGCAGTAATTCCCAAGTTCCCTAGTAATACTCTGTTCAGTCATTGTAATCACTCCCCGGCTGCTGAAGCAGGACTTGACATGTCCATTGAGGCCAGACTGAAAACTCAATCCTGCTCCTTTCCCCCAGTAGGTTGAGTAGCTCCAAATGCCTGAAGCCCTCCCGGAAAACAGAGTAGATGAGAAAAAGTCGCTATGCCTAAAGCTCCAGCTCTCTGTTTTTCATGGGTCTCTAACCAGGCTACAGACTCTCCCACACAGAGAGGATCCTTGTTGGTGGCTTAACTCATTGTCTATAGTGCAGGTGCTTGGACCTCTTGGGTGTATGCTGCTTTTGCCAGGCCAATCTGGACAAAAGGCAGCTTTTACTACATGGTTGCCTTTTTTCATCCCAAGTGTGAAACAGACTCAACCACTGAGACTAGGTTTAACTTTACACAAGCTATTATGGAAGTACTTTTGGATAGGATCTTTTCAGATCCCAAAGGCTTGGGGCATCCTCACGGGTTACTTTATAGTACCAAGTACAGACACCTACCTTCCTAACCCTAGCCTTCATTGCCAACACCCTAGAGCATGCTTATGTGAAAAAATAATTATGGATATGTGCAGAGTGCAGTTTAAATGCCTCAGAGGAGGGAGAAGAGATATTTTTAAAACTTCCCCCACACTCTTCCTGCTCCTACTAAAAAGGAAACAAATGAAGTGCTAGAGCTCTGCCTCGGTCATACACAAGTTCTCATCACTACACAGCTCCTATTTTCTCAGTCAGAAATAGCTGCCGCAGGTTAATTATGACTCATGAGCAGGAACACTTTTCTCTTCTGCCACTCTGATTGCTGTGAAGGAATCTCTGTTTGAATCATAACCCAGGCCTCAATCTACTCCCTCAGCACTCACTCAGTGACTGCTCAAATTGGTGAGTTATGCAAACGGGAAGGGAGAAGGTGTGGCTCAACTCATCAAGGATATTTCAGGTGTTGACCTGAAAATTTGCGGAGCCCAGGCCAAAAAGAAGAGCTAGAGCTCTTGTTTAAAGAAAAGAAAAACCATATGTGACAGTAAAGCTACAACAGAAAAAAAAAAACCATACATATATGTATATGTATATATGTATGTATCTTTTTTTTCTGTTGTGTATTTCTCCCAATCTATTATTGTGTCTTCTATGTGCCATTTAATAGCACATAATTAAGACCTTCAGATTATGAGGTACTCATGGGCCAGCACAGGCCCTCAGCAGCTCCCGGTGGCCCAGTTCTACCTTGTGACTCCATGAGTCCACACAGCAGCACGTGGCTTGTGGGGTTTCCCTCGCTCCTGCTGCAGGACTGATGCACTCTGCCCTGGAGGGAGGTAGAGAGAGCAGTCAGTCTCTCCTTTCCATTACCTGCCACCTGCTGTTTTAACTCATGTCAAGGGGTGACCAAGAAATATCTGCAAGCTCTGTTAAATTAAATAAGCAAGAGACCATTGCCCTGAGAATATTTATATATTTGAGTTCCTATGTAACAAACTGTAACCTAACTCAGGAGGGTATAGTGGACAGCCAACCTTCAGCAAATCAGAGGCAGATAACTGATCAGACTGCACCCAAATCCCCATGCCCAAATGAAGCTAACATCTAGTTGTAACCTTAGCTTTCTCCACCTTGCTTCCATCTTCAGCCGATAAAAGCTCATTGCTTTTATATGAGCTTTGAATATAAGAGGAAGAAACTCAGAGAGCACAAGAGTGCTGAATTCCAAGTTCATTGCCAAAGAATGAGTAATGGTCACACAACAGGCTTGTGCAGCCCCTGAGTCTACTGGACTGAGCTCTGTGAGCCTCTTCTGGTTCTGAGTGCTGCCTAATCACAAATTGTTCATTGCTCAAATAAACTCTGTCAAATTTACTTTGTCTAGTTTTTCTTTTAACAAATCCAACCTCCATGTGTAATATTTCTTTCATCTCCTAGCACATTTACCAAATAACTAACCCCTATAAGTTGCATATTCAGTGTTGTTGGTGTGTTTTTGTTTTCAGTGTGTCCTTTTCTTTCTATTCCTTTTATATCATCTTCATTATATAAGTATATACTACCCAATTCCTTGTAATTAAGAGGTGGAGTAGAGAAGGCCATCAAGATATATAAATTGAGCAATCACTTACAAAAATGACTCATTCTCAGTGTTGCTATCTGCTTAAAACTAATATCTTGGTTGAGTGTGGTGACTCATGCCTGTAATCCCAGCACTTTGGGAGGCCAAGGCAGGTGGGTCTCCTGAGGTTAGGAGTTGGAGCCCAGCCTGGCCAACATGGTAAAACCCCATCTCTACTAAAAATACAAAAATTAGCTGCTGAGTGTGGTGGTGCATGTCTGTAATCCCAGCTACTTGGGAGGCCGAGGCAAGAGAATCTCTTGAACCAGCGAGGTGGAGGTTGCAGTGAGCCAAGATCGATCGTGTCACTGCACTCCAGCTGGGTCGACAAGAGCAAAACTCCCTCTCAAAAAAACAAACAAACAAACAAAAAAACTAGTGTGTTACAGTATACTTTACATTGTCTCATTTGAGTAATTAGTTTTTCCATATTTACAATAGTTGCAAATATCTGGAGATACTATGCAAATACCATGCAAATTGATTCCAAAATGATGGTGCTTACGTTCCAAAAGAAAAAGATTTTCATAGAGCAGATGAAAGTATTCTTGAAGAATGTTTCTAATATTCTGCAACTCACAAGAATTGTGCAGGTCATATGTTGCATAATTGTAGGAGTGGCATTCTCTGTGATTATCATAGTTATGCATTTATTATGAAAGTTCTCTCTTCAGAAAGGGGTGCTTTCCTTTTTTCTAATTCAATATGAAGTCTCACGTGAATAAGAGGTGAGACCACAAATCACACACAAAGTCATTTCAGAGGAGAATCGGTCAGGCCTAAGTCATTTTGCAATTTTAGAAGATAAAATTAATGAGGATTATAAAAATGATGTGAAAATAATCATTGGAAATAGATGAAAAAAAGAATAAAACCTTAAGGTATACTTGCAAATTTGAGCCTCCTAAAGTTAGTAATATTACAGTCAAATGTAAATTTCAGGGCTTGAAATATGTGATTACATAATTTTATAGGAAAAATATATACCACAAGTATTAGGGTTTACAGTTTTGTTAACTATAAGAATTACTACATAGCTAAAAAAAAGAATGTGATTTAATATATGATAAAATTAACTTATTTTATATATTACTTTTATTTTTTAAGATAGCCACTATAAAATTGTTCCATTAAATATGGCACTTAATTAACAATTTAAGTGGATTAACTTGAATTAGCCATTTGTTTGAACTAGTTGTCATCAGCTGAGGAGGATTTACCCACTTAATGAGCTCCCTACAGTGATTTATTTTTAACAAATTGACACGTCACTCCATCGCTTAAGTTCCTTCACTCGCTCATAGATGACTTGTGGGTAAATATCTAAGTCACTTGGTCTAACAGATGACAAAGTTCTCATGACTTGATTTTATTCACTTTCCCTGGCCCACTTTATGCACCACTATACCTGCAATGAGCTGAATGTTTGTGTCCCTGTAAAATTCATATGTTGAAACCTTAATTCCAGTGTGATGATATTTGGAGGTTGGGGGTTTATTAAGTCATGAGGATGGAGTCTTCACAAATAGGATTAGTGCCCTTATAAAAACAGGCCAGAGAGCTGGCTAGCTGTGTTTCTGCCATGTGCGAACAGGGCAAGAAGGTGGCCATATCTAAGCCAGGAAGAGGATCATTACCAAAATCTTACTCTACTGGTCCCCTGTTTTTCAGACTCGTAACCTGCAAAACTTTGAGAAATGAGTTGTCTTTTAAGCTACTCTATAATACCTTGTTATAGCAGCCCAAACTGACAAAGACAAAGCATCATCTTTTACTCCTTAGCAACAACTACCTATTTATGATTTCTTGAACAAACCATACTGAATCAGGAGTTCGCATTTGCCTATGCAATTTATTTTACTCAGAATATTTTCTCTTACCCAAAGTCTACATTCATCATCCTTCAGAATCATGTTAGGCTTTACTAGCTCTGAGAATACTTCTTTGATATGCTGAAGCTACAAGTCCTTCCCTGCAACCATCCAACAAGAAGCTGTTCATTCAGTCTTCAGAAAAATATCTACACTCAGCATCTGTTCTTTTTGCTGCATTTTCCACCTTGTAAGCCAAATATCTGTTTAGATATTGTTTTCCCTACAAATCCATGAACATTTTTAGTAAAATGATTGTATGTTTACATACTTGAATGTCTACAGTTATTTTAACGGACCCACAGAAAAATGGTAATTTGTAGTGAAAAGTCTAATGTTTCCTCTAAGTGTGTCAGAGCTGACACAGATCAGAGGAAATGCCCCGCTGTGTACATCTACTGTTGTTTCTCTGGGAGACCAGCAGATCCTAGATGTAAGACTCTGCAAAGAGAGGACTGAGGGATTCTGGGGAAATCGGGATCCCTGTAAACATGGAGCTAGAGAAGCACCGTGTTGAGTTAGGATGAAAGCTTTATTTCAGACTACCCACAGGCCACATCATTAACAGACCACAAAACAAGATTGCTATTTTTTTATTCTTGCTCTCAGAATAATTGTTAACATATTTCCAAGTCCAACTTTGTATTGTCAAAACAGGATAACATGTTGTAAGTTTGATATTTGCAACAATGGGTTAAAAGAACATCACAATATAAGTTATTTGTATTTTTAGCATCTTTACAGAAAAGTTTATGAAGGTATATTTTTGCTTTTAGTTGAATTCAAAGACAGCTAACTTTTGCCTATTTTAGCCATCTGAGAAAATGTGTCTCCTCTCTTTTATAACTTCAACAAAGACACATCTGATAATTTAAAAATGTATAGCCAATTATTCTCGAAAGTAAGAGGGGTAAAACTAGTGAAGAAATTTGGTCATGCCCATCAGTTTGGGGTAGGTTCCTGGGAGATAACTCAACTCTCCAGCCTGAAGGCAAAGGAAAAGTCTCAGAAAAAGATTAGGGTCAATATTAAACCTGAGTCCAATAAAACTTTTGACAACATAAAAGAAGAGGAGAGAATTCCATAATATAATCACAGATGCTGGCTGAGCTTTCTAAAAATGGAATTGGGAGTCCAAGATCCATGATTTCAACAGGTCAAGGGGGCAGACAGTCAGCTAGATTGTCAGTTGGAATGTGGGAGGCCACAACACCAACCATACCTTAGTAGAAATTTCTCAGTCCCTATGGAGGGGTAATGCCAGGAAAATGATCAGCCATTACTAGTGATGAATATGAGTATGAAGCAATTAAATACAATGACTAAGAAGTCAAAGCAGAATCCCAGTTACCTAAATTGTTGTGTTAATAAATACGGGGTAATTTTGTAGATCAAAATGAGTTAGGGTTAGCAAAATCGCAAGAGTGGTTTGCTTACATGCATGGGATAATGTGGGAAATGACAGAAGCTAGTTAAATATCTTCCACCAAAAGTCGGAATTTGCTCTAGAGCTTGAAGTACAGGTTGAAGCTTTCCAGTACAGAAGATTTGAACTGTGTGAAAGAAGTAGAAAATAAATAAGAGAGAGAAGTCACAGTTTAGAATTTGGTTAATGTCCTCTGACATTTTCTTCAGTGTCAGAGTCAAGGATATTTTATCACAATGATACTGAAATATTGAAGGATATTTGAATCACCAGTATGCAAACAGCTACAATTGAACTAAAAATAATTTTTGCAGATTCAAATTAATTAGCTCAATATATTCAGACAAAGGATGAACCAGAAAACTACAGAAGATAATGTATCTAGTTGGTAATCAAGAATAAGGATAATCAGTAACATTATCACTTTCATGAATCTATTCCTCCAAGTGTCTTTCTCTATGTTCTCCTCTTGCTCTCAGCTTACATCTATCTCAACGTAAAGCTTCCACTTCACAGGGGAGAAACAGAGCCACAACACCTGCTGATCTTTATATCCTAACGCAGCTGCTGTTATCAGTGGAGAACATACTTTGTCATGTCCTGGTTTGAAATGTTCTGGGGCGGGGTGGGGGGGGAACAAAACACCTGAATTGGCAAAATTCAAGTCAGTTGATGATCCCTGGACTAATCTGGAAAGGCAAGGATACCTTAAGCTAATTGACTCTACAATTGGCTTATCTGTGGCTAAAGAGTTGAAGTCAAACCATAAATCAACTCCTATTGCAGCAATAAGATTGTGTTAGTGCAATCGAAAAAAAAAAAGGTGTTGCCATTCTAAGAATAAAAGGTTGGTTGAGGGTGGTAAGTATAGAAAAGAGGCTATGCTGGGCAAGTAATATATATATATATATATATATATATATGTGTGTGTGTGTGTGTGTGTGTGTGCGCGTGTGTGTGTGTGTGTGTGTGTGTATATATATATATATATATATAAGTATATATCCACTATAGGAGTTTAGCCAAAATTCTAAGATCTATCACTGGAGCCCTGGTTGTTTACATGAATGCATCTATATGGTTAAAAGTTTTACAGGTCATTCTTATCATAAACTAGATTAGGAACTGACGGTTTACAGTAAACACAGAGGTTATTCTCTATGATCTACTGACTGACAGAAATGTCTTTATCATTGCTATCCTTCAATCGGTGTGGACAGCCAAGAATGTACTAATTTTAGGTTAACAATGATAGGTTATTTTTCAAATTAGGTTAATTCCAAATTTAACCACATAAAAATGATTACACTTCAGAATAAAAAGTGTAGGATACCTCTGTAAAGTGTTTCATGAGCTTGGCATTGACAGTGGCAGATGTACCTTGATGTTTCCTACAAATTTGGCTCTCCCTAACTTCCATCTTGTCAAGAATTTAAGTTGAATACACATTCAACAAAATATCGTGAAGAAAAGAAAATAACCAAAGACAATAAGGAAACAAGTCTCTTTTTTTAGTAGCGTAGAAAACAAAATACAGCCATAGATGCCGATAAGGCACCAACTAATGATTAAAATCCTAAAATTACTACTCATGTTTAAGTCAAAATTGCTGAGATAAATGTCTTACTGATTTTATAGCTTAATAATAAAGAAACTGAATTTCTAGATAGCCTCATGGAGAGAAACATGATAATTTTATTTTAGTGAAAAAAATCAGAATTTTTATTAAATTATTTTTACATATTTTTGTCAGGGATAATTTTTCTCTTCCTTTCAGGCAGATTTTAATCATTCGTTATATTCCCACCTTTTCACTCATGAATATCTTATGTTTATAGTGGGAAAACATTAGGGAGTAAAACATTGAGAGCAAAGTAAATGAAAAGAACTTCTTGTTCATCAGCATTAAAATGTAAAATAAGTTAAATAAATAGTTCTGCAAAATGTTAAACGGTGCATAATTTCTGCATCTGGGCAGGAAACATGAAAGCAGAGTCAGAAATTCAAGTTACCTGAGTCACAGTTTCGTGCAATGGCAGGTGTTTGTGGCCCCGTTTTAATGCATGTGGCAGACCAAAGGCAGCAGATTTTGTGCTACAGAGCACTGTGTTCAGGTGCACTTACCCTGGAATTGCTGGTATAGACAGACTGGGTAGGGAAAGTGGCTGCAGCATCTAGACTCCATTGAAGCTGCAGAATAGGTATGAAGTAACATCCATTGAAAACAGGCAGCTGAGGGCAACACTAATTAGAACCTTTCCGATGAGAATAGGGAGGGAAATTATACGATGAAGAAATGCAGAAATTCTGCATTAGTGGAGTGAGCCCTCCTGCAAATTAGGTATGAAAAATTTTCTATTATTAGTGAGTTGTTTGTCACAGAGAATTCTCTCTAATAATAGAAAATACATGCTCCAACAATAGGAAGAAAGTTGCTACTAACCATAGAAAATAAAAACGAATCCAAAGTAAGTTACATTATGTTGAGAGTTTAAAAATACCTTCAGGTATCTCTTAACTTACTGCCTTAGTCCATTGTCGCATGGCTTCAAAGAAATACCTTGGTAATTTACAAATAAAGAAGTTTAATTAGCTCATGTTTCTGCAGGCTGTAGGGGAAGCATACTGGCTTCTGCTTCTGGGCAGGCCTCAGGAAGCTTCTGATCATGGTGGAAAGCAAAAGAAGAGCAGGCAAGTCACATGGTGGAAAGCAGGAGCAAGAGAGAGAGGGAGGGGGGAGGTTCTACACATTCCTAAACAACCAGATCTCGTGAGAACTCACTCACTGTCATGAGAATAGTACCAAGGGATGGTGCTAAATCACTCATGAGAAACTACCCCCGCTGATTCAATTACCTCCCACCAGGCCCTACCTCCAACATTGAGAATTAGCATTCTACATGAAACTTGGGTGGGGACATCGATATAAACCACATTACCTACCATGGTAAAATCAGTTATGCATTAATTCTAGGTGGCCATAACCTTTGGGACATGGAAAGTTTAGCAAAATTACTATCTGCAATAGACACTCACAAGCTTAGACAGGAAGGGATAACCCTACCTGAAGCAAACTTCCCTGTTAGGGCATTCACCAATCTTACTTGGTTCTTGGTAGTATGCCAGCATATCTTAGGGGATCAATAAATAATGAATTCAATTAATACTTAAGTGAATCAATGAAGGACAAATGAGTGAATATCTAGAAAAATCAGGAAGTATCACAGGGGATTATGAAGCCTTAGGCAGCAAACTTGAAATCATAAAGGCAAGGTGATATTTTAGCTTTGCTTTGGATTTGTATTGACTATAAGAATAGTGAACAGCTGGCTGAACAGATGTTTTTGAAGAATCAAATTTAGATTTCTAGCCCAACCATAAACAGGGGATTGGAATGATGGGCTCTTGGCAAGACATGAAGTAAACCTCAGGAGAATGTGGTCGAGCATATTTGTCCAGAAACAAACTGCCGTGCTCACCAGGCTTTGTACTGAGTATAGATGGGAGGATTCTTCTGGTGGATGAGTAAAAACAGTCATCATAAATCATTGGCATTCTCAGATATCATATCTGTGATTCAACTATAATAAAGTAATGCAAAGGTCTACAATTTATAGAGATTTTACATATTTGAGGTACAAATATGAAGTATTAGCTTTTTGAATTGCTGAGTGGCTCTGAGTCACTTACCTTATGAATGAGGCAAGCTCCCTTGAGAGCCAACATCTCAAGACTTCATTTTCCTACTTCCATGAGGCAGAAAATGGCATTCTCTTCAATTGTAGGCCATGGAACCACAACCTATGAAATAAGAGCAAAAATAGCAGAAATATCCCTTCATATCCTTAAACCTGAAAGAAAATTTTCATTATTTTTCTTTAAATAATTATTCAACGTATAATATGTAGTCATCAGTATTGTAAGAATTAAGGATGATACAACACAACAAGACATGATCTCTTACTGCATGGAAATTAGGTTTTAATGATGTGGTATCAAAAGAGAAAAATATGTGTAACATACATTTAAACCTAAAATACTGTCAAAGACAGATAATGTATTATAGTCTTGGGTGGGAATATTATTTTTTCTAGATAGCAATAAGAAAGGCTGGATAATGAAACTAGTATTTAGTGAACCTAAAACAATGGGTAAAGTTTGATTTTGCAGAAATTACAATGGAAGCAATTATTTATTGTGCTCTTACTGCATGGTAATCACTGTTCTTCTAGACTGTGAGGTAGACACTTGTATTCGTTAAGTTAGGCTAAGTTGTTGTAATATAGAGACTGAAAATATTTAGCTTTTTAAAGACCAGGAAATTTCTCCTTCATGACTTTCCACATCACATTAGTTATTGCATTTCAAACAGAAGGTGAAATCTGCTTTTCTCTGTATAGGGCTCAGAGTTCCTCTGCCTTGGAAAACTTATCATCTCCGTGCCTCGATTTTTCATCAATAAAATAGAAGTAATAATGTACAAAAAGATGAGATGATTTCTTTGACTAGGGTGGCATTGCTGAAATGGAGAGAAGAAATACACACACACACACACACACACACACACACATATAAAATTTTATTTGGCAGATATTATACATATATTATATATAAATATTAAATATATATGTATTGTAGCTGTCAAGTACAATGATTCAAGGAATAAAATGTATACATATGTGTACATTTTAAATCCAAACTCAAGGCTAATACAATGCAGGGTATATAAAAAATAAAGAAGAAAATATGACCATAATTTTTTAGAAACGTAGAGGTATATTGGTAAAACTGTCAAAATGAGTAGGTACCAAATAACTTTATAGTAAATGTTACTAATTTAGTAAGTGAAAAAAGATTGTAAATGAATGAACAAATATGAAAGGACGTTGGGAGGGTTATTATGCATAATATGAATAATAATTCTTATTCAAATGTGAATGGATGAGTGATAAAGTTAAAACAATTTTATGAGGATAAAAACGCTGAGTGTAAGATTCTTGTGAATGTTCACGGGCAGTATTCTCCTCTTAAGAAAATATTTTAAGTAAAAAAATCCACATAAAATTACCAAAAGATTAAAATTTCCATTTACTATTTGCTATTTTAGAATTTATTTTCCTAAAACTAGACACCACACTCTAAATAATCTGGTTTTTATTTTTACAAATTTGAAAGAGTTCATTTAGAGTAAAACCTATGTTGTCAAATAACCAAAAACTTTTCCCCTTATTAATTGCTTGAAGTAAAAACTTCAGAAGTCTACATTTCATAGCCTTTTAATGGCTACATAGCATTCCAAAATAAAACATAACTAAATCAACAAGCTGCAAAATTAGAACCCATTTGAGCCATTTCTAAACTATAAAACAGTTCAACTAAGAATACAAGTAATAAAATTTTCACATGCTTCTCATTCTATAGGTTTAATGTCAAAAGTTATTTTATACTTTGTGTTACTGCCCTTTCAAGAAGCAGTCAAAAAAATAACATCAGGCTTTGGGCATCTTTGGGGTATCTGAAGTGTCTCTTAACTCTACAATTCACAGTTTGATTGCTTTAACAATGTTTTTTTTAGAGCTATTACCGCGCTGGTGGGTGAGTTACAAAGGCTCATGACATAAGAATAGCTGTTCTGGCAATTTCAGAAAGCTCGAGGCAGTCACTCTTAGCAGCTTCTAAACAGATACTAAAAATCAGCAACATATTTCAGTACTGAATTTAGGATTCTGAGCTACTAAATTTAGGTAAAGCTCTTGTCCCTTAAGTTCAAGAGGCAACTGATTAGGAATGAAAACAGAGAAAAGAAATGTAAAATCCAAAGAAAAAAGTGAATTATGTGAAAGAGTCAGGGGGTTGGAAATCACATGTTATTTTTCTTGACCCCATCCCCAAGGGAAAAACAAATGTGCTTCCATAGTTTCCAGACAACTGGTTGAAAAATGAATAATTTATTTTCTTAGATATGCAGGTAAAATATTTTAAATGAAGTTTTACTCCCTAATTCATTGGGCCTTGTGTAATACAGGCAAATGCCATACAAAACTATGGAGGGAGAAATTAAACTGATGATAAGGGCTTATAAACAAAGTGATGAATTGATGAAATTGAGAACTAAAATAAGCAAAGAGAAGGGGTGTCTTGGAAAGGAAGAGACAGTCAAGAAATAAATAAGCAAAACTACGGCTTCTAGTAATGAGTCAAGAGGGACTGATTTCTTAGTACATTTATGGGGTAATATAAAGTCACACATTCAGTCAGCTAAAATATTAACTGCTATTGACAACTTTGAATCATTGCATGGTACGATACTATATCTATCAAATAAAATTATGCCAGGAAGGACCAAAGTTGAGCATGGACAAGACAAGGAAAGAAGAAAAAAGTTAGAAAGAAGATCCCTAAATAAATGCAGAAAGTGGCATATATTCTGCCTGCAAAATGAGGATGGATGAAGATTAATGGTCTGCAGATATTCTGCCGGCGCTTTTCAGGAGACGGTTTTGCTTTATTTATCTTGGCTGCCACAAAGAAGTGAGACTCAGGCACATACAGACGTGTTCCACATGGCAGGAGGAAGCATCTGCTTTCAAAAAAAAAAAAAAAAAAAACTCCATATTCACGTTAAAGAAGCAGATTATCTACATACATATTGCAATTACAAGGTTATTATGTTTTTTGATGCTAATTTGTACCTTTTATATGACATTGATTGTGGTTTTGTGCTTTCCTTGATTCCTTTGGACAAACCTCTTCTCACAATTAAAAACAATCCCAGATATTTATACATCGTGGATACATAATATGCAGCGCTGTGTCTATAAAAGCCACCAAAGGGGATCATTAACAGATTCTAAAATGATTACTCTGCTGAAGTGAGCAATCAGTTAAAAATGAATAATATGAAACTGTTATCCTAAATCTATAAAATGATTATCACCCAGAGTCTGCAGAATACAGATGATGACAAAAGCCAACAAGGCCCAACACTGTGTTAGAAGAATCACAACTTTTCAAAGAAGCTGATTCCAGGATTGTTTTAGTCTAAACACTATATACTAAGAATAAACAGAATGGATTTGAAGGTATCCATAAGACAAATGTATCAGCCACCAAGTATTAATCTGTGTATTAATCATTTTAAGCTTCATTTTATAGACAATTTTGAGAGTAAGAATTCAATTATAAAAATAAATCACATACATATTGCCTTATAGATTACAAAGCATTGAAATTAATGTATCTCATTTTTTCCTTAAAAATCACATCTGTCACATGGAAATTATTATCTATCATATCTTTGGGGTAAGAAACTAAAACTAGAATTGACCAAAAGACTTACCTAAGATGTTTCTGGTAAGAATTGAAAGAATTAGAATACAACCCAAGTTTATCTAAGCACCTTCATGAGTTAAGTTGAGCAAATATGAACTCCTACCATAGGCAAGGTACAACACTATGCCCAGGTAATAGCATCACGACAAAAGTGATGATGTCTATTGCCTAGTAGGAACTATATCTCAGCAAGCAATTAAGCATTTATTTAAATATAATATTGATAAAGATCACAAAAGACAATAAGCCAGTTTTATAGGAAAGGAACCATCTTAATTTGTAATTTTTTGAGACAAATTGTTTAGCAGAAAGATGGGTACCTGCTGGGGCAAAGAAGACAGGCTATAAGAAGACCCTGAAGCTGTCATAAATGTACAAGTGTATAACGTAAGACAGCCCATGTCGAAGGGACAAAGAGAAGCAGCATGTGGTTGGTGCCACCTGAGCCAGGTGATATGAGCACAGCTAGATAGTGTTGGTCTGTCTTCCTAAGAGCAGTGGAGAGCCATTGAAAGGCTTTACTCATGGAGGCGACACAACAATAAGGTCAGATTTCAGTGCAAAGCAGAAAATGCACTGGAGCAGAATAAAAATGGGGAGAGGCCTAATTTAATAATGAGTAAAATATGTAAACAGGCACCAAAGATGATATGCAGATGGCAAACGAGCATATGAAAAGATTCAACATTATACGTCACTACAAAATTGAAAATTAAAGTAACAATGAGATGCACCTACACAATCTGTTAGAATGGCCAAGATCCAAAAACACTGACACCACCAAATGCTGGTGAGGATGTAGGGCAAGAGGAACTCTCGTTCATTGCTGGTGGGAATGCAAAATGGAAATGGTGCAACCAATTTGGAAGACAGCTGGACAATTTTTTCCTTTTTTTGTTTGTTTGTTTGTTTGTTTGAGGCAAGATCTCACTCTTTTGCCCAGGCTGGAGTGCAGTGGGGCAATCACGGCTTACTGCAGCCGTGACCTCCCAGGCTCAAGTGATCCTCTCACCTCAGCTTCCCAAGTAGGTGAAACCACAGGTGTGCTCCACCACACTGGCTATTTTTTTTTTTTTTAATGGGGTCTCCTGCTCTTGCCCAGGCTCGTCTCAAACCCCTGGTCTCAAGCAATCCTCTGATCTCAGCCTAGCAGTGTGCTTGGATTATGAGTATGATCCACTGTACCTGGCCTGGCAGTTTAGCTTATAAAACTAAACATACTCTTACCGTGCCACCTAGCAATAATGCTCCTAGATGTTTACCCAAATGAATTGAAAACGCATGTCACACAAACACTTGCACATGAATGTTTTTAGTATTTTTATCATAATTGCAAAAAAGGGAGGCATCCAAAATATCCTTCAATAAATGAGTGGATATATCAACTGTGGTACATCAGACCATGGAATATTATTAAACATTAATAAGAAATTAGTTATCAAACCACGAAAACACATGGAAGACCTTTAAACATGTATTACTAAGTGAAAGAAGCCATTCTAAAAATACTACATACTGACATACCAACTAAATGACATTCTGGAAAAGACAAACCATGGAGACAGTAAAAGTTGAGAAAGCAGGAACATTTAGGAGACTGGGATGGCAGCATAGTAAGAAATGGTAGTGACCTGAACTAATTTGCCCCTCTAGGGGAGTAAATTATCTAAGCATACTCCTCAAAACCTCACCACAAAGCATTGGCAAAACTAACTCCTTAATTTGAAAAAACAATTGTGATTAAGTCACTGCCTGCTTTATCAACTTAACTGCTTTCTGCTTTTAAAAAAAAATCCCTGAATTTTTAAGATGAATACTTTCAGCAACCTATCTCTTGCCATTTCTCTACCTTACCTCCTCCATCTCTGCCCTGAGATATTCCCATTCAGCTGCATTTCTCACTGTTCCCCAAGCATCCCCCACAATGATGGTCCAGTACATTTTCATACACCATAGCTTCTGGCAAGAATGCCTCCCCTATCTGGAGACCTCCTCCGAGATGACTCAGTTCAAATACCACCTTTGCCTAAAAAACTCAAAGCCTTCTTCCATATAATATATATATATTTTTTATTTTCTTAGAACTTTCATGATCTTACAGATATTATTGTACTCATCCCACTGAATTATAACAAGATTTCTTCATATCTTTTCTATTCTACTAATTTTCAGCTCCTTTAAGTCAAGGTCATTCCTTACTCAACTTTCTCTACTCAGTAGCTATTCCAATGGCTGTTACGACTTCAATAAATGTTTGTTGAATGTAGTATATTACTGTTTGTTCAGCCAATGCATAGAACAAATAGCTTAGAAATAAACAAGTGAGCTAGGTGTTATATGGATCTGGTTTTTAAAATGGAATTTCTTCTACTGTGTTTCAGATATTCAAGGTGTGACTTAAAAATATGCTTTCTAAGGAAACAGTGGTTGTCATAAAGTATAATGGTGGAAAGGGGCTCATGTTGGCCCTCTCTTATAAAACAATATTTTTATAGTGGTGCAATACAATTTAGGACCTGCATAAATGGTGCCATGCATCAGCATGTGTTTTTACTTTTGTGGAGCAGGAGCTGATAAACTGTAGTCCATGAGCCAAATCCAGCTCACTGCTTGTTTTTACAAATAACATTTTATTGAAGCCCAGCCACACTCATTCTTTTACATATTGTCTGTAGCTGCTCCTGTGCTACAATAGCTAACTTGAGTTTCTGTGATAGAAACAGTCCAGCCTATAAAGCTGAAATATTTACTATCTAAAACTTTATAGAAATAGTTTGCTGCCCAAAGTATGGTTTCTAAGATGAATTTACCTGGGTTTCAATTCTGCTATATCACTTAGTACACGGGTCATCTGTTGCAAATTATTTGGCCTTTCTACTTCTCAATTGTTCATTTAAAAATGAAATAGTAATAAAATCTAAGTCATGAAGTTATCTTAAAAAATAAATGATAGGCTGGGTGTAGTGGCTTATGCTTGTAATCCCAGCACTTTGGGAGGCCAAGGTGGGTAAATTGCTTGAGCCCAGGAGTGTGAGACCAGCCTGGGCAACATGGCGAAACCCTGCCTCTACAAAAAATGCAAAAACTTAGCCAGGCATGGTGGTGTGCTCCTATGATCCAAGCTACTCGGTAGGATGAGGTGGGAGGATTAATGGAGCCTGGGAGGTCGAGGCTGCAGTGAGCCCTGTTTGTGCCACTGCACTCCAGCCTGGGTGACAAGCAAGGCTTTGTCCCAAAAATAAATAAATAAAATAAAATAATTAAAAATAGTGACAAAATTTTTGAAAAAATACAATATAGAAGTTGTCAAAAAATGTTATCCACTAATGTAGGTGGCATTATTTTAGTATTTTATCTTTCAGGACTTAATTAAAAAATGGACTAGGATGGTAGCATTAGGAGCCATTGTAAGACATGTAAAATGCTGAGCACAATGTCTGGTACATGGTAAATTTCAATAAGTGTTTGTTCATTAGTCTCAAAATTTGGAAATAAGCTCAAAATAGAAATAATTTTATTTAGGAATCAATTATTGATCAACGTGTATTTCCCCAACATTTAAAAAGTGTATATATGTAGTTAGCAAATACAGGCTGTGAGTACATTAATTTATATGAGTTATAATTCACAGTTTAGGAGTTTCATGAGCTTCTATACAAATATGGAAAAAGAGGAAGAAGTTGATTCAGATCACTTTGTTACATTTCCTCACAAGAATGGAACTTCTTTGCAGGCCTATTTGGTATCAAGATCGGATATTGTCAGTTCAGTTCTGTTTGCCCTATCCCAGCCTGCTAGGGGAGGAAACTGTAACAGCTAGAGGTAGAGTGTATTACAGTTCTGGGATTCTCTAGATAAGCAGTCCCCAAGCATTTCAGCACCAGGGATCACTTTTTGTGGAAGACAATTTTTCCAAGGATTGGTGGGTGGAGGGGAGGTTTTTGTGATGATTCAAGCACATTTTACTTACTGTGCAAGCTATTTCTGTTATTATTATACACTCACCATGATGTAGAATCAGTGGGAGCCCTAAACATTTTTTCCTGCAACTAGATGGTCCCGTCTGGGGGTGATGGGAGACAGTGACGGATCATCAGGCATTAGATTCTTATAAGGAGCCCACAACCCAGATCCCTAGCGTGTGCGGTTCATAACAGGGTTCCTGTTCCTATGAGAATCTAATGCTGCAGTTGATCTGACAGGAGGCAGAGCTCAGCTCACCGCCACTCACATCCTGCTGTACTGCCCAGTTCCTAACGGGCCACAGACCAGTACCAGTCCATGGGCCAGGGGTTTGAGACTCTGTTCTAGATGATGCAAAACTCTTCTCACTTAGATAATCTAGCATTAACTTACCCTTAAGTTAAATCCAGACTCTCTCTTTTTCTAAGCAACTAAACACAGTTGAAAGCTCAATCATATCCCAATCCTAAAATTCCCAAACTTAATATGCAAAGAGTAGCCTAAAACCAAGGCAAGTCATTCATGGAGGCAAAATGTACTTCCTCTAGTTAAATTTTATAATGCTGTGCCACAGGGGAACAACAAACTCCTAGCCTTTGCTCACATTATTTTTTTTTTCCATTTGAAATGCTCTTTCTATAAATTCCTCACAGTCAAATCTTATTCATTTTTCAAGGCTACCACATCTGGGAAGCATTTGCTCATAAACCTATCATTCTCCTTCTTCAGGATTTTAAAACTTACAAATAATCAATTCTGAGTTGTTTTAGGGCATACGGGATATAATATATGGAACCCATAGAATATAATAAACCTTGTGTATGTATATGTAGGTGGAAATACATGTATGTGCACGTGTATGTGGGAGTGGGTGGATGTATGCTCCAAGAGTCACGCTGAGAAGGAGGAGAACTTGACCTTCTAACACCTAGAAATTGATCTTGGCCTAAATCCCAACAACTTGAGCTCTGGAAGTCCATAATGCCTCCTACAAACCTATGTTCAATCCCAGGGGGCCAATCTCTACCAGATTCGCTCTTCTTAGCCATAACTTTCCGTGACCTGCTTCTGTGAATCATTTTACGTGCCATCTCAGAAAATGAACTCAGCTTTTGGTCACTTTCCAACCACATTTAATCCCACTGTGTGTTTGTGAGCTTTATAGCATTAAAAAAAAAAAAAAAAAAAAAGTTAACTTGAAGGAATCATGAAAAGAGTTTGTGAGGAGCTCCACTCGGTCTTCTCTAGCTTCCATGTCCCCTCCAGCTCTGTCTTCCTTCCATTTCTGCCCCCATCCCTACTTCATTCTCTTCTTCCCACTTAGTCATTGGGGAATACACATTCTTCTCGCTCTTTTAACGAGAGAACCTTGTATCTTTCACTGTTACTGCGAAGCACAGGGTTTAATTTTCAAGGACTCAGCAAAGCAAACACACTTCATTTAAAAGGATTCAAGGTGATCCTGTCTTAGCAAATGCTCATGTACTTAGAAAAAAATTCTTCCTACTTGCTATACCAGTCATTATGCTACAATGACATAAATGCTCAC
This sequence comes from Macaca fascicularis, assembly GCF_037993035.2. Lineage (NCBI taxonomy): Eukaryota > Metazoa > Chordata > Mammalia > Primates > Cercopithecidae > Macaca > Macaca fascicularis. The sequence continues at coordinate 152,867,765 of NC_088381.1, forward strand.
TTTCAAGTCTAAGGAATCAGAAAACATATCTTTCTTTAGCAGCATAAAGCACACTTCTCTGAAACTGAGGCTGTCAATCTCTCAATGTTTGTTGATTGACTTTGACTAGCAAAATAAATGAATGAACTAAGAAATAAACTACAAATTCCGTAGGGCCAGGGAACAGCTGTGTATTCGTTCCCTTGACACACTATTGGGCTCACGTGAGTAACTTGAGAAATGTTTGATATGGCTGAATACAGAACTAAAAAACTGGAGCTTTTATTATTAGTATTACTAGACACATTTCTGCATAATTTGTAAATGTTTATAAATCAAATTAACAGGGATAATGTCCCTCTACACAGTAGGATATCATTGAGCTCTACACAGTAGGATATCATTGAGCTCTTTAGTTATCATGGTTAGTTATCATTTATTTAGTTCTTTATGTTAAAAAGGATTTAAACAGAATAGCACCCTGCTGTCCTGAACATTATCAAATATGTGCCTCTTTCTCTGAACTGTTTGCGATCTGTAATAATCCAATCTTTGATAAGTGTCACATAATAAAAATGATAATTGTGCTGTTAGTGGTTCTATTAATGTCATTGAAGTTAGAGCAGGGAGATGAATTACTTCATGGAGAAAGAAGATTACGCGTAAGGACCAGGTAGATAAAATTACCTTAGGATTAAGACCTTAGTAAGAAGAATGGCATTTCCAAATATGAGCCTGGTTTTCCACAGTATCAATACTCTTAACTGGAAACCTTATTTTAAAAACAAAACAAACAAACAAAAAAAACTGTATTCATTTGGGAATGATAAAATAACACTTTATGTGACACTTTAAATAAGTTATTTTTCTATAAAATGAAAGGCAATATTAGACAAAGTGGATTTTAAAATACACAACATTATTTACTCTCAGTTTAAGTTGTCAAAGGTATTTTAAGGTTATAATACCTTGCTGATAGGTATCAGGGTAGCGATGGGGTGAAAGGCATAGAAGAAAGACTAAATTTGACTGACAGTGATAGAGTGACTTTCATTAACTATGCATGCCATTTCAAAATTAAAAATACTGGGAGCTAAAGTTATTGTAGGGGCCATGGGAAAACTTTCCCTTTGTCTCTAATGATTCACTCAAAACTCAACTCAGAAAAGGCAGATTAATTGGAGAAACAGTATATACACGTATTTAATGTATATACAGGAGCCTTTAGAAGGAAGACCCAAAGCTACAGGGAGAATTGTCCATTTTATGCTTAGATTCAACAAAGTCTAGATAACCATGTAGAAATATGATTTAATGCTAACAGACTGACTGGAGAGACTCAGCAAGGCCTGTTTGTCTAGGTTCCTCTTTCCTCTCTGAGCATGCATTCCTTCCTGCAGGACCCTTTCTGAAATGTGGTCTTATGATCTACAGTCAAACAAGTAGGTCAGATCATTTCTTTATGGCCAGTTTCTTTATGGTCAGTGGAGAGAAGCTTAGAGTATTATTTTTAGGTTTTATGGCTGGCTTTGGGGAAAAAGAGTTCTGATTTCTATGACCCGCCTTGGGGAAGAGGGATTCCAGTTTCTATGGCTAGCCTTGGGGGAGAATAAGACTGAGAGACCGGAAAGCAGGAGAAGGCCAGAGAAAAACTTTGCTTTCCCCCCTCCCCCCTCCCCATGATAGGCCCCGGTGTGTGATGTTCCCCTATACCTGATGTAAATGACGAGTTGATGGGTGCAGCACAGCAACATGGCACAAGTATACATATGTAACAAACCTGCACGTTATGCACATGTACCCTACAACTTAAAGTATAATAATAATAAATAAATTTAAAAAAAAAAAAAAAAAAAAAAAAAAAAAAACTTTGCTTTTAGGCTTGCATCTGAGGATATTGTTTCCTGAGTCCCAACATTATGCATGCATCAATCACATAATAGAAAACTGAAAGCAATCAATTGGTTAGACCTGGTCTCTCCCTCTGTGAGGAAAATCAAGGCTCAGAGGGAAGAAAAGGAACTGAGTGCTGAACTGAGACCAAAGTCTATGAAAGATCTGCCATGTGAAGGTACAGCAGGAAGTCAGACGCCTATGAACCAGGAGAAGGGCCCTCACCAGACACCAGATCTGCAGATGCCTTGATTATGGACTTTCCTGACTCCAGAACTCTGAGAAGTAAATTTCTGTTGTATGAGCCATAAAGTCTACGGTATTTTGAAATGAGTAAGAAAAAAATATACATATATGTGTGTGTGTATGTGAATGTATGAATATATGCAAAAATGCAAAAATAGAAGAACAAATAATTAAAAGGCCAAATACATTTTCAAAAGCAAGAAAAAGGAAAGTACTGGCTAAAAGTATGGAAGAGAGCACTGCGAGTGAGAAACCTTAGCCAAAGCCATTTTCAGAATAAGATATTTTAGAGGATTGTCAGAACTACTCCTATGACTGAGGAGAAGTGATTGTATTGGGTATTTTACAAATCTTAGTTTAAAATATAAGTGCCATAAAAAGGAAAAACAAGAAATTGTAGGATACCTCAAATGACATGCCACGGTGTTTATAATTGATATGCTAGGCGGTATATACAGATATTAGAAAATATTTATAATTATTATCTTTAAAATAGTTTTAAGACCTTGGGAGGACAAGGATCCTGCAGCTTTCCTTGTAAATTCTGTTCGGACTGGCTCAGGGTTATGTAGTCACTTGAATTAAAATGAACTTAAAAACGTAAGTAAAGGGTTATGGTTAATAGGTGCTGGAGCCTTCTGGGGGAAATATCGAGTGGACTTCTTCAGGTTTAGTGATAATGATCTGTAAGAGGGTGCAGACAGCATGCTAATAGCATTTTTTGACAACATTAAAATAGGAGAGGTCGAAACACGTGTCAGATCAGAAAATTCTCTGTTAGAGGAATGGCTATGAGAAAGTTAGGAATACAAAGAAAACAATAAAATGTCACCCAGGGACATTAAATTCTATGTAGTATACTATAAGATTGATTTTTAAAATATCCAAAGTAGAGGACATCAGTGAAAGAATAACTGGAACTGCCTTGAAACTTAAGAATGAAAAAATAATATTCATAAGGCATGTGAGCAAGGCTGTTCTATATGACTCAGGGAAGGAACAGAAACTATTGGGTACCCAAAAAAGTGAAATATTTTTGAGGTGCATGAAGGCCTATGGATTATATTGGAAGCCATTAAAAGTAAGGAAAGCCTGCTGGAAAAGGAAATATCAAATTTATCTCCTAGAATCTTTCTTAATCTATAAACATATGCATACATTTATTCCAGGGAAGCAAAGTGGAGAACACTGGCTCTATGAACAATCGTTTGTGTCCAGGGAGAAGTATAGCCTCCTAGAAGAGTAAAGCATCATGAGGTAACTGTGTTTTCATATTATAATAATCTGAAGCCTAAAAAGGAGAGAAAAATAGCTGGGCTCATTAATATAAATAAAGGAAGTAGAACAGATTACTTTTCCAGAAGTCCCTAAGAACAGAAAATAGCATCATGTTAAATTCCCGTTGCATTTCTTTTTTAACTATGGGCTTTTTAATATTTTTCTTCTCGTAAATAGAACAATAGTGACAGACCTTTGTGAAGCAACTCATTTTTCACATACAAAGAAATATTATTTTATTGTTAACAATATAATTTTCAGAAATCTTGAGTTAGTATAGCATTGTAATTAAAAGTAAAGGTTCTAAAGCCAAATATGAACTCAAACCCTAACTCAGGATATATGATCATGGGCATGTAATTAAATATGTGCTACTCAATGTTTCTATTTGTAGACTAATAAGATTATTGACCTCCAAGACTCAAAGACTTTTTGGATGACATAAAAAATGTATATAAAACCCTTAGCATAATTTATGGACTCACATAGATGCTTAGTAATGTTTACTTAGATTGTGTTTTCTAAACATAGAATCATCCTAATCATCCTATGCTAAGGTTAAGAGAAACTTTAGCAATTATAAGCCCAATCTCCTCAATTTATAGATTAAGAATTTTATAATAGAAATGAAATCCCTTCTTTACAATTATGAAGATACTTGGAAAAAGAATGGAGACAAAATGTAGGCATCACAATTCATTATTCAGGGAGACCTTACAGCTCCATCATGAAACAAGCTCCAGTGATGTTTATGGGTAATTTTGGAAAGTTCATATGGATGAAATGCGTGAATTTTATTCTTTTCCATGGGTTCCTCTGATTTTATCTTCTATTTCAACACTAAGAAATAAACAGCTCAATAGACCAGCAAAATGGCTTTTGGAAATCTCAGTTAAGGCATCAGCTCAAGGACAACATCCTATGGAAAGAGTGCATTGTCCACAGTGCAGTGTATACGCTGAGCAAATGGACAAAAAATGATGCTCAGGCCCTATAACGAGAATACTCATGTCCAGGAAGCAAGAGAAAGGCATAAGATTGACCTCTTACATTGTCATTCTCAGTGGCATACAGTAGAATTTATGCTTTCTTTCTCCACCTTGGGTTCAGCTGGGCTACACAAATGCGTTTCCATGAAATGCTTCCACCATGAGTCACAGTAAGTGTCCCACTGAACTTGAAATTAAAACTATTCCTGAACATGTGGGTTCCTCTTTCCAGTGATCCCACAGACAAAGTAAGTTCTTTTTATGCTGGTGGGAGAAATCAATCCTAATTACTAGAGAAGACAGTGTTGCTGCTACATGTGGAGCCAAGAATGGCTATGTCTAAAATCCAGGTAATTCACAGGGCTGTAATTTTTTATGTTCCCAGTAACAGTGGTAAATGGACAGTTGCATGGTCCATGGTCCAACAGGTGCAGGGCAACTAAGCTTTCAGACCCCTCAAGACTGAAGATCTCAATCAATCTTTCAAGCAAGCAACCCGCATCTAATGAAATAATGATCTAGGTGTTGAAAGAAAACTATAAAAGAGAGCAAAGTGGATGATGAGAGTATCAATCATGACTTCAGGATCAGCTCCATCAGTGGGAGGATGTTTCTTCACTAACCCTTTTGCATTAAGGATTTGCAGAGATTGCAACCTTGAAGGACTTCTGATGCACAGTAAATTTAAGGGAGACACAAAAATATCTAAGTTGCAAAAAGGGTGGTTTCTTTCCTCAAAGGGGTAATAATACGACTGATGTAATAACAGGACTTTTATGGAAACCCAGACCCACTCACTAAACATGCACGCACATTTAGAAGCCAAGAAACCCAAAAGGTAACACCTCAATGACAAAGGGGAATGGCAACCCATGGGTATATGCTTACTCTTTCCTCTCCCAAACCATAACACCCTCAGATAAATTTCAAGCCATCGCTCAGGTCAAGAAACAAGTGATCTTTACAGGTGGCCAATTAAGCAATGTATTGAGTTGTCCCTGCTCTTTTCTGTCCCCACTATTGTTTCCCAATCAAATTCTCCATAAGTTACTTGTCCTTTCATCATTTGTGCAGTTTTACCTTCTGGAGAATCCAGGCTAAGACAATATCTGATAACGAACCCCAAATATAGTTCCACCTCCCCTTCTCCTCAGTCTTCTCTATCTCACAAAAGAGTAACACCAGCTTTCCTATTGTTTATGCAAAAAAAATTTGGAATCATCTTTGCCTTCCCTTTCTCATAGCTTACATCTAATTTGTCATCATATCTCATTGGTACTACCTTAATATATTCAGAATATAACCACTTTTTACTCCTCCACTATTTATGAGTCTGGTCTGAGAAACAAGGATCTCTTATCTGGATTAATGGAAAAGTCTCCTAACTAATCTCTGTGTTTCTAGCCTTATTCCCAATAATCTACTTTCAACACATCAACTAGGGTGAATATTTAAAACTGTGATAAATTGTTTCACTCATCTCCTGAAAATCTTCCAAGGTCTTCCCACGTTGTGGTCTGAGTAAAGGTAAAAACCCTTTTGGTGATGCACATCTACAACTTTGATTTCATCCTCTCCTACTTTTCCCCTATATCACTCCTCTTTAACTAGATTGGCCACCTCCTCCTTCTTCAGACAGTCCAAATGCATGCCTCCTTCATGACCTTTGCTGTTTCCTCTGCATGTGATATCTTCCCCCAGATAGCTATATGCCTCACTCCTCTATTTCTCAAGTTTTCCACACATCACTTCTTATTCACTAGGGTTCCTTCCATTAATATAGCATCTGCTTTTTTCTTCCTTATTTCATTTTCTCCATAATGTCTATTGCTATCAATGGTAGAAGGGTTATACAAAAATGGCCACAATAGTCTATACTATCCTTGTATGCATTCTCATTATCAATAGTACTTTCATTTTTTTTTTTCCACCAAAGGTGGAGTCTGTTTCTCCATTCATTGAATGTGGGCTAGCCTTATAAATTGTTCTAACCAAAAGAAGGTTGTAGAGGTGATCTTTTAGGAACCCCTATGCTTTGGCCTCAAAAGCCTTCCCAGCTTTACTTTTTCTCTCTTGCAATGCCGCCTTGGGTTTATAGGATGTGAAGACTACTGGAGAATAAGAGGTGTTACAAAGCACAAGTAAACTTTCCAAAATAAGGCCCCCTAGACCAGAAGGCAACAGTTACCACCAAAGCCAAGACATATGAGTCAGATCATCGTATACCACACAGTTCAATTTGAGCCATGAGATGACTACAGGTTCCATTACTGACTTCAAGGGAAGAGAAGTACCACACAGCTGAGTCCACCCAAATTTCTAGTCCACAGAATCACAAGCAAAGAAGGTGACTGATTCTTTATGCCATTACGTCTGTGGTGATTTGTTACACAAAAATAAAAACTGATACTGCCTCAATTACTATATCTTTTGTATTTGCAAATTATTACACCTCTCTCTTCAAAATAGAGTGTATCACAAACAAACATTTTTACTTGTGTGCTTAGCTTAGTTTCTATATCATCAGAACTTAGACTAGTTTTTTATATATAATATGCATTATATTGATTAAACAAATACATGTTTAATTTTTTTGGTAAGGATACAACTTAATGATAAGAGAAAAAATGCCTAGATGCACTAGAAAGTATTTCATAATCTATTAATATCAAATGAATATTCAATATTATTAATCTATTAGTATATTAATAATATAATCTATCAATATAACCTATTAATCAATAGATTACTAATATAATATATTAATATAATATATCATATCACTAAAATAATATATTACTAATATAATATATCAGATTACTAATATAATCTATTGATTAATAGTTTATATTATTAATCTATTAATATTGAATGAATATTCAATATTCTATTATGAATATTGGTAAGGAACAGAGAGGAAGGTCTTCTTAGTCTTGCTAATCAGTGAAGTGGAGAAGGTTTTGGGGAATTTCTCTTGTATTTATGTCATTTATTGCATGTTCTTAAAATCTCCAGCTGTAAAATATTCACTTAAAGAATTTCTGGATTTTTTTTTTTTTTTTTTTTTTTTGAGATGGAGTCTTGCTCTGTCGCCCAGGCTGGAGTGCAGTGGCCAGATCTCAGCTCACTGCAAGCTGCGCCTCCCGGGTTTACGCCATTCTCCTGCCTCAGCCTCCCGAGTAGCTGGGACTACAGGCGCCCGCCACCTCGCCCGGCTAGTTTTTTGTATTTTTTAGTAGAGACGGGGTTTCATCGTGTTAGCCAGGATGGTCTCGATCTCCTGACCTCGTGATCCGCCCGTCTCGGCCTCCCAAAGTGCTGGGATTACAGGCTATTTTGTTTTCAATTCTAATTTATCCTGCATATGGTTTATGATACCAACCTTTTTCCATAGCTGTTTCTAAACAACTATATTATGTCAGTTTTTGAAAAACAGTCATTCAAGAAATGATGCATCTTTCACCTGTTATCAGGTTGAAACATTTTGTTTCAGTGCAGAAATCCATAACCACTTAAATTAAGTAGAACGAAAATTCAGTCATCAGTTATATCTCCATTGATTAGAGATAAAGACACCAACTAGGTAAATGAAGTCATTGATCTCAGGTCTCATCTAAGTATTAGTCTCCATCAATCTGTGGAGAAATACTAGAAACATGGCTGATTTTTGAGGAATTTCTAAATGTGCTTGTTTCTTATGATTAGATAGATAAATATCGTTGATCTATTGTTTTAGATTATTATCAATAGGGTTGGTTTTATGAAATACAGATATGTTTATCTCACACAATTAAAATCTTACTTTATTGAGTTTTAACTGCACTAAATATTCATATAAACATGTTTAACCTTAACCAAACATGTGTTTGGTTTACATAAGGTACATTGGAGCTATAGCCCATGTAATTGAAAGGATGATGGTGATATCAGAATAGCAACCTTGAGGGATACGTGTTTCTATTAGTATCACATTATTTTAATCATTCTAATTTCAGTTATATTTAGCACTGAAATTATATGTTGAAACTGTATTCCCTATAGAACGTAATTCTTACTTTTTATTTTATAGAAGCTTATAGCTGAGCCTGAGCTTTCAGGTCATTTAAATAATTCTTACATTTCTTCAGATAGATTTTTGTCAAATCATATACTGCAAATAGTACCAAAGAGCAATTACTTTAGAAAGAATGTTTCCCCAGAGTCAGACATGTGTATGCAATATTTATTTTTATGAAATCTGCAAAAAAGGAAAGGAAATGTTCAATGTGGTAAAATTGTGTTTCCAGGAAAGGGTGGAATAAAAGTAGAAACAATGAACAAATACTTTAAAAATATTTCTATATGCTAAATTTTGAGGAAAAATTTAGCGTAAGAAACTCAAATGATCAACAGTCACCTAAGAGGAATAGTGAAAGGCTCATCAAGCAAATCTTAAAATGCTGTAAAATGCTTGAAAAAATTCCATTTGACAGGAAGTACATTATAAAAGCACATCATTCTTTTTTTCCGATATTTTTGGTCCCAATGAAAAGCAGGAAAAAAAGAAATAAAGGTTCAGAATTTATAGGCAAAATTAAATAATAATAATTTATAAGACATACCAACTTCAATAATTTTTTGTTTCTCTGTTTACTTTTAGCAAGAAATGAGTCACAGTTTAGGAAAAAAATCCATCATTAGTATCATCAATTGTCACCTCTTGCAGCAACATAATGTATCAGTCATCTAAAGAAGAGACGTAGTTTTTACATTAAAGGTAGAAATAACTGCAGCTTCTGTCTAATAATGCCTGTACCCCTTTTGTATAAGTCACCATTTGTATTTTATGGAAAACTTCCAGTTGAGTAGTCATGAAGCACAGCTTCATGACTAGAGTCCCTCTAGTCGGGACTCTACGTGAGTGAGTGTGTTCCCTGGGACAGTTCAATGATGTGATACAAAAGCCAGGTGTAGCTGTCAGGTTTACTACCATGCCCTTCATGTTTACTATCTGTATGTATAAAAAAGACCCATTTGCCCAGTTAATTTCAAATCAGAGAGAACAGAGAGCTCTCTTTCTAATTGCATATCACAAAACACACACGTGTATCAGAAATATGCTTGCATATTTGTGTATGCTTGTAGAATCATGCTTGGATAAACAGGCTCAGGTGGTTTCAGATGATTAACTGGTAGCATTCACCAAAGTTTTCATACAAAAATGTCAATAGTAAATAATTTTGTACGACAAGACCAAGTCTATTTGAAAAGGAAAACCAAACCAATCCAGATAATATGCCTTTCTTCATTCAAGAAGTTTCCTCCTTGTTGGGCATTTAAGAGTCACAAACTGTCTCCTCTGTTATAAAGACAATGCTGTATACTTGGTAAAAACACTACTCCTAAGTATATAAAAAGATAGTACTGAAATATTAAAAATAAATCAAATTTACGTTGTAAAGAAACTGCAAAAATACAGGTTTTAGTGAGCATAGTCGTCAATTGATAAAACTACTGTTACTAATGAACAATAAATGGCAAGCACTATAACATGTCAGGCAGTGTGCTCAGTGCTATATAGATATCATTGGACTGTAATCTCACAATAATCCTATAAAGCAGATACTATTGATATTATCATCATTATCCCCATTATACAGATAAATTCACGAAGTATAGAAAACTTTCTCAAAGCTGCACAACAGTATGTATTAGAACGGCACTTTGAATGTTACTATTGAAGTTTACATAACCAGGACAGGAATTCTGGCCTTTTCATGTATTAATTACTTTACTCATCTAACCAGTATTTATTGAGCTTATCCATTTGGGGTCGAGCACTAGGGACCTGGGGTGAGAACTTGGAGCCTGGCTACAAGCCCAGACAAAGGCAGCGATATCAAATTGCTCCCATCACAAGTGCCAACTCTGATAAATTGGCAGGAGTTGCCTGTAAAAGCATCTTAAGGAGAGTAGTATGGCTCAGGCCAGGTCAGAAAGGAACAATGAGGTAGACAGACGAGCAATGTCTATGATGCATGACGAGGTATGGCAGTAGCAACACAAGTACCAAATATTTGACTTCCTTGAGCTGGTGGGCAAGCAAAAGAATAAGAGTAAAGCTCAGAAGCCAGTGGTTAAATGAAGTTGGGTAAATTTAAGATAAAAATATGAGTAGTTTTGAATTGACATAAAGTAATATGGAGAATCATTAAAAGCAAAAGATAAAAATAGGACCCAGGATGCAAGGTCAAGTCAAGGGTAGCCGTAACGGAAGGCAAATCATGGTTCAACACCAGATAGACAGAGGCAACCAAGAAATACAGATTATTAAAGAGGATGGCAGAAATGCAGTCAGAAAATTAGCTGACTCTGACTGCATATCACAAAATACACACGTGTATCAGAAATATGCTTGCATATTTGTCTATGCTTGTAGAATCATGCTTGGATAAACAGGCTCAGGTGGTTTCAAATGATTAACTGGTAGCATTCACCAAAGTTTTCATACAAAAATGTCAATAGTAAATAATTTTATAGGACAAGACCAAGTCTATTTGAAAAGGAAAACCTTTGTTTTCCTTAACAAGCAGAGTCAAAAATTCCAGAGAGATGTTTTTTACAAAAAAAAAAAAAAAAAAAAAGAACTTGGATAACTGAGGCAATGTGCCTGCTTCAGGCTCAAGAGGCAAAAGCAATCACTCCACGATTTGCCCGGACTAGGAGGTAACGGTACACTGGGCAGAGGTGGAGGAAAGAAGACTGGTCCGGTTTTGTCAGGTCTTTCTCAGTATTTCCCAATGAACTTAACTAAAAAGTTCACTACAGCCCAGCAGTGGCCAAGTTTGTTCTCTCCAAAACTTTTAGACTGAACAAGTTTCCATGTTTTGAAATTTTTTTGGTGATGTCCCACTCTCTTGTCCCAGGCAGATCTCAGAGTTGATAGCTGTCAATCCCACTCCACTATGAATGAATCCTGCCAGGCCTGACAATGAGCAGGTGCAGGCATTTCCGTTCACCTGCATCAAACCGCAGTCTCCTGAGAATACAATTTGTGCAAACAGCTCTTATCCCATGTGGCAACTGGGGATTTAACACAAATTGTAGAACCCGTAGCCTACAGTTTAAGACAAGTGGCTTGGAAGAGAGGTAAGCACACACTTCTGAGATGCGTGTGGTAATTAGCTCCCAGCAGCATAAAATGTTCAACTCTGAATGATGAATTTTAATTTTATTTCAAAAACCTTTTCAAGGGGAAGGTGTCAGAGCTTAACACTTGCTACTAGATTTAACATAAATGGCTACCTGCCAATTAGAATCTGTTTTCCAATCATTTGTGATCTAATATATGAAAGTGAATTATGTGGTTCAAGATGAAATGAAATCTATAATTCTCTGTACAGTGTTGAAATAGTAAATCATGTTTAGGGTGTGAGCAGCAAAGGGGAACACATTGTTGATTTATACATAAATAATAAGTGTGTCACTCAACCGGATTTTAACTTGAGCTAGCAAAATATTTGGCTCATCTTGCAGTGGTGAAAACATGGATTTCTAAAAGTCGAGAGGTAAAGTTTCACATCTAGAAGATCAAGCCCAGCTATGTTTCTGGATAAAAGGACTAAGACGGTCAGTCCAGCACAGTGGGAAAATTGAGGGAATGAAAGAAGGAGAAACCAACAGTCTGCCCTCACTTCTTGGGAAGTGCATTGTGTTTTGTTTTGTTTTGTTTTGTTTTTTTCTAGAGAAGACATCAAGAAAAAAGGGACAGGTGATTTTACACCTTGGTCCAACATACTCTAAGACAGATCTATTATTCATTAAGGTTGGAGGGATAGGCACGTTTAGCTACACTTAGGCCATTGAACTATTCAAACTAAATAGAAAACCTCCAGGACTGTATGGGTTTGGGGGAATGTACTTTTTAATTCAGTTACTTTGAAAGTTTTATTTTAGCCTTGGATGCTGTTATGGGTTGAATTTTATACCCCTAAATGAAATGTTGAAGTTCTGACTCCCAGTACCTGCAACTGTGACCTTACTTGATAATAGGGTCTTGTTGAGATGTAATCAGGTTGAGGTGAGGTATACTGAATTAGAGTGGGACTTACTCAAATATGACTGATGTTCTTAGAAGAAGAGGGAAATTTAGACAAAGAGACAGACAGTGGGCTGTGGGTTGGAAGGAAGAACACCACATAACCACAGAAGCAAACACTGAAATGCTGTAGCTGCAAGAGACAAGGAACTCCTGTCACTACCAGAAGCTGAAAAAAGCAAGGCAGGATTTTTCTTTAGAGACTTCAGAGAAAACATGGCCCTGTAGACACCTTGATGCTAGACTTCCAGCTCGCAGAACCGTGAGGCACGAAATTGTTGTTCTAAAGTCACCCAGTTTATGGTATTTTGTGGAGCACCCTTAGGAAACAGAATTCCCACATATTAAACAGATAAATACAAAGTGGTTCTGATCAAAATTGGAGTGAAAACTCACAAAGGACCACCTGGAAGATTTTCAATCCACTGCCCGGTGTGCCACCAGAGGTCCCTCTGAGGAACTCTGAGCTCTCACAAGGGCAGGAATTGACACCCGCTAAACCTATTCTAATCTTTTTAAATGGTCACATGTCATGAATGTTCATATAAACAAATTTTAATAAACTGTAGAAACCCATGTAATGAGCATTCAAATTAAGCAAAGAAGCATCACTAGCACCTCACAGCCCTCGTGATTCCCTCCACACCCCAAATTACATCTACTCTCCACTGCCAACTGTCCTGTCAGTTTTTGAAATAATGTGGGTCTCTTAAATCATTTTGAGAAGGATGGTTATTCTCTTATTTAAAAATTCAACTGATTCTCTGTCAAGTTTCTTAAATACTGAGTAATAATCTTTGCGTTATTTATAATACTTAGAAATGTTGACATCAGACGGCCCTTGGCAATATCAACGCCATCTATAAATTAAATTGAAATATATGACAATTTCATATAAAAATCTTTTAATTATGATTTAATACCATTTTACCCTTTTATTTTCTTCATTTTAAATTATTTACACCCACAATGGGTTGTGCCTGTTTTATCTCAAAGAAGTTACTATCTAACTGTCTCATTAAAGTCAGGACATCATCCAAAAACACTTTTTAGTTTCCAATTTGTTTTTTTTTTAGAATGCTTTGCATGTAAGGAAGTTATATGTAAATTAAAGAGAATGAACCTAATTGAGTAATTGTTAATCTTTTTTATCTGCAATCTCCTGTCTCCATGAAATTAAATGTGTATAATAAAATAATATTATTATTGTATCTACATTTTTTTACAAAATTAATGAGGTGACTTCTAAAACTCTCAAGCACTTGAGTAGTGTTCATTTGTGTCAAGTATTACTCTAAATGCTTTCACATCTTTAAAATTACTTAATTTCATAAAAACCCAATGAGATAGGATAGTTATTATTCATATTTTACCAATGAAGAAATAGGTCACAGAGAGTTTGAGTAAATTCCCCAAGGTCATAGAGGAGTGAAGTCCAGATTCAAATCCAGTCTGGCTGACAGTCAGAGTTCATATTATCTTGTTATGTAAGATTTTAATAGAATGATATCCAATAAAATGATAATTTTATAGAAATACAAATCAAGACAAGAGTGAAATAAATATTAAAATATTCAGCCAGAAAAGTCAGTAAATTTCTGGTGTTGAGCTCCAAATGTTTTTCTCTATGTCTTTTCAGAGTAAACATACACATGAACCAAACCTATCCAAACCACTTGCTACATAGATCTTTCACAAACATTGTTTTTCAAAATAAAAAGAATAGCAGCTTTTCAAAAAACTTTCCAAATATTGAATTTGAGGATTAATTCTTCAAATTACAAATATGTTTATGCTTTGACCCAGGAATCTTGCTTCAGGGGATTTATGTAACAGACCTTCACAGATATAGAAGTGATTTATGTGTGAGGTTAATCATGAGAGCATTAGACTTAGTAGTAAAAGGTTGAAAACAACTTAATTTTCTTAGTGAGGACTAATTAAATGTATAGACACAAAAAGGGCTCCACTCATATTCTTAAATAACATGAGTAAATAAATGTCCATAACAGAGTTTGTGGTATGATACACTTGGAAAAATAAATTGCAAAACTAAGTATATCTATTTATATATTCATGAAAATACATTGGAAGGATACAGTAACTTGATAAATGTAGTTAGGCAAAAAAAAAAAAAAAAAATCAAGTAAAGGCAAAAGACTTTTTCTCTCTCACATGACACATTTGCAAATTAAATTGGTTCTACTTTCAATACATATTCCAAATCTAACCATTTCTAACAAGCTTCCACTACTACCACTCTAGCCTAAACCTAAATCATTATCTCATACCTGAATAATTATAGTAGCCTGTATCCTTCAACCTTCAAATCATTTCAATATGACAGCCACGGTGATCATCTTAAAAGGACCTGTCATTTCTGTGCTCCAGATCCTCTCATGTCAGAGTAAAAATCAACCCACATTATAACTTACAGAGCTCTATATCATTTGGGGTCAAATTGCTCCTTTTCTCTCATGCGTCCATGTGTTTGTATAAGAATAAGATACAAACAGAGAAATCATCATAATATGAAGCACAAAATAGTGCTACATTTTGTTTTTAGGACTACACGAAAGCCTCTTTGGATAGGTAAAACCCTAAAAATAGCCCAGAGAATAAAATTAAATAGCTGAGTTTAGAAGAGTTATTGTCAAATGTTAATAATTAATTGTTTGAGATTTTTCCCCCCCTTTCAACTGTTTTTCTAAATCCCCCAATGCTTCCAGACATGAAGCCACATAGAATTGTGGGATGACATTGAGGTATAATTTATCACCTTTTATCTTCTTCTGTGTGGAAATATCGAACCAAATTTTTCCCCTTGGGAAATAACTATTTTAAATTCTGAATGTCTCTTTAGTGAAACAAAATAACATATTTCTGAAAAAATAAAACCTAAATGAAAGCCCTTCTCTAAGTTAACTTGATTGACTTAAATATTTCTTCATTTGCCTATGCTGAAAATAGGCAAATGAATAATAACATATTTATTATAAAGATAAATTGCAGAAAATGCTTGCTCCAGACACAGTTTGAACTTTCAACTAAAATTACGAGTACAGACCATTCTAGATAATAAAATTCAGACTGAGGAGTATTCTAGTTTAGTGTTGTTTAATTGCATGGAACTCCAATAAAGACTTATTATAAATAAGTAATAGGGCCAGGCCTACATGGGGCTGGGGCTAAAGCGTGGTTCTGGACCAAAGCAGCTCTAGGGATCCCCCCAATAGCAGTTGGCAAATCTTCCCTCTAGCAGTTCCCTATTAATAGGAGACAGACTCCAATTATTTTTTTCATCATCTCCATGCCTCCAAGTGATAATTGTTTAAGAGTAAACATTCTGCCTCAGCTCATCCTTCGTAAGTTGAGTCTCACATGCTACGGTTTCTGTCCATTACTCATTCCTTATGATCTTGCTAACTACCACCAGGGAAGCAAAATAACATGGATCATTGCCCAAATTATGGCATAAGCACATTGTATTTAAATGGGCCGTATATTAAATAAAAAGCCTAAATCTTATTTAACATACTGTAAACAAATACATCTAATACATGTTTCCTCCTACGAAGGAGAGTATTAAGCATATAGGTAATCAATAAACATTTGTATGATGAAAATTAAATTCATGCATACTAGGGTATACATGCCTATGTTCCTAGGACATCTATTTAAAGCTGTTAGTGTACAACATAATCCAATGCTGGTAGGCACAATTACAATGCAATCAGACCTTTCACAGTAAAGAATCACAATCATGTCCAGTTTCTGAAACATAGACAATGCCACAGTTTTGTTCCTAGAGTCATTGTCAGTTACTGAGGTTTCCTTCTAATTCAGGCCTGGCAAACTTCAAATAGTGGGCCAAATCCTTCCTCCTTACTGTTTTTTGTAAATAAAGTTTTATTGGAATGCAGCCATGCTTATTTATTTATGTATCCTCTATGAGAATTTTCCCAAAATATATTGGCAGAGCTGAGTAGTTGTGACAAAGATCTTACATTCTAAAAGCCTGAAGTATTTATAAGTTGACACTTTACAGAAAATGTGTGCTGACCAATACTCTAATTCATTTATTCAATTTGTTCGATTAATATTTAATGATTACCTATTATAAGGTAAACATCAAAGCATTGACCTAGGTCCCAAAGACTTGAAAGTCAACAAAACAAAGTCTTTGATGTCATGAAGCTTATAATTTGAAGTGGGAGGGTAGACAAAAAATAAAATACCATTATGTATTTTAAGGAAGCTTTGAGTGCTATAGATAAAAAGTCAAACATATTAAAGCCGTTGGGCATGCATGGTAGCTGGGGTCATGTTTGTTGCGTTGTTGCTCCTTCACCTTCTGTAAGGCTAATTATGAAAGGATCTTCCAGTAGGGTGATATTTGAGAAGAGACCTAAAAAAAGAGAGAGATCCCTGTGGATATCCATAGGACGTGTGTTCTAGGGGAGGTAATAATGAATTCCCTTTCTAACAATGGAAACCCAGAATACTTAAAACAAGACTGGCAGAAATCAAGGAAGGGGTAGACAACTCACCAATAGTTAGAGAAGTAAATAGCCTACTTTTAATAATGGGTAGAACAAAGTGGAAGATCATCAAGGAAATAGAAGACGTGAACATTATGAACCAACTGGACTGGAAGGATACCCATAAACACCCCAACCAATGAAGGCAGAATACATATTCTTCTCAAGCACACCTGGAATATTCTCCAAAATAGTCCATAAACTAAGCCAGAAAACACATCTTAATGAATGTAAAGTGCGAAATCTATTAGCCTAGAAAATTTGAGATAGGTTTCAGCTAATTTAGAAAGTTTATTTTGCCAAGATTGAGGACGTATGCCTGTAATCTAGCCTCAGGAGGTACTGATGACGTGTGCCCAAGGTGGTCAGAACACAGCTTGATTTTATACATTTTAGGAAGACATGAGACATCAATCAGTGTATGTAAGAAATACATTGGTTCAGTCCAGAAAGGCGGGGACAACTTGAAGCAGGGAGGAAACTTCCAGGTCATAGATAGGTGAGAGACAAATGGTTGCATTCTTTTGAGTTTCTGATAAGCCTTTCCAAAGGAGGCAATCAGAATATGAATCTATCTCAGTGAGCAGAGGGATGACTTTGAATAAAATGGAAGGCAGGTTTGCCCTGAGCAGTTTCCAGCTTGGATTTTCCTTTGAGCTTATTGATTTCGGGGGCCCAAGATATTTTCCTTTCACAAATCCTACAAAGTATGTTCTCAATAATAGTGGAATTAAAATAAAAATCGATAGCAGAAATTTGTGAGTTTCACAAATGTAACACATTGCTACATAAGTAATTAAGTAACACATTGCTACATAACCAATGGGTTGAAGAATAAATGAAAAATATTAGAAAATACTTTGAGATAAATGAAAATGAAGATAAATTAAAACTTATGATATGCAGTTGAGAAAGTGCTTAGATGGAAATTTATAGCAGTAAACATCTACATTAAGAAATAAGAAATATCTCAAAATAATAATCTAAGCATTTCTCTTCCAAAAAGAGAAAAATAACACCCTAAATCCAAAGCAAGCATAAATAAGAAAATAAAAACTAAAGCAGATTTAAATAAAATTGAGACCAGTGAGGACTAAGCTCTGATTATTTTTATCTTGCCCAAATTCCTGTCTAAGGGGGGTGGGGAGTCATGTCCTACAAACCATAAATTCTCATCAGATGGGTTTTATTTACCGTGTATGTCATGACTTACTTTCCAATCTGACTCTGGCATGATAAAGAAGAAAATCAAAATATTTTACCCCAAAACGTGTTTCTCTGCCATATCTTGAAATGACCCTGCAAAGCCGTCCTTTGTGGGAGAAAATTTGCATCTGTAAAGAATTTTGATTAAGGGCAGCCACTATAAGACTTCAAAAGAACCTTGGTCTCCACAACCTTTTAGCTTAATCTGAGCATTTTTTTTCTATCAGTCCCAGGTCTTGGACAAGCTCAACCAATTGTCAACCAGAAAATGTTTAAATTTACCTATAGCCTGGAAGCGCCTGCTTGGAGTTGTCTCGCCTTTCTGAACCAAACCAATGTATTTCTTAAATGTATTTGATTGATGTCTCATGGCTCCCTAAAATGTACAAAACTGAGCTTTACCCTGACCACCTGGGGCACATGTTCTCAGGACCTCCTGAGGGCTGTGTCATAAGCCATGGTCACTCGTATTTGGCTCAGAATAAATCTCTAAAAATATTTTACAGAGTTTGACTCTTTTCATCAATGCTGGCAAAACAATGAACTCATGAGCCAAAGTTTGAAGCTTTGTAAATATCAATCAAATTGACAAATCTTTAGCTAGTTTGACCAAGATTTTTCTTAAATAGGACCTGAACTACTAAAATAAAAAATAAAAGAAGGCTGTATTATGAAACCTCAAAACAATAAATTAGAATGGAGCACTATTAACAAGTGTATGCCAACAAATTAGATAACTTAGAAGAAAGAGAAATATTTCTAGGAAGACACAATTGCCATAAGTTACTCAAGATTAAATGTAAAAACTGAATAAACCTAATGGAAGCAAAGAGATTAAATCAGTAACTAAAAACATCCCATATGGAAGTTCCCAGGACAGATGGCTTCACTAATAAATTCCACTAAACATTTAAAGATTAGTTAGTGCCAATCTTTGATAAGACGAGGAAGAAACAACTTCCCAACTCATTTATGAGATCAGTATTACCCTGATACCTAAACCTGGCAAAATAGCAAAAGAAAAGGAAGTTATATACCAATATTTACTTTAATATAGACACAAAACTCCTTAATAAAAACTTGTCAACCAAATCTAGTAATATACAGAAAGACTTATACAACATGACAAATTGAGACTTATGTCAGAAATACAAGGTTGGTGTAACATCCCAAGTCAAGAACGAAGTGCTTTTTCTTGTCTCAGCTGTAACAGAAAATTTGCCTCTGAGGGCTTGAAAACAATAGAGTCCAAACAAAAGACTCCAAAAAAATCAAAGAGTTGCATTCCAAGTTAATGGTGATTTACTCACTCTTTGCAGAGAAAAAACTAATAATACCAGAAACATCATCTACATTCGAAAGTCTTACCTGGTTAGCCCTAAGTAATCCAGTATCATTCTTGAGAATCCAACAGTTTTTTGTGTTAGGAAGATTCATACGCAAGTCTACTATGGTGGTGCTGATATCTTCAGATCTTTCAGGAATTTTTTTTGTCTAATTGTGGTAGGGTGGAGGTAAACAATCTTTCAAGTTTTATGTTTGACCCTTTGTCTATAAGAATCAATATTAGGATTTACAATACTTGGAAACTGAATGACACAGTTTGAAGGTTTTGTCCCCTCCATATCTCATGTTGAAATGTAATTTCCAATGTTGGAGGTGGAGCCTAGTAGGAGATATTTGGGTTATAGGAGCAAATCCCTCAAAATTGGCTTAGTATTGTTCTCCTGATGATGAATGAGTCTCACTCTATTGGTTCACGTGAGATCTGCTTGTTTAAAAGAGCCTGGCATCTCTCTTATGCTCCTTTTCTCTGTCCTGCCATTTCTTGCCACATGACACACTTGCTTTTCCTTTGCATTACACCAACATTGTAAAGTTTCCTGAGCCCTCACCAGAAGCTGAGCAGATGCTGGTACCATGCTTGTACAGCCTGCAGAACCATGAGCAAAATAAACCTCTTTTCTGTATAAATTACCCAGATTCAGGTATTTCTTTATAGCAACACAAGCAGACTTATATCTTGAAGAAATCTTCTATGTTAGGTGAGCTTAGGATGAAAGTTTACTTATAACTAGCATTTGATGTATAAACTGATTCTGACCTCAGTCAGGTTACAGTTGTATTCTGGCCACAGAAATTGTGTTGTCACAATCATCCATAGATGGTTTATGTATCTTCCTCCTGACAAATGTCCTTTGCTTGGCCAAACTTTGGTCAGGATTCTGAAACTTCCCAGGGCCTATCTTTACTTCTTTGTAAAAT
Organism: Macaca fascicularis; assembly: GCF_037993035.2. Taxonomy (NCBI): domain Eukaryota; kingdom Metazoa; phylum Chordata; class Mammalia; order Primates; family Cercopithecidae; genus Macaca; species Macaca fascicularis. The sequence goes on from NC_088381.1 coordinate 152,888,239, forward strand.
TCAGTTTTAGCAATCTTTGCTAAGTCAATTTAGTAAGAGCCTCCTACACTAAATGTCAATTACCCCTACTATCTGATCATGTTCCTCATTCTCCACCAATCCCAAGGTAAAGTTTGATCTCCTGGCCTTTCTTCAGCAAGAATCCTGTTAAGTCAGTTTAGCCAGAATCCCTCTGACCACTGATGGATGTTTCGACTAAGTGATTTTCTATTCACATACCCAATTCTGATCCTTGGCTATAAATTCTCACCCTATGCATGCTCTACTTGGTACTGAACCTAATCATTCTCTCCTCATTGCAAGACCTCATTGCAGCGATTTCTGTACCTATTGTGGTAATCCTGAATAAAGTCTTTTTCACCACGTTTTAACAAGAATTACTGAATAATTTTGTCTTTAACTCCCCCAGAACAGACACAAAGATAAAACGTTATAGGTCATACCAGAAAAGGCTACAGGAAAGTTTCATGTATTGTTCTTGTAAGATTGGATGCCATTGCTTTCACAACTGCTCCTGAGATTGCTTGTATTCAAGGGTTCTAGGACAGTGCATTAACTTTTATCCAGAAATGATGAGGATTCAGTGACTAGCATCCTGACTTGAATCAGAGGACCTGTTTTCAAGCCTGGAAAATTTCTCATTGAAAAAAAAAAAAAAACAAATATAAACCTTTGAGTATAACTCTACTTAATATAGTTTTTACCACTGATAATACTGTAGTCCAAATGGGAGTGCCAGAAATCTCGGCATATCTGGCCAACCCTGAACCAAGATTACTGTACCATTGCTATCTTGATGGTAAGTGATCGCATCCACTTTACATGTGCCATTTACGTGCTTCTGCTGGCCTAAGAAGCTCTTGATTCCACTCAAATCTGTGGATTCTACCATTTAGTTATCTTCCTCACCAGCATTCCTGACTGAAAAAAAAAAAAAAAAAGAATTGAAAGAGTCAATTCCAGTGTGTGGCAGGGGCTTCTTTGACAATTGCTTTTAACAATGAAGGAGAAGACAAAATACTGTGAGTAGCATAATTCACAGGAAAATGGATGGGATACATAGGGTAGATCAGCCTAACATTCATCACCCCTGAGGTCTATGAATTCCTTCATTTAAATTGTGATAATGTGTGCTGGTCTCTTGATGTCAACTATCATAGGCCAGCCTTGGATCCAAATTTATATCAATTGACTCAGCAAACTCTTCAATCCACAGCTGGCTGCCTACACTAGCCCACTGAAGGCAGAATCACTGGCATGAGACACCACTAAAATTAATTTGGCTGAATCTAAAATTGTGGTCTGCTTCGGCAGCATATGTCAAAACGCAAAAGGTATATTCTCTTTTGCCAAGAAGTTCCACTTCAAAGGAGTCATTCTTCAGATATTATAAGATCCCAAAGATATATATATATATATATATATATATATATATATATATATATATATATAAATCTATTCACTGAAACTTTTTTGTGTGATAGAAAAAACATGGAAGCAAATAGTAAATAGGTTTAATAAATTATGATGTGTCAATATCATAAAATTACAAACTGTTTTTAGAAAGCATAAAATAAATGTATATATACTACTTTGGTAGGTGCTCATAATAAACTTTTTACTAAGAAAAATACTTCTGAAGTTAAAAACATTATGAGCAATATGTAATATATATAAACAGTATAAAATTATATCAGTAAAGTAATATATGTGTTGCATATCAACAATGTTACCTATGGCTACCTACTTCTGGTAGTGAGATTATAACTGGCAGAATTTTTTTTTTTTTTTGGAGGCAGAGTCTCGCTCCTTTGCCCAGGCTGAGGCTGGAGTGCAGTGGCACTGTCTTGGCTTATTGCAAGCTCCACCTCCCAGGTTTACGCCATTCTCCTGCCTCAGCCTCCCGAGTAGCTGGGACTACAGGCGCCCGCCACCGCGCCAGGCTAATTTTTTGTATTTTTAGTAGAGACAGGGTTTCACCATGTTGGCCAGGATGGTCTGGATCTCCTGATCTCGTGATTCACCCACCTCGGCTTCTCAAAGTGCTGGGATTACAAGCCAGAGCCACTGCGCCCGGCCCAGAATTTTTTGTTATGTAAGTTCTCTACATTTATACATTTGATTTTTACAAAAACAGGAATTAATTCTATTGTTAATTTATTTAAATGTGAAAATAAAACAATAGAAAATAACATAGATTTATGACCAGTTTTTCATAGTAGAAGATACATGAAATTTCTCATTCATATATTTTACCTCTATACCTATGCTCCCACAATTTTTCTTAATTGCTATTGCCAGTCTCACATCTTTGTAAAATAGGAAATTTCTCTGAGTTTAGGGGGGCATTCTTGCGCTCTGCCAGACTAAAGAGATTAATCTTTTACGGTTGCCTCTTTGGAATTCTGCTTTAAACAGCCAAGCTAGTGAGCCAGCTCCAGATCTAATCTCTCTGAGATCACTTTGGATAGATCACATAAATGGAACTGGTTGAAAAACTGCCCTATATTATAAATGAATAATAACCCAGAATTCATAGAAGAATGATAAGTTTATTTGACAAAAGATTAATTCTAGTTAATTTACTGAAGATGAATAATTGGAAGCTATATCTCATAACTGAGCACATGAAATCATAAACATGTCAAATGGGGCATTTTTATAGTGAAGGTTTGTGCAGAGATACCCAGAAAATGCTACTGAGCTATAGGCTTAGAATTAGATTCAACACAATCTCAGCCTGAAGAACTGCTATGTCAAGAGTGCAGCTCTGGCGGGGCATGGTGGCTCACGCCTGAAATCCCAGCACTTTGGGAGGCAAGGTGGGTGGATCACCTGAGGTCAGGAGTTTGAGACCAGCCTGGACAATATGGTGAAACCCTGTCTCTACTAAAAACACAAAAATTAGCTGGATGCAGTAGTGCATGCCGGGGTGGTCCCACCGACTCGGGAGGCTGAGTCAGGAGAATTGCTTGAACCCCAGGAGGCAGAGGTTGCAGTGAGCCGAGATCACGCCACTGCACTGCAGCCTGGGCGACAGAGGAAGACTCGGTCTCATTAAAAAAAAAAAAAAAAAAAAAAAAATTGCAGCTCTCTAATTGTGCTCTTTTACTTTCTATTTATATAAGAAGAGCCATGTTCCTAGGCTTTATAATGGGACTAATCATAGCAAGTACCTTGTAAAGTTACGGCGAGAACCAAATAAGTGAACATAAGTAAAGCATTTTACATGTGTGCAGCTTAATAAGTTGGAGTTGTGACTATTATTTTGTTATTCTTTTAGTTATAATGAAGCCAGAGTCTTGTGGGTAGGTCCTCCAATTTCAGTCATGTATTCAATTAACAAAAATTATCAAAATGATAATTTTGTCTCAGTATTGACACACGTGAATATTTTCAAGATATTATAAATATGCACTTGAAAACATAAGTAAAGATCTCCATATGAATTTTCTAAAATTTATAGAAGTTCTTTAGTAAGTAAGAAACCTTTTTCCATTATATAGTAGCATTAATAAATAGTTTGGCATCCAGTAGAATACGTTCTGGCAATCACATTTGCTTTCTTGAAGCAACATTTGTTGAACAACATTCACTTATGTCATTTTGGCTGTGAATTAATTGCCACACACTAATCATATCAGAGAAGGCTGTTAAATATTATTTGCCTTTCTGCCTATGTTGGACTAGCCCAAAATAGGCCTCTGTAATAATTATACCTCAAAATCTCAATGACTTATAAAAACAAAAGTTCTGTGATTGATTGATTTATTGATTGATTTACTTGCCAGCTTCAGCTGCCATTTCTGAAACAGGTGGCTTCTGGATTTTTCAGAGATAATTCTAGATGATCATTGAAGGTGTTTCTAAAAAGGAAGGCAGGTCTAAAATCTGTCTGTATCATTTTGGCCACATGTTATTTGTCTGAATTTAGTCAAGCAGCCTCACTGCATGGGAAGCTGCTGAATTAACCCAGCTGTGTGCTTAGGAAGAACAAGCAGAATGGAGAACTCAGAATCTTGTTTCTACCTTGCAATCTATATGAACAAGTGATTTGGAATTCTACATGATGAATAACCTCAAAACTAAATAACAGTTATCTTATTGATGACTAGAACAGAGGTTGGCACACCGCAAGAGCTCAACAAATTGATCAATTCACGAATGTAGAACTACATATTATTTAACATACTAAGCAATGTTGAACTGATTATCTCAAGTGCCAATTGATTACAAAAAGTTTTTCTCATTCAAGAATTTGTTTCATGTATAATTTTTTTTCTTTTGAAAACAATCAATTTATGTTTAGTCATATTTGCATTTCTTTTTTTTATTTTTAAATATAGCACATTGTGTTTATATTGAGATTATATTTCCTCTTACCTCCAATTTCTGGGAAGTGATACAGGTTTTACACTTTTTTTTTGTTTGTTTGTTTTTTTGAGACAGAGTCTTGCTCTGTCGCCCAGGCTGGAGTGCAGTGGTGCGATCTTGGCTCACTGCAAGCTCTGCCTCCTGGGTTCACGCCATTCTCCTGCCTCAGCCTCCTGAGTAGCTGGGACTACAGGCGCCCACCACCACTCCCGGCTAATTTTTTTTATTTTTAGTAGAGACGGGGTTTCACCATGTTAGCCAGGAAGGTCTCGATCTCCTGACCTCGTGATCCACCTGCCTTGGCTTCCCAAAGTGCTGGGATTACAGGTGTGAGCCACTGCGCCCAGCCAGGTTTTACACTTTTGATAGTGTTATCTGTATTCCTTTTATAACAAATAAGTTAAAAAATAGGACAATTTATGTGTAACACATATTGTAATATATTAAATAGGTAAACATATAGGTGGCACACATACATGACAAAAATTGTGAATGCATTCCTTAAATAACTGAATTTTGGAAATTGCATGTCTAAAAAGCATTAATTCGATGACCACATATTAGTCATAACTTTAAGAAAGGCATAATGCTTTCATGTAACCATTAAAAATAGAGTGGTACATTTCGAATATAGCCAATGCTAAAAAGAGCAAACGAATTCACAACTCATTTCACAAGTCTATCCTTACCATTATGTAAGTTAGTTGCCTAAATTTACACACAGTTTTCAGAATTAGTTACTGTTTATGCTAACAGTTAAATTTAAAATAAAGTGAATAAAACCAATGAATAAATTGGCTACTTTACTAGTCCTCTAGAAGTCAAAGTATTTAGCATTCCTACTGTTTATATTTGTGTATATATTTGTGTGAGTGTGTATGTGTATGTGTGTATGTTTATGAAATATTCCTTAAATAAGAATGGAAAAATACTGCTCAGAAGAAACCATATTTCAAATTGAATAAACCTGATACCTATTCGTAGTTATTACTAAGAGACATGTGTTATTGAAAACTGATCCAATGTAATATTGAATTATCATAAGTAATATATACTATTGTAATTCAGGATAAATGTCGGTATTTATTTAGTTGACTGGCATGTGCTAGATTCTGAGATTACAGAAAAACAGGCCATGCCCTTCAGTATAAGGGAAATGGCATAACTTACAAATCAGTACGCTAAATGTCAGAGAAGCAGTGTCCACTAATCAATTTGGAGCAATATGTAGGTATTAGCTATACCTCTTTGGTGGAATAAGTGTGAGAGCTGCAATTTTATCAGAGGTAAATTTATTATTGCACTACGTTAAGAACGAATAGGACTTTTCAAGGTATTCGTGTGGGTTAAAATTTTACAGGTAAAAGAACACCACAAATGTATAGATATGGTATATTTGAGAAATTCCAAGTATAATATTTCAGTGTAGCTAGTTGGTAAGCAGAGGATAAAGAATGGTCAGAATGAGCTACATAATTTTCAAAGCTCAATGAAAATGCAGGGCCTTTGCTGGGAGTGTGTGTATGATAGTGAGCTGGGAGAGGGTGAACCTCCCTTTCCCACTGGGCCTGCTGTCCCATCCACCCAGGGAATTAAAACCCCCTTACTGCCTAGATAAGCTGGGTGCACAGAATATCTGGATCCCTAGTGGGTGAAGATCCCCAGAGCGAGTTATCTGCCAAGTCATTTGGGCTGCCAGCCCAGATGGAACAGTCACAGTCTTGCCCTGCCCTAAAAAAGTGTGTTTGACCCCTACCTTTTTCTACTTTTCCTATACGCACACCCAGGACACTGCACAGGGCCAAAAGTAAAGGAGGTAAAATTCAAGGCTTTTTCTGATGCTGCAATCCAGGCATCATTCCATAACCAGGGTGGCAGAGTTCACCAGGTGGGTATGGGGAGGGAGAGGCTAAGAATCTGTTCCAGAAGTGGCAGGGTGATGGACTATATATGAACCTACTGTCCCAGCCTTTGGCATATGCTCCACTACCCCATGGGACTTTGCTTACAAGAATAAGTTCAAAGATAAAATTAACAAGAATTTAAAGAAAACAATTACAGAGGATTGAATATTAAGCTACACTGGTCACAGGACAAGTAACTGTTTTTATGCTAATGTGTTTGGACTTTATAAGTAAATAATTGATATTAAAAATTATCTATATAAAGAACAAATAATAGTATTATAATCATGTAAATAGAAGTATAGATTAAGAGGTAAGAACATTGTGGAGTTCTTAGATTAAAAGCAATATTAAAGTTGGTGAATACTAAGTTTATTTCAACCATCAATTTTTATGACTGAATAAAACTCACAATCACTATTTTAGATCACAGTTTTATTGGGTCATATTAGAGGAAAGATCTTATGATTTGATTTCAAAATTGTAGAAGGCTGGATCCTTGAGACTGTAATAGGTTGTTCCCACATGTTTAATAATGTAAAACTGGGAAATGAATAATATTAAAATACAAAATCTCAATGAATCGTCATCTTATGAATTGATATTTGAAATGGATATTATACTTAAAGCCTTTCTGTTATAAAATGTGTACAAAACAACTTTGTTGGAAACCAATACCATAGAATCCTTGGCCATGTGGACCTTAACAATTATCTCCTGGAAAGTGCAAATGTATATTCCTCCAGAATTTTGTAAAGTCAAGGTCATGATATTATTAAACAGCTTTGATAGCAATCTTGGCACACTAACAACCTGATTGCTCCAAAAGTACATGTGAAAACCTATATGATAAATTTAAAGTTATCAATGTCACTGAGCTAGTCACCTCCTCTTTCCAGGATTTTTTTTTTTTTTTTATTTTTATTTTTTGCAAATCTGGTTACAAAGACTTATTCTCAATATTTACAAAACACTTCTCAGCCATATGCCTCTCATAGAATTTCAAGCTTAATGTAACTGGTTCTATAAACAGACAAATAGAACAATATCATTTACAATAGGAAGACAAAGAAGTGAATCAAACTAATGTTTCAAGACCATGAGTTTAATCTAAGCAAATTTTCTGTGGTCTTGGTGGCCCATCCATGCAGCTTTAATTATGAGATAATACGGTGATACATATGAACGCATCCTTTTTCTCTCATCTCATTCTCTCACTTACTGCTCCAGCTGGCACATAAAAGTTTTACAAAGTCAATGGAAGCTTTACTGGATCTAGACCATCACTGCTCAGTCTCTTGCTGTCATATTTAACTTCCTACTCCAACCAGTTAGTCTATATTTTCAAATCTACTAACCCTTATTTAAAATGTTCATGTATACCTATGTTTTGAAAGATGACATTAATCAGAGAAATTTCATCATGCAGAAAGAATCAACTTCTTGTCTAATTTTTCTTTAGTCAAAAGTTTTAAATACTATCGAATTAGGCTCTAGTTGATGAAAGCAGATCATTTTTCCTTAGATCCTCTAAAATAAAGAGTTCATGGACATTCTGATACACCATTTCTATCACTCTGAATTCTAATAACTAAATCAGTATTCACTAAACTATGGACAGAAAACTAAAACTTTTGAGAATGAATGATGGGAGAGTCTTAGTATAAGACAAGCGAATATGATAGAGAGATCAGAAAACTGGAGAATACATACACTGCTTAAATTGATTAAAACAGCATTTTAAAAGTTTAACTACCTCATTCTACTAATACTGGCAGTAATAGATTATTTTTGAAGATGGCCATAATGAAGATGGCCACATTTTGCATGCTTCTCACAATAAAACTTTACTACTTTCACAATAAAACTTCTCACAATAAAACTTTACTACTTTCATGATCAAAAGTGGTATTCGCATCCTTGTCTCCCTTTACATTTGGTCTGGCCCTCTGGCATGCTTCAGCCATTAGAATGCAGCAGAAGTGAGACTGTGTGACTTCCAAAGCGCATATTTACACATTCTTTTAGTTTCTGTTTTCATGCTTTTGAAATGCATATAGTCCTCTCAGAGTACTGCCTTGAGACCTCCATGCTGTGAGGAAGCCCAACTAGCTACATGGAAAGACCACAAGAAACAACTAATGTGCCCTACTGACAGCTACAGCTTATACTCTTCCTTGCCCCAGTAACATGCCATCACACTGGTGACCCCAAGTGAGACCAGGAGAAGGACCATCCAGCCATGTCCCTAAGAAAACTAAATCATTGTCATCTTAAAGCAGTGAATTTGGATTAACAATTGATAACTAACACATCTACCAAGCTTTATCTCCCCCAGTTTGTGACTCTCACTCTAAACAAATACAAAACCCAATTAAAACACCTAGTAGAATAAAATTTAATTGTTTCAACTCAGTTTCTTAATGCTTAGGCAGCATTTTTTTCCAGTCATGACATAAGTTCTCATAATATGCCAGGTAAAAATTCATTCCATATTTTTTTTTGCTGTACACCAATTAAAATTTCTGAGCATGCTTTGCAAATGATAAGTGACAATTTTTTAAATTTTGTTTTACTGACAAATAGCAGAGTTAACATAGTAATTTGACCTTTTGTTATAAACCCACATATATTTCTTATTGTTTGTTTTCTCATCCTAATTGGAGATGGGGCAAGCAATTTGAACTCAACATAGATTTTAATAATAGTTTTAATATAAGTTTACATATTAAATCTCATTGCTTTAAACCAAAACCTGATTACATAAAATATTATATAGCAAATATATTGTATTCCGCTTATTCCAGGTACATTCGGCACCACATTCTTTCTTTCTATTCCTTCTTGCACTCACATGTATGGTAATCTTGCTTTACTCAGGGGTCATCTTTCAGCCACTGCCCAGACATGGTGGTCTACCTGGCAAATTCTTACTTACCAGCCAAGATGCAACGTGTCAGCTACATGAAACTTTCTCTGATTCATCTAGGCAAAATAAATCATTTCTTTCTCTGTGTGCCACCCTGCCCTGTACTTGTCTCTTTATAGCACCTATCATGTTTATGTCCATGTGTTTTTAACATATGTGCATCCTTCCACATACATTTCCCAAATTTAGTGATCACTGTTTTATTCACCTATTAATACAATCTCTGCAACATAACACAATACTTGGTCCATAGTTAAAACTTAATAAATGCATTTTAGGGGGTGAACACATTAATCCCCCTTTTATTTCTGTGGCTATATAATATTTTATTCACTATAGTCTTCATCTTAATCTACTTTAGGTATCCTTAATTTTGTCTTCTAATCTGTATAATATTACATGTAATATCATTTATTTGGACATTATAAATTTGATGCCATCACATCATGGCCCATATAGGATGCAATCTCGACACTATTCTGATAATTTCCATGTGGGTTAATTTTTGTTTTTTAACTTGTTGTAAACACTGTCCTAATTATTTTCATCAATTCTCACTTATTGAATTGTCACTTCATAAATATTTAAATGAGTGAACAAATGATTTAGTAGGTCAAACAAAGCTCAAATATTGTCCTTGTTAAGTACCTAGGTTATATACATGTACCTGTTTTAGATGATAGCATCACCGTTGATCAAAAATCACAGCTATAATATTATCCGATTGGAAATTGTAATCCCTTTGACCATTATCTTTTTGATATAATTTACTAGATAGAATTACAGCAAAATTCATCTCTTTATAAAAGAGAATATTATATATTACTTTTCCTGCTTTTTATTGCCTTTAATTACACAGGGAATACATGACTTTTTCTCACAAAAATTTGATCCATTCAAAATTCCATTTTCCTTACCTCCTCTCTAGATACAGCTACTATTAAATTGTATATGTCTTCATATAGCTACAGACTTATATGATTAAATTAAACTGTTTGCACCTATCTACCTGTCATTTTGCCCTGAGGAAAAAAAGCAAAAATTTATTATTATTACTATTAGTAGTAGTATTATTTTAGAGATGGGTGTCACTCTGTCACTTAGGCTGAAGTGGCAGGGTCATAGCTCACAACAGCTTCAAACTTCCTGAGTAGCTGGGACCACAGGTGTGTACCATCATGTCTGCTTGGCTAATCTTTAATTTTTTTAGGGACAGGTTTTCACTATGTTGCCTAGACTGGTATCAAACTCCTAGCCTCAGGAGATGCTCCCAGTCAGCCTCCCGAGTACAGAAGTAAAAATTAAATTATATTAATGGAATGAGAAGACATCAACTCTTAAATGTGTATTTTCCTTAAGCACACAGTTAAGATTAAAAAATCTGCCAGTCATAATTTGGAATAGTGTCTTTTAAAGCCGAATTCATTTCTAATTATATCTATCAGATAAAAGAATCCAGCTGTTTATGTTTTGTGATAGCTCGCTTGGATATAGTCCATAAAGAAGTTGGTAAGTTTATAATCTTCTGACTAGTAACATATTGAAAGAGCATGGTGTAGCAGCACCAATTTTAAGTATACTTGCTTGTTTTGCTTTCATCAGACATTAATATGTTTTGCATTGCAAGTGGAACCTCTTAGGATTTAGAAGGATGGCTATTGTTTACATTCCCAAAGCTCCTTCCTCCCACACCTCACCCTCAGGTGTCCACAGAAACCCTTCTTCCGTTGCTGCCTCCTTGGCCTTAATTGTGAGAACAATGAAGCTGTTCATAAGAAAGCACTCACTCCAGCAGCCTGAGGAGCTCCTTTATGGTTTCTATGCAAGCTTGATTGATTACCCAGGGAACATATACTACACCTTGTCAGAATGCCTATTAAGGAGGCTGGGACTTGATTTTTAAAGAACTGAGAAGAATACTTTTGAGTCTTGCCTGTTCCATAATACAGTTCCTCTGGGCACCCATTACAAAAGACTCCAGGTGAGGCAAGTACCAGATTACATTTAGGCACAGGGAGAAAGCACTACACATTGTGATGAAGTGCTTTTAACATTTCACAGTTTAATATAATTGAATCCTAATAGGAGGTTTCTGTCAAAGTCTTTTCAGTCAAGAGTCCTATCAAAGAACTTGGTTTCACTTACATCTCTATTCAAAAGACAGATTTTATTCCAAATGCTATCCCTGGGGATAGCTAAATAACTAACGGATACATTGGCAAACCATCAGCCCAGCAAGGGACTTATGGTAAATATATTTACATGGATTTTACAGAATGTATGTATATATAAATACACACACTCTCACACACATGCACACACATATGTATTTGGAAAGTATGCCTTCTATGACTCAACAATTGGTGAAGAAGAGATGAATACTGTTCAGTTTTTCTTTTCATTATTTATAAAAGTAAATGAACTCAAAGTATATAAGAAAGATACATGTGGCCGGACACGGTCGCTCATGTCCATAATCCCAGCACTTTGGGAGGCTGAGACGGGTGGATCACCTGAGGTCAAGAGTTCGAGAACTGTCTAGCCAACATGGTAAAACCCTATCTCTACTAAAAATACAAAAATCAGCCAGATGTGGTGGCACGCACCTGTAATCCCAGCTACTCAAGAGGCTGAGGCAGGAGATTCACTTGAACTCGGCAAGCGGAGGTTGCAGTGAGCCAAGGTTGTGCCACTGCACTCCAGCCTGGGCAACAGAGCAAGACTCCTTCTCAAAAAAACAAACAAAAAAAAGTACATGTTAGACATGTGTTAGATGTGATTTGTACTGTATTAGCATAAGCATATATTTGCATATGTTTTTCCCTGTTAAATGGAGGCAGAGGAACAGAAGGTTCAGGGTAGAGTTAAAATTCCCAGGAATTTGTGAATGTATTTTAGATTTTGACATCAGCCTGCTGTGTGGCCTTTTGCATCTTCATTAACTTTCCTCTATCTCTTCATGATTCCTCAACTGTAAAATGGGATTCAAATAGCAGATAGAGCTTGGCAAGTTCTGCAAGAACCACTATATATGGCTTCTATAAAAGTAGAGATTTTCACTCATAAAAAACTTTAAGTGCCATACTTAATAAAAATTTTATTTACTGTTCTATTTCTCTCAAGCAAATAAAAAGATGTCAGGTAAACAGTCATCCGATACCAGTCTCAACAAGCCTCTTTCCACCCATATACAAAGTTGTGCAGCTTTTTAATGTATTTGGAAAATTACTTTACTTTGCACATTTTGTAGTTGGAGAAACTAAGATGATAACGAGGAGTTCTTATACTTTTTAGGCCTTAGAGTAGAACAATCAGAGGAACTGATGTTTTTGGAACTCAGATGGAGACCCAGCTAGTGATACTTGATGAAACAACAGTATATAGTTAAAGATTCTTTAAGAAGAGTATTGTATGCTCTTGTGGGGACTTTTTACTACTTACTCACTTTTTAGAAATTGTTAATTGTAAAAACTGTGAGAAAAGCAAAAAACATCATTTCACTGGTCAAAAGCTTACATATATTCATTACCAATATAAAATGTGTCTTTTTTTACTCCGTAATTAAATGTGACAGATATATTGAATACCAGCTATTGAAACTAGGCCTCATAATTCCTAAGCCTCATAAAATTTAGAAAGCTTGGCCATCATGAAACTTAAACCCCAGATGGCCACGGATAGCCCCCCGATGTTCCCAGAACCCAAACAGAAAGACAATTCCGGGAAATAACCTCATGGGGCCCCACCCTGATAGCCTCATGAGGTCCCACCCTGATAACCTCATGGGGTCCCACCCTGACTCAATGTCCCCGATGTTCCCGGAATCAGCAATTCCAGGAAAGAACCTCCTAAGGTCCCGCCCCAACCAATCAGAACAAGATACCTTGCTCAAGCCATAGCTAGACCCAATCATCACGCGCCTAAAGCCTTGTTTGAATTTCGTGCCCTAAGCTGTGTTTGAACTTGTAATTGCCTATATAAACTGCCTGTAACAAGCACTCGGGGTCCCAGGGCCAACTTAGAACTTGGGACCCTAGCGCGCTAGTAATAAATAACTCTCTGCTGTGAATCTCGTGTCGGGTGATCCTTCGCGGCGACCCCTGCCCAGGAGGGAATCGACAGTTCGGTTCCAACACTATGATAATATCATTTTCACGAATCCTGCAAAACCTTAAAGAATCATCTAGTATTTTTTACCTAATCAGAAGAATGTGCAATCATGTAAAAGACCAGTAATATTATAAACAAAAGAGAATAATCAAGATTCAGTGACACAATTTATTTCAGATTTATTTGAATTTTCCAGATAACATTATTTATCCACAAACTGTATATTTCAGACCATATGTAACATTGCCATCCAAAGAAACATTGATTCAAGTTGCAAGTTATAAGACTATTATTTACTAGCTTTATGATCTTACAAAAAGTGTTTAATCCCCCAGATCCTAAGATTCTTCATTTTTTACATGGAGTCGAAATTGATATTAGACTATATTAAAACTGTAGGTCATTTTTCTCCCAGAATTGACTAAGAATAGAAACCCAATTTATTTAAGAAGAGCAAACAAAATAAATGAGACTGATTTATCTTTTAAAACATTCTAGAGAAAGGGTAGAACACTAAGTAAAAAGAGAAGATCTGGTTAAACTGCAGAGAAAAAATAGATTAACTTACAATATATATCAATTAGTCTGATAGCAGACTTCTCAATATCAATAGCAGAAGTCAAAAGAGACTCAGATAATATCTTGAAAATTCTCACGGAACGTAACTTTTACTTTAGAATTCAACCTACTAAACTGTCATTCAAAATGACAGTGAAATAAAGGTATGTTTCACAAAGTTCGACTGAGTGAATATCACTAAAAACCTTATTAAAATAACTTATTAAGAATGAACTTCAAAAAAGAAAATTAAACTAAAATAAGATGTTAAGAAGAGTGATGAATTTTAAAAACTTATTACATGTACCGGTAAATTTAATAAAAACAAAAAACAAAACAGACTTCTAGTTTCAGTTTTGACATGTAGAGCTTGGAAGTCATCACTCCTGTCCTAAAATCAAGCAAAAACTGAGCGAACTAATATTCAATCATGGATTTATCACAGAACTGAGCAGAGCAAACTGCCACCCAAACCTGGAGAGAGAGACTAATGCTCAAAATAATAGCCAAGATTTGCTTATTGGGAACAGAAACTGCTACTGACATAAATGGTTAGAAATTACCATTTAAATGTTAATTTTGATTAATTGCTAGAGGAAGATTGTGGACTAGCATAGGAATGAGATAACTCCCCATGATTTTGGTCTTAGAAGAATCCAGTTACTTTTGTGGGTTTTACCTTCAGGAATTCCGTTATTTTTACAATGCAGATCCCAGAAAGATACCTCATGGCTTTGCAGGGAATGAGGGTGGGTGGTTATACTTAACGGTAAGAAACTGTTATGTGTTTCCCTAAGACTGGGATGAAGGCAATAATTTCATCTCTCATCATTACTATTCAACATCATACTGGAAATCCTAGCCAATGCAATAAGATGATAAAGAAAATAAAAGACATACATATTGGAAAGAGAGAAAAAGAAATTTTAACAATATTTGTTCAAAGGTAACATGATTTTTCCTGGACAAAAATTCCAATTAAATAATGGACATACACACACACAAACATCCTAGGGCTAATATAAGCAAGGTCACATGAGACAAAGTTAATATACACAAGTCATTTGTTTTCAGGTATGCCAATAATGAGTAATTGAAATTGGAAATTAAATAAACAATACCATTTACAATAGCCCTCTCTGCCCTTTCATTTATACCTAAGATAAAATACTTAGGTATAAATCTAACAAAACATGTATACAATCTGTATATGAACAATATAGAAAGAAATTTTTAAAAAATCTAAACAAATGGGAACGTATTTCACACTAATGGATTAGAAGACTCAATATTATTAAAATACTAATTCTTTCCAAATTGATCTATAGATTTAATAAAATCTCTCAGCAAAGGATTTGGTAGATATTGACAAATATATTCTAAAATTTATATTGAAAGACAAAAACCTTGAATAGTTAACATGATGCCAAAAAGCAGTTAGAGTACTCAAACTACTCAATATCTAGACATTGTATAACAATACAGTTATTAGACAGCATGATATTGGTTGAAAGAATCAACATCAATGGAATAGAATAACATCCAAAAATAGACCCATACAATTATAGTCAACTGGCCTTTGACAAAAGAATAACGGCAATTCAATAGAAAAATTATAGTCATTTTAACCATTAGTACTGGAAAAATTGGATGTCCATATGCAAAGTAATGATAATAATAATACAGATAAAGACTTAACACCTTTTACAAAAATCAACTAAAAGTGGATCATACAGTTAATGTAATATATAAAACTATAAAACTTGAAGAAGAAAACATAGGAGAAAATTGATGGGAGTTCAGGTTTGATGATGAGTTCTTACAAACAGCATCGATAGCATGATCCATTAAGAAATTAGTAAGTTGGACTTCATTAGAATAAAAAAAAAACTTCTGTTCTGCAAATACATTGTTAAGAGAGTGAAAAAACAAGCTACTGAAAAAAAAAATTTGCAAACATATAACTGATAAAGGCTTTGCATCCAAAATATACAAAGAATGCTTAAAACTCACCAATAATAAAACAATCCAATTTAAAAAAAAAAAAAACAAAAACAGGCAAAAGATCTATACAGATGTCTCGCCAAAGAAGGTGTATAGACAGCAAGTAAACATATAAATAGATGTTCAACATCATTTGTCATGGAGGAATTCCTAATTAAAACGAGAACTAGATACTATGTACATATGAGAATGGCTAAAATTCAAAAATCAACAACACACATTGCTGGCTACGATGTAATGCAATGGAGACTCTCATTTATTGTTGGTAGGAATGAAAAATGATATGGCCACTTTGGAAAACACTTGAACAGTTTTTTACAAAGCAAAACATATTCTTATCATGTCATCTAGCAATTGTGCTTCCTGGTATTTATCCAACTAATTTGAAAATGTGTGTCTACACAAAAACCTGTACATGAAAGCTTTAGCATCTTTATTTATTATTGCCAAAAACTGAAAGCAACTAAAATGTTTTTCAACAGATGAATGTATAAAGCAACTGTGATGTATCCATACAATGTAATATCATCTAGCAGTACAAATAAATGTGCTAACAAGCCACAAACTAACATAGATGAATCTTAAATATTATTAGTGAGTCAAAGAAGCCAGCCTCAAAAGTTTACTTACTGACGTTCTGGAAAAAGCAAAACTACGGGGCCAGTAAAAATATCAATGGTTGTGAGGGGTTCCAGTGTAGGAAATGAGAGCTGAAGTTGTGAAACACATTAAATGTTTTAGATCTGTGAAACCTAATACTGTAATGGTAGATACATGACTCGTTTGTTAAAACCAAGAGAACTTTACAGTTCAAAGAATAAAGCCTAATGCATGTGAATTTTAAAAATGTGTATGTGTAAGGTTATGATATACCAGGATACACTGTAGAATGTGACAAAACAATCTAACTGTATTACAAATGTATGAAACAACCTCACTAAAGTGTATTTGGGAAAAAGTTGTTGACCTAAGTAAATTTGGAAATAAGTAGAGTATTCAAGATTAAAGGCAAAAGAAACTATACATAAACATTGTACTCTATTTGATAAAGGGATTTCTTATGAGGGTGTGGGTTAATTCTGATACTGCTACCCACATCTACTGACATAGAAAATTCTGTAAATAGAAGGCAGATTGTGGGAGCCAGACTTCTTATTGCTGGAATGCAAGTTTACAGATAATCAAGGGACGAAGACTAGAATGGTCCATATGGTAATGCGCTAGAGTTGGAGACATCAGGATCAACTCATTTTTAGATGAACTTATATTTATAGAGATATAGATAGTTACAGATAGAAGTATGTGTAGATATGCGGGTTATTATACACACATATATTTATCTGCTCTGTCAGCTGAAGGACATGGAAGCAAAGAATATCTTAGTAGCAATGAGCACACACAGCATTCAGACCTTGGTTTTTTATGCCATTCTATAGAAAAAGTAACCAGAGATTTTTGAAGAAATAACTGATTCTAGGACTGGGAAAGAAAAGGGCAAGGTAACCCCAGAGTATCTTGCAGTGACAGAAAATAAGCAAGTGGGAAAAAGAAATACACACCAATACATGAATAACTTCGGGAGGCTGAGGCGGGTGGATCACCTGAGATTCAGAGTTTGAGACGAGCCTGGACAATATGGTGAAATCCTGTCTCTACTAAAAATACAAAAATTGACTAGGCATGGTGACGCATGCTGGTGGTCCCAGCTACTTGGGAGGCTGAGGCAGAAGAATCGCTGGAACCCAGGAGGCAGAGGTTGCGGTGAACTGAGATCACACCACTGCACTCCAGATTGGGTGGACAGAGAGCAAGACTCCCTTAAAGAAAAAAAAAAAAAGAAAGAAAGAAAGAATGAATACAGAAGTCAGGGAAAAGAGATAAATCTGCTTGCAGAAGACTTTCAAATAATTTATACTGCTATTCCACTCTCAAAGAGGTGGAACATAATTCCCATTCTTTATGTAAGGGTTGCACATAGTGACTTTCTTTCAAAGAGTACAGTGTAGAAAACTGGAGGAGAAAAGGGTAACTTTTCAGTGGAGAAACATTATCTTATTTAGGCGATCAAAGTTAACATCAAGAGTGATATATTGGCCTGATGCAGTGGCTCACGCCTGTAATTCCAACACTTTGGGAGGCCAAGGTGGGCGGATCACCTGAGGTTGGGAGTTTGAGACCAGCCTGACCAACATGCAAAAACTCCACCGCTACTAAAAATACAAAATTAGCTGGGTGTGGTGGTGCATGCCTGTAATTCCAGCTACTTGAGAGGCTGAGGCAGGAGAATCACTTGAACCCAGAAAGTGGAGGTTGCGGTAAGCCGAGATGGAGCCATTGCACTGAAGCCTGGGCAACAAACTCCGTCTCAAAAAAAAAAAAAAAAAAAAAAGTGATAAATTATTTTGATAGTATATACCCTCTATATGATGGGATGAGCATAACTTTGCTTCTGCCATTTTCGCCCCCAAAACTCATAACAGCAGTCTAATGATGAAAAAACAAATCAGACAGGTCTCATTTGGGAAACATTTTACAAAATAACTGGCCAGCATTCCTCAAAACTGTCAAGGTCACCAAAAATGAGAAAAGCCTCGGGAATTGGCATGGCTATAAAGAGCCTAAGGAAACATGAAAACTGCATGCAACATGATATTCTGAATGGAATCCAGGAATAGGAAAAGAACATTAGACGCCAGACCTGGTGCCTCACGCCTGTAATCCCAGCACTTTGGGAGGCCGAGGCATGCGGATTACCTGAGGTTGAGAGTTCGAGACAAGCCTGACCAACATGGAGAAACCCTGTCTCTACTAAAAATACAAAATTAGCTGGGCGTGGTAGTGCATGCCTGTCATCCCAGATACTCAGGAGGCTGAGGCGGGAGAATCGCTTCAACCCCAGAGGCGGAGGTTGCCGTGAGCCAAGATCTTGCCATTGCACTACTAGAATGCAAGAAGAAACTATACGTTGTAAATGCTGTCTAACAAACAAACAAACAAACAAAAAAGGAAATGGCTACATTATTATTATTTAAAGCATACTTTAAAATTAAAAATACCTCTGGCAAAATAAGATTAATGTGTAAATGTAAAATGCATTATTTAATAGGAATAAATAAATTCTAAATTTGAATACATTGAATAACATAACCTAAATATATACGATAAATATTATCAAAACAAAAGTGCTTTGGTAAATTCATCATTAAAGTTGAATTTTTTTAAGTCACAAATTAGTGATACCACCAAAAACCTTTAACAACCGAAACTTTTTAAAACATTGTAATTCCAAAGAAACTGTCAGAAAGTAATAAGGATAAGAACAAAAATTAATGAATGAGAAATAAAAAAAAAGAAATAATAAGGAAAATTGCTGAAGGTTGTTCTTTGAAAAGACCAGTAAAACTGATGTTCTAACAGTAAGAGTATTGAAGACAAAAGATTGAAAATATGAACAAAAATTATAAAAATAAAAATGTGTATAACTACAGATATAATGTACACTAAGAATATAATATGAGACTATCTTGAACAACTTTATGCCCAAGCACTGAAAAACTTAGATAAAATGCATAATATCCCAGAAATACGTAACTTACCAAAAGTAACTTTAAAAAAGCAATCACTCCCAAAGAGGCAACTGTTGAAAGTTTGAATCAATAGTTAAATATATACCGATTAAGAGAGGAAGAAAAAACACCCACTTCAATCCAGATCGTTTTTGAAATTGTTTCTTTTTCATAATCCAATATTTACACAAAGTCATCCTGAAAGTACAAAAAGAGCGATTGCCTTCATTTATTTTATGACAATCTTACAATATTGACAACAAAATCAGTCTAATATAGTATAGCAAAGAAAATAGCTAAGCTAGCATTAGTAAACTGAATTTGAAATTATATACAAAACATAATTCATCTTTACCATGTTGAGTTGGTCACTTAAATCTAAGATTATCTCACTTCACAAAATCAGTTAATAGCGAGTAACATATTAAGAGCTTCAACGAGGAGGTGTATCTATGACAGTCTCAGAAAATGGAAAATAATCATTTGTTAAACTTTGATATCCATTTATAAAAAATGATCTAAAAAAAGAAATAGAAAACATTTTTTAAATTAATGAGGGTTGTAAAAAACTATCCAAGAGGATCTACAAGAACACAGTAATAAATCCTCAACCCCCTAAATCCCTTAACTGAAGTACTTAGGTCCATAGGTGTTTCAGAATTCAGAAATATTGAGTTTTAGAAAGGCAACAAGGTGCATAACCATACATTATGTAACATACTTAGCAGATTGGGAGCAGTATCGCATAATCAAGCACATTAATTTTGACAATGAAACTTATAAATATTCACAGTAATTAATATAAAGACTAAATAGCCTCCCATTTGTTCAGATCAGATTTGGCTTTGGAATAAGATCTGGTGCCAGACTTACTTTTTAAAAAAATCTATTTTTAGAGTTTTTTTTAAATTTCAGAATTATGTATAAGGGAATGTGAAACTCTTACAAGTAGAGAGTTTTAGGATAATTTCTATATAAAAATTAAATATTAAAAATAAACACAGTCTTATATACTGCTTACAAAAAACATAAAATATAATTTAAAAAATTATTTACAACAAAAAGCAATAAAAATAACTAAGATAAATCCAAAATAAATGCCAACACATTTTACAGAAAAAATATAACATTTTAATTACAGAAAAAATGAGGTCCATCCAGGCGTGCATGGCTCACGTCTATAATCCCAGCATTTTGGGCGGCCGAGGTGGGAGGATCACGAGGTCAGGAGTTCGAGACCAGACTGGCCAACATGGTGAAACCCCATTCCCACTAAAGATACAAAAAATTAGCCGTGCGTGGTTGTGCGTGCCTGTAATCCCAGCTACTTGGGCGGCTGAGGCAGGAGAATCGCTTGAACCTGGGAGGTGCAGGTTGCGGTGAGCCGAGATCGTGTCATAACATTCCAGCTTGGGTGACAAGGCAAGACTCCATCTCAAAAAAAAAAAAAAAAGAAGTCCAATTGGATTATTTTAAATATAACTTGAAAAAACTTATTGTATTATGTATAGAAAGACTTGATGGTGCAAAGATCTTTTATGCCAATTGCTCTATGAATTCAATAAAATGCAAATGAAAATGCAAAGTGATTTTAATAGAACTTGATAAATAGATTGTAATATTTATATTAAAGAGCAAAAGGCTTTGAACAGGTAAATCTATTTTGAAGTAGAAAAATGTGGGAAACTTGCCAAAGCAAATAACAAAACTTAAAAAAAAAATTGAGCAGTTAACAGGTGTATAGATTGACCCATGGGTACCAAGTAGAGATATCAGAAACCAGTGCCCATACGGAGAAATGTGACTGTATGAAGTAGGGAGAAACACGGTGAATCCCCGTCTCTACTAAAAAATACAAAAAACTAGCCGGGCGAGGTGGCGGGCGCCTGTAGTCCCAGCTACTCGGGAGGCTGAGGCAGGAGAATGGTCTAAACCCGGGAGGCGGAGCTTGCAGTGAGCTGAGATCCGGCCACTGCACCCCAGCCTGGGCGACAGAGCGAGACTCCGTCTCAAAAAAAAAAAAAAAAAAAAAAAAAAAAAAATATGGATTATTCAAACAATAATGTGAGCAAAATTGCTTGTATATATGAAAAAAGTGGAATTTAATCTCCCAACATCCACATGTTGAGTAGATAAAAGATGAAATATTAAAGGCATTTAAAACACTAAGAAAAAACATATAAATATATCTTTACAACTGTGAAATGAGAAAAGATGTTGTTAGTCTGATATTAAAAGTACAATACAGTTGCAAACAAGGATAAATGTAATTTCATTAAAATTAAAATTTTCTGAATTTAAAACACTCTGTAAACAAAATTAAGAAGGAAACTGCAAATTAGAGTGATATTTAGGGAAAGGAGGCAGACCAAGATAGCTTACGAGAATCCTCCAGCAATAGTGCCCCCGCAGGACATAGTGTGGTGAGAGAGAATCTGTGTGCTTGGGGAAGGGAAAGTAAAGTGATTCTAAGACTGTGCATTAGAACTCAGTGCTGCCCTTTCACAGTGGAAAGCAACACAGGGCAGAATACGGCCAGCAACCAAGAAGGGAGCATTTAGACCAGCCCTAGCCAGAAGAGGGTCATTTATCTCAGTGGTCAGTACCTCAGCTAGATTTATCACTGAGGGCTGAAGTACTCTGGAGTCCTAAATAAACTCAAAAGGCAGTCTAGACCACACTGACTGCAATTCCTGGGCAAATCCTGGTGCTATACTGGGCTTGGATCCAGGGGACTTGGGATACACATGACCCAGGGAGACAGCAGCTAAAGGAATGCTTGCATTACCCCTTCCTTAAGGGGTAATGCACTGTAGGCAGTGAAACTCACAGCTCTGGAAGGAGATATAAGTGTAAAGAGGACTTTGTCTTGCAAATTGAGTACCATCTCAGCCAAAGTAAAATAAAGCACCAAGCAGAGTCCCGAAGCCCTCATTCCAGGCCATAGATAGCTCCAAGATGAAATTGCTAGTCACCCTGGGTCCAAAGGGAACGTACTGCCATAAAGCAAAAAAAAAATGCAGTCCCTGGAAGAACTTACTGCCGCTGATTAATCCTATAATACCCTGGGTCTTGAATATACGTCAGTGGTAGCCCGGCAACAGTTGCCACAGGCCTTCGGTAAGATATGGTACCTCGCTGATTTCAAGTGTGACCCAGCACATTCCCAGTGGTGGTGCACATGTGAAGAAACTCTGCTTAAAGAAAGGAAAAGGAAGAGTAAAGAGGACTTTATCTTGTAACTTGGGTATCAGCTCAGTCACATCAAAATAAAATACCAAGCAGACTCCTCAAGTCCTTGATTCCAGGCCTTAGCTCATGGAGGTTATTTCTAGACCTGATTTGTGCCAGAAAGGATCCTGCTGTCCTGAAGAGAGAGACCCAAGCCTGTCTAGACTCAGTCTCTGCTGACAAAAGAGCCCTTGAGCATTGAATAAATATCAGTGGTAGCAAGGCAGTAGCCACCATAGGACTTGGGAGGTGCTGACCATAGTGAGAAAGTCTTTCTGCTTAAGGAAAGGAGAGGCCAAAGTACAGAGGATTTTGTTTTGCAACTGGGTACCAGCTCCATCCCAGTAAAATAAAGCACCAAGCAGATTTCTAAAGCTCCTGATCCCAGGTCCTAGCTCCGGAATGGCATTTATAGACCTATGCCAGCCCAGAAGGAAACCTGCTGCACTGAAGGCAGAGATTCAGTTCTGGTGAGATTCATCACCTTCTGACTAAAAATCCCTGGAGCCTTGAATAAACATCAGCAGTAGCCAGGAAATAGTCACCACAGGCCTTGGGTGAGACCTAGCACTGTGCTGACTTCGGGAGTGATCCAGCATTATCCCTGGTTGGTGGCCACAGGAGTTTTTGTGTCCATCCCCAATTTCAGGCAGCTCAGTACAGAGAAGGAGAGACTTTGTTTGTTTTTGGGAAAGCAGGGAAGATAAAAAGAGACTCTATTTGGTGATCCAGGAAATTCTTCCATACATTACCCAAGATAACCAAGATGGTACTTTTGTGAGTCTGTAAGAGTCATGGTACTGCTAGGCTTAGGGTGCCCCCAATGCACATACAGTTGCAGTGACCAAACTTACATCACTACACTTAACTTCCTTTGAATACTTGGAAAGCCTTCTCAAGAAAGACAGGTAAGAACAAGCCCAAACTGCAAAAATTGGAATACATTCCTAATTCTTCAATTCTCCGATATCAATGATCATCCACAAGCATCAAGACCATGAAGGAAAACATAACTTCACCAAATAGACTAAATAGGGTGCCAATATCCAAATCTGGAGTGACAGATATTTGTTACCTCTTGCACAGAGTATTCAAAATAGCTGTTTTGAGGAAGCTCATCAAAATCCAAGATATTACAGTGAAGAAATTCAGAATTATATCAGATAAATGTAACAAAAAGTTTGAAATAATTTAGAAAAAATTAGAAGTTCTAGAGCTGAAAAATTTCAGTGATAAACCAAAAAATACATCAGAGTCTCTAAACAACTGAATTGATTAAACTGAAGAAAGAATTAGTGAGCTCAAAGACAGGCTATTTTTGAAAATATACAGTCAGAGGAGTAAAAGTAATAATAATAATAATAATAATAGTAATAAAGCATGCCTACAGGATCTAGAAAGTAGCCTCAAAAGGGCAAATCTAAAAGTTATTGGATTTAAGGAAGAAGTGTAGAGACAATTCAGGATAGAAAGTTTACTCAAAGGGATAATAACAGAGAACGTTCCAAACTTAGAGAAAGATATTAATATTCAACTATAAGAAAGTTATAGAACACTAAGCAGATTTAACATTAATAAAGACATTCAATAATTAAACTCTCAAAGGTCAAAAATAAAGAAGGGATCCTAAAGGCAGCAGAAGAAAATTTAAAAAAATAATATAGTATATAAAGAAGCTTCAATACATCTGGCAGCTGACCTCTCAGTGGAATTCTTACAGGTCAGGAGAGAGTGGTAGGATATATTTAAAGTACTGAAGGAAAAAGTCTTTTATCCTAGAATAGTATATTCAGTAAAAATATTCTTCAAACATAAAGGTACATAAAGACTTTTCCAAACAAACAAAAGTTGAGGGGTTTTGTCAATACCAGACCGATCCTACAAGAAATGCTAAAGAGAGTTCTTCAACCAGAAAGAAAAGCAAGTTTATGAGCAATAAGAAATCATCTGAAAGGACAGTACTTACTGGTAACAATAAGTACACTGAAAAATACAGACTATTATAGCACCAAAATTGTTGTAGATAAATTACTCATAACTTGATTAGGAAGACTGACAGACAAACCTATCAAAAATAATAACTACAACTTTTTAGGACAGAGTATGATAAAATATAAGTAGATGAAGAAAAATGTTAAAAGTGGGGAAAATAAATTTAAAGTACGGAGTTATTTGGTGCTTGATTTTTTTTTTTTTTTTTTGCAGAGTTAAGTTGTCATCAATTTACAAAAATGGTTGATGTGATTTGTAAGACTCATAGTAGCCTAAAATCCAAAAACGTACAGCAGATATACAAAAATATATAAAGAAAGAAAGAAAACATACCACCAGAGAAAATCACTTTCACAAAAACAATGGGAGAAATGAAGAAAGAGAAGGCCACAAAACAACCAGAAAACAAATAACAAAATGCCAATAGTAAGTACTTACTTATCAGTACTAACATTGAATGTGAAAGGACTAGCATCTCCAGTCAAAAGATATAGAGTGGATGGATGGAAACAAACAAACAAACAAACAAAACACAAAAAAACTAGACCCAAGGATTGGTTAATTACAAGAAGCACACTTCACCTATAAAGACACATATAGACTGAAAATAAAGGGATGGAAAAAGAGGTTGCATGAAAATAGAAGCCATAAAAGTGCAAGAATAGTAGCTATACTCATATCAGATAAGACAGAGTTCAAGACAAAAATAAGAAAAAGAGACAAGGTTATTAAATAATGACAGAGATAAAGTCAGCAGAAGGATGTAACAATTGCAAATATAGATGCATTCAATGCTGGAGCATATATAAAGCAATTATTATTAGAAGTAAATAGAGGCATAGACCCCAGTATGATAACAGTTGGAAACTTCAACATCCTACTTTCATTATTGGACAGATCATCCACACAGAAAATCAAAGAAGAAACATTGGACTTAATCTGCACCATATCCTCTCACCCCAGTTAAAATAGCTTTTATCCAAAAGACAGGCAATAGTCAATGCTGGTGAGGTCATGGAGAAAGGGAACATTGTATTCTGTTGTGATAATGTTAACCACTGTGAAAAATAATATGGAGGTTCCTCAAAAACTAAAAGTAGAAATACCATATAATCCAGCAATCCCATTGCTAGTTATATGCCGCAAAGAAAGGAAATAAGTGTATCAAGGAGATATCTGCACTGCCATGTTTATTGCAACAGTATTCACAACAGTCAATATTTGGAATCAACATAGACATTGATCAACAGATGAATGGATAAAGAATACATAGTACATATACACAATGGAGTGCTATTCAGCCATAAAAAAATAAGATCCTATTATTTGCAACCACATGGAAGGAACTGGGAACTGGATGACATAATGTTCAGTGAAATAATCCAGGCACAGGAAGAAGAACTTTGCTATTTCTCATTCATTTGTAGAAACGAATAATTAAAACAATAGAACACATGCAGATAAAGAGTAGAATGATGATTACCAGAGGCTGGAAAGCGTGGGGGGAGGGGGTGATGGCAAATAAAGTGGAGATGGTTAATGGATATAAAAATGTAGTTAGATAAAGTGAATAAGATCTAGTAGTCAATAGCATAACAGAGTGACTACACTCAACAATAATTTATTGTAAATTTTACAATAACTGAGTAAATACAATTGGAATATTTATAACACAAAGACATGATGAATTCTTGAAGTAACGGATACGTCATTTACCCTGATGTAATTATTTCACATTCTATGCCTATGACAAGATATCTCATGTACCACATAATATATACATCTACTATGTACCCATAAAAATTAAAAATATTTTTAAACAAGAGTAGAAATTTAATCTTCATGTGACTTAATAGCCATGTGATGGACCATTACAAATCAGTAAGAACACAAGATACAACCCATTAAAAAGTGGGAAAATAATACAGAGGTGCATTTTAAATGGAGGAAATTTAAGTGACCAATACATGTATGAGAAGTATTTATTCTTACAGGTATCTGCAAAAGGCAAATTTAAACAGTGAGATTTCATTTTATACCAATGAAATGGCAAAAACTGAGAAGCCTGAAAATACTAATTTCAGTAAGGATTGCAGAAACATACACTGCTCTAAGGAAATGGGAAAATACTTAAATAGCCATTTCACATATCTAGCAAAATTGAACATGGGAATAACTTAAAACCTAATCAATTCTACTCCTAGCATCAACCTTGGGGAAATTCTTGAAAATATGTACAAGAGAACAGATTAAAAGGTGATTTTTAGCAGCGTTGAACATAATGTGTAAATAATAAAAATCTTTAATGTCCAGCAATAAATTGTTTTTGTTTGTATAATCATAAGATAATTGAATCCAGGAATTCAAATTAATAAACCAGAGCTTCATTTATCAATAGGGTTAAAATCAAAAGACAGGTAGTTGAGTGGAAAAAAAGTATACTATGGAAAGATACATATATTAGATAGTATATAACATTTATTATAAAATTTAAAACATGAACAAAAGGAGTATTAATACATACAAGACAGTATTTATTTATGTATAAATATATAAAATATTGACTGGGCACAGTGGCTCGTGCCTGTAATCCCAGTGCTTTGGAAGGCAGAGATGGGAGAATTACTTGAGGCCAGGAATTTCAGACCAGCCTAGGCAACATGACGAAATCCTGTCACTACAAAAATAATTTTAAAAAATTAGTTGAGTGTGGTTGGCACACACCTGTAGTCCTAGCTACTAGGGAGACTGCAGTAGGAGGATCACTGGAGCCTAGGAGGTTGAAGCTGCAGTTGAGCTGATTGTGTCATCACACTCCAGTCTGAGTGACAGAGAGTGACCCTGTCTCTAAAAATTCATTCATTCACTCATTCATTCATTCATCCATTCATTCATTCATTCATCCATTAATTAATTAATTCATTCATTCATCCATTCATTCATTAAATGGGGAGGGTAACCTCAAATGGAAGTTATGACTTATTACTAGAGAGGAAAATGGGATAAGGATGGCAAGGAGAGGTACCCAGAGATAGGGGATGGTTTTACAGATAGCCTTACATCTGTAATCATTTCTTCACAAGATAAAATCAAGAAAATTGTCTGAAGCTCATATTAACATTACATTTTGCTCAAATTCAATGGTGGTTACATGAGGGTTTCTTTTTATTTTTTAAAATCGGTTTGCTTAAATTTTATTATAGGAATAATTTTATTATGATAATTTTAAAAATGTATTGATATCTCTTGGATTCTGTTCCAGGCAACTGTCCAGCTCTAGCCCACTTCCTTTACCTGGTCACTCTCTTAGAATTTAGTAAGTTCCATGCAAAGTCATGTTTCCAGTATCCTCTAGGTGGTTTGAGGTCTTAGGTTTCGCTCATAACTATTTCTCTGCTTCTAACTCTGCTAACTCTCACAACTTCCAATCTTATCCAGTCTTCTTTGATGTCAGCCAGTGCTTTGAAGGCAAAATTAAAAATTTGGAACTACAATTTGTTGCAGTGTTTCGCAGGCAAGATTGTAAATCCAGAACTACGATATTTAATCTCAAACCAATGAAAGCTTTCCTGAGTAGATGCAAAGGTGCATTTTGGTAAAAGGGACCCAACCACGGTGGCTGACCTACTGTTGTCTTTGTGTTCCAGATCTATCTACCTCAGCCATCTACTTCAGAAATCGTCTCAACCATAGCTTCCTTCTGAGTGTGTGTATTAATTTATTTGTTTAAATACTTATAGAATTTTTTTATGCAACACTATTCTCTTTTTTTTTTTTTTCTTTTTTTGAGATGGAGTCTTGCTCTGTCACCCAGTCTAGAGTACAGTGGCACGATCTTGGCTCACTGAAACCTCTGCCTCCCGGGTTCTAGTGATTCTCCTGCCTCAGCCTCCTGAGTAGCTGGGATTACAGGATCCCACCACTGTGCCAGGCTAATTTTTGTATTTTTAGTAGAGGCGGGATTTCACCATGTTGGTCAGGCTGGTCTCGAACTCCTGACCTCATGATCCACCTGCCTTGGCCTCCCAAAGTACTGGGATTACAGGCGTGAGCCACCATGCCTGGCCTATGCCACACTATTCTAAGGGATGGATTCTAGTGACTAAATGGAAGGGACCTTAAAATATTGTACAATTGTATAAAGTCATGCTTAATATTGTTGACACCGAAATAAGGCAGGGGTGCGCTGGTCAAAATACCTCTTTATCTCATCTAGGTAAAGCTGTGGCGCACCTCAATCTTTTCAGGTCCTTCTCTGGATGTCTCACTTATCTTGAGTAAACAATCCCCCGGTCAGTTAGACTTGGAACTGCCTTGTCCTTCTTCATCTTTTACTTTTTTCCCCACGGCTTTATCCACTCCATCTTTCTTATTTTTAAAATTATACCCTGTACCCTCCTCCAACCATAAGTCAAGCAATGCCTTTGTGTTATAACTATGGCAGAAGTGCCTATGTGTTATAGCCATGGTAAAAGAAACAAACTCAATAATTACTTTGATTTGGAGTCTTAATGCAATTTTACCCACAAATTCACTATTTCTGATTCTCCTTGTGTCTTTGTATAGATTCAAGTTTCTACCTGCTGTTTTTCTCTTCTTCTTGAGAATGTCCTTTATTGTAGTACCATACATTTTCTAGGTTTTTACTCTGAAAGTGTTTTAGTTTGGGAATTATTCAGGGATCTTCAACAAATCAGAACCAATAGGAGATACATATATATATATATATCTCCTAGTAGGATATGTGTGGATGTGTGTATATATATAGATATAGATATAAATATTTCTCTCTCTCTCCACACATACACACACACACACACACACACACACACACACACACACAGAGTAGGGGGGGGAGAGAGAGAGAGAGAAAGAGAATGATCTGCTTTACTGAGCCTACTGAATAAAGTTAATAACATATAAGAACTGGCTTCACAGCAACATCTAGGCTGGTGTTTGTTCAAAAACTGGGTACCATGGTAGGCAGTTTTACATGTAAAATTAATTAGTAAATTTTGTCTTAATTTTTGAAAGATATTTTTGCTAGATAAAGAATTCTAGGCTAACAATATCTTTTTCTCTCTCTTTCTTTCCTTTTCTCTTTCTTTCTTTCCTTTCTCTTTCTTCCTTTCTTTCTTTTCTCTCCTTCCTTCCTTCCTTCCTTCCCTCACCTCTCCTTTCCTTTTTTCTTTTTCCTTTCCTTTCCTTTCCTTTCACTGTCCCCTTTCCTTTTCCCTTTCCTGCTCTCCATCCCTCCCTCCCTCTCTTTCTTTCTTTCCCTCTCCTTTTGTTTCTCTTTCTCTTTCCTTCCTTCCTTTTCTTATATATTTTTTCTTTTCTCTTTCTTTCTCTTTCTTTCTTTCTTTTTCTTTCTTTCTTTCTTTCCCTCTCTTCTCCTTCCCTTTTTCCTTTCCCCTTTCTTTACCCCTTTTTTCTTTCTTTCTTTCTTTCTTTCTTTCTTTCTTTCTTTCTTTCCCTCTCTTTTCCTTTCTCTTTCTCTCCTTCCTTCCTTCTTTTCTTTTCTCCTTCCTTCCTTTCTCCTGCTTTCTTGCTTTCCCCTCTCCTTCCCTTTTTCCTTTCCTCTTTCCTTTCTTCTTTCTTTCTTTCTTTCTTTCTTTCTTTCTTTCTTTCTTTCTTTCTTTCTTTTTTCTTTCTTTCTTCTTTCTTTCCTTCTTCTTTCTTTCTGTTTTCCTTTCTCTTTCTCCTTCCTTCCTTTCTTCATTCTTTCCTCTTTTTTCTCCTTCCTTCCTTTTTCCTTCCTTTCTTTCTTCCTCCTTTCCTTCCCTCCTTCCTTCCTTCCTTTCCCTCCCTCCCTCCCCCCTCCTCCTTCCTTCCTTCCCTTCCTTTCTCTCCCTTCCTCCTCCCTCCCCCTTCCTTCCTTCCTTCCTTCCTTCCTTCCTTCCCTCCCTCCCTCCCTGCCTCCCTCCCTCCCTCTTTCCTTCCTTCCTTCCTTCCTTCCTTCCTTCCTTCCTTCCTTCCTTCCTTCCTTCTTTCCTTCCTTCCTTCTCTCTCTCTCATTAATTTTGTTTTCTCCCCTGCACAGTTTCTAGGGTGAAATTTGATGACATTCTCATTTTTGTTCTTCTGTTTGTAGTGTGTCTAATTTTGACTACTTTTAATATATTTTTATTGCTGTTATCAACATTTTGGTATTTCTTACATTTCTTCTGATTAGGGCATGTTGAAGTTGTGATCCATGCAGGCTTATAGTTTTCATTAGATTTAGACATTTTTCAGCAATTATTTTAAGATCTTTTATTCTCCTCCTTGGCTCCATTTCCCTCCTCACGAATCACCAATTATACATATGTAAGACTTTTTAATATTGTTCTACAGCTTACTCTACCTGTTTCATTTGGTTTCAGTCATTTTCCTTTCTGTGAATCACTTAAAATGATTTTTAAGAATAGAAAAGAGCCAAGTGAGTTAGCTTCTTAGAAGTATTTTAAAATAGGTCTTAGCAGAAGAGAAAATACAGAAGAAAGTCTAGCAAACAGGCACCAATGTTTATAATCATTAACACTCACAAGTTCCACAGGATCCTGACTTCATACTCAACTCTGCTCTAATGGTAGTATTAAAGAAAGCACATGTTTCCATGTTCTGCTGTTCAGGACATCGCTCCCAGATGAGTTGCCACGTCCTTTTCTTGTAGGCAACAAATCTCTGTGAACTGTTCTTTTTCAGAACCATCTCCATCATCTTAGTCTGGGCAGGTGGTGGGATACCACTCTCTATGAACATTGACACCTACACAAAATCAACACCACTGCCCCTCCGTATGCCCAAGGGAAAACATCCAGTTCAACTATGACCATGTACTATAGACAAGAAAATTCTTAGTATTCCTTTGCCCTCACATTTGCATA
The DNA here is from genome assembly GCF_037993035.2 of Macaca fascicularis. Lineage (NCBI taxonomy): Eukaryota > Metazoa > Chordata > Mammalia > Primates > Cercopithecidae > Macaca > Macaca fascicularis. Next base: position 152,919,776 of record NC_088381.1, read on the forward strand.
CAAAAGGCTAATTTCCACAGAAGTTCCAGTTGTCTGATAATTAAAAATCAACTTAAAAAAAATGTAATGCTGGTTTTCTCAAAAAATGTTGAAATGCTGTTATCAAGATGATCGGGTTGATATTTTATTTTTCTCTAAAAGACATCAACAGCATTGCTGTTTTTTAGTTATACCTAAGGGAAATCCAAGTTAAAGTGTTTGAATTAAATATCATTTAAATGTGAAAATTTTAACATTTGATCAGTTAAGACAGGAGTCAGTCCTAATTCATAGGCTTCTCAGAATTAGCACTTTGGAAGTAATCAATAATTGCTATATAATAATAATTCATCCCATGGTACAAATGCAACTCCCATTCAGCTTATCAACAATAAAAACATTTAATTTACCAATCATCTAAAATGCCATTCAGCTAACAAGAAGTAGCATCATTTGTTAGTCTCACAGTTATACATGGCCAGGAACTTATTATAGGAACATCTGATAATCCTTTAATCAATGTATCATCAGCCCTATTTATATAAATCTCAATTTGGCCTATGTTGCTTAGATTTAATGAATTTCATTTGACTTACATGATTAAGTAATTGATAAATTATTTGGCAACTCCTTTATGGTTTATTTCCTAATATGCCATGAACTAATCAGAGTATAATATTGTAATCTATCACCTTATATTCTAAATGTTTTTAAGCAATGAAGGAAACATTTTACTTCTAAATATTTCCATATCACCTTGTAATGTACAAACATCATCAAATGCATATTAATTAAATAATGTACAACAAGGAAAGTCAAAATGATTTTTCATGCATTATATATTTCATACTTTTGCTTTTCTTTATTCTTCCCAAAACATGAGTTATTACTCTCTGGCTTCATCACAAACTTATGAAGGAGAACATATTATTCCAAATTTACAGACAGGAAAGTGAAGCTCCCAGAGATTATAATTTGCCAAGCTATTCAGTGGTTCAGTTGGAATTGAATAATTGCTTATTTTATATCAAAGTTTATGTGGCATATCATGGTTTTTAAAAATACTTTGTAGTAAGCATATGTCTTAGTTTGCTCAGTCTATTATTACAGAAACCATAGACTGGGGAGCTTAAAAACCAAGCATTTATTTCTCACAGCTCTGAATGTTGGAAGTCCAAAATGAGGATGCCAGCATGGTCAGGTTCTGGGTGAGTGTCCTCCTCTTAGTTCACAGGCAGCTACCCTCTCGTTGTATCCTCACGTGGTGGAGAGAGAGAACTTTGGTATCTTCATCTACTTATAAGACCAGTAATCCCATCATGGGGGCTCCATCCTCATGACTTCATATAAACCAAAGTTAATCTCCCAAAGTCCCCACCTCCAAACACCATCACAGTGGGGTTAACGCTTCAAAATAGGAATTTGGGGAGGACATAAACATTCAGTTTGTACAAGTACGCAAATGAATTTATTGGTAGGAATTTTAGGAGAAAAAAGAATGTAATTTTTTTCTAGGTTAAAATACAGTATTAAATTGTTAAGTAGTTCTCAAAAACTCAGAAGCGGAAGTAGGAACAGGAGCAAAAGGAGGAGAAGGAGAGAGAGAAGGAGAAATAGAAGAAGAAGAACAGTTCTTCCATCGGCTTATCCATATCCGAATCTTATTTGCAAATCCAGACTAACATATTTGTCTCTCTTGTTTAAAAATAGGCATCATAGCTTCATAACCTTTTAAATGAACCTATTTTTGTGTTATTTCTTTACCTCTACCAGTTGTTTCTACATTGGGTTAACCCGACATGGTGAGATCATGAAGCTTAAAAACTTGTGTTTTAGAACAAAGTTCCCAGGGGTAATGTAATACGCTGATCTGAAAACAGAAAGGACTTATTCTGGAAACCTGATAATATTTCCCGGAGTATTGTTACATTATGTATATACTAGGATTATGAAAGTCCTACTCATGACTTGACTTTGTTTATTATAGGAGAGTGACTTGTAACATTGAATTTATTTGACAGAATAACAATAACCACTAGAAAATTGTAGCTTCTTATCATTTATTACATATCAACATCCTTTGAAAATAAAATTTTGATTTCCACATTTTTATTAATATAGACATTGACTACGTCTCTTATGAGTAATCCAACAAGGAAAGTTAACAGATACTCAATGACTAACATTTGAACAATTTAAGACAACTATTGACTTCTGTTTCAAGATCTTAATCTGGAGTATGTGACTAACTTAAGGTCATACAACAAATCAATTTAAAAATTTAGCAAGCAGATGTCTAATCCTGTGTTTGATCCAATATATTAACTATCTTAATTGAATTTTAAAGGTTACCAATAGGAGGAATCACTTTTAAATAAATACTATCCACCCTCTAAAATAGAAACAAACAAAAATAAATAACATAGAAACAAACCAATTTCTTAGAGGTAAAAAGTTTCAAATCATTTCCATAGCATTGACCTAGGTTGAAATGATTCTGTCTTAGGACAAGGACTTTGAAGTGAAAACCTGACAAGTCATTATATTACTGATTTAGAAAATAATTTCACCTCCTGTTGAAACAATGCCAACCTGTCATCTTACAATATCTTCCTTTTATTCCGTCAGATCATTCAGCACAACAACTGTTTCCTCTGAGTCTTTCAGACTTTGGGGGCAAGAGTAAAGGGAAGGCTATTTTTTCTGTTAGGAATCCTTATTACCTCTTTTGAAAAATAAGATAGGAAATATAGTTTATAAGCTGGAATGTACCCAGGGCAATTCTCAGTCGTCTTTTGTTGTAAGAGTGGAGAGTCTTCCAAATTCTAAGAAATAGAAAACTGGTTTTGTCAAATCAAATATGATTTTTTTGGCAGAATGGGGTTGTGATTCCATTTCTTCCTTAGAAACACCATCTTACTTTTCATAAAAAATAATATCCATTGTTATATCACAATTTGCAATTAATTCTATACATGCCTAGCTTCCCAACTGGATGCCAATATTCTAATATTCTTGAACCTCCCCTAAACTGTAGTGTTTTGTATTCAGTAGAGGTTCATTGTTTTTAAAATAGATGTTTAGATTGCATTCTTTTTTTTTTATTAAAAGAGACACTGCTTCTCTATCTCTTTACTGATATTTTTTTGCAAGCAATTGAGATATTCAAGCTGATCTGTCAAACAAATACACTATATATGTAATACATTCTCTGATCATTTTTCTGCCGCTTCCTCCCAAGTAAATTTTGCATGAACCTTGAGTGAAAGGACTAGGAAAGCATATGTGCTACTAATCACGCACACGAGCTTCCCCATTCAATATCAGAAAAAATATTCAGAGTCAGAATTTCTGTCATGTTACTTTTTTATGATGCATGAGCATGCCCATCACTTATCTCTTCGATATTGTAGGCGAGAGTATGGACGTGGACAGGTCTGTTTGTATGTGTCTTACTTCCTGCTGGATTGTGAGTCCCTTCAATGCAGAAGCCATGCTGTGTAAGTCAGGGCTCTCCAGAGAATTAGCCTATAGCAGAGAGAAAGAAAGAGGGATTGATTTTAAGGAATTGGCTCATGAGGTAAAGGAGAACTAGCAAATGCAAAATCTGTAGAACAGGCCAGCAGCCTGGAGACCTGGGGAAGGGTGAGTGTTGTCCCTCATGTTCAAATGAGGTCTGGAGAGCAGAATTCCTTGTTCCTTAGGGGACCTCAGTCTTTTCCTCTTAAGGCCTTCAACTGAGTAGATGAGACCATCCACACGGTGAATGGCAATCTGCTTAACTCCATCTATTGATTTAAGTGTTAATCTCATCTGAAAAATATCTTTATAGAGATATCTAGACAGGTATTTGACCAAAGCTTTGCAAGCTTTCACTGGGTCAGTTGCAATGACTCACCTCAATGCATACATTCTAAGTCAAATACCTGTACTTAAATGTTTTTAAATGAATAGAAAGAAAGAAATATGCAGAAAGCAGTCTTATTATTTTCAGCTAAATGTGAACAGTAAATGGAGAAGCTTTTGCAGCTCTATCTACCTATCAATCATTTAATAAGATTAATTCCTATTTGAAGACATTATCACTGGTTATAAGTTAATCATATGTATTATTAATAGTAATACTATGTAATATGACTTGATCAGTTTTAAGGTGGGCTCATGTTGGTCTTCTATTATAAAAGTGATACATTATAGTGGTTCAGTATAATGCAAAACCTGCATTAGATGGACTCTATCTGTTAGTCAGGAAAATTAATCATTATCCCTCTAGTGTCTCAGAAACTGTGTAAATATATGAAAAGTGGTCAAGATTTTCTAGTGGTCAAAAATGATATATTGACAGTTCAGAGATTTCTGACTAGAGTCAACGTAAGGATAACAAAGACATGGTTTTAGAGGTATTCTGAAAATTCTTAAACACACTTTTGATTAACAAAAAATAAAAGTCTAGTACCATCTCAAATGTTGTGAGTAGATCCTTGCAGAGTAACATAGTTGAAGCATCAACAGGCAAGATATGGTTAGGGTTTTGTTGTTTGCTTGTTTTGATTCGGTTTGGTTTTTTTATTGTAATGTATTCACAGAGACTCAGAAGTCAAAAACAGGAAAACACTCTGAAAAACCATCATTCTTTCAGTGGGTCTGATTCACAGGAATTGCTCTTTCGACCAACAGTGATTGCTTTTTGCTGACAAAAGCAAAGTGGAAATTATTCAGTTATAAGACTTAGTATTATAAGATAGTAGACACATTATGGTTGGTGAGCCTTGTCACTTTTACTTTAGCCAGCCCCTTGATTCTAGAACACTAAGAGCTTCCACTCAAACACCAATTCTCTAATACATTACCTAGTACATTAATAAAAGCCAAGCAGTGATTGTAATAGTAATGTTTTGGGTTGTGAAAAGGCACACCTCCATTACACTGCTGATTTTGTTTGCAGAAGTTTTGTATTTGAATAAAGTCTGTTGGTTATGACATGTTGAGATTAACTAAACATGGAAGCACGTGCAATTTCAATTCATCATTCATTCATTAGGCAAATCTATTTAACATCTTAGCTGCAGCAGGTATTAAAGTAAATTTGGGCAAAGGAAGTAAAGTTAGTAATCTTTTTTCACATTGGCTATAGGCCTCTTACAAGTGAATAGATGTGTATTACTTTTACCTTAGTGATATTCTATGTTTGCTTTAAGTATAAAGTGTAAATATTTTATTGGATAAAGGAGCTGATAGTTGGACATCAAGCCAAAATAAAAATGTGTTCAGTTTTAGTAAAGAGGTTTTAAGAAAGATAATTTTAGGTTTTTTTTTGTTTTTTTTTTTTTTTTTTGCTTTCTCTCCTTTGCTCTGTCCGTCCACTTTCACCTCTTTCCCTTTCTCTCTGCTTCTATCTCTTATTTCATCTTGCCTCTTTCTACAGAAGTTTTCTTACAGGCACAGAAAAATGCTGCTTGTGCAATAAAAACCTAAGGTAGGGAAAGACCAGTAAGAGTATTTTTCTATTTGTCCTGGTGATTTCTTCTTCTTCTTCTTCCTACGAAAAATTTGGTGCATCATAATTTATTTTGAAAAGAAATGATACACTAGCAGTAAACCACGTCACCTCTTGGAATATATTTAAAAAATCAAATATCTGAATGGAACTTTTAAATGGCTCTGGAAAGCTAAAATTCTGAAGCTGTGTTGCAGTAGGATTCTGAGTCACTGATATTAAACTGACACTAGTGATCTGTCACTTCCTTCCTCATTGAGAGGGACAATTGCTTAAGGAAAAGCGAAGGGCTGTAGGTAGCTAAAGGTTACATGAAGAACAAGACATGTGCAGCAAGAATGACAGCAAAAACATGTTAATTATTTTTATTTTTTATACTAAAAGGCAAGGAAACAGGAAATAAATGTGAACATCTTGTGTTTTTTTGTTGTTTTTTTTGTTTTTTTTTTGTTTTTTTGTTTTTTTGTTTTTTTTTTAAGATGGAGTCTCACTCGGTTGCTCAGGCTGGAATGCAGTGGTGCAATCTCAGCTCACTGCAACATCCGCCTCCCAGGCTCAAGAGATTCTCCTGCCTCAGCCTCCCAAGTAGCTGGGATTACTGGTGCCTGCCACCACTCATGGCTAATTTTTTATTTTTATTTTTAGTAGAGACGGGGTTTCACCATCTTGGCCAGGCTGGTGTCAAATTCCTGACCTCATGATCCACCCTCCTAGGCTGATATATTTTTTTCTACCCCTCAAGGTGAAAACACATTTACACAATCAGATAATACAAATAATTAAAAATACTACATGTTTTCCTGCATGTTGTCAAAATTGATATAAAGCTTACTCCTGTAGGAGCTGGAGAAAATCCTGCATGCTCATTTGCAAGGAAAAAAAAAGGTAATCCTGTTTTATGAACCTCTGGTCAGTGAGGAGATTAAAGCTGTGTAAACATACTCTAAGCATTTCCTTTCAACATTTAGTTAGCACAACATACTTAGCCAGCTCTCTAGGAATACATGGAAACAAGACAGATGGCATGAGGTATTCCATTCTTCCCTCTTATTAAAACAAAATAAGTTAGAAAAATAAGCTATATGTATGTTTTCTCATGGCACTATCTGCCTATCAGACCTTATGCTACCAAATTGTCTATCTGACAATGACTTTCTTACGAAACTAAGGCATAACTCAGTAGTTCCACAGCTGTTAATTTGTTGGATTGAACTCTATTCCAAACCTAAGGATCAAGTTATACCTGTCCTATACAGGGGGAGACTGAAGGAGCAACTCGGGGCGTCTGGACTGAAAATTCCTCACCAAACATGTGAAATGGTGTTTCGTTCCACATTAGAAGAAATTTCCTTTAAGTTTAGATGCACCAATGGAAGCAGATAATACTGAATATTAGGAATTAAAAAAAAAAAACAAAGCAAGACTAGGATAGCCAATAAAAGTGTTACATCGGGATCACTTTACGATCTTACATAGCATAGAAAGCTAGTGTAACCTTACATGAAGGTGCATATAGATACCTGAAGTAGAAGCTACCAGAGACTGGGCAGCTTACACAACAGAAATCTATTTTGTCACAGTCGTAATGGCTAGAAGTTCAAGACTGAGGTGCCATTTCTAGTGAGACCTTTTTTTAATAGATTATGGTTTGCTACTTCTTGCTGTAATGCTTATATGGCCTTTCATTTCTGCATGCATGAAGAAAGAGAGATCTCTGATGCCTCTTCCTCCTCTCATAATGACACCAGTTCTATCAGATTCAAGTTTCACCTCCATGATCTCACTTAACCTCGATTACCTCTCAAAAGACCCCTTCTCCAAATACAGTCACGTTGGGGCCTAGGGCTTCAACATATCAATTTGAGGGAGACAAAATTCAGTCCGTAACAGGAAGAAAACATGAAATAACAGAAATATTGAAATATCATGGAGATTTCAGAAAGCCACGTGGGCAAGGAGCTCTGGAGTGAGTGTCCAACAGGACGACCCCCACTGAACTCGAATGGCGGACTTCTGTACCCTCATTTCTCTCTGTCTCGTATTCAGGCAGACCTAGAACGGACATGACTTTGGACAAAGCAGCTGTCCACAGCTGAGTAGACCATGAAATTGCTAACAAATGGAAGCCATCTGATGACCACATTCTCTACAGCTGGATATCAAGTCCTTCTTTAGATGATCTGGGCAGCACATCTCTGTGTCCAACACATGGCACCCCCAACGACTTCATGAGATATTTAATTAAATTTGGAAATGAAACATTTGATCTGAGACTTTAAGGGCAATTAATTAGTCAGGAGAGAAAGCATCAAAACCATTGACTCACTACGTTCACTCTATCCAAATTTGTCCTCTTACCTTATTTTTTTTCAAATCTAGCTCAGTCTCTGCAACTCATTATTTTAATAACTTGCAAATATTTTAACTCAGTTGTCTCTTAGCTTATACCCTAGACCTTGGAAAAACTGATACATACATTTTCTTTCAGCCTGCACTCAACTGAGTGCTATTAAAGAAAAGTCCTGGGTTACTGGTGTCACCAGCTGCATTTGAACACATTGCAGCCTGTCAGTCTGTCTGGATTCCTTCTGCAGTAATTATTCACACCTTCTCATTGATCATCAAATTCCCCATCCTGCCTCCACTGCTTGAGCTCATCTGAGGAGCCTGTCTTGAGGAAACAGGCACCATTAAATGGGAGTTGTCTTAACTCCCCACTATAAAATCAACACCCATTTCAACACCCTTGTGTTAAAATGAAAAAATTATCTTTCATTCTAGGCCAGTATCTTTCTTTCTAGGCCAGTAGAATCTGTTCATGTGTAACCTAAATAAGATTCTCAAAAACTCTGTTCTGGCAACATTCCTTTTCTATCCTGTGTCAATTATCTCTTCTTCACTCTTGTATCATTATTATCAAACCACAAATGATGCAGAATCTTTCATTCTGAATTAGCACTCCTTTGACTCCACTTGCCTCTGGAGAAATTGTTTTTTAGTTTTTTCTCTACTTCCTCTTCAACCCAAATGTCTGAAATTAATACAGCATGCTCTACCTGTGCTTCCTCATCTCCCTTTTACTCCCACTCCACTCTAGCCTGAAGTCTGGCCCTCACTGCGCTGAAACTCATCTTGTTAAGACCACCGTTGAATTCAAGTTGCGAAATGGATATTTTCTGGTCTTTATCACTCTTAATGTTTAGATACATTCAAACTGGCCACTCCCTTCTTCCTAAACAACCTCTTGGTTTGACCTCTGTGACATCTTTGTCTGTAACTTTCTCTTGAGACTCTTATCTGCTCATTTTTTTCACAGTCTCACTTTGCCCCATCTTCCTCCTCCTTAGCTTTCAGTTTTGGAGTTTCTCTTGTTTCAGGCCTGGACTCCCTTCCTTTATCTTCATACCTCCCTAGAACAACTTATCCATTCCCATAGCTTCAAATCATGTCTTCATTTAATGATCCTCTTTTTTTTTTTTTTTTTTTATTTAGAGACAGGGTGTTGCTGTCACCTAGGCTGAAGTTCAGTAATGTGAACATAGCTCACTGCGGAATCAAACTCTGGCCTCAAGAGATCCTCTAATCTTACCCTCATGGCTAGCTAAGATGATAAATGTGACCACTGTGACCAGATATTATTTTATTCATTTTTATTTTGTAGAGACAGAGTCTCACTGTGTTGCCCAGGCTGGTCTCAAACTCCTGGCTTCAAGCAGTCCTTCTGTCTCAGCTTCCAAAGTGCTGGGATTATAGGCATAAGCCACATTGTCCAGCCATGGACCCAACATTTATAACTCAGCCTAGACCTTTCCTCTGAGGTCAATTTTATATCACCAACTGCTGCCTTGATTCCTCTACTTGCATTTCTCAGTGACACCATAAATGTCACACATCCAGAACTGAACTCCCAAGCACGCCCCCTAAAACCTCTTTTCTTCTTTATGTCATCATCTCAATAACACCACTTTTATCTATCAAGATATTGGCCACAGAAAGCTGGGATTTAACTCTGAGTTAAATGCAGGCTACTAGAAAACATATGTGTGTGTGTGCGCGCGCGCGCGCATGTGTGTCTGTATTCACGCATATGCATTTATTTTTGTTTGTGTTCTACATGCTTTTCATAATGAGTATTTGCAAATTTCTGTACCGTAATCTTCACATCCAACTCATCATCGGGGGATGCTAATGCTTTTTCTGTGATCTGACTAAATCTATCTACTGTTCTGTGTCACCAAGGTTACAATCTGAGTTTCATCCACCTGAACCAATGTCAGTGTTCCCTAACTCATTTCCATTTCCAAATGTATGCCCTTGAACAATTCCCCACCAGGGTAATCTTTTAGATAAATAAATTACACCAAGTTAAATTACGGTGCTTCTTTGCTTAAGGTTGCTAACTACTTATAATGATCATCAATGAGGGCTTTTTACAACTAAGTCTAAATGTCCCCTTATATCTGCTCTAAACTGAATTCAGCCCCCACTCAAATTTATATGTTGAAGCCATAACCCCCAATGTGATGGGATTAGGAGATAGGACCTTTGCAATTAATTAAGTTTAAATGAGATCATGAGGGTAAGGCTATCATGATGGGATTAGTGCCTCTATAATAAGAGGTACCTGGGAGCTTGTTTTTTTTTCTTTTTCTCCACAGTGTAGTACACAGCAAGAAGGCAGCCATCTGCAAGCCAGAAAGGGAGCCCACATCAGGAACCTAATTTACCTGCACGTTAACTTGAATTTCCCAGCCACAAGAACTGTGAGACGTAATTATATTTTGTTATGGCAATCTGAGCTAAGATAGTATATATTATGTCTATCTATATCTATATTATCTATCCATTTTTGTTAAAAATCAAACATACATATGTGATATATGTAATAAGTATCTATTTCCACTATTAGATTCTAACATTCTAAGTTTCATGAGGATTGGGACTATAAAAGTTGTATTCATTTTTTTTTTTTTTTGAGACGGAGTTTCGCTCTTGTTGCCCAGGCTGGAGTGCAGTGGTGCGACCTCGGTTCACTGCAACCTCCACCTCCCAGGTTCAGGTGATTCTCCTGCCTCAGCCTCCCAAGTAGCTGGGATCACAGGCATGCACCACCACACCCAGCGAATTTTATATTTTTAGTAGAGACAGGGTTTTACCATGTTGGCCAGGCTGGTCTCAAACTCCTGACCTCAGGTGATCCACCCGCCTTGGCCTCCCAAAGTGCTGGGATTATAGGCATGGGCCACCGTGCCCAGCCAGTATTCATTTTTAATATTCATTCCTAGCTGGGAACCCTCTTATGTAAATGTTTCTTGATTATGTAAATGATAGGCCCTAAGTTGGTTTCAAAAGTTAATGACAGACACAGTCCTTATTGTCGATCATCATATTGTTAACAGCCCAGTCAGGAGAATGCACATCAAACAGAGAAATGTATGACTGTAGTAAAAATGTTGGGAAGGATAAAGTAGTATGTGTGTGTGTGTGTGTGTGTGTGTACTCACATAAGAGTATATCCACACAAATATAACCAGGAGGAGAAGAGAGAGGGAAGAAGGGAAGAATTATATATATATAAATAGCTAGTAGAAAGCCCAGAATCTTAACTAGGAAAGAGAAGATCAATATAGATGGAAGGAACATCATAAGTTCTACTTCAAACATCACAAGGGCACAAGACTTGAGTCAATTTTTCATGAGCTGGGGTTCATAAGAATCCTCTGCCAAGAGTCTGCTAGTAAATTTGTTACGACAAAGGGGGTTGATTTTACAAGTACAAGAGTTGAAGGCATTGATCAAGAATATCTATTGACTATTGATAAATGAAAGATTCATGATATTCTGGGGTAACAGTAGATTTTACTTAATTGATAATACTGTATATTTAATACTGTTTTACATTCAGGGTGAATTTTTGTTACTAAAATGTATTTCCTATATGTATTAACAAAGTTATACAAATTATGGAAGCCTTGTTGCCCAGTACATGAATTAGTAAATATAGTGATTCAAGTGATTCAGACGTATTTAAATACCACTGGAACACTCAGGCTATAAACAAGGAAGAAAAAATGCTTATCAGAGACTCTAAGATGAGGAGATGATTTATATTTTTTCTTTCATTTCCTTTAACCAAAAATGTTATAAATCAAATTAGACTGTGTAACCATTTTACAGAGTCAGAACACCATACATATGGTGAGGAGAAAATATTACTTCTTTTAAGTTAATGCATCACTCTAAGACTTAGAATCTTCATTACAAAAGCCATATTAATTAGTATAACTGGTAGGTTTTTAAAATTATTATTGTTGAATTGGATCCAGTGATTCTCTTCAAGAGATATATTGAAAGAAAAACTCTCTTATGTTGGGTATTCCTGGCTATCAACACCTTAATGCTTAATTAAGCAGCTGAAGCAGAAAAAATAGAGTTTAAAGCCTGAGCAAGGCGATTGGTTACAGTCATCCATAAAGAAAGGAATCCAAGAAATTATACATAGAATTCTCAAAACTCATTTAAATATTGCTTACAGACTAGAAATATCATTCTTTACAATATAGAAAAATATTTAAATCATATCTAGGTATATTACATTTTATATTTTTTCTGTGTGTGTATTTAATGATGTGGGAAGAACATTCATGTAGACAGAGGTTTAAGCAAAGGGAAGCAAAAACAAGCTGAAGACTTCATATTTTCAATTGTATTCAGCAAAAGTAGTATCAAAGTTATAAACACTATAAATGTACATTGCAAGTTTTACTAAAATATGCAGGCTACTATAAACCATAAATATATATATGTATGTGTGTCTGTATGTACATGTATGTATTTATTTTTGTTTGTGTTTGACACAATTTTCATAAGGAGTATTTGCAAAATTCTAGGACAGCAGGCATGTTCTTGGATACAAACATGCATTGGTCAATAAGGAACTGCATAAAATATGAGCCAACTGCTTTTGATTGCTGGAAATTATAAAGGAACCTCTAGGTTTGGAAGATCATATGAATCACTTAGAAGACAACAATAATAGCAGTAGTGAACACTCTCTGAGTAACAACGATGTTCATTTCTTCTTTTAAGTGTTTTATATTTAACCTTTAATACAAAGAAAGTGGTGCAATATTATCTCTATTTTATAATTGAAGAAATGAAAATAGAGATGTTAAAAAACTTATATAGAGTCTCATAGCCACCAAGTGATGAGGTTGGGATCAAAAATGGCATTCTGGCTCTAGCATATGTGTTCCTTAACCACAATGCTCGTGTAAAAATGGGCTAAGGAGATAAATGGGTGTGGAGGAGCATTTAAAAAAATGAGATAATGTGTAAAAACATAGCATAGTGCCTAATATAGGATATTTATGAGGCAAATTCAACCTGGATTACATTTTATCATGCTGTATTATGGTGATAACAGTCCAACAAATAATAAATATAGCCTCTAGAATGTTCTTTTAAATATATTAAGTACAAAAAGACAATATATTCAACAATTAGCTAAAATCTTGTTCTAAGCACATAAGGTGTATTAGGCTGTTTAGTTCTCACAACAGTCTTATGAAGTAGGTGATGTTTTTATTCCATTTAAGGGAGGGAAAATTAAGACATATAAATGCTAAGAAATTTGACTCATGTCATGTTATTATTTTTTTTAACTAGATTTTAAATTAAGGTGTTTTGGCTCTAGAGTCTCTGCTCTTAACATATGCTGTACTGTCTGAGGTAGTCTAAATTTGCAGCCCGTATTCGCTAATAGTTTGTTTGTTTGTTTGTTTTCTTAATCAAAGTGAACGAAAAGTCCTCATAAGATCACGGACTTATGACTGGCATCAGTCAGAAGCTATGGGCTCAGATTTCAAATTGTGACCTACTTATCACCATGAATTTATACCCAAGAACCTGCCTGATTTCCTAGAAGTTTGTAAAAATGCATTAGCTCTTTCAGCAAGCTCTTCTGTCTCCATTCACAGTTTGCTGCAACCTTCTGCTAAGGCACATTGTTTTCAGAAGTATTTATCTATGAGCTCAATCACTCCTGAATACAAGGCGAAACAACAGAATGTATTAGACACACAAATTCTCAGAAGATAGATCCATTCTCATGCAAAGTTTACATAGTCCCTTATTTCTTCATTCAGTGTGATTTTGGAACGCAAAGTCCCCATGAATCCTTTGTCTTCTGATGTGTGCTTTCGAAAAACACCATTAATTTATAATTTACTTTAATATTTGTATGTGATATGGTTTGGCTCTGTGTGCCCACCAAAATCTTATGTCCAGTTGTAATCCCCACATGTTAGAGGAGGAGCCTGGTGAGAGGTGATTGAATCATGGGGCTGGACTTCCCCTTTGTTCTTGTGATAGTGAGTAAGTGCCCACGAGATCTAGTTGTTTGATAAGTGTGTGGAAATCCTCCCCTTGCTCTCTCTCTCCTGCTTCTCCTTCAACTTCCATCATGATTGTAAGTTTCCTGAGGTCTGCTAGCCATGCTTTCTGTACAGTCTATGGAACTGTGAGTCAATTAATTTTTTTTTTCATAAATTACCCAGTCTTAGCTCTTTATAGCACTGTCATAACAAACTAATACAGAAAATTGGTGCCAGGACAGTGGGTACTACCATAAAGGTACCTGAAAATGTGGAAGTGACTTTGGAACTGGGTAACAGGCAGAAATTGCAACAGTTTGGAGGGCTCAGTAGAAGACCAAAAGATGTGGGAAAGTTTGGACTTCCCAGAGACTTGTTGAATTGTTTTGACCAAAATGTTGCTAGTGATATGGAAAATGAAGTCCAGGCTGAGGTGGTCTCAGATGGAGATGAGGAATTTATTGGAAACTGGAGTAAATGTCACTTTTGCTATGCTTTAGCAAAGAGACTGGCAGCATTGTGCCCCTGCCCTAGGGATCTGTGGAACTTTGAACTTGAGAGAGATGATATTTAGGGTATCTGGCAAAAAAACCCAAAAATTCTAAGAAGCAAAGCATTCAAAATGTGGGACTGGTTGCTCCTAACAGCATACAGTCATATGTGGCCACAAAGAGATGGTTGGGAATTGGAATGTATGCTTAAAAGGGAAGCAGAGCATAAAAGTTTGAAAAATTCACAGCCTGACTATGTGTAGAAAAAAATATCAATTTTCTGGGGAGAAATTCAAGCTGACTGCAGAAATTTGCATTAGAGTCAAATGATAATAGCCAAAACAATGGGGAAAATGTCTCCAGGGAATGTCAGAGACCTTTGCAGAAGCCCACCTATCACAGGTCTGGATCCCTAGGAGGGAAAAATGGTTTCATGGTCCAGGCCCAGGGCACAACTGCTCTGTGCAACCTTGGGACATGGCACCCTATGTCCCAGCCATTCCAGTTTCACTGCGGCTAAAAGAGGTCAAGGTACAGCCCAGGCCATTGCTTCAGAGGATGAAAGCCTCAAGCCTTGGTGGCTTCCATGTGGTATTGGGCCTGTGGGTCACAGAAGTCAAGAGTGGAAGTTTGAGAATCTCCACCAAGATTTCAGAGGATGCATGGCAATACCTGGATGTCCAGGCAAAAGTCTGCTACAGGGGTGGAATCCTCATGAAAAACCAAGGACAATGTGAAGGGTAAATGTGGAGCTGGGGCACCCATACAGAGTCCCCACTGGAGAACTGCCTAATGGAGCTATGGGAAGAGGGTCACCATCCTCTAGACCCCAAAATGCAGACACTCAATGACAGCCAGTGAAAGCAGCTGGGCATGGCCTGGACCCTGCAAAGTCACAGGGGCAAGGCTGCCCAATGTCATGGAAGCCACCTCTTGCATCAGCATGACCTGGATGTGAGACATGGAATCAAAGGAGATTATTTAGGAGCTTTAAGATTTAATGACTTCCTCACAGGATTTTGGACTTGCATGAGGCCTGTAGACCCTTTGTTTGGGCCAATTTCTCCTATTTGAAATAGGATCATTTATTCAATGCCTATACTCCCATTGTGTCTTGAAAGTAGCTAACTTGCTTTTGATTTTACCTGCCCATAGGCAGAAGGGGCTTGCCTTGTCTCAGATAAAATTACAGACTTGGATGTTTGAGTTAATGCTGAAATGAGTTAAGACTTAGGGGAGCTGTTGGGAAGGCATGATTAATTTTGTAATGTGAGAATATGAGATCTGGGAGGGGCTGAGGTGAAATGATATTGTTAGGCTTTGTGTCCCCACCCAAATCTCATGTCAAATTTTAATCCCCACATGTTGGGGAAAGAGCCTGGTAGGAAGTGACTGAATCTTGAGGGAAGACTTCCCCCTTTCTGTTCTTGTGATAGTGAATGAGTTCTCATGAGATCTGGTTGTTTGAAAGTGTGTGACACTTCCCTCATTCTCTTTCTCTCCTGCTCTGCCATGGTAAAAGGTGTTTGTTTCTCCTTCTCCTTCTGCAATGGTTGTGTGTTTCCTGAGGCCTCCTATCCATGCTTCCTGTACAGCCTATGGAACCGTGAGTCAATTAAACCTTTTTGTTTCATTAATTACCCAGTCTCAGGTAATTCTTCATAGCTGGGCAAGAATGGACTAACACAGTATGACATATTGTTCACTATTAATACAGTACCATTTTTCCCAATCTATTCACATCCCTCTCTTGGAGGGGGACACAGTTCTCAAAATCTCAAAACTACATTTCCCCAAATCCTTGGCAGCTAGGTTCAGGGTTAGATTCTGTCAATGAGAGTTCCCTTCTGGTGATTGGTCAGACGAGACGCAGAAGCCATCATTGCTCCCAAGGCAGATGCAGGCTGGTTGATGAGCTTAGAGCAAAACAGAGGGTTGGTTAGGGGATTCCAGGTGTCCTCCTGCAGAACAACTGGTTCTACGCCTGCAGGCATTTGCGATCAAACATTAGCTTCCTCTGATTCCCAAAACTCTTTGGCCTCTTGAAGACCATTGGAAGCTTTCTTGACCTTTGATCCTCTAGCCTTCAACAAGCCTCAATCCTCTTATATTTGTTTTCAAATCATTCTCTTAAAATACTTAGGATGGTTTTCATTTTCCTGATAAAACCCTGACTTAAAAATGCACTTATTCATTCTAAGAAGACTAGCCTTACTATTACCTCATGTTTGTTTTTTACATATCAGCATACAAAGTACTGCCATACACATTTTTTTTCCTAATTTATCCTACAATATGTATCTAAAGTGGACAGAGTAGTCATTATCTCCAATTTACAAATAATTTACATGACCCCCAGTTTTGCTGTGTTTTTTGTAAATATTAAAAGAAAAATGTTAAATAAAATAAAGAGAGTTTAAGAAAGGAAACAAACAAAACACAACTGTTTACAAATTGGGCAGCCCCTAGAATAACAGCAGATTAAGAGAGACTCCAGGGATGCTTCATGGTTGCAGCAAATTTAAGGACAGAAAAAGGAAAGTGATTACAGAAAAATGGAAGTGAGATACACAAATGGCTGGTCTGGATACAGCTTGACATTTCCCTTCTTTGAATCTGGTTTGAACAGTTGACTGCCTGTGAGTAGTTGAAGTATGGCTACTGGAATTGGCTGAGACTCAGCTATTATTGCAGAAGCATACTCCTAAAGTAGGTGTTCAGTTTACCAAGTTAGGTTACAGTTCATGTGCAAGGATTCACAGATGGAAGTATAGAGGCTTTCTCAGGCACAGTTTTGTTTGATTTAATATGAGGAATGACTTCAAGCAAGCTGGTAACAAAATCAGTATGAGAACCACACTCAGAATGTTCCTCATTAAGAAGAAACCAAATTCTAAGGTATAATTTTTTAAAAAAAGAAACAAAAAGATGAAGTACTGGGAGCTAGTGAAATTTGGAGATCTTTTAAAAACTAATATAAACTCTAGGGCCATTTCTTAGCCCCACACTGAATCTGTCCAGAAAGATGTGTAGTGTGACTTACACCTGCTTTAATTAAACAAAAAAAGCCAGGCTAGTACCTTAACATTTTATTTTTAATTTTATATATTAATATTTATGCTAATGTGATCCAATTTCCCTTTGAAAACAAAAATTAAAAAAGAATTGAGTATGAAGTCAGCAGTAGCATTTCTTAAATATGGCATCTTTTTAAAAAGTTTCTCCTTTTAAAAATATTGTTTGATTGCTTTCCTCTTCCCACTGTTTTAACTAGAAAAAAACAATGAAAATGAAAGCTTAAAAAATGACTTTTAATTAGCAAACATTTCTTGTTATTGTATTTAGCATTTCCATTAGAAGAGTAAGTCCCAGTGGAAATATTTCAATGCATATTTGTTTTTCCTTTAAAAATGTATTTGACTATTACAGCAAATGAATTTTTTAATAATACCATTGCTTTTAAAATTATAATATACTGCATATCAAATTAGAGACTTCACATCATCCTTGTTGTATTTTGTTAGCATGAAAAAGCCTTTTAAAATAGATTATCAATTATATATGAAATTTTCTGCATTTATCAGTGAAGAGAACTGGTAATTTTCTTCTGTCTCTAAGTTCATCATTTTATCAGTTGTATGTTCTTCTTTTGTATATCCATTTATTTTTTTCTATTATAGATATATTCATTTAAAATAATTCAGATAAGCTTTCCCCATATATACCTTTAGAAGCAGTGGGAAGGAAAACATATTTTCCTCCTTATTTTTATTGATTTGCATAGAGTATAGGTTATAATTTCATTAGTAGGTGGTTTTAGTTCTTTTAGTTCTAAAAGCTGAAAGCTGGTAAGTCCATCATCACATTGCATTCTTCTGTGTTTTTTTGTGTGTGTCTCTGTTTGTCTTCTCCTCTAAAGCTACTTTTAAAAGTATAGTCAAGAACCCGGGAGGCAGAGGTTGCAGTGAGCTGAGATGGTGCCACTGCACTCTAGCCTGGCAACAAAAAAGATATAGTCAAAAGAGTCACTGAGTCAGTGAATATTTAGAGCACTGAATATTTTCATAGAAATGATGTCGGAGTGACAGTTATCAACCCTGCAGGTTTCACAAAGTAGGTCTGTGCTGCTGTCTTTGACTAACACCTTTAATCCAGCTCCTGGAATCACAGACTCATTAACTATTAATTGGAAAAAGTTCAAAAAGTGGAGTATACTTGGTAAATACTGCAATTTTACATAAAGGCTCAAATGGGCTTGGAAAACTCCATGACATTGTTATTTAGAAGACATTGACCAGACTATTAGCAATACAATAAAAGTAAAACCACCACTCCCTCTGCAACTTCCAAAAACCAGCAAAAAAATATTTATCAAGTGCTTCTTAACTTCAGCCTCTGACCAAATGCTTTACATAAATTTACATCAATCTTTTGTATTTTTTACAACACTATAAGGTAGATGTTCTTATCATCCATAGTTTACGGAGAAGAAAATTGAGACACTGGAACATTAGGAAATTTTCTCTAAGTCCTTCAGCTGTAAGTAGTAGAAGGAGGATTTAAATGTAAGTTCCTGATTTTGCATTTATCTGCTCCGGTATGTTGTCTGAAATTTGAGATGGCTTTAATGATTAGCTGTGTGGTTACTGTTGCTATTATAGATGATTGCCAATTCTCTGAGCTGACGCTTCTGTTAAAATTGTCCTCTGTTTTTAAAATGGACCAGAGTGGAGAGATCACTAAATCTATCTACTGACTGTCTCTTATTCTAACACTTGAGGAATCTACCTCTCTCTGCTGACAGTAAAGGCCCGTGTATACATGGCATCAGGAGATGGAACACACAAATTTTCACATCTCATGAGTCCATCAATAAAGTGGTACAGATGAGTAGAAGAGGAATGATAAAATGAATACATGAGTTTCCTAGGATTGCAATATTAAATTACCACAAACTTGGTGGCTTAAAATAGAAATTTATTCTATCAGAGTTCTGGAGGCCGGAAGTCAATCAAAGGTGTCAGGAGAGTGGGTTTCCTCTGGCGGCTGAGGAGGAATCTGCTCCGTGTCTCTCTCCTAGCTTCTGGTGGCTGCCAACAATCCCTAGGGTTCCAGGGCTTACAGTCACATCACCCCAATTTCTGCCACCATTGTTACATGGTCTTCTTCTCTGTGTCTTTCCGTATTTTCTCCTTTTTCTGTATCTTATAACTACAATTGTCATTGGATTTGCTGCCAACACTTATCCAGGACAATCTCATCTGAAGAACCTTACCTTAATTATATCTACAAAGATCATTATTTCAAATAAGCTCAAATGCTGTGGTTCTGGATGGACATATCTTTTGGGTAGCCACTAATCAACACACTATAATGAATATATAATTACATAATTTATTATATTCATTGACTCAATCAAAATCAGCAGGAGAAGCAACAGGCCAACCATAATCATAAGCTATCTTGAGTATATTTGCACAAATTAATTTATTTTTTATGGTTATTTTATAATTTATTGTTTATAATGATATTATTTCCCTTCATTGTTTCACGCTCTTTGAAAGCATAAAGCTTTCCTTAATTTCTTTTAACCTCCTTCCCTTTCCCAAATGAAGCTACATAAACAAGTGATCCCTGGCTTTAACTCAAATGACTATATTATTTGAATTACTTTTACCATTGGAAGAATACCTTATTGCTATAGCTACTGAGAGTGCAATATGCACAGTTAAGTGTGAGTTGTCTCCTCTGTTCCATTTCTTCCAGTGACAATTGAATTTTGCCTCCCTCCATTTTTATAATCAAAGAATGTTAACAGTCTTCACCCAAATCCCAACTATAAACTTGTCTCTCCCTAAGCTCTTGGTGACCTGTAGCCATGCCTTTCTCTTCACTGACTTTACATATTTTTTCTTTTAACTTTGATAATTTGCTTTCTCTTTCCTTCCTTCCTGTCTTTCTTTCTCTTTCTCCTTCCTTCCTTCCTTCCTTCCTTCCTTCCTTCCTTCCTTCCTTCCTTCCTTCCTTCCTTCCTTCCTCCCTCCCTCCTTTCTTTCTTTCTCTTTCTTTCTTTCTCTCTCCTTCTTTCTTTCTTTCTTTCTTTCTTTTTCTTTCTTTCTTTCTTTCTTTCTTTCTTTCTTTCTTTCTTTCTTTCTTTTTTCTCTTTCTCTTTCTCTCTTTCTTTCTTTCTTTCTCTCTCTTTCTCTCTCTCTCCTTCCTTCCTTCCTTCCTTCCTTCCTTCCTTCCTTCCTTCCTTCCTTCCTTCCTCCCTCCCTCCCTCCTTTCTTTCTTTCTCTTTCTTTCTTTCTCTCTTTCTTTCTCTTTCTTTCTTTCTCTCTCTCTCTCTTTCTTTCTTTCTTTCTTTCTTTCTTTCTTTCTTTCTTTCTTTCTTTCTTTCTTTCTTTCTTTCTTTCTCTTTCTCTCTTTCTTTCTTTCTCTCTCTTTCTCTCTCTCTCCCCTTCCTTCCTTCCTTCCTTCCTTCCTTCCTTCCTTCCTTCCTTCCTTCCTTCCTTCCTTCCTTCTTCTTTTTTGTGAAATGCAGCCTCACTCTGTCACCCAGGCTGGAGTGCAGTGGCACAATCTCAGTTCACTACAAGCTCTGCCTCCCGGGGTCAAGCCATTCTCCTGCCTCAGCCTCCCAAGTAGCTTGGACTACAGGCATGTGTCACCACACCCAGTTACGTTTTTGTATTTTCAGTAGAGATGAGGTTTCACCATTTTGGCACTGGGCTTGAACACCTAACCTCATGTGATCCACCTGCCTTGGCCTCCCAAATTGCAGGGATTACAGGCATGAGCCACCACGGCTGGTTGGATAATTTACTTTTTCTAAAACAATAGATTCAATCAACTTTGAGAAAACATTCTCAGCACAAAGATAGATAAAACAGCACAAATACTGCCTTGTGGTTGAAAATGTTTTTTGAACCTTTAAAGTGTTTTTCTGTCCCATGACAAAAATAGTATTCATGTATTAAAATAATATCTCAGTTATCTTGGTCTATCTCTAAATATCAAATATAAGTGTGCAAACAAACACCAGCTGTGACTTTACATTGCAGTCCTTGTGAACTTTATAGGTTTGATGAGAATTGAAGGTTTATTGTATTTAGTGTGTGTTTTTTTTTAATTTGAGATCTATTTAGAATGCCAACTTTAAATGTGTTGCTTATTTTTTTCTTAATATAATAATTATTATTTAAAAACATCAACTAGAAAATAAGTGATATAATTCATTAATTTTTCACTTGACATAAAATAGTTCTATCAAACTAAAAAATGTAGAAGCATTTAAAAAGTATTAATAAATAACAAATTATATATGAATTAGACTAATTTCTGATATTGAAAAAATTAGGAATTTTACTTAACATCACTTTTTTTTTTTTTTTTTTTTTTTGAGACAGAGTCTCACTCTGTTGCCTGGGCTGGAGTGCAGTGGCACGATCTCGGCTCACTGCAACCTCCGCCTCCTGGTTTCAATGATTCTCCTGCCTTAGCCTCCCGAGTAGCTGGGATTACAGGCATGTGCCACCATGCCTGGCTAATTTTTGTATTTTTAGGAGAGATGGGGTTTCACCATGTTGGCCAGGCTGGTCTTGAACCCCTGATCTCGGGTGATCCACCACCTCAGCCTCCGAAATTGCTAAGATTACAGAAATTTTCTTATAGTGTACTTCACATACCATAAAATGCTTCTGTGGACAAATCTGGGCACATGTGTTAACTATCACCATAATAAAGACTATCTCCATGGTCCCAAAGAGATTCCTTGTGCCTGTTTGCAGTCTGGAAGCCCAGTTCCTGCCCCAGAAAATTGATGATCTGCTTTTTGCCACTAAAGACTAGTATTGCCTATTCTAGATGTTTATATACATGGAATCATACAGTAAGTGGTCTTTTTGTCTGAATTTTGTTCAGCACAATGTTTCTGAGACACCACTGTGTTGTTGCTTCTGTCAGTACTTGCTCCTCTGTGTCACTAGGTAATATTCTACTGTGTAAATATAACACATATTGGTTATTCCTTCACCTGTTGATGTGTATTTGGATTGTTTGCAGCTTGTAATTATTCTGAATAAACCTGTTGTGAATATTTGTGTGCAAGTTTTTTGAGACACATATTTTTAATTTCCTTAAGTGAATACATGAGGGTAAAAGTTGTGGGTTACATGGTAACTGCATGTTGATAAGAAGCTGTCAAACTGATTTTCATTTACTATCCCACTAGCAGTATATGAGAGTTTCAGTAGTTCCATATACTTTTTAAAAATTTAGAAAAATTAAATTTATCAGAGTTTATTCAAGCAAAAAGATAATTCATGAATTGGGCATCACCCTGAATCCATAAAAATTCAGAATGTTTCACTCAGCAACATGATGAGGCAGTATTTATTGAAAGAAAAGAAGTGACATACGGAAATATTCTCACTGGTTATAGCTTGACATTTGCCTTATTTGAACATATCTGGGCATTTTGCAGCTTGTAATTGGCTGAAAGCTTGGCTGTTATATTTGGTTGAGCCTAGTTTACTTGTAACAGTAATATGCTCTCAAGTTATGTTGCAATGTGTTTACTTACTAAGTTACATAATTTTACATATGAAAGCAACTTTAGGCCAAATTTAAAGTAATTTAACAATTCCTCTCTTTTGGTCAGCTTCTGAGTATTGAGAAGCTGACCAAACCATTGGGAACTGACCCTACTTTCTGTTTCTATCGTAATGGACTTCTTTGGTCTTGGTATGGAATTTACAATTCACAATGTCAACTAGTTAAATGACTCTTCATGCTTTCTTCATGGTTTTGTTATTCTAACCCTACATTTTGCAGGCATCATTAAGACAAGTTTTCTATATTTCGTAGCAATTAGGTTATTAATTAGAAAGGTCTGGGTATTGTTTCCGTCAGGTGTAAGAAAGCAAGTAGCAGTGATGTCTAGAATAACAAGGACAGCTTTCCACTCTTCCTTTGGGGAACACTGAGAGGCACTGGCATTAGTGAAATTGCTTCCTGATTTTTGAGCATTAGTCCACAAACCCAAAAATTGCTCTGGTTTCTTGCTACAGCTTAAGCTTTTACTAAAGCTATCCACAAGTTATGGTCTCATGGATTTTTCTGTAAGCATAGAGAAGGGATTAGGACAGGAGGAAATAAGGAGGAAAAATAAGGCTTTCATGATGGTAGAGAAGTCTTGATCTGCAATCTTGGGAAAGTTGTCCATCTCTAGAAGGCTGTCTGCTTCTGGGAAAAAAGTTCTCTGGCCAAATTTACATTAAGGTCTATAACAGGTATACAGTTACAGGAGTCTTAATGACCTTTTTAAGTTGTAGTATTTAGACCCAAGGTACAAGTCCCTGAAGTTTTACCACAGTGTGGGGGTGGGAAGAATTTGGCCTGGTCTCTGCCAATGGAGTTTAAGGGCAGTCTTTCTCTGGTGTCATTTTCAAAAGACCCAGTCTCTAGGTTACAGGTCATGAAGGATCTGGTTGTCATCAGCTGATAGATCAGAGAAAGTTTTCTGTACCTGGTGAAAATACACTTTAGCATAATGCATTAATGTCTTGTATTAGTCAATCATGTCAGAGTTTAAAATAGTGAGAGATACATAGGGAGTTTTACTACTAGAAGCATAAGTCTTTCAGTATTTATGTTATAAACAGTCAATTTATGTTTTCCAGTGGAAGTAAATCTAATTGCCTTTCTAGAAGACAGATAGCAATAGGGACAATGATAGTGCCATTGTATTTGTAACACTTTATTTAACTGCCATATAATTTTCCAGTAAAATGGGTTTCTTGGTTGTTGGAAACACATTTTCTTATAACTTTTTAGTTACTATCATAGCATCAGTTTTAATACATGGGAAAGCTTTTATCCAACCTAAAAACATGCAAGCTATTATAAGAACATAGTGATACCCCATTGAGGGTGGCAACCGAATGAAGTCCATCTCTAAACATTCACATGGTTCATCAGGTGGTGAAAACACACCACCTGAAGTTTTGATTGTCTTCCCAGGACTATAGTTTGACAAAACAAACATTAGTTGTAAACAATTTTAGCAATTCTACAACAGTCACCCACCGATATTTTTTTCCATAATTTGGATTATTTTTCTCATTCCATGATGAGTTGTAGAGTGCAGAGCTTTGAATAACGGAAGCTTCAAGAACACAGAAGAATCAGACGGTTGTCTTGGCCCTCTGTGAGTCCAAGCTTAATATTGAGTTTACATCTTTTTAAAAACTAATTTTGTTTTTCCAATTCAGATACCAATTTTGTTTTTCCAGGTGAATCGCACAGTTTATTAAGTAGATTATCACAGGCAATTTGACTTGGATAAATCCTATGAAGTTTGTTCAAATTACATATCTTAACAATGTCAGTACTGGGTGACTTAGCATGAAAATCTGTCAAATAGTTTTCTTGCCATTTAATTAAGTTTTATTCTACTTGACGTTCACTTAATAGTTTTTAAAACCAGTCAGTTTCTTCGTTAGAGTTCTGGAAATTTTACCGAGTCCAGTGGCATGATCTCAAGTTGTCAGAAACCTGTATTTGTCAGAATCCTTTCCATGAATCTCCCTGAAGATGAAACTCTTTAGGTTTATCATTGCTCAGGAAGGTACCAAAGTAAACAGTTGAACCATCTGTGAATCACACGACTTGAAATGGCCATGATTAAAGATCTGGTGAAAGTTCATTACAATTCCACAAATTGACAAGGAAATTTGTCTATTTCTGTTGCATATAGCATTTTATGGTAACTACCAGAGTTATGACTGACAGCATTATACCAGGACTATTCGATTTCTGTGAATTTCATATAATTTCTAAAACACATATTAATATCACATCCATACAAATATAACTCAAAGAAGATTTACTATTACTTATTATTTGACAATGCTTTCCATGTAATTTAATATACCAAATAAGCCACATTATCTCAATATCTCTGTTTTCGTAAGGAGAGTTATCTTTTTGAGGTATCCTATGCATCTATATGGAAAATTCTGAAGTTAATTCTAGGTCAAGACAAACACTTGAGTTTGGTTTGGAGAAATTCACAAAAAAACACAAAAGACTTAAAATATTTGATCAAAGTAAAATCTTAGGTCACAGTGAACAGTCATTCATTTAACCAAAGTAATAATTAAAAGGCTTTAAAGGTAAATACAGAATGTAAACTGGTTGTAGAAAAACCTTAACTCCTTTAAAAAAAAAAGAATTCAGTTTTTTTCACATGATCAAAACCTAATGAAGACATCATTAATCATAGAAAATTATTTAGGTAAAACAGTGAATTTGTATTTCCTAGTGAAATTACTCAGAAGTTAAAAAAATAAATTCAAAATTTTCTATTAAGGGAAGACCAATACTCAAAAGAACCCTGCCGTTATAATAGAGAGGACAAACTTCTGCTGTTATGTCAGTACATTTTTGATACTGATAGTCATCTTTTATAAAATTTTATAATTTCCTTCTACTCTTAGCCAGCTTGATCACACATAAAATTCCTTTCATAAGATTCATCATCCACAAAACTTCCACAGCTCTCTCATCCATTTAGATTTTGTCTTATACTTTCCCTTTCTCATTTGGGAACAATGAATCATTCTACTTTAAAACAAAAATTAGGCTTTTTACCTTAGAAATAATAAAACATCCTCATAGTATATCACTATTCCTCACAAAAGCACATTTTCCTTTCCTTGTATATTTGCACAGAGTTCTTTTCTTTTTATTTCTAGTGATTTTAGTTACATATATTAATTATAATTTTTACCCCTAGTGATCTTAATTTTCACTGAACACCAGTAGGCAACCAAGTGTCAACCGTCTGTCACATTAGCAATCCATTGATGGGCAAAATGTATGAATTATAATTTCTAGAAGCATGTGGTTTCTCACAGTGTAAATTTCTTAATGCAGCACAGAGCTTGTTTACTAATAGTCCCAAATGTCTTTACTTTCTTTGTAATAAACAAGGAAAATTGTTACCTGTATCCTGTTGACTTTTTTTTTCTTGGTGGGGGAGCTAGGTCTGAGAATTAAATTGTTTGTACAGATTTTTCTTGGCCTCAACTACCAATTTTCAATGATAAAAATGTAAAATGCTTCTGGTATAGGAAGGACATCTCTTACACCAAACGTTTATCTTACATTTATATAACTCACTTATTTTTAATAATTATGCTTGGATTTCTGATATTGATAAAATACAAAACAGCCAACCATTATGTTTTTATAGTTATTCTTATTCTACTGATGAATTTCTTAATATAGAGATAACATAAGCTTATTTTACCAGTAAACTTAGGTGGGAAAATTTGTGCATATGTATTATATTTAATGTTGAAAACTCTGAAGACATGCCTATTGTAATCAAGCCAATAATTTTTTTTTTAATCAAAGATTACCCAAATCACATGAACTTGAAATGCTTTTGGATTAGTTCCTATTTTTTTGATAGAAAACTTCATTTATATAAGCCTTGTTTTTCTTAAAGACAACTAAACAGAGCTCTTTTGTGATTTAATTTGACAATATAATAAGATGAACAAATATCACATATACATATATGTATATATACATATCATACAGACACACATAAACATATAGACAGAAAGAGATTGTATAGCTTTCATTCTAAAATTTTGTCCATGCACCAAGTACAATAACACAAACTTACTAATTTATTTAAAACTATCTGGATCAAAATTGTTTTTCTAGCCAATGGAACAAGAATTCCTACTCAGGTGGCTAAAAGTTTTAACTAATATTTGTGAAAAAAAAATGCTTTTAAGATTTTTAAACTTACCTTCTGTAAGGAACTTTTAAAGAGGAAAGCTTTGATTCATTTCATCTCTTAGATGCCTCTGCAGACGAGTCAAAATTGCATCTCATTGTTTTTGCAGGGTCTTTGACCCCTTCTTTTCTAATTTGCCTGACAAGTAAATAATTTCATCTAAATTAAAACTTTCCCAATGTGACTGTTTTAATTCTAAGTCTTCTCTTGTAAAGTTAACTAATTTTTCTAAAAATGTACGAGTTCTGGGCCCATAATTATTACACGTAAAATTAGCTAGAGTTCCATAAGGTGGAGTTCCAGACTCCTTGGATGGAGACAAACTTATTTTCAAAAAGGTACCAATCTGAAGCCTCTAACTTGATCCAATCCAGTTAATGGTCAGATTCAATCCAATCCTGGACCCATCCAATTTAAGAATTGTTCAAATAAACTCAGTGGACTCAAAACACACATTTGTGGAGCTCAGAATCTGAGCAAGAACTCACCTGCAATCCCAGTTGCTTTGAGAGACTAATGGGTACAAGGGGTCGCGGCAGGTACCTTTGCATGGTCACTCAGTGTTCCTGGGCGTCACTGAGGGTCTCCTTTTGATTCTTCTTCTTCTGATGATGATAATAAGAAGAAACTATATAGCCCTTACTCCGTGCCAGGCACCACTCCAAGCACTTTACCACTACTAACCCACTTAATTCTCAGCAGGCCACACATAAAATAGGCATTATGATTAAGCTCATATTATATAAGAGAAAACTGATATTAGAAAGATTTAGTAACCAGCTCAAGTCCCCAGCTAGCAAGTAGCAAAGTCTAAATTCATACCCATGCAGTCTGGATCCAGAGACTGTTCGTCTAATTGCAATGCTGTACAGTAAATTCA
The DNA here is from genome assembly GCF_037993035.2 of Macaca fascicularis. Lineage (NCBI taxonomy): Eukaryota > Metazoa > Chordata > Mammalia > Primates > Cercopithecidae > Macaca > Macaca fascicularis. Next base: position 152,947,812 of record NC_088381.1, read on the forward strand.
TTCGATTATAATAAATATCTAAAATAAAAATCATTGCACACATCTGTGGTATACATGATATGATGTACATTTCTACAAAGTTATTTGAACATCATTATTTATTCTGTGACACAAATTTTGTTGAAACTATAGTCTTTTCCAACAACTACATTGGTTTTTAATTCATAAATCTTGTCTGCCATTTTCCCTTCTGCTTTTCTCCATTTTTCTTTTCTGTCTCCACCTTATTTTTCATATTCCCAATGTAATGATGTTTTTGCATCAAGACTGAGGAGGTGTGCTAGACTGGTACCTGGTGGACTACAACGAAACATGCTTCCTGATATTCATGCCTTGCATAATCTCATTCTGTATGGACTCTTGCCTTGCCATGTGACTTGTGTTGTCTAATGGGTCTGTGTAATGTGTGATGCAAGTTAAGCATCTAGTGCTCTAGTCCTTTTAGGATACTCGCTTTTTGAACCTTGACACCATGTCAATGTCTGGTCTAGGTTGATTAATGACCATGTGGGAAGAAAAACATTTAGATCACAATGAGAGAGATGTTCGGCCATCCTGACATCCTAACTGAGCCCAACTCCCAAGAGATCTACTGACTGAAATCAGACACACAAGTATCCTCAGAAGGTAACAGCAAACAAAATTCCCAGCTAACCCAACATTTTGTGGGAAATAATAGGTGTTGCCTTATGCCACTATATTTTGGATTGTTTTTATACATAGCAATTTATAACTCAAACACAAGGCAAGGCATGATCTACCTAGAGGAATTTTGCTGTTACTGGAGAAGTTAAAGAAATTGCTGTATAGTCACCTCATCACTGTTTTCTGAATGTTCTCACACAAATCCTGCCCCTAATCATGAATGAGTCCTGCAAGAGACACCTTTGTCACAGAACACAGAATATCAACTCATCTTGGGAATACACATGACACAGAACTTGCTAAAATAAGTAACCTAGTTTCCTTAAACTCCAGAAACCTGATGTTTGGGATAATGTCAAGACAAACTGAGGAGTTTTTAGTAATAATCATAGAAGTTTGATTACCAGTGAGTATTTGACACATTTGTCCTCATTCTTGGTCACATGTTTCTAAGCCAAATCAGAGGCATTGTTTAAATGGCTCCTGATTAATATTCTGGACAATGCAGTAATCAGCTATCCAAATGAGCAGTTAATCAGAGCAGTGAGAAACACATGGCATCTTTAGACCACATTTTATTGCAGAATAGAGTTTGTCCTCAGAGCTCTGATACCAGAAACAAAGTCACTATTAGCCATGAAACTACACCATCAGTCATTAAACACCTGACCTTTAGAAATAGATACATATTCTTCAAAGAAATAAGGCAATGCTTTTGTAATCACAGGGAAAGAAGTAAGAATGTTAATAAATACAACTCCACCTAGCCAGATGTTCAAAAATCCAGAAGTGGTGGCTGCTGCTGTTTCTCCTTCTTTCTTCTTCTTCTTCCTCCTTCCTTCTTCCTCCCCTCTATTTTCCCCCTTTCCCCTTCCCCTCTCCTTCCTCCTCCTCCTCTTGGCATCCTTAAACCACATTTTACTGCAGCCTAGAGTTTGTCCTTAGAGTTCCTGTACCAGAAACAAAGTCATTATTAGCTGTGAACCTACACCATCAGTCATTAAACATTTGACCTTTACAAAGAGATACACTTTCCTCAAAGAAATAAGGCCATACTTTCATAATCACAAGGTATTCCTCCTTCTTTCTTCTTTCTCTTCTCTTTCCTTTCACTCCATCTAAGTTAAAGTCTTATGAGAGTAGGTTGCATGAGAGTAAAGGTTGTCCTGCTACATTTGCTCTTCCCCAAAGTCTCTTCAAGTGTCAGAATAGAGCCATTCTTGCCTCCTTTTTAACATCACTATGTTTTGTCTTGTGTGCCTTTGTAACCCTGTTATATGCCAGGAATTCCAGAAAGATTTAAAGTCTCAGAATATTGGAACTCCTGCAGCTGAGTAATCTTTCCGCTGAGTCAGTACATTGGTTCCAAAGACCCCCAGGACAACAGAGCCCAAAGCACAACAGATCAGGCCAATCTGAGAGAAAGATTGGCACCTTCTTCACATTCCCAAGTATCAGAATCAAAAGACCCTAATTGTAAACCTAGGCTTGTGGCCAAGTACTTTTCAAACTTCAAGCAAATATGGTAGAGGCTTGGTATCGAATAAACATTAACCAAAACTTTTGACTCACCTTTTTAAATATATGTTTTCTTCATCAAGCTCTCTGTCTTCTCTGTGCTTCAGTCCTCAGGTATAAAACAGGATGGTAATATTTATCACATAGGATTGTTGGAAGCAGCAAACAAAAAATATATTTAAAATAAACTATTTAACATGGAGTGTTGGGTTTAGACTATTAATCACGTTATAAACCCTATAGAACATAAACACTACCACAGATAAAGCCTATAAAATACCCTCGAGTTCTAAAAATATCTGTACTTTCTCTGCATCAGAAGGTACATCATGGATCTGCATTGCTCAGACCCACAACTCCAGGGTTTCTGAAGTTTGCAAGCAGAACAGAGCCCTCAAAAGTTTCAAATCAACCTGACCCAATGATTCCATGTCTGTATACAAACTGAAACTTCCTTAACACCAATATGAAACTCTCAAATACTTAAATCAGTGACATCAGGTTACCGGAACTATGTAACAGTAAATTGTGGTAAAAGTGTGAAATATCGAAGACATTTTTTTCAACTTTTATTTGAGGTTCAGAGGGTATCTCTGCAGATATGTCACCTAGGTATATTGCAAAATGCTGAGGTCTGGGTTACAAATGATCCCGTCGCCCAGGTGCCAAGCATAGTTCCCAACAGTCAGACTTTCAACATTTTTCCCCCTCCTCCTTTACTCCCTCCTCTGTAGACCCCAGTTTCTGTTGTTGCCAAGGTATTTTTATACCTTACATTCTCCATCTCGCCTGACTGAGATGCTACTTTGTCAGTTCAGTTTTTGGACCAACCAGGGCATAATCTGTCCCATGGCCAAGGTTTTGTTATTTATTCTAACATCAGAATGGGACCTGACAAGGTAACTGTGGTCCTTCCATTATCTAGTTAAGAATACATGTTTCCCTTTAATTTCCTTCTTCTGAATTGGTGTTTATTTACTGGCAGTTCACATCAGAATTATTTTTGTGGCTTTTCCAGGATCTGTCTTCCTTTTTCTGAATCAATGGATGTGAAATGGGAGTTTGAGCATGTACATTTTGAAAAAGGTCCACATGCAAATACAAAGTGCGCCCTTGATTAAGAGCCACTTCTAAATTTGAATTAATCCAATATTTATAAATAAATTTTCAATGGAAAGCCAGTTACAATTTCATGCAGTTCCTTTCATAATAATTGCATGCTGTATGTGTTGCAAAAATATTTAATTTTCAAATTTTATTGTCACCACGATTTTACTCTTGATTGACCACAGAAAGTTCAAAAAATTGAGTCATAGCACTGTAGAATTATAGAAGGAAGATACTGCGACGAACTCCTGTACCTTAGAGGGTTACAAAACTCTAGGTCTCTCTTTAACTCTATTGCAATAATATTGACCTGTATAAATTGCATATATTTAGATAGCACAATTCTATAAGTCTGGAACCACCATCACAAACAAAATAATAAACTTATCTAAAATTCCAAAATGTTTTCTATTGCCCTTTTATAATATTTATCTTTAGCTCCTCTCTTTCTGGCATAACTGCTGATTTATTTTCTGTCAATATTTGCTTTATTTTCTTGAAAGATATATAAATGCAACCATACAGTAAATGCTCCTGTTTTCCTGTTTTCTTTCATTCAACATAATTAAGACTTATTTATGTTGTGATATGAATCAGTAGTTCATTCCTTTTAATGTAAGTGGTGTTCTATTATATGGAATATACCAGACTCTGTGTATTAATTCATGGCTGACATTTGGGTTGTTTCCAGCTTTAGGTTATTATGAAGAAAGCCACTATGAACATGTGTATACATTATTGTTTGTTTATATGCTTTCTTTATTCTTGGGTAAATATCTAGGGGTAGACTGGATGGGTCATATGTTAGGTGTACATGTAAATTTTAGAAATCTGCAAAAACAATTTTCAAATATGTGTGATTTTACATTCCTATCAGCAGTGTATGAGAGTCCTAACACAGTACCTCCACATTCTCACCAACACTTGATATGGTCAGTCTTTTTCAGTTTATCTATGTTCATTATGGTTTTAATTTGCATTTTTCTGCTAACAAATGATGTTGAGATCTGTCATGTTTATATTTGCCATCCATATATCTTCTCTGGTGGAAACGTCTGCTGAAACCTTCTATCCATTTTCAAAAAAAATTTGTTTGTTTTTACTAAGTTTTAGAGGTTCCTTATGTATTCTGTATTCAAGTCCCATATTAGATATGTCATTTCAAGTACTTTCTCCCAGTCTGTGGCTTGTCTTTTTATTCTCTTTACTGTTTCTGGAAAACCAGGAGTTTTAAATTTTATTAAAATTTATGTTTTTCTTGTATACATTCTGACTTGATGTACTAGCCAAGAAATATTTTCTTAATTCAAGATCCTAAAACTTTCCCCAGTGTTTTTTTTTAGAAGCCTTATAATTTTGTATTTTATATTTAGGTGTTTGATCCATTTTGAGTTTCTATTTAATACAGGATAAGATATGAGTTGAAGTTCATTGTTTGGTTTGCAAATAAACATAAAATTGCTCTAACATCATTTATTGAAAAAACTCATTCTTCCTCCACTTAATTATTAGAAATAATTTTTAAGTAAAAAGGTATAAATGTAAAACAGATTATAGCAACATAAATTAAAAAAAAATTTGTATAAATGCCTAGATATTGAAGAGAGATTTACTTTCAACTCCAAGCCACAGCTGATGTTAAGTATGGTGTAAGAATTGAAACATAAAAACAAAGCAAAGCAAACAAAAACAAATTTCTTTGAGGTTCCTTTTGAACCTGTGGCCAAGCTAAATTACCAAAACGGATCCACACCTACTTCTGCTCACTGTGTTCTTTATCATTTAGTAAAATATCTACCTATTTTAGATTCTGGATGGTAGCTTGTCTGTTGCTGATGACTAGGGACTTCCTACATTATTAAATTTCTTTTCAGGGCATAGGTCACTAACTTGGGATCACTAGATGATGAAGCCAAAATGTCAGAGGACTGTAGAGAGGATTCTTTCTTCCAAACAGAGATATATCCCATATTGAACTTCATTCTGCATACGAATTCCCAAAGCCCAACTAGGCTTTCCCTCTATTCAGCGTATTTTGAAACAATAAAACATATGGCATATAATACTTTTAACTTGGAAATTTCAAAGTCTTTGCTGACTATATTACATCTTTCTATTATCTAAAATGTTCACCCTACTTCTATAGACATGCAATTATATTTGAAGTGAAATGTTATGTTTTTCAGATTTTACTTTATAAACACATTAAAAATATTTTAAATTTAATCACTTTGGTACATTAGAACATAGTATTCTGGCTAGGCACGGTGGTTCACACTTGTAATCCCAGCACTTTGAGAGGCTGAGGCAGGTGGATCACGAGGTCAGGAGTTCAAGACCAGCCTGGGAGAGATGGTGAAACTCTGTCTCTACTAAAAATACAAAAATTAGACAGGTGTGGTGGTGGGCACCTATAATCCCAGCTACTCAGGAGGCTGAGGCAGAGAACTGCTTGAACCTGGGAGGCGGAGGTTGCAGTGAGCCAAGTTCACGCCTCTGCTCTCTAGTCTGGGTGACAGAGTGGGATTCTGTCTCAAAAAACTCAAAAAACAAACAAACAAAAACCATAGTATTCTGATGTTGAAGAGAAGACTTCATTATAATGTAGGCAGTGAAGGCACTTCCACCATACGGCGTTCTGAGTCTACAAGAATGTCCAGCAATTTAATCCTATATATTTGGTTAAAGGAGTATCTAAGTAACTAACCGCAAGAGGTAACTTTCCCCTGTTATACACTGTCAAAACGGCATGGGCATTCTTAACACTCTAATATTATACTTGGCTGCAAATTACCTCTTTAATGCTTTTTATAACTCCTTATGCCAAAAGTACCACGGATAGCAGGCTGTGTCTGTTTCATGTCATATGATAATGCCTGACGTGAGTAGGTACACACACAAAAAACTATGTTGAGTGGATGAGTATATCTATAAAGGATCAAGTATTACAATTTGACATTAAGATATTTATTTCGTTATTTAGCAAATTTTAATAAATCCCTACAATATCTTACTCACAGATACAAAGAAAGTGAAACCCAATTTCTGATTTCAAACAGATTAAGAGTCAGTTTAAATTTGGTTAATACTGCAATAATTATTTGAAGATGATATTTGGAAGCAAAGACCCATAAATATCACCCATAAATTGGCTCATCTTGGGAATTTTTGCAGTTTTAGAGCCTGTCCACAGTGTTAAGTGTTATAAATGTTATGTGGTAGAGACCTTTAGAATTCTCTACCACACCTGGTTATCATCACTGTCATCTAAATGCTAGAGGGCTTTATAAGGTTCAGGCTCTGTCTATCCTTGTTGAATGTCAATATAAGTAAAAATATTGAGATTTTCATATTCATTTAAAGCAAAATAAGCAGTGGAATAAATGCTTAAAGAGTTATTTTCTTATTTACTTCTAGCAGCAGTTTTTAAAGGTTCATTTTTTCAAATGGCACAAAACTACAGTGCGTTAACTTACATTCATTTTATAGGCAAGTAATAAAATTGAGTAAAATTAAGTGGTTCTATATAAGCACTACAATGAAAGGAGAGTGGTGCTGCCATATGGTGAAAAAGAACTACTTCATTACATAACTCTGCCATGATCAGAGAAGAGCTTTTGGTCTTTGTTTATTGCTGAGACATTCATGAGAGTATACAGAAATTGTCCAAATTAATGTAAAGACCTTAATGGTAAATTTTGGACTGTGTATTGCTTTATGTGCTGAGTACCAGTAAGAGTTTGATGCATGCTTTTAACTTGACTTTTAATTTAAAAAACCTAGACCACCAACAAAAAGGTCTGAAAACCTCACTGCAGGAGACAACGCTAAGTTACTCTTTTTAGTATTACAATGTTGTAGTAGGTTTACCAAGGCCAAGTTTACAAGAAAGGGACACTGAAGAATACACAGCAAAATTTCAAAGCAGGAAAGATTTTAATAGAAGTATAGAGTCAGAAGACATCTGAAACATCACTGTGGTTGCTCGCATCACTTTACATCCCATATAATGATTCAAAGAGTTTCTATAACTTGTGGGCCTCATTTAGTGAGTTGTAGGCAAAAGCAGAACAAAATCCCAATTCCTAGTTCGTGATTCTCTCCAATATTGGAAGCTGATTGTAGAATATGCTCCCCACTATTGATGCATTCTGAGAACTGAGAGTTTTTAAATAACTTACAATTTACATTCATAGAGCCCCTGCTTAAAAGAACAAGTGCAGAGGAGGGGATATTTATACAAAGGAAAATAAACATTCAAGCTCTTATATAGCCAATTTAATATTTTGGTACTGAAAAAGAAATTTCAATATTTGTGAATAAAAGAAACTCTATTCTTTACATCCATCAAGAATTTAATTAAATCTTCCGTATTGCTTGTGAAATAAATTTAATTTGTTACTTCAATTCTAGTAGGTCCTCGGTTTTCTTTGCCTTTCCCTCTCCATACTATTTTCTGTACAATCATCAATTTCCATTGGCTTCATTTATCATCAATTTGATGATAATTCTTTCCATGTGTATTTCTGTTCCCCCATTTTTGCTTTTGTGTTCCCAAATCAAGTGGATTATCCTCCTCTATATAGGATAGCTACAAGCACTTAAAGTTGAATGAACATGTTAGAAATCGATCACATTCTCAACTGCTTTCAAAGTTCCCTTCTCCCGGCATTTTCCACCCCTTTGGACAGTATCAGCTTCTACTACTGCCTCATGCTTTACATCCTTTCCTGTTAATTCTAGCCCTAAAAAGTTCTCAGAGTTCTTTTCTGCTCTTCACTTCCACCACCCCTTCATGACTCCTGCCTGATTTCTGAATTTGCTTCCCATTTTTCACACCTTTTCATTCTTTTTTATACCCAACTTGGAGCTAGGATGATCATGCCATGCCCATTATACAAGGGTTAGTCTAATCCCTAAGGTTGTTAAAAGGCCTTTCCCAGGTTGGACCCTGGACTGTCTCACTGTCCCCATCTCACATCTTACATCAATGACCCCAGACTTTAAGCATTCTGTGTCTCAGCCATTGTGACATTTTTTCAACAATTTCTAAATGCACTTGGCCCTTTATGCTCTGAGAATGCTTGATATGATACGTTTCTTGTTTTATGTGATGAAATTATATCTCTCCTGTAAGATTTGTTATAGTTTTTCTTTGTAAAGCCTTTATTAAATCTCCAAGAAAATGAATGGAGGTACTTTCTCCCTTTTTTATGGTCCTGTAGCAATCTGTTTATGTATCTATTGTGACACTGGTCACATTACACTCTAACAAACTATTTGTGTGCCTATCATTCCCAAATACTGTGAGGTCCCCTAGGACAAGAATTGTATCATATTCCTCTTTGCAAACAATCAAACCAGAAACAATCACAGTGCTTAGGGACCAGCTAGCATTTGGCATACATCTGCTGAATAAAGGAATAATGATGAATGGGTTAATGCATGGATGAAGGTAGCAGTGAGGAGTGAATCAAATGTGGCCCCTTGATTTCCTATCTTGGGAACCAAGTGCAATGGGAAATTAATAGAAAATATACCTAAGGCTGACAATGTAGACATCACGATATAAAGGATATAATATCAAGAAATCACAAGAGCCATTGCTTACAAATACCTTCCTGTGACCTCAATGATGCTTGTGATTCTTTAAAGGAGGAAAAATATTTGTATTATATAATTAAATAAGTTAAACTAATAATACTTCAGTCACCAATTTATAATACAATTTAATCAGAGGTCAATGTCATTGAAGCTAATTTCTGCCCTTTATGGAACATTAGTAGAGATCCAGGCTACCTGAGTTTAAGACCCAACTCATCAATGTGCTAGTTTTATAAATGCATGGAATTCTTTATGTCTTGGCTTTTTCATCTGCAAAACAGGGGCTATAATAATTGGACTATTATCTTAGGAATGTTGTAATGACAAAACTCAGTAAGTTAATATAGGTGTAATGCTTACAAGAATGCCTTGAACTAAGATAATTTTTTAAAAAGACTCAATAATATATAACTGACATCAGTACTTCTCTGGAGGGAAAAGTATAACAGCAGTTACGGTGCAGTTTACCAGAGGGTAGGATGGGATGCAAAAGATGGAAGAAAAGGTCAAGAAAGACAGGACTGGGACTGTTAAATGCAATCACTTTCCCCTGAAGTGTATTTGAGCCTTTACCCAAATCGTAATGTGGCACAGCAACTGTAATATCATTGCTTTGTGAGATAATAGTTTGATGCTTTTTATAATAAGACTACATATGATGGAAAATGCCTGAGTCCATTTTAAAGTAACCTGAATTTTCTAGAGAAAAATATATTGAGTAACAAATTTTAAGACATTCTTTCATGATTGCAGAAACAACAACAAAATAGCCTCTGTTAAAACAACAACAAAACCTGGCAAGAACATCGATCTATTAGTATATTGTGGAAAAAGGAAAACAGTCCTTCACCTAAGGAGCACAATGCTATGCTGTTTTTTACTTTAAACCATAGAGGTATCCAAATAAAACAGAGGGAAGAAAATAAAAGTAGATAGATAATATTGGAATTGAACAGTGAACTCAGGCACTTCGCAGCTGACTGGGCTAATTATGGTAACATGGATTCTAGAGCTATAAAATAACTTGTCAGATATTATTACTTTTCCACCATTCTCATTTACACAAATGAAGAAACAAGACATAGCCCCTGACACCCAGATAAAAAGGCCAGAAGAGTTGTCACAAAGTTCATATCTTAAGTTTGAGTTTATCACACATAGAAAATCCTTTCAGAGAACAAATTGCTTTAACTTTAGATCCTTGTTATTAACACAATTTGGACTTGTTTGCTGTCTTCTCATCCTATGAGAGGTAGATTGTCATGAAATTATACCACAAGTTGGTGAAAATATATAAACAGAATCCTTTTTTCAAGGTTTTTAGCTTCTTCGTGATGGGTTTGAACTTCCTCCTGTAGCTCGGAGAAGTTTGATTGTCTGAAACTTTCTTCTCTCAACTCGTCAAAGTCATTCTCCATCCAGCTTTGTTCCATTGCTGGTGAGGAGCTGTGTTCCTTTGGAGGGGGAGAGGTACCTGATTTTTAGAATTTTCATCTTTTCTGCTCTGTTTTTTCCCTGTCTTTGTGATTTTATCCACCTTTGGCCTTTGATGATGGTGATGTACAGATGGGGTCCTGGTGTGGATGTCCTTTCTGTTTGTTAGTTTTCCTTCTAACAGTCAGGACCCTCCACTGCAAATCTGTTGGAGTTTGTTGGAGGTCCACTTCAGACCCTGTTTGCCTGAGTATCAGCAGCAGAGGCTGCAGAAGAGTGAATATTGCTGAACAGCAAATGTTGCTGCCTGGTCATTCCTCTGGAAGCTTGGTCTCAGAGGGGCACTCAGCCATGTGAGGTGTCAGTCTGCCCCTACTGGGGGTGCCTTCCAGTTAGGCTACTCGGGGGGTCAGGGACCCACTTGAGGAGGTAGTCTGTCGATTCTCAGATCTCAAACTCCGTTCTTCAAAGCTGTCAGACAAGGACATTTAAATCTGCAGAGGTTTCTGCTGCCTTTTGTTTGGCTATGCCCTGTCCCCAGAGGTGGAGTCTACGGAGGCAGGCAGGCCTCCTTGAGCTGCAGTGGGCTCCACCCAGTTCGAGCTTCTTGGCCGCTTTGTTTACCTACTTAAGCCTCAGCAATGGTGGGTGCCCCTCCCCCAGCCTCGCTGCCACCTTGCAGTTAGATCTCAGACTGCTGTGCTAGCAATGAGGGAGGCTTCATGGGCGTGGGACCCTCTGAGCCAGGCATGGGATATAATCTCCTGGTGTGCCGTTTGCTAAGACCCTTGGAAAAGCACAGTATTAGGGTGGGAGTGACTCGATTTTCTAGGTGTTGTGTGTCATGGTTTCTCCTGGCTAGGAAAGGGAATTTCCTTCCCCCTTGTGCTTCCCGGGTGAGGCTATGCCTCGCCCTGCTTTGGCTTATGCTCGGTGGGCTGCACCCACTGTCCTGCACCCACTGTCTGACATGCCCCAGTGAGATGAACCTGGTACCTCAGTTGGAAATGCAGAAATCACCTGTCTTCTGCATTGCTCACGCTGGGAGCTGTAGCCTGGAGCTGTTCCTTTTTGGCCATCTTGGAACTGCCCCCATGTAATATTTATTAAATGTATAATATTCCATAAACTAATATGCAGTATGATATATATTAAATATAAAAATCTGAAATATATAAAGGTAAAATATGACAAATTAATTCAAGAAAAAATAAAAAATCATACAAAAATAAAAATTCAAGACACATAGCAGTCCTTAAAACAGGATCTTTGCACTAACACCTCTAGCTCCAGAAGGGTAGTATAATACTATATTATTTTAGAGAATAATACAATAATGGATATTCACACTTATAAACTTAACACGTCATGAAAAGTTCAAATTATAAAGAAAGAAGTCAATATATTTAAGAAAGACTTCTACTTTTCATTGTAAAGTTTTTTATTGTCTATGTAAGCTTTTGCTTCTGTTATTTGTGTTGTCTGCTGCCCAGATAAGTTTTTTAAAAAGGGAAAAATGTAGATGGTTAAAGGAGAAATTCCATCTGGTATCAAATTCACACTGGCAATACTTTCAAATAACTACTTGCATAAAGGAGAGTATCAACATTATGATTTCACCTCTTATAAGTCTCAAGTATACTTGACTTGGATTCACTACCAGTATGTGAGAAAGTGAAACAAGCAAGACCTTTCTCCTCTTTTTCTATGCCTTTCAATAATAAATTATAACATGCCTTTGTCTGTATTCTTCTTTAGTTTTATTAGTGCTATTTTGGATTGCATGAGTTTCATCCACCCTACCAGCTCCCCCCACCCCCACCCCTTTGCCTTTTCTTTCTTCACCATTGTTCTTCTCAACTACAAGACCATCTGTTCACTTGGCAGATGTAAGTCAGTTTCATAATTGTTGTCATTCTTAGCATAGTGCAAACCCCGCACAATCCAGAGGACGAGAAGTACTACATTCATGAGTTAGCCAAATGTACATTGTTGTCAAAATTACTTGTCAAAACGTCAAAGGGAACAATATTTGATTTTCAAAGCACAGCAGACATCTATCCAGATTACAATATGAGGGCTCTATTATGTTGTTACTTATGCAATGCATCATTCAGATTTTGACTAAAGTAAATGGCATGAGCTCTTGCAGGCTTTGATTTCTATTGTGTAAAAGGAAGATAGGAGTTAGTTACAAATTCCTTTGTTCAAGCAGTGAATTGAAAGGTTTTCTGAAGTATATCAAATACATGAATTTGGAAGACAGAAATCCCTGGTATGAATGCACCTCACTTTTAAACAACCCTAATATATGATCATTGGAATTTAAACCTAAGATATATTAAAATAGGGAATTAGAGGATTTTCAAGACCAAAGACAATGAGACATTATGTCAGTTTTCTCATTGCTGCTGTAACAAATTGCCCCAAATTTAGTGGATAAAAACCACACAAATTTATTGCTTTACATTTCTATAACTCAGAGGTCCAATACAGGTCACATTGGACTCAAATCAAAATGTTCATAAGGCTGCATTCCATTCTGGAGGCTCTAGCAGATAATTCATTTTCTTGCTTGTTCCAGCTTGTAGAAAGAGTGTCCATTCCTTGACTGTAGCCACCATCCTCTATCTTCAAATCGTGTAACTTTCTGATCATTCTCCCAGGGTCACATCGACCTCTGTAACAACAGCCAGGAAAGGTTCGTTCTCTGCTTTTAAGAAATCATGTAGGTCAGGTGCGGTGGTTCACACCTGTAATCCCAGCACTTTGGGAGGCCGAGGCAGGTGGATCACGAGGTCAGGAGATCGAGACCATCCTGGCTAATTATGGTGAAACCCTGTCTCTACTAAAATTACAAAAATCAACTGGACATAGTGGCATGTGCCTGTAGTCCCAGCTACTCAGGAGGCTGAGGCAGGAGAATTTCTTGAACCCAGGAGGCAGAGGTTGCAGTGAGCCAAGATCACGCCACTGCACTCCAGCCTTGTGACACAGTGAGACTCCATCTAAAAACAACAACAACAACAACAAAATCATGTAATTAGTTTGGGCCCATCTGGATAATGCAGGATAATGCAGGATAATATCCCCTACTCAAGGTCCTTAACCTTAATTGCATCTGCAAAGTCCCTTTTTCCCATGAGGGAACATAGTCACAGGTTTCAGGGATTAGGGTGAGGACATCTTTGGGGCTATTATACTTCGTATCACAGAAATTTCAGAAATCATCCATCTCAAGTTCCTGTTTTAAAGTTAATAAGTGAGAGATGTAAAATCATTTACATCAGTTCAAAGTCAAACAAATGGTGGAATATTGAGACTATAACCACAAAACTCCAGTTCCCTGCTCTTGTCACTAAAATATACCACTTATTTTCATCATTTTACATGACTGTCTTATGTTAAGGAAATGAACAAAAGAGTTCCTCTAAACAGATATTTGTGCTTTGCAGTTCAAATAGCAGACTTAAACTATTATTTGATGATACAAGTCAGTTATACACAGAAGTTTTCAGCAATGCATATACCACCCAGAGTTAGAACGAGTAGGTGTTTGATTAACATATAAATATTTGATGACAAAGATGATGATGATGATGCCAATCACAACACATTCCTGAAGACTTTATAAACTGCTTTTAATTACCAACTGATTTATGAAGTAATCTGAGTATACATACATTGAAGACAGATGAGTAAGAAACCAACCAATTAGACTGTCTATTCGTGTGAACCTTCAACAAACACTTATTAAGTGGTGACTGTAGGCTAGATGCTGGAGATAAAAGATAAATGGGTCATGGAATCTGCCCTGAATCAACTCACGGTGTAGTTGTCAAAACATATATACATATATATATAAATTACCATATATTATGTCTTCTCATGTGCAAGAAAAGAAAATAAAGGAGGAAGCTGGTATCACTAGGAGTATCAAGGCAAGATTACACAAGGAAGGTAGCATTTGAGATTGATTTTGAAGGATAATTAAGGTTTTGAATATTCAGATGAATGGTAATAAACTTTATTTTTTCAGGATCCATAAAATGGTATCAGATTAATCAAATTGAAAAAACATCTAGCAAAATTAGCTCCTAGGAAATTTATATACCAAATTATCATTTTTCTTCTCAAACTTTTCTTCTGCATTAAAAAAATGTCAGCCTGAAGGCAGACAACACCACACCTCACAACCAGGCCAAAGGATTGCTTTCCGTGGTGAGGAGTCGAGCTCTGGACCTAAGTGTGTGGTGTCTTCACACTAAGTGCTTCAGGGATACAAGGCCCTCACACCTACAAGTTGCAGTCAGAAAATAGAAGCTTCAGCTCTGGAGAGTTTCCAAACAGATGCCCCTTAATAAAATGTTGACGTTTTCAAGAACTGCTAAGCCATATCACAAGTAAGCACTTTAATTTGGGAATATTAAATTAACAGTCATCTAATTTTAGACATGCCAGAAAATGACTGCTTTTGTTAAGGCAGATAAAGCCCACGTTTCCCTATAGAAATTCATGGTGAGCTTAAATTCCATAAATCTCGTGTTGTGGAGACTACTCATGGCTTTCCATTAGAACCAAACTTATAGGCAAGGTAAATGCAAATCGAGGGCCCTAGAATTCTTTTACTGTGAACTAAGTTTCCTTCCAACTTTCTGACCTCAAGTGGGAGGCATAAAGGTCCTGAATTGTGGCGTATTACTGGAATTAGAGTCAAAGCATCAACAATGACATCTGTATACGAAGTGAGCCATAATTCCATGACCTGCAGGGCTGAAATTTTATAATGTGTTATCCAGATAGTCATCAGAATAAAGTAAGGCAAGCTTTATATTTGCTGCTGCAATGATTGCTGTGCAAGACCAACTCTTTGTAACTTGAAGCTGTCCATGTGTTTACCTTTGGGCAATACTGACTGCACTTCGCTCTTTCACCACACCAACAACCTTTAAATTATACCTCGTGGACTTATTTATTCACAATATACCCTACGTATTATATCCTCAGTGTGTGTATATGTGTGTGTGTGTGTATGTGTGTCTTACATGAGAATACTCAGATGATAAATCCTTTATATTAAGATTTCCTTTGCATTGTTTTTAAACCAAAAGATATTCTAATCCTTTATTCTCAAAAACTTCCCCAAATCTGCCCCTTCTTAAAATTAAGGGCCATCTTGTAAATCTTCTTAAAATTCTTCATTCCTAGCACACCTAATGCAAAGCATTTATATTCTATTAAATAAATATATTTTGAAATGTATATATTGAATGTAAAAAAGGGAAACTAATCCCTTGAAATTTGGCCTTACAAGATGTAATAGCTGATTTTATATTTTATATATATATATATATATATGGATTGAAAGAATTGTGAGGACTTTTGGTATGAACAAATTTTGGAGCCTATACAAAATTTATGTTAATATGTTCAAAAAATGCATACCTTAAAATTTAAATACTACAATATAGCTAGCATTAGTTGGTATTTCACGTTTTATACAATTACACATTTAACTGGATAAACCATTCTATTTTATAATTTAAGTGGATAAACCATTCTATTTTGAAATCTATATAGGAAAGAATATACGTATATGCACACGATATATGTGTGGGTATATACACACACGCACACAAATATCTATAACTTTTAAAAGACAATGCACATGTTTCCTATTTTAGTTGAATATGCTAAGGGTATAGAGTAAAAATGCAAATAATCTTAATCATTATATGTGTTAAGAAAACAAATATGTGTGCGTGGATATATTTATACTTTAGAGAACTGACTTCTTCACCTACATAGAGAGAGAGAGAGAGCGCAAGCGAGAGAGGTATATGACTTGAAGAAGAGACACGATGATGTAACTGAAAAGCATGAAGTTGGAGATGCATGGAAACCTGAGTTCCAGACCTGATGCTTTGATTTACTGGCTATTTGGTCAATAGCTGCACAATAGCTGCACAAAATGAAGCTGCACTTGAGTCTCTACTTTGCAAGATGAGTGGATTGAGTTAGGTGATATCAAGCCTTTTCTCTAATTCTTTACATATTATGATTCTAAAATATTTCCGTGATTATTACTCTTAAATACTTTACTTGTAGAAGAGTCTATGTAGGAGAGGACATTTTGGTTTTCAGGACTGAATTGTTTTCTCACTGAAGCACTATCTTCAGATTAGAGCATCTACACTTTATTGTTGGGCCTGTTAGTAGAAAAATACATTCATGGGAATTTTTCATGAATAGGTGAATGTGATGAAATAATTTTTTGGTTGTTATAACAACCAAAATGATTGGCAGGATAAGCTGCCATAATTTTATGAAAATCTTAAATGCTTTTGAGAAAGCTTTGTAACAAACAAAATGTGTATGTTTGGGGAATGCCATTCATTGCTTGAGTATCTTTTTCTCAGTTTACATCTATTGATTTGGGGAATATTCAATAAATAATAATATGGCTGTTAACTAAGACTTTTTGAAAAATTCTAAGTAATAGTATCTCAATGTGTATTGACATCTCTAACAAGTACTTATTAAGCTACTGTGTGCCAGGCACTTTTTTATGCTCTGAAGAAGTAAACAAAAGTGTCCCTGCTCTCCAAGAGAGATGAGTAGATAGTATGGCATGTGACAAAAAGTATTATAGAGAAAATTAAAAGTAGAATAAGGTAACAGCAAAATGATACAGTGGTGTTATTATTCACAGGTTGCCTAGAGCAGCTCTCTCAGGTAACGGTTGAGCACAAAACTGAATGAAATGAGGGAAGAAGCCATGCTAAAGGAACAAAAAAACCAAAAGTCTTAGGGACGAGCAAACACAGTGCTTCTGATGGACAGCAAGCAAAGTAGGAGGGCTAGAATGGTGTAAGCAAGGAGAAAAGTGGTAGAAGATCAGGGCAGAAAAGTCGCTAAGGATGCTCCCATGTAGATCCTGATGGATTTGTTCTCAGTGTGATTGGAAGTGAGATGGAGTAGGGTCCTTTTATTTTAGGGGCCTGCAACCCTCAAAGCAGGAAAATAAAGGAAAACCTTGAATTCCTTCAAAAGAAATTCTTGAATTCTTTCAAAGGAAATTCCAGGTGTCTGCCTATCCCCGAGATAAGCAAGAAGGTAACAGAACCCTAAAATAATAGCTAAGCACATTAACAGTCAAGAGATGTTTGGTTCCCTATAGAAACTAAAAGTAACAACTTAAAATATGTCCTGAGTTGTTTTTCAGAAACCCAGATCCTCACTGAATAGCTCCACTGGCCCATAGACTTCAGTTAAGAAGGAACTGAAGACTGAACTTAGGCTGCCGCCATTCTTTTTGTTTTTTCTAAATTTCTTCCTATGGGGCCTTGAGAGAGTCGCACTCATGAACCTGAGATAATATTCTTTTCTGTTGACCCCCAGTTTTTAAACAAAGCTTCTCTTCCCAGTTAATCACTAATCAGAAAGTCTTTGAATCTATCCACAACATGTAAGCCCCTCGCTTCAAGATATCCAACCCTTTAAACCAAAGCCAACGTGTAACTTCCATGTATTGCTTTACAATTTTCAATTGTAAAAATTCTACAATTTATCAATTCTAGGATCTTTCTGGGGAAGTCTTTAGAGTTTTTGAGGTAAACAATCATATCATCAGCAAGCAGTGAGAGTTTGATTTCCTTTTTACTGATTTGGATGTCCTTTCTTTCTTTCTGTTGTCGGATTGCTCTGGTTTGGACTTCCAGTATTACGTTGAAGAGGAGTGGTAACAGTGGACATCCTTGTCTTATTCCAGTTCTCAGAGGGAATGCTTTCAACTTTTCCCCATTCAGTATTATGTTGACTGTGGGTTTGTCATAGATGGCTTTTATTACATTGAGTTATTTCCCTTGTATGCTGATTAACCAAGAAAAACAAAGAGAAAATCCAAATAACCTCAATAAGAAACAAAATGGGAGATATTACAACTGGCACCACAGAAATACAAAAGATCATTCAGGGCTATTATGAACATCTTTATGAACATAAACTAGAAAATCTAGAAGAGATGAATAAATTCCTGGAAAAATACAACCCTCCTAGCTTAAATCAGGAAGACTTAGATGCCCTGAACAGACCAAAAACAAGCAGCAAGATTGAAATGGTAATCAAAAAAATTATCAACAAAAAAGTTCAGAATCAGACAGATTTACAGCAGAATTCTACCAGACATTCAAAGAAGAGTTGGTACCAATCCTACTGACACTATTCCACAAGATAGAGAAAGAGGGAATCTTCCCTAATTTATTATCTGAAGCCAGCATCACTCTAATGCCAAAACCAGGAAAGCACATAACCAAAAAAGAAAACTACAGACCGATATCCCTGATGAACATAGATGCTAATATCCTCATCAAAACACTAGCTAACTGAATCCAACAACATATCAAAAAGATAATCTACCATGATCAAGTGAGTTTCATATTAGGGATGTATGGATGGTTTAACATATGCAAGTCAATAAATGTGATACACCACATAAACAGAATTAAAAACAAAAATCACATGATCATCTCAATAGATGCAGAAAAATTTAGACAAAATCCAGCATCTCTTTATGATTAAAACTCCCTGCAGTTTTTCAAAATGGAGATTGCAGACCTTTCTGTTCTGGGGTGAAATGATCATCAAGTTTAATCTCTGTGTCCAAGAAAAGTTGTAAAACTTCTGGAATTTTGATCAACTCAATATGACTCTTGATTATCACAAAGATCTTGAACATCTTTAGATACAAATTATTACAATCGTTATGAGAGGAATTGTTTAAAAAATTCCTGCCTGTAGTCCGTTAAATGTCACACACTTTAAATTAACTTCCTTACTTTAAATATTTGTACCAATGATTAATCATTAGCAACATACATATTGATTTAGTAACATGCTTATTAGAATAATTGTGTCTTAAAAACTACTGCAACTTCTATATGTTTCTAGATAACATTTTCAGATATAAGTCAATTTTTTTTTTGGAAAAATTAATATTAACCAGCTATTATCATAATGATCAAACCCTAAAATATGGCTAATATGTATTTATATAAGTAAAATAACATCTAGACATGTATACTTTTAAGATACTAAGTAAGTCTTTAGTAACTTCATATGTTTAAAATCCCCTTTGGAGTCTAATGAAATATTTTTTTTACATTTACTTCCTGGACCATATGTACAATCACTTTAAACAATTTTTGGTGACATAATTTTTTTTTGGTTTGAGTATTGGTTGCTAAGGTACTGTGCTTTTTCTTTTCTTTTCCCCTCTGCTAATAACAGACTACACTGGGTATGTAACACAAGTCTCCTGGATACTTAGAACCTGATTACCCCCACTCTCATTTTCTGGGCTTTCTTTGTATCCAATGTCTAATTTTCAGATTTCTGCCCTTGTGTCAGCTAACCCACCTACTCTTGCTAACTGTATACATATACCCTTGTCCTCAGTGAATAAGGGTTTGATTGTGCATTGATTAAAGTGGCTTATTTTACCGTTAAAGCAAATTACACAGAAATGGCATTTCCTATCAAACAAAGAAAAATAATACCATAATAACACAAACTTGACACTTCCCTAATCCTTTAATCTGACAATCTCAGCCCACTTAACAAACAGTCATTAATTAACCCTTACAACATTCCTGTCAGGAAAGCTGATTACATCCATTTTACCAACAAAACCCCAAGAGCTAACATAACTTGGGCAAGGTTACAAAGTCTGCTTGTGAACAGACCGGAGACAAAGTCAGCAGCAGGAGCCTGGGTCACAGCCAGTCAGCAAGCAGTCAACAAGTACTAATCAGGAGAACATATTGTTTCTGCTTACACCACAAACATTCCCATTGGTAAGAAACCCCCGCATGGCCATTCAGACAAAGGTGTAACTATATTCAGTCATCATTCTCATTAAAGGTTATCACTGAGAGAAAAATAACTTGAAAATGTCTAAGTGCATCATGTTGAGGTTACTGTTGCCATTAAAAGAAGGAGGAGGAGGAGGAGGAGGAGGAGGAGGAAAAGAAAACCCTGCTAAATGTTAACTAGTAAAATATGACCAAGGAAGATATTTGACTTGACGGAGGATGGCTTGTGCCTTAGAGTGCCGTCTGGATGAGTTACAAATTGTAGTAGTCCGTGAGTTTGATGGCTTTTTATTTTCCTGATAAATTTACATACATGTCTCTTAATTCCAAGAAGAGAAAACTTTTTTTTTTTTTTAATGATTTGCCAGCTTGTGAAGAAGACATAAAGCCATTTGGGAATATTGCTGGGTATATCTATCCAGTTAGGAAGCTCTTTCTTTTTTCTGCAAACAGTAAGACTCTGTTCCCAGTTACATGGCCTCGTCAAAAACTGTGCTAAATTAGATCCCGTAGTGTTTGTGGGGATGGTAAACGTCATACTGACATGGTACTTAGTAAGTCTGTAATCAAAAAACTGCAGTCAGTTTCTGACATGAAGGGCAGAAAACCCACATCATTTCCCTTCTCATGCTGTTCCAGAATATATAAACTAATCAAGCCCCTCTTTAAAAGTTAGATTTTTTCAGAAGTGTCTTTAATAAGATTCTGATTTTTAGCAATATTTTATATGGCATTCCCTGCCCGAGACTCCATGCTTATTTTGGCTGCAAATGGTCAACATCTGATGTGCATTTAGGCCATTATCATACACACATAATAGAGAAATATAATCAAACACTGCCATTCTTCTTCTTGACCACAGCATCCTGTATTTCTACTTATCCTTCTGCTTTAACCTGAATGAGTTACCTCTTCTACCTCTATAAAGATTTCAATTCTTGCCGGTCACGATGACTCACATCTGTAATCCCAGCACTTTGGGAAGCCAAGGCAGGCAGATTTGCCTAAAGTCAGGAGTTCGAGACCAGCCTAACTGACATGGTGAAACCTCATCTCTACTAAAAATACAAAAATTAGCCAGGCATGGCGGCAGGCACCTGTAATCCCAGCTACTCAGGAGGAGGCTGAGGCAGGACGATTGCTTGAACCCGGGAGGTGGAGGTTCCAGTGAGCCGAGACCGGGCCATGGCCTTCCAGCCTGGGCAACAAGAGCAAAATTCCATCTCAAAAAAAAAAAAAAAAAAAAAGATTTTAATTCTCATGGTACTTTCTGATTTTCCAAGTTCATCAGCCCCTTTTGGGGACCATGCACAACTTCAGACCACCGGAACCCTAAGCCCAGTCATTTCAACAATGTTGTCTCCAGCATCCTACATTCTCATTCTCCTGGGGATACTGCAGCGACTACTTTTCCACTCTCCAAACTCAAGGAAACACTGTTATTTTCTGGGTTCTTTTCTCAACTCTTCACCTGTTCATTCTCTGATCTTTCCTGAGACAGACATTTATTCACTGTCTTTTACATGTCAGGCCCTGAATTGTGACACTCGGGGGATTTAGTGGCGGATCTGCCGTAGACTCCACACAGGAGGGCACACAATTCATACATGGCAGAGTGTTGTAGAGTAGCAAGGGTAGAATCCCTACATCCAAGTGACTGCACAGAGGCTATTCCAAATACTTTCCACTTGCTTAGATCCTTCCTCTGCTGGTTACGAATGCTTCCTACATGTTGATACAAACCACAGCCACATTTCTTCTTTCTATTTCATAATTTCTCATATTTGTTCTTTGTTTTCCATGCCTCTGGTGCATCTGGTATAGCACCTTGTACATAGTAGGGTATAAATAAGTGGTAGCTGATGCCACCTTCTCAGTGAGACTTTTCCTAATAACACTGTTGGCACACTCCAACAATCCCAGTTTCACTCAGCCAGTATTTTTTCCTTGGCAATTCTCACCATACAAGGTACCAAACATTTGTTTTGCATATCACCTATATCCTCTGACTAGAATGAAAGCTTCATGGGGGCAGGAATTTTGGACTGATTTGTGCACTGTGTGTATGCATGATGCAGTCATAATTTAAGGAGTACTTGCTGCATAAACACTGATTCTATTTCTACTTGTGACGTTGACTCAATCTTGCTATACAATTCTGAAACCTTAACACTTTTCACTGCCTGATAAGCGCACTTGCTAAATTGCCCTAAACTTAGAGATAGCAGAGAATTTTTTAAAAAATAAAAAATCAAGTAAGTATACAATAACTAATAAATATAAGCTAAAAGATCAGACAATGGTAAGTACAATGGTGAAAATGATTCAGGAGAAACAGATATGGAGGAGTGAGTTCTGCTATTTTTCCTGAGGTCGTCAGAGCAAACATGAATAAAGAGGTGATATTTTGGTAGTCTCAACAGATACAACTCAGTCTGTCACAAATTAATGTTCACACAAGTTAGCTGAGGCTCTGGATGAAATGAAGTTTCTGATTCATGAGGTCTGAGGTGGGGCCTGAGAAGAGACGGAGTCTCGCTCTGTCGCCCGGGCTGGAGTACAGTGGCCGGATCTCATCTCACTGCAAGCTCCGCCTCCCGGGTTTACGCCATTCTCCTGCCTCAGCCTCCCGAGTAGCTGGGACTACAGGCGCCGCCACCTCGCCCAGCTAGTTTTTTGTATTTTTTAGTAGAGACGGGGTTTCACCGTGTTCGCCAGGGTGGTCTCGATCTCCTGACCTCGTGATCCGTCCGTCTTGGCCTCCCAAAGTGCTGGGATTACAGGCTTGAGCCGCCGCGCCCGGCCGAGAGTCTGCATTTCCAACAGGCTGCCAGGTTATTCCCATACCTCTGCCTGTGGAACTGGGATCTGACTTACACATGAAAGAAAAATAGATTATGGACAAATGGAAATAATGCTAACACAGTAGCTGAAATTCTTACTAGATGTATTGAAAAATGGAATATAACTTGAAGTCCATTTGAACAGAAATAGACTATTTTAATTATTTAATACCTGTTTAACCTAATAACCATTTGATTATATTTTTTAAATAACATGACTTTATCATTTATTTTGGGTTTATTATTGAAACAGTAAAAGCATAGATTAAAAAACCAGAATAAACTATTTATAAATTCACCTTTTAGAGGCAGCTTTTGCTTTATGTACTCCAGATTTTTTTTCGTATGTCTTAGAATTATGGTATGTAGACTGTTGTGTAACTATCACTTAAAATTTAATATACCATGTACAATTTAATGTCAATAAACATTAATCTACATAAACTTCATTACCATAGCAACTAACATCTTAATTTCCCAATACATGCATGTTTATGGTAGGAAAACAGAAAAAAAGATAAATATAAAGAGCACACTAATTATAATATCACTATCCAAATATATAAGAATATGTAATCTACATATTCACATATTTCCAGATTTTTTTCCGTGCACATCTACCTAACTTAACTTTTAATTATAAAAAGAGAAACTTACAGTACCTATGGTTCTCAAGTGTGTCTTTTAATTTCTAAAATATTATTGTCAAGAAAATCTTCCATTATATGAAAGTACTATTTTTATTCAAACTTTTATTTTTAGATATTCAGAGTGGTTCTGTTTTTTATAGACCCATCTTTGCATTTGTAATTTACTTCATTGCCTTGTTGATGGTACCTATTTCTGTTTTTCTCTCTTTTTTTTTTAAATTAATCATGAAAATTTAATAATATATTACATGGATACAGTTTTCAACAATCCTGATTTCGCTGTCAGGCACAAGATTTTGAAAGTTCTGAAATATATAAATGTTAGTTACATTTGCTTCTAGTGCTTTTAAGATTTAATTTTTTTTTTTGCATTTAAATGTTTATTCCATTAGAAATGTACTGTGGTATATGATGTGGGGAGAATTCTGGTTTTTCAAATAATTTATCCCTTCCACACTGATCTGAGGTGATCAGCTGTATTACATTCAAAATCTTACTAATAATTGTTTGTTGTTTTAACTTTATTTTCTTGCCCATCAATTTTTATAATTCAATATGTAGTAGAGTAAATTTGCCAATGATTCTTATTTCTGAAAATTATGTATTTTATTTTATTTTATTTTATTTTTAGAGGCAAGGTCTCCCTCTGTGCCTCAGGCTGGAATGCAGTGTTATGATCATAGCACACTGTATCCTGGGCTCAAGTGACCCTCCTGCTTAAGTCTCTCAAGTAGCTGGGGCTACAGGTGGGTGCCACCACACATGGGTAATTTTCTTTTTTAATTTTTTTTGGTAGAGAGAGGGCCTCCCTGTATTGCCCAGGTTGGTCTTGAACTCCTGGCCTCAAGAAATACTCCTGCCTTGACCTTCCAAAGTGCTAGGATCACAAGTGTGAGTCACTGTGCCCAGCCTTATTTCTTAAATATAAAAAAAAAGTGAAAATAAGCTAAATTTGTCAATTAATTTGAAAAAAGGGATATATTTTTACTACGATTTTTAAATTCCAAAAACACTGTTGATCATTCTACTTATCCAACTCTTTTATTATGGAACACAGTTATATATTGTAATTTTATGTTTTTCATTTAGATTATTCCTAGCTGTTTATACTTTGGGTTGTTACTATGACCAACTTATTTTCTGTATTAATTTTTACTTTGTTCTGGCTGCTCTGTAGCAAGAGAATTTACTTTTTAAAATAAATTTTACAATCAGCTATCATTCAAATCTGTAATTACAATATTAACAGTTGGTTATTTCAGTTTTTTTTAAGTTAGGCCATAAAATTAACAAATTATGACAAAATAAATTTATTTTCTTCTTTGCAATTCTTATTCTCTAATTATATGAGATAGAAGCTCTAAGGTAATGCTGAAGAAGCTGGAGATAGCAGACATCTATATTTTATCCATGTCCCTAGTGGTAAAGTGTAATGTTCTGCCACTGAGCCAATGGTGGCTATTTGATTAAGATGAATAAACTTTATCATTTAAAAAACATTTCCCTGGCTACAGAATGAACAATTTAAATAAGTAAATAAAATAGAATAAAAGGAATTTACTGTTATTCATACATTTTAAATTAAAATTCTAAATTACATCAGAAATAATTTTTATGTTTAATTAGTTTTTAGTATTAAGATGATACATTTTTCCTATGATCTTTGTATTATAATAGATAATATTAACGTACTTTACAGATACTAAACCACCCAACAATCCATAGAATAAATCCTATTTACTAAAATTTATTAACACTTAAAGTGTTAATATAGGTATTCACTAAGTTACTGCATTTACTAAATTAGTGTTAATTCAATATTAGTCATATTAGATTGCTTAGATTGTTAATATATATAATATATTTGCATTTATATTTATGTGAGGTTTTTTGTTTGCAGTATTATTGGATATCATTAGATTTATTTATAAGGTTAGTTGGTTAAAAAGCTTTTCTTTTTTTCCCAAAACCTTTAACATATCATGGGAGATATCTCTTGAGTTTATTTAAAATAATCCATATCAGTTTCCTAAGGCTGCTGTAACAAATTATTACAAACTAAGTGGCTTAAAACAACAGTACTTTTTTTCACTCATAGTTTTGAAGCTTTAAGTCTGAAATCAAAGTGCTGGTAAGGTTATGATCCCTCTGAAGGCTCCAAGGAAGACTCCTTCCTTTTTTCTTCCTACCTTATTGTTGGCTCACAGCAGTCCTTGACATTCCTTCGGTAATACTCAAAACACTCTAATATCTGCCCAGACCTTCACATGGACTTCTTCTCTGTGTGCCCTCTTTTATAAGGGCACTAGTCATTGAACTTAGGGCCTCTCTTAATACAGTATCTTCTCATCTTATCTAAGCACATACGAAAAGGCACTGTTTCCAAATAAACTTACATTCTGAGGTTCTACGTGGACACGGATATTGGGAAAATACTCTTCAACCCGTTGTGTAGCTGATAAAATCTTACTGATCTGGCATATTGTCTGTATACTGATGAAAATAATATTATTGAAAAAAAATGAAATTACTTGGGGTCAATATATTTACCCTAGACCATCCATGTTTATTGTATTAGCCAATAAAGTAATTAATTTTAAAATGATGCAACAGAGTCGGCATGGCTTTAGTTTAGAATTTATTATACTGTCAAAAATGTAAAATTATTCAAACTGGTTTGTAAATGCAAATGGGACCTAAGTCAAAAACATGTTAAAGTCGTGCTTAGCATTTGTTCATTTTATTGGCTCAGAATTTGATAAGGAAAAGAAGCTGTTTTGATATTCCAGATATAAAGGTTTTCATGTTAATTAGTGCTTACATGATCCTTTTAAGGGCTGAGGGAGTAAAGTCCAGAAAAACTATTACTGAAGGTCGTAGGAGAATTGCCATCAGTGGTCACGGGAGCTGACACTAATAATTTCAGCCTGAAACACCAAAGTGTGTGGTTCTCAAGAGCTTGCTGGAAGCCTCTGTGATTCTTTGCCTGTAAGCCTGGCTGTGGTCACCTCAAGGAAATAATGACTTTCTTTCACTTCTACCTTTCAAATTTAACATGAGCTCTCTTATGGGCATTTTTTCAAGCCAGAAGCATACAAGGAAGATAAATCTGGGAAACAGTTTCCATCCCTCTAAGGAGTGTTGATAGTGCCAAGTTAACAGTAGGAAATCTAGTGTATTTGGTGTCATGTAGATTAAACAAAGGGTGGATAGGGCACTAAATGGACAGGGCTTTTGGTTACTGGGCTCTTGATCATTCTCTGTGCTTTTACAAACTGTAAAGAAACAGTTGAGAATCGTACCTCTTGGTGGCTAAATCAAACAGACACATTTATTGTAAATCATACATTCAATATTTTGCTGTTTGAAATACTGTTCTATCTGCTGAACCCTTCAAAGTGAGATACAGTTAAAAAGGCAAGAAAGAAAGGTTCTAGGATTTTTTATTTTTTATTTTTTTAAGAAGCAACCTCACTCTGTCACCCAGTCTGGAGTCCAGTGGCATGATCTTGCCTTGCTGCAACCTCTGCCTCCCAGGTTCAAGCAATTCTCCTGCCTCAGCCTCCCAAGTAGCTAGGATTACAGGTGTGTGCCACTATGCATGGCTAATTTTTGTATTTTTTGTAGAGACAGGGTTTCACCATCTTGGCCAGCCTAGTGTCGAACTCTTAACCTCAAGTTATCCGCCTGCCTCGGCCTCGCAAAGTGCTGAGGTTACAGACATGAGTCGCTGTGCCCTGCCAGTTCTAGGGTTCTTAAGTGTGTAATTCCTTTCTGTATTCTCACAATTCTATTTGTGGACATGCAATGAAACAATAAGATCTATGACACATTAGTCATAAGACATGTTTGATTTATATACAATTTCAGGGCATCTATTTGCTTAAGTGTAAACATTACCAACAAAATTATAATTAATAACTATTTATTATATACACTTACTATGTACTAGTCACTTATTTACGGTCCCATAAACAAGCCAATGGCTTATTTAATTTATACAAACTGAATTTCAAACCTACCTTTTTGTTATGATGGTTGGGAGGATGGTAAAAAACCAAATGAACTTAAATAACAGTGGAATTAATCTTTCTATTGATTGGAGATAGAGCTACTATTCATTAAGTTGTAGGGTTTCTGCTATAGTGAGTTAAAGGGTGAGATTGCCAAATATAATTTAATGAAACTCTTCTTAAAAGAAATCTTGTGATGAATGTGTCTAAAATATTTATATTAAGGTTTACTTATTCAAGAGTTTGTTCATTATATACCCATTATTTTACAAACTGAACAAATTAATTCTACCTCTTCCGGATAAAGAACTCTTCTTCAGTTCATTTTATCCTGGTAAAGAGAGAAGAGACTCAAATCATAAAAGAAATGTAGCTCCTTATTTTGAGGTCTTGACCTCAGCGGAATATAAACAGCTACGTTTAGCAGAGGAAGGAAAGTGAAGAACTCTCATAAGCTAAAGTCGAGTATGTCGGTTTAACTGGAAATGTTTAAATCTTAGTAGACTGTAAATAAGGAGATCTTGTAGCATAGGAATTGAGTTAATGTTAACATTAGCCTTTCACCTTCAGGGCTTGGGGGTATATCTGACCAAGGTTAAGAGAAAGAAATTCTATTAATTTTTCAGGTGCCTACTGGTCTTTGACCCGAAATTGCATTAACTCCCACTTTGCTTAGAAATGGGTTATAGTTAGATGATTCTAAACACCTTAGGTCAATTTAAGATCATTCATAATGTACTGACAGTAGAAAGTATTCAGAAATTGAGGAACATGAATTCAAAGCTTATCATGCACTTTAAATCACATTTTAAATGAATTTAGAAACATAATTACTCAACAGAATTTAAAGATAAGTTTCTAGTAAATATAATATATCATTTTATTGTATTGTTTTATAGTGCCAGCAGCTAAAAATCTTTAAAATTATAACTTTTTTTTTTCTTTTTTTGAGATGGAGTCTCACTCTGTCGCTAGGCTGGAATGCAGTGGCACGATCTCGGCTCACTGCAACCTCCGCCTCCCAGGTTCAAGCAATTCTCTTGCCTCAGCCTCCTGAGTAGCTGGGACTACAGGCATCCGCCACCACACCCAGCTATTTTTTGTATTTTAGTCAATTCAAAATAAGGGTTATCATGCCAAAAAGAGTGAGTATTGTTTTATAAATAAGATTACATTTTCTTTATTCTAAATTTATTATAAACTAAGTTAAGTTTATAAATCATAAGCTAAATCCAAAAAATGTAAATTTTTTGGTTCATTATGTATATTCAGTTTTGCTCTTTCACATACGTGGGGAAATTCTTTGCCCTCCCGTCCCTCCTTAACTCAAGAGTTGCATAACAAACTTAGCGTGAGCTTCTACTACTTCAAAGACAAAGATTGCTAATTTTAAAAAAGGATAAATCGGACTCCATGACTAATTCAACCATATATTTTGGTGAGGCACAGGACAGTTTTCTTCTCATACAGCAGAGGGTATATTGATATTATGGTTAAATAAGTGCTATTAGCCACAACTAAGAGTGGCGTGGCACTAATTATGATGCTCCCAATGATACATTTTATATCGAGTTTGCAGACATGAACTATGCAGGACTCAGAATGACAGATTAGAAGGTCAGAAGCCAACAGTACATCAGGGTAGAGGACTCCATAATGATTTTTAAAATTCCATTTACTCCTTTCACCTCTGATTCAATCACTGGAGAATAATAAACCTGTAAAGGAAGTCACATGTATTTTCCATATTTAGCCATCAAGAACATTAACTGCTGAAATGGCAGTAGTGATGATATTAATGACCACCCTTGAAAATGAAGTAGGCATGGAGGAGAGTGCCAGAAAAACAGAAAATAACTTTTACTTTTTCACCTCTTAACATAAGATTTTGAGAACATGGATAAAAGGGAGTTGGGAAAGAGGGGTCTCCATTGTAAAAAGGGTGATTGGAAAAGTCCAAAAAGGACTTTTCTGGAGAGGAGAATGCTTTTCAAGCATATGCATATTTGAAAAGCTCCTTTTATCTTTTCTGTACCTTAGAGGGCTTTTCAAACAGCTCAAGAAACTGCCTGGATGCACTTACCTGGTAACAGGTGGACAGAATTAGGCATTAGTCTCAGAATGTCACTGCGTATTAGGTTTCCAATCTGCTCTTCTAGTTTTAGCAAGTCAGCTGCAATGAGAGTGCAAAACAAACACATTTTACTTTGTCTCTGATTAAACTAATGATAAACCAATAACTGCTGTTACGAAAAGAAAAAAGAAAAAAACCTTAAAGTTCATGCTGTCAGGACACATTCTATCTGCAGTTAAAGATTTTCACGCCTGATAAGATTTCACTTAAAGCAAAGATTAAGCCATATGTCACTTTAGTCATTGATATTTTAATTTGCATATGCCGATCTCATGTATAGGAAACTGTTCTAAATCAGTAGAGTAGGTGGTACTTAGTAATTCAAAGGAAATGCAGACTGGTTGCCAAATGATGTATACCAAATCGATTTTACAGAAACCCAAATGTTGTTGTGATTGATTTTGCCCTCTGTTCAAGCAATTCTCCTGCCTCAGCCTCCCCAGTAGCTAGGATTACAGGTGTGTGTCACCACCCCAGGATCATTTTTGTAGTTTTACTAAAGATGGGGTTTCACCATGTTGGCCAGGCTGGTCTCAAACTCCTGACTTCAGGTGATCTGCCTGCCTCAGCCTCCCAAAGTACAGGGATTAGAGGCGTGAGTCACCGTACCTGGCCATTGCTCTCTTTCTTTGAGTCCTGTGCCTAACCACTTCCCACCAAAGCTGATGAAATGGGAGATGATGTGGTGCTCCTGGTAGAACATGTGCACACATTCCATGCATCCATTCATCCATCCATCCATGCTTCCATTTATCCATCCATCTATCTACCCATCCATCCATGTACCCAACCAACCAATATGTATTGAGAGCATATTCTGTTCCAAACACCGTCAGAATTAGTGGTTGGAGATGGAAAAAAATAAGTAAAACACAATTAATTAGAAGACTTATTTAAGGTAAAACTGCTTCTATAGAAGTCTGAACAATGCAATTAGAAAAGAAATGTGGCACAAGCAGATTACCTCAACAGTTCACATCTGCACTAGTGTTAGCAAATGTCCAATTACAGACAAAATAAAGTGTTCTATGTTTTTATTTCAGTAATTCAATTACAGTACTTCTATTATGCTTTACATAGGGTAGGCTGATGAAGCTATAACAACTTGCAAAGTTTGGGGTTTCTGGCTGTTTGAGAAAGGTCTGCTTTTTATTTTACTATCCAAACATGGAATTCATCTCCCGAGAGATGAGAAAAGGGCTGCCATATTCCTCTCAACACTAGAGACCATAGTCTATGTCAAAAACAATGTTGACGTGTTTATACCTCCAGTGATAAATCATAAACTTAAAGTATATATACATATACACATGTTCATATACTCATGTATCTAGGTGTGTGTATATATATTTAAATGTACTCACCAAATATTTATGTGCATACTTGAATGTAATAAATAATTAATGTTCCCTGAATATCTTAAAGCATGATTTCAAAGTGCTAAACTTAAGGAAAATATGATTGTTTTTAAAACCATTCTTAACTAATAAATGCTTTTCTTTGGCCTCTCCATGTTGAGTTATATAATTAAGAATAATGGGCTCACTCATGCACTTACTTGGTTGTGTATGGCTTCATTAATAGAAAGTGCTTGCTGTTTTATGCAATAAAGTTGTGTATACAATCCTCACAACATTCATATTTTCACAATTTCCTTTATTTGCATATGCAAATAAAAAAACAGGCAAAAAGATGAAAACCTATTAACACTATCATAGACCCTACAAAACGTGATTTTGTTTTTCCCTCAAGAACATATGACAAAATAACACTTTCCCCATTGGCAGAATGAGAAATAAGCTGATCTTTTTCTGTTTAGACACCTGTGTTTTCCTGTATTGATGAAGTCTGAGCTGTTGTCCTTGATACTAAGCAAACTTTAATTCAGTATGACCTCCAGCTGGTCTGCTTTCTAATCTGTAAAAATGCCAACCATAAAATCACTTACTAAAAGACCTCCGTTGGGAGAAAAAAATAGCCACCTCATAGTCAGGATACATGGTGCAAAAGAATACCGAAGATGGATCCTATATATCAAAGACCAAGTAGGCACAGAAACATTGGTAATAGCTTGTTCCAAACCGAGTCCGATGGTCAAACATTTGCAACAAAAATTGTTTTCTTAAAATATTTATTTTATTATTAAGTAATGCATAATTATAGTAGAAAATCTAGAAAATACAGAAGAGTAGAAAGGAAAAAAGCATAATCATTTAATTCCAACAGGCAGAGAAATTCATTATAAACATATATGTATGTGTATATACATAGTATAGAAATATATGTTTCATATATATATATATGTAAAATGCCAGGAGTGTCTGGCTCACGAGGTTGGCTGGAAGTACCAGGCAATGACAGCTACTCTGGAGGAGGAGAGAAATCAAAAGGCCAACTTCCACTACCATAAGAAACAGCTCATGAGGCTACAGAAACAGGTCAAAAGGAACTTGGAGAAGAAAATTGGCAAATACACAGAGGTCCTTAAGACCCATGGATTCCTGGTCTGAGCCCACTAAAGATGGTTTATTCCTCATGCACAAGAATTTTTACAATTTATATATGATATGGTTTGGCTCTGTCCCAAATCTCATCTTGAATTGTAGTTCCCATAATTCCTCCCATGTCATGTGAGAGACCTGGTGGGAAGGGACTGAACCATGGGGGCAGTTTCTCTATGCTGTTCTCAAGATAGTGAGTGAGTTCTCATGAGATCCGATGGTTTTATAAGTGTCTGGCATTTCCCCTGCTTGCACTCATTCCCTCCTGCTGCCCTGTGAGGAAGGTGAATGCTTCTCCTTTACCTTCCACCATGATCCTAAACTTCCTGAGGCCTCCCCAGCAATGCGGAATAAATTAAACCGGTTTTCTTTATAAAATACCTGCTATTGGACAATTCTTTATAGCAGTGTGAGAACGGACTAATACAATACATTTGCCAATTACTCAAATGTTTTCTGTATTGGTGTCACATTCTATAGTAAAGTAAAATATGTCTTTTCCAAACACTTAATAATGCAATTGTTGAAAGACTTTAAAAAGGACACTACAAAAATTAAGAAGCTAGTGAGGCAAATTTAGAAATACCAAGTAAAGAGAACTGCATGTTGATTTCTAGTTTTAAGATTTATATAGTAATATCTGTTATTGGCTCATGATCTCTCATCTCCATTACATTTGGAAGCATGATTATCCTCTCAGTTGGGCAATGACTTCTTCCCTATTCTTTCCCTCTATATCAAGTCATGCTCTGTCTCCTGATATTACTTACAGAGAAGTTCTCCATCATCCCTATTGTTTTCACCATCCTATTTCTTTCCCTCCTTAGGCCCCACTGTTCTTAGTGCAGCACAGACATTCACTCTCCTTGCTCCCTGCCTTGTCTTCCTCACAGTGTTACCAGAGTAATAAGGAGAACACCTGAAAAGGTCTCTAAAGCATATCAATGCCTTCCCACTTCCAAAATGCTAAGTTTCTTCAGATGGCAACAGACTTTTAATAATCTAGCCCTTGCCTACCTTTGTAACTCTGTTTTTCACAGTTCTCTGAATTTCACCTTTTCTACTAGAACATCATTGAACTGAGTGTAATTCCATGTCTGGTTTAGTTACTCATTCTTAAATGGTCACCTCTCCATTTGCTTTTATTATTTTTATTACTTCTTTTTAAGAGTGAGCTGAAAGTAAACCCTCTCTGATTTCCTTCACATTAAATTTTAGTTAAATTGCCTTCCTATGTGTTCTTATAATGTCAAGTGCATCCCTATCACTGAATTTTCAGCTTGGATGTCTGAGCATTTTGAAAGCATTGGATTGGTTTTGCTTGTTTTCATAATTACAAGTGAGAGTTTCTTGAAAGAATGGATTTCCCCATTCTGTATTTTATAAGGTATATTTTCTATTAGTCTTTAATTAATAAATAAAATTGTTAGAGAAAACTCTACCTAAAGTGAAAAGAAAAGGCCACAATTCAACATCTGAAAGGAAAATCTGAAATATAGTACTTGATACCTAAGGGAGATCCAGGCTTGTGTATAATAATTTCTGTTAATAGAGCAAGTAACTTATATAGCACAATTGGAATTGAAGAATTTATGATTTTTCAGAAGCAAGAATGTGGTTCCTGGAGTCAGTTGTTGCTGATAGGTTGACTTTCAAGCCATGGGCTTTGCAAGTGTGGTAAACTTTGTGAAGTCACAACTGATTAGGATTTAAAATCAGTACATTCTCCATTCTGGTGATTATCTATTGCTATGGTCCAAAGGCAACCAGCTTTTTCCTCTCTTGAGTACGTGAATGTTTTATTCTCACTACTGAAAATGTCTTTTTGTTTTTACATCTGCTTAATAATATCAAAGTATGCGCTTTCAATATTCTACTTAACCCTTATCTACACACTTTAGTAAGTTTCTCAAAGACATCTAAATGGGTGATAATGACTCCATTTTGCTATGTATACTTAAAAGCAGTATTGCTACATTTTAAGAATGTAAGTAATAATGTGTTTACAGCTAATTCCGGTTACCTGTCTTCATTATATTCTTTTATTTGGTGAGGTTTCATTGTTTGTCCATTGTTATTGTTTGTTGCTGTTGTTACCCTCAATACAAACCTATGTTTCTACTTGTCCTGATGTTTTTATTTGTTGTTGTTGTTCCTCAATACAAACCTCCATTTCTATTGTCCCAACATTTTCACTGGTCACTTGCAGCAGAACTGACATGTTCCTCACTCTTACCTTTTCATGACCGTGTCCTACATGTGAGGCTCACCTCTCCAGTAACTCATGTTTCTTACTTTTGCAATTCATCCAAATGTGATTTTCTTGTGAGGCCTTCCTAGGCTAAGCCAACTCAATCGTATGTAATGTAGCACAAAACTTTTGGTAGAGAGAGAAAAATGAAGCCGAGATAATCACATTTGCTGCATATTGGAAACTTTTGAGGAATCCATTATTACCATTTGAAATCATAAATTCAAGAGTTGTTGCCATTTAGGAAATCTTTTAATTTGTTATTCTTACATTAGTCATTTTGTTGAATTTACTATTGAATTTGTCATTCAAGATCTCTTGGTTATACCATAAAAAAAAAAAAATGTGGGATTTGGAACAAAACAAGGGAAAAAGTCTTTAGTAAATCTCATACTTAGATGATTTTCATTTTTGCACTAATTTTTCAAAAAAGAAAACTTTTTATGCATAAGGTCTAGAATGGGCACTTTTTGTTAACCTGTAAGTCAAGATCCGGAAGCCTTTCTCAGCCTTAGACAACCAAAATATCCCAAACCATCTTCTAAAATATAACAAGTGTATTTATTTACAACAGAGTCATTCCACTTAATAAGACAAGAATTACAAAGCAAAATTGAGAGGCCCTATTAATTCAGAAAATCTGTTTTGTAATTCTTCCAGCTACAGAAATGTGTGTGGTCTATCATGATTTAGTTTTCTTTTAAAGCAAATAAATTTTTAATAAATTAATCAACATACATGGCTTCAAAAGTCATTGAGGGCAAATTTTGAATATGGACTCTTTCTTTGCTGCTTTTTTGCATCTCTGGGAAAAATGCATGCGAAGAAATTGAAATTATCTTTTAAGCAAAATGTGAACAGTATTGGCATTTTTCTCTTCCTGTCTCTATACTGGGATGGTGAGATTTGACAAGCCTAATTTAACTTGTGTTAATCTCCTCCACATAGAGTTTGGTGGTTCTAACTTTATTCCTTGATCATAAGCAAGGAGGCATGCATGCTATTTAATACTGACTCCCTGAAAAACTTGAATTGTTTAGGTTTATCTATGGTACCAGTTAATATGTTCATAAATGTAGACCCTTCATCTGCCACTAAAATGAGGCTTAAATTAGTTTGATCACATAATAAATTTACATAATGTTTCCCTCCCTTTCCCTAAATACCACTCAGCAGGAAAAGCAAATGTGAAACAGGCTGAAGTTTGACGTCTTTAACAAGATGCCCCCAAAAGGAAATGGATACCTCAGTTTGTCCGAATTATTTTCTACCAAAATGCAACATAATCTTGAATGTATGAAAGAATGTCTTTTCGCCCACAATTTTCACACATGCTGTGCCCTAAGGAGGAAAGATGAAAAGGATGAGGGTGAGAAGTCCAGGATCTGTTAGTTCCCTCACTTGGAAAAGCCTCAAATCAAGAAAATGACACGTAGCTTCTTTTACAGCGGGATCAAAAGAAACCTACAGACAGCTGTGTTTGCATGCACGTGTGTTTTTTTAGGCAAGTTTATAGTTTGAATTTTAGATCTTGAAGACCAGATGTTGGTGATAATAAGAAACTCCCACATGTCCTTGAGAGGAAGAATCAAGAAAGACAAAAAGGGTACTTTACCAACTGAAAGTACATTTATTAAAAATAAATCATAAACCACAATACTAGAATATTACACAACAAACAATCATTTAAAAATTAACTCTGGTTTCTAAAAAGTCTATAGTCAGAGACAGATATGAAAGATAAGAGGATATTTGTCATAATTTAAGCTGGTGAGCAGTGTGGTCAGTGAACTTGGTGTGAAACTTGCGCATACAAAAAGACACATTTAACATTTTATTTGCTTGTTTGTTTTGGGTTTTTTACTACCAAAGAAGGAAAAAGATTTGTTAAGATTAGCAGAATTATTTTTCCTATTTAGGGAGTGGCATGAGAGAAACTGAGAAGTGAGAGAGAAAAAGAAAATAAAATGACATTCTTACAGTAATGGAGTTGCCAAGGGGAAATATGACAAATGGAAGATAAAATGGAAGCAGTATTTGAAAAGTGAGAGTATCAAACCCCACCAAGGATCAAGAGTGAGAATACTAACATTTTTGCTATATAGTATGGCTAGTTTTAAAATGGAAACAAAGAAATAACTATTTTCTGAAACCTTAACAGTAACTGCTGTTTCTTCTCTTAAAAATATTCAATGTATCCTTGCCTAATCGAATCAACAGTATAACTGAAAAATGAAGAAAACATATAGTAAAAAATACTCCTGGAATATATTACAATTTTAATTAACATGACACCCTTATGTCTTCACTTTGTCTTTCCTTGTATGCATATGAAATATCTGTGAAAATATGCCTTTTGGTGAATTAAAAAATTGCCATATAAAACTATTTTTTAAAAATTATAATACTTTCATTGGAGACCTGAATCTGGAATAAATAATTTGCCTAAAATTATGTCACTGTTTCACTTAGGAGCTAGAGAGAAAATAGCACTCTTCAGTAAGAACAAGTCAATACACTTGATTTTAAGTGTTTCCAGCATCATTAGCTTTGTTTGTCAAACTAACTCCTATAACTCTGTGAGCTTCAGTTTTTATATTTCTTAATTTGCTTAAAGGACACTGTATATACCAAGCAAGTTTGTTGCAAAGAGTAAGGTTTTTAAAAAACCTGTGAAAGTGCCTTGGAAGCAGAAACTATTGTTATATTAATAACATTATTTCTAAAGCCCTTTAAAAATAGCAAAGGAGAATGGTCACATATTCATTGAGTAGCTCATGGGATAAGATGGATGGATGGATGGATTGATGGATGGATGGATGGATGGATAAATAGATGCATTGATACATCAATGTATGCATAGATGGATAGATGGATGAATGGATAGGTTGGTGGATGGATGGATGGATGGATAGATGGATGGATGGACGGATGGATGGATGAATGGATGAATCCATAGATACAAAGATGGATGGATGAACAGATGAATAAATGAATAATGGATAAATAGAGGGACAGATAAACATTGATATAGTTGCGTGTAATTTAACTCACATATGTTATGTCACTGGGGAAACTAGAACTTAGGAGAGCTCAAGTCCCTTATCCATATCATACAGCTAAGAAATGAAAAACTATTCCTCATTAAAGCCTACTCTTTCCTCAATAGTAAGTGAATCTGAAAATAGCTTTAAACTATATGTGCTCATTATTTCTCATGATTCCATGGGTCAGCCTGGTGGCTCTCTGGACGGAGTTGGCTCAACTGGCATAAAGCTGCAGTTCAGCTGGCTCACCTAGGCACACTGGGCCAGCTGCAATATCTGGATGCTCCTTTCATGTGGCCCCTCTTCCTCCCTCAGGGCAATCTTAGCTTATTCACATGATGGCAGAAGAGTGCCACAGAACAGCAAGACAAGCAAGCCCCAGTACACAAACACTTAGGAAGGACTCTGCTTCTGTTACTTTTGCAAATGTCTCAATAACCAAACAAGTCATATGGTCAAGCCCAGATTCAAGGACAGGAAAAGAGACTTTACTTCATGATGAGAGTAGTGTCAAATGGATGTAGACGCACATCTAGAGATGGAAGGATTTGTACTTATGTCTGAAATCTACCACACCATGAAATCTACAACACCGCAGAAACCACACATATTATTTGTATTTATATATGGATGTTGTACATTTGAATTTACATATTATGTGTCTACGTGAATTTTACTTCGGTGTTTAGGAAGCAATAAAAAGAAACAAGGAAAATATTTCTTCTATCTTGTCTTAACCTAAATAAAAAAAAAAAAAAACTATTTAAGAAGCTCGAACCTCATGCATGGTACTTGATATGCCCTTATAAATGTTTCTATGCAGTTTGCTTTTGTGCTTTCATTATTTTGCCCCAGGAAACTGACCCTCACACTGTTTTAACTCTGAATTATTGCTAACATTTAAAAAATATGGAGCATGCATGGAAAAAAATCAGAATTCCTGGTTTTTCTTGACGTATCAAAAGCACTTGCAACACTAGGCTCATATGATCACATGACAATTCACAGAAGATGAGGGTCCCTTATATGAGGCAGGAGCTCTCCAGCTTACCTGTATCTACATATATCTCCTTGCATTTCCCTCCTGACACTAAGGTTGAATGTTCAGTGAAAGGGAAGGTACAAAATGAATGACTAGAGTTTTTTTTTAAACTCGGTATTTCTAGCCTCAGTGATCTCTGCTATAAATATTATCAAGACAAAGAGCCACTTTCCTCTGACTTAAGAAGTATTACTACAGGGTTAGTAATTAACATCATTAACATGTCTTGAACTTGGCATCATCAATTAATTAAAAGTAAGTTTTTGTTCTCTTGGGAATTTAGTTAATTGCATATAATAATTGTGGTGTGTATATGCCAGTGGTAGGGGGAAGACAAAAACGACTTTATAAAGAGACAGGAGATGAGCGTTTCGACTAAATTCTGTCTGTAAGTGTCAAATCTGAGCAAATCACTTAACACCAACTTCTTTCCCCACCATTTAAATAGGAAGAATGAAAGAGACTTCTTCACAACCTTCCAGGGATGCCTTTGGTCTTTAAAACTAAGACAGATGGAATGCACATATTTTTTAGAGGGAGGAAGGGAGGGGAGTTGAGGATCTTTTAAAGTATATCCTAGGTTCTGCTAGGTTTAGTCATGCTATTTGGATTTAATAGTAGAATCAACACTAAGAATCTTTAGCAGGATCTTGGCTTGTCAAACCTGTACTAAGCAAAATACCCACATTTATCTGATTGTACTTAGACTCAGGTGCACAGGTACCAAGTTGCCAGACAAGATCAAAGAGAAGTTTTTTCTGTTTTAGGCACGTGCCATATACTTGGTCAGACAATTTCTCACCACACCTCACTTTGTTTTAAGCTCTGCTGTTTCTCATCTTAATATTACAGAGAGATGGCAACATTCTAAACCTAACGTGTGTGAGCTCATCCTCAAAGCCTGTCTCAGGGAAAGAATGTACACATACTGAAATTTAAAAGATATTTTTGAAGAATGTATGTACCCCATTAAAACAAGCCCTTAAAAGAATAAGACAATTAATATATATTATTTTGAGTCCTTGAATTTGAGTACCTCTACATCTTGATTCCATGGGCTCTTTGGCTCCTTAGTGTCTAGGAAGAATCTACTCTCATCATTCATGGAATGCTCCTTCTTGAAATCCAGCTGCATGCTGTGAAGACGACAAAATAGCCATGTGAAGGAGAATACAGGCTCAGTCTGAAATGCC
This sequence comes from Macaca fascicularis, assembly GCF_037993035.2. Taxonomy (NCBI): domain Eukaryota; kingdom Metazoa; phylum Chordata; class Mammalia; order Primates; family Cercopithecidae; genus Macaca; species Macaca fascicularis. The sequence goes on from NC_088381.1 coordinate 152,987,666, forward strand.
AGCCCGTCACCAACACCATCTGCTAGGTATGTGAATGAAGCCATGTTGCAACTTTCGTCCATCCCAGTGACACCATATAAAGCAGGTGAATCACCCAGTTGAGCCCTGCCACCACTCCTGGCCCAAAGAATCATGGACAAATAAAATAACCGTTGTTTAAGGTAACTAAGTCCTGGAGTTTGTTACACAGCAATAGATAATGGAAACACTTCCCAAAACGCAATTATTTAGACTGGTGGGAAACTGGTGACAAGTGGCATATTCTTATTTCCATAAATACGGATGACAATTAAGTTTTATGTTTCCTTCTGGTGATCTCCTTAAAAAATGGGCAATCCCTACAGGCTCAGTCTTAAAGTTAAGAATCTGATAGAGCTGGTCCAAGGAATTTTTTTGAGTTATGAAGGATATTTGCTTTTATTGACTCAGTCTTTGAGCAGAGATATTCCTGTGTTATGTGAAATAGTTTGTTTTGGGGAGAGAGTGTATGTGGGTGGGAGCAAGTTTGGGTTCAGTTCGCTCATTTCCAAAGAGTAGTTCATCTTCTAAGGTCCTCTTAGCACCCGTCGGCAGTAACATGAATGGGACAAGCAAATTCAGAAACGAGCAGTCTTGTTTTCCTGTACATTCTTTTGGCAGCAGTTAATGAAACAAAGAACCTTATTAGTATTTCCTATTTGAAATGTGTAAGTCCATTAAAAGGAATTCAAAGCCCAGCAGAGGTGTGCACCAGCTCTGAGTACTAGAATATTCTTTAGTTGCAACCAGTAAAGGAATCACATGATCATCTTTCCTTTTATATGAACATTTCAATTAAGAATAAAACACACAGGGGGCGCAGGCAGAAATTCAGGATGTAACTTTTTTAAAAACCTAGTATTTTCAGCCTTCATTGTGGCATCTGTGTTCACCAACTCAAAGCGTACTTGGCAGTGAACACAAACACATTCACATATGCAGACGAAGCCACAAGCCTGAGTAGGCTGATTCAAAAGCAGGATTCTCAGTTAATGGGTGTATTTGGCATAATGTTGACATCTACATTGTAGTAGAAACTGTCTTTGAGATTACTTCACTTCCTTATGGTTGCAAACTCTCTTACTGTGCAAAACTCTCAGAGTGACAGTACTTTTAAAGTAGGTTTCAGATTTTAACCATGTCTTGTAAAAAATGGGAAGCAGCATCATTTTCTAAACCAGAAGGGTAAGGCACACATAGATACCTGAAAAATGACCTGATGGTAGCAGAGAGGGCAAACTCAGGGTGCTTATAGCAATTAGTATTCTTTTACTTCGTTAAATCTCAAAACTTGCTTTCCAATCAATTATTTCTGATTCAAAATTGTGCAATTATTGATTGATGACTATAAATAACTTCCATACTATTTTTTTCTTCCACCAAATAATAAACCATTTTATCCTCCCCACCCCAGGTGCTGAAATCCTTTTCTCTATCTTTCATCATCAACATAACTGAAGTTAAAATCAAGGATATAATTAGTCTTGAGCAATGTTTTAGTTATAAAGTAAAGTAAAACATCCAAAAGAGAAGGAAGAGTTTTGCTTAGTTTTTACTTCTTTATGTTTTTAATTTTTAAATACTGAATTAAAGAAACACCCCATTGAAAGTCACACACCATTTAATTATGTTGCTTATGAATGCTTTAGCTTGAGAATTTACAATAACATGTAACTTTCCTGCGTGTTTACTATTTACCAGTCACTGTATATGCTTCTTTTCCCCCTCTTGAATTTCTAAGAAGAACTCTCTTATTTAGATACTATGTTTACCTTTTTTATCATTGAGAAAACTGAAGCTTATCAAGGTCAAGTAACTTGGCTAAGTTACATTCAGTAAACCATGGATTTGAACCCAGGCCTTCCTGACTCCTAGAACTTGCTGTCCTAAGCCTTGTATTTACTGCCTTCCAATTGCTGATACTGACAAGGTAAATAACAAGACTTTTGCAGGTTCGGTCAACCTGCAAAAAAAGCAGCATTATTTTCCACCAAAGATTAGCAAAAACAAACAAACAAACAAACAAACAAAAAAGCATCACTGTTTGCTTAGGAGAACTTGAAGAAACCACAGAGGACTGATTCTAAAAAATAATCGTAAATTCATTAAGAGTGGAGTTACTGAGTAATTTGGAGACATTAGATTTTGAAAGTACAGTTTCAATAACCATTGCAGTGATATTTGTGAGCACAAACATATTTTTTGAGTTGTTTCATGAGTTTCTATGCAAGTGCCATGTGATAGGATTGAAGCCTGCTGCTGGAATTCCCATGGACACTGTCTCCAGGCCCCATCATGCCACTACAGACATCATTCTAACAAGCTGCTGTGCAGCTCCACGGCCATGCTGTCCTCTTATTCCCAGGGCTAAGAACCACTTCTGTGTTTGACATCATCATTATTTTAAGCTTGGATATTTTTAAAAGGATGGGATTAATCTGGGGAAAATTCAGTTGAGGATGTCAGGAATCCTGGCATCTTTAGCCACTTGAAGGGAAAAAAACAGACCAGCTTTGTAAAGTCTGAATGGCCTGGTGATCTCTCTCTCTCTCTTTCTCTCTCTCTCTTTCTCTCTCTCTCTCTCTTTCTCTCACTTGCTCTCTGTGTGCCTGTCTGTCTCAAATGGAACGCTTGTCCTTAGTTGCTCTCTTAATTGCTTCTCATCAGCAACATGAGCTTTTGTTCATCAGTCTCTTCTTATTGTCATTGCCTACAAGTAGAGCATCCAGCTGGCAATTCATAGCACTTGCTGTTTATAACCAAAGTTGTATTGCTCTTTGATGAGAGACAAAAAAATAAATAAAATAAAAAATACGGAAAAAGAATGGCATGTGGGAAACGAGTAACTAAACAGAAGGGACATCCATTATCGGTGAGAGAATATAGCCCAATTCTTAATGAATAGTCAAGGTAGAAAGGCCTGAGAATACTAAGTTAAATGTGTACAATCACATACTTATTCTCCTATACTAAACATTGACATGATTTTAGTGTATTCTCATTCTCCAACCTTAATCCTCAGACTCAGAGGCCCTGACATGCTTCTACATTATCTAAGCATCACCCAAGCACTTAACTTGTCTCGAGTCTCAATCTCATTCTCATCCTCAAACTAGCAAATAAACTTGCATCAGTGAGCATGAAATTCTTGGTCGTAGTTTTATTTGGGGCCATCTGCAATATTAGGGCTTACTATGTCCATCCACAATGCTGTGCTTGCCTTTGCTTCAGGCAACTTCAGTTCTATAGTTGTCTAGGTATTTGGGTGCTCAGTGTTTGACGTACTGGTTTAGGTACTCAAAATCCAAAATGGCAACCCTCAGATTAACTAGTAACTCTTAAAATGAAGACCAAAATAGAATTTGGCACAGTGCGTGACACAATTAAAGAATTTCAAAAGTACAAGTAGGAAATAGATGAATTTATAAGTGGGCAAATAGGAAAAAGTAGAGGTGTTCCATGACTTACAACAGAATGACATCTTGCTAAACCCATTGTAAGGTGAAAATATTGTAAGTTGAAAATGCATTTAATAGACCTCACCTACCAATCATCATAGTTTAGCTTTGCCAACTTTAAACATGGTCAGAACACTTATATTAACCCATAGTTGGGCAGAATCATCTAACACAAATCCTATTCTATAAAAAAAGTGTTATTTTATGTAATATATTGAATACAGAAAGTAAAAAGAAAAAGAAGGTCGTATGGCTATTGGAAATACAGTTTCTACTGAATGTGTATTTCTTTCACACCATGTTAATGTCAAAAATTTGTAACTACAGCCTGGGCAACGGAGTGAAAACTTGTCTTTAAAAAAAAATTGTATGTTGAACTATCATAATTTAGGGACCTTCTGTAATTGGCCCAACGCTATAAAACTTAAAAACATCAGAACAACACCATGGGTTATCAAATATTTGCTTTTACAGAGTTTTACCATTTTCAATGAGCTAATGTATATTTTATCTCAGTTGACATTCAAGTAACACAGTGAGATAAGCTGGACAAACATATATATCCTGTAATATGGACAAGGAAAGTGCGGGTCAAGAACTTTGGAAATGATAGATTTGTGTTAGGATGTAGCAACAAGGAAAGTATGAGTGGTGCTCTACTATTCATGACCAGAATAACAGGTATTGGAGCATATATTAACCCTTGGAAATACTTGAGCGTATTTTAAACAGAGGAGATTTTTGATATTCAGATGTTGAAGGCTGCAACAATAAAATAAAATAAATGACATGCTGGATCAAAAATTCAAGCTGTTCTTTCCAAGGAATTCCTTAATCAGGAATAAAAAAAAAAAATACAAAACTCTGTCCTACTTAATATGTATGTTGAATCTCACCATTTCTCAACTCAAACCTATATTGGTTTCTCAACTCAGAGAGAAGGTAAATATTCTACAGATTCAGTACCCCTTGCCTTTCAGAACCCGTCTTCTGTTATTCTTTATTTTTATGAGTACCAAGCAGTTACAAATATTAAACGTTCATAACAACTCAATAAGGTAGGTACAATTATTGCTCATCTACTTTAGAGATGAAGTAATTGAGACACAGAGCAATTATGAAGCTTGCCAAAGGTCACACAGCAAGTGAGTGGTTGTCACCAAGCAGTGTGTCTGCAGAATTCACTCTCTTATGGACCCAGAAATACTATCTTTGCTGCATTAGCTGACTTCAGCTACCCTAGTATTCTCGCTTTTATTCAGACATATGAGGCTCCTCTCATCTCAACTCTAATTTGTTATGCCTGGAAAGTCCTTCTCTTTACATATCTTACTGGATTTTCCCCTCTCTTCCTTCATGCATTGTCTCTATGATCTATTCCTTTATTATTTTATTTGAAATTGAAATCTTCTCCTCCTCCTAATTGGAGTCCCTAACCCTTTGAAGTGCTTTATTTTTATGAACAGCACTTACCAAATTGGACATTATAATTATTTTTAAATTAATTTGTTCTTTACTTGTCTCCCATCAAATAGAATGTAGTTTTCTGTGACAGGTAGCAGTTGTGGTTGTATCGTTAGTCCTATAACAATGGATGGTACATGGTAGACACTGAGATGTTTGCTGAACGACTTAATGAACTTACTGAAAATTCTTCAATAAGGGTGTCTCCCACAGAATTCAGATTCACTATGCCAGAGACCACATATATCTGAGTTAAAAAATAAAACTGAACAAAAATAATCAGCTCAAGTGATTCAGATGTGAGTGGTCCGTGTACAACATGACATTAAGGTAATAAACTTTTTGAAAAATGAATGCATATCAAATACACTTGGTTTTCCATACCCTTAAGCTTGAATTGTCTTGTATTGTATTTTTAAACCAGAATCTGATATAAAGATTTTATTGTTCTGTACTAATAAAATTATAGCTCTTGATTTGACATTTTCTGGAGAAAGTATATTCCAAGTTTCTAGTAGAATAAGTAAAATCTATGTAGTTACTTCTCAAAATTATTGAAAGTCAATGTAGACATGCAAAAATTTATTTGGACTAACTAGTTACATTGACTATCAAATGACAAAATCACAGCAAATCTAATTTAAAGACTTAGTTGGCTTCTATTTGTGATTGTAGAATTGGGCAACAGCTCTTTCTACAAAGTAGAATGACATTACAATAAGTCGGGCAGAAAAGTTTAGCTTTATAGCCGGAAAGTGACTAAAGAAATCAGAAACAAGGAACAAGAAAATTGTTCATTTCAAAGCCACTTTCCTTACAGGCTTAAAACAGAGGAAAGTGCCCGATTGTGCTGACTCAGATTCAGTAGAATCTCCTGGTTTTTAGAAAAAACAAGCTTGGCCGGGCGCGGTGGATCAAGCCTGTAATCCCAGCACTTTGGGAGGCCGAGATGGGCGGATCACGAGGTCATGAGATCGAGACTATCCTGGCTAACACGGTGAAACCCCGTCTCTACTAAAAAAACACAAAAAACTAGCCGGGCGAGGTGCCGGGCGCCTGTAGTCTCAGCTACTCGGGAGGTTGAGGCAGGAGAATGGCGTAAACCCGGGAGGCGGAGCTTGCAGTGAGCTGAGATCCGGCCACTGCACCCCAACCTGGGTGACACAGCGAGACTCTGTCTCAAGAAAAAGAAAAAAAAAGAAAAAAAGAAAAAACAAGCTCTTTGGAAAATTCAGTTTGATTACGTGACACTTTGCAAAAGTGACTCCATTTTGGTTTGATCTGGAGTCAACCTTAGGTGCTAAGGCCTAGAGCAGGAGCCTCATCGAAAACAATGACGTCTTATAAACTTTGTCTAGCAAGATTAAAAGCTAATTCCACTTAGTGATTATATAGTAAGAACATTTTGTATTAAAACTTAAATGCATGTGATAAATTTGCAGTCTAGATTTCAGATCCATATTGTGTGAAATTGTTTGCAATTATATGAACTGACATTCAGATTTTCTCAAAACATGTAAGAAGAACATGTTTGAATGTATAACCAAAAGAATACTATAACAGAATTTTTAAAAATCAGGAGGAAATGAAAAAGAAATTTAAGTGAGTGGTCTAGAGAATGAGCAGACTAAGGAAGGCGAATACCAAAAACTAAGAAGTCTATTAGTGGAGTTTTTCTTAACATTATTTTAACTCAATCGCAGTTTAATTCAGTAATATTAGGATATCCAAAGATCATAAGAAATATGATCTGACCCACAATTTAAAGAGAATACAGTTGCTAAATGGTTGCTCTTGATCTGAGAAGCTATGGGCCTGTGGGGCAGTGAACAGGAAAAGATTGACCATTAATCACAATAAATGACCATTTTTCTTTGCATTTGCCCAATCGCAAACAGGAAGTGATGTTTCTTTTCAGCTCAGTACGTGAGGATTTCTGATCAAGCCAGACATAAGAAAATTGGGAACACGGAGTGTGCATGCGACAGGAAGAACAAAGATTAACAGAAACAGAGAGAGAGAGAGAGCCCTGCACTGTAACATACACATTTCTTTTATTGAAAACTCACTGAGTTTCAAAGCGTTTTTCTATCACATAACAGAATGCAATGCAAAACTTCCATAACTAGGAAGTGATGAATATTTGATAATTATTGAACAAGCACACAATTTTAGAGAAAGTCTTGCTAACATAATGTCATTTAAAAAGTCGCCACTCCAAACAGAAGAACAGTGGGTGCTGCAACAAGATAAAGATCATTATTATTATTTTTTTCTCCAGATTGGTTAAGAGAGATAAAAATTCAGTAAGGAGGAGAACCCAGAGAGATTAGTATCGAGGTCCACTGAAAGTTTATTTTATGTTTATAGATAAGTGTGTGATCTAAAATGTATATATGATTCATTCTAGAGTTTGACTTCTGTCTTGTTCTACAAATCATCCTAGTAGCTTCTTAATTAAAAAGAACTTTTTTTTTTAAGTTTCTAAGCTGGGTGTGGTGGCATATACCTTTAGTCTCAGCTACTTGGGAGCCTGAGGAGGATTGCCTGAGCCGCTGGGTGTGGTGGCATATACCTTTAGTCTCAGCTACTTGGGAGCCTGAGGAGGATTGCCTGAGCCCAGGAGTTCTAGGCCAGCCTGGGCAATGAAATGAAACCCCATTCATTAAGAATATAAAAATAAAATATTTCAAGAATTTTAAAAAATTAGGAGGAAATGAAAAAGAAATGTAAGTGAGTGGACTAGAGAATGAGCAGACTAAGGAATGTGAATACCAAGAATGAAGAAGTCAACCTAAATATACCTAAAAAGGTATATTTCACAGCTGGGTATATTTTATATACATATAACATTATGTTTATACATTATATATATATGTTACATTTTATATACATTATCTCTCTACCTATCAATATCTAACATTATATTATCTTTTCCTTTCTAACAACTTAGCCTCATCCAAAATGAATTCTATCTACAACCAATGAGGTTCAAAAGGGACCCCAAGAGACTGTAGTATCAACTGTCACCTTAAGTTTGGTCTTACGAGACCTTGTAATGGGCTGAATTGTGTTCCCTCAAAATTCCTATATGAAAATCCTAAACTCCAGCAAGCTAGAATGTGACTATTATTTGGAGATAGGGATTTAAAGGGGTAATTAAGAAAGAATGTGGTAACATGGGTGGACACTAGTCCAATATGATTACGGTCCTTACAAGAGGAGGTTAGGACACAGTTGCAGACAGAGGAAAGGCTATGTGAAGACATTGGAAGACAGCCATCCACAAGACAACGAGAGAGGACTCAGAACAATAGCTCATATGTATTGGGTACTTCCATGTGCCCGGTAATGAGCTGAAAGCTTTGCTTTTTTAATCCTGCTGCCTATAACCATATGGGTTTGACATCATTAATATCCCCACTTCTCAAATGAAGAAACTGAGTTTTAGAGAATTTAAGTACAGTTTTATTGCTGGTAGGTGGTTATCCATGTACTGCCTCCATCTCTGTCTAATTGCAAAGGCCTGATCTTAATGACAAGATATTTGAAAACTGTAGATATCTGTGTCTGATATGTGGAAGCTGCCAGAATGTAGAAAATGCATTCATTTAGATGATTACAAGTCATCCAGAGCTTGGTACTAGGAAAAGTAAGCATCTGAACAGTTGGTGAGTTGCTCCAGATTTTACTTGGTCATTGGCTTTTCGAAAGCCAAGCACATGAGACGCCATTAAACCAAAGGCTACAGATCATCGTTCTGCTTTTAAGGAGGAAGTTTCAGTGCATCCAGAAGGAAGGATATACCACCTGACTCATCCCAGCTCATCACAACAGTTCTGAGAACTGCAATATCAGTTACCTGGAGACTTGGGTACTCAGACAGCCACTGTAAAACATCATGCACCTTTCTCATGAATTGGTGAGACTAAATGTTCTATGTGCAGACACTTTATAAGATCTGGCCTTGAAATTTGGGTTTTTGTTGTATCATTTTTTCAAATTATCTCTTTCCTTTCTTTTGTTTGGAAAAGGTGATACAGACACTGTTCTACAGAATTTATTTCCCCCCTAAAATTTACTTACGAAGTTTTACCAACCAGAGGTGTTTGAAGGAAAGGTCATCCTGTGAAAGAAATAATTGTTCCCTTAGAAAGAAATAATTGTTCCATTGAAAGATATTTTTTTCCAAAATTCTTTATTGTAGAAAAAGCTCACAGAGCACTATCTTCTCTCTAAAGAAATTAAGGTGTAATAGCTTATGAATTCAAATGCAACACAGCAGACTTAGGGAAATTTTAAGATCCATTAGGTTATCAAGACTGTCCTTCTGTAGCCTACTTTAAATTCTCTCTGCAAGGTGATTAAAAGTAACATTTAATAACAAGTCAGTTGACAAGTAATTATTTAGCACCCACAGGGTATGGAGCTTTTTACAAAATGCTCAGAATTAAAACCTCTAAACTTACAAAATGAAAAGGGAGACAATAATATCTTTTTCTCTGAGCATAGAAACAATATTCAGTCCTATTTTCTCCCTTCCTATCATATTTTAGAAAGATAGGCTTTCAACAATTATGCAAAAAAAATTAATAACTTACATTTTTATAATATTTCTTCCTTGGTCAAATTTCTTTTTCATTATATTATGTGATTAAAACATTATTCCTATGAAGTAGAGATTGCATTATGTTTTCATATTTCAAATTAGGGAACTGAGGCCCAGAATGATAAAATAACCTGTAAATACACACAACTGGGGGAACACCTGAATGATTGTCTAGTCTCAACTTCTCCTTCAAATCACATTGGACCACACAAAGTGATAGTATAACAGGAATTTGCAGATGCAGTGAGAGTCTCATTTAACGTTTGCAATGCTTTTGGGACATGATCTTTGAGCCTAATCTCTACACGCAGCAACTCTGAGAAATATACCTCTGCTCTGTGGTTCAGCAATGCTCTATGCACGTCCCTGCTATAGCAAAGGTCACCCTCATTCCTACTGCCACCACCTTTATCTGAGTTTCCTGCAAAAAACCTCTAGCCTGTACCCCATCTTCAATCTAGCTTTCCACTAATCCATTCTTGTTTCCATGCTGCTGGGAAAGACATTTTAAAATGCAAATTGGATTTCCAAACCTTTCTGCATGAGTATTTAATGGTTTCCTAGAGAGTTCATGAGAAAGACAACATCCTTAAGGAAATTTTCCAGGCACTCCTTTGCCTGGGTTTGCTGATCCTTCTATTGCCATCTTGCATTCTTCACTCTGCTCCTTACAGTTCCTGGAGCAAGCGCTTCCCCTTGACAGAAATCCCCACCAACAATAATAATGAAACAGGATAGCTTCCTTGATCCTTTTGCAGGACTTGTGAAGGTGGTGGCTCGTTTACTCAGCTGCTGCGCTCAATCCCTTATGGCAGGGAGCACATGAGTGGATGGTTCCAGCAAATAAATGCACCAGCTCCACTCTGATGGAAGCAGGGTTGGTGAGGGCCCCATGGCAGCATCCAAGTATGTTACAATGTTCTTTTAGCTCTGCCATCTGGAAGCGGGTATCTGCGACCCCCGGAGCCCCAGAGGGCATGTGTCACAATCAGTGTTCTTTTAGCATTTGCCATCCACAGATGACTAAGTGTTAACCAGCTCAGTGGAGGGACAGGATGACAGCCTTTTCCACCCTGCCCTCTTGGTACCCAAGTTATTTTCTGGCATCCAGGAAGAATCAGGTCACATGAATGAATTGAAGGGTAGTGAATGTAGAGGTCTTTACTGAGTAGTGGAAACGGCTCTCAGAGGGAAGTGGAGCTGTAAAGTGGGTAGAGAGGGAAGATAATCTTCCCCTGGAGTCCGGCCATCCCCGGCTGAACCCTTCTGTGACCGTAATCTCTGACGTCTAGCTGCTGCTTCTCCTCTTCATGTTCAGATGCTTCTCTCTTCTGCGTATGTTTATGTGTGTCTACTGCATCGGGGGTTTGGGACTCTTATGGGCACAGGATAGGGGGTGGGGTCAGCAAAAAGGCAGCATTTGGGTGAGAAAACAGGGCTAGTTCTCATTTCGGGCTGCAGGTCCGGGCTTGAGGGTGGAGCCCTCACCAGGTACCCTACCCTCTTCCATCCAGTATTTCTCTGCCTCCTGTCCATATCCATAACACACTTACACAGCTTAATCTAGTTAATTTTTACCCAACCTTTAGTTTGCTGAAGTCCAAAAAATTATATCAGATTTTTTTTTATTATAAGTTCCTTTAACACTGCATTTTTTTTTTTTTTTTGAAGTATTGGTCTTGGTAGATAAAATTTGAGTTTACGTGACTAAGGTCAGTCTGAGCCTTCAGAATTTGAGAACAGAGATCATGTTTTATGTTTTGCTCACTATTGCTTCTCAGAGCCTAGCACAGCACTTGCAGCATCCTAAAGGTTCTGTAAATGTCATTTGAATGTTAAAACAATTTTTTGGCTATATTGGCTTTCACTCCAATTGGATTCCAAGTTATTTGAGGGCACAAACACCTGTTTTACATGTTCTATTGGCATATCTCCTGGTGTTCTGCACATTAAAAATACTCAATAAATATTCAATAAATGAACTAATGCTGAATACCTTTTCCACATATTAATAAAACACTCTAGTATTCTATCAGGAAAGGACATGTGGCAAACTTGTTTGTGGTGAATTTCCCCTGACAGTTATTATTTTCTTGTTTTAGTTTATTTATTTATTTATATTGATTTGAACAATATGAATTTAACTTTCTGGTAGGTAAAAAAATGTTGAATGTAATCAATTTCATGTAGCTCAACCTAATACTTCATACCACCAACTTCTTCTACCTGTTATAGCATATTTTGCAATGAAATAGAGAAATATATACCACACACTCGTTAAAACTCCAGGAATTGAAACTAAAAAGCTATAGGTAAGGAGGGGAACTCCAATGTACATTAAACTCTGCCATTATATTGTCATTAAGAAAATGGTTTTAGCATTCCAGCACTTTGGGAGACTGAGGCGGGCAGATTACCTGACGTCAGGAGTTTGAGACCAGTCTGGCCAACATGATGAAACGTCATCTCTACTAAAAATACACAAAATTAGCCAGGAGTGGAGGCAGGTGCCTGTAATCCCAGCTACTCCAGAGACTGAGGCAGAAGAACTGTTTGAACCTGGAAGGTGGAGGTTGCAGTGAGCCCAGGTCACACCATTGCATTCCAGCCTGGGCAATAAGAGCGAAGCTCTGTCTCAAAAAACAAAACAAAACAAAAAAAGAATATGGTTTCAGCACAATTAAACTTAGCTCTGAACTTCACTCAGTAGGACAAGAAAGAAGAGCAGCATAGATTCAGACTCATTTTTTGTAACCAAGTTTAAATGCTTACATTTTATGCAATTAACAACCTTTGATGAAATGTTTTAATGTTTGAATGTGAAGTTTATACAGCCATAACCTTTCTTTTTCCACTAAATTTCTCCCAGAAATCAGGTTATGGTTCTGCATGTAAGAAAAAAAAAAAATGAACTTAAGGTAATTTGATATATATACATATATATATGAAATATATACTTATATACATATATTATATACATTTTAAATACCTATTTAAATATAAAATATATACACATATACCATCACAGTAATTATATATAAATAATTACAGATGATTTATATATTATTAATATTGTATTTATATTAATATATTATAATTATGTATCTTAATATATGCTAATTATATTATTGATATATTATCTAAAATTATAATATATATTTGTTAGCACTATAAAAATGGTTTTATTGATACATAGTTTTATTTTCAGATGAGTTGATTTAGCTTTCCTGTCCCCATGGGTGACATTCACCAAATAACTTTGTAATTCCACTTTGTCTTGTAATCTTTATTCAAATATTTTAATGCAGGTATAAAATATCCCCTAGCTTCCATGGATTGAAGTTTCAACAGCTGTGTTTCCACACCCCTTTCAGTAGTACTAAGGCCTTTCCATCCCCTCCAATAGAAACTGATTTCTTCTTTTAATATAGATTGTAACCCTCTAGTTCTAGTTTTCTGCCATGATTCATTTTCATACTAAAATAAAAGAGGTAGGATTCTTCCTAATTTGTATCATTTCTGGTAAGAAATTCAAAGTTTTGATTTGAAAAATCAGTTATAAAGGAAGCTCAAGAAGAGAGAGAAAAAAAAAATCCACAGAAGTGTACTGGGTTTAATGGTCTCTCAAAAGCATGTCCACCCGAAATCTGCTTGGATAACTGTTACCAGCGGATGGTGTCCAGATTCTTGACATTTTGAACAAAGAATCTGACGAAACGCACAGACAAAGCAAGTAAAGAATGAAGCAACGAAAGCAGAGATTTATTAAAAAAGGAAAACACACTCCACAGGGTGGGAGTGGGTCCGGGCAAGTGGCTCAAGAATCAGATACAGAATTTTCTGGGTTTTAAATGCCCTCTCCAGGTTTCACATTGGTTACTTGGTGTACACCCGAGTGTAAACGAAGAGGCTGAAGTAAAGTTATGAAGTTATTTACTCGGCATATAGCCTATGCAAATGAAGTGGATGAATCGAGGTTACAAAGTTATTTACTTGTTTTACATCCTATGCAAATGAAGAGGATGTTTCCCATCATAGCTGGAGTTGCAAAGTCACTTACTTGGTCTTATGAAGTTGGGGTTTTTCTCTTTGATTTAGTTCTGGAAGCCTTTAGGTTTCTTGCTTCCAGACCCTATTCTCCTGCTTCATAACTTCATTTCAGAGTAGGAGTTTTGCTGATGTAATCAAGTTAAAATGACGTTACAAGGGATTAAGACCGATCCTAATCCAATTACCGGTATCTTTATAAGAGGAGAGGAATGTGGATACACATACACATAGAGAGAAGACAGTCATGTAAAGATGAGGGCAGAAATTTGAGTTAAGCTGCCTCAAACCAAAGAACCCAAAGCATTGCTGGCAACCGCCACAAACTCGAAGAGAAAAGGAAGGATTTTACCTGAGCAGTTTTGGAGGGAGTGCAACTGGGACAACACCCACCCATATTTTAAACTGTCTTCCAGCACTGTAACAGAATACATTTCTGTTGTTTTTAGCCACCAGTTTGTGCTCATTTATAACAATTGTCCTAGGAAACTAATACAAGGAGAAAAAACTTAGAAACTGTGTTATTTCCTTTCCATTACTCAGATTCTTAAGGATAACAAAATTCTCTGGCATGCCAGATCTTTCTCCATCTCCAGTCATGAGAAGGAGCACTGAGAGTTAGAAGATGGTAAAGCAACAGAAAAACATTTGATCTAGAGGTTAAAAAAGCAGATCTTAGGAGCTGTTTCCTGGATTACTAACAGTACGTTACAATTGCGAAGCACTTTCTACTAATTTGACCCTCAAGGACCCCTTAGATGCAGATAAAGCAAATGAGAAAGCTCTCAAATGGCAAATGAAGAAATTCAGAATCTGAGAGATTAAAAAACTTGCTCAAGTTGTTCAACAAATCAGTACAAAAGCTTGAATTGGAGCCTAGATCTCCTCACCCAATACTTTATTTTTACTGTTCTGCCATGAATCTCACAAACAGATACCACTAGCTTCTGATTTTCTGACGTGATATTTGACCTTCTGTTTAAAACTCGGTACCAGTAACCCCATGGGCTGAGTTACTTCACCAGAGAGGCATTTGTGGCGCTGCTGGGGGATTCAGCTTCTGTTAACTAGCACGTATGGAGTCCTTTTTATAAAATGCACTTGAAAGTCACAGAAAATGTATGTGGGTTGGGAATAAGATCCCTACGACAGGCAAAGGGCACTGAGGAAATGAGAATTTAAAAGAAATGAAAGAATACAGTCTAAAAGTTGCTGAAAGTGCTCTTGGGAATATGATTTATGACTTGAAACATAAAAGGTCCAGAACAAACTACAGAATAAAGAACAGTGGCTCCCAACTGTCAGGCCACAGGAAAGTGCCAGGCTGAAAGCAGAAGAATCCTCTGAAGAATGTATTAAAAAGAGCCTGACCAGATCTTCTGTGGAGGAAATTCTGACTTGACAGATCCAGAGCAGAGCTCTCTTGAGTGATTATGAGGTCTAGGCAAGTTTGGGAATTATTGGTTCTGAAGAGGTGTAAGGTTTGTAATTGGAGTCCAGCAAGTGATATGGTTTCGTTGTGTCCCCACCCAAATCTCATCTTGCATTGTTGCTCCCATAATTCCCATGTGTTGTGGGAGGGACCTGGTAGCAGATAATTGAATCATGGGAGCAGTAGTTTCCCCCGTACTGTTCTCGTGGTATTGAATAAGTCTACGAGATCTGATGGTTTTATAAGGGGAAACCCCTCTCACTTGGTTTTCATTCTCTCTCTTACCTGCTGCCATGTAAGATGAGGCTTTCACCTTCTGCCATGATTGTAAGACCTACCCAGCCACGTGGAACTATGAGTCCATTAAACCTCTTTTTCTTTATAAATTACACAGTCTCGGGTGTATCTTTATCAGCAGCATGTAAACGGACTAATACACCAAGGCTTCTCAATAGTCAAACTCTTCCTGTCCTCATTAATATTACCCATGTTTGCCTAATATCTCCATCAGAAGGGGCTCATAGAATGTCCGATACATAATATAGAAGGATGGGGAGACCGAGGCTTAGGACTTCATCTGATTTCTCTTACATCAGGTAAAGACAAAACTTTCTGGTGTGTGTTTGTTTGCTTTTGCAGTACCTTTACATGTTTGTGATCTGTATATTACTAGGAGTCTCTTTTTACCTGAAACTGGAGTCTGCTGGCAAAATTGTAAAGCAGGAAATATTCAGGATTTGTCCATGATCTCTTTCAGTGCAGTTCATCCATCAAAATCCAGCCTGTTTGGGAATACTTAATTGGAAGGCAAAGCATGGGCAGAGAACACAACATAGTCAACTCAATGAATTAGTTCAAAATATGAAATGGAACATTGTCGGCATTTGGAACTTCCTTGATCTATTTAATAGTTGTTATTTTTCAGGAAGGAATTACATATAATACTGGTGCCAGGATCTTTGTAGTTTTGATGGCTTCTAAGTCTCCTAATCCAGCCTATTCTTTTACTTTATGTGAATTGCCAATCACATCTTCTTGATTGCTCTCTTTCTCTCTTTTTTCAACTCCTGTTTAGGTGTTCAAAATATTTCCACTCTTTCCCAAATTAATTTTGGTTTCAATAGGACCTGATAAATTCACTTGGAATAAATGTTACAGGCTGCTTCTTTCAAAATGTGTTAAATCTCAGAATTTGGCATAAGTGGTAAGTTCATAGTAGAGCTATTTTGGAGCCCTGTAGCTTTCCAACTTCCTCTCAAATTATACTCAAAGACAGCTATCTATTCTCGCTGCCATTGAAGACACTTCTGACTGTTGTAGCCAAAAATAAACCATGTTGCTCTAACTTTTTTCTTCAATTTTCAGTTGTCCCTATTTCTAATGAGCTAGCTTTAGCTGTGTGTTGGTGTATTAAATGCTTAAATCGCTCCAGTTGAAACTCTGTACTACATTATTAATTATTAACCTCCTTTACCCTCCTTCAAAGTTGCCTTTTCAAGGATTTGAAGTGATTGAATAGGCATTCAAATGGTAATCTAGGGAATTCCAAATTTTCTGAGAAAGCCCTAATGCTTTGATGTCCTTCAGAACTTGTGGTATGCAAGGCCTGTATCTCTTGTAAGTTTTGTAGTATCCACAACCTCATTGGAAACCAGAATAATTTATCTTGTAGATTTTCATCGCCTTTGGCTGCTGGTCCCAGTTAGATCAAGAAAACAAAGAACAGAAGATTTAATTTGGTGTTAAGAATCTCAAAAGGGCATTTGGTATGAGATTACAGATACAGTCAGGGTTTTTTGTTTTTCGTTTTTTTATTTTTTTCTTCTTTGCCTTTATTCAATTACACACACACACACACACACACACACACACACACACACATAGACTTTACAGTCAGGGAAGAACATAGTTAACATCTAACTGTGGCATGGACTATAATTACTGTAAATATTACTAAGAGAATAAATTTGTATCCTGGATCTTCAAGTTTTGGAATCTCTCCAAGACCAAGTTAGCAACAGAACAATAGGTAATACTCTAAGGATGACTAATTAGCCCCTGCTTTGGAATTTCAGTTCCCATAGGATGTCTCTAATGATTATTTTCCACTAGTGTTACCTGTGGAGGCTTGTACAACTTGAAGAGCTGAATGTGATGAAAATAGCTCCTTCCAGACTCTCTGACTTTATTATTATCAATGGGTATTTTATAGAAGCAAAGAGCACCTTTTCCTAGCTCAAATTTGAAGAAATAGAACAAAGTGTTTTTAAATGCACATACATAGGATACCTCCAAGACACACATAATTGGAGTTAACAAATTTCATCAATAAATGATCTAAAAGAAGACTGGACAGCCTAACAAGTGAGGATGACAGGCATATATTTTGCCCCGTATATACAGTGGAATTTGTCTCTTTAGTTCAGAGCAGGACAAACTAGTTAACCAGAGACGCTATAATTTACAATGTACAGTAGTTGTATTTAATGAGGCCACTGAGAGATTGGAGAATGTGTGCAGAAAGCCGGGAGAGGGAAAGTCGTTCTATAATAGAAAACAGAGGTTTCCAAATGTAATTTAGGAAGACAGAGAATGGTATAGTAAAAATTAGCGTCACAGCCATGTCTAGAGAAACATTTTTTTATTCCTCAGCTTCCATTAAATCAAATACCCAGTGGCAATTACTGAAATACAATGGGCACAGTCAGGATCCGACAACCCTTAACCTTTCTGTTTTATACACCATTTGTCCCTGGTCACACGATTCCTCCGTCACATGAGGTGACTGTTATACCATAGACTTCAATGCCATGTGGAAAAATCTAGCATCTTCTGGATGGTTCAATTATTCCAGGTAATTCAAGACATCTTTATTGAGACATCCAGTATTCAGTGTGTGTTTAAATAGACTCTTGGGTCCTGAAAAGCATAGCGTTAAGTAATGTACAGGTTATCATCTGTTTAGGAGAGAATGGGGCAGACTTACTGATTCAGAACTGTTAAGTTGAGGGCACACACTTAGGACAATGTACACAATGAAGCCCAACACTGTAAATATTTATTACACAGTGGGATTCAGAGAAGCCTGCACTAAGGAACTAAAAATTAGACAAGCTGGGTCAACTGGCAACATCATTAACATTTCATATTTTTGTTTTCTACTTATCTCTGCCATATTGATAAATGGATAGTTATTTCAAATGATTCTTAAAATGTCTCACAGTCTTATCAGGTTGTTCAGCAATTGCATTTGTATTTGATCAACTTGGAAACTGGGACTCAGAAATAAAACTAGCTTGCTGTGGATTTAGCCCTAAATTAATGACACTTCCTGGAGGTTTAAAGAAAAAGTAAGATGGGGTACAGAAGAGGAGAAGTTACCTCACCAGGCCACAAATCATCTTGATGTTTCCACTCTTAAGCTGTTTTACCAAATAGGTTATTCTACATACTGTCCATAGAAACTGGAAGTACCAGACACATTGGACATGCTTCATAGGGACAGTTGGAGAGGCCCAATTCAGGAGAGAGATCTTGCCATAGAGTGGACATTTTTAATGGCCAGATGTAATCTGAGTTTCTTTTCTAAACCACCTATTTATAAACACCCACGTATACCAATAGCAGTTTTCCAGTTGCTCCTTATGGTGTCTGGAAAGAGTTGCACCCATTATATGAAAAAATATTGTAATGGCCAGGGTTTTTGTAGGTCCTATGATGGTTTTTGACTTTAAATGATAAAGAGGCATCAGATATGCCACTGGTAGGAGTGAGGGGAGTGAGTTGGGAGGATTGGAAACAAGGAGTATCATTGCTTGATCCTAAAGAGACATTGAAGCTTAGACACATGTCCTTAGGACTTGAAACCCTGGTAGCATTTTCTACACATACCCCTTCCTTTCTGCACAAGCCTGGCAGACTCTTCTATTGAGAATTATTTTCTCATTAAGATGGAGCTTCATGACAATATTTAACCATCTTTATAAAAAAAAAATTCTTTTAGGGCCCTGAATAGAGTTATGGAGATGAGAGTCTTAAAATGTAATTGAGTCAAGGTTTTGCAACCCTCTACATGTCCTTGAATTCCAGAAGAATCTTTCCATCCTTCCTATGGTCCTATGTCCAGGACCCACGTTCTTTGATTTTGTATGTGTGCCCATGTATCTCCAATCCAGCCTAGTTTAGTTAAGCCCACCAAGTCTCATTTAATCAGTTATTTAATTATGTAATATTGTATCAATTGATGGAATGAGAAGAGGGAAATGAGGGGAATTATGAAAGGGTTTATAAAATAAATATATTACAAAGCCCTTCAAAGACCTTTAAGAACCTTAAGAGAATCAAATAAAGACAACATACCACATATCCTGGCCCTCCTTATCTGTGGGTTCCACATCTGTGGATTCAATCAATCAAAGATCAGAAGTATTCAGGGGAAAAAAATAGATGGTTTCATCTTCCTAACATGTATAGATTTTATCTTGCCATTATTCGCTAAACAATACAGTATAACAACTATTTCCAAGGCATTTACATTGTATTAGGTATGCAGAAGGATGTGCATAGGTTATATACCTATACTACACCATTTTATATAAGGTACTTGAGCATCTGTGGATTTGGGTACTTAAGGGGAGTTAATCCCATACACATGCACACACACACCAACATAGATACACACATATAGTAATTTCTTTAATAATGAAATAAATAAGTAACCAAATTGTCTGGATAAGTCTGCTTTTAACTCTGGTGTGAGCAGATACTGGAGCTCTATCTTTTCAGAGCCTCCCCCAGCACCTCCTGGAATTGCACTCAAGGTCATGCTTAAAGTCAGCTACTGATGTTAATCCTGCCACAGCAAATTCTTCAAATCCATGTTCTTACGTCTTTGTGTTCTCACTATGCACCAGTAGTCGCTTGCAAAAATACAATCACTTGAGAAGCTTTAGAAAAGTATTGAGAAGTTTCAAGCATATACAAAAGTATTAAAAAATACTAAAATGAGCCCTGCTCCACCATCACGCTGTTCCCATAATTCAATTTATGGCAAATCTTGTTTCTTCTAAACTTCAACTCACTTTTCACTCCCCAAATATCTCATATATTTCATGATTGGGTCATCCAAAAAATATATATCTAGTAATACTTTAGAAAAGGACAATTTAAAATGTAATCATGTATCATCACACCTAAATTTAGCATTAACTCTTTGATATTATCAACTAGTTTTAAAATTAGCTTGACTGTATTATAAACTATTATTTTACAGCTCACTTGATTGGACAACAATTAGAATAAAAACTGTATATTCTAGTTGGTGGTTGATATCCCTTATGTGTTTTTAATAATTTTTTAAAATATATTTTTTTAGTAGAGATGGGGTTACACCATGTTGGCCAGGTTGGTCTCGAACTCTTGACCTCAGGTGATCCACCCGCCTCGGCCTCCCAAAGTGCTGGGATTACAGGCTTGAACCATGGGTCTAGTGGCAGGCACCTATAATCCCAGCTATTTGGGAGGCTGAGGCAGGAGAATCATTTGAATCCAAGAGGCAGAGGTTGCAGTGGACCGAGATCACGCCACTGCACTCCAGCCTGGGCAACAAGAGCTAAACTTTATCTCAAAAAAAAAAAAAAAAAAAAAGATATTTTCTGTCTCTCTCCCCCTACTCACTCTCTGGGTCTCTCTCTCTCTCTTTCCCTGCCCCTTTATTATTAAGTTGTTGATGAAACTGGGTTGTTTATCTTGTTTCCCACAGATTGGATTTTGCTGATTATCTTCCCAAGATGTTATTTTATACATTATTTTGTTTCCTGTGTTTTTGAAAATAAATCTAGATGCTCCAACAGTTTCAAGTTTGAGATTTTGGAGGGCAGAAGGTATGTCATGTTTGGCGGTTTTCCTTTTGGTGATGTTAGCAGTAACTAAAGATAATTGCCGAGATTCATTATGTCAGTAAGAGTTACACAATGATGATAGTCTAATTCTAACCTCCCTTCTTCCTTTATTGGCTGGACTACTTCTTTTAAAGGAAATTCCTTCATCCAGCTAATTTGTCATTCTGAGGTACAACACATATGGGACAGGTAAGGTTAAATTTCTGATTTAAGATCTCTTTCCCTTTATTATAAATTTCTAAAATAATACATTGGTGCCCTATCATTCTCAGATAACATCTAAGGTGTTAACGTTTATATTGTTTTGTGTTTATCTTTTAAAAAGTGGGATTAAGAAACAGATTTGGATTCAGTCATTTTTTCCAGGGGGGTCTTATTTCCTTTTCTTGGTAAATGATATTGAGGCATCAATAATTTGATACTGGTAATGCTAATTGCTGCTTTTTTTTTTTTTAATTTTCAACAAAGAGAAAATATGTAATTTTTTAAAGCTAAATACATCAAAACTGAGATAGAATATTTACCTAACTGACAAATAATTTATCTATGTCCCATATTTTTACATTTCCCAAGTCCCAGACATAAGAATAATTATGTATTTACATCAGCTTCTAATGCATATACATCAGTCTCAGAGTAGCACTATGATCACCAATATGATTCCCAAACCACAGTTCCACTGGGTACATATAGTTATATTCGCACATGGTGTAGTCACTTGGAATTGATTCTCTTTTATGCCACCAACTCAAAAAATAGGTAGGTGTATTGTTGAACTTGGCCTTAGATTTTTAGAAAATACTATTTTTTGTTTTTATAATTATATAAGAATATTTTTATGAATCTCAACGGAAAGATGTAAAACTAGTTATCATCACAGGCTAAGCATCCCTCTGTACTACTTCTTCCCCCAATAGAGAGAGCCATTAAACATGTATTGCTTATCCTTTCAGAAAGTATATTTAAAGAGACATATTCTTGGAACTTACTTTCAATCTACCAATTTAAAATATCCCAGAGTGGGACCAGATGTTTCTGATGCATGTCTCTGATTACAAACCCTATATGCTCTTCTTTAAATATCTCATTCATTCCCTGGTCTCAACTCTGACTTAAAAGACATTGACTCAAAAATCTATTTCTAGCCTTCAATCTCTTCTAGGTGACAAACTACTGGAGACCCTGATCGGATAATATAATGTCATCCTATTTTATTATATTCAAAATGATCTTATTTGTTAAGGGCCTCTATGTTAACAAATTTTAAGAGATCCTTAACTTTTTCCTTTTCCTTACATTCTATATTAATCTTCAAATTTCTTCAAAATTGTTCATCAAATTCAGTCTTCTTCTCTGACTCTTCTGTCATAGACTTTGTCCAGACCAAGGTTTCTCTACTAGGCACTATCAATATTTTGGATGAGTTACTTTTTTGTTGGGAAAGCAGAATGTTTAGTAGCACTTCTGGCCTCTATCTAGATGCTGGTATCAGCTTTCCAGGTGTGACAAGCAAAAATGTCTCCAGACATTGCCAGACTTCCCCTGGCAAGTGTATAGGTGAGAGGGATCTCCCTCAGTTGAGAACCACTGGTTTGGTGTAAATCTTCACCATATTGCTCTTAGACTACGTCAAACACTCATGACTGATTCTGCTTTTAATATCAAATCTTCCACATTGCAGTTAAAGTTATCCATTATATTGCTAAGTATATTCTTATTACTCCCATACTTTGTTTTCTATAGGAAATCCACAAGTTTCATATAAGGCTATAAACTGTTCTTTAGTGGGAATGTTTTATATTGTTATATTTTGTCCCTTATCTTTCCACCCCATTCTACATAGTTTCGTCCTCTATTGTAGTGACAGCTGATATATTCCAGTTCTTTAAATCTTCAATTTTTTTTGTTTTGTTCTTCCATAGACATGATTTTCCTTTTGTTATATGCCACCTCTTTTCTTAAGATGGAAAGCCCCTAATCACTCTTCAAGGTAGTTCCCAAAAGTTGAATAGTGAGTAGAGCTTTTACTGACATCCCACATCTCAAATATTGCACTCAACATCTTGCATGATAATTGTTTGTTAGACTCTATCCCTCTCTCATTTTTCAGGCAGCTCATGGAGGAGAGCTGGATTTATTCCAGTGCCTATCACAGTGCACAAAGGAGGCATCCACCTGTATCTTTACTCACACTCTTTCCTACTGTATCTTACGTCCATAGCCGTGGAGAAAGGACTTCAGCAATGGAAGTATTCCTTTGAGGCTACTGGGCTTAAAGTGTGATTGACTGAATGTGATCAAAAGTACAACTTACAAAAAAAAGAAAAAAACACTTCATTCAGGGTTACTCTTAACTTTAAAATGCATTTTATTACTGCTGGAATTTGAAATAAAAGTTAGTAGTCCTTAACATAAGAAAATGGTACCCATGGCATTTCTACAACTGACTGCAGAGGGCTCCTGCGGTGCCAGAAAAGGTCTGTTTCTCCTGACAGCACAGCCTCTGATCTGTAACTCTGAGCCTCATTACTCACCTGAGCCTTTCAAGGGTGGCTGCTGGCTAGTGGCCCATGCATGCCCTTGCAAAAATTCAGGAGAGAACCAAAGTAATATTGAGACATTGACTCTGCTAGCCTATCTGGAGAGAAAGCTGCACTTGATATTAGGGAAATTATTGACCAGAAAGACATAGAAAAATGGGGAAAAATAAACTGCACTTGAGTCCTTTGTTAAGCTTTATGTGAAAAAGTAACATCTGTAAAATCTAGGGAGAAAAATGATAAAGAAATAGGGATTGACAATTTGTTAGAGCTATCTCTTGCTATCAAAGTTTATTCTTAATTTGAGCCTTTGCTCTTCTTGGTATAATAAGTTATATAAGCTTCTTCCTTTCTAGATAAAATAGAAAAGGAAAGAGAAATGAATGTTCACTAAATATATACTACATTTCAACCACCCAGCTATTTGATTTTTCATATATGAGTTTGTAATGAAGTTGCATGTTTTATCCCATTCCAAAGTTGTGGCTTTGTAAGGTCAAGAATGTGCTTAAGGACACAAAACTAGTACGTCTTGATGTATAATTCAAACATGATTTCATCTGACTCAAAGCTCATGTACATTGCAGTTATCTCTTCCTTTCCTTTATACTTAATATTTTTGAGACTTAAGAGTAATCCTTTATTTCTATTATGTGTCTAGTACATAGGCCTGTGTTTACTATGTCATATGAGTAGACATTCAATTTTAAGAAGTCCCCTTCAATTGGTTGGCATTGCTCTTTAGACCTGGCTGGAGTGGGCAAAACAGGTGAAAAGTTCCAGTGCTTGTTACCAATTAGGGAAATATAAGGATTGAGAAACACCTGTTCAAATGCAAATATTCTTGAAATTGTTAAATCTAGAGTAGAATATGTTAATTGGAAATGGAGTGGTTTTTGTATTACGATGTTTTGAATGTTCACTCACTGAAAGAAGCAGAGAGATGTTTACATGAAGGGCAGAATCCAATCCCTACAAATTCTTTCTTTGTTCTCCAAGTAAGACTAGGCAATGCACAGGTGATATAGTACAGGAGCTGGGGAACTAAAATCAATCTTGGAGAGAAAATCCTGGCACTGGGGTTTGAGAAGGTGAATTTTATCAGCCTATAGGGAAAATTTTTATCTTGTATATTATATAAAGAGAAAGGTAGATGAGATAAAACAGGACCAGAGGAGAAAGTGTATAATGGAGGAGGCTTAAGACCAATTTTTATTAATTTTTATTTTTTTCTAAATCTTGATGAAAACCTTATGTATTAGTCCATTCTCATGATGCCTAATAAAGACATACTCAAGACTGAGTGATATATAAAGGAAAGAGGTTTAATGGACTCACAGTTCCACATGACTAGGGAGGCCTCACATTCATGGTGGAAGGTGAGAGAAGAGCAAAGGCCTGTCTTACATGGGGGCAGGCAAAAGAGCGTGTGCAGGGGAAATCCCCTTTATAAAACCATGAGATCTCGTGAGACTTATTCACCATCATGAAGACAACATGGGGAAAAACCCATCCCCATGATTCAGTTACCTCTCACTGGGTCCCTTCTATAACATTTGGGAATTATTACAACTCAAAGTGAGATTTGGGTGGGGACACAGGGCCAAACCTTATCACCTTAGTATCACTAAGAGCTAGCTGCCTAGTGTGATGTGAAGTTTTTAGATATGGCTGCCTCCCCATCTCCACTGCTCTGCCATTAGACAATGTACATTGGTAGAATGCAAAGGAATATTTCCACCTTTGAAAAAGTTATTGCTTCATGTAGTTGCCTGTCTCATGTCATTTTACCGTCATTGGCTAATCTTTCCTACATCTCAGAATGTCTCTGATATTTGTGAAAATTTCAGATTCCTTTGCTACTCCCTACTGAATCAGATTATCTGATAGTGTTCCAGGAATCTGCCTTTTAGTAAGCTTCCCTGCTGATTCTAGAATACACAAATATTTTAGAGCCACTAGTTCAATTGATCTCTTCTCTGGGCTTTTCTAGTTCTGTTATTTCCTTTTAGAAGTGCAGTTATAAGACATCCACATATGACCCAAGGTTAGCCTCATCAGCACACCCCCATTAGAAGATTTGAGAGGTTTGGAAAACTTTACTGGCCATATTTACATGGTAGATTATCTCACACTTCTGGAGGTATTTAGTGAACTTACAAATAATTGGCCATATTAGCATCTAGGCATTCTCATTAAGGATCGCATATTCAGCAAACAGAATAAGTCAAGCCTAAGGAGAACCATGTCAACTCTGTATTTGTTCGTTTTCACACTGCTAAAAAGAACTGCCTGAGACTGAGTACTTTATGAAGAAAAGTGGTTTAATCAATTCACAGTTCCACATGGCCGGGGAGGTCTCAGGAAACTTACAATCATGGTGGAAGGCGAAGGGGAAGCAAAGCGTATTTTCTCATGGTGACAGGAGGGCATGGGGGATATGCCACACACTTTCGAACAACCAGATCTTGTGAGAACTCACTCACTATCACCAGAACAGGAAGGGAGAGATCCGCCCCAAGATTCAATCACTTCCCACCAGGCTCCTCCCCCAACATGTGGGGATTACAATTCAATATGAGATTTGGGTGAGGGTACAGAGTCAAACCATATCAAACTCTAATAAGTTTGGTGGTGGAATTACAGCAACAAGAGTGGAGATAACATATGGACATAGCCATGGAGATGGATGCAAGATCAACTCATGAGATCACCTCTACCATTTCAAGATATGTATATGGATTCACACAAAAATGCCGATGCATATAATTATCTCCTTTTTATAAAAGCAGAAATGGAAAGCTACAGAAATAATCTCAGAAACAAATTGATTCACAGAATTATATAGCTATCAAGGAGAAAAGCCAAGGCCCTTTCCATTTGAACACTGTTATTTCATACAACTGAAAAATTGTATTTCTGTTTGATGTGCCTCTTCCTTCCTGATGATGCCTGATATTGCTGGACTTTTGGAAAATATTAATATAGACAGATGTCTCTAAGAAACTGGAGTTCCCTAGGACTCTGTTTCTTGAGTTATCTATGAAGAATATCAGTTACTTACTAATTATATTTGGGGAAAATAAAGGAAATTAATCTACAGGAAATAATAACAATAATATCACATCTTCTGATCATTGGTGGGACTAACTGTAATGTTCTAAAGAACAGTTCTCCCTTGATTCATTCAGAATTTAATTTTGTTGAAAGTCCCATTGAATCATAATTAATGCTACAAAAGCACGATTTAACAAGAGCTTTGGGGTAGCATTTTAAATATACAGTAGCTAATTAACTATAACTATACAATTTACAAACACATCTATTGAAGACTTGAAACTATGAGTAGATATATCCATCTTTGGCTTGCAGTAGCTATTACATCATAAAATTATTTTCAGTCGTTTGCTGATATTTTAAGACTTTCAATATAGTTAAATAATGTGCTTAAGACAAAATTTTTCTTCCTTTAAAATGACAGGAAAGGACATTTAAGCTTTTGATAAATGTTACTTTATGACACTTTGAAACTAAAACTGACTGGGGATATAAAATGCTTATAAAATTCAAACAGAAAGTTTCTTCCAGTAACTGGAACTCTTTCCCAGTGCAGAAAGGCCCTAAGTTTTAATGATATCAACAGACAGAACACAATTATCTGTGAAGAAAACAGCTTAAATAACGACTTTGTCTTTTGCATGCCAAAAGTCACTATAATGAAAAACTTCTCACATTGTGTATGTTTGTGTGTGTGATTTTAGTTGCTTATTGTCATTGTATTTTTAGCACTTGAGAACAAGGATTTAGCCTGGTTTTTCGTTGTGGGCACAGCTCCTTACTTGTGCCAGCTCATAGTTTATGTTCAATAAACATGTGCCATTTGATTAACTGGTTATCAACTTGGCTGTTATTACAGTGTATGGTGCCATTCAGCACCACTCAAAAACTCACATGAATGGAGAAAGAGTTGACGTAGTAGTGGCAATGCACAGGCATAACATACCTAAAGAAATAAATCTCTAAGTCTCTGCCCCAATTTGGCTGTATCAAACTTTTTGTTTGTTTGTTTTACTTAGGGGTAAATATTGATTTATTGAGTTTATAACCTGTACACAAAGCCTGAGTGAAGTGTGTAAAATATATCATTTCACTTAAATCTCACGAAAACCTCTATGGGAAGTATAATATCCTCAGTTTTATAGGTAAAGACACTTACATTCAAAGGGGCTAAGCAATTTGTTCAAGGTCAGAATCACTTAATTCAGAGGAAAAAATGACAGCAAGGGAAAATTATGGTGGCATGGCCAGCCCCCAGTTCTCTTTACAGTCCATCAATTTCACCTCTTTATGTTAGCATAACATTTTCAGGCTATGATTCTGAAATGAGAGGTCAAAAGAAGAGTCAATAATAAAGCAACCTGAGATTTTTCAATTCACTCTGACTTCTAGTGATTGCTGACTCTGACCGTATCTTATTCTACTTGTGAGCTTAACTTCCTGGGTTCCCTGGTACACCTTCCTCCTAGATTTCGGAGATCATTTTCCTGTTATGTCACCTGAGGCCCTAAAGACTAGAACTCCAATCCCATGACCTTCACCAAGTGCCCTGACATGGATTCATTGTTACTGCTTTGCGTAATGTTCTGCTTTTGTTCTTAACATTGAACAATGCAACAACTACAAGGAATTTATTAATTTGGTGCAAAAGTAAGTATTGTGGTTTTTGCAATGAAAGCCAATAGCAAGCCTGCAATTATTATTTCTTGAGTCCTTACAACTCAAGAGAAAGACTTGAAGTGTTTTTCCCTAAAAGAAGCAAACAACAACAGGAGCCTCCGGCTAACACTGAAATTGAACGTTGACTTTATTTCCGTATCTGGGGGATTCTGATTCTTGTTCTTAGTTGTATTTTCACTTTGAGTACTGCTTGCTTCCTCTCTGCTTTTCTTCTCTCCCTGACATTTCATATGTAAGTATTGTGTTTTACTTCCATCTTTAGCTCTCTTCTTTCCATATGACTTCTCCTTTTTTTATGCTATTCACAACAGTTTAAATTACTCAGTTTTAGCAATAAAGCCCAAAATACCAGGTGACTACTTAACAAAATAATTTTGTCTCTAGAAATAATTCTCCTGAGCTAACCTCTAAAGTATTTACAGTAAGTCTTAATACTAAGTAAGAATAGGAGAGTGGTGGTGATAGTAATCTAATAACAAACATTTATTCAGTGACTTACTATGTGCCTGGCACATTGCTAAGTATTTTATATGCATTCTTGTTTTTAAATTTGTATAACTTCCAGATAGATACTACCTCTGTTCCAAAAATGTGGAAACAAGCTGAAAAACAAATCTAGTTCATTGTCTAAGATCATCCAGTTGAGTCAGGATTCAAATCTATGCTTCTCTAAATCTAAACACAGAGCTATTAGTCACTAAACGTGACCTCCTGGCTCTTAGTATTCCTCTCTATACTAGTGCTTTTCTTCTTTTTACTGGAAGAAAATAAGACTTGTCTATTTCTAGAAACACATCCAAGACCACACAACTAGTACATAATAGGGCCAGGATATCATCTTGGTTGCCTACATCATTTCATAACAGCAGGTAAAAATATCCTGGAAGGTATGACACATAAAGACATCATTGTCTTTATAAATTTGGGAGACATTGCTATAAAACATTGTACATTCCCTAAGAATGTCTAGCTGTGGTTCAAAGAAAAAACTTTTATCACTCCCGAGAGCCACGTTACTCCACAGGCAACCTGAGTCATCTTAGCGAAGCAGCGGAACCTGCCATTCCCATGCTTGTCGCCCAGTATGAGTGTCTTTTACAGTCTAGCTGAGCACTCAAGTCAGAACCCTGCCAGACATGTTAATAGGCAATGCTTCTTTGGGGGAGCCAATAGGAGATGTGTGAAAGATTGCAGAGCCTCAGCCTCACATTGCTCTAAATTGTCTGTCACAGTGAGTCAGCCTCATCTGCCAGAAACAGAAGATATAAGACCTAAGAAGAGACAACAGCCTCACCCTATAAATATGATATGGCAGACACATTCTTTAAAGACCTATAATGCTTATTGTATTTCTATTTGTGGTGTGTGTGTGTGTGTGTGTGTGTGTGTGTGTGTGTGTGCGCATGTGGTGTCCCAAGGACCTCCAGAAAACATTTTTCTCTAGAATATAGATTTAAATATATATATATAATCATCTCCAGAGAAGTTTCTTAATAGCAAGCAGCCACCAAGTAAACATCTGGAGAAATTCATAGCGTTTGATTCTTTCAGGGAATAACAAGAAGATTAAATAATTTCACACTGAAATTGAAAGGCAGTGGTCCTGATATTACATTTGTTTATTTAAACATAAAATAGGAAACTTAACCACAACTTCACTCATTTTATCTTCTTATGATACTAAAGTAAGACATGATAAGGTTTAATGAATCAATGAGGATCTCAAATTTAGAAAAGGGCTGATGTGGCCCGTTAGATATAAGATGTTTTAAGACTTTGGGCAGTACACTTAATCTCTTTGAACCTCAGTTTTTCTGTCTTTAGAAATGAAAAAAACAAAAAACAAAACAAAACAAAACACTCTCTTGTGTTGAGTTTAAGGAATTGTCCTCTCTAAGGCAAGCTATGATTTTTTGTTTAAAATGACCAGCTTGAGACTAGGCATATCTTGACTACTCTAGTCCTTATAGCTACGGACATGGGTACCAGTAATACCTGGCACTCCCTGTGCCTCTATTTCCTCATCTATAAGATGAAAACAATGGTAGTAATTATCACATAGGATTGTTATGAAGATTAAATAAATTAACATGTGCAAAGTTCTTAGAACAGTTCCTGAAAAACCATATAACTGCTTCTTAAATAAACATGAGTACAGTCATAGTTCCATGTCCATGAATTCAACCAAACATGTGTCAAACATATTTGAGAAAAGAAATGTTTGGTTGTGCCCAAATGTCTAGAAACTTATTTTGTCATCATTATTTTATAAATGATACAGCATAACAAATCTATATATAGCACTTACCTTGCATTAGGTACTGTAAGTAATGTAAAAATGACAGCACTAGAGGAGGTACATAAGTAATATGCAAATGCTATACCATTTTATATCAGGGACTTGAGAATCTATGGATTTCTATGACCATGAGCAGATCTGGAACCAATCTCCCATGGATACCGAGGGATAACTATATTTTACTAATTTCTGGAGAAAGACTCATGTTTCCTGAAGCTGGCAGAAGTTCTCAGAATTTTTCCTGGAGCATGGACGAACATGTTCTCCAACACCAGCTCACTTGACTCATTCTAGTTACTTTCCTAATGCTTGGTACCTACAAGTGTTTGAGTTTATGGCTTCTGCCTAAACTACTGTGCTTCTCCAAAGACATTACATTTTAACTGTATGCTAATATGACTCACATAAGAAAAATGAGGCTCCTGTGTTGTCATAGATAGTTTCTAGATATGGTGGGCTTCCCTGTCCATAACTTTGCAGCTCATGGGCTGACAATCGCATAGATTATACTCACACCTATCTTGGCTTCCACTCTGCACAGGGAGTATAGATCATGAGCCTCCACCTACATGCTCATCAAGGTGGTAGAGAGGATACAGGTGGGAAGTGGCAAAGCAATAAAACACTAACAGAAAAACTATGAGTGGTTAATAGAACTTCCATTCTGATAGACCGGTTGGAAAATCATGATGGCAACTCTTTTATGGCACTTACCAGATAGCGGACTCCATTCTGTGTTTGTCATTCATTGATCTTACAACTCCAAGAGGTAGGTGTTATAATTATCCCTATTTTACAGATAAAGAAAGTCAATCAGAAATTTTAACATAATGTGCCAAAATCACACTGCTGATCATCCTGATAAGCCAGGATTCAGGACGTGAAATTCTGGTGCATGTGTGCACACACACGCACACGCACACACACACACACACACAAAATAAGAGATAAAATGGCTAAGTTGGAAATTGGTGTTGCCAACTTGGCTGGAACCCAGATACCCTTCTAATTGACTGTGTGCCTTGTGCAGGATACCTAATCTGTCTGAGTCTCAGTCTCTCCCTTTATAGTGATTAAAAAAAAAAAAAACTGTCTGACTTTTATGATTCCAGTAAGAATTCAGATGATGTACATACAACACATAGTAAATGCTCAAATGATTTTTTGCTATGACAATAAGAAGAAAAGTATTAATAAAAATAATAGCTATTATATAAGTTACGTGTTTAAAGCAATACCCAGCTCTTAGCTAGCTATCAAGATATATTACTTTCACTCCCTTTTCAAGGGACATACTGAATATCACCATAACAGAAATATTTCTAACCAGGATTATAGAATAACCTGAAGAAAACAGACCAAGCATCCCAAGGGGAGACAAATAGATGAGGATGCAAGAAAGGAATCACTTCCCCAGAGAGAATTTTTCCACGGCGTGATATGGAAATAAAGGAGCTAGCTATTCATGTTTAGCAGTTGCAAAAAATTTTTCAGAATGATGCAATATTGGAGTCAATACCTCTAATCTCTCAAGGGGTTTGTATTCTTTTTCAAACCGTTACATTCTGTTCAATTACTTTCTTTTCTTTCCAGGGTTGAGAACATCTATTAAGATTTCACAGGGTTTGGAATGCCAATGCTGGAGACGGAAACCAAGCCAAGATAACTGTCAAACCCCAAAGTGAGTCTTTGCGATCCAATTAATAGCACAGTTGTTCCTCCATTCTGTTGGAATCAATTTATAACTAATTTCATTATACTCTAAAGTCCTTTAGGAAACGGCCTTCATTGGTTAAATGCATTTTGGTCCTCTTTGCCCAGCTGCGTTCTTGGTGCCAGTCACAATGCCTTTTTCAAAGTCGGTGTCAATAAATCATATTTATATTCATCAAGTGGAAAAGAGAGCCAAATACTCTCTCTTTGGGATAGAGTAGAAAATAAGTCAATCAGAACTTAATAAAACACTAAATTTTGAAATTTGTTAAATTATATTAAAATTAAAAATATATTAAAATATATTATGTATTTTTTTACAATGTATCTTCTACTAGCTATTAACATTTAGAAATTAGAGATGAAGAAAAAAGGATGAGTTGCTGAATTGTTCAGAAAATGCATAAATAGAATGTGTTGAAGTTAGTATATAATTTTCTTCCATCTGTTCCCAGGGTGGAGTGGAAGCAGGTAATAATTTTTTGTGACAGAAAGCTACATTTAATGACCTGTTAGCATTTGGAAGCTGTATTCACCAAAGGTAGAATGTCGGAGGTCATTTTAGAATTTTGCCAGTCAGGTACCCATACAGCTTTGCCAGATTCAGGTTTTTCAGATCAATTGATAAAATATTGCGTAAGCTACACAACTGAATATTCACATTCAGTAATTGACTCTGGTAGTCTGGCAGTAGCTGCATTCTCGACTTGATTTGGTGTTCTTTATGTGCCTTCTTGAATTGAGATGGGTAATCTGCTCATTGATTTTCAGTCTTTCTTTCATTTTCTATTTTATGTAATTAAGTTTATATATTTATCTCTAAGCATAGCATTGGCTGCCTTTCATTTGATTTCATATCTCATTATCATTTGGTCCCTACCTATTTCCTAATTTCCATTATGAGCTCTTGTTGATCTATGTCTAATTTAGAAGTATACATCTTAATTTCCAAACATACGTGAAATTTTCAATCATCTTTCTGTTTCTTATTTTACCTTAACACTGTGATCAGAGAACATACTTTGTATAATTTCAACTCTGTGAAATTCATTACAACACGCTCAGGTCCAAATATATTGTCAATTTTGTAAATGTTCTATTTGTATTTGGAAAGAATATGTAATTCTGCTTTCACTGAGGTCTGTATATGGCAAACATATTTATGCCAATCAGGTAAAATTAGATAATTATAACATTGAACTCTTCTTTATCCTTAATCATTTTTGCTTGCTTATTCTATCAATAACTGAAAGTTCTCCCACAGTGATTGTGGATTTGTTTTCTATCCCGTTATTTATTTTAGATCTGTTAATTTTTGCTTTAACCATTTTGAGGTTGTTATAACAATACAAATTTAAAATTGGTAGGTGTTCTGGGTAGATTGAATTTTTATGATCATAAAGTTTTATTCACTAACCTAATAATGCTTTCTTTAGAAATAATGTCATAAACTAATATTAATATAGCTACACTTTTTGTTAGTGTGTACGTGGTATATATTTTTTTATTTGTCCTCAATGGTTTTATAATTAATATTTTAAATATATGTTTTTTAAAGAATATGTTAATAAATTTTTGTGTCTTAATTTGGTTTTATGTATGACAATCTTTGAAATACTTTCAGGTCTGTATAAATTATATATATATGTATACTTTTTTCAATTGCTTCTACCTGTTTTGTGTGCTTTTTTCTTTTTACTTTTTCTTTCTTTTTTTTTTTTTTTTTTTGAGACGGAGTCTCCCTCTCTCACCCAGGCTGGAGTACAGTGGCGCGATCTCGGTTCACTGCAAGCTCCACCTCCCGGGTTCATGCCATTCTCCCACCTCAGCCTCCCAAGTAGCTGGGACTACAGGCACCCACCGCCACGCTCAGCTAATTTTGCTTTTGTGTTTTTAGTAGGGACGGGGTTTCACCGTGTTAGCCAGGATGGTCTCGATCTCCTGACTCTGTGATCCGCCTGCCTCAGCCTCCCAAAGTGCTGGGATTACAGGCGTGAGCCACTGTGCCCAGCTTCTTTCCTTTTTTATCTTCTCTAGAATTCATTGTATGGATAATGATAAAGATGATGATGACTTGATTCCTCCCATATATTAAATTGATAGTCTCATATCCATGTGCCATTACTTGAAAAGTTACTCTAGTGATTACAGTGCATCCTTGTCTTCTCAAAAATAAATACTACTTGCTCCTTTTACTTTCTTTCCTAACAGTAAAAGCCTTGTAGATCCTATAACTTTGGGTTCTATTTCACTTTGAATTTTAATACTTCATAGTTTGTAAACTTCATATTATTATCTTATATAGCAATATCTCTTTAACATTTTAAGCCTGTTTAGCTTTTTCTATTGCTGTTTATCGTCTCCTGTATCTCTGACCTTCTATTTGGGATCATATTCATTCTGCCTAGAGCACCTCCTTAATACTTCTTTCAGTGCAGATCTGCTGATTTCCAATCCTTCTGGTTTTTTACAGTGTGAAATATCTCCATTTTACCTTTATTCTCATATTTATGCTGGGTATAGATGAATACATTGTTACTTCTTTTCGTCACTTTCAAGATATCTCATTTTTTCTAGTTTGCACTAATTCTTTCTGGACATCAGTTGACAGTCTAACTGTTCTTTGAACACATTATGTTATTTTTCTCCCTGAACGCTTTCAAAACTTTTCTCTTTGGCTTTTATTTTTAGCAGTTTTACTAGATATGCCAAGTGTCGTTTTCTTTTCATTTATACCATTTGGGTTTCATAGGCCTTCTTGAATCTAAAGGTGAATGTTTCGTAGTTCCCAGTGATCATCATTTCAGACGTTTTGTTGTTGTTTTCTTTCTTCCCTTTATTTCTGAACATGAGCTACACGTGTCAAGCCTTCTCATACGTCCTCTATTTATTATACACTCTCGTGTCTTTCTCTTTTTTTAAAATCTCCATGTTTCATTCTGCAAATTTTTCTTATGATCTATTTTCTTTTCTTTTTATCTATGTTAAATCCACTTTGAAATATATCTTGTATTTAGGTTCCTAGAGTTAGCAGATAAAAGTAAAAAATTCCAAATTAAACTTTAATTTCAAATAATATATACATTTTGATATAAATATGTTCAAAATATTGCATGGAGAAAATTGTTTAGTTCAACCATATCCCAAGTAATACACGGGTCACTCTAAAATAGTAAGTTGGTGTTTATCTGAAAATCAGATTTTATTTGGAGTTCTAAATTTTGTCTAGTGACACTACATATAACTGTTCTTAATTTTTTATTATTTTATTTTTAATTTTCAGAATTTACATTCATTTCTTTTCTATGTTTGCTAGCTTTCAGCCAAAATTTTCAGCTTGTCTTCTATATCCTTAATCATATTTTTGTTTAATTTGGACTCCCTGTATATCT
This sequence comes from Macaca fascicularis, assembly GCF_037993035.2. Lineage (NCBI taxonomy): Eukaryota > Metazoa > Chordata > Mammalia > Primates > Cercopithecidae > Macaca > Macaca fascicularis. Next base: position 153,023,275 of record NC_088381.1, read on the forward strand.
ATTCATAGTTTGTCCTTCCCCTTGGTTTTTACTCAAGTCAGTTCTTTGAATGCCTTCTTTTTTAATTTTTGAGACAAAGTCTCACTCTGTCGCCAGGCTGGAGTGCAGTGGCGCAATCTCGGTTCACTGCAACCTCCGCCTCTCAGTTTCAAGCAATTCTCCTGCCTCAGCCTCCCGAGTAGCTGGGACTACAGACGTGTGCCACCAGGCCCAGCTAATTTTTGTATTTTTAGTAGAGACGGAGTTTCACCATTTTGGCCAGGATGGTCTCAATCTCTTGACCTCATGATCCACCCACCTCAGCCTCCCAAAGTGCTGGGATTACAGGCGTGAGCCACCACGCCCAGCCTGAATGCCTTCCTATTCATTTTTTTTGTAACTTTAAAATTTTATTTTATTCTTATTAATAAAAGATCTCTCAACTTTAGTTTTTGACATATCACTCTCATAAATACATAAAAAGCACAATTGTACTAAAACAAATTGGTTGAAATAAATATTTCTATGACAATGCAAACTGCATCACTTCAGACTGTCTTGATTTGAAAACTGTTAATGTGTGAAAAATATTAAAAAATAAATACCTATGAATTGACCACAATGTTTATGAGACACAACAATTCCTAACACTTTTGAAGCTCTTGTGTCTACTTCCTGGATGATATCACCCTCTTTTTCACCATAGAAATCCTTGTTTATCTCTAATTTTGCCAAGTATTTTCATTAAATAATTTGTTTGTCTTGTTTTTGAAATATTCTATAAATCAAATTACAGAATAACTTCTGTGACTATTTTTACTCAACTGTACGTGAGATTCTTCCACATCAATGTTTATGACTGTCATTGTTGTATAATATCTGTCTATCCACCTTTCTATCTACCTTCCTACCTATCTACCATAAGTATGATAACTTATGATGTATATTGTAGTCCTCATTTATCTATGGGGATACATTCCAAGGCCTTCCAGTGAATGATGAAACCACAGATAGTACCAAACCCTATATATACTACGTGATTTTTTTTTCTCACACATACGTGCCTATAATTATATTTAATTTATAAATTAGGCATGGTAAGAGATTAACAGCAATACCCAATAATAAAATAGTATTATAACAATATCCAGCATCACTCCTCTTGCACTTTGAGGCCATTATTAAGTAAAATAAGGGTTACTCAAACACAAACGTTGCAATACCATGACAGTTGATCTGATGACCAACATGGTTACCAAGTTTAAATGAGTGGGGAGCGTCAACAGTGTGGGTACACTAGACTAACAGATGATTCATATTCCTAGCCAGTATGTAGCAGAATGGTATGATCATGTATCACACTACTCAGAAAAGTGCACAATTTAAAACTTATCAGTTGTTTATTTCCGGAGTTATTCATTTAATACTTTTGAACCATGGTTGGCTGTGTGTGCCTGAAACCATGAACAGAGCAGCTTTTGATAACTTAAAATATATTATATACACATGTGTGCGTATATATATGTGTGTGTGTATACAACATGCATATATATGTACATGTGTATAGAACACACACATATGTATGTACATGTGTATATATGTGTTATCAATTCTCCAGTTGATAAGTTGATGGACATTTGAGAGCTATGTCGCCTAGGGTGGAGTGCAGTGGCCGGATCTCAGCTCACTGCAAGCTCCGCCTCCCGGGTTTTTACGCCATTCTCCTGCCTCAGCCTCCCGAGTAGCCGGGACTACAGGCGCCCACCACCTCGCCCGGCTAGTTTTTTGTATTTTTTTAGTAGAGACGGGGTTTCACCGTGTTAGCCAGGATGGTCTCGAACTCCTGACCTCGTGATCCACCCGTCTCGGCCTCCCAAAGTGCTGGGATTACAGGCTTGAGCCATCGCGCCCGGCCTCCAGTGTTTTATTCTTATAAATTATTTTCAAACAAATATTCTCTTAATTGCCTCTGAGAACACATGTTCTCCAGAATATATACCAAGAAGTGGAGTTGCTAAGTCTAGATGAGAGCTCTTCCTATTCTGATTACCCACGAATGCTGCTTTACCCATCTTCCCTCCCTTGAATATCTTCAGAGAGCATGCGCTCTGTTATTGCTTGTTTATGGAATAGACTTCACGTCTATGTCTGGGTTCTTTCAAAAAGAAATAGAAGAAGAAAGGATGATGGTACTGCTTCTCAGCCCACCCAGAATGTGACTTCTGGTCACAGCTTGCAGAACCCATGACTGACATGTTAAGGAAATGCTACTGGCTCAGTTGAAGATGAATGTGAGGTTGGTCTCTGCTGACTCAGTACTGGAGTCTCCAACTGCAGCCTGGTTGATGTGACAGAATCCATGATGGAGGCTATACTACCTGTGAAACATGTAAATTCAGAAAGAAGATTGTTTTATTTAAAAGTAGTAGGACTAAATTAGAAATAGCCTCACTTTCATCTTCTGGCCCCTTGTTTGTTGATAGGCTTCAAAGATTGCAATCACCTCTGTCTCAGGTATTACGACCCCAGTAATGTCCAGCCATTCTCCATACTCTGTTAGCTGCATAATGGACTCCATGCTGCTCTCCTCTACAGTCTCAGACATAATATCCGCTTCTGTACCACACACAGCACTGTGGGCTTTGGGGTTCTTTAATAAAGAGAAAATCCTCCTGGATTTCTATCTTGCAGGACATTGGATTAGTGTTTGTGTAGTAGATCTGGCTGTGCAACTTATTAAGAAAAATCCAGTACTTCTGGGTCTTGTCTTTGTAAAAGCTGGGGCCACATTTCATGCAGTGGGATAGACATTGATGTTTTTAGCAATGATTCAATTCAGTCTAATCCTTATTTTCAGAATCTGGGGCCATTGCTTTTGTAATAGGACAGGCTTTGGGGTTCAACAATGAGCTAATCCTACTATTAATAGATCTTACAATCACAGAACTTAAAACCAATGTTTATGTACTGAATATTGAAGTTCATATAGAAGGAGTTAGTTCTGCTCAGGTTCTTAACTTGAAGACCCTGAGCTAGTTATAATTGGTTCCTCTCCAAAATTTGAGATAACCTAGACTCCTTTGCAAGTGACTGAGCTTGGTATATTTGTTAGGAGGAGCTGCGTTGTCTGCCCACTAGGTTGCTCTGGACTTCCCTTTTCCACTGTTAGTAATTTCATGGTGGGCTACCAACTAACAGAAGGTATGTCAGTTAGTCTGTTAGAGTTGACTTGTCCACCCTATCTCATGATAATGGGAATGTCTTTTAGAGGGAGCTCTTTCCCACTGTGATTTAGCATTACACTGGGGGACTGATATGGTTTTACTGTGTCCCCACCCAAATCTCATTTTGAATTGTAGCTCCCACAATTCCCACCTGTTGTGGAATGGACTCAGTGAGATGTAACTGAATCACGGGGGTGGGTCTTACTTATTCACTACCCCGTTCTCATGGTAGTGAATAAGTCTCACAAGATCTGGTGGTTTTATAAGGGGGAAACCCCTTTCTCTTGGCTCTCTTACTCTCTTGCGTCACTATGCAAGAAGTCCCTTTCACCTTCCACCATGATTGTGAGGCTTCCCAGGTACGTGGAACTGTGAGTCCATTAAACCTCTTTTTCTTTATAAAGTACCCAGTCTTGGGTATGTCTTTATCAGCAATGTGAAAACAGACTAATACAGGGACTCTTCTCTGGCTTCCATCCCATTCACTTATATAGCCTTCACCTTGCAAGATTGATATGAGGGAGTCCCACCACTGGTTCTTTAGCAGTTTCTGCAACAAGCTTGCAGGCAGTCTCAGCTCCTGCAATGATCACATGCATCCTAACTTCCGGGGAGAGACTGGTAGCTTTTGCTGATAAGCTGGAACTACCCTCTGAAGACAGGGATAGCCTTGTTCCACTCGCTATAGCCATGTTAAGACTTTCTGAGGACATAGCAAAAGTGTCCACCACTCCCTGCTGGTTCTTTTATCTCCTATATCTGTGGAGGCTGCTCCTGTCAGTGCTGGGTTTATCTGTCTGGAATATGTAGACTTGGTTGCTGGCATGTCCACCGTGACTGCTGGGATGACAGTCTCGCTGCTGCCCCTTTGCAAAGCACTGCAATGTTGTGACTGAGAGAAAGAATGTGTTTCCATGTGTTGGAATGTACATTTTCCTCCCCATCAGTGTAACCAGAAGAGGGGGCAACAAACAGAAGCCATATAAAGATTCCTGCTGCTTACCTGACCTTGACAACCTTCTCAATGGACCTCTATGTCCTCTGGACTCTTCTTGTCGTCTGCCTCAAATACAGGTATGTCCATTGTGTCCCCAACTGGGATGGTCTACACTACCCTACACTACTGGAAGCTTCCACCAATGGTCTTAGGAAGTAAACAACTTATTCTCAGTAAATTCAAATGCCTTTTCCTGTGTCTGAAGGAAATGGTCTTAGGAAGTAAACAACTTATTCTCAGTAAATTCAAATGCCTTTTCCTGTGTCTGAAGGCGGACAAATCTGAGGGTAAAAAGAGCAGCCAGTGGCAAGGTTTAGAGCGAGCTCTTGTTTATGATAATGTATGGAGATCTACACAAACTTTAAAGGAAGCATTCAGTTTAGCTTTAAAGTCTTTGTAGGCCTTTGCCTTCTTCCTTGGGTGGCATGGTCATACCTGCCATACTCTTAACAGCTTCAGCTGGTTCAACCAGAAGGATGATGTCGGATAGTGCAAAGCTGGGGGCTTGTAGATGTAATGCTTATGGTCATCATTTGAACATGATTGTATGGCACTGGGGACCAACCAGTCAATATTTTGTGTGACTATTTAAGAGACTATCTAATTGCCTGGATCCAGACAACAAAAATATGGAAGCCATTCCAAACAAGTTATTCACAAAGCCTGACACCCCTGTTCATTGTCCTTCTGCTTCTTATCCAGCAGCTGCTCTTCTCTTTCTGGGGTCTTCATTTTGTCCTAAATAAGAACATCACCTTCCTGCTCAAAAGCAGTATCACTCACCCCACAAGGGCTGGCCCTGTTGGGTTTTGAAAATTACTATTATTGTTATTATTATTATTAAATATTGGACACTGAAAAATTATGGAGATAATTCAAGGCTCTGGATGCTATAATAGCTCAAAGATGATTGAACTTTGATTCTGACAAGGGTGCAGGCTAAGTCAGCCTCAGTCCTTGCAAATGTTGTTCTGCCTCTCCTTTCATTTACCTTTACTTCTGTGATGTAGCCTCAGCTCAAAGTAGAGGCCATATATCAGGTTCCTTCCACCGTTAGTGGGCCCTGTATACTAATGCTTTTGCCTACCTTTCCCTGTGAGACTTCCAATGCAATGTCTCAGCTTTTTCACCTTTAAGGCAACTTTTCCAGAGTAAGCACATGCCACCAGAGAAAGAGTTCCCCAAATCCTCCTCTCCTCTCACTGTCCAACCTTCTTCTCTTCAATCTTGGCCTCCAAGGTCACCGCCACCTTGATTTTCTTTATTGGTGGCAAGCATTTCCCTATCTCATAAAAATTAAATAATTTAATCATCCAGTTAATAAGTGGGAGAACTAATGTTAGAACTAAGATCTGCCTAAGTCCAAAGCCCGTGTTTTTTACCATCACACTACAATACCTAAGGGGTAAGGTGAAGGCACTGGAAAAATGTGTACAAGTATTATCAAGAGCTCCGGACAAAGTTGTAGGCCTATAGATTTCCTTAGAGCACTATATTAAAAACAACTTTTCTAAAAAGCAAGCTGTACCCCTCAGTATGGTTTAAGTAGAGAAAATGTCATTCATTATCTTTGCAGAGCGACTATTCTACATCTGTAGTTTATCTATGGATGATGGAGAACAAACTGTTATTGCTAACAATTCCACAGAGATGGCTTAATTTCAACTTAAACAGCAACCTTCTGTTAAGTATTAAAAAGGTGTTCAGGACAACAGTGACAAAAGTGAGACTGGTATAAAGATAATAAGCATCATGAATAATAATCACACTCAAATCCTTGTCATCTTCAAGACATTGGAGAAATGGATATGGAGAAGAGTTAACAAAATATCAAGAAAAGCAGACTAGTTGATAATGTAAGTGAATCAACTGAACAGTCAACAACAAGAGTCATGTCTAATGCCCTGCCGGCTTTACATAAACAAAAGAAAATTATTATGTTGAAAAATTGGGTCCAGAGGTAATGTGCATTGTTATTGGATATACTATTGAATTCATGAAAAATGAAATCCTTCTCAAACACACACAGAAAAATTGATAAGTGAATATTTGTGAAAAAATAAAGCATTAAATCAATGAAGGGAACTGATATTCAATTTCCAAATTTTTTTCCTGAACAATGCAAATTAAACAAGAAAAAGTTTAAAGTAGAATAAGGAAAGAAGACTTGGCACCAACTCTTAAGCTTTTCTCAAAGCCTTGCTGCTCTGAGAACCAGCCTCATAGCTCTACATCATTTTAAATACTTATTTTTAAAAATTACAAAGCACAATGTCTTAAATTTCCAGTTAAATATAAACTGAATGAAAGTAAAATTGTATCAAAACAAGATTCCTCTATAAAGAACAGAACTCTTCCTTTCTGTGCTGCAGAAGACTAAAAACAGGGAAAAAAAATCAAAAGAATTCACAAAGTGAAACCATAAGTAAAGCATTTTTCATACATTTGTTGTGGTATTTACTTGGCATTTTAAACATTTTCTCTTGGTGTAACATATTCATTTTGCACATATGGGTTATTTTATTATTAACACATAATGGAATAGTTAAGACAGGCAATAGCATTTCATGCATAAGCATGTGAACATTAATCTAGCCTTTCAAATAAATTTATGCTTGTGCTACAAATTCTTCTTCCACCTTCTAATTCCCATGTCTGCACTTCATATTGACTTTAACTTTTGTCCTATACTTTTACAGATTCAAATCAAAATAAAAATTACTATATTTCTCCCAGGGTGGAAAAACTTATTTTATCTATTGGGGTACTCTTAAGCAAAAGCATATTCATTTATTTACAATTAATTTTAAAAATCAATGGTCTTGAATGTAATTTTATAAAGCGGTACCTTCATTCTCTAAGTACTCTGAATGACCTTATCAATTTTTATTCTTTTAGCCTTCAATGTCTGCATCATTACATATTTGATAGATTTGAATTCCATCAAAAGTTAGTGTTGCAGTTCTTTTCCTTAGTTTAGCTAGAGTCAGGGTCCTTGTCCATCCCATAGTCACAAAAATTGAGACTCACTGATGGCTTGAAGTATGAGTAAAGCTGAGTTTTATTGGGTGAAAAGAATGAAAGTGGGAACACGGTCTCTCCTCAAAGACAGACTTCCGGTTAGTGTGCTTCCTGCCTCGCCCTTTGAATCCCAGGTTCGACACAGGAAGAGGAGGGGCCAGGCTCCTCCGCGCTGCGAACCGGCCCGACTTCTGTGTCTCCACGCTAGTGCACAGGCAGGTTGAAGTTTTGCCAGAGACCCCCTCTCACCTGGCTGCCTAATTAGCATTTGTCAAAAAAAGATTTCGTCCACATTTTTGCTATATTACTAGAAAAGCCTACTTTTGTTTCCCCTTTTCACTAATGGTTTGTCTGTGGAAGACCATCATTTGAGAACAACTGGTGAAAAACGACAATGTCAACTAAGTCAACCATTAAGGCACGAATATATTAACTGAGAAATATTTCTCAGACTACTTACAACATTTGAAAGGATGATTAAGAGAATGAGTTCAGAGCTTGCAGGTTGTAAGTGCCATGTAAATACTGGGACCTGGGACTTAATGTTTTGTTCCAGGATTGGAATGGTGAACTTGTACCTGTTATTCTCCTGCTTAAAACTGCCTTCAAGCATCCCAAAATTTATTAAGTTCAAGTTCTTTCACATGGCATAAAGACCCTCCAAGATATGGTTCACACCCACTGCATTCCCTATCAATTTGTATCTCAGCATTCAGCAACTTAACGCTTTTTAGTAATATACTGTTTGTTGTTTTCTTCATAGCCAACTCGATCCATGCCTCCCGCTCTGCTCTCTGTCTTCTCTGACTGAATAATTCTACTCTCTTTCGCTTTTCGGGAAGACTTGCTTGTCCCATCGATGCTGGATTATGTATCCTTTTCTACATTTCCATACCTTTTAATGAATATTTCTGTCCTGGCAATTACTACAATTTATTATAGTCACTTGTTTATTTGGCTTCCTCCCCACAAATTATGAGCATGCTGAGAAAAGAGGCATTCCTTTCTGCTCTGTATCCTTTTGAGGGGTATTTTACAGTTGTGAGGAGGTGGCATTCTAGGCTGGTATTGGCAAAAGTCAAAGACAGAAGTAAAGGGGAAGATAGCATTTTGATTAGAAAGTGGGAATATGTGACTCTAAGTCTGTTCAAAATATATATTGTACCCTATATCTTGCTTGGCAAGATACTGTGCTGCTTACTAACAATAACAGAGTCAAAGTCTTGCCCTTAGGAAGCTGTAACTCTTACAAGGAAACACTAATAAATAAAGCTGAAAAGGCAGGATGGGAACAAGCTGGCAAAGAGCCAGAAGGGTTAAGCAGTAAAATGAAAAACTGAAATTCATTTTGTTGTTGTAACTGTGGAAAGCATGTGCCAAAGTGAAAATAATATTTGAGCTAAGGTAATTCTAATGAAAGCATATGTAATAGATTATGAAAAACAAATAATTCAAGTGTTAAAGTATGAGCTTATTTGATGTGTTAAGAACAGAAGAAAAGAGATAAATCTAAAACATATTTTACAGGAAGAACATTTAAAGGAAATGCCGAAAGAGAAACAACTTTAAAAATTTTGTTCTGGACAAGTAATTGTAATCTCACGGGCAGTGAAAGGGCGGTTATTGACAGAAGAAGAGCAGAGGAGGCATAATTTCATTTTAGGACATCCAAGGTATTTGGTGTGTACAAACAAACAAAATTAAATATTTCTGAAAAGAAGAAAATTTAAGTTAAATGTTTGAGTGGGTATAGAGAGAAGAGTAGAGAATAATTCAAAAGTTGTCTTAAGGGGCTGGGGGAGCTTATATGTAAGAAAAAAAGTAAAGATGAACTTTAAAAATGAGAAGCAGAGTAGATGAGAGAAAAATAAGTTTAGCACATTATAAATTAGTTGAACTAACGGTCCCAATGTTTCCTGGTCTCTACAAATCTTTCTATGTTTTTGGTGGTGTCCTTTACTTTGACTCTGAGTTTAGCCATATGACTTGCTCTGGCCAATGGGATAACAACAAATTTCACACAACAGAAGCTTGAACAAGCACTGTGTTAGCACCTTCCTTCTTGCTCCTCAGCCTAGCATGCTCAAAGATGAGATAAGTGGAGCAGAAACAAGCAGCTCAGATGTTCCAGTCACCATTCAAACATGTGAGAGAGTCCAGCCAGAGTCAGCAAAGAAAACTAGTTCACCTGCAGCTGACTTCAGGAGTCTAAGTGAGAGTGAGAACACAGAGCCCAGCTCAGGTCAGCAGAAATGGCCAATCTTCAGATCTGTGAACCAACATCCAAATTTATGATTGCATGTTATGAGGTGTTGTGACTATTTGCTACACAGCATTATTCTCGCTATAAATGACTGATATAAGCATCATGGATGCCGAAGAAGATATTTCTATAGAGGTATATACTATGGGTTGAATTGTGTACCCCCAAAAATATGTTGAAGTTCTAATACCAGTACCTGGAATGTGGCCTTACTTAAAAATAGGACCTTTGTAGATGTAATCAAGTTAACATGAAGCCATTAGAGTGGGCCTTGATCCAATATGATTGGTGTCCTGATAGGAAGAGGAGAGGAGACTCAGGAAAGAACATCTTGTGAAGATTAAGGCAAAGAATGTCATGATGCATCTACAAACCAAGGATTGGCAAGAACTACCCACAACCACCAGGAGCTAGGAGAGAAGCATTGAACAGATTCTCCCTCAGACTCCAATGGGAACCAACCCTACCAACTCTTAGTCCAGACTTCGAGCCTCTGGAACCGTAACAGAACAAATTTTTGTGATCTTCACACAGTTTGTGTTCATGTGTTATGACAGCCCTAGGAAACTAATATAACACATGTTCAATGATCAACAGCTTCAGAAAAACCAAGGCTTTCTAAGACAAGTCTAAAATATAGGCACAATATTTGGTTGAAGCCTAGGAATTCTTATACATTTCCTAAAGAAAAAAAAAGATATATATATTATACTTGACATTATCAGGAAGGACTCTAATCTCTAAGCTAAGAATATATATGTATCCTTTCTTCTTTGAAAATTCAAATTATGCTAAGAAATGAGATATAACCAGAAATTTCTACTCATATTTTCCCTTATTTTTAATATCCCCAAATCCTTTTACCTTGATTCTATTTTATTGAGATTCTCTCCTTTTGCTTACAAATCTTACCTCAAAGTCTGAGCCATAAGCTATGTTTAAATCCCCAAGTCATTTATGCACTTGTAGCATTAAAAAATTTTTAATTGATATTTTAATTTGTCTATTTTCTCCCATCATGCTCTAAACTCTGTGAATTCAGGACTATGCCTATGTTCAACTCTTAGGGCAACGCTTCAAACTTTCTCACATGTTTGAATGGTGACTGGAAGAAGTGCTCAATAAAGATTTATTGAGTGAATTATGTTATTTATTAGTACCCAGAACAATTTTCCTTTAGAACCCTCTAGTTCTGTACTTGAATTATTTTTTCCTCTTTTACTGCCAATCTATTAGATTATAAATATGACAGGAGAAAATCTTGAATATCTTTTAGGGATGGAAATCAAACTTCTCTTCTGACTTCTCTGAAGCTTTGATGAAATAAGTGACAGCAGACAGACTAATAGGAGAAAAAAGGCACAAATATTTTTAACCTACACAAGTTAAATAAATTGAGGGATTTCCAGCAGAGTGATTACACATTACTGTAACAAGGTCCAGATGCCTATGTGCTCTTTATCACAGGGTAGGGGAAAGGAGGGTTTAAGAGTAAATAATGGGCTAGGTGCGGTGGCTCAGGCCTGTAATCCCAGAACTTTGGGAGGCTGAGGCAGGTGGATCACATAGTCAGGAGATCAAGACCATCCTGGCTAACATGTGAAACCCTGTCTTTACTAAAAATACAAAAAAATAAAATTAGCTGGGCATGGTGGCAGGCACCTGTAGTCCCAGCTACTTGGGAGGCTGAGACAGAAGAATGGCATGAACCCAGGATGCAGAGCGTTCAGTGAGCTGAGATTGCACCACTGCACTCCAGCCTGGGTGACAGAGCGAGACTCCATCTCAAAAAAAAAAAAAAGGAGTAAATAATGTTCAGAGGAAATAAATGAGCATATAGGACAATGGCCTGGAACAAATTTCCTTTGAGCTCTGGGGTAGATGGCAGAAAGATGAGGGGCAGAACCTCATTATGAACAAAGGTTGTTTAATTATGCAGATAAAGTTTCCCAGGTAAGTGTTCAGAGCTACCTTTAGAAGAATAGTTGAAAAATCTTTCTGGGTGTTATCTTGAATCACAATCTCTTCTCTTCTCAGGTTGTTGATCTTTCCTGGGTATCTGATGAGATTACTAGGGACAGGGTTTTAAGACAATCACATTTCTTTTGGAAACAAGTGTTCTCAGTCAGATAAGGAACTTTCAGAGGTAGTCCCTTCTAGTGCTTTAGGAAAAAAAGAAAAAAGAGGATCAGAGAGACAGAGAGGCTGGGAAAAGTCAGAGAGAGACATTGGTTTGGAGTTTTATTTCTGAGGCCTCTTAATTTCCTTGAATTCAAGTACTCAGCAAGTTGAAATGCCGTACTTTGGGGTATCATTGCCTGAGCCCTAACAACTTCAATTAACTGAAATAATGTTATTTCTAGTAGAGCCTTTGAGAGTCTGCCATTTGAACTGCTCATTGCCAGTCTTTTTGTAAAAGATAGGCACAAGTAAAGATTGCATAGTGATTAAAAAAATGTTTGAGAGTCAGAAATATCTAGTTTTGATCTTTGGCTCAGTGATTTATAAGCTGTGTGAACATGGCAAATTGCTTAAGCTGTCTTTGCCTCTTTTCATCATAAATTCATGAATTAATAATACATGAATTACAAAGTTGTCATAAGAAGCAAATAATAAGATATCTTGACCTGAAAGGAAAAAGCCTGGGTAAAATTAATGTAAGTCAGGAGTTTACTGGGTCCAATATTGAGGATTGCAACCCAGGTGCATAGATTCAAGTTGCCCTGAATATATGTTTCCATTAGAGGCAGATCCAGGTGGATTTTTAAAGGCAAAGGAGAGGCAGTTTCTGTTTTGCTTACCAACAATTACATTAAAATAACATAAGCTATTGATTATATATTGCTTTTTGTATCACAAATTCCAGGAACATGAACATAATGGGTGAGGCAGCAAGTCGGGAGGAAACTGACCTTAAACAATTGCCTCAAGTGTGGATGGGGAAGTACATGACAAGGCCCATACTCATATGTCTCTGGACCTGTGTACCTCACATATCTCAGACTGCTCTAAGCTATCTTCTTTTGTCAAAACTATAAGAACAGTGCTGATCTGGTCAAAAGAGAGAGATAATCTTAGTCAATCAATAAAAAATCACCTTTCTACAAATTCACCTTTGTAGAATTCCCTATACAAAACTGAATTTGAGAGAAAACATATTTTGTAGAATGCAAAAATACTGAAGAAAATTATGCATGAATCTCATTGTATTAATTTGCTAGGGTTTCTAGAACAAAGTCCCACAGACTGGCTGGCTTACACAACAGAAATTTATTTTCTCACAGTTCTGGAGGCTAGATGTCCATGAATAAGGTGCTTACAGGGTTGATTTATCATGAATCCTCTCTTCTTGTCTTGTAGATGGCTGTCTTCTCCCTGTGTCTTTACATGGTCTTTCTTCTCTGTGTGCCTGTGTCCTAATCTCCTCTTATAAGGTCACCAGTCATATTGAATTAGTGCCCACTCATAGTAAATCATTTTACCTTAACTATCTCTTCAAACACGGTATCCCTGAATATAGCCACCTTCTGAGGTATTAGGGGCTCATACTTCAACATGTAAACACTGGGGAGATACAATTCAGCCCATAACACATTGTCTTAACTATTTGTGCTGCTATAACAGAATATTTGAGACAAGATAATTTATAAATATTAAAAATGTATTTTCTCACTGTCTGTATTACCAGCAGTAAATCTGTATAGGTCTACAGCAACCTAATTATTGCCTTCTCAGAAGAAAGAATTTCACTGAGGGGCATAAGGTAGATTGAGAGACTGAGGCAAGTTTTACAGCAAGAGCAAAAGTTTATTAAAAAGTTTTAGAACAGGAATGAAAAGAAGCATAGTACATTTGGGAGACGGACAAGCTGGTGACCTGAGAGATGAAGTGCCTGGCTTACCCATTGATTTATGGTTTTATATGTTGATGATATGGCTTGGCTGTGTCCCCCCCAAAATCTCATCTTGAATTGTAGCTCCCATAATTCCCATGGGTTGTGGAAGGAACCCGATGGGAGATGACTGAATCATGAAGGCAGTTCCCCCATACTGTTCTGGTGGTAGCAAGTAAGTCTCACAAGAGCTGATGGTTTTATAAGGGGCTTATCCTTTCACTTGGCTCTCATTCTCTCTTGTCTGCCACCATGTAAGACGTGCCTTTTGCCTTCCACCATGATTGTGAGACCTCCTTAGCCAGGTGGAACTGTGAGTTTATTAAACCTCTTTATCTTTATAAATTTATCTGCAGCATGAGAATGGACTAATTGCAGCATAAGAATGGACTAATTGCAGTTGGCATACTCTGGGGTCTTGTATCTTTTCTCCCCTGATTCTTCCCTTGGGGTGAGTTGTCTGTATGTGCAGTGGCCTGCTAGCACTTGGGAGGGGAGCATGCACAGTCTGTTTACTGGAGTTGTGCTCATGCTCACTGAAGTCGTTCTTCCTTTACCAGTCAAATGCTCCTACAAGGTCATATACCAGTTTAACTCCACCATTTTGTCTCAGTGCACACGTGTGAGCCCACTCACCCAACTCCTGAGATCTTATCAGGAAGCCTCTGATCACCAGTTTCAGGTGTTTCTGTCTATTTAGAGACTGCCTTTCTCCAGCACTGGCTATGACCAATTATGCTTTTAGAGAGACAGTTAACATCTGCTTGATCATCACCTGATGGTGAGGATAGTGTGTGCTGGTAGGGGGAGCTATCTCCTGCCATACTTATCTACCTACCGTAACAGCTGGATGCTGAGAAGTCCAAGATCAAGGCACCAGCAGGTTCAGTGTCCAGTGAGGCACCATTGCTCATTGATAGTACACCGTTACTGCATCTTTACATTGTAAAAGGCAGAGGGGAAAGAGAGCAAGATAAAGTGAGGCAACTGTCTGAAGCCTCTATTCTAATTTCATTAAGTCATGAGGGCATAGCCCCAAAAGCCCCACCTCTTAGTACTCTCACATTTTGCATTATGTTTCAACACATGAATTCTGGGTGGGACACAGCTTGTAAACCATAGCTCATCTATATTCCAGTTTTATGTTGCCAGACCAAAGTGATGTTTCTTAACATGCCATATTACACTTAGTTTATCATCCTAAAGTTTTGGTTGCATATTTAAAATGAGAGGCCTTTAGCTATTAATCTGTCATCTATTTCAAAAACTAACTGATAGGGAACATAACCTTCGTTTTTGAACAAAATTCAACTCTAATCTTCCACTTTAAAAATAGATTTGGGCAAAAAGTTATATAACTTGTTGTTAGAATATTATCACTAGACTTTATATGTCCCTGTGGAAATAGAGTCTCTCTTTCCTTTCTATTTCCATCACGTTTTATTTATGCCCTTCAACACTGTGCACTGGCACAATACCCGTTACAGGAAACATGTGTCCCAATGGACCGCCTGCCTGTTTAGTTCTGCAGAATTTCTCTCCCTTATTCCCCTAAGACTTTGCAAAGAATGCTCCTGTTTGGCAGCCAACTCTAGGTGCATACACAGATTGTGAATGCCTCTGAATCAGCTGCATTTGGCCCGGGGCGGTGGCTCATGCCGGTGGTTCTGGCCCTGTGGGAAGCCGAGGCTAGTGGATCACGAGGTCAGGAGTTCCTATGGTGAAACCTCATCTCTACTAAAAATACAAAAATTAGCCGGGCATGGTGGCACGCATCTGTGGTCACAGCTACTCAGGAGACCGAGGCAGAAGATTCACTTGAACCTGTGAGGCGGAGTCTGCAGTGAGCTGAGGTGGCACCACTGTACTCCAGCCTGGGCGACAGAGCAAGATTCTGTCTTTAAAAAAAAAAAAAAAAAAAAAATCTGCTGCATTTTAACATTTTTAAATCCAAATGAACTAACATCAATACCTAATAGAATAAAATTCATAAATTGCCTATTGCTGGCTAAATATTGTTAATTAAGGTGTAGCTCTAATAAAATTGAGGCCTGGTGTCTGACCTCAGGATATTGGACTGTGTCACAACGGGGATTATTTAGCCATTTTCTTTGTTATAGTCAGGGATTGAATTGCCAAACCCAGCCATGCGAATTCAATCAACTAGAATGCCTTGAACATCTACTGTGTTCTGGCTTTCAATTGCAAGGTATGTGTCACAAGGGAAAATGACTCCAAGAAAATCCTTTTCCATCACATAACAAATGAAGTCAAAGCCCATGCCTATCACCTGATGTGTCAATAGCCTCATCTTAGTATTCCCGTGACTGGAGTACCCAGTAATTTGTCAATAATTGTTGCAAAGAAAATCATCCTTTAGGATATAACATAAAAAATTTGTGTATGCAAATTTTTTCCTTTAAGGAAAACTATAGCTTTCACTGAAATAAATTTTCATCTTAGGAGTTTAATTAGCATACACGATACAAAAGTCCTGACAAGTTGAAACAGTAGTTTTCAATCTTTAAAATGTTAAATCGTTGTTTGTGGTTATGGGTTGTTTTCACATGGGCTATTTTGTTAGCTATTTAGTACTACCCGCTGAAGAGGCAACAATAACTTTATTGATAAGATAACTGATGCTCCGGGTGCTTAAGAAACTCTTCTCAATTTAACACTTCCCTTCTCCAGAGAATGAAATGGCGTTGGGAAATCAAGCTAAACCTTTGGAGAAAAAAATTAAACTTGCTTCCTTTTCTGCCTTTCTTAGGCAGAAATCGATTTTCTATGAATTAAAAATGCACATGTAAAAACAATGCTACAAATGGAAATAATAGTGTTGGGTGGTTTTTTTTTTTTTTTTTTTTTTTTTTTGTAATCATTGTTTAGGATTAGCCTTACTAAGCAAAAATAAATGCCAAATTGTCTAAAGGAATAAAACCGGTTAAATTTTATAAAAATTTTCAGTTTTATGTGCGTATAAAATATTTCCTTCAAAACATCAGAATGTAATGAATTAGCTAATTACTTTTAGCCATTAACATCTTTGCTGCTAAGAATTTAACCTACAGGTAAACAAATATATAGGATGCTCAATGAAAACTGCTTTAAATAGAAAATTATGACAAATTTCTGTCATAATTAAACACCAAAAAAACCTTTAAATAACCCCAAAGAACAAAAATTTAGTAAACATTTTGTTGGATACAACTGACAAACATCACCTTTATTTTCTTTTTCCAAGATATGACAAGAATGAGTACTAAAAAGGAAAACACTGTTATCTTCTGTAACACCCTAATGTGGTGTAAAAAAAAATAAAATAAAATTATCTCTTAGAGAATAAAAAAGAGATCTTAACCTTAGAAATTATCTTCTTCTGTCTTTACAGGCATGCATAAAAGTAGAGCTGCTATAAGAGTGGGTCACCTTTTCACATTACGCAACATAAAAAAAAAATACCTTCATAGCAGAATGAAATCTATTTCCTTTGATCTTGTTACAGTGAGAAAGGGCCAGAATGGACGTAAGGTCTCATTTCTCATGTATTTACGATGAAGGCATTAATCAAGATAACACCATGTCTCCTGTAGCGAAATCTGTGGATCAGGAAACATACGGAAACAGTTTCAGAGGAGTACGTATTTTCTTGAGATTCTCTGCATTCACAATCAAAACACCCCCTGTTCAATACACCTCGTATATTTCCAACCCAACATCTCCATTTGTGTTTCCCAGAACTGCAGTTAAAATGATATATTAGCTCATGTTGGATGATGTGTAAGAGCACCCCATGAAACATTCTGGCAGCGGTGGACCTTGTAAGACAGTGTGGGGAATCATAACACCTACCCCTGGGGAAATAGTCAACTCTAGCCACTGCAGACTGCGTGTGCTTTCGGCGACTTAAAAAAAAAAAAATGATGATTTTACTTACCAAATGTCATTCATTTGAGGTTCTTATGAGGGTGGTCAGAATGGGGCATCCTTGTTCATATGAATTACCAGACTTAGTAATATAAAGAGCATTCGGAGCCCAAATGCCAGGGAAACTTCTACATCTCTATGTCAATAGTCACAGCTTATTATCAGTTCCCATCAAGAAAAGACATTTCCCACAAAATCAAAATATTATTACAGGCTCTCCAGTTCCATTATTGCATTATCATCAGCTTCTCAGTTGAGTTGTTGGTGCATTATTTTCAACAGCTTAGAGAAGCTTCAGCTCTTTGTCTGTCTACCTTGGACCATACCAAGTGTTTAGCTTCTGTTTGGGCAATGTGCTCCTGGATGCCACCAGTATAGGACAACAGTCTCTAAAAATCTGATTTAACAGTATGTGAACATGATATCACTGTTTTAGCATCACAATTGATGACCTGGTTAGGAAAAGTTGCCTTTTTGGGCTTTTTATTCAATAATCAGCTATTAAAATCAATTTTAATTGTTTTAAAAGGACTTCACGTGAAAGTAGTTACTGATAATGAGAATTTAGGACTACATTTTAACATTTCATCCACTTTTTAGTATGTTAGTTAAGGAATTAGAAAAAGTCCAAGAATTATTAAAAGGTATTCATCTCACTCTCACACTAATTACTGATATTTTAAAATCCATTTTTGTTGTTAATTGACAAATTATAATTGTATATATTTACAGAGTACAATGTCATGTTATGATATATGTATATGATGGGGAATGGTTAAATCAAGCTAATTAATACATTGCGTACTTATTTTTTGTAATAAGAATATTTGAAATTTATGCTCAGCAATTTTGAAACACATGATACATTACTATTAACTATAGTCACCATGCTGTGAGTAGAGCACAACCACTGTATTCATCCTATCTAACTACTCGATGCCCTTTGACCAACGTCTCTCTATTGCCCTGTCATCCTCTAGTCTCTGATAAATGCCATCCTACTTTCTGATTCTTTGAGTTTGATTGTTTTGGATTCTACATATAAGTATTCGTCTTTCTGTGGCTGACTTATTTAATTTAGTACAATGTCAGCTGGGTTTATTCACATTGTTACAAATGACAGAATTTCCTTCTTTTTAAAGGCTGAATGATGTTCCATTTCATATATGTACATTTTATTTATCCATTCATCCACTGATGAACACTTAGGTTGATTCTACATCTTGGTAATTGTGAATAATGCTGCGATGAACATGGGTGCACATATCTCTTCAACATACTGATTTCAAGTCCTCTGAGTGGATACCTAGAAGTAGAATCAATTGTATTCCATCATATATATATACACATATATATATATATATATATACACACCACAGTTTCTTTATCCACTTGTTGACTGATGGGCATTTGGGTTGGTTCCTCGATTTTGCAATTGTGAATTGTTCTGCTATAAACATGCATATGCAAGTATCTTTTTCATATAATGACTTATTTTCCTCTAGGTAAATACCCAGAAGTGGGAATGCTGGATCAAATGATAGTTCTACTTTTAGCTCTTTAAGGAATCTCCATACTGTTTTCCATAGTGGCTGCACTAGTTTCCAACAGTGTACAAGTGTTCCCTGATCACTGCATTCATGCTAACATCTACTGGAATACTACTTAGCCATATAAAGGAATGAATTAACAGCATTTTCTGTGACCTGGATGAGATTGGAGACTATAATTCTAAGTGAAGTGACTCAGGAATGGAAAAGCAAATATCGTATGCTCTCACTGATATGTGGGAGCTAAGCTATGAGGACACAAAGACATAAGAATGATAAAATAGATTTGGGGGACTTTGGGGGAAGAGTGTGGGTGGCAAGGGATAAAAGGCAACAAACATGGTTCAGTGTATACTGCTTCAGTGATGGGTGAACAAAATCTCACAAATCACCACTAAAGAACTTACTCATTAACCAAATACCACCTGTACCCAAATAACTTATGGAAAAATAAAATAAAAATAAATAAATACGTAGCTCATATTAAGTTCTAGTATTCAATAGTACTGTAAGTCAATTATGCTTAATACTTATTTATTATATAATTCAGAATATTTAGAAGAATTTTAATGTTGCCAACACAAGAAAAGATAAATGTTTGAGGTGACAGAGATCCCAGTTACCCTGTCTTGATAATTACACATTGTGTAAATGTATCAAAATGTCACAAATACTTCCAAATTATGCACAACTATAATATACCAATGAAAATACAAAAAAAAAAAAAAAGAATCCCTTGAAAAGTTTAGATCAAATAAGATTAGTATGAGTAAATTAATGGAGTATCTGTTTTTAAGTTAATGAACATTTAGAAAAAAAATAAAAGCTTCTGCATGGTAAAGGAAATGAGAGTGAAGAAACAGCCTATAGATTAAGAGAAAATATTTGCAAACCTTGTATCTGATAATGAGTAAATATCCAAAATACATGAGAAACTCAAACAACTCAGTAGCAAGAAAACAAATAACCCAATTTAAAAACTGATTGCTGGATTTTTTTATTTGTCAAACTATGTTTGTCTCCAGTGTTCAAAGAACGGGCTTTTGCACTAACTGACCTAGGTTTGATTCTTACTTCTACGACTAATCAGCCGTGTTAGTTTGGATAACATACCTACCCTCCTTGATTTAAATAGGAGCAACTCTTCTAATTGCAAATTGCAGAAACCTGACTTAATTACCTTGCAAATAAAAAACAAAACATAGTGGTTCACATGACAGAAACACAAAACTGCAGCGTTTAAGCTGAATTTAGAAAGGACATAATTCCAGGGCTTCACAGCATCTATTTCTCTCTTTTCTCTGTCTCAAATTCATTTGCTTTTAATACATATAGGCTTTCTCAAGCATCATGAAATAGTTGATTTTAGTTTTTATTCCAATGATTTTATTTAATAATGTTTAAAATCATTAACACATTGAACAAATATTTCTTTAAGAATGCAGTTAGCGGCCAGGTGAGGTGACTCACGCCTGTAATCCCAGCACTTTGGCTGGGGCGAGCAGATCACCTGAGGTCAGGAGTCCAAGACTGGCCTGGCCAACATGGTAAAACCCTGTCTCTACTAAAAATACAAAAAATTAGCCGGGCATGGTGGCACATGCCTGTAATCCCAGCTACTCAAGAGGCCGAGGCATGAGAATCGCTTAAACCTGGAGGTTATAGTGAGCCGAGATTGTGCCACTGCACTCCAGCCTGGGTGACAGAGTGAGACTCCATCTCAAAATATATACATATATAAATATATATAATTAGCACACCAAAAAGCAAATTAATATTTTAACATTAAATATGGAACAAAAAGCTGATGCATTAGTATTTTTAATGAGAATATAAAACATCAAATAGAAAAATAATTCAAATAAGGACAGAAATTAATGGCTTGCTCATTATTAATGAATACTCTTCATTATAAATATAATTTGGGGGCAGCAAATATTTAATCACGTCTCACTACACACAAGGAAATAATTAGAATGAACAGTTATAAAGCTAGTGTCATTTTTAGTGAGCATGCTCTATATTTCAGATGCTTTACACATATTCTCACGTCTGTTTGTCTCAATTCCTATGGGTTTAAGTATTATTATTATTTCTCCGTTTTAACATTCAGCAAACTAAGGCACAGAACAATCAAGTAACTTAAGCTCATACCACCTAGTTAATAGTACAGTGTGTACTTGAACCTAGCTTATTTGAATTAAAAGCCTATGCTACTGACTACTAAAAAACGCTGAGCAAAAACGTATAGATCAAAACCATCAGGGCTTGTACATGTGTGTGTTTTTTGCAGCACTTTTCCTATAACCAGTTCTGACTACCTCTCAATTCAAAGCACTCTTGCTCCAGGGAAGGTAATTAAGAGTTATGGCTTCAAGGGACTTCCTGCTAGGTCACCAGCTGAATTTCCACGTGTTAACAAAGATAATGTGAGATGTAAATACACAACATAATTAGGCAAAAATGGGTGTTTAAATTAGGAGCAAAAGGCCCAATTTGCTGGAAATATGCACAATGAAAACCAATTACCCATGTGGAATGTGCTGACACTATTATTTCCCACCATATCAGACACATGCCATTGCTTATAAAATTGTCTGTTCTTCAGTTTTTACATTGTTTTAAGCTGCCATTGCTGTTTAAATCAAAGTAACACTGATGTAATGCTTACCATTTCAGGATGGTCCTTCCGCTTGTAAAATTCCTGTGTATTCTTTCTCTAATTTCCTTTGACTACCAGCTTGTCTTTCTTTTCCTATTACCAGCATAGTAACCCAGTAAAGTATGGCCAGCATTCTGCAAAGTGTTTTCTATAAAAGTTCTATAGGATATAATTGATATTACATGAGATCTATATTTAGGAAGTTTTAAAAGGACCGGGAGATGTTTTGAAATATTTTGCAGAACTTCTCAAGGATATTGATACGCAAATAGGTTCAGAAAGAAGATAGAAAATGCAACGTTTCCTCAATATGTTTGATCCAGAAACACTGTTCCTCGAAGCGTGTCTCTAAACTAGTGGTTCATTACACACGGGGGGACACACCAATAGGAAACATTTCAGTATACTATTTCTGCCTCCTGTTCATTCTTTTTCTAACTGTCAACAGATGTAGTTATCTGTCTGATATTAACATGCATCAATACATGTACACTTATTACATACATACTTATGTGATGGAGTCTGCCTAAGAAGCTTTACTTGATTTAACTCAAAGCAATCCTTTGAAGTGTTCTTGTGAAGCCAATTTTACAGATAAGAAAAATGAAAATCTGAGAGGGTATGGGAAGTGCCCAAAGTCACTTGGCTATTTAATGGTAGAACAGAGGTAGGAACTCAGGCTATCAGATTCTAATGTTACAGTTCAAACGTTTTAGCAAAGGATGTAAAGAAAGGCCTTCATGTCTCAAACACTGTTGCTTTTCTTTCTAATACTATACCACCCAGCCTTTTTATTATATTCCCTCTATGAATTACATGGTAATGGAACAATTTATAAGCTTTTTAAAACCATGTTACTAAATTTGATACTACTATAAGATAAGCAAGTTTACACTTTAATAAATAAAAAAAAAACTAGGAGTTTTTAAAGTCATCTGGATAATCAATACTCCTAAAAATATTTTACTGATATTTTATAATAATGTTAATATAATACCCTACAAACTGAATGTATATGCAGAAATGTAAGGATTTGTCTACCTGTAGAAAAAATAGCAAAAAAAGGTGTGAACGAAAACATCAAGATCATTTTCTTGATCTCATCAGCTTTAACTACATTGGAAACAAATGGAGAAATTACTGTTTAATCCAAGTTTTCAATAAAACAAATGGCAACATTTCTAGTCATGTATTTCCCATGTCAGTTTAAAACCCTCAGGTATTTAAAAATACCTGATTTTAAAATATCAAATATTTCAGTTTGGGATAACATTTTTTATATGAGACAGAGAAACTACAACCATTATCTGTGATATTGCTTAATATCTACCAAGAAAGAGGCATTTGAATGTAATTCAAAGAAATATTTAACAAATGCATTATATGTCTTAGTCTGTCATGAGATTTTTTTTCAAAACAGGAAGTACATTTATTTGGTTTAAATGTGTGTCCTCCTTTTTCTTTTTCTTTTTTTAAATATATTTTAAATTCTAGGGTACATGTGCATAACATGCAGGTTTATTAGATATGTATACATGTGCCATGTTGGTGTGCTGCACCCATGAAACTCATCATTTACATTAGGTATATCTGCTAATGCTATCCCACCCACCCCCCACCCTGTGTGATGTTCCCCACCCTTTGCCCAAGTGTTCTCGTTGTTCAGTTCCCACCTATGAGTGAGAATATGCAGTGTTTGGTTTTCTGTCCTTGTGATACTTTGCTCAGAATGATGGCTTCCAGTTTTATCCATGTCCCTACAAAGGACATGAATTCATCTCTTTTTGATGGCTGCATAGTATTCCATGGTGTATATGTGCCACATTTTCTTAATCCAGTCTGTCACTGGTGGACATTTGGGTTGGTTCCAAGTCTTTGCTATTGTGAATAGTGCTGTAGTAAACATATGTGTGCATGTGTCTTTATAGCAGCATGATTTCTACTCCTTTAGATATATACCCAGTAATGGGATGGCTAGGTCAAATGGTATTTCTTGTTCTAGATCCTTGAGGAATCGCCACACTGTCTTCCACAATGGT
The DNA here is from genome assembly GCF_037993035.2 of Macaca fascicularis. Lineage (NCBI taxonomy): Eukaryota > Metazoa > Chordata > Mammalia > Primates > Cercopithecidae > Macaca > Macaca fascicularis. The sequence goes on from NC_088381.1 coordinate 153,046,829, forward strand.
TGAACTAGTTTACAGTCCCACCAACAGTGTAAAAGTCTTTCTATTTCTCCACATCCTCTCCAGCACCTGTTGTTTTCTGATTTTTTTAATGATTGCCATTCTCACTGGTGTGAGATGGTATCTCATTGTGGTTTTTATTTGCATTTCTCTGACGGCCAGTGATGATGAACATTTTTTTCATGTGTCTGTTGGCTGCATAAATGTCTTCTTTTGAGAGGTGTCTGTTCACATCCTTTGCCCACTTCTTGATGGTGGTGTTTGATTTTTTCTTGTAAATTTGTTTAAGTTCTTTGTAGATTCTGGATATTAGCCCTTTGTCAGATGGGTAGATTGTAAAAATTTTCTCCCATTCTGTAGGTTGCCTGTTCATTCTGATGGTAGTTGCTTTTGCTGTGCAAAAGCTCTTTACTTTAATTAGATCCCATTTGTCTATTTTGGCTTTTGTTGCCATTGCTTTTGGTGTTTTGTCATGAAGTCCTTGCCCATGCCTATGTCCAGAATGGTATTGCCTAGGTTTTCTTCTAGGGTTTTAATGGTTTTAGGTCTAACATTTAGGTCTTTACTCCATCTTGAATTAATTTTTGTGTAGGGTGTAAGGACAGGATCCAGTTTCAGCTTTCTACTTATGGCTAGCCAGTTTCCCCAGCATCATTTATTAAATAGGGAATCCTTTCCTCATTTCTTGTTTTTCTCAGGTTTGTCAAAGATCAGATGATTGCAGATGTGTGGTATTATTTCTGAGTACTCTGTTCTGTTCCATTGGTCTATATCTCTGCTTTGGTACCAGTACCATGCTGTTTTAGTTACTGTAGCCTTGTAGTGTAGTTCAAAGTCAGGTAGTGTGATGCCTCCAGCTTTATTCTTTCGGCATAGGATTGTCTTGGCAATGCAGGCTCTTTTTTGGTTGCATATGAACTTTAAAGTTGTTTTTTCAAATTCTGTGAAGAATGACATTGGTAGCTTGATGAGGATGGCACTGAATCTATAAATTACCTTGGGCAGTATGGCCATTTTCACAATATTGATTCTTCCTATCCATGAGCATGGAATGTTCTTCCATTTGTTTGTGTCCTCTTTTATTTCATTGAGCAGTGGTTTGTAGTTCTCCTTGAAGAGGTCCTTCTCATTCCTTGTAAGTTAGATTCCTAGGTATTTTATTCTCTTTGAAGCAATTGTGAATGGGAGTTCACTCATGATTTGGCTCTCTGCTTGTCTGTTATTGGTGTATAAGCATGCTTGTGATTTTTGCATATTGATTTTGTATCCTGAGACTTTGCTGAAGTTGCTTATCAGCTGAAGGAGATTTTGGGCTGAGACAATGGGGTTTTCTAAATATACAATCTTGTCATCTGCAAACAGGGACAATTTTATATCCTCTTTTCCTAAATGAATACCCTTTATTTCTTTCTCCTGCCTGATTGCCCTGACCAGAACTTCCAACACTATGTTGAATATGAGTGGTGAGAGAGGGCATCTGTGTCTTGTGTCAGTTTTCAGAGGGAATGCTTCCAGTTTTTGCCCATTCAGTATGATATTGGCTGTGGGTTTGTTATAAATAGCTCTTATTATTTTGAGATACATCCCATCAATACATAGTTTATTGAGAATTTTTAGCAAGAAGGGTTGTTGAATTTTGTCAAAGGCCTTTTCTGCATATATTGAGATAATCATGTGGTTTTTTCTTTGGTTCTTTTTATATTATGGATTACATTTATTGATTTGTGCATGTTAAACCAGTCTTGCATCACAGGGATGAAGCCAACTTGATTGTGGTGGATAAACTTTTTGATGTGCTGCTGAATTCGGTTTGCCAGTATTTTATTGAGAATTTTTGCATCTATATTCATCAGGGATATTGGTCTAAAATTATCTTCTTTTTTGTTGTGTCTCTGCCAGGCTTTGGTATCAGGATGATGCTGGCCTCATAAAATGAGTTAGGGAGGATTCCCTCTTTTTCTATTGATTGGAATAGTTTCAGAAGGAATGGTACCAGCTCCTCTGTGTACCTCTAATAGAATTCGGCTGTGAATCCGTCTGGACCTGGACATTTTTTGGTTGGTAGGCTCTTAATTTTTCCTTCAATTTCAGAGCCTAATATTGATCTATTCAGGGTTTAGTCTTGGGAGGGTGTATGTGTCCAGGAATTTATCCATTTCTTCTAGATTTTCTAGTTTATTTGTGTATAGGTGTTTATAGTATTCTCTGATGGTAGTTTGCATTTCTGTGGGATTGGTGGTGATATGCCCCTTATCATTTTTTATTGTGTTTATTTGATTCTTCTCTCTTTTCTTCTTTATTACTCTTGCTAGTAGTCTATCAATTTTGTTGATCTTTTTAAAAAAACAGCTCCTGGATTCACTGACTTTTTGAAGGGTAACCTGACCTTTCTGTCTGGCTGCCATTAACATTTTTTCCTTCATTTCAACTTCGGTGAATCTGACAATTATGTGTCTTGAAGTTGCTCTTCTCGAGGAATATCTTTGTGGCATTCTCTGTATTTCCTGAATTTGAATGTTGGCCTGCCTTGCTAGGTTGGGGAAGTTCTCCTGGATAATATCCTGAAGAGTGTTTTCACACTTGGTTCCATTCTCACCGTCACTTTCAGATACACCAGTCAGACATAGAATTAGTATTTTCACATAGTCCCATATTTCTTGGAGGCTTTGTTCATTTCTTTTTACTCTTTTTGCTCTAGACTTCTCTTCTCACTTCATTTCATTCATTTGATCTTCAATCACTGATACCCTTTCTTCCACTTGATTGAATCAGCTACTGAAGCTTGTGCATGAGTCATATAGTTCTTGTGCTATGGTTTTCAGCTCCATCAGGTCATTTAAGGTCTTCTCTACACTGTTTATTCTAGTTAGCCATTCGTCTAATCTTTTTTCAAGGTTTTTAGCTTCTTTGCAATGGGTTCAAACATCCTCCTTTAGCTCAGAGAAGTTTGTTACTACTGATTGTCTGAAGCCTTCTCTCAACTTGTCAAAGTCATTCTCCATCCAGCTTTGCTCTGTTGCTGGCAAGGAGCTGCATTCCTTTGGAGAAGAGGCTCTCTGATTTTTGAAATTTTCAGCTTTTCTGCTCTGGTTTCTCCTCATCTTTTTGGTTTTATCTACCTTTGGTCTTTGATGATGGTGACTTACAGATGGGATTTTCGTGTGGATGTCCTTTCTGTTTGTTAGCTTTCCTTCTAACGATCAGGATCCTCAGCTGCAGGTCTGTTAGAGTTTGCTAGAGGTCCACTCCAGATCCTGTTTGCCTGGGTATCACCAGCGGAGGCTGCAGAACAGCAAATACTGCAGAATGGCAAATGTTGCTGCCTAATCCTTCCTCTGGAAGCTCCGTCTCAGAGGGGCATCTGGCTGTATGAGGTGTCAGTTGGACTCTTCTGGGAGGTGTCTCCCAGTTAGGCTACTTGGGGGTCAGGGACCCACTTGAGGAGGCAGTCTGTCCATTCTCAGATCTCAAACTCCATGCTAGGAGAACCACTACTCTCTTCAAAGCTGTCAGACAGGGACGTTTAAGCCTGCAGAATTTTGTGCTGTCTTTTGTTCAGCTATGCCCTGTCCCCAGAGGTGGAGTCTACAGAGGCAGGCAGGACTTCTTGAGCTGAGGTGGGCTCCACCCAGTTCGAGCTTCCTGGATGCTTTGTTTACCTAGTCAAGCCTCAGCAATGGCAGACGTCCCTCCCCCAGCCTTGCTGCCACCTTGCAGTTCGATCTCAGATTGCTGTGCTAGCAGTGAATGAGGCTCCGCGGGCATGGGACCTTCCAAGCCAGCACGGGATATAATCTCCTGGTGTGCCATTTGCTAAGACCATTGGAAAAGCACAGTATTAGGGTGGGAGTGTCCCGATTTTCAAGGTACTCTCCATCACGGCTTCCCTTTGCTAGGAAAGGGAATTCCCTGACTCCTTGCTCTTCCCGGGTGAGGTGATGCCCCACCCTGCTTCAGCTCACACTCAGTTTGCTGAACCCACTGTCTGACAAACCCCAGTGAGATGAACCTGACACCGTAGTTGGAAATGGAGAAATCACCTGTCTTTTGCGTTGCTCATGCTGGGAACTGTAGACTGGAGTTGTTCCTATTCAGCCATCTTGGATCCTCTGACCTGTGCTCCTTTTTCTAATAAACATTAGTTAAAACTATATTAATTGTGTGGAATAAGATGCTATAACTACAATATCTTTCTTGGGAATGCTTTTTAAGTTAGGCACGAAGCATACATTTAACATTTCTGACTATAAACACTACATATAATCCCTGTGAGGGTAGGAAATTTTTTCTTGTGTTTGCTGGCTTCATTAATTAATAAATCTCTAGCTCCTGGAATGATGCCACCATATAGTAGCCTTGCCATAAATATTTGCTGAACTTGAATATTCAAGGTAGAAATAGCAGATTAAGGTAAAAATATAGAAACTGTGAAAAAGAAAAATTAGTAGTAGTGACAGGATTTGTACAGAAATACAAACTTTGGATGTCTGGGAATAAAGGCATCCTTAAATGCAGTGTTTCTCATATTTCAGTCCCCAGATCAGCAGCACCAGTAGCATCACATGGGAACATATTAGGAATGCCAATTCTTGCTGTGCCCTTCAACCCTGGATCTGCTGAATCAGGCACTCCGGAGGGGAGGACAAGCAATTTGCGTTTAACAACCCAACAGGTGATTCTGATGCACAAACATTTGAGAATCATTGCCTGTTTAGACCATAAACAACCACATCCCCAGGGAGCTCAGGCTTCTGGCAGCAAGTATGTAAAACTGAATCATCCCTAGAGAATGTCACTTGTCATCAGCTAAAGCAGAGATCTCTGGTTGGCATTAGGACTCCACAGTGAAATCGATCATGTGACTCAACATTTGACCTGAAAGTCTTATCATTTAATGATTCTGTAATTATATTTTGGATAAGGACCAAAAGTCACTAAATATTGATCGGTCTACTCCTTAGAAGAACTTCATAAAAAAGATATCCCTTCCTCTGTTTCTTCGGAGAAAGATTCCCAAAGAGACATTTAATGTTACAGTGTGCACATGCATTCCAGATATGTGATAAACAGTCATTAAACCCAGTTTAGAGTTGCTAAAATTGTTCACCACATCTCTTTTATTTTTTGCATCTGTTCACTCATTTAATCAACAAGTAAAATATTGTGTACCTGCTATGTCGTATGTGTAGTGCTAGGTGCTAAAGTTAGAATTTTATGAAAAAGAGCAAGCATGGTCTCCGCCTTCAAAGAGCTTATTATCCAATGATAAAACCAATGCCAATTGAATAATCAAATAGACACATGTAAAATCTCAACTGCTGATACAAATTACAAATGATCTGTGTCATGAGAATATGTGATAGTTGGATTTCCCATTTAAAGGTCAGGAAAGATTTTCTTGAGAAAAGATTATTATTCTGAGAGCTGAAGGATAAAGTTTTTTTTGTTTTTTTTTTTTTTGATTCTGCATTCATTAACTCCCCTTTCTCTGAACTCCTAATCTATTTGAGTTCAATAATACTCACAGCACTTTTCCTCGACATTTTATGTATGAATTGCAAGTTACCTAGGGAAGTCTCTTAATTCCTATTCTTTTCCATATTCTTCATCTCCCATAATGCTTGATATGAATTAAGAAATCAGCTTTTATATTTTATTAATTACTAGTGTTTTAACAGTTGTTTACAGTATCACTCTGATAGGTTAGAGTTTCAAGAGGAATGAGATGGTATGCTCATTTGGTATTATAGAGGAAAATATGTATAATAAAATAATTTTTCAAAAATAGTTGTATAGCATTCCAGAATTAACAAGAACTGGGAACTGTTACCACATCCAGGTTTGACGGAGAAAAGAGGAATGATACTTGAAACCCTGACAGAAAGATGGAGCTATAGGATAGGTAACTAAGAGGTACCCTGGTCATCATTGACTGGAAACACAGTCCATGCCAACCTATGACACAGCAGGTTGTGGACATGGGACAATATCCCCAACTGTATTACTTCATTCCCCTCCCACTTTTCAATTTACTACCAGTGCTTTCAATTGACCATTCCCAACTGCAAGCTAGAAGACAGGAAATCAAGTTGACAACACCCATAATGATTAAATGAGTGAATAAATGAAAAAAAATACTACTTCAAGGAACACAGTACAGGATGGATAAGGGTAGGGAGTAAGACTGGATGGGGAAATGAATAATATCCAATATAATCAAGACACATATACTGGACTGTTAGAAGAAGGAGGGAAGGAAGGAAGGAAGAAAGGAAGGAAGGAAGGAAGGAAGGAAGGAAGGAAGGAAGGAAGGAAGGAAGGAAGGAAGGAGGGAGGGAGGGAAGGAAGGAAGGGATGAAGGAAGAAGGAAGGGAGGGACGGGGGGAGGGAGGGAAGGTTCTTGTGATGTGGATGGCATTTAATCATAAGCCAAGGTCAGATGTCAGTCAACTTCTCTGAGCTGATGAGATTCATGGTGCTAAAAAACAGAAATTGCTATTTTTAACCTTTTTCAAACGACACAGAACTTTTCTATCCCTTGGCTTCAAATTTTTATCATTTAGCTAGATAGCCAGAATTTGTCTTTCAGTAATGGGTGGTGAGCAGGGTCATTTCATACTTAAGAAAAGGAAAACAGAAAAGTAGTAATTAGATAGATTCATTGTCACAATCATGTTAAAGCCCACTACAACAATACTGTAATTTTAAAGTAATTTTAATACTGTAATTTTAAAATCCATCCAATTCCCCATAATAGTTGAATACAAAAATAATTACTTTATAATCACATAATAACCTTTGTTGAAAAAAATTTCTATTTGATAAAACACAAAACCTTCAAAAATATAGTCTCTGCAATAACTCAATCAGTGAATTCAAGCCTATGAACAGATAAAATACATTCCATGAATCTCATTTCTCATAGCACTTATTTCCAAAGTTGATATTTAATTTTAATATTCTTTTTTAATATTACAACCCAACAAACTACAGTCTAATAAAAAAGTTTAATTTTGACTTTAATTCAACAAATACTGACACCTAAAATCTACTGAGAATTACTTACGTACTAGATAACCATAAAAAGTGCTATGTGACAAATTCAAGAGAGAGTGTCCTGAAGTAATATGAGAAATATATGGGAATTATTTTTTCCTTTAGAGTATAGGACATTTCACAGATATCTACTGTACAAGATGAACAGCACAATCAGACCTTAAGTAGATATGAAATAAGAAATCAGCTTTTATATGTTATTAATTACTAGTGTTTTAATAGTTGTTCACAGTTTAAAGATGTTTCCATATTTACTATCTCATTTGTACTCACAAGCATTATAAGATGGGTTCATTTATATATCATCTTTTATAGATGAAATTATTTTTGCCATTTCATAGACGAAAACAATTATGATTCAAATTAAGAGATTCAGTAAGGGGTTGAAACTAGGCTTTTGTTATATTTTGTTTTAGTCTATTAATTTATCCTAATTCAACATGCTGCTCCACCTCAAAGAAAAGAAAGAAAAGATCTGCTTGTGAGAATGAGAAAATAAAGAGATACGATAAATACAGTGGATGGATTCATCCAAATTTGAGCCTGCCTATGTTGGTGTTAAAGGCTTATCTATTCTAGGTTTTCTAAAACATTGGCCAGTTTCCCTCTCCTGTCTAGAGCAAGAAACATTCTCCTCTGTCACTTTGCACAAGAATGGGAGTGTTAACCATATGTCAGGACAGATCCCAACAGTGGTAATTACATTTTTGTTTCTGCGCATCCATTAAATTGCTGCCATGTTCCCAACCAAGGTGGCAGTCCATCTAGTGAGGCTGATGAAATGACCCTCAGCTTCCTATCTGTCTGAGTCTGTTACTTATAAGAGTGCTTCAGGCACACTTCCAGGTGGCAAAGCATGTGTGTCAGAACAAGCTCATTTATTGTCAGCATTCGAGGGCATGGAAGGCCCTGTGCTAAGATTTCCACAGAGATAGTCTCCTTGGTAAAGAAAATGACTCCCTTCCCACCGTCCTCTGCTTCCTGTAAATGTCTAGGTAAACTGTCATCTGGAAGAAAGCTTGAGTTCTATCTCTGAGCTCTCCTGGCTGGTGCCCTAATCCTTCCACCAGTGTGACTCCTGTCACATTAATTACAGCCTTTTCAGTGGCCTTTATGTTTCCTAAGGCTCCAAGGAGCAATTAGCACCGTTCGCTGCCTCAAACGGATTCTCACTCACAGAGGCCTTATTTCTAAACTTGTTTGTCATTATTTGATCTTAAGACATACACTTTCCCCTCTTTAATTACTGAAATTGGCAGAAATATGAAGTCTACTGCAAGGGATTCAATGGCAAATAATTGAATATCATTTTTAACAAGCTTTTGATTGAAATTTAACATACATGTAGAATATTACACAACTCTTCCTATCATCAAATTAATAGACACTATGTAACCACCACCAGGGCCAAGAAAGAAAATATTACCTGCATGCTGGAAGCATTCCTAATGTTTCCTCCCAGTGACTACATTTATGGTAATCACTGTCCTTACTTCTAAATTCATAGATCATTGTAGCTATTTTTACCTTTATACAAACAAAATAATACTGTATGTCATTTTTTGTATATTGTTTCCTTTGTTCTATATTGCGTTTGTGAAATTCATTTATTTCTCTTGTGTAGCAGTTAGGGTGTTCGCTCTCACTGTTAAATATTGTAGGAATATACCAACTTTCCATTGCAGGAATGTACTGGAATGTATCTATCCATTTGACTGCTAGTGGTAATTTTGAGTAGCTTTCAGTTGGAGGCTATTACAAATAATGTTATCATGAACCTTCTTATGCATGACTTTGTTTAACCATGTGTGTGCAGTTTTGTTGAGTATATAATTAGGAATGGAAATAGTAGAAAAGTGAGCATATGTATTTTTAGCTTGAGAAGATTCTGCCAAACAATTTTCCAAAGTGTTTTTACTAACTGACAGGCCAACAACAGTTTATGAAAGTTCTAGTTATCCACCTTCTGTGAATACTTGGTCTGGTCAATCTTTTCTCATGTAGGCTGTTCTATGGGTTTTGTGGTGATAGCTCATTGTGAATTTAATTTGCATTCCTTTGATGATAATGATATTGAGTATTTTTTCATATGCCTGTTGGCATTTAAGTATCATCTTTTGTGAACTGGCTTTAATATATTTAACTCTTTTTTATGGTGAGGGGAGGTGGTTGGTTATCTGTTTATTAATAAGTAGAAGTTCTTTATATATATAGTAGAGGTCCTTGTAGGATACATGTATAACAGCTTCCCCATGCCTGACTTTTATTGTCATAACAGTATCTTTTGATAAGCAAGACTTCTTCATCATAATGTAGTCCATTTTTATCACTATTTCTTTATGGTTGGTACTTCTCAATGTCCTATTTAAGAAATGTTTGCTACCCAGAGTCATGAGGATGTTCTTTTATGTTTTCTTCTTAAGTGCAAAGTAGCAGCCAAGAGTTTTCTTCCTTTAGTATAAATCAAAGGTCAAGATTCACTTTTTCCCACATGAACTTCTAATTTTCTGATTGACTCAGTCCTGTTTATTTAAAAGAAAAAAAAAGCCCTTCCCTGGAGCACTTCAGTAGAGCCTTTTTCATAAATCAGGTGATTATATGCATCTGAATCTGTTTCTTGACTCTATTCTTTTTCCATTGATCTATATATCTGTCTTTGCTCCAATACCACATGTTCTTAATTTCCATGGCACTATAGTAAGTCTCAATATCTGAAAAGTCTTTCAACGTTGTTATTCTTTAAGATTATATTGGTCATTTTGGTCCTTTTCATTTCCATGTATACGTTAAAATCAGTTTATTAATTTCCGCACACAAATGCCCACAATATATAGTTTATAAGACATCCTCCTTCACCACCTCATAATTATTATAATTATTACCAATGTTATTATTCTGCTGTTGTTGTCCTGTATAGGGATATTCATATATGCTCACACATTTACCTTTATCATTGCTTTTTTATTCCCTCATGCCTTACTATTTTTCTATCTCAGATCATTTTTATTTGCCTGAATAAAAAAAAAAATTAGTATTTGCATTAGTGTAAGTACACTGATGACAAATTATTTTATTTTTTACACCTAAAAATATATTTATTTTGTTGCTGCTTTAAAATTATTTTATTGCATCATCTTAGAGATTAATAATACTGATAATCCCACTGACTTGTTTAATAAGATTAATTCTACTCTCTTCTCTTTACTGTTTCTACTGAAATGTTAGATGTCAGATTGGTACTGATTTGAGGCAATGGTTACTTGACATTGGAAGTCAGCAGTATTCCTCTAATGCCTTTGGGTGTGAATATTTTCATATTTAATCTGGTTGGGTTTTAAAACAAAATTTATAAATTAATAAATTTGCAAGTTAATGTCTTTAGTTTTGGAAAATCTTTTTTTTCAAATATTGCTTCTGCTTGTCATTTTTTCTCTCCTACACATCTGGAACTGCAATTACAAATATATTACATATTTTTTGCTAACCCCATATTATCTATTGTGTCCTTTTACATAGCTATTACCTTTTCTGCTCTCTATGCTTCAGGCTATAAATATTCAACTGCCTCATCTTCTGTTTGTCTACTAGTATCTGAAAGTTATCATTCAACTCATGTATTAAATTTTGAGTGTTAATCACTCAATTCTTTCAGATTTAGACATCTAATATGATTCTGTTTCACTGGTTTTAATTCTCTACGGACAACATATCCATTGTGTATTTACTTTCTTGAAGATATTAATTAAGTGACTTTAAAGTCTGTATTTGATAACTCCAATAACTGGGTCATCTGTCTTTTTTTTTTTCCCCCCTCTTGGCCTTATCTTTTATATCCCTAGGAATTTTTTATTGAATGCCAAATATTACATATAATATTACTTGTAGAATCTCAGAATGTTGTTACCTTCTGTGAGGATTCATCTTTTTTCTTGTAGATCAGTTGGAATAAGGGCAGATAACCTTAATTAGCTCAAGGTCAGAACTGACTCTAAGCTGTTTTGCAGTTTTTTAAGACCAGATCTGCCTCTGATTCTCCGCTACTCCTAAGTGTAAGGGTTCCAACTGAGAGCCTGCATTGTTAATAGGCTGAGTCCTGAACTACTTTCCATGTAGCAGTAGCAAGCACCCCTCCTGACTGGAGATATTCGGGATTTATTACAAACATTCCAGACCTCTAATATTTAAATAACAATAGCAGTATAAACATTCTGAAACAAAGGGTCAGTAGTTAAGTTTAATTCCATATTGTACCATCAACATAATGATAGAAATGTGAGTTATCTTATAAGGTAAATTAACAGCAACAAAAAAGACTCTGGTATATTGATATCAATGTACGGAATTTACTTATATATGTGCAAAAAAAAAAAAGATTAAATTTTTCTTGATTAGTTCTAAATATATAACAATGGAAATTCATGCACTCGAGTGATTTTTCTGTAAAATTATTGTGTCAAAATCTGAGCTTGTAGAAACTTAAAAATTGACTTGGATCATGGCATTTTGTAATTTCAACCTCTCTTTTTTCCTTAAATGAAAGGCACAAGGGGTTTCTTGTTCTTTTCATTTTTTTTTTTGTTTGTTTGCTTGCTCTTTTTTTGTCAAAATCAGCAAGTAAAACAAAAATCAAAATTTCAGCATACTTCTTAAAGTTCCATATGTCTGTGGCAACTAGAATAAAAAGATTCAGGGAAAAAAGGCACTACGCTGTCAAAGCGAATTCACCCAATAGTCAGAATGTATTTTATAAACATGTAATTGGTGTTTCTTCAAGATTATCCCTGGGTAAATATAATAAGGTGACTAATTATTTGGAAGATTTACAAAATGAGATGCAGAGATGTCAGACACCATTCATGGAGAATGAGATTGTATGGCCAAAGCCCTTTAATTTGCTCTAGTGTATGTGAAATTTTAGAGTTAGTTTGTTATCTTCTCTAAAATTAATAACTGCTTTTCACATAATAAAAAGCCTTTTATATTGTACATAATGGTCATTGGTTCTCATCACTACAACGAGGAGAAGATGAAAAATAATAGATTTCATTTACTTGAATAAGGAATTAAATGAGCTAACATATACGACCTCTCAAAAATAATAGGAGATATGTTCTCAAAAGAACAACCTAATGATGGTTTCAGAGATCTTTAAAACGACAGACTGATTTATATCCTTAATGAAAGAACCTAATTTAGTGGATGAAAGCATTTTGGGTGGGTTGGGAAGCCTGGGAAGGGGAAGGGTATGCATTTGAATTTGAAATTCTGTTCCACTATTTAAAAGCTGAGTAACCTTAGGCAAATCACTTAAGGACTCTAAGTCTCAGTTTCTTCTGCTATAAGTTAGAGGTAAAAATGACTTCCTTGTATGTTTGTTCTATGATTTAATGAATTAATTTGCAGGGCTTGATATATGATCTTGGCTAATATAAAAAAAGCTTACATTTAATCCTCATAAACACATTATTGAAAAGGTATTATTAATTCTTTAGGAAGAAGTAAGGCACGTGCCCAAGGCCACACAGCTACTAAATAATGGGGCCAGGATTTAAGGCAATCTTTCAGGCAATCTTGCCCTACAGTTTATGTTTCAAACTGCTTCTCTGAATAAATACTTGTTCTCTTATTACAAGTATGCTAAAAATAAAGGCACATGGATTGATTGATGGCAATATACCAGTTGGTGGTTGTTACAAGGGGATCTTCTTACATTTTTGAGAGGAGATAGTCCTATGCTGTTGTTTTTCTCTTGTAAGGAAGACATAACATATTCATTCGCTATCTAAGCCTATTCAACCCTGTGTCAGTAGCTATAATTATTTGTCACTTCTTTCTGTTATTGTATTTGCTTTCATATTCCACCCCTTATTTTAGAGAATTAAAGCTAAAAATAGGATTTCAATTCCAAAAACACAGTAACACACCCCATGTTATTGCCAAGGCTTACCTTCTTTTGTTTGTGTTTTATTTTCTTAATCTGTGATCTTTTACTTTATGACATGTCATTGGAAAACTTAGTTGTCTAAGACAGTGGTACCCAGCCTTCTTGGCACCAGGGACCAGTTTCATGGAAGACAATTTTTCCACAGACCAGAGGGGCAAGGGGAGTGTTTCAGGATGATTCAAGCACATTACATTTACTTTGCACTTAATTTCTATCATTATGACATTGTACTATATGGTGAAATAATTATACAGCTCACCACAATGTGGAATCGGTGGGAGCCCTGAGCTTGTTTACCTGCAACGATGTGGTCCCTGATATTGTTTGGCTGTGTCCCCACCCAAATCTTTTCCTGAATTGTAGTTCCCATAATCCAAACGTGTCATGGGAGGGACCTGGTAGGAGGTAACTGAATCATGGGGGCAGCTACCTCCATGCTGTTCTTGTGATAGTGAATGAGTTCTCACAAAATCTGATGGCGTTATAAGGGGCTTCTCCCCACCTTTGCTCTGCACTTCTTTTTGCTGCTGCCTCGTGAAGAAGGACGTATTTGTTTCCCCTTCCACCATGACTATAGGTTTCCTGAGGCCTCCCCATCCATGCTGAACTGCGAGTCAATTAAATACATCTCTTTCCTTTGTAAATTACCCAGTCTCCGGTATGTCTTTATTAGCAGCATGAGAACAGACTAATACAGTCTTATCTAAGGGTGATGAGAGACAGTGACAGGAGCATTAAGTCCCATAAGGAGCACACAACCTAGATCCCTCACATGCATGGTTAACAATAGGGTTTGAATTCCTATGAGATCTAATGCCATCGCTGATCTGACGGGAGGTGGAGTTCAGGTGGTAACGCGAGTGCTGGGGAGTTGCCATAAATACAGATAAAGCTTCTATCACTTGCCCACCACTCATCTTATGCTATGAGACCCGGTTGCTAACAGTTCCAAACAGGTCTGTGGCCAGAGTTAGAGACACCTGGTCTAAAAGCATCTCATGCCAGGGCATTCATGAATACTTCAGTATTCATCATGTACTGGGTGTAACAATGCTTCAACATCCTGTGAATGTTATGCAATTTTTTTTTTTTTTTTTTTTTGAGACAGAGTCTCACTCTGTTGCCCAGGCTGGAGTGCAGTGGCACGATCTTGGCTCACTGCATCCTCCGTCTCCCGGGTTCAAGTGATTCTTCTGCCTTAACCTCCCAAGTAGCTGGGACTACAGGTGCCTGCCACAATGCCCAGCTAATTTTTTGTATTTTTAGTAGAGACGGGGTTTCACCGTATTAGCTAGGATGGTCTCGATCTCCTGACCTCATGATCCGCCCGCCTTGCCCTCCCAAAGTGCTGGGATTACAGGCACAAACATTTTTTAAAACAAACTTCTATTGAAATTCATAAAGTGAACACTCTTGTAACCAGCACCCGGATCAAAGAAGGAAACATTACCAGCACCTGAAGACACAAGATCCCTATGACCTGACCCAGTCACCTCCCCGCAAGGGTAAGCACACTCTGCTGTCTTACAATGCTACAGGGTAGTTGTAGTAGTTTCAATTTCATATAAATAAAATCATAGTATGCACTTTAAAAAGAAGTTTTCTTTGCATAGTTTGTTAGGTTTATCTATGTTGTGTGTAACTGTAGTCTATTCATTCTTTTGGTGCATAGAGTTTCACTGTAACTATAATACAGTGCATATATATTCATTATACAATTTAAAGATTTTAGGATTATTTCCAATTTGAAGCTTTTAAGAACAGTAATGCTATAAACATTGCTGTACATTTATTATATGAATATATGTACATATTTCTATTTATTATATACCTAGAAATAGAATTGCTGAGACATAGGAGGGCTCATTATTTTTCAATATATTTCATTTTTCAAACAGTTTTAGGTTTTTAGAAAAATTGAGAAACTACTACAGAGAGTTTCCATATACTCTGCATCCAATTTCCCACATGATTAACATTTTGTTATACTACATTTGTTACAATTAATAAGTGGTATTCATGTATTAACAAACTTTCATGTGGATGGTTCCTGACTTGCTATGGTTTGTCCTAGATGTTTTTCACTTTATGATGGTGCAAAAGTGATTCACATTCAGTACAAATCATACTTTGAGTGCCTATATAACCATTCTATTTTTTACTTTCAGTGCAGTATTTAATAAATCACATGAGATATACAAAAAATCCAATATAAAATAGGCTTTGTGTGAGATGATTTTGCCTAATAGTAAGCTAATGTAAGTGTTTTGAGCATGTTTAAGGTAGCCTAAGCTAAGCTAAAGTGTTTGGTAGGTTAGATGTATTAAATACATTTTAGACTTAGGACATTTTCAACAAAGATGAGTTTATCAGAAAATAACCTATTGAAAGTCAAGGAGCATCTTTTGTTTTTTGTTTTTTGTTTGTTTTTGTTTTGTAATTTTCTTTAACTTAATGTATTTTTTTTTTATTATTATACTTTAAGTTCTAGGGTACATGTGCATAACGTGCAGGTTTGTTACATATGTATACTTGTGCCATGCTGGTGTGCTACACCCATCAACTCGTCATTTACATCAGGTATAACTCCCAGTGCAATCCCTCCCCCCTCCCCCCTCCCCATGATAGGCCCCGGTGTGTGATGTTCCCCTTCCTGAGTCCGAGTGATCTCATTGTTCAGTTCCCACCTATGAGTGAGAACATGCGGTGTTTGGTTTTCTGTTCTTGCGATAGCTTGCTGAGAATGATAGTTTCCAGCTGCATCCATGTCCCTACAAAGGACACAAACTCATCCTTTTTTATGGCTGCATAGTATTCCATGGTGTATATGTGCCACATTTTCTTAATCCAGTCTGTCACTGATGGACATTTGGGTTGATTCCAAGTCTTTGCTATTGTGAATAGTAACCTAATATATTTTTTCTGTTCCAGGTTCTCAGCCAAAATATCAGATTATATTTTGTAGTCATGTCTACTTAAGTTCTTCTTGGCTATGGCAATTTCACAGACTTTTTTTGTTGTTGTTTTTGAGGACTATATTAGTATGTTCTCACATTGTTATAAAGAACTACCTGAGACTGAGTAGTTTATAAAGAAAAAAGGTTTGACTCACAGTTCTGTAGGCTGTACAGGAGGTATGGCTGGGGAGGCCTCAGGAAACTTACTATCGTGGTAGAAGGGTGAAGGGAAAGTAAGCACCTTCTCTTGGCAGCAGGAGAGAGAGAGAGAAGGGGGACATGCCACACACTTTTCGAACAAACAGTTCTCATGAGAACTCACTCACTATCAAGAGAACAGCAAGGGTGGATGTCGGCCCCATGATTAAATCACCTCCTACCAGGCCCCTCCTCCAACACATGGGAATTACAATTTGACATGAGATTTGGGTGAGGACACAGAGCCAAACCACATTAAGGATTTTGAGTGTTTTGAGGAGTAGTGGCAAGTATTTTGTACAATACTCCACACTGGAATTTTTCTCATGTTTTTCTCATGATAAGACTGAGATTGTGGGTTATTTGGAGAAACACCTCAGAGATAAAATGCCATTGCCATCATATCATATTCAGAATACATACTAGCAACGTGATATGACTGTTGTTGGACTTTATCACCTAAATTATGTAGGGTTTGTCCTTTTTCTCCACTGTAAATTTTCTTTTCTTCTCCTACCCCACTCTAATTTTTGTATACTTTGGAAGGAAGTCACTGTGTTTAACCCACACTTACAGAGAACAGAATTACTCTCCCACTCTTTGAAGACAGAGTATTTACATAAATTATTTGGAATTCTTCTATATGGGAGATTTGTTTCCTTTCCTCCATGTATAAATTTACTCATTCATTTATATCAGTATGGACTTATAAATATTTAATTTATACTTTGAATTATAATGAGCATGTTATTGATTAATGTCCATACTGTAAGAATTTAATATCCACCAACTCAATGTGGAATTCCCAAACAATACTGTGATGTCCTTCTGGGAGACAGTGCTCTGTGAGTCTCCCCACGAAACTCTACATATATGTCAGGCAGAGACACTGTATTAGTCAGGATTCTTCAAAGACACAGAACTAATAGAATGGATGGATAGATTGATAGATAGAGAGAAAGATAGACAGACAGATAGATAGATAGATAGATAGATAGATAGATAGATAGATAGATGATTGATAGATAGATGGATAGATGATAGATAGATAGATAGATAGATAGATAGATAGATAGATAGAGGATAAAGGGGATTTATTAAAGGAATTGGCTCATGTGATTATGGAGGTTAAGGAATCCCATCATAAACTGTCTGTAAGCTGGGGAACCCAGAGAATCCAGTGACCAAATTCCAACTCCAAATGCCTCACAACCAAGGAAGCCAATTGTGTAACTCTCAGTCTGAGGCCAAGGCCCAAGACCTCTTGGCAATTGCTGGTGCAGGTTTCAGAGTCCAAAGACTAGAGAATCTGGAGTCCTAGTGTCCATGGGCAGGAGAAGAAGGGTGACCCAGCTTCAGAATAAAGAGCAAATTTGCCTTTCCTCTGCTTTTTATTCTCTCCAGGACCCCTGCTGATTGGATAGTGCCCCCCACATTGAGGGCTGATCTTTCATACTAAGTCCATCCACTCATAGGCCAGTCTCCTCCAGAAATGCCCTCACAGACACACCCAGGAATACTTTACCAGTTATCAGGTATCTTTTAATCCACTTCAAATTAAGCATCAAAGACACTAACTCCGTTTTTGCTTTGGACTAAATTTTCAGGGATGTTTGGATACCAAACAGCCTTACATGATAGAAGTACTGTGTACCTCCAGGGCAGAAGGCCATTGTGTTTACTGCTCTGTATAAAACACTTGGGTCCCCTAAGGTCAGAATTACTCATAAATGATGCTAACCCATTGTGTGGGTGGTGTCTCTATAGACTCCTCTACATTGTCCTTATGGGATTTGGGAGCAAAGTGAATTGGTACTCATGATTGTTTTGCTGTTAGTAGTAAACTCCTTTGTCTTTTACTCTGCAGTCTAATGACTTCTGCAAGCTTTCAAAAAGCTGTGCTATACTGACTTCTTAGCTTGCAAGCAAAGTAAGATCTCAAGTCCTTCACAGTTCTGACAACCCCTCACAAAAAACTCACCAAAAAAAATTAATGCTCACAACAAAATATGTCTACTACTCTCCCATGTCAAAGTTTTAATATAATTTATGTTCAACTGCCAGTCGCCCCGCCCACCTCCCTGCACTGATGGCACCTACTCTCAAAGCCACTTGTAAGAGTCTCACCTTTGCCCTGGCATATGATGCCACATAGTGAGCCAGTGTCTGTGCCAAGGGCACTGAGTCTCATTGCTCACAAAACTCAGACTCTTGGAGTGAGACCAGTGCTGGCTATGAGAAGCAGCAAAGAAAACGTCTCCCTCTCCAATTTGATGTTCCACGCAATCTGATACATGAACCCAAACTACTTCTTTAACCTAGAATCCATTTTTTTTGAGACAGAGTCTTGCTCTGTCACCAGGCTGGAGTGCAGTGGTACAATCTTGGCTCACTGCAACCTCCGCCTCCCAGGTTCAAGCAATTCTCCTGCCTCAATCTCCCAAATAGCTGGGATTATAGGCACCCATCACCACGCCCGGCTAATTTTTTGTATTTTTAGTAGAGGCGGAGTTTCACCATGTTGGTCAGGTTGGTCTCGAACTCCTGACCTCAGATGATCCACCTGCCTCGGCCTCCCAAAGTGCTGGGATTAGAAGCATGAGGCAACGTGCCCAGCCCAAAAACACTTTCACACGCATGTGTTTCTTCTTTCTGCATTGAGGTTTCAAAAATATTTGGGAATTTCCTAACTAAAGTTACCCATAAGGGTTGCAGCTATATCTTATTCAGTCTAAAGGTTTTCTCTAAACAAAGCAAGGGTGTGAAATTTGGTTTCTGCAGATGTAGCTTTTGTGCAACACTTAGGGTTATTTTGGTCATGAATAATAGAAACCACAACCCAAGTTGGCTTATGTTAAAAAAGAATTAATTTCCCTTCTTAACAGATTGAATTAAAAAGGAACAAAAAAAAAGGCCATGCAAAGCTTGATCCGGTTTACATATGTACTTAGCCTGTTGTTCTCAATGGCAATGTTTTTTCAGCCTGCAAGGGTGCAGTTTCATTGCAAAGCAGACTATGTGTGGCTTCAAGATGGCAGCAAATAGCTACCAGGAACGATGCTCTCTCATTTCTCATTTTCTGAATGAGAGAGAGCATGACTGCCACTACAATCAAACAACAAAAACCTTAGTCTTCACTTCGTTGTCTCTGTACATCTTGAACCCATCACTTTGACAAGGGTATTAATCTGTAAAGATCATTTTAGATTGGCAAGGAAATGTGTATAATTCCATGTAAACCATTGGCAGATACATAATGACACAATGCAACATGTAGCTAATGAGTACTGGAGAAGCACAAATATGTATTAGTGTGATAGAAATCACTGGGAAGTCAGGAGGCTCATTTCTGCTACTAACTGGCTGTTGAATTGCACATTCATCATTCAAACTCAGCTAAATGACCCCATTTGTGAGATGGAGATAATAATTCCTGAATCTATCTTTGTATACACACACAGACACACACACACACACACACACACACACACACACACACACGCACAGACACACATACACACCAGTTTCTCACCAGGGTTCTCAGTGATATTTCATATATCAAATAACCTAGTGAAGGTAAAAATATATTGAAAATGATGAGGCATTATACGCATTTTACCTCCCATCTAGCATTAAAATTTATTCCCTATTTGCCAGATCTATATTTAAATGAGGCCAATTGCTCATAAATTATCTAGTAATCATCAGTCAGCTTCCAATGTTGCAATATCAAAGGTTTTTTGTTTTTTGTTTTTTTTTTTTCCTCCTTTCACTGTCCTTCTGAAATCTCCTGCAATATCAGATATTTTCTACTCAGGCAGTAAAATGTGTTTCTCTAATGCCAAGGAAACAATTATTTAAAGCTCACCACACACACTAAGAGACAACATGCTTATGTATGAGATGGGTAGAAGGTAGCATCAATCAATATTATAATGCCAGGCACACAGGAGAAAATAAATATTAGGTGATTTGATTACTCTTTTCTTCCAAGTATCAAATGCTCTTTAAAGTTTCTTACTGAAATCACTCTTTATCTTTCCCATTAGATAAGGTATGGGTGTTAGCCAAGAAAGTAATGGTTTTGTATGTGTAGCCCAATAAATAGAGCTTAAAAGTTTATTATCAAACATATTGCATGCTGCAATAAAAGTGATCTATGCTCCTGAAGCCCATTCAGCACATAGAAAAATGCTGAAGGGCCACGATGGGTGTTTGTCAGCCCCTTGGAAAGGCAGCTCCACGCGGACGGAAACATCAGCTTGCCAGAATTACATTCTTCTTTCAGTCTCGAATACAAAATCAGTTCCAATTGAAAATGCTTTAGAGAACATGCTATGCAAATGGAATGGATTTAGCATTTACCAAATGAATCAAATCTGGGCTCTGTAGGAGCCTGGATCTTGAACCACATACTGAACCTGAAGTCTAATTCCTTTAACTTCCTAAAAGTTCTTATCTTTGCAATCATATGGCACCCTTCTCTTCTACATCAGAAGTTGCGCCCCGGTGGCGGATGAGGCCATTCTTGCCTATAGATGTGCATTGTTTGGCTTGCACAGTGTTTCAAAAACACTAACAGCTGCTCCACATAGACAGAGAAGGAGCCCAGGCAGGCTGGTTCCTTGGGCTTAATATTGCCTCATGATGGGAGGTCAGGTATCAATTATAATCTATCTATATGTCTGCCCTGCTGCTTTTGGCTTTGTTTCTTCATTTGTTTGTTTTAAGGGAGAAATGATCCTGTAAGCCTACGTTGCAGAGAGGACAGGAAGCAGAGAAAGAAAAGGAAAGAGGTGTTTTTCTTGTGGAAGTGAAGAACATTTCACCTTCTTTAAGAATAAGCAAAATTTTAAAAAAGTGGTAAAGTATACTCTGCAGCTTGCTCTTCTCATTTCTGTTGCGTTTTCACCCTATGAGGAATCTGAGTTTGAATTTCCTGTACTAGATCAACCAGAATTCAAGTGATAGCTGTCATCCTGCCATACTCAGCGTGCAACTTGTGTTTTCCCCCCAATTATTTACACTGTTCTCAGGCCTTGGCATGACTTCCTTGCCCCTCATCCTCTTAAATTGAAAGCCCCTTCACTGACAGGTAATATCCCATTTCCTCTTTGAAGGCTCTATCATGCCCATAATTGTAAAGCAATAGTTAACAAGGTGACATCTCTCATTGCTATGCTTCAAATATCCCCTCAAAAACTCACGTTGAAATTTCATCCCCCAATGTGGCAGTGTTGAGAGGCAGTTAGGTGGTGAGGTTTCTGTCCTCATGAATGAGCTAATCCTTTCATGAATTAACGGGCTAATAAATTAATAGGTTAGCATGAGAGGGAAAATAGGGGCTTTATAGAAAGAGGGGAAGCGATCTGAATTGGCATGTTAGTATGCTCAGTTTCCTCACCATGTGCTGCCAGGCATTACCTTGGGACTTTGCAATGAGTTTCCACCAGCACGAAGGCTGTCACAAGATGCACCTCTGAACTTTGGACTTCCCAGTCTCCAAAACAGTAAGACATAATTGTATTTTCTTTATAAACTGTCCAGCTTTAGGTGCTCTTACACTCATGTGGATAACTTTTGTATTATTAAATTCTTGTCTTATCACACCATCAAAATGGTAAACAGACAACAAGCTCCAGTTGCCCTGTGTTTCCTACCTGTTTTGTACATACCTAATATTCTTCCATTGGCTTCCTGATTGATTCTTATCCAAGCAGCAAAGAGCAAAGATGTTGTAAGACCTCCAAAACTGCATTGGCAAGTTTAGAGCAGGGAAGTCACTCAGCATAAATTATCTCCTCCTTTCTTTTGTTCATTTCCCTCCCTCTTTGAACACAGGCTGAAATACCATCCGGACACTAAAGCCCCGCACCCACATCTTGAACCAGTCTGGTAAGCCACCTGGACCCAGACCCATATGCATGGTATGAATTTTCTCTTTAATAGACAATACAGTGAGTAGTTAAACATGTGTAAACATATAAATCAACTAGAGAAAAGTAATCCTTAGGGATACAGACTGCTCAGTGTGTTTTGAAAACATTCAGCAGGAAGATAATGCCAAAGGGATTTCACTAGAAAACTACACTTTATTTCTGTGGCTTCTTGAGTAGCTAGGTTTTAAATATTTGGGTTTGGAGGCTTTACTCTTAACTCTGTGGCCTGCTATGTTTAGTGTCTGTCTTTTTATAAAATAATGTCAAAAAGAAGCTGTCAAGTTCATCCTAAAGTAAGCATATCCGGTAATTTTCATCTTTTACCGAAGGTTTTGTTCAGGAAAAGAGCCTGCAAATCTCATAGGATGAAGAACTTTTCAGAACTCATAGATCTCATTTAATTCTTTGATCTAGAGAACAATGCCATCTTTCTTACTGTATTTGGGTATTTCAGAGGATTCCATTCCTGGTTCCAAACAGGAATCATTGACATATGCAAAAAAAAAAGCAACAGAACTGAGGACCTCCCAAAAAGTTTGTAGTTTGGTTCTGTGTGGTTTATTTTTATTCATGCTTTACTCAAGCTGGTTTGCCTATTTCACAAGCATATGCACCATATGCGAGCAAAGACTGCTAAAAGCTTTTTTAAACAGAAATCCTAAGAAGGAAGAAATGAAACTAAACAGAAAGAAAATGAAATTAGCAGTTCTTTGTAATGTGTGCTTAGAAAGGAAGGCTGACAAAAGAGGATTCATGTTCCTAAATTCTTAGTAGATGCAGCAATACGTTTATAAGGAGTGGAGGATTGAAGAGATAAATTTAAAATTATGTTTCATTTAAAAACACAGCTCCCTAAATGAGAACCAAGAATAAACACAAATACCCACTGCCTTGGTTTTTCTGATAGTTGTATTTGAAATGGAATCATCTAGTAGGATACAAAAACACACAGTTGAAATCATCTGACATTTTTCTTTGTTCCTTAGCATATTGAATATGTGTAGCTTATGAATACAGATTTAAAGATCTGGAAGAAACCAGATTTTATCTAACAGCCCAATAAATCAGGACTTCTTTGTTTTTGTCTTATAGTCAGAGAGGCAAGTCATACAACTCACTAAAATTCCAGCTTGTTAAAGGAGAGAATAAATCAATTTTTAAGGAATCTGTGAAGATTAATAACACTCGGTACTGAGTAGGCCCTCATTAAATGAGTTTTGAAATGTAATTTAGATGTGTAAGCTAATATTTTATAAATGCTTATCTTTTGAGAAAAAAATAGCTTTTACAGTCATCATTGTGTGGTACAATCAATAGATTTCTTTTCAAGTTGGAAATTTAATAAAATATTGCCAATGTAACAAAGAAAACTGAGGCAGAAGGCAACATGTGAATTTTCTAAGTTCATTCAAATAAGAACAGTACCACTTCCAAAAAATAAATGTTGCTACTTCCAACCTACATCTGATCCTATCCACCAATTACACTAAATATTTCTAAATATGAAGTAGAGGAAAACAACTAGCCTTTTTGTCATTACTAACCTCAAAGACACCTCGTGTTAGTCTGTTCTCACATCACTATAAAGAACTCCCCGAGACTGGGTAATTTGTAAAGAAAAGAGGTTTAATTGGCTCATTGTCCCACAGGCTGCACAGGAGGCATGGTTGGGGAGGCCTCAGGAAACTTACAATCATGGGGGAAGATGCAGGGGAAGCTGGCATGTCCTATATGGCTGGAGCAGGAGGAGGAGAGAGCAAAGGGAGGGGTGGTACATACTTTCAAACAACCAGATCTCATGAGAGCTCTATCATGAAACAGCACTTGAGAGATGGTGCTAAACCATTAGAAGCCCCACCCACTGATGCAGTCACCTCCCACCAGGCCCCGTCTCCAACACTTGGGAAATGTTAGATTCCACATGAGATTTCAACATGATGAATTCAACATGAGATTTGGGTGGGGACAAAGAGCCAAACCATATCACACCTGGACCACAGAGTACACAGCTGTACAGCTGTGTATCTATAGGATACCAGATACCAAGCTGCAGCTCTGAGAGGCTGGATGTCACTATGAATGCAAACTTGAAAGCCAGACTTCCTGAGTTCAAAACTCATCTTCATCCCTGTATTGGTCTTCTGCTGCTATGTAATAAAATACCACTAACTTAGTGGTGGAATTTAAACTGGGAGACATTCATTGTCTCCCCGTTTCTGTGGTTCTGGAGTCCAGGCACAGCATAGCTGAATTCTCTGCTCATGGTTTCACAAGGCTACAATAAAGCATAAGATAGATGCATTGTCACCTGAAGCTCAGTGTCCTCTTCCGAGGTCATTTAGGTTGTTGGCAGGTTCAACCTTTGTGGCTACAGAGTTCATCGCTTGCTTCTTCAAGTTCAGCAGGCAAACTGTTTGCTAAAGGAAACTTTCCGGTCTCTTGTTTAAACGCTTTCACTTGATTAGACTGGGGCCCCCCTCCAAGAAAAACTGCCTTTTTAATTAACTCAAAATAAACTTATTAAAGACCTGTATTAAATTGGCAAAACCCCTTCACTATTGCCATATGCCATTGGTTGGAAGCAAGGCACAGGTTCTACCCATACTCTAGGATACAAAATTGTACAATGGAATGACTCATTGGGGTAACTTTAGAGTGTATCTGCATCAATCACCTCTAAGACACTCAGTTTTGTACAAGCTGTTGAACGGCTCTGAGGCTCCCCTTTTCGAATCTGTAAAAGAGAACAGATGAACCTGCCTCCTAGGATTGTTTGAGGATTAAATAAAAGCTTATATTTAGAGCACTTAGCACAATTACAACACATTCTTAGAATGTGTTAGTTATTACTTTTCAATGAGTATATTGTGCAGAAGATAAATGAACCATTGTAAAGCAAGTTTGAGCTACCTTGAATAGTGAAGTAATAGTGTGTGTGTGTATGTGTTTGTGTATATATATATATATACACATATTTTTATGTGTATGTAGGTGTGAATAATTCATGTATCCCTCACATATATATAAGGTAGTCTCAACAAACCTTTAAAACTTATATTCTCCGGTCCTGCTTTAAGATTAATTATAGGGAGAAGTGTATCTTGAATTAACAAATTACCATCTCTTTAATTTCTAATTGCACAGTCTTTCAAATAAGTGTTAGAACTTCATTTATAAGAATCTGGTAAATAGAAGTGTTTCCCAATCATGTTTTATAAAACTCTTATTATTAATAAACTTTTATTTTATTAGATGTATTAGGTCTTGAAAGGATCACTCAGTCAAATAAATCCACAATATTTGGTTTTAAATAATGTTTTAAAGTTTATTTCAAAATTTTCAAAGTGCTGTGGAACATGGAATCTCTTTTCTCCCTTATAAGTTATTCTAGGTCTCTTATTTTTCAAAAGACCCTCCAGGTTAACTCTGGGCTAGAAGTTCACACTAGGAGGAAAAATCTCAAACACATGCCTTTAATCGTAACTTATTTTCCCTCTTCAGCTCCTATCCATCTCTGCATGACAATTCATGTTTCGTTTTGTGTTTGCACTCTTGTGTACCAGATGTAGTCCTTAAGATATTTAACTTAATTTTCACAATGCCACTAGGAGATAAATAATTGAGACTTCATTTTATGGAGTCTCATGAAGATTAATTCACTTAAACATGTCCCACCATTACTAGAAGCCAGTTGTCAAAGTCAAGTCTTCCCAAATCTGTGTGATTTCCATTCCATGGCTGATGGCTTTCTAGGATAAAAGTTAGTGTGGTCTAATGCTCAGATATAGCAGCAAAGAGCACACACAGCTAATTAAATCATTACCCTTTACTAGGGAAGAGGGCATAAAGAATATTTTGAACTCTTGAATCACAAATATATGCCTTGGTAAGAATTTTCTGCATACTAAATTCCACTATGTAGCTAATACTATTTTAATGCGTTTTAAACACATTTCTATATGAATGAGGTTAGGCATGATTGCCCTTGTAATAAGAAGGAAAGAGTGGGAAAAATTAGTTCACTAAATAGACAAGTCTTCAATTTTCAAAATTTCATTGTACAATAAAATAACCTGTAATGTTTTTAATTTTTTTAATTTAGGCCTCACGGGAAGGAATATGCTTATACATTTCAGAATAGCAAGTCTACTACTCAACACAAAGAAAGGAGCAGTATCCAAGATGTGTTTTCTGAGAAAAAAAAACAAAAAACAAAAAACGAACAAAAGTAGCATGCTGATCGCTTTTTAAAAATTAAATAATTTCTCTTTAAAAAAAATTATTTGAGTTCTGGGATACAAGTGCAGCTTTGTTATATAGGTAAATTAATGTCCCAAATGTTTATACAGATTAATTTGTCACTCAGGTACTTAGCCTGGTACCCAATAGTTATTTTTTTTTCTGATCCTCTCCTTTCTTCCACCCTTCACCTTCAAGTAAATCCCAGTGTTTATTGTTCTCCTCTTTGTGACCATGTGTTCTCATTATTTAGCTTCCACTTATAAGTGAGAACATTTGATTTTCACTTCCTACATTAGTTTCCTAAACATGATGGCCTTCAGCTCCCTCTATGTTCCTGCAAAGGACATGATCTCTTTCTTTTTTATGGTTGCATAGTATTCTATGGTGGATATATACCACATTTTTTAATCCAATTTGTCATTGATAGGCATGGTTCATTCCATGTCTTTGCTATTGTGAGTAATGCTGCAACAAACGTATGTCTCCATGTGTCTTTATGGTAGAATGATTTACATTCTGGCCAAGGCTGTGGGAGCCTACCTCTTGTATCAGTGAGACCTGGATGTGAGACATGGAGTCAAAGGAGATCATTTTGGAGTTTTAAGATTTGACTGCTCCGCTGGATTTTGGACTTGCATGGGGCCTGCAGCCCCTTTGTTTTGGCCAATTTCTCCCATTTGGCATAGCTGTATTTACCCAATGCCTGTATCCCCATTGTATCCAGAAAGTAACTAACTTGCTTGCGATTTTACAGGCTCATAAGTCGAAGGGACTTGCATTCTCTCAGATGAGATGTTGCACTGTGGACTTTTGAGTTAATGCTGAAATGAGTTAAGACATTGGGAGACTACTGGGAAGGCATCATTCATTTTGAAATGTGAGGACATGAGATTTGGGAGGGGTGAGGGGCGGAATGATATGGTTTTTCTGTGTTCCCACCCAAATCTCATCTTGAATTCCCACATGTTGTGGGAGGGAGTTGGTGGGAGGTAATTGAATCATGGGGGCAGGTCTTTCCCATGCTGTTCTCATGATAGTGAGTAAGTCTCACCAGATTTGATGGTTTTAAAAACAGGAGTATCCCTGCACAAGCTCTCTTCTTGTCTGCCACCACGTGAGAGGTGCCTTTCACCTTCCACCATGATTGTGCGGCCTCCCCAACCATGTGATACTGTTAGTTCATTAAACCTCTTTCTTTTGTGAATTGCCCAGTCTCGGGTATGTCTGTATGAGCAGTCGGAAAACGAACTAATACATATTCCTTTGGGTACATAGCCAGTAATGAGATTGCTGGGTCAAATGGTAGTTCTGTTTTACTTCTTTGAGGAATAGGTACATTGCATTCCACAATAGTTGAACTAATTTTCACTCTTACCAACAGTGTATAAGTGTTCCCTTTACTCCACCACTTCACCAGCATGCTATATTTTGACTTAAAAATAAATAATTTCATAGTGTTTTGTTGTTATATTACATTTGCTCTTTGTGAAAAAGTACTACACTCTTGCAAATGGAACGTATGTGGTTGTCAAAACTTCTGGAAGTTCCACCATGTTGTAAAGTTCAGGTGCTCTAAGTCTTATTGTGGGAAATAAGGCATATGGCTAGAAATAAAAGGAAAATTAAAAAGAAAGATAAGGAAAATATTACCATAAATATGGTAAGTTTTTATGTCTCTTATTGTACCAAAGATAACTGAATGCATTTGCCCTTCACAACTTTATTTTACTATTGAAGAGTTGACCAAGATATATTTTATGCTTCATCTCCACTTCTTCACCTTTTCCCTGTGGGCATCCTTTAAATTCCCTTTCACCTGAAATAATCAGTGTGAAAATTGTGGGGCATGGAAGAGTTCCGAATTGTTTATTCCAGGTCCTGGATTAACCCCTGAAATAAGTTTCTATCCATGCCAGGAACAGTTATGTTATTTCCTGTGATATCTTTCAAACATTTATTTTTTTTTCCAAATTTATTACACATATTTTATTCTTTTCATGTGCTTATTTGATTTATATAGTTAACTCAATATGCAGGGTATTTTAAGATAAAGAAATGAAAAACTTTTAGTGTATATTTGGTTACAATGAAGGCTAACCTAGGCCTTGGCCTCTAGATCAGTGTTATTCAATAGAAATTTCTGCAATGAAATGTTCTACAATTTCTTCAGTGTCCAACAAAGTAGCCACAGGGGTTATGGAGCACAGAACATGTGGCTAGAGTAGCTCAGAAATTATATTTTACATTATATTTATCTTTAGTTCATTTAAATTTGAAGAGCCACATATGGCTAGTGGCTATCATGCTGGAAAGCACAGACATGTACTTCTAACATGCTTGTATTATTATCACTCTTATCAGTTAAGATAAAGTTTGGTTCTGTGAAATAGTTGATTAAACGAGATGGGAGTTTACTTCTTTCAAGATCAAAAATTTTTAGTGGAAATCTGTCTAAAATGAAAGGAATAGGAAATGATATTTCAGAGATGTTAGCAATCCTTACTCCATCTTACATTTGGTTCCACCCCTATGTGATCCCTACTCCTAGGACTATTTTATAACCCAAGATGTATGGAATTCCTTGTACCAGCTAGAAATTAGGTAGAGATTTTTAAAAAGAAAAAAACAAGGCACATTGTTATTTCCATCAGTCTTTTAAATCTCATTCCCTGGTTCTCAGAACCTGATCTTGACACCTGCTCACATTATGCTGTCTACAATTAGTCTCAAGATTACATGTGACTGCAAAGGGCAATTGGGAATGTGCAGCCATTTGTTCAGAAAAAAATAAAATTAGTGATTTTATTGCTATGGAAGGAAGGGAAAATGCAGGTTGAAATGATCATCAGCCTGTTCTTCATCACTTACTAAAAAGAAAATAAACTTAAAAGAGGCAGAGAAAGAGTGTATCAGGGGAAAGGCTGGCTGCTGAAAAAGAAAGAAAACATTCTAAAGATGAAATAATATCACTCAGTTTAATTCCCTAAGATGGCTTCCATTTTATATTTGTAGGTTTCACAAAGATGAATTTGGAAACAAACAGATGTAATTGCCAACATTTCAGGGTACATGTATGTATCTTTTGATGTTACTTTTGAAAATTTCATGCAGATCCGTTTCCCCCAGACTATGGGCTACTGTTCAATATAGTTCTGCTCACACACACACACACACACACACACACACATATAAAGCACTTTTTCACTTCTAAATTCCATCAACAGCTACTACCTTACTGCCTAGAGGACAATTCTCTTCTTTTAGATAAATCAGAAAGCAACTTGTGTTAATGCAGAGAAACAGTGGTAGCCCTGACTAAGCAAGGTGTTATATATAGATTTATTTAAAGCTGTGTCATTTGCTCTGGGATTTCCTGACTGCTTTCAGAATCCTCTAAGCTGGTGCTACTCCAAATATGGTTGGTCCAATCACTAGAGTCTTCCTCTGAAATATAGAGAGATAAGTACAGAAATTGTGAGTAAGCATTTAGGAACCTGTATAGTGCTTGACAGACAAAAATATGCCTGTTGAACTGAGAATAAAAATTGGAGTCTTATGGTTTGCATGTCTTGTTAATTTTTCCTGTAACCTTTATTATATTTTATAAAAGTAATGGTCCTAGTTATATTGGATTCTTTTAAAAAAGAAAACAACTAGTTATTCACCGCAGATAGAAGCAAAAATCTAAGCCCCTCTTCCCACCTTTCATTTTTGCTATGTAATGCAAATGCTATGAAATTTTTTCTAGCAAAGTTTCAACTGTGACCACAACCACAATTAAAAGGCAATTGTTGTTTTACAAATGTTAACAAACACAAAACAAATCTCTGCACAACATTCTTGAGTTGCACACTGAAAGAAGAGTACCGTTGTCCTATCTCTGTTCCAGGGAATGTGCTCAGTGGCTGGCCAATTATGCTTAACTTGGGACATATTCTGAAAATTACAAGAGGAAGGGAAAAATTCAGATTAGCAGGGTTGTGATTGTCGCACAGGTTTTGTGTGGTGGTTTTACACATTAAAATAGCACTGCGGAAAGAAAATCCCCAGAGCTGGCTGCTTACTAAAGGAAGACACTACCAATATGTGCCTTAGTTTCAGGACCGTATCACAGCCTTCAATCCATCCTCTGTTGACTCATTCCACCACCAATTAAACATATGTAAGTTACAGAGACCCAGAATTCCCACAAAGTGCTCCTGCATCAGCCTAATTTCTCATTATCACTCACAGATTAGAATTCTCTTGCTTAAACCCTAAAATAAAGTTAAAGACAGTAGAAAATAGCAAGTCTAAAAACACTCCCAAAAGCATAAAAGCAAAAACACAATTTAAAATGTATCATTTTCATTAAGGTGAAAAAAATGTAAATCAATTTGCAAGTGTAATGAATTTACATTTCACAATCTCTACAAAATTTCTTTCTTCTATCCTCTTTTTCTAAATATATATTTGTCTTTATATGTAAATATTATATAAATTTATGTATAGAAATACATTTATTTATATATGAATTATATACTTCTATTTCATATATATGAAAT
This sequence comes from Macaca fascicularis, assembly GCF_037993035.2. Classification (NCBI taxonomy): domain Eukaryota; kingdom Metazoa; phylum Chordata; class Mammalia; order Primates; family Cercopithecidae; genus Macaca; species Macaca fascicularis. The sequence goes on from NC_088381.1 coordinate 153,077,706, forward strand.
GTAAGAAAAGTAAATCCTTTTCATATAGATTTATGACTTTGTTACTTTTTTGGTTATAGAAAAGAATCAAAAAGAAAGAGCATTAACATCTTAGTTTTTTAATAAGTCATTCTAGAAGTTGGCTCCAATATATTTTTCCAACCTCTTGTCTTCCATATCTCATGTTCCATCACATCCTGGCTACTTACTACCACACAAACTTGCTATAAATGTTTTGCTTATGTCTTCAATTCCTTATTCTGAAAGAATTCTTGAGGACAAAGACTAAGTCTTCTTTATCCTTGTCTACCCAGAACACTGAAAAGGGAGTAGCTCATAGAAGGCATTCAGTGACTGTTTTTCAATTAAAGATTTTCCTTATTCTCTCTTCCTCATCCAAGTGCTTAGACAATTGCTTCCAGGATAACTAAATTTTCAGAGAACCTCTTCTAACGTATCTTTATTCTTCATATTACTAAAGCAATTAAACATACACACATAGAATCCCACTTATTAGATATAGAGGAAAAAAAACAAATTAAAATATCACACATTTTTCCCCTCTCTCAATAACACAGAATAATATCCTTCTAGGCATAGTTTTCTAAAAAAAGGTTGATACAAGCAAAAACGGTGATATTAATGAACTTATTAATATTAAGAACATGATGGATGGATATCCATTTTTAGTTGCTTGGTTTATTTCTAGGGGAAACTTGCAAGGGGTAAAAATGCTTTTTGGGGTATTCTTGGGACTGCAAGTTGTTTACAGCATTAGTGTTAATTTCTTCCTTTCATGCTACATTCACTCCTAGCTATACAGCTTGTCCACTGGAGTTAGGTAGCTTTACACTGCTCCATCTCCCCAAAAGCAATTGAATCAGACAAAGAAAACGTATCTCTCCTGTGGTTTATTTCATTCTAAGACATAGTAAAATAACAAGAGGTGCTGCTAATTTTAGCTGAAATATTTTTACTTAAATAGGGAGACACATTTATTAAATCACACTATTCCAGATGAGTAATTTTCATCAGTTAAAAATTATTTTTTGATTCATAATATAGCCTGAGTCAAAACATATTAACTATATGAACACTGACTATTAGTTTCATCTTAGATTTTATCAATCAGTAAGTTTAAAGGTGAGTAGGGAGACAAAGGAATGTAAAAATTTCTATGGGAAAAAAAATTGCTAAATTAGCCGGGCGCGGTGGCGGGCGCCTGTAGTCCCAGCTACTCCGGAGGCTGAGGCAGGAGAATGGCGCGAACCCGGGAGGCGGAGCTTGCAGTGAGCCGAGATGGTGCCACTGCACTCCAGCCTGGGCGACAGAGTGAAGACTCCGCCTCAAAAAAAAAAAAAAAAAAAAAAATTGCTGACAGTCATGACCATTTTTTAACCCAGTCCATAAAAGTAGAATATGCCACCAAATGTTCAATCCATAACTTCAAAACAACCAGATTATTTGATTATTTGATATCCAGTTCAATTTTTAATTCCTACAAATAATTTTAAAGATTTTTTGTTATTTGCATCACTTCAAGGACTTTGCTTGCTTTCTAGGTTTTAGCATGTCTCTATGCAGAGAATGCCATCTTGTTTTCAGTCATGGGGTAGGTCTGGAAGACATGGTGTTCTCCTAAACCACCTAGCCATCTTGAAAAATCAGGCTCAGAAAAGCTGTGTTTACTGAATGCCTGATGCAAAATAGACACAAAATAAGCATTCCAGAAATGGTGTTGACAGAAGAATTTAAGCCAGTTGTCTAAGGCCCTCTTGTTCACTTCTGACTGAATGCCATCTGTTCCTTAGTTATAGCACTCACTAATGAGGGGAGTGACTGGATACCCCCACAATCCAGAAAGTACAAAAATATTGTTATTTTACTAACAAATTAAGAATATTGCAGGGTAAAATCACGGGCAAGAGTGTCAGACTGCTTAATGCCAATGTGTTTTTCTACCACCCACTAATTGGCAGATCATCAACTTATTCCATTTCCCTTTGCCTCAATTTTATCTTTAGGAAACATAGGGAAATTAATCCTATAAGAGGGTTATAATGATTAAGTGAAATGTTTAGAACATGTTTAGAATCATGTACAAAGTAATCTCTCACAAAATTGTTGAGATTATCTGAATTAGTCCATTCTCATGCTGCTAATAAAGACATAAGCAAGAGTGGATAATTTATAAAGGAAAGAGGTTTAACTGACTCACACTTCAGCATGGCTCGATAGGCCTCAGGAAACTTACAATGATGGCAGAAGGGGAAGCAAACACTTTCTTCTTCACATGGCAGCAGCAAGGAGACGAACTGAGCAAAAGGGGGGAAAATCCCTTATAAAACCATCAGATCTTGTGAGAACTGATGTTTTTTCCTATAGAAATTCTCGCTATCATGAGAATAGCAGCATGGCAGTAACTGGCCCCATGATTCAATTATCCCCCATGAGGTCCCTCCCATGGGATTTTGGCCCCTCCAAAATCTCATGTCCTCACATTTCAAAACACAATCATGCCTTTTCAACAGTGCCCCAAAGACTTAGCTCATGCCAGCATTAACCCAAAAGCCCAAGTCCAAAGCCTCATCTCAGACAAGTCATGTCCCTTTTACTTATGAGCTTGTAAAATCAAAAGTAAGTTAGTTACTTCCCAGATACAATGGAGGTACAGTTATTAGGTAAATACACCTGTTCCAAATGGAAGAAATTGGCCAAAATGAAGGGACTACAGGCCCCATGCAAGTCAGAAATTCAACAAGGCAGTCATTTAAACCTTAGAGTTCCAAAATGATCTCCTTTGACTCTGTATCTCACATCCAGATCACGCTGATGCAAGAGGTGGGCTCCCACAGCCTTGGACAGCTCTGCACCTGTGGCTTTGCAGGGTAAACCCCTGCTCTAGGCTGCTTTCACAGGGTGGTGTTAAGTGCTGGTGGCTTTTTCAGGCAAATGGGTGCAAGCTGTAGGTGGATCTACCACTCTGGGCTCTGGAGGATCATGATCCTCTTCTCACAGTTCCAGTAGGCAGTGCCCCAGTGGGGACTCTGTGTGGGGCCACCAACCCCACATTTTCCTTCTGCACTGCTCTAGCAGAGGTTCTCCATGAGAGTTCTACCCCTGCAGCAGACTTCTGCCTGGATATTTAGATGTTTCCATACATCCTCTGAAACCTGGGCAGAGGTTTCCAAACCTCAATTCTTGACTTCTGTGCACCAACAGAACCAACACCATGTGGAAGCTGCCAAGGCTTAAGGTTTGCAGCCTCTGAAGCTGTGGCCTGAGGTGTACTTTGGCCCTTTTTAGGCATGGCTGGAGCAGGCTGGACTCAAGGCATCAAATCCTTAGGCTGCACACAATAGAAGAACCCTGGGCCTAGCCCAGAAACCATTTTTTCCTCCTAGGCATCCAGTCCTGTTAAGGAAGGGGACTTCCATGAAGGTCTCTGACATGCCCTGGAGACATTTCCTCATTGTCTTGTTAATTAACATTCAGCTTCTTGTTACTTACATGAATTTCTGCAGCAGGCTTGACTTTCTCTTAAGAAATGAGTTTTTCTTTTCTATTGCATCATCAGGCTACAGATTTTCCAAACTTTTGTGCTCTGTTTCATTTTGAAAGCTTTGCCACTTAGAAATCTCTTTTGCCAGATACCCTAAATCATCTCTCTCAAGTTCAAAGTTCCACAAACTTCTAGGGCAGGGGCAAAATGCCACCAATCTCTTTGCTAAAGCATAACAAGGGTCACCTTTGCTCTAGTTCCCAACAAGTTTCTTATCTCCATCTGACATCACCTCAGCCTGGACTTTATTATCCATATCACTGTTAGCATTGTGGTCAAAGCCATTCAACAAGTCTCTAGGAAGTTCCAAACCTTCCCACATCTTCCTGTCTTCTGAGTCCTCCAAGTCTCTAGGAAATTCCAAAGTTTTCCCTATTTTCCTGTCTTCTTCTGAGTCCTCCAAACTGTTCCATCCTTTACCTGTTACCCCGTTCCAAAGTTGTTTCCACATTTCGGGATATCCTGATAGTAGCACCCCACTCTACTGGTACCAATTTACTGTATTAGTCTGTTCCCACACTGCTAATAAAGACATACTTGAGACTAGGTAGTTTACAAAGGAAAGAGGTTTAAGTGACCTACATTTCAGCGGGCCTTGGGAGGCTTTAGGAAACTTACAATCATGAAGGAAGGGGAAGCAAACACGTCCTTCTTCACCTGGTGGCAGCAAGGAGAAAATTCCCAGCAAAAGGGAAAAAAAAGTCACTTATAAAACCATCAGATCTCGTGAGAACTCACTATCACAAGAATAGCAGCATGGGGGTAAATGCCCCCATGATTCAATTACCTCCCAGTGGGTCCCTCCAACAACACATGGGGACTGTGGGAGCTACAATTCAAGATGAGATTTAGGTGGAGACATAGCCAAACCATATCGTTATTGTTGTTGCTGCTGCTATGGCTACTTTACTCTCTGAGGAATTTAAAGTGCATTCTCTTCTCTCATCTACTAGATACTCTTAGCCTCCCATTCTATTACTACCAATTGTTATCACAAATCAGATTGTAGGAAACTATACCTTGAAGGTGCTTCTCGAAGAAGATACAGTCAATCTTTTTCCAGGTTTCATTCTTTTTAAATTGCACCCTTTGGAATGCTGTAAGTCAGTGTTCACCACATCGTCTCCTCACCCCAGTCCCCAACACCAATACTCTCGTTTTTTCAGGTGTTGCTGTTGTTGTTGTTGTTGTTGTTAATTTATATAACCAGACTTTTGGTATAATTCTATTAGAACTATGTATTACCTCAAGGGAAACTTTATGAAAAATGATTTTACATAGTTTGTGGTATCCTGAAACCTTTTCAGAGATCTGCGTAACTGCTCTACATTTTGGGAGGTTTTCATAAAACCGTGTGTAGGAATTTTTGCTTTAGCATTTTGTCACTGTCCTGAACTGAGGGACATTATTATTAAAAATCCTATTAAACTCTCTACTGTATCCATTTCAGAGTGTTGTTTATCAGAGCACACTTGATAAGCCAGGAGCTGTGCTAAGAGCTTTACTTGTATTAGTTCAAGTAGTCTCACTACAGGTCTATGAGTTACATAGTAACATCACTGTCCTTCTTTTACATATAAGGGAACCGATGTTTAGAGGTATCAAGTGTCTTGCCCAGCATCTCACAATAAGTGATATGGCCAGGATGTAAATTCATCCAGGGTGTACTGGGTTGAATGATGCCTGTCCCTTCAAAATTAATGTCCACTAGGAACCTCAGAATGTGATAGATTATTTGGAAAGAGGATCTTAGAAGATGTAATCAGCTAATATGATGTCATACTGGGTTGTTCCTAATCCAATGACTGGTATCCATATAATAGAAAACAGAGACGGGGGGACACAAACAGAGGGAAGACAGCTGTGTGAAGACAGAGGCGGGAATTGGAGTGCTGCAGCTGCAAGTCAAGAAACACCCAGGATTGCCAGCAACACCAGAAACTAGGAAACGGCCAGAAAGGATTCTGCCCTAGAGCCTTCAGAGAGGCCCTGCCAACATTTTGATTTCAGATTTCTGGGTTCCTGTTATTTTAAGCCAACTGGTTTGTGGGATTTGTTACAACAGCCCCCGGAAATTAAAACATGTGTGTACAGAAGACAAATAAGCATTCTCTATGTTATAAAAATACTCAGGATAAATTTAATTGCTTATATTTTAGACATGTTTTGTCAAATATGCTTTGTTGATTTGGGAGCTGGAATCATTCTCCTTGCTCAGTACAAAAGCTAATAGTAGTTAGTTATTCTATAAATACATACTGAGTATGTATTTCCTACAAAAATATATATAAAGTACTGATGATGCAAAGATGACTAAAACATTGTGTGTTAGTATAACAGAGTGGAAGGGGAAAAATTCTGAATATTGCAGTCTATAAAGAAATGCAATTTATTTAACCCTATAAGCAACTTATTTTGCACTCTTTTGTGGATAACCCAACACCAAGATTTTAACAATGACACAGCAAAAAAAAAAAAAAAAAAAAAAAAAAAAAATTTATCAGGCTGAATCATCTTGAATCAGTGAGATTCCACACACGAATAGGATAGAGCATTGATTGCTTTTCTATTTTCAAAATCCCACGCACATCCTTCCAAAAGTATTAGTTTGTTCTTTTTCCTTTTCTTGCACTCACTGATGCATAGTTTTAGCTTTCCCTTTAAGGAAATGAAGTCCTGTTTTGTCCACTGTTCTTACTATGGCAAACAAAAGAGAATAAATCCTACAGTAGTCAGTGCTCCATTTTTTAAGGGACTCATTAAAAATGAACACTAGAGAAGAGGCAATTACTGTTAACAAACATAGGCATAAAAACACAAATAAAGGACCATTAACACGGAAAAATAATTACTCAATCTTTCATCCAGACGCTTTTGTCAGTTACATGCGCTGACACTGACAAACAATTTCATGAGAGGCGGCTGCCGGCTGCAGCTCATCCGTTCAACATTTCCCCTCTTATGTCTCACAGGAAGAGAAAAATGATCAGTAATGTTAGTGAATTCTACTAAAATCTATTTAATGCATGGCCCTGGCTCCTCTGTTTTTCTTTCTTCTTGTTTTTCAGATTTTATGCTTCTTATGAATACAAAGTGGTGATGTAAAAATAATCATTATGAGACCTGTTTTATTAATGGATGTAAGCAAAGGTAAAATAAATTTGCTTCATTTGTAAGGATATGGGGTTCGACAGAAGAAGGATTTGCATGTGGGAAAAAGCACAGGAAATAATATGCAAGGTATGTTTCATCAACCCACAGTGTACCTTTGCAGCTGCTTGACCTGACATACCTTTAATTAATCCTCAAAAGCTACATGAGAGTGTGAGTTTGTGTGCACGTCTTTGAAGAAAAAAGATAAAAAGGCAATATATTAATGTTAACACAACTCTAACTATCTGGATTATCTGAGGGATAAAAACCAATATGAAGTAAACGTTTTGGTTCGTTCAACGAAATGAACTCATGCAGACCTCACAGGATACAGTGTTATTAAGAATTACACTGACACACTAAGGGTTGAATCTGCCAACCGCTGTATTAAAATCACCTTCATCATTGCCACATCACAAAGCAGAACATCCTGTCAGAAGAAACTCTTGTTCAAGTCTCCAAGTGATGTTATATCAAGACTTCCTAAGATTTGGACACTAAAATACCATCAGTAAAGATGTTCATGATTTACTGATGAAAAAATGTGCCAAAACTTGTGATAAAAATAATAACTAAAACACACATACTATGAACAAGCTGCTCATTGTACGTACAGTTGTGGTATCTCTTTTCTCTGGCACACATGACTCACGCTGAGCATGAAATTCAAGTTGAAAAACCAGACTTTTTCTCAGCATCAGTATAGTACATATTTCCATAGAGAGTGGAAATTCACTAGGAGTCAAGTGCTCTGAACTGGACCACTAGCTTATGATGTGGTTTTGAGAAAAGTGCATTACCTTTCAGTGACTGAGTTTTCTTCCCCAAATAAGAAAATTGAATAAAGGGATCTTCAATATTTTTTTCCAAGTCTCGTATTCTGTGATACTAACTTACAGTTATGTGTGCCTCCAACTCAATCCTCTGCCCATCTTTCTGGTTCCTGTTAACAGCTAATGAGCAACTTACCAGGAGAGTGCTGAGGCCTCATGATCTCTGCTTCAGGGCTGCCACTGCTTAGAGTAGCAGCTGAATGAGTAAACTTACACATTCAGTCAAAACCTAAATGTTTATAGAAAATGAAAATGCAGGTCACTTCATATGCCAGCTAGACTTAAACCTACAATAAAGGATAATTGAAGCTTTTTAAAAGAAAAATATACTTTGCACATGCTGCTATGAAAGAAGTCTATGTACAGTCAAATAAACATCAGCCCTGCTCCAACGAAGCACTTTGCCTACCTTATCATCGCATGGTTTTGTCAATTATTCTACAGGGTAGTATGGGAAAAAGCAGAAATTGAGTTTGAATCCTGGCTGAACAATGTACTGTCTCTGTGACCTTGAGGAAGTTACTTATTCTCATATATTTTCATCTATCTATCAGGAATTATTACAGCACATATAGTTAAAGATGACTTTGAAATAGCAAACCCTCAATAAATGATAGCTATTATTGTCACTCTAAGTCTCTGATATGGCTAGAAAAATGTTGCATGCAGTCCATTTACTAAATTATGGCCCATGGCATAGTTTTATTCTTCAGGGCCACGAAAGAGTTATCAAAAAGTACCTGGCATGTCAGGTGATTTTTTTCAGCGTTATTAAGCGATCATCTGGTACATCAGAAATTCTTTTTTGTGTCTCTGACTTCAGAATATTGGACTATAAAAATCATCCGGTAATTTCCTTGTACAATTTATTTTTTATTGTTTTCAACATTTCATTTTATTTAATGTGTAAGACAGAATTTTTAGCATCTGATAAATGCAAAGATAATCTTTCAACCTAAGGATAATGGAACTCAGGTTGGTAAGTTATTTGAGAGAAAAGTGAATACAACGATTTAACCAAATTCCTGTACCATTATAGCCAGCCAACAACAGAAAGAAAAGAGTGAAAGAGGAAGGAGAGAGATTACATGATAAATTACATGCAGTATTTTCTCAGGTTGGAATTTTCATGAATGCTTCCTTTGCATTGACTGTGATGGTATATAAAAATGGGGAACTATCTTCAATGTCCAGAAGAAAAAGAAAGGGAGAGAGAGAAAAAGATAGCTAACAATGGGTAAAATCCATACGACTATGGAATTTATTAATAATTCGTGCTTGAAGCTTATGACTATCATATAAACTCAGAGGCAAGTGGCCGAAGGAACGCTATGCCCTTTGTTCAGCACCATCTCGGTGGAATGGGCAATTTGTTGAGTCTAATTCGTCTGCTAGAAATAAGAAATCATTAGGTTGTCATTTGTACTTAGAATTTTCAGTTATGCAGATATATCACCTGTAATAATTAATTTAAAATAGTGTGTAAAATTATTTTCACTACTACCTCTAGCACATTGACAAAAGAGAAATTAATCTTTGCCTCAATTATTAGGCAATAAATACGTTAACAAGTAACGCCATAATTTTTGAAGCTACATAAGATTTTCTTCCTTAAGAAGAATTTCAAAGTGATGTTCTTAGGAGGCTCTATTGTTCTGAGGAGAGGAAGAAAGAGTAATCGTGCTTCAGTTCTGAGAGATACTCAATATATGCTCAAGTAAATCTCTCTCAATGTAAACTAAAATCTTATTTCATTGTCCTAGCAACCAGAGAGTTTCTCAATCAGTACCAGAGTCAATGTCTTTTTTTTTTTTTTTGAGACGGCGTCTCGCTCTGTCGCCCAGGCTGGAGTGCAGTGGCGCGATCTCGGCTCACTGCAAGCTCCGCCCCCTGGATTCACGCCATTCTCCTGCCTCAGCCTCCCGAGTAGCTGGGACTACAGGCGCCCGCCACCGCGCCCGGCTAATTTTTTGTATTTTTAGTAGAGACGGTGTTTCACCATGTTAGCCAGGCTGGTCTCGATCTCCTGACCTCATGATCCGCCCGCCTTGACCTCCCAAAGTGCTAGGATTACAGGCGTGAGCCACCGCACCCGCCCTGAGTCAATGTCTTCATATTCTCTGGAACAAGGATATTCAGTGACAGGCTCCTATGGCTCTGCCCACTTTATAATGAAGAAATAAAAGTGTGCAACAATAAGTTGACCAGATCTGGCCAACAGACACAAGGAGAAAGACAGATAAAGAGTCTTGCATGGGAGAACTTAAAGGACTAGTTTTGAAAGTGTTAAACGTCACTTTCAACCACATTCTACTGCTCGCACTTTCTAAGGCCACACCAGGGAGACTGGAATAGGTAGGATGGCTATTTGTTAGGAGAAGGGAAAACAGATTTGGTGAGCTTCCAGTCAGTCTCTGCCAGCATGGTGTTCTGTCATTTCTTTTATTAAAAATAATCACCGGGTATCTAGTACAGGCTGCTGATGCCAAAGATCCAACACTGAGAAAAACCAGCCAGTTCTTTTCTCACCAGAGAGCTCAACAACAACAAAAAATGTAAAAATCCTTCACAAATGCTCTCAGACGTTTGGGTTTCAGGGACAAGTAAAATACAAAATTTGACAAGTTCAAAGGAATAGTGCTCCCTGGACTTACAAATATTTTAGAAAATAAAGGGGGCATTTTAACAATTGAGTATTTGAAAAATAGAGCTGCATCGTAAGATGTGGTCCTTGAAATTGAGTAAATTCAACTTTATGAAAAAGCTACTTTGTTCAGTTTCTTGTGGGCCAGTGACACTTTATCATAGACATCCCCCAGTGTCCAGTCCTAAATTGGAAAATTATAGCTCCAGAATTTGCCATTTGAGTCAACCTTGTAGAGATTCTCCTATGACAAGTACAACATAATCTTCCCAGAAGTATACTGTATTTTTAGACAATTCAGTTATGCTTTTTTGTATAGTTATCTGATAGTTATTCTCTATAGTAATCTGTATAGTTTAACTGTAGGTGAAGAGCTGTTCAATCTCAACAAATTATATTATTGGCCACCTAACAACTTGCTGGAAACCTAGTGATCCTCCGAGATTGTCCCTTTTCCTGTCTTACTACAGGTAATCAGTTATAGAGTCTGTTAGAACTAACATTTTGAATAAATTTTGTGAATCGTATCCAGTACTATTGCTTTGTGGTCAGAGAAGGTCACCTGTGAAAATTTTCCCTTGACATGTTTTTTGAGGTTCATTTGAATGCCAAGAGCATGATTATTTGTATGTGTGAGTGTGTGTGTGTGTGTGTGTATGTGCGTGTGAACACTCTATCTACTTAAAATGGTGTTTGTAGTATAGTAATGTTCAAAAATATCCACTCCTCTTATCTCGAACTCACTTCCATTGGAGGAGTTTACTTTCCTACTTCATCAGTGTTGAGCTTGGTCATGTGACTTGCTTTGGGCAAAGTGGGTAGTGCGTGCTTGCCAGTCCTTTTGCATTTGGACTCACCCTTGTCTGACTCGGCTAGTGGAAATCAGATGGAAGTGGCAGCGAGCTAGTTTCATCGTGTGTTCCCATTTGCTGCTTGTGCTACTACCATTGCCATGAGAAGAAGATGTGCTGACTGGTTTGTGGGGCCAAGGAGAAGGAAAGATTTATGAAACAGACCCCATTGTTTGAAACCTGACTGTTTCAAGTTGCCAAGTTCAGTCAAGCTCAGTCTAAATTTGTCAACCTAACTGGTGCATAACATCGGTACAGCTGAGATTAGCACAATGGGCCCAAGTGGTCTAAAGAGACCTAGGAAATAACAGCATAGTTTAATGACACTGAAATTTTGTCCTGGTTATTAGGCAGCAGTAGCTTACTGATAGAGTGCTGCAATGCTCTGTTTGTGGGGTAGAGAGGTTGTTTACATACAGGCATGCCTTGTTTTATTGTACTTTATTGCATTTCATAGATACTGCATTTTCTAAAAATTGAGGTTTCTGGCAACCCTGCATTGAGCAAGTCTATTAGTGCCACTTTTCTAACAGTATGTGCTTGTGTACTTCATGTCTCTGTGTCACATTTTGGTAATTACAATTTGGTAATTACATTTCAAACTTTATAATTATTATTATATCTGTTATGATCTGTGATCAGGGATCTTTGATGTTACTATTGAAATTAAATGTATATGTTCTTACTGTTCTTTCCTCATCTCTCTCCCTTTCCTCAGGTCCCTCTATTCCCTAAGACATAGCAATATTGAAATTCGGCCAGTTAATAATCCTACAATGGCCTTTATGTGTTCAAGTGAAAGCAAGAGTAACATGTCTCTCATTTTAAATCAAAAGTTAGAAATGATTAAGCTCCACAAGGGAGGCATGTTGAACACTGAGATACCTGAAAGAAAGCTAGGTCTCTTGCACAAAACAGTTAGCCAAGTTGTGAATGCAAAGCAAAAGTTATTGCAGGAAATTAAAGATGCCACTCCAGTGAATACATGAATGATAAGAAAGCAAAACAGACATATTGCTAATATAAAGTTTCGGTGATCCGGGTTGAAGATCAAGCCAGCTACAATATTCCCTTAAACCAAAGCCTAATCCTTACCAAGGCTCTAACTCTCTTAAATTCTATAAAGTCTAGAGATGCGGAAGCTGTAGTAAAAATGTTTAAAGCTAGCAGAGGTCGGTTTATGAAGCTTAAAGAAAGAAGCTATATTCATAACACAAAAGTGCAAGGTGAAGCAGCCAGTGTTGATGTTGAAGCTGCAGCAAATTATCCGGAAGATCTAGCTAAGATCATTGACGAAGGTGGCTACATTAAACAACAGATTTTCATTGTAAATAAAACAGCATTTTATTGTCAGAAGATGCCATCCAAAGCTTTCATAATTAAAGAAGAAAAGTCAATGCTTGGCTTAAAAGCTTTAAAAAACAGGCTGACTCTCTTAGGCGCTAATGCTGCTGGTGACTTTAAGTTGAAGCTCATACTCACTCGCCATTCTGAAAATGCTAGAGCCCCTAAAGATATATTAAATCTACTTTGTCTGTGCTCTATATATGGAACAACAAATCCTGGATGACAGCACATCTGTTTATAGCATGGTTTACTGAATATTTTCACTTCACTGTTGAGATCTACTGCTCCAAAAAAGATTCCTTCTAAAATATTACTGTCCATTGGCAATGCACCTGGTCACCCAGGAGGTCTGATGGAGATGTCAAAGGATATCAGTGTTGTTTTTATGATTGCTAACACAACTTCTATTCTATAGCACATGGATCGAAGAGTAATTTCATATGGTTATAAGATCAATAATTAAAATTCAAAAGGCTGTACTGCCATAAAGAGTGATTCCTCCAAGGGCTCTGGGCAAAGTAAATGGAAAATCTTCTGGAAAGGATTCATCATTCTAGATACCATTAAGAACACTCGTCATACATAAAGTTACTGAAATGGCAGAGATTCAATCTGGGTCTCACAGCTCACCACACAGAATGCCAATCACTGAGATAACAGGTTGCTGAGCATAGGAGATCAGTCTCAAATATGTCTCCCCAACCAATAAAAATGAGGGCTGTTTATAGCAGGGAAAAAGTTGTAACTAAGTATGGGGGAACAGGAATTAGTGGTGGGTGTGAAAGAGAAGTTGGTCACAGGCAGCAGGGGAGTAGTGAAGCAATCATGATAGGTGAAAGTTCTGGTGTTTCTGTCCAAATGCAGCGTCCTGGTAAGTTGCAGTTCCTTGAAGAGAGACATGATGATTGGTTTCCTGAGAAAGGAACTCAGATAAGACAAATGTAAGCTTCAAGCTTTAAGACTAGGATACTCAGTTTCTATATTTAACCAAAAAATCCATAAGTATCTGTTCTATTTGAGAGTTGGAAATTAAACATTAGCAGGAGTTTCCAATTTCACTTGGAAATGAACATTAGCAAGAGTTTGAAAGAAATTAATTTCAACCCTCGTGGATGACTTTGAGGGGTTCAACACTCCAGTGGTGGAAGTCACTTCAGAAGTGGTGGAAATATCGAGAGAACTAGAATTAAAAGTTGAGCCTGAAGATGGAACTGAATTGTTATCATCTCGTGATAAAACTTGGATGGTTGAGTTGATTCTTATGTATGAACAAAGAAGGTGTTTTCTTGAGATGGCATCTACAGGTGAAGATAATGTGCACATCGCCAAAATTACAACAAAGAATTTAGAATATTACATAAACTTAGTTAATAAGGCAGTACCAGAGTTTAAGAGGATTAACTCCAATTTGAAGGAAGTTCTACCATGGGGAAAATGCTATCAAACAGCATATTGCACCCAATGGGAAAATCTTACTCAAAGGAAAAGTTGATCGATGTGGCAAACTTCACTTTTGTCTTATTTTAAGAAATTACCATGTGGGTGCAGTGGCACATGCTTGTAATCCCAGTGTTTTGAGAGGCTGAGACAGCAGAACCACTTGAGGCCAGTAATTTGAGACCAGCCTGGACAACAAAGTGAGACCGCATAATCCCTAGATTTTTTTTTTTTTTTAATTAGCTGGGTGTGGTGGCACATGCCTGTAGTCCCCTCTACTCAATAGGGCTTTATAATAGTGACACTGCACTCCAGCCTGGATGACACAGAGATACAGTCTCAATAAATAAATAAATAAATAAATAAAAAATAAATAAATAAAAAAGAGAGACAGGGAGAACCCTGATCATTCTAATCAGTCAGCAGCCAACAACATCAAGGAAAGACTCTCCACCAGCAAAAAGATTCCAACTCCTTGCTGAAGGCTCACGTGATTGGTAGCACTTTAATTAAAGTATGTCCATTGCTTTTATAGACAATATTACTGCACACCAAATAGACTACAGTATAGTGTAAATATAACTTTTACATGCACTAGGAAACCAAAAAAAAACTGTGTATGACTTGCTTTATTACAGCGGTCTGGAACTAAACCCTCAATATCTCCAAGGTATGCCTATGTATTAAATAAAATATATTAATATGATATTTAAATTCTCTAAATTAACTTTATATATTTTATCCATAAGGGCTAAGAAAGCTATATAAAACTCTTTAACATGTTTAAGATTATTTCGTATGCACCTCACATTTCTAAAAGTTTTGCTTTATGAATTTTTATGTCCAAATGTAATCTCTTAGTGGTATTTCAAAGATTTTGGTCAATCTTAATGGTGTAAGTTGTAGCACTAACCTAAAGAGATATAGTAATATTATACAAAATTCCTTGTAGTATTAATTGCATTTTAATAGTGATTTTTGAAACATGATGACTGATGACTGTAAGTCAAGAAGAGACCTGAAATAATGCAATTTTAGAGACTCTGGGAGGCAGATGGAATATTTATTTTAAGGGTAGTGCCTTTCAATATCAGATCTCAAATTATATTAAATATATGACTACTTAGCTTATTTTTTGGGACAGTCCTAATTATGAAACCTGGAGACACATGTGAAATGGGACACTTTGGAAGCAGAAATTCACTTACAAGATGAAATGTAAAATTCAGTTCTGTGAAGTACATACTGAAAATATGGGCATTAACAGAGTATTGTTTATTTTTTCACAAGTCTACTTATTTTTGCTTTGTGTATATTTCATTGTGGCATTATAAATTAGTAATGGAAGTATCTTACAATTAAAAATTTAGTACTACCAAGTTAATATTTGGGGTGAAATTTTCTCTTTCATTCTGTTTTACTGTAAGTTATTATACATATTAGATATATATTAATTTTTTTCTTGAACTGTTGCCTTATGTGTTTAACTAGGAGTCTTTATTTGGGGTCTTGAAATATTTTCTGAATCTTTGACATAAAAAGTACAGCTTTCAGAAATGCAAAGCCATTCTACATCAATAAGATTTATTAAAACTTCATAAAATTATTACAGCTTTTACCAAATAGCATTTTGGTTGAGATTTATTTTAGTTTCGAATGATGTAAACATTTCATATTTGTTTATAATGATGAAGGATTATTAAAGCACTCATGTAATTATATCTAAGCACTCAAAACATAGATATTATTTCAATATGTAAATTGGGCCCAAAATATAAATGCAATCTTGACTATGTATTTTACAAATAGAATATTTCTGTTGTATTAGATTCTGGCACATTTTAGCAGGCAATGATTATGAGTTTGTGAAACTGTAGCTAACTGTTCTCTTTGCTTTAGAAAATCAAGCTTCTCTTACTTATTAGCAAGTTTACAGTCTATTTTTTTCAATGCTCTAAAGCAATAGTACACTAAAATTTTATAATTCCTATCTAGGTTTACAGTTTTTATTCAAATATATGAAGATGAAGATGATTTTTCAGTGGGCTTTCTTATTTGATATTTGGCTCTGGGGAATAGCAGTAATTCAGGACACTGTTGTGGGCATTCAAAATTGTTGAGGTGCACCTTGTGCCTTTCAAATGATAGGTATTCCTAGGGGCAACTAGGTTACTGGCCCACTCATAGTTTCTATACTCTAATTACCACACACACACACACAGACACACACACACACACACACACACACATATACACAACAAAACCAAAACCCAACAAAACAAAAGAAAACAAAACAGAAGATGAAGACACAGAATGACCCTAGACCCAGACTTCTACATGATCTATATCCAAAACTGTAGTGAGAGAGACTATTCCCTGATTGCTACAACTTCCGACATATGCAGTTTCTTGGGCACAGCAAGATTACATTGCCATGTCTCTTTTTCAGTTAAGAAGTGGCAAGATGATATTCTTTTCAATGGAAGGGGAATTTCATTCAATAGAATAGTGAAAACTATACTTTATAAAATCAAATGTTTTAATCCTAAATTAAACATTGATTCTCAGAAAACTTACTGTGTCAAATATTTCAGCTTTACGTTTTGACAAATCTTGGCACACATTTGGAATTGGGTTTTGGATGTTAAAATTATTATTCATCAGACAGTGTTATTATAATCTTAAAACAAAATGAAACTTTCTGTAAATAGTAGGAAAAAATGGAAAGCAATTTGAGCGTTTGTTGGACTGGCCCATGAAAACATCCAAACCACTATCATACACATTATATTTCTAAAGATGCAGGATTTCTGTTGACTCATGCTGAAGCGATATAGGAAAATGATGGAATTTCAAGAAGAAAAAAGCCTAAGTTACCATTGGAAGAGATTCTCCCCATTACATGTATCCATGAGAATTGTGAACTGCACAAAACTAGGAAAGAAACTTTCGGTCCTAGATTGCTCCCTAATCCCTTCCCAACTCTTCCCATGTATAGATACACATGCATTCGTAAGAAACTACACAAAAAAATTCCTTGTACATTTTACCATTTCTCTCAATGGCAACATTTTATAAGATTATGGTATATCACATTAACATCAATATAAACAAAAATATTATTCAGATTTCATCAGTTTTGCATCTATTCCTCTGTGTGTGTGTGTGTGTTTAGTTGTATGCAATCTTATCACATTATAGACCCATGTGTCCACCACCACGGTTGACGTTCAGAACAGTTTCATCACAACAGGTATTGCCTCGTGTTGCCCTTTTATGACACAACCACCTCCCCTCTCTCAACTTTATCCCTGGCCTCTGGAAACCATTAATCTGTTCCCTATTTCTATATTTTGTCATTTTAAGGCTGTTTTGCCAATGGAATTGTACAGGAAGTCACATTTTAGCAGTGGCTTTTTCACTCAGTATAATTCCCTGGAGATAAATCCGAGTTGGTGTACACGTCAATAAATCCTTCCTTTTATTACTGAGTAGTATTCTATGGTGTGGATAGAGTTTGGCCAGTCATCTGCTGAAGGACATCTGATTTGTTTTCAATTTTTTAGTTATTCTAATAAAGCTGCTATGAACATTCTTGTACAGATTTTTGTGTGAATGTAAGTTTTCATTTCTCTGAAATGAATACCCTTGTGTGCAATAGCTGAGGAATACAGTAATTTCATGTTTAGTTCTCTAAAGAATATGCAATACTTTTTTAGAATGGCAGCACCATTTTACCTTCCCATCAGCGGTTTATGAGTGAGGCAGATTCTCTGCATTTTTTCCAGGATTTGATGTTGTCACTATTTTTTTTATTTTAATCATTGTGATAGATATGTAGTGATGTTTCTTTGTGGCTTCAGTTTGCATTTCCCTGATGGCTAATGATAGTGAACACTTTTCAAGCGCTTCTTTGCCATCTGTACATCCTCTTCAGAAAAATATCTGTTTGGATCGTTCTTTATATATTCTAGACACTAGACCTTTGATAGATAGATGATTTGCAAATGTTTTCTCCCAGTCTCTAGATTGTCTTTTCTTTCTCTTCAGGCTTTTGCAAACCAAATGTTTTTAATTTTAATGAGATCCAATTTATAACATTTTTATTTCATAAATCATACTTTTGGTATCAAGTCTAAAAACCTTTTTCCTAACTTTTGTTTTTAAAGATGTTCTCTTTTTTTTCCTAAATATTTTATAGCTTTGTATTTTATATTTAAGTGTCTGATTCACTTTGAGCTGATTTTTGTATAAGGCATGAGATTTAGATCAAGGTTTATTTTTTATCTTATGAATGTCCAGTTATTTCAGCATCATTTGTTGAAAAAGCTGTCCTTCCTACATTGAATTACTTTTTTACCGTTGTCAAAAATCAGTTGAGCATATTCGTGAGTGGCTATTTCTGAGTTCTTTATTCTTTTCCACTTGTCTATATGACTATCCCTCTGACAATAATACATTGCTTCAATTACTGTAGCTGTAGAGTAAGCCCGATTATTAGGTAGTGTGATTCTTCAAACTTTATTCTTCTTTACCAAGATTGCTTTTGCTAGTATACAGCCTGTGCTTTTCCATATGTATTTTAGAGTCAGCTTGTCTATGTCTACAAAAATTCTTGCTAGAATTTTGGTAACAACTGTGTTAAACCTATGCATAAAGAAGGTAAGAATTGACATTGTAAATATTTTGAGGCTTCCACTTCATAAACACAATATGCTTCTCTATTTTTTTAGGTCTTCTTTGATTTCTTTCAACAGTAGTTTCATAATTTTAATCATATAGATCCTATACGTTTTTTTATTAAGTGAATACCTAAACATTTTCTTTGGAGAGCTTGAATATGCTATTATGTTTTCAATTTTGGTTCTTATATGTACATTGATGGTATACATAAATGTGATTGATATTTGCACATGGATCTTCTATCTTACAACCTTGCTGAACTCGTGTATTTGTTCTTGGAAGTATTTTTGTAGATTTCCTAGGAATTTCTAGAGAGATAATAATTCCATGTGCAAATAGAGGCAGTTTTATTTCTTTCTTTTCAATATATTCATTATTTATTTATTTATTTATTTATTTTACATTATGAAAGTGGTTGGAACTTTCAGTACTATTTTGGATAAGAGTGGTGCCTTATCTTAGGAAAAAACCATTTGTGCCTTATCTTAGAAAAAAACATTCAGCATCTGTCTCACCATTATGTTAGCTCTAGATTTTTTTGTACGTGCTCTTCATCAAGTTGAAGTAATATCCTTCCATTACTAACTTGCTGAGTGTTTTTTTTTATGTTTGGGTGTTGGAAATTGTTAATGGTTAAGACTTCATGAGTTTTCTCCATTAGCTCATTGACATGATTTATTGCATTGATTAGGTTTTAGAGATCCAACTGGCCTTGTATGCCTAGAATAAATCCCACTTGGTCATAGTGTGTAATTCTTATACATTGTTAGATTTGGTTTGTTAATTTTTTAAAGGATTTTTGTCTCTAAATTTATGGGAGATATTGATCTGTAGTTTTCATTTTTTTTTTTTTTCCTGTATTTTCTCTGTTTTTTTGTATTAGAGTGATAATACCCTCGTAAAACAAGTTGGGGAGTGTTCGCTACTTTTATATTTTCTGAAAGAGATCGTGCAAAATTTGTGATAATTCTGTAAAAATATTTGGTAGAATTGCCCATGAAAAAAATCTGGTCCTAGAGAATAATTTTTGTGAGCTTTTAAATAATTTTCAATTTTTTTTTTTACTAATTCTAGGGCTATTGCAATTATCTAATTCATGTTGATTAAGTACTAGTACTTTGTGGGTTTCAGTGAATTGGTTTATTTTTCTCTAAGTTGTCAAATTTATAATTGTAAAATTATTTACAATATTCCCTTTTTATCTTTTTAATGGCTATGGAATGTAGTGCTTTCCCTTTACTTTTTATAATATTGATTATTTGTTTCTTTTTTTAATTCAGTCTTACTAGATGTTTGCTAGTTTTACTGATGTTTTCAAAGAATGCCCTTTTTGTTTTACTGAAATTCTCTATTGCTTTTTTTATATTCCATTTCATTCTCTCTTCTCTGATCTTTACCATTTCCTTCCTTCTGCTTGTGTTGTGCTCTTCTTTTTTCTAGTTTCTCATAGGAACATAAAAAATTGAATTGAGAAATTTCTTCATTTCTTATGCCCCATTATGTCCTTTTTTAATGTAGTTTTATCATTTCTACCATCAAGAATAGGAGTCTAATTTCTCTCCACCTAAGTCTCAACTCTCAATTGGTTCTGTGACTTTCTTGGGCCAATGGAAAGCAGCAAAAGTGAAGTTCTGTGCCTTTTGGGACTAAGCCTTATAAAGACTATCAGCTTTGTTTTTACTGTCATGGAAGCCAGGCACCATACAAAGAAACATGCGCTAGACCACAGAATAATGAGAGACCAGGTGGAGAGAAAAGCCACCAGGGGGAGAAATAGGGTACCACAAAGTGGTAACTAAAACCAGGAACCCAAAATATGAATCAGTCATCTGTTTGTGTCACCCCAAAATTTATATATTAAAACCTATCTTAGGAGGTGAGTCTTTGAGAAGTAATTATATCATGAGGGCAGAGGCCTTATGAATGGGATTAGCACCCTTGTAAAAGAAATCCTAGACAGCTCTCTTGCTCTTTCTCTCATGTGAGGACATAGCACAAAGTTAGCTCTTTCTGAAGTAGGAAGCTGAACCTCAGCAGACACCAAATTTGTCAGCACTTGATCTTGGACTTCCTAGACCCTGAAACTGTGAGAAATAAATTCCTGTTGTTTATTCTTAGTTTATGGCACTTGTCATGACAATCCAAATGGACTAAGTTAACAATTTAGATCCTGGAGCTGCAGCCAAGCTATCCCAGGCAACACCATTTAGAGCAGAAGTGAGGCTTGCCATCTGGAACCTGCCGGAATTCTTGACCCAAACGATAGTGAGCAGTTCAATAGTGGTTATCTTCTTGACCTAAACGATAGTGAGCAATTCAATGGTTGTTATCTTAAGCCACGAAGTCAATGAGTTGTTTTTTACTCAGTAATAGATAACCAGAACATTTTTACTTGTTAACCTACTGAGATTTTTGATTTGTTTCTTAGTGTCTAGCATTTTCCTAACTCATGGAAAGGTCAGTCAAGAAATCCTCCAAAATGAAGTTTTTTTTTTTAATAAATAAGATAATTATGTAACATAGATAGTAATATTCATATATTTTATTCATTTTATTTTTTATTATTTTTTGAGACAGAGTCTCACTCTGTTGGTCATGCTGGAGTGCAGTGGAATGATCTCAGCTCCCTGCAACCTTCGCCTCCTGGATTCAAGCAATGCTCCTGCCTCAGCACCCAAGTAGCTGGTATTACAGGCATGTACCACCACAGCTGGCTAATTTTTGTATTTTTAGTAGAGACAGAGTTTCACCATGTTGGCCAAGCTGGTCTTGAACTCCTGACCTCACGTGATCCACCTGTCTCAGCCTCATAGAAAGCTGGGACTACAGGCATGAGACACTGTGCCCAGCGGAAGTATTTCACAAATTTTAAATACAAATCGTTCCCAACTCACCATGATTCAACTTATATTTTTTGACTTTATGATGGGTTTAATGGGGTGCTAATGCATTTTTGACTTATGATATTTTTGACTTATGATGGGTTTATTAGCATATAGTCCCATTATAATCCAAGGAACATTTTTATTTTATTTAAGGTGATGGTAAAAACTATACTTTCAGGGCCGAACGCGGTGGCTCATGTATTGTCCCATGTATTGATCAGTGCTTGGCATACTTTTGGAACTGAGTTTCAAGAACTCAAATTAGTATTATATTTTAGATAGTGACATTATTACTTAAAGATACTTAAAAATTCTCAAAATAACATAAAAATAAAAATAAAAAGTAAAAAAGTATTAATTTCATGATCTGACAAGCAATGTTGAAAGAAGGAAGGCGTATGGAGAACTGGATTATCAGTATCATAGGTACCATAAGTAAAGTTCCATATCTACTGTTCGTTCCTACTTAAGCTATCAATAGTCCTTTTTACTGGAACTAATTCTGTAGAAAGAATGAAATCAAGAAAGGGTTAACATTCAAAAGTAATTCACAAGTTGTTGGTTATAGTCCTAGCTCTGCCATTGTTTTCTTTTCAGCAGATTACTTCGTCATTTGACCTCAATTTTCTAATAAGTAAGACTTCATAATCTTATGCTTCAAAAACAATTCTCTCCTAACCCTATAAAGGTCACACATCCTTAAAGCAGGCTATAGAATCTACATTTTTCTGCTCATAATTTAAGAAATTTTTGGAAAATGCCAAGTGCTTTGGAATGCTTGCTTATTCTTTCCTATTTAATATGACTCTTATTAATAAAATAAAGCTTTTCAGATATCCCCAATATGTATTTCCAATTTAATAAAATGTTAAGGTCTGTTTAATATATGGCATGAAGCCATCAATATTTTCTAATTCTTTGTGTATCATTTGAGCCTCATATTCTTGCTTCCTTGTAATTTGATAAAATGGATATAGATCACCTCACCTAAGAAAATGGAGGCCCATCTGTTATATTTTAAATGCATCTGTTCATCTGCTAAATCCATTTGTCAAATTCATTTAAGTTAACAGAGATTTCTTCTAAGTACATAAAATGATATGTGAGAAAAAGAGTTAAGGCAGAGTTCTGTTTTACTAGATATGGGGAGGGGGTGACGGACGTTTATCCAAATCCAACTATTTTTCCAAATGTTTTAAAATGTTTTTAATATATTGTAACTAAATTTTATAAAGCACATTTAATCTGCTTTGAAAACTATCCTCAAATAAGTTAAAGTCAGAGTGGATAATTTTTAGGCAATGGAACTGTGTTAACTGTTAAAGTATATTTTTAACTTTGTGGAAAAATTAAAATAAGTATTTGCATTAAGATATATAGGGGAGAGAAGATTGAAAGGAAAGGATCTATTCAGCCTTCTGAAGGTATTCTGCACATTCATTAGTTTTCATTAGCAGGAATTTATAAAACAATATGCGTTTGTAGTGAATTCTACCTCTTTCCCTTTAACATTGAGCCTTGGACAGAATGGGTATTCTTCCAAGGTCCACAGACTTTTGGAAAACATTGAGAAGATAGGTCCAAAAGATGCCTGAGGCAGTGAAATTGATTAGCTGTTCAAAGCATCTCTGGTACCTTAAGCAAATGGCCTGTCTTCCTATTTCATTTACATTGATCTCACCCTGGGAAAATTTCTTTCATATTCTTACCCAACTTTGTTAACATGACATTTAATCTGGACCAAATCAGCCTCTTCATATTGTGTATACTTCCTATATTTTTTACAATAAATCTGAATCTTTCTATTGTTTATAAATAATGTCAACCATTATTTGTAACTCTCTGAACCTCATTGTCCTAATCTGAACAATAGGATAATATTTCTACTTCCACATTAGGCTGCTATAAAGACTTACAAAAATAAAAACGATAAAGCAGTAAAATAATGTATAAAGTCTAAATTTACCATATATGAATGTAAGGAATTATCTCTGATTCACATAATTTACATAACTACTTTCATTGCAGAATTTACCACAGTTTTTATAAATCTAAAACTGCTTTGAATGCTCTTTTCTCTGTTTGGATTATTCTTACTCAACCTTTCTCCATGTTTTTTATCTATGTAATTCTTACTTATCTCCGAAGACCCAGGTCTCCTATTAACTCCATTTGAGAAACCTCTAAGCCTGGGCCTCTCTTCTCCTAGTCAGACTTGAGTACTCTTTTCCTGGTTCTCCTTTACATATTACTTGTGATTCTTCATTTATGTATAATCCATCTCTCCCCCAGCCCCTGTGCTGTGAACTGCAAAATGGTGGAGAGACTTTCTAATTCAACTTTATATTCCCAAATGTGCAGCATGTTAAAGGTATTTAAGAATTGTTTTCCAGAGAAAAGAAACCAAGAATTATATTATTACGCCATGTTCTTTTTTATTTTAAATGTTTCCCAGATCTAGAATATTCCTTCCGTACTTTGAAGTGTGTCTTCTTGTCACTTCTTGTATCAAACACATCATGATTTCTCAGCAGGGAGTGAAAGGGCCTCTTTTGTGTGCTTGTAATATTCTGTTTACAACTTTCATTGTCACTTTTGTGTTTGCCATCTTGCCTGTTCTCACTATGTTATGTCTGTTTAAATTTCTTAATTCTAAAGATATGTATCCCATATTTGAATGCCAAATGGGTCAGAAAATCATGAAAATAAAATGGAACAGGGTGGTGTTATAACAGTTAACGTTTGTTTAACTTTTAGTGCATTCCAGATATTGGAATCGATTAACTCTTTTAGCCTCACCCCAATTCTATGTGCTCGAGAATATTTTTATACTGTTTAAAAATAAACTGAAGCACAGAGAGGTTCAGTAATTTGCTGAAGTGGAAGAGGCAGGATTTGAACCCAGAGAGGCCTCCTCCAGGATCCACATGCTTGATCACTAGAGTACATAACACTGTGAAGTGGGAAGGTGAGGTAGGTACTGTGGCTGCTGAAGAAGCACAAGCCCTTTCTAAACAGTCTCCCAAACTCACTGCCTTAACACAGTAAGTTATATTAATGATCATGCAAAGTTTATGCTAGTTGGGTGATTTTCCATGTGACTTAGCCTACCCCAATTTGATTAATACACAGAAAATAACATCTTCTTATAAGGGGGAAAAAACCCCTATTCTGAACTCAAAATCATAGGGTAATTACGTAAAGTGCCAGAGCAACACTCAGACATATATAAATGCTCCCATATGTTGTATGAAACATTCCACTGTGAATTCAAAATTCATTCACTCCCATGAATGAAATAATTCTTACACTGTTTCTTCTGTTTTTTGAACAGTTGCTTATCTATAGAAAGTATCCAAAGTTTTTAGATGAATATATAAATGAGTGGTTAGATAAAAGAGGAATGTTAAGGGTAATGTAGTCTATCCTAAAATTTTCACTCATTATTATTAGAATCAAATAATCTCTAGAATACCATATACTCCTGGATTTGGAGGAGAATGATTTACAAAAGAGCTGTTGTTCCCCCACTAAACGTAGTAAACACAGATGTTACAATATGGTGAAAAGAAATTAAAATAAGGTAATTCCTCAATATGGCTTTGGTTCAAAAGCCTTTTTTGACGTGGTAGAAGTCACGCCCAACCAATGAATTATGGTAATTAACTCAGTGTCTCAAGGGAAATTTTCCTCATACTTTATCTCTTACAACACAGTTTATCTAAGATTAGTCACAGTTTACAAAATGGATATTAGACAGATAATTAGTATTTCTGGTATAATTGTTTTATTTTTTAACAAAGAAGATATTTGAAAGAAAGATATATGTAGAACCTAACAAGGCTTCAGGCTTGTTTTTCTGTTTTTTCCCCCTGAAATCTTATTTGAGAGGGGAAGAAAATCAACACTTTCCTGAACTCAAAATGGGATGTTTTATACTAAGGAAAGATAAAAACTAGGACAGGTTTTTACTATAAACACTAAGATGGTCAAAAGTAGTTCACCTATCTCACAGCCCATTTTAATATTTAACTTAAAACAGAAAGATAAATGTAAAAATGTGGATAGTTTAGATAAATTTGTGATTATCATTCTGATGTCAACAAATCATCCAATAATTGTAATATACATGCATTCTTTTGGTTTAAACTCTACTCCGGCAATTGTCAATTCTTGATTAAAAAAAAAAAAAAATTGATGGATTTCTTACTCATTCTAGGTTTTTTTTTTTTTTTTTTTTTAGATGGAGTTTTGCACTCACTGCCCAGGCTGGAGTGCAGTGGTTCAGTCTCAGCTCACGGCAACCTCTGTCTCCTGAGTTCAAGTGACTCTGCTGCCTCAGCCTCCCAAGTAGCTGAGATTACAGGTGTGCACCAACACACCTGGCTAATTTTTGTATTTGTGCAGAGACAGGGTTTCACCCTGTTGGCCAGGCTGGTCTTGAGCTCCTGACCTCAAGTGATCTACCTGCCTTGGCCTCCCAAAGTGCTGGGATTACAGGCATGAGCCACCTTGCCCAGCCATTCTAGTTCTCCTTTTATATCTTGTTTGGAAATTTCTGTTTTTCCTTCAAAACATTTGAAGGAATTCTATTTCTAGTAATATGTCTAACTTATTATTGTGAGAAATAGCATTCTACAACAAATTCTATTTCACACATATACACATAATCGTAATATTCTGGATAAAATGTAGACAAACTTTTTTTTCTTCAACTTTTATTTTAAGTACCAGGGTACATGTGCAGGATATGCAGGTTTGTTTCATAGGTTAAAGTGTGCCATGGTGGTTTGCTGCACAGATCAACCCATCACCTGTGTGTACATGTGTTCTCATCATTCAGCTCCCATTTATAAATGAGAACATGCAATATTTGGTTTTCTGTTCTGGTGTTAGTTTGCTGAGGATAATAGCTTCCAGCTCCATCCATGTCCCTACAAAGGACGTGATCTTGTTCTTTTTATGGCTGCATAGTATTCCATAGTATAGATGTACCACATTTTCTTTATCCAGTTGATGGGATTTGGGTTGATTCCATGTCTTTGCTATTGTGAACAGTGCTGCAATGAACATACGTGTGCTTGTATCTTTATATTAGAATGATTTCTATTTCTTTGGATCAATACCTGGTAATGGGATTGCTCAGTCAAATGGTATTTCTGCTTGTAGATCTCAGATAAATCGCACACTGTCTTCAGCAATGGTTGAGCTAATTTACACTCCCACCAACAGTGTAAAAGTGTTCCTTTTTCTCCACAACCTCACCAGCATCTGTTGTTTCTTGACTTTTTAATAATCACCATTCTGACTGCCATGAGATGATATCTTGGTGTGGTTTTGATTTGCATTTCTGTAATGATTAGTGATGTTGAGCTTTTTTTTCACATGTTTGTTGGCCTCATGAATGTTTTATCTAGAGAAATGTCTGTTCAGGTCCTTTGGCCACTTTTTAATGGGGTTGTTTGTTTTTTTTCTTGCAAGTATGTTTAAGTTCCTTGTAGATTCTGGATATTAGATTTTTGTCAGATGGATAGATTGCAAAAATTTTCTCCCATTCTATAGGTTGTCCACTCTGATGATAGTTTCTTTTGCTGTGTAGAAGCTGTTTAGTTTAATTTGATCCCATTTGTCAATTTTTGCTGTTGTTGCAATTGCTTTTGACATTTTAATCATGAAATCTTTGCCTGGGCATATGTCCTGCATGGTATTAACTAAATTTTCTTATAGGGTTTTTTTTTACAGTTTTCGGTTTTATAACTAAGTCTTCAATCCATCCTGAGTTCATTTTTGTATCAAGTGTAAGGAAGGGGTCCAGTTTCAATTTTCTGCATGTGGCTAGCCAGTTCTCCTAGGACCGTCTATTAGATAGGGAATCCTTTCTCCATTGCTTGTTTGTTTTTTTCAGGTTTGTTGAAGCTAAGAGGGTTGTAAGTGTGTGGTTTTATTTCTGAGTTCTCTATTCTGTTCCATTAGTCTATGCATCTGTTTTTTTTGTTTTGTTTTGTTTTTTTTTTTTTTTTTTTTTACCAGTACCACACTGGACAAACATTTTTTAATAGACTTTATTTTTAAAGTACTGTTTGGTTCACAAGTAAACATGTTTTTTCTTTAAATCATACAGGAGCTCTCATGAAAAAAAGAAAATCCTCAGGTTGTCAAAAATGAAGAATACACACACACACACACACACACACACAACAAGGAAAGGCTGAAGTTATGAGTTTCCTGAGGATACCTGTCAATTTTGGCAAATTGAGATTGGGTTTTAATGTTCATATAAAGGATATAATAGAAGCCTTGGATCTAAACAAAATATAGAATTAGAGCTAGTATATCCCATTCCTCTACAACACACACACACAAAGCCAGGGTCCTTGAAATACTAAACCAGGAGTGAAAGAGTAGACTAAAAAACATTCTTTTATATGCAAAATGAGCTACTGAAGAAAATTAGTGTTTCTGCCACAACCTGTGATCTGGATGACAAAAAATCTTCGTGAATATTCAAAATCTCAGAATAACAAAATTTAAGGCACTCTTGGAAAAGCAAAAGCAAGTTCTACCTAGAGGAAGAAATCTCAGTGTTTGTCTCACAAGATTCCCATGTTAAGCCCCACCAAACATGAGTTCACATGGCTAAAGTATAATACAAATAGGAAAATAAGTTTTGTGGAGTTGAGATTAAACAGTTAAAAAAAAAGTTAGTGAACTGTAAGATCAAGTTTGGAAAAAATAATGTGGTATGCTTTAGAGAGAGTTAAAGAAATAAAAAAGATGAAAGTGAAGAGATAGGAAAACTATGCGTATCTAATCAGAATTCCACGTGGAGAGAAGAGCGGGAACATAGAAAACATAACATTTAAGAAGATAATGGCAAATGATTTCTCAGAATTCACAAAAGCCATGAATCCTTAGATTCAGGAAGCACAATAAATCCTAAGCAATATAAATAAAAGACTATCAATCTACATCTATTTATGTAATGGTAAAGCTGAGGAAGAGTTAAAGAGTTGGGAAAGCATAAATGTATATACACAGATCAACTGAGAGAGAGAGAGAGAAAGACTATATGAACATGTTGAATAGTAGAAGAGCAGTCTGGCAATAGGTGTCTGGCTACAAAACTATCCAAACATCTATTTTTGTAACTTTGAAAATTTTAATTAGCTTATCCCATTTCTGAAACATATTAGATTTTTCATAAGTGGAATAAACTTAAAGATAATTAAAGGTTAGTTAGATGTCTTCTTTCATATTAGATGTTTCCCATGAGAGTTCATTAAATTAATTTCTTGTGCCTTGTCCTTTTTGAAAAATAAAAACTTGAAAAATAACAATTGCGCAACTTTTTTGATAAACAAGATTTTTCTCATTCCAAAGCCATATGAACTAGTTGGCAACACAGCATTGTCTGATTTCACTCCATCCTGTTCCAGGCACCTTAATCAAACCAGCCATTGGCTCTGTAGTTCAAGCTGTTTTAAAAATTATTATTATTTTTGACATTTGAAAGGAAATAAAACTCTTCTTGTGACAAGTCCAGAAACTTAAGTACGTTTGAGCATTCTGAACTGCCCTGCTGTTAAATCTTACCTAATACACTGCCTTACATTTCCACACCTGACCTCCTGGCTTTTTTACCTCTCTGTGTGCCAAGGGCACAATGACCATCAAACACTCTGGACTTGTTTTAGGAAGTGAGCTCCAAAGTAATTCCTGGGTGGTAGATGAGGATGCCCCCAAGGAATGGATCAACATTTAAGTTGTTGTAAGGAGACACACAACAAAGCATCCATCCATCCATCTCCAAAAACGTTATGCCTCTTGACTGTGCTTCCTATGGTGATGTCTTTTTGCTATTAAATGGCTGCACAGCCAGGGAAAGCATGACAGGTTTTATCAGCCTTGACAGCTGTCTAGAAGAAACAGCAGGCAACCTGAAGCTTCAACGGCTGTGTGCGGCTCTCTCTTCAGGTCCTGCCAGCGCTCGCAAAGCTGAGTCTGATCAGCACTCAGATTGAAGCCCTCCCTGCTGAATTTCTACAGGCTTCTTCAAGGCAGCGTTCTTTTTGTGCAAGATTTATGGTTATGGTGAGGCTATATTAATTAGGTCTGGGTGATGACATGTAGAGCAGTTAAAAGAGTCAACCCAAATTCATGTATTTGTCCCTAGTATGTCTATGTGCCTGGTACTGGGGTAGGCTCTCCATGCCAAGGGAAATTGAACAGCAATCATGCCTGTAAGCAGCTTAGAGTCTAGGCTGCTGCAACTCTGACTAGGAATAAGCTCCCTTTTACAGGACAGACGCATGTTCAAGTCTTTTCTGCTGTCTCCTACCTTACCAATCTTCCTTGACCCTTCGTTCAACTCTATCCACTAGTTTTTGCCTTTCAAATTTATTGAAAAGGGGATTACAATGGCTGTTCCCATACCTTCACCACTTTTTGACCTTTCAAACTGCAGAATTACCGTTAGCCTCTCTCCTGCTATGAAAGTGTTTTCCCTATGAGAGCTGTTAAATTCCAGCCAAGGGCACCATTTCCCTGCCTATGTTACTTATCTATTCTAACCCTGAAATATCTACTTCCATGACTCCTGAGCTAGTTCTCTCTTTAGATTCTGCCAGGCAGCTTTGTGTAATAGAAATGATAGAAGCTGTGGAGTCAGAGTTTTAAGAGCCCTAAAGGTTATTCTTGGTACTGGCACTAATGACCTGTGGTGTGACTTAACTTTGCTAAGCCTGAATTTTCCGAAAGTGTGAAATCATTTTTGATACCGCCCTTGGAGAGTCACTGTGAATGCACTGAGAATGCATTTAAAATGACTAATTGCACAGTGACATGGTCTATAGGTTTGCATGTGTTTTATTTATTATTTATCCTCTGTCTCTCTGTCTCTCTTTCGCTCTCTGTTTCTCTCTCTCTCTCTTCACTTTTTATTGTCCTGCTCTGTTGCTTATTCCTATCTTGAAAAATAAGTGTGGCCGGGTGCGGTGGCTCAAGCCTGTAATCCCAGCACTTTGGGAGGCCGAGACGGGTGGATCACAAGGTCAGGAGATCGAGACCATACTGGCTAACGCGGTGAAATCCCGTCTCCACTAAAAAAAAATACAAAAAACTAGCCGGGCGAGGTGGCGGGCGCCTGTAGTCCCAGCTACTGGAGAGGCTGAGGCAGGAGAATGGCGTAAACCCGGGAGGCGGAGCTTGCAGTGAGCTGAGATCCGGCCACTGCACTCCAGCCTGAGCGACAGAGTGAGACTCTGTCTCAAAACAAAACAAAACAAAACGACAACAACAAAAAAAGTGTATCATCCAGGACAAGTTGTGCACTTCAGAACTAGAAACAACTGGGTTTCAATAAAGCACTACTTTTTGAAAATTATTTTAACATCCTTTTTGAAATAATTGAAGACTCCCAAGAAGTTGCTAAAAGAATACAAAGAAGTCCCATCTACTCTTTATCCAGCTTTCTCCAAAGATGATATTTTACAAAACCATAATACAATACTCAAAACCAGGAAATTGACATCAACACAACTACACAGCTCATTCGTATTCCACCAGTTTTTACATGCATTCCAAACACTGCCATTAACTGCTTTGGTACCTATAGACAATATACTTAACCTGTCTGAACCTCGGTCTTCAAAATAGAAATCATTTATCAGCACCCACCTCATACTCTATCTCTGAAGATTATAGGAGGCTCCAAACATAAATTCATGTACACTTAACCTATTGTAGGTTATAGCCTATAGCTATTGACTTGCCAGTATTGTTTTGTGGTTAGGAAGAGCATAGGAGCTCTCTACTGCCTAACTGGTAAACTCTAAGACCCTCAGTATCCTCATTGGAGAAATGGGAATAATAATAGCACTTGTACGATTATAGTTTTTGCTAGATGGTTAGATAATATTTCAAAAGTGTTTAAATGGTGCCTGATATCTAGTAAGCACTGAATGTGTTAGATCTTATTATTGTTATGGTGCCTATCACTTAATAGAAGGGTAATAAGTGTCAGCTTATATTTGTATTTTGTTCTCCTTCTTGCCCTATCTTGGTTTATTGAGTTCCTCCCTCAGCTGTCTTTCTTATTGAATACAGAGAATACCTATAAATTCTCACCCACTTGCAGGATTTCACTGATTCTCAGGTCAATAGCTCTATCTTACATCCTGTCTTCTGTTTCCAAACCTGCACTATAAGCTCCAAACTGACATCTCTAAGTGAAACTCATTTTCTTTGTCTTCGAAATACTGTGGCCTTGGTAAGAGTTCAGTGTGAGCTAATCTGCAGACAGGGAAAGGAAGTCTCCCTGCCGACATGGGACAATGATCCCTCTACCCCAAATTGTCCACCTTTCCCGGACCTCCCCCAACACCCACCCTCCCCACCACCTGTAGCTCTCCACCATCACAGTTACGGAGCAAGAAGCCATGTTGATCAAAAGAAAAGGTGAGAGAGAACTAATAAACCCAGAAAGAAAGGTTGGTAGGATGCAAGAGCAGGAGCTCTGGGCAGCAGAACATGAGAACTCAGTGTGTGCCGGGTGGGTATTGATGATTTTTCGGGTCAACAAGAAGTTCTTTAGTCTGTCCTTGAAGGAACACTTATTTGTTTCCTAAGACTGTCATAAGAAACACAAACTGTGTGGTTAGAACAACATACATGTACTGTCTCACAGTTCTGAAGGCTGGAAGTTTCAGATCAAGATGTTTCCTGAGAACTGTGAGAAAGAATCTGTGTCATGCCTCTCCTCTAGCTTCTGGTGGCTTGCTGGCAGTCATTGGTGGTCCTTGCCTTGTAGAAACATTACCCCAGGTGTGCCTTTATCTTCACACGATGTTCTCCCTGCGTACTTTTCTATCTGTAGTTTTCCCCCTTTTTACAAGCACACCATATTGAATCAATGAAGGCCCGCCCTAATGACATTTTAATTTGACTACCTCTATAAAGAATCTATCTCCAAATATAGTCACCTTCTGGAGTGCTGGGGCCTAAGACTTCAACACAAGAATTGGTGCTGGGAGGAGGGGGTGCAATTCAACGCAAAACAGAGAATAAGCCACCCAGTGGGAATGAAAGTGTTTCTTCTACTTGCTTCTCTTGGTTTCCAAATAGAGGAGCTCTTTCTTCTCTTCGTTTCTGTGATGATTAATACTGAGTGTCAACTTGATTAGATTGACAGATGCAAAGTATTGATCCTGGGTGTGTCTGTGAGAGTGTTGCCAAAGGAGATTAACATTTGAGACAGTGGGCCTGGAAAGGCAGATCCACCCTTAATCTGGGTAGGCACCATCTAATCAGCTGCCAGTGCAGCCAGAATATAAAGCAGGCAGAAAAACATGACAAGGCTATGCTGGCTTAGCCTCCCAGCCTACATCTTTCTCCCATGCTGGTTGCTTCCTGCCCTGGAACATCAGACTCCAAGTTCTTCAGCTTTCAGACTCGGACTGGCTTCCTTGCTCCTCAGCTTGCAGATGGCCTGTTGTGGCACCTTGTGACTGTGTGAGTTAATACTACTTAATAAACTGCTATCTATCTATCTATCTATCTATCTATCTATCTATCTATCATATATAGTATATATATCTGCTATATATAAAAAACTGCTATTATATATGTGTGTGTGTATATATATACACACATATATACACATATATCTCTCTCTCTATATATATATTTTATTAGCTCTGTCACTTTAGAGAGCCCTGACTAAAACAGTTTCCAAACACAGTACTTTCTCTTAAGAGTACTAACTCTTAAGAGTAAAATATTATTTCCCAGAGGCAGTGTGAATAAGTGTTCATGTTACAAATACTAGAATCTCTTTCTGGGAGATTCTGAACCTCTTTATAAGTATTTTTGTGTGAGAAAAAAAGAACATTAAACTTTTTGTTAATTAAGGTATAGAGGGAAATAATTGAAATAGAGATAGAGAAGGAGAATTGAAGGGGTGTGTCAGGATTCAGATGTCTAGGCCCCAGAGTGAGCCTACTGTCAACTTGTAACCACAAATGCCCCAGGGAAGGGAATAAAAAAAGGGGCTGCATTTGTGGGACACTCTTTGTGTCACCAGGAAGTGTGATAAACGAAATCATCTTGAGCAAGTACTAGGCGTGACTCCCCTGAGAAAGTTGCACTTTTAAGTGGAAGAAACCATTATCCTGCCTATGTCTTGTGTCCATACCTACATATATACATACTTGACCCTACTCTTAATACTGCTTCTGAATCTCTCCAGCATAATCCTGTCCCGAAGAAGCCTCCAGATGCCTTGAGAGTCAAGCTAGACATTTCCTCACTTGCAACTTGGAGTTTTTCTCAAATACCCAAAGAGAAGACACTCATATGATAACAGCATTAAATAGTCTACCTGTGACAAGCAATTTGGATTTTGTCGGAGTTAATGCAAGGGACGTGAAAGTTAAGTGGAATGCTGAGGAGGGGAGGGGCTTAAGGGATGTAGGTAACTGTCTTAGTCTGTTTGGGCTGCAATAAAAAAAAAATACAATAGACTGGACAGCTTAAACAACAAACATCTACTTCTCAATTCTGGGAGTGGGGAAATCCAAGATCAAGCTGTCAGCAGATTGATGTCTGGTGAGGACTTTCATCATAGTTGAGAAATGGTCATCTCTTTCTTTGCCTCCTCCCGTGGCAGAGAGCAGAGAGAGAAAGAGAGCAAGCAAGCTCTTTCCTGTCTCTTATAAAGACACCCATCTCATCAACAGGGCTCCACCCTCGTGGGACCATTGTTTCCCAAAGGACACATTTCCAAATACCATCATATTGGGGATTAGATTTCAACATATGAAATGTGGGGAGATGCAAACATTCAGTTAATAGCAGTGACAAAATAAGATCCTTTCTATTTTTTTCTTTTTCTTTTTTTTTTTTTTTTTTTCTGAGATGAAGTCTTGCTCTGTCACCCAGGCTGGAGTGCAGTGGTGTGATCCCAGCTCATTGCAACTTCCGCCTCCAGGGTTCAAGCAATTCTTCTGCCTCAGCCTCCTGAATAGCTGGGACTATAGGCAGGTGCCACAATGCCTGGCTAATTTTTGTGTTTTTAGTAGAGACAGGGTTTCACCATGTTGGTCAGACTGGTCTCGAACTCCTGACCTCATGATCTGCCCGCCTCAGCCTCCCAAAGTGCTCGGATTACAGGCATGAGCCACTGCACCCGGCCGATCTTTCCTATTTTTAAGAGTTGAGAATTTGGTTTCATATTAGAAGAATGCTTTGAACCATCTGGACCTGAGCTAAATGCAAATTCAGAGAAGAATAGCATGATGCAGGGAAGACTTGGTACGCTCGTACTTACTAAGAGAGTCTTCTAATGAAGGAGGTGTTACTCTCTCCAAATGGAATCATAAGTACTCTTAACCCATAGACCAGTTTCTGAACTATACTTACACAGCAAATTAATTCTGTGGGATGCTAATAAGTATTGCATGAAAACAGAATTTGATGGTCAGGAAACTGAGTTGATGGGTTAAACAGATCTCTCTAATGCAAGATATCTCACAACATTTAGATACCGTGGGATTAAATTAATATACCACAGTTCAAATGTGCAAAATAGAACTTTGAGTGCTTGTTATAGCTTAATCTTCTATTCTTCTTGTAGCAGGTTTTAGTTAGGGGTTAAAGTGAGGTACAGAAAATGAAATTAAATGATACAGAATCCTGTCTGAGAAGCATGTCTTGTCCTAGGCCTGATCTTACATACTCTACTGACCAGAACCCACTCAAAAAAAGGAACTAATTGCAAGCAATTGCTTGCAGATGAATTGCAAGCTAGAAAATATAAGATGCCTGAGTTCCCAGGTGAATGAGGAAATGGATTTGGTGAATATCAACCCAATTGCTGGCATAGTCTGCCCTCTTAGGTACCAAATATCTTTACCCTTCTCCCGTGCATAGAAAGCACACTTTTTCCCCAAGTGAGATAAATCAAATTCCTATACAGTCACTACTTTCTACTCAAAGTCCAGAACCGCTGAGTAAGCACACATCTTCATCAAGCTCAGATATGACTCCTCATGACACAGTACGCAGACCTTCCCACTCTATAATGGCAAATGGTAGAAAAAAGATGGGATAACTATGATTGATACATTCATCTGAAAAACAGAATTATGGAAGGCACATAGTGGCCATTAGTCCACAGCAAGACGAACCTGTGCCAGGCAGGCATCATGAGGTGCCTGTGCCCTAATGGTGGAGGAAGGTCCTGATTAGATCGTGATCCTGCTCTCTGGAAATAACTCTCTTGTCTTTTTTTCTTTGTGGCCCATGATCTCACTCTCCAGAAAGCTCTTTTTCCTCCCTTCTTGTCTATGCCCATACCTGAAGTGGTTGTTTATAAGTGTTTCTCCTTTTGGGGATCTGTAGCTTTCACAGTTGACTTCTTGATACTGTATGTCTGGGAATGTAAAAGTTATGTTAATGATGAATCAGTCAATAGTTTCTCTAATTCTTTAACTCAGGTTCATGGAGCTTTTGGAAATACCTTTAAAAAACAGATTTTCTATCTATTTGTTTCTACTTGGTACTTTATGCCAGTGAGTAAACCTAAATTTTTCTGAGAGCTCCCTCCTTCCTTCCTTCCTTCCTTCCTTCCTTCCTTCCTTCCTTCCTTCCTTCCTTCCTCCCTTCTTTACTTCCCTCCTTCCTTCTTTCTTTCCCTCCCTCCCTCCCTTCCTTCCTCCCTCCCTTCCTCCCTTCCTCCTTTCCTTTCTTCCCTCCACTTCTTTCTTCCCTTTTTTCTTCCCTCCTTTTTTCATTCCTTATTTCCCTCCTTCTTTCCTTTATTTCTTTCTTTTATCTTCATGAACATCTTCTGGGGTGTAATATAGATCGCTGGAGACTACCTGAAATAACAGATAGCAGGCCTATGCATTTAATTTGAGTTTTTCTAAGGGAAAAAAATCTGAGAAGTTATCGAAGGCATTTGTCAATGTCTTTATATCCTACTGTTTGGGATCTAGAAGTAATTTGTTTTTCCAATCTTGAGGCCCTAAACTTCTAGACTCACTCTGTACTCTTTACCTCTGCCTACCAGCTGGTCAATTCTTTTTTGGATTTGCATTTCTAATAATGCCTTGCTATAAGTAAAAATAAAATAAAAACAATATGACACAGGCACCTTCCAATCCCATGTCTAAGAACATAGACTCATAGAAAAATAATTTTTCTTACAGATGTTAATTTCTTGTGTTTTGACACCACGTGCCATGGCTGTTCATCTTTTCAGGCTCCAAAACCAAGGTCCTCGCTTTCTGTTACCTAACCACTAAGTCAGGGACACAATTTCAGGTTTTTAGTTTGGCAATATTCCACTACTTCTAGGTACTAATTTCTCTGTGAAGTACCCTAGGTACTATAATAGATACACCCCAAAATCTAAGCGGATAAATAAGTGGAAGTCAATGCATCTCCTAAATTCCAAAACAGGTGACTATGAACAATATGTGTTTCTCCTTCAGATAGTGATTCCAGGATTCTATTAGTTTCCAGACACACATTCCACGGAAAAAACACAGACAATTAGGCATGGCATGCTTTTGTGAACTAGGCCTAGAAGTTGAGTATTTATTTATGCTTTTATGAACTAGGCCTAGAAGTTGCCCTAGAAGTTGAGTATTTATTCATACTTTTATGAACTAGGCCTAGAAATTGGCTTAGAAGTTGAGTGTTTATTTATGCTTTTATGAACTAGGCCTAGAA
This sequence comes from Macaca fascicularis, assembly GCF_037993035.2. Taxonomy (NCBI): domain Eukaryota; kingdom Metazoa; phylum Chordata; class Mammalia; order Primates; family Cercopithecidae; genus Macaca; species Macaca fascicularis. The sequence goes on from NC_088381.1 coordinate 153,114,812, forward strand.
GTTGGCCTAGAAGTTGAGTATTTACTCATGCTTTTATGAACTAGGCCTAGAAGTTGAGTATTATTCAGCTCAGGATTATTCGGCTTGGTATTTGTCAGCTATAACAACATACAATACCCTGGATGTCTTAAATAACAGGAATTTATTTTCTCACAGTTTGGATGGCTGGAAGTCTGAAATCAGAATGACAGTGTGTTGAGGTCTGATAAACAAAGAAAGAAAGATCTTTCTTTTCTAATAAGGCCACAGTTCTATCAGATTAGGGCCCATCCTTATGATCTCATTTAATCTTAATTACCTTTTAAAGAGCCTGTCCTTAGATAGAGTCACTTTGGGAGTTAGAGCTTCAACACATCAATTTGGGAGAGACATAATTCAGTCCATGACAAATGGCAAACATTGAGATTTTTTATGTTCAAAAAAATAGTATGTCCATTATTAAGTCACGGATTTTATAACTTCCTTCAACGAGCTCCTGTAAAAATGTGTGTTATCATAGGTACGGTCAAATAAGAATGTATTCCACGAGCACTAAAAAAATATAGTGTACAAGAGTAATTGACATGTAATGTTTAATTGATATATTTTTCAATGTACTTTTTTTACTTTTAGTTTCCCCAAAAGCAGATACTGAGGCAAGAATTTTGCAACAAAGATTTGGTGAAGAATTTAGATTGGCATATAAAGTACCTCCCGAAATAATAATTAAACAAAAGCTATATAAGGTAAGCAAACAGAGTTTAATTTACTTATAGCATCAAGAGAAAACACTACATAGATAGCTTTGAAGTGGGATATCATTGGGGAAATGAGTGTACAATATTTATGACTTTATGGTTTGGACTCGAAGGATGTTTGTATGTGACCTCAGAAGGAGATAAGATTTTATATTGATCAATTTCTTCAGAACAACAGTCTAGTGCAGTCTAGTAAGGATCTGAGCAAAGAAGAATGTGTACTCAAGTCACAAGACCTTTTGTGGTAATTGCATAACTCATAAGAGTGATTTTTAAATTCCCAGAATTGCATAACCAATGGGAGTGGTTGTTTTGGTTCTCCCACAGAAAGAAGGAAAACCGCACAAATAGACAGAAAGGAGATGAGGCTTTGTGCTCAGAAGGGTGACTGCTGCTGTGGCTTCGCTGTGGCTCTTAGGGAGTGTCAGACGTGACCTCCTTCAGTAATGTGTATTCTGTAGGGTCACACAGCCTGAGGACCTATTGAGAGCATTGTATTCAACGTGGCACGTAACATGTTACAGTTACTCTGTGAGATAATGTCAGTGGAATACCATGGACAGAAAACCTTGAGTAATCACATTGCACAGACATTCCATTATAGATCTACAGTTTGAAAATTAGGCTCAGATTATAGTTAAGGGGGGAAAACAAATACTGAATCAAACGAAGTCTTGAAAGTCAGGGGAAGAAAGGCTGATTCTCAGATGACTAACACCCACTTCAACAATGAGGATTTTGACATAAAGACGCGGTTAAAGAAAAAAAGTACATTTTGCAAGCATTCTATAAATAAAATCTGTGAAATAAAACATCATATGTCAGAAAAAGTGGGCCAATGTTTTGTCAATGCAAAGATTAAAATTAAAGAATAAGTTTTAATAAGAACTGGAATCACAAATAATAAATAGGCAAATCTGAAAAATTCTTAATTTCATATGATTCTGAAGATTGGTCTAAAGCTTGTGTGCAATCATAATAACCTTCTTTGAGGGAATCCTCCATTGCAGAGCTCCCATTAAGGTAAAAAAAAAACTTGACTATATCATTAAGATATGAAATATCCCATGGAAGAGTCTACCAGAGGGAGAATTAGCACAAGAACATAAAAAGATCCCCCTCAAATATTTCCTTCTTCATACATAGGGATAAAAGTGGAGTAGAAGTTTTAAAAGAAATAATAAAAACACATAATTAAATCTTCCATATAACATGTTGCATGGTGCACTCTTGAGATTCTCTGAAAAAGTATGTTTTTCAGAATTATAATTATAAATGGGAATGTGAAGCAGTCATGCCAAATAGAGAAAAAATAGATAAGAAAACTAATTTGTATGCAATGAACTATGTTACTAATTATATTATTTATCTGTAATTATAATTTTTCCACTAGTAGAAATGTCACTGAAGCAATTTCATACGTGTTTTTTCCTTAGTTCTCTACATGCTATGTAGGAGTATTGAGAAGTTTGTAGACCCACATTTCAACCAATTTCAAGATTTTAAATTTCTGAATAGCTGGTATATATTTGCCTTAAGCCCTGTCACAATTTTCATTATTTTTAAATTTTTTGTTTTGTAATTTTAAAATCATATATAAAGGTGTAGTTTGCCAGACTATAATTTCCTCTCATATGTTTAGCTCTAACAGATAGCAATATTTTTCCAGTCTTGTTTTATCTGACTCATTCTTCACTTTTAAAATTATCTGGGTATTTTGTTAAATATTTCACAAAACAGAAAAACTACATGGTGATAGTTAATTTTATGTCTCGATTTGACTCGGCCATGGGATGCTGGTATCTGGCTAAACGTCTTTTATGGGTGTGTCTATGATGGTGATTCAGAAAGAGATTGGCATTTGAGTTGGCATTGAGACTGAGTAAGGCACATTGCTCTTCCCAATGTGAGCTGTCATCATTCTATTTGTTGAGGGTCTGAATGGAAAAAAAGTTGGAGAGAGGTTGAATTTCCTCTCTGCCTGACTGCTTGAGCTGAGGCATTGATCTCTTGCTTCTATGTTCCTGGTGCACAGGGCTTCTGACAAGAGCTGTTATCTACATCATGGCTTTTTGGCGCTCAGACCTTGTAACTACATCACCAGTTTTCCTGGGTCTTCAGCTTGCAGATGGCAGATGGTGGGATTTCTTGGTTTCCATAATCACATGAGCCAATAACTTATAATAAGTCATATATATAGACGTATTTATGTGTGTGCATATATATGTGCATATATACATATACGTGTGTGTGTGTGTGTGTATCATATTGGTTGTGTTGGAAAATCCTAACTAGTGCACACACGAGATACATTTTTTGCTTTATGAGTAATTTAAATGGAAGAAACCTTCTTTCTACCATTACACGTCAGGAGACAGAACCTCGGCAGCCATCCTGCATGCCTTCCTCATGCCACCTTGCAAAAAAAAAAAAAAAAAAATGCTTTCCTCCTAAGATAAGTCACTTTTCTGACTTTTATAGCAATCACTTTTTTGCTTCTTTTCACAGTTTTGTCACCAAGCATGAATCTTTATGTTTTGGTTTTGCCTATTCTTTAAATATATACTTTAAATCGCTTTTACTACATATGATATTCTTTTACCTTGCAATATATTTGCTGAAAAAAATCATATTGTTTTTCTTACAGAGTTGGCATGATTTGGATTTTGCTTATTTTATTTCTGAGGTGAACTATAGCACAGTCCCAGAAAAGACCTAGAAATAATGATCAAGCCAGTAGCAAGAGATAACCTTACTGGCAAACAAGTGATTATCTTGGAAAATCATTTTAAACTAAAAGAAGCCAGGATTTTATAGAATAATGAGTAATGTTAGATCAGGGTCATGAAATATGCAAGATGATCTTGGGTTATCTTTGATTACAAGATTACAAGGAAGCTATCAGATACTATTAGAGTCGTGTCAAAATGACTTTGGAGTCATCTTAAAGGAGCTCCCACTGGTCAAAGAGGGAATTAAATGAGTATCAGTAGAGATAATAATTTTAATATATTTGAACTCATCAATTCTGTTTAAACTCCATTTATTCACAATAATACCCACCCCTGCCTGACAAAATCTAGTGAATCCCTTTGGATGATGCTATGGAATCCACTCTTTATGATGAAAGGATAAATGAATGAAAAGAAGCTAGCATTTTTCATATCTTTTCTATACAAAGTACACAATTCATGACCAATTCGTGAATGTGAAGAAGTTTCTATCAGTTATAAATAGAAACTTCCTCACATGTACTAATTAGTTCTAAATTTACTAATTGCTCACATATGGGAAGAAGAAATAATACCATTTGCAATCCCTTGTTTTGAATATCAGTGGTTCTAACATTCCACAGGAGAGATAACCAGACATTACGTGCCACCTGATGAGAGATGCAATGCCATCTACGAAACAGTCTTGCCAAAAAAATCAAACCTCAATATGATCACGCCTTGAGACTCATCAACCAATTTATAGGAAATCCCAAGGGCAGAGGAATATTCCTAATGCAAGATATCTCCTTTTTTGCTAAGAACCATCATTTTCTTTGATTTCTTACTCATCATTTATTTAATAAGCACTAACAATGGCTTTCTTTTAGAAGACATTTTCAGAAAAATAAGGCTTTGTTTTCTTATTTTGTACAAAGTATTACGTAAAGTAAAATAGGGAATAGCAATACCTCCTTGAGGTGTGGTTGCAATATAGTCGGCCAGGCTCACTCATTAGCTGCATTACTCACCAGCCTTTCAAAATACTTGGTTTAAATGTGTGCCATAGTTCAGTTATAAATTATTACAGGTCATGGACCTCTGAAATCATACTTTATTAGCAGAAACTACAAATAATTCAGCAAATTTAATTGGTCTTAGTTAATATGTGCTATAGTGATGAGGCCAAAGAGGCATAGCATCATGTGTGAGTGTTAACGGGTCTTGTCCTCCATCCTGTAAGCAAAATCTGAGTGAATTCATCACTTGGAGTAGGTCATTGTTAATTAATCTCATGGACATGGAAAAAAAAGAAATATATTTTTTGAAATATCCTATGTGGAGATATGTATTGTTGCAGTGAATCAAAATTTAGAATTAACCAGGTTTTCCCTTAGCATTTTCTTATTGCCTGCTCTATTTATACTCATGTGACCTTCATCCTTGGAATTTCTTTTAAGAAGACCAAAAAAAAAAAAAAAAAAAAAGAAAGAAAACTGTAATATTTTTAGGTCTACATTCCAAAATACTCAAAGCAGAGATATTATTCATAAGGAAAAACTTGTGATCTTCAAGACACAGTATTTGACATTCAAAATTCTAAATTTTAAAGGGATGAAGGCATAAAAGTTTAAACCATAAGTAACAGATTGGAAATATTAAAATAATCATCTTTTTTCCTCCTTGTCTCTTCCCATCCTCAATTTAACAAACTGATGAATGAAATTTCATTCTGAACAAAGTCAACACTTGCATAGTATTCTATCCAAAGAAATTGAGTATATATCTTAATATACAAACACTGAGCTATTCCTGTAAATGTCAAAGACAACTACTTTAGTTTCTGGAATAACCATGATCCTACAGTTCTACATACAAAACAACTCTTTTTATTTTAAAAAATGAATTTGGTGAACAGCCATTTAAACACATTAAAGCAAGTATTTTTAATATTACAATAATAATAAATGCAAAATATAGTTCATAATTTTAAAATTTAAATATTAGTGAGCTTAAATGTAAGTGCTAAAGGACTAAAGACAGTTTTTTTTTTTAATGGGCTAGAAGAACTTTTGTTAGTGATGATCAAAGGCAATTTTTTTCTTTCAAGAAACACAAAACTGACAGAGGCAAACACACACATAAATATACACACATTCAGCCATCTCTCTCTCTCTCTCTCTCTCTCATACGCACACACACACAAATTGGGGTATCTCGAAGAAAATGTGAATACCTTGGTTTCAGAAAAGATGGAAATCAGGGAAACTCTGAGTACATTCTCAGCAAAAATTTGTGAACATTCTCTTTAGGATCTTGCCCCACCTTGCAATTCCTTCTGTCTCTGTGTGCAAATTCTCATAAGCCAGAGACGATCTGATCGACAACTGACCAACCCATTGATTCTTCTTTCTTAGTCAAGGTTTATCTCTGCTCCAACCACCTTTGACTAAAGGAGCAGAATCTCATATTAACAGGGTGCCAATTGCTCAACCCCGTAATATATTTTACCACCACATTCTGAATTCCTTCTGGTGATGCAGATACTTTTCAGAGAAAAAGCGTTATGATTTGGTAAAACCAGCTCTGAAAGTTCTCGTTAGTAAAACCTTATATGTCTATTTTGTCATTATATTATTTTTTACTTTATTAGTACATTTAAATGTCAGTGATTACATCAAACTATAGTTAATTTTTCACCTATATTTTTATTCTTCCACATAATGAGGAACTTCATTAGAATTAGCTTTCTCTTATTTTTGTATTTTCACAGCTTAGAGACTGCCACATAATTGTTAGTCACGGTAAATTTATCCTTAATGGGTGAATGATTTTTACAAAATGAAGAAAAATAGATACTGAAAAAATTAATTTTCAAGGTCTACCGTGACATAGTATACGGTATATATATCATTCCACATACTCTTATTACAATTTAACCTCCTCTGGAATATTTCAGCTAGTGTTTGTAACTGCTCCAACCAATGAAAAAAGGAATAAATGAAACTATGTAACTTCATCCAATTCTAAGTAATTTACAAAGTAGAACTTTAAGATTCTCTCTCCTTCTTGTGATGCTTTCCTTATACACCAGTTACTGTGTTGAAAGAAAGCCCAGGGTACGTAGACAGGGTATGTATGGATAATCCAGATAGTGCCAACCTAAGTCTCAGCTAACAGCCAAACATGTGAATTAAGTAAGCTTTCATATAAGCCCAGCCCTTGGCCTTTCAATCCTCCAGCTGAAACCCCAGACGATGTTGAATATAGAAAAGCATCCCTACAGTGTTCTGGCTGAGTTCCTGACACATGAGACATAATAAATTATTATCATTGTTTTAAGTCACTAAGGTTAGGATAAGTGTTAAACAGTAATAAATGAATGCATCTATATTTAAGGGAAGACATAGATATTAACATTAGGTGAATCTGTGAATCTCCACAATTTAGCACAGTGCCTTGTAGAAAAAGAGCTAGAAATATATGGAGTTAAATAATGAACAATAAAACAAATACATTTGCATAAGTCCATTATAGATCAAGAATTTTCTTGCATGTGAGGGAATATACCTAATTATTACATAGCTCTATTCATCTGTAAGTCCTTGTTTTTGTTTTAATTATTATTTAATTCAATAACTTTGCATTTCTTATATCCATTCACTTTTTTTCTCCCCATTGATGCTATATATAAAAAACATTCTAATTTATTTTATATTACAGCATTTGAATTAGTAAAGACTGTCATTTGTATCGCTTCCAACCCCCCTCATTTTCTATGGCAAACATACCTATTTTTTCAATTTTCTTTATATTATGTAGGCTTTTGTCTTTCATCTATTCCTGTCATATCTTGTCAGATGATAGTGCTTGAATTTTAAAATATACAATTAAGTTTGGATATCAAATCGAACTGAATATTTACAAGATACATTGACTAACAGAAAGAATATTGGGATTATTAGCCACGTTGTCATATGAGCCGCATTATATCAGTTTACTCTAGTTCCATGTTAACCATTAGTAGGCATGATGTCAAAGGTTCAAGTTGAGCTTGCCAGCAAATAACAACTTCACACCTTCTTCAGGTTCTTCTTCAAGCTGTTCTGCACCTTGTGAGCTATTGTGAAGCTCTCTGGCAGGGCTTTTTATTATATTTGATTCTGATTTATAGCCTGCAATATCTTCTTTAAATTATTGTAAGTATCTCACACAATGTTACCTTTCACTTTGATGTTCAGGACATCAGTATAGTTTTATGAACTTCATCAAAGTAAACGACAAAATTATAAGTAGGGCTCGGACTCAGGTGATGAAGGAGACTTATGATATAATTAAATTTCCCTTTCAATAGATATTGACCAGTTACACTATTTGGCATGTCTAGACAAACCTATACATTTCTCTAGTTGTTTTTCTGCAGACCTCACTTCTTTTACACATCCATGGGAGTATTTTGTAAAAATTAGTAAATGACTTTAGGAAAAGAGGTACCTTATAACTGCAGAATTCTTTTGCTGTATTGTTCTAGCAAACATTTTTAAAATGAATTTGTTTTGGACTGTTTTATTCCCAGTAAATCCCTGCTGGTCCCTAAATCCATAGCTGTCTTCACTATGTGTTTACAATTAGTCTTTTAATAATATACATATATATCTTTCTAATATATCTCAAGATATCAATATGAGAGTCTCTGGCACATAGCTTTACATATAACTAGTTTGTGTATCACAAGTACCACTAATATATTTGCATCTTTTTAGCTTGCTAATGCCCCTCTAGTTTTCCATGATCACTAAAGAATCAGTAAGGATACAAGGTTATATGTGCAAATTTTCCCCCCACTACAGATTGTCATTTGAATGCACTCAGTGAGTTGAATTCATTCAGAGAATTTAGATGTCTTTAATAACTTCTCCACACATGTTTTTGTTTTAATATATTCTTTCTAATAGTTACTTTAGCATAATAGTATGTACTCCAAATATACTTAGTGAATGAATACATAAACTCATTACATTAACTAATTTAAATTTCCTTTTAAAAATCCCTCAAAAATGGATGTGAAATTTGTAGTTAAATTGATGGGGAAATTCTGAAGTATTCATGGAAACTTCCATCCCACCATTTGAAGCATCTCTATCACTTATTCACATGATTGAGAATTTTTCTCTATTGTTGTAATCTCTTATAGTTACTTATATTAAGTAATGAAGATAATTTTAGCACAAGAAAAACAATACTAAATCTTTTTGAACCAGGTTCCACTTGACTAGCAAGTTCAATTTAATTTAAAATCTCTAAATGAAATGTTCTAATAAAATTAAGGACTCAGTAAGAAGAAGTTACTCAGTGGATCACATAGATTATTTATTAAAATAAGGTTTAATTCTTTAATTTTTCACATATTTGTCATGGAGCACACTGCAATACTTTTGCTTTATTTTTACACTATAGGTGAACATGAGAGGGAGAAAAAAAAGATGGTCTCCATTTATTATAACAGGCTTTCCATCACCCCCAGGGAAAAGCCTTGCATTTATTACCTCTATTTCTTTTACTCTGTCAGACCCAGTCACAATGAGGGATTTCAAACAGTTCAAGAACCTTCTGTGCCACAAGCCAAGGCCTTGGGAGTGTTTAATAGAAATAGATAGAATAATCAGTGAGTAAATTTACACAAAAGAGTGACAAAATATAAAGGCTGAAGTGTTTATGAACAACTTTTTCTTTGTAATCAAGTATTAAATACTGATCTGTAATCACAAACAGCCAATTCTTCATACAATACACCATGGATCCTAAACGCAAACAGTGACATCTTCACAGTGGTTATTCCTTTGATTTAAAGGGAGTTCAATATAAACAATCGCAGGCAGCATCATGTTGTACTAAATGCCAAATAATATTTTCTAAACTTGTGCTGCTTACGCAGGTGAAGGGACATTCCAGTGGTGGCTTCTGCAGCAATCTAACCTCACATACAGGGGTCGCCGGCTTGTACTGTTTGAAGACCAGGATACAAGCCCACAGAATAGCTCAATTCTGTGTGCTCTCAATATTTATGTTAAATCACCTACTTAAGATAGGATATTTAGTATTACAGTAAAATACATATTATGGCAGAAGAGGAATAAGATTAAGGAAGAAGAGAAGGGAGAAGAAAAGAGAAGAGAGGGGAAAGATGGAGGACAAGAGAATGGAAAGGGAGTGGAAAGGAGAATGAGAAAGGAAAATAGAGGGGAAGGGAAAGAAAGGAAAGAGAAAGGAAGAGAAAGGAAGGGAAAATGTTTATTAAACATACTTTGAATATTTCTTGGTGCTTTTCCTATGGAATGGAAATATCATTTAAAATTTTTATACTAAATATGGACTCATACGAGTTCTGTATTTCCACCAAGAATGCTATGTCCCACCTCCCAATATGACCTTAAATTACAGCAGGTGAGATCGTGACCATTCTAATGGAAGATATTAAAACACATAACTGATTGAGTGTGGATTTTTATGTTTATTGATGGTTTAAGAAGATTGTCATTCTGCAACACTTGATATGTAGTCTTGCCCAAATAGAGGTGGACAGATGAGATGAACTAATGTATATTTTTGTCCAATCTATAAATAGATATAGTATGACTGATGTTTGAGATGTGTATCTCTCTCTCTATATATGTGTATATATACATTTATATATCCTATCTCAGATATATATGTTGATCCTCATTTACATATATACACACATATGTATGTGTATATATACATATATGTGTGTGTGTGTGTGTGTGTGTGTTGGTCCTCAAACAACACAAAGTTTTGGGGTATTGATTCCCCAAGCAGTCAAAAATTTGCATATAACTTTTGACTCTCCCTAAACTTAACTATGAATAGTCAGCTATTGACCCCAAGCCTTACTGGTAACATAAACAGTCCATTAACACATATTTTGGGTGCTATATATATTATATACTATATTCTTACAATAAAATGAGCTAGAGAAAAGAAAATTTTATTAAGAAAATGATAAGAAAGAGAAAATATTTTACTGTTCATTAAGTGGAGTGGATTACCATAAAGGTCTTCATCCTCATTGTCTTAACATTGAAGGAGGCTGACGAGGAGGAAGAGGGAAGTTGGTCTTGCTGTCTCAAGAGTAGCAGAGGTGGAAGAATATTTATGCAGAAGTGGACCCACACTGTTGAAATCTGTGTTGTTCAAAGGTCAACTGTATATAATATTATTTCCTCTTTCGTTGTCTAGTATTAAGAATATGTTCAGCTGCACGTAAGGAAAAATCCAAATAACAAACAAAAATTTTATTTAAAAAATGTTTGAAATAACCACTCTAATAAAAAAAAGCATGGTTAATAGAGACCTAAACTCTATGTATCTTTCTACTAAATTATCCTTAGTGCTCACATATTCAACCTTACCTTAAGGTCCAAGATAGTTGCTGGACCTCCAGCAATCCAGGAAGGTCTGTATTCCAGGAAGAAAGAAGGAGAAAGTGGAAACAAAATAAAAGTTCCCACCACCTAATTTCTTTTTAATTAAACGTTAAAATTACTTGAAATGAAATGCATAGATTTCAAATGTACAATTATGAATTTTGAAACATGCATACACATGTGAAACCATGACCTCCAATTAAATAAAAGACTATTTTTTCACTCCAGAAAGTTCCTTCATGATCTCTATCAATCCTTACGTGAGATAGACCACACTCTTCTTCTTATGCTATAATTTATTTCATCTGTTTTTGGAACTTCATGTAAATTAAATCATACAATACATATAATGTGTTTGATATGTATGTTGTCACATTTATTATCAATACATTGCTTTTAAATCACTGAGTAGTTTTACATTACATAAGCGTGTTACAATCTTAATCTATTAATCTATTATAATAATAGATATTGGGATTATTTCCTGTTTGGGGATATTATGAATAAAGGTGTTACAAGCATTCATCAACAAATCTTTTTCTGGACATTTGGGTAAATACCTAAGAGTGAAATTGCTACATGCAGCATGTTTAACTTTATAAAAACTGCCAGAGTTTTCCAAAGTGGCAGCATTACTTTGTACTCCCACCCACAATATTCCAGTTGTGCCACATCCTTCCTAACATTCGGTATGGCAAGTTTAAAATTTTATTTATTCTGGTGTATCACACTGCGATTTATATTTGTCTTTCTCTAGTGAGGAGTAATAATAAACAGCCATATACTTTTTGTGAGGTGCTTTTTAGTTTTTTCCCCATTTTTTACTAATTGGGCAATTGTATATTTATGTATGGATTTGTGGATTTGTCTTAGCTATTTATATAGTCTAGAGAGAAGTCTTAGATATGAGAGTTTCAAATATTTTCACAAGTCCTTTGTCCATTTATTTTTTAATGATATCTTTTAATTTTGATAATGTTCAAGTTAATAGGTTAATTTTTTTTTTTTTTTTTTTGAGACAGTCTCGCTCTGTCACCCAGGCTCTGAAGTGCAGTGGTGTGATCTCAGCTCATTGCAACTTCTGCCTTCCCGGTTCACGCCATTCTCCCGCCTCAGCCTCCCGAGTAGCTGGGACTACAGGCGCCCACCACCACGCCTGGCTAATTTTGTTTTTGTATTTTTAGTAGAGACAGGGTTTCATCATCTTAGCCAAGATGGTCTCAATCTCCTAACCTCGTGATCCACCCATCTGGGCCTCCTAAAGTGCTGGGATTACAGACGTGAGCCACTACAGCCGACCCTAAGTTATTTTTTTAAGGCTAGTATGTTTCTCTTAAGCAATCTTTGCTCATCACAAAGTCATTAAATTATTCCAGGTTTTCTATCAAACTTTAGGCTCTTTGCATTTTTCTATTTTGAAATTAATTCGTCAAGTTCATTTTTTTTTTTAAGCCTGCCAGAATTTTATTGAGATTTAGCTGAAGCTGGATATCAATTTGGGAGGTGCTGACCTTTTAACATATTAAATTTTCCAATCTACTAATATAGCACGTGTCTCGGTTTTTTAAACGCTTTTGCAATTTCTCTCAGCAATATGTGTAGTTTTTCCATGTAGGGAAATTGTGTATATATTTTGTCAAATGTGTGGATATTCATGAAGGATATTGATTTTGTAGTTTTGTTGAAATGCTGGAAATATATTTTTCTGCCTTAATTTCCTTAAAGAGTGTTGTATTAGTCCGTTTTCATGCTGGTGATAAAGGCATACCTGAGACTGGGAAGGAAAAGAGGTTTAATTGGACTTACAGTTCCACATGGCTGAGAAGGCCTCAGAATCATGGTGGGAGGCAAAAGGCCCTTCTTACATGGTAGTTCCAAGAGAAAATGAGGAAGATGCAAAAGCAGAAACGCCTGATAAAATCATCAGATCTCATGAGACTTTTTTCACCACCACAAGAACAGTATGGGAGAAACTGCCCCCATGATTCAAGTTATCTCACACCGGGTCCCTCCCATAACATGTAGGAATTATGGGACTACAGTTCAAGATGAGATTTGGGTGGGGACACAGAGCCAAACCATATCAAGTATGTTTACGACTGGTATTATTTTTTCTTAAATGTTTGCTGAAATTTATCATTGAAGCCATTAGCCTGGAGGATTTTGCTGGAAGTCTTTTAATTACAAATTAAATGTACTTAATAATTATAAGTATATTTAGTTATTAATTATATAATTAATATATAATTATATCTTATGTAATATATAATTATATATATTAATTCTAAGTATATTTATACTTTTTATTTTTGTTTTTATCAATTTCAATAGGTTTTAAATCTTCAAGAATTGTGTTCATTTCACCTATGTTGTTGAGTTGTTTGCCATAAAGTTCTTCATAGTTCCTTATTGCCATTTTAATGTCTGTAGAGTCTGTAACAATATCTTTCATCCATAGTGTTGGTAATTTGTTCTCTCTTTCTCTCTCATTTATCTATCTTGCTGGGGTTTAGTAATTATACTAACCATTAAAAAAATAAATTTTGTCTTTTCTTAATTATTTATTTTCTATATCCTCAATTTTTTTTTATTTTGTCATTATGGGGCACATTTTCCTGTTTCTTCGTAAGTTTAGAACTTTTTTATTTTGTACTGAACACTATGGATAATATGTTTGTAGGGAGTTGGGATTATGCTGATAATCTTTAAAAGGCTTTGCTTTTGTTTTTGTTTGTTCGTTTATTCTTTACAGGCAGTTAAATTGCTTCAGGGCACCTTTAGTCCGGTCAGGCCTGGTTTGTTCTGTAAAGCTGCTCTGTCTTAACTTGGTTTTGTTCTTAGTTCCAGGACATGGCTCTAGACAATGTTTCTTAATTCAAATGCATGTCCTCTTTGAATGCCCAAGGTCTCAGCAAGCCCTCTGGACTCTGGCGGGCCAGAATTCTAAAACCTCTGAGTCCTATGCTGTCTCTAGTGTCTCCTATCTGCTCACAGTTCCGTAGATCCTATTCTCTGTTAGGATTTGTAGACGTAAGACCAAGACCTGGGCCATGGACCTATACTGAACTTCCATAAAGACATGAAGGCCCTCTCCTCTTTGTAGCTCTCTCCTATCTGATATCCCGCCCCTCCAAATTGAGCACTAGATGAGGCTGAAATTCCTGTCTCTGCCTCCTCAAGTCAGGGATACTACCATGCTACTTGAGCTCCAACTCTCTGCACCACAGTAAAAAAGTGTCCCCATGGCTGGGCACAGTTGCTCACACCTATAATCCCAGCAGTTTGGGAGGCTGAAGCTGGTGGATCACGAGGTCAGGAGTTCAAGACCAGCCTGGCCAAGATGGTAAAACCCCATCTCTACAAAAAAAAAAAAAAAAAAAAAAAAAAATTAGCCAGGTGTGGTGGTGGGTGCTTGTAATCCTAACTACTTGGGAGGCTGAGGCAGAGAATTGCTAGAACCTGCGAGATGGAGGTGCAGTGAGCCGAGATCATGCCACTGCACTCCAGGCTGGGTGACAGAGCAAGATGCCGTCTCAAAAAAAAAAAAAAAAAAAACAAACCAAAAGTGTCCCCATTCAGAGAGCTTGGGGAAATGCAGCAAGCACTTCCTTTGTCTTCTCTCTCAAAACCCCACAGGCCTATTTCCCCTAGTGTCCAATAATTTATAAAAGCTGCCTGACACATTTTTGTAATGCTATCAGTTTGGGGTGGTGAGTTTCATAGTCTTGGATAGCAAGAGGGAAAGTTCAGAATCAGTTAGTTAGGCGTGGCCAAAATGGCAGCCTCAGTGAGGCCTCTTGTGAAAAATTCTTCCCAGAAATACCACCCCCAACCTGTGTTCCCATTACATTGGCCATCCCTGTCTGCAAAGCAGGCTCAGAAAGCAATATTTCAGGCAGACTCATTGGCACCTCCAACAATATGAAATCCTGTTCCTCAAGATGAAGGGAAGATTGAATATTGGAGAGCTAACTAGCTGTCTGCAATTGACCTACCATCCACAGGGTGTAAATGATGATAGCGAGCACTGAATCAATCACATCTAGTATACTTATAAGAGAACATCACTTAGAATGAACAAATATTTGAAGGAAAAAAAATTCTTGCCTGAATCTTTTTTTAAAAATTCCCTGTAATTCCTTGCATATGCATTAGGATATTATATTTTACTAAATGAGCCAAATGCTAATTAACTTTTATATAGTTTTTAAAATGTAGTACAGATTAGTATTCTCAGGTGAAGAGTACTAAATAAATAAATAAATGAAACAAAAACAAAAACAAAAAACAGAAATGAAACACTTTCTCTTTTGGGTGGCATTAAATTTGAGCTTGAGTAAAAAAATACTTTCCTTGAAAGCAGGAAAGACAACTGACCCAGAGTAATTTTGCAATTTGGAGAATACTACGTAATAATAGATACTTTCGGAGATGTCTACCTATTCCATAAATACCTTTGGAGATCTTCTTTTTGCTCTATACCATGGGAACAACGCCTGGTCAGTTATCATGTTCTTCATATGCAATTCTGAAATTTCCTGTTAGATAATGGGGGAAAGAAAACACTACTAAATTTGTTCAGTAATATTATTTCTTCAAGTACTTTTAAAATGAGAATCAGAAATGCCAGTTATTCTTTTCTGGTTGCTTAATGTCAGTGGCTCTTTTGTAGTCATGGCTACAGAGAAGCAGAGACAAACTGGTCATCAGTAAGGGAAAGCCAGCAAATATAAAAAGATGATGATAGTCAGGAATTTTGCCTTTTCAAAAATGACAGTATGTTTCCTGACCTATGATTGTATAAGACAAGCTCCATGCATTCTAATATTTTCTCCCTTTTTAGCATAAGCTAGTTGGAGTCACTTCGTTACTTTGAACTAAATGTCTTTGATTGACAGCTATTTCTCAAATTACCAAAATATTCTCTTCTAAGGTGATTGATAAAATTTAAGCATTATACAATCTCACCATTTGTTTTTTATGTGAATTTTTTCTTAATTAAAGTATACATAATTCATTCCTTTTGGTAGCTCAAAATTTAATTTTTTTAAATATTAGATTCAGGGGTACATATGCATATTCGTTACATGGGTATATTACATGATAATGGGGGCTAAGCTTCTAGAATACTTGTCACCCAAATATTGAACATTGTACTGAAACATAATACATTTCTGTCTTTTCTCATGATGCTACATATATCCATTTAGTGACAGGCAATGCTCAATGAGTTTATGATACTACAAAATGCAACTTGTATATCAATAGAAGATATAGTTTTGCCTTCAGAAAGCAACATTGAATCTTATTAGAGTATGAAATACTTAACAACAATTAGGCAAAGGTCTATTCTATTTGGTCCATCTACATTTAGTCTTAGATAAAATTGAATTAAGATAAGCCTTTTCTTCCTCACTGAATTTTATATAAGGTTGTCATGGTTTGTAAAGATAACAATAAGACTACATTTTAATAAAATTATTTACAAAATCCATTCAATAGAAACACCTACTAAGCCATTCCATGCAGAGCACTAAAGGGCATTCTATTACTACAAAGATGACTTTTGAAAAAACTGTTATTTTTCTATTCCTTATTAAAGGACAAGAAAATAAGAAATTGAATTTCATTTGAGAAAATCTGGCTTCATTTCTACTGACTATACCTGTTACCATGGGAAAATAAATTTAAAAGGCTATGTTTGAGTTTTATCAAGTAAAATATCAATCAGTGCCACCTTATATGGACGATGTAAAAATCACCGGAGGTAATACGTAACATGCAAGGCCATTTGTAGAAAAGAAAAATACTTTTGACTGATTGGGTGTGTGTTATGGTGGTTGGCTCTGAGTTTTTCAATTTTCATACATGCAATCTCAGCTTTATAATAATTTTTTACTGAATACATGAAAAAATGTGTCTAAGAGTTAAATTTATGCTGCTTTAGATGTTTTTGTAATTTGTTTCTGCAGAAAAATTTAGTATTAATATCTCCACAATAAGAATGTTATAAATTTTGACTATCCACTCTGGGAGGAAAATCTATGATATCATAATGAACTATAATTGTAAGTAATCCCTTTGAATATTCTTAGAAAACTGCCTGTAATTACATGAAAGAGCATAAGGTGTCTTGGGGCCTTACCAGCTGTTTCCTGTCATCATGTCATTCCTTGGAATTAGAAAATTTTAGATTTAAGTAGATTTGATCAGACGAGGATATAGTGAAACAAATGGAGACTTTGATAGACTTCTCCAATGGCGACAAGATGAATTTCATTCTTGCTACAAGATCTCACCCAATTGTATTCCAGACAATCTGTGACAGGTGGACTCAACTTACCATGCTACAGCCTGATGACATATTTGGAAAGCACCATGTCTTCCCTAAATTGGTTTTTAACATAAACATGAGTTAGAAAAAATATTTAATTTCAAATTAGTGAAAGATACGATAAATTATACTTCCAACCTTACAGGATGATGCAGACCAGTATGATTAATTACATTATTTAACTAATAATCCAAATTCTTTCATGTTTTAAAAACAATGTGAGAGCAGATCAGTGGGACTATATGGGACAAAATATTGGTAAACGCATATAACTGTAACAACTCTCATCACCATTTCCCACCAACATTTTGCATATGAATTTGTACATTCTTCTCGGTTACTGAGGTCACTAAAATGATCTTGTAGATCAAATCTGATCCCATCCCTTGAATCACACCAGTGCTTGGATGAGATTCTACTGAAGAAACCACCTGATACCATAAGTCATCTGGTAGTAATTCTGTCACAAGTTAAATGTGAGAATGGTAAAGCTTTGGAGATGTTTGAGTCTAATTTTTAAAATTGACTTTTAAAAAGTAATCATTATTTTAGTTTTGTTTTTAATTCAAGTAACTGTTCTTTAAGTAATAATAGGTGTATTCTCAGTTTAATAGCAAAATTAAAAACTCCAATGAGGATTAAGATTATATATAAAGAATAGAGATTGTCAATTCACTTCACCTCCTTGCATAGTATAACGAGCCCTTTATCTCTCTATAATTATGCATGTGACAATAGTTATTTACTAATTACTAAGAAGAATTAGGAATTAACCTAGATATGCTGCATAAACTTGCCTGATAGTATCCTATTGTAGTAGAATTTGAAAGTTAAAAATATCAATACTGTCCAGGAGTGGTGACTCATACCTGTAATCCCAGCACTTTGGCAGGCCGAGGCAGCAGATCACTGAGGTTAGGAGTTCGAGACCAGCCTGGCCAACATGGCAAAACCCAGTCTCTACTAAAAATACAAAAATTAACTGGGTGTGGTGGCACACACCTGTAATCCCAGCTACTAAGGAGGCTGAGGCAGGAGAATAGCTTGAATCCAGGAGATGGAGGTTACAGTGAGCCGAGATTGCACCATTGCACTCCAGCCTAGGTAACAGAGTGAGACTCTGTTTCAAATAAAAAAAAAAAAAATCAATGCCAAGAGTTCATCGTCATATAAATAATAATAAACATAACAATGACAGAAAAACAGATCTAATTCCATTACTTGGTTTTAAGTTCAATGTCCAAATCACATACCATGTGTACATAAAATGTGTTAGAAAATAAAAGTTCTCTGGAAAAATCCCTGTAAAATCAAGTTGGGATAGGGCTTAGGTCTCTCCTAGCAAATATTACAATGAAATAAGAATTTCTTTCTTTGGCCACTTGAAATTAAAGCTTTTCAGTGAAAGCTAGGTGATTCTAATATCTGATGATACTGTAGGTCCCAGTGCTATATTTGGAATGGAAGAAAGTGTCTGGCTTTTAGCTCTACATTTTTTTTTTCCTAGGAAGCTAGTTATTTTCCTGATGCACATCAAAGTATTTAAGAACACAATCTCTCCAGTTAGGTCAGATACCACCTACCAGCCCTGTTGGATGGCTTGAAGACTCCTGCTCTGGAGAATTTGATTTGACTCTAGTTTGTTGTCTTGATATTTGTAAAATGACTGTCTATCTCCTTACCTGATGTGACTGTTGCAAAGTTCCACAAGTTGCTGCAGACTATCAGTAAGATATTCGTGATTCTCTTCTATCATTTCTTCTTCCCAACCATGAGATGCTATTCCTTCCCTGGACTTGGGAGATACCACAGTGTCCAACTCCATTCTTTAAAAAATGGTAGCCCATTTCTCCCAAAGTTAGTTTTGCAAACATAGGAGGTAGCATTAAAACATTTACTTATTTTTTTAAATATTTTTCATGTCTAGGTTTTTGTATTAAGTTCGACTCATCAAGAGAGAATACAATGTATTCTAAATTCCACTTTGGGGGATTAGAAAGGTGTTTTTTTTTTTTTTAATTGAGAATTTTATATATGTTATAGTTAAAATGTAAAGAAATAGCCTTAAAATTTCATGTACTAAATATTTGAATCAGCTCTCAAAAGTAAGAATTTCCGTTGAGTACCTTGCATGGTACTTGTAAGGTAGGGTATATTCAACGCACATTTGCAGAAAGGCATGAAGGAAAACAGGAAAAGAACAGAGACAATAAGGGAAGGAGGTGAAGAAAAGAGGCCATTAAAGCCAGGAACTAGATCAACCATTCTCAGACTTTCTTCAGAACGTTTGCCACAATGAAAGCCTGAAACAAGGAGAGATGTCAGTCCTATGAAAAGAATGGCATTAAAACTGTGACCATATAGTGAGAAAAAAAAAATACAAAAACACATAATAGTTAGACAGCTTTATAGTTGGAAATCATGTGTGGTCAACCACAGACAAGGTTACCCAAACAAAATCAATATTCTCTCATAATCAGAGGATTTTAGAGATCAGTGAAAATACACTTGAGTCACTTAGGAGGCAATTAAATAAGAAACTTAATCAAGCAGCTAACGTGTTAGCTGCAGAATTTTAATCTGGACAAGAACATGAACAGAACCTGCAACCTATGCATGTACGCAAGATCCCTCATTTAGTAGAGCATTGCCCCATACTTGGTAGGGCATTGCATTGATTTAAAGTTCTGCTGTTGGCTAGGCACCATGGCTCACATCTGTAATCCCAAAACTTTGGGATGCCGAGGCAGGCTGATTGCTTGAGCTCAGGAGCTCAAGACTAGCCTGGGGAACATGGCAAAACCCCATCTCTACCAAAAGTACAAAAGTGTAGCCAGTCATGGTGGCATGTGCTTGTGGTCCCAGCTACTCGGGAGGCTGAGGAGACAGGATCGCTTGAGCCTGGGAGGTAGAGGTTGCAGGGAGTTTAGATAGTGCCACAACACTCAGACCTGGGTGTAATACTCCATCTCAAAATACATACATACATACATACATTCATACATACATACATACATACATACATACATACATAAAATAAGATAACGTTCTGTTGTCATGGTCTTGACATTTTTAAGAAGTTTTGAAAAGAAATCCTATATTTTTATTTTGGACTGGGTTTCACAATTTTGTAACCAATCCTAAGAATGAACTACACAGCTATAAAGACAATGGTATCAACACCCATTGGCACAGAAGGATTCACTGCACTGACTCTTCATAAGGCTGATGTGTCCCATCAATGCTGATTGAAAGAAATCAGTCAGCAACCCAGCTGATATCTTCATTACAAAATCAGTTTGAAAAGGTATTCCTCAAAATCCTTTACAATGACATAATAATTTCCCTAACAGTAAGTAACTTTCAGGCCTGGGAAGATTAGAAACAAGTACAGAAATTTCTAAGATGATGAAAAAGTAAAGCAACTTGCATACTGGATAATTTAAATATGTATAATATTCAAGAGAATTTCACCTGTGAGAGTTCAAAGACAGCCTTATGATTTTAGTTAAAAAATTAATTCAGGCTTGACATCATTGCGTTAATTTCATGCCCAATATTAAAACATTTAAAAGCATATAAGAATCACAATATTTACAAATTAATAAGGTTTAGATTTTTTTTCCAAGTAATTGCTATTACTCGTTAGACTGAGAAATAAAATGCAAAACAAAAAATTAAACTGAACATAAACATTTTAGAAAGAACTCTTCTTTAAAAAAAAGCTATGTTAAGTCACATAATAATTTTAAAAATGAAGTAAACCCTTGAATCACCTGTTCTAAATGCAAAAATAATGAGAACATAACAATACAAACTCGCATCATCAAATGCCTGGAAAATGAAGTAATTGTGTCCATTCAATCACTCATTCAGTTAACAAATATTCATTCAGCAGTGTGCTAAGTTTACAATGGTGAAAAAAATAGAATTGATCATACCCTGTTGTTAATTAGTTCTCTTGGTTGGGAAAGTTAACATTTATTGTAAGCCTGACTTATTGACAGGAAGCAAATGCCCCAGATTGCTAGGGACTGTCTGAATGATTCGAATGTCAAAATTTTTATCTTATGTGGAACAGAATGGAACCCCAGATCCTAATTTATGCCTGTTCTTCTGTCATAGTTTCTAATAGTCCCCTTTTTACGCTCAAAATTTGGAAAGTATATTACATGCCTGGCTCAGTTCTCCAGTGATGGCTTAAGTTTCTAACTTAGCAAATGCCACAATTGCATACACATACTTTATAATTTAGAGCATCCCTGTTTACTAGAGATATACTGTGAATCACAGTGCAATTTTAAATTCACTAGAAACCACAGTTTAAAAAGTGAAAAGAAATAGGTAAAATAAATTGCCGTAATATGTTGTATTTAACCTAGTATATCTGATATATTTTCCTTTTTGATATGTTGTACTAATCATACTTCAGGTGCTCAGTAGACATATGTGGCTAATGGCTGCCATATTGGGAAGCACAGGTCAAAATCTTTGCTTTCCTGCCATGGCATCCACCTGTATATAAGCAATATCAACACAAAAGTACCTTTGCACATGAGTAGAAACATTAATCTTCTCTTATCACTTGTCTTCAACCGATACAAAGCCTGTTCCACGAGGCTTTCCATGGCTGAGTTCAGTGTGTTTCCATTTTGAGGCTCTATATAAGCTCCTACAGCACAAACCAGATCCTAATGTAATGCCTTCTTTTATGAGGCAGGCTTCCATCCTGTTCAACATGAGATACGCATTGTTTGCCATTGAAGTAGATGAGGCTTTGATGGTCTGCTGAGTTGATGGAGGTTCACAAACTGAGAGTAGTGGTCATGGATCTTCTCTGTATTAGTCTGTTTTCATGCTGTTGATAAAGACATACCTGAGACTGGGTAATTCATCTAGAAAAAGAGGCTTAATGGACTCACAGTTCCACGTGGCTGGGGAGGCCTCACAATCATGGCAGAAGGTGAAAGGCAAAGCTTACATTGGGGGTAAGCAAGAGAGAGAATGAGAGCCAAGTGAAAGGGGTTTCCCCTATAAAACCATCAGATCACATGAGACTTGTTCTACTATGAGAACGTGTGTGGGACCCACCCCCATGATTTAGTTATCTCCCACTGGCCTTCTCCCACACACATGGGAATTATTGGAGCTACAATTCAAGAAGAGATTTGGGTGGGGGCACAGACAAGCCATATCATTTCGCCCGTGGTCCCTCCCAAATCTCATGTCTCATATTTCAAAATCAATCATGCCGTCCCAACAATCCCCCAAAGTCTTAACTCATTTCAGTATTAGCCCAAAAGTCCACAGTCCAGTCTCATTTGAGACAAGGCAAGTCCCTTCCGCCTATCCGCCTGTAAAATCAAAACTAAGCTAGTTACTTCCTAGGTAAAATGAGAGTACAGGTATTGGACAAATATACCCATTCCAAATGAGAGAAATTGGCCAAAACAAAGGGGGCTAAAGGCCTCATGCAAGTCTGAAATCCAGCAGGGCCATCAAAACTTAAAGCTCCAAAATGATCTCCTTTGACTCCATGTCTCACAACCAGGTCACGCAGATGCAAGAGGTGGGTTCTCATGGTCTTGGCCAGCTCTGCTTCTGTGGCTTTGCAGGGTACATCCTCCCTCCTGGCTGCTTTCATGGGCTGGTGTTAAGTGCCTATAGCTTTTCTAGGTACACAGTGCAAGCAGTCAGTGGATCTACTGTTCTGAGATCTGGATGATGGTGACCCTCTTCTCATACCTGCACTAGGCAGTGCTCTAGTGGGGACTCAGTGTGGGGACTTGCACCCCACAGCTCCCTTCTGCACTGCCCTAGCAGAGTTTCTCCATGAAGTCCCCATCACTGCAACAAACTTCTGCCTGGACATCCAGGCATTTCCCTACATCTTCTTAAACCTAGGCAGAGGTTCCCAATCCTCCATTCTTGACTTCTCTGTACCCACAGGTTTGACACCACATGGAAGCTGCCAAGGCTTGGGGCTTGCACCATTGAAGCAACAGCCTGAGCTGTACCTTGGCCCCTTTTAGTCATGGCTGGAGCAGCTGGGATGCAGTGTAGTCCCTAGGCTGCACACAGCAGGGAGGGTCCTGGGCCTAGCCCATGAAACATTTTTTTCCTCCTCTCCCTCTGGGCCTGTGATGGGAGAGGCTGCCATAAAGACCTCTAACATTCCCTGTAGACATTTTTCTTATTGTCTTGGCAATTAACATTTGACTCCTTTTCACTTATGCAAGTTTCTGCAGCTGGCTTGAATTTCTCCCCAGAAAATGGACTTTTCCTTTCTACTGAATCATCAAGCTGCAACATTTTCAAACTTTTATGCTTTTCTTTCTCTTAAATGCTTCTCTGCTTAGAAATTTCTTCCCTTAGACACCTAAAATCATCTTTCTCAAGTTCAAAGTTCCACAGATCTTTAGGACGGGGGCAAAATGTTGCCAGTCTCTTTGCATAGCAAGAGTGACCTTTACTCTAGTTCTCAAGAAGTTCCTTATCTCCATCTGAGACCACCTCATCCTGGACCTTATTGTTCATATCACTGTCACCATTTTTGTCAAAGCCATTCAAAAAGTCTCTAGGAAGTTCTAAACTTGCACATATCTTCCTGTTCTCTGAGCCCTCCAAAGTGTTCCAACCTCTGCCTGTTACCCAGTTCCAAAGTCACTTCCACATTTTCAGGTATCTTTACAGCAGCACCCCACCTTACTGATAACTGATTTACTGTATTAGTTTGTTTTCACACTGCTGATAAAGACATACCTGAGACTGGGTAATTCATAAAGAAAAAGAGGGTAAATGGACTCACAGTTCCACATGACTAGGGAGGCCTCACGATCATGGCAGAAGGTGAAAGGCACGTCTTACATTGGCAGCAAGCAAGAGAGAGAATGAGAAAAAAATGAAAGGGGATTCACCTTATAAAACCATCAGATCTCGTGAGACTTATTCACTACCATGAGAACAGTATGGGGAAACCTCCCCTGTGATTCAATTATATCCCACTGGGTCCCTCCCACCACACATGGGAATTATGAGAGGTGCAATTCAAAAGAGATTTGGGTGTGGACACAGTCAAACCGTATCATTCTCACTGTGTTGTTGATTTTCTCACAGAAAAATGACTCATTACGGAACACTGTTCGGAAATGGCTTCAATCCATCATTGTAGTTATAGAAACATCTAAGTATGTGTTGCATACCATTATGCATAAGTTTTACAAATGGCCTTTCGTTTCTGTTTACATGTCTCATCCTCTAGTCCCTAGGAACTCTGGTAAACAAAATGTTGTAGAAGCAGTCAACATAACCAGAACTACAGGATCCAAAGTAGGTTTAGAAGGAAGGAATTGGGATAACCTAATTTCAGCGTCTTTCCTCATGCCCTGACCTGAATATGTGAGATCCTGGAGAGTAGAAAGCATAATCTCTGGCTAATCTTCCCCAAGTGTTCCCTAAAGAGACTCTGAAGGACTAGCTATTGATGGGAGTGCAAATTGTGCACATATGCAGCACTTCAGCTCCATGATCTGAATACCTTGCTTTTAATCCTGAGAGGGTACATTTTCACATTTTACCTTAGCAAGAGACAATGAAGTATGGTCAGCGCTCCTCAGGTTGTTCCACAGAAAGAAACTAAGTGGTGGAGAACTATGAATATAGCCTGGAGGAAACTAATGCATACCAAATATGTTTAAAGTCTTCTGCCGTATGCTAAAAATGGTTAGTTAATTTATGTCCTATTACATATTGGTTTGTTTCAATTATAAATGGTATATTTCCTTCAAAGTATTTGAGGAACAACTGCGCTAAAGCAAGATGGACCGTATCTCTCTGCTCAGACCCACTTGGGTTCTTGTCCTAGTATGTGAATGTGGATAAGTCACATAAACGTAAAGAACTTTAGTTCCTTCATGGGTAAAGTGGTAATAAAGTTTAATAAAGTTCATAGGGTTCCTGGGGGATTCCATAGGATTTGAATGCACAAACTTTCCTTTGGGACAAAAAAAAACCCATAAATTTTTGTGTGTGTTTGCTACTACTCCCCTAGGCTCTACCTCCTTGAAACATGTGTTTATTTGTTTAATAAATAGTTATTAAGTGCTCCTCACATTTCAGACTCTGTGCCTGATAAAATAGTTGTTGTCAGAAATAGATCTGGTCTCTTTCTTGTGGAGTTTGCATACAAGTTTATCCATAGAACTGCTGGCTTAATATTCTCAACCAAATAAGATGTATTATAAATGCCTGCTGATCAATGAAAAATAAGTGGTGAAACAAATACTAATTAAAGTATTGAAAGAGTGAAAAGTTATATCATTTTAACCACTCCCTCTGGAATGTCCTCCTGAATATTGGAATAGAGAGGGAGGCATTAAGGTCTCCATTATTTGAAGTGGTTGCTTCAGTTGGTGACATCAATGTTGGTGTGGTGATTCCCACAGAAGTGCATCCAAAGTAAATCCAGGTCCTCCCTTGAAAGATAATGCAAAGGTTGACTAAGAAAGGTCAAGAGCTTTTGCACATTTTAAGATTCAGTGAGTAACACATATGTTTGTCATGAACATAAACACTGAACCTCAATTGCAAGAAAAGCCTGTTGTCAACCTGTTTTTTTAGCTCTTAGAGAGTTCATTGGATAGGCAGTTACCTTGCTTCAACATCAGCAGTTAAGATGGATGAAATGAAATGAAATATTTAAGAAAATTAATGAGAAAAACTCTGGAACTCATCAAACCCTGTTGTCCAGAACTAAAAATGAGTAAGGTAGTGGGATGTCAATGGTTTCCACAATGGATTTCTCAGCAGTTTGCAATAAAGCCACAGTTTTATGTCATATATGAATATCTTCTGTGAATAAGATTTTTTATTTGCAAAAACAAACATCTCTATAGTTTAAAAAAATGAAGTCTGCAAACCTAGATGATTCTAAGTTTTCATCGTCATCTAAGTCTGTCATTTTGATGATGAATCTGCAAAGAGAAGCAGCAAAACATTTGACCAATCTTTTTGTAAATTTTTAGTTCTATGGAAAAATGCTTTCTTCTTAAGTAGTAATTAATTAAGGGAAATTATAAGCCCCTAAGTAATTTTATTTAAATCATTGTCTGAACTACTTCAAGTGAATAAAAATACTCACTAGCACACAGTCTTAACTGTTGAAAGTTGTTATCTCAGTAAAGATAGGTATTCACTAAACAAACGTTTAGCCTGTCTATGCTGGAGTTCCTCCAGGATGAGGTGTGACTTGCTCCTTAAGTCAAACTTAATTATTTAATGGGGCAATTTAAAATAGTGGATGTTTTATATTATGATTTATGAGGTATGAAGTTACATTACTGTACAGCTATGTATCTAGCAAGGCTTCCTTGTGTCCATAAAGGGTGATTTAATCTTCTTACACCTTCTCCAGCCAAAGCTGTGGAAGAAAATTTATTTTGTCTTCAGAAAACAGAAGTTATTTCTTTTGAATAGCATTAAGTTTTCATCATTTTAGCCTGTCATTTTTGTCTTTAGGCAGCAGTAATCTCTGATATTAAAATAAAAAAAAAAGACTTAAGTTACAGAAAATAAATGAGCTACTTCTTTCCAAGATGACAAGTTGAATGACAAATTTACTTAGAAGTTGAACTAAACACCAAACACTGACAAAATTTAAAACACACTTAGACAGAGATATTCTCTGGTAAAACACATGATAAAATATTGATTGACTTTTCGTTTTAAATATTGGAATTCATTTTTCACACAAAAGGAAAAGCAAATATCACCTTAGACACAATGGGCAGAAGAAGAACGAAATGGCACTTTTCTCACTTATTTCCTACTACCTCTAGCTTGTATTTTGAATTCTTGGCTGTGTTTCCTTAGTCAAACGGAGGCTTCTATGTGGGTCACCACTTGGCTAAATTATTTTACACATAAGCAGGTAATGAAGTATGTTTTATTTAGATAAAGTGATAACTGATATATTTCATTTTACCACTTTGAGGAACAACAAGAAAAATGTTACCTCTTCTAATAATCAGATTAATATGACTTTGATCCTCATTTTAGTTCAAGTCTTTCTCTTCTATGAGAAATACTTTCCAAAAGTAGCAAACACAAATAAGGTTTCCAGGTGTTCTAAGTCCTTTGCCTGTGTAAATTAAGTTGATCCTCTCAAAGCTACAAGATGGGTCATATCATTACACCATTTTACAACTAGCGAATCTGAGGCCTAAAGAAACAAAGAGAAATTTACCAAGAAAAATACTCATGGAAATGCCCAGCCACTGAGTACTCCAGAGCTGGGTGCTGGAAAAGTTATCTGTGCTGAAAGAGCTGAGGACTGGTGGAACTACATGTGTTGCAAGATCTGGGTGCTAGAAAAGCTGCACGCTGCGGAAGCCTGCTGAGCTAGCAACAGAACAAGAAAGGATAGCCTCCTTCACCTGCACTGTTTATTCCATGCTCTCTACTGACAAAACCAGCTGGCAAAGGAAATGTATTGAAAGGGCCTAACTCCATTTTCAAAGAGCAGGTAATGAAATATGTTGGATTTGGATAAATTGATATCTAGCCTGGTTGTCCACGATGTTTTCTTACACATTCCTTCCAGAGCCAAAGGAGTGAGCTGGTGGAATTGAAGCATTGTGTATTGTATTGATGTACGGACATTGGGGGAGAGAAATTTCTTTTTTCTTTGTGGTACTGTAACTGGGGGATGTGAATCTAGTCTGCCAGATGGCATATTCCTTGCCATACAGAAAAAAACTTCCTTGAAAAAATAACAGCACAATCACAGACTCTGTGAGAAACACAGAAGCAACGCCTTAATAATATCATAGAAGCCCCTGGATCCAGACTTACCTAAAGTCAAATTTACCCCTAAAATTCTTACACAGTCCCACTTTTTCTTTGTTTGTGTTGAATTTCTGACACTTCAACAAATATTCTATCACAGTCAGTTGTTTATCTATAGTGAAGTGTATTTTTCTAGATCCACTCTCCAGAATGCTCTTTGAAAAGTACCCTGTCTGAAGTCAAGTGAACTTGGTTTGAATTCTGCTACCTCCATTTATTAGCAGTTTCCTTAAGTGCTCTTCAATTTCATCTTCTCTAAATTGAACTAAGCTCCCTTATGGTGTTGGGGAAAAACAATCAGTGTTGAAATAATGTCACTTGATTCTCTTAGTTCAATTTCTACATTAATGGTTTGAAAAAAATGAACTTGCACAGTGGCACTAAACCATACTTTTCCAAGTTTAGAGGGTCAAAAAATGCACATCCAACAGATTCACTTGATACAAAAGTCGACTAAAGGAGACCCATCTGTGTTCACCATACTCTTTTCTCGTGTCATTTCCTCAGTGTAGTCAGACACAATCTTTGTTATGTTGAAATCTCTGACAGTAAATTCATCCCTTCTCCAGAGTCTTGAAATTTAGAGAGGCTTTGTCCTTCACTTGGTTCTTTCACTTTTCACAATAATCTTCTGAGCTATAGAAGACTGGGAATTGGAAGTCACGATAGTAAGTCTTATGTTTATGTACACCTTTTATCCTGAGGAGTTTATTGACATTCTAAAGGTCAAACAATTCTGGAGAAGCCTTTTGACCCTCCTGTCCACAGCAGACTGCATGGTTTCCTCTAATGATACAGCAAATGTTTTCTTTTTCTCCAAGCATCCCAACGTCTGCCTTTGCAAGCTGTAATGCTATTACCACATGGCCTTAAAAAAAAAAAAAAAAAAGGCCAAACCTTCTCTCTGCACAAATTCAGATAGTTCTTGGAATTTAGACCAACACATTTTTTTTCTAGTTTCCTTTAGAAACTTTTTTATAGTGAAGTTGCATATTGGAGGAATTTAAAATGTAACCCAACTATTTCCTAGAGTTAAAAAATCCAATTGTCTCTTAAGCAATCAGCTAATTAATTATAAACACTATAAAGTTGCTTTTTTCCCCACTCTTAAGAAACCCTTTAAAGGAAAGGTTTGATTTTTTTAGTGTTTGGAATGGCTTGTCTTTACAATTTTCTTACTGTGTTTAAGACTGAAATGCTTTGACAAGTATCCGATAGTGTTTGCCTTTGCAGCTGTGTGGTAGTACCAACAAGTCTCTGGCTTTAAAGATAAGCAAAAACATTTACTACAGAATTATTGAATAGTGATAAGAAAGAAAAAAAAAAGACAATAAAGACTCAAGCAACACAGATGTTTTTCCCATTAACTGCTAAGAGTGTCTCACGTGGTTCCCAGGAACTACACAAGGTAGAATAAGCACAGAATTTAAAAATAAAATTATTTGAAATGACTTAAAATAACTTCAAAATAATTAAGATCTAATCAAAACCAAAACAACTCCTTCCAATCTTAAACCTACATATACAGCACCTAAAGTTATGATTACACATTCAGTCATATGTTTTTATCTAAATTCCATTTTACAGTATTGAGTTTACAGTTAAGTCAGATAAACATGGTTTTTCTCTTGATTCTTTTTAAGTCTATCGTCGTGATTGTTATTGAACCGAAAGATTTTCTCATTAATTATTTGCCAACTAAGGGCTTTGGCTATTGTATGTGGTGGCATAACTAATCTCATAAGGAGTTGGCAAGGTTGAATTTTCAGCTGCCCTTAGGTTTTTATCACTTGTGCTTTTGGATTTATGGTTTAGCTTTAATTTTCAAAATATGGTGGCTACACTATATTTATGAAGTAGACTTTCTTTTTCTGACCTCATAATCATGTCATTCTTCCTAGATATTACCCTAATGCAAAGGCATTGGAAGTCATTTTTTGAGATGTTTTTGAATGAGAGAACAGATAATATTAAATAATATTTGTAAAATGTGTAAATAGTATATTTATTATGTTAATGGTGATATCAAATTTTACTCAG
Organism: Macaca fascicularis; assembly: GCF_037993035.2. Taxonomy (NCBI): domain Eukaryota; kingdom Metazoa; phylum Chordata; class Mammalia; order Primates; family Cercopithecidae; genus Macaca; species Macaca fascicularis. Next base: position 153,144,924 of record NC_088381.1, read on the forward strand.
ATTCTTGCAATAGAACATTTATCAGATCAAATACAAAGTTTAATTTACTGTTAAATGAAAAATTGTTAATGGCACTTGTCAAAAATAGTAAGGAAGATTTTATTCAAAGAGGGCTGTTGCAATGGGGTCTTATGGTAAGAGAGAGAGGTTGAGCTCAACACCAAGTACAGTAAGGAAAAGGCAGTTTGTAGCCAAGGAGCAAGGTGAGGAGTTAGTAGATGGAAAATTACTAAGAGGTAGAGTAATTCTTTGTTAAACTGACTTAGTAAAACTTTTGCTGAAGGCAGGTCTGAGCGATCAGATATCAAGAGTGGTCAGACCAAAGGTGGGGTGGGGGGGATTTTCACTAAACTGACTCTGCAGGATTCTTGCAAAAACAGAGTAATGCAGAGATGAACATAGAAGTCCAAGTCAGGGTTTAGTTGAGAAGAGAGATCAGGAAAGACTGACTAGAGTTCGGTCAAGTAGAGAATTTTTGTTAATACAAAGTACTCCTATACACATTCTCAAAATTCCCACTTCATTCCCCACTCACCAATACTTACCAGGCCTGTTTTATCTTTATGCCATTAAGTTAATTCTCTGGTAAGATATCTTTGAATGGCAATACCAATAATGGAGGCAATCCATGCAAATACTCATTCAACAGTCTTTTCTTTCTTTTTCTCTTTTTTTGTTCTTCTATTTGCAGAGCAATGATGGCAGGCATTATGGAATACATACAGATCATTCAGGCACATACCTTTAGCAAAGGTTTAGCAAAGACTAGTAAATGCACATGGTTAACTATAATTTTAAAAAATAATTTTTATGTGCTATATGAAAAAGTAAAAAGGAAGTCCACTAGCTGCAAGGAATCACAGAATCCTAATTGAAAGATATATTGTAGACGAGATTACAAGATTCAGTCACGTGTATATAGAAGGCAGGGCATTCTAGACAGAGAAAGTCACATAATTTAAAGTAGGTAGGTAAGCAATTATTATATGTTTCTGGAGAAGGATTAGGTCTTTCACTAGTTTGAAAAATTTTAGAAAAGTAGATCCTGGTTTTCAGTGTATCTTTGTGCCTGGCCGTATAGTATCTTGTGAATAACTCATTTAATGAAGGAAGGAAGAATAAATAAATAACAAGATAGGAAAAATAGATTGGACCATGTTGTAAAAAGCTCTGAATGCCAGCCTACAGAGTGCAGATTTTATCTATAGATAGTACAGGTGTCCCTGAAACATTTCTTAGCAGGGATATTTCATAATTAGCACTTTAAGTTAGAGAAATTCATCTGAGAACAATGTGTAAAATGTGAAGAGAGAAGAAAGGTGGTAGACACAAACCTACAATTTTTATGTGATGAAGGAGAAAGTTAGTTATCGAAAAAGCTCTGGGAGAATGAGATAGTCAGTTCGTTGCTTTCACTTTATATAAGTGATCAGAAAAGGTCCGAGCATACTTAGTTGTCCTTGGAAGGAAAGTCTAGGTATCTGTGAATTAAAAGGTAGAGACTGGATGAGGGTAAAAGATGTTTATTGTGTGCTCACTATGTGCTTTTTCCTGCATATTAGTTGCACTGGACTCAGCTAATCCTCACAACAACCCTATGAGTTAGATATTATTAAAATCTTCACTTCTCAGGGAGGGAAATTTACCTTCTGAAAGGTGCTTAAAGTCACTCAGCTTGTAACTGGCATAAGCCCTTGCATAGAAGCTGACAGAGTAGACAATGCACTGTATCTGTATTAGCTCAATCTAGCCCATTACTAATTATCACCTCAATAATGGTTGATTTACATGAACCCTCTAGAATTTGTTTCTCCATTTGAAAATGATAGAATTAAATTAGATCACCTCTTACTTTCCATTCAGCTAAAATTATTTATCATTTGTGAACTGATTGTAAGATTATAAATTAAGATGATTAAAAAATACATTCCTGTGTCTCTTGATTCAATACCAGCGTATACAGTGTCCACAATATCATTAATCATCCAAAAACTCTCTGTGTCCCCTACTTTATCTTATTTCTGAATTTGAGTAGAGAAGGGAGAAAGTTAAAAACCAAACTAAGCAATAAACAAAAGCCCTTAGGAAAAACAAAGGAAATAAGATAAGACGTCAGTGTCATTATTATGTTTATCTCTTTTGACTTTGGAGATCTATTCAAATAAAATTTTCCACTTCATTTCCTTCCTCTTACTCTGGCTTGGTTTCTACTATTTCTCTTTTTCCTTAAACCTATTTTACTTTTCCTGTATTGATGCCAACTTGGATGGATGCATTTTGGGAAGAGGATGTCTAATTTAATTCCAGTTTGGCCATTAGGATTCCTTGGTCTATATTCTTTAGGCTACGCCTTATCTTACCTAGGAATACTAGTTCTATCAAGCCAAAATTCTTGCTTTTACGAGAAGATATTATTTCTAAAATGTGAAAATAAAATTTAATTTCTCCTAAAGTTTTCCTTTTTGCCTGAATTCTCCTCACCTCAATTTCTAAGGTTAGACTTTTCTAAATTAAATATCTGACATCTCAGGAAACCTCACTCTTTTTGGAAAAGAGGGCTGAAATGTATGATGTGACATGCCTTACATCACCCATTATGACTGAGTCACTTATTCCTTAAGCTGTTAATGGCTCTCTTGGTGAACCCTTCCTTTTTCCCTGGGACTTGTCTCAGTCTAAGGAAACTCTTCCTTGGGGACCAACCAGCCTCTAATGACTGGGGATCCCCTTTGTCAGAATACAAACATCCAGACTCCTTACCTCAATTCTAGACAATTTTGAAGGATCGTCTCAGGTCTGCTGTCCAATCCTGCTCTCTTCTCTTCCTTTCACAGGTGCTTTTCCTAAGAGCAGTATCCAACAAATCTTCCACACACAAATTTCTTGCTCTGAGCTTGTTCCCTGGCCAACCAGATCAGAAACTTTGAGGATTTGGAACTATCTCTAAAGTTTCTGGTTTTCATGTGCTTCTGAAGGCAAAACCACAGAGATCAAATGCCACAGGAAAAAAAATTGGTGGTCTGAATGAGAAGTATCAGTTGCTTTTGAAAAGAAAAACCTCCAGAGGTTGCATTATTTTATAGGATAACTCTGCTCATTTGTTTCAAATGTGGTCTGGAAACATCCCAGATGATTTGAAGCAAGTTTGAAATATAAACAATTTTAATGCTTGCTCGTCATTAATCCAATTTCCATAAAACCAGTAGTGAATCTATTTGCTCTATGACTGAGTTTATTTATCAGTAAGGTGAAAGCAAACACTCCTAGTATGGACTGATTCTTCTTGTTTGCTGAACCCAAATATGACAGTCTTAAATTACTCCCAAAGATCTATCTTGAACTTTGATGGCTTTCGTCATGAGGTTTCAACTAATTTTGTACAGGCGTTTTTTGTTTTGTTTTGTTTTTGCTTTAAGATACAAAATATAAACAATTGTACTGCAAAGAAGTTTGCAGTCATTGTATCACTTTGTATGATAGACAGTCTGTTTCAAACTGGATTTTAAAGATGATCTAAAATGCTAATTTTTGTATTTTCTCTTGCAAATTAGACCAATAGAAATTTGACTCCTCTGACATTACTGGAATCACATAGACATACAACCTTTCTAAAAGTAAGGTACTTTTAAATTCAAAAGCAAAGAAGATGAGTACCCACATTTCACGACCCTTACCTATTGCCAGATGCTCATCCTCTTTTTTTCCTTTTTAGAGACAGCGTCTGGCTCTGCTGCCCAGGCCAGAATACAATGGTGTGATCATAGCTCACTGCAGCCTTGAATTCTTGGGATCAAGCAACTCTCTTGCCTCAACCTCCCAAAGTGTTGGAAAAACGGGCATGAGCCACCACACCCAGCCCCATCCTTTTCTGAGAAGCCCGATGTTGCCATTTGTAGGCTGCCTTGATGTCCAATTCAAAGAGGTGTTTCTAATATCATCTAAGAGAGAAATTTTAGAACTCACTAAGAGTGATCAATTAAAAAATACAATTTTAAAGCTCATAAAGATGTAAATGGAAAGTGTTTTTAAAAATAAAATGCAAACACATTGGCCATATAAAATAATAAATACACTTTGACTTTCTTTTAAAGCTAGCATACACAAGACACATCTCCACTGTTCCTTTCCAATACTCAGAAATGGAGAAAATGTGTTCACAACTGATGTTCCACTTCAATATTTTAAACATCCAAATATACATCTCAGTATGTGTACATACATGAAATAACCTAAGAATTTCAAAAAAATATCTGCATGTGCAGATAGCAGGCAGGTAAGATTGGAGTGAATCGTGTGTATACTACCTTTGACTCTTAGCTCATTTTGTAATTTAAAACATGAGAAATACTAACACCAAGTGGTGAGATTTTTTTTTCCTACAGTCTCCCTGACATTCCTAGCCATTCCTTTTTTCTTATCCAAGACTAATTATTTTAAGATCTGGCCTTTGCTAAAGAAAACAAGCAAATGTGGGTGAGGCTATGTGGAAAGGGATTTTATATAAAACAGACGTCCTGTTTTTAGGGGAAGGAATCTCAACATCTTTGGAGCCGCCCTGAAGAGGTAATAGTCTTTAAACAATGAAAACAAGGGAGGTCATAGAGAGAAGAAAGGTAAAAATAGACAGAAGTTAATGCCATTTACAAAAAACCTGATGGGACTGAACTGGACCTCAGTAGTACCTAACAGAATGAAGCCCTCAAAACTACACATGCGAGTCAGCTCATTACCCAGGGCCTACTTCAGGAAGGCCTCCTGAGTTCTCTTATCGACTTGGGAGTCCTTTTGCTCTAATCCACAGAGGGGATTACAGCTGATAAGTTATGACAAGCACCCACTGGAAACCCAGCGAGCCAAGAAGGGCATCACCCCTTTTGGTGTGTGCATTCACATTACTTTGGCACTTACTATTATCATTTAAATGTAATCTCACCTTAGAAGAAAAAAAAATTCCCCCCTTTGCTGCAGACTTAAGCATGACAAGGTAATTGAAGTAACTTATTAAGGCTTCTAAATGAGAAGCTCCAGATATTAGAACTGCCAGCGCTGCAGAACGGAAACATCACATGCCTCCCTTGGTGACAAAACCTCATTAAACAGTGCACACACACAGGCACACACACAAACATACACACACACACACCCCCCACACAGAAAGAGGAATAAAAAGAAGGCAACAAATCCCAGTTCAGACAGAAAGAGGCCAGTTCATGCCTACATCGCTGAACACGTAGACTGGAGCCATGACACCAGAACCCAAACCACAGCTATTCTCCTTTCTTACAAAGAGCAGTGTGGCCAGCTAGGCAGAGGAGGAGGGAAAAACAAGTACAGATCACAGATAAAGCCTGTTAAAACTGACCTCTACTTAGAAATATTCATGTTCTAAGAATTTCTGTTCCTCGATTAAAAAAAAAAGATCCTGATTCAGGCATATGCAACAGAAAAAACAAACCAAAAAAACCACAAAAAGCATAATGTCCTTTTTTTCTTCATCCTGACAGGGTGAAGTGACAATAGGGACTAGCAATATGTAAATGTGAGAACAGCCATGTGTTGGACTCCCAGTCAAGAGGCAGATCATGCCAGGCCTGCAAGTAGCGTCTACTACAAGATGTGCCCCCTAAACCATGGCTCTGACCTGATTACTCCACATCAGCTGTCTAGACTGACTCAAGAGGAGGAGGGATGCTCATTAGATGCAGAAAAGTTATCTGAGGCAACTTGAGCAATTGCTTCTTTTATCTTCCTGGAGGAGCATGGAGGCCATGTGTAATATCCTTAAGCTGCTCATCCATTGTTAAGATGACATGTCTTCATCTCTTCAGTTTGAAGGCTTGTTTGAAAGTTCAGTGGTTTTCCAATCACAGGCTAACAGTTTTTCCAATGTGGCTTTTCTCTCTCTCTTTTTTTTCTTCCAAGTGTTACAAACTTGGACTTTGTTTTCCCTTTCCTATTCAAAGGTCTATTTATGGAGTCCTTTGGAAGATGAAACAAATATTAAAAGGTCAAATGAATAATATGTACTGAGTGCCGACTATGCATATGATACCGTGTATAGCACAATGAAACTCGAGTATTGGTCAAAATAATAAAGAAAGTAAATGTGGATAAAGAACTATGTAAAGATGTCTGTATCTTTATAATTTTTAAATAGTGCACATCTTATTTCTCTTAAAATGTAAAGTCCCTGTTATAGGTTAAATTATGTCCTCTAAAAAGATACGGTGAAGTGACCTCGTTTGAAAACAGGGTCACTGAAGAGGTAATTAATTAAGATAAGGTCATACTGGGGTAGGGAGTTCCCTTAATCCAATATGACTGGTGCTCTTAAAGCAAAGAAAAGACACAGAGGGACACAAGAGGGAGAAATGCCATGTGGACCACTACAGGTTTTAGAGGGAGTGTGGTCCTGCCAATACCTTGATTTTAGACTTCCAGCTTCCACAACTGTGATAACAAACTTCGGTTGTTTTAAGTCACCCAGTTTGTGGCACATTGTTATGGCAGCCTGAAAAATCAATGCAGATGTGTATTGACTAACAATGGGATTACCTCTCACTACAACCCTTGTAAGTTGAAAGTATCTTAAGAAAAAGAATGCATTTAATCCACCTAATCTACAAAACAACATAACTTAGCCTAGCCTATCTTAAATGCACTCAGAGCACTTATATTGGCCTAGGGTTGAGTGAAATCATCTAACACAAAGCCTATTTTACACTAAAATGTTGAATATTTCATGTAATTTATTGAATAGTGTACTGAACATAAAAAATAAAGAATGATTGTATAGGTACTCGATGTATGGTTTTTATTGAATGTATATTGCTTCCACACCCTCATATAGTCAAGAAATTATGAGTTGAACTACCTTAAGTTGGGAATCATCTGTACAGGACCTAGGACTCAAACTCTGTTCTTCTTTTCTGTCAATCACTCCCTTGGTAACATAACTAGTCTCATCATTTTAAACTATGTTTGAATGACTCCCAAATGTGTATCTTTGGGGCAGAACTCTCTTCTGAAATCCAACTGCCTACTCAGAATTTCTAGTTGCATGTGCAATAAATAGTTCAAATGTTAGGTGACCACAATTTCATTCTTCATCTTTCTCCCTAATTTTGGTCTTCTAGCAACCCTACTAAAGTACTCTTGAAGCAAATACTACTGGCTTTACCATGAAAATACCTCCAGATTCCATCCATTTCTTACCACCTTTCCCGCTAGTACCCTGGTCCAAGCTCCCACTATCCACTGTATGGAACACACAATAGTGTCATAAATGGTATTTCTACTCCCAGTTGTCCTGCCTACAGTATATTCCCATCACAGTAGTTAAACTGACCATCTAAAGAGCAAGTGAAATCACATCACTGGTCTTTTCAAACATCTTCCATAGACTTAGGTATTACTTCACTGAGGTAAAAGCTAAATGCCTTTAATGGCCCTTTGGGCCTTTTGCCTACACCACCTCCTCTCCTTATCTATCAGAACTCATCTCCTCCTACAGTTACGCATTGCTTAACAAAGGGGGGATAATTCTGAGAAACGTGTCTTTAGGTGACTTTGTGCGAACATCACAGTGCATACAGTCCGCCCTCTGTACCATTGATTCCATACCCATGGATTCAAAAAATCATAGATCATAATTTTTTTAAAGAGTGTTATCTCTGTACTGAACATGTACTAATTTTTTTCTTGTAATTATTCTCTAAACAATACAATATAACTATGTGCATAGCATTGACATTGTATTAGGCATTATAAGTAATCTAGAGATGATTTAAAGTGTACAGGACAATGTGCATACGTTACATGCAATTAAATGCAAATATTATACCATTTTATATCAGGAACTTGAACTTCTGTGGATTTTGGTATACATGGGAAGTCCCGGAAGCAATCCCCCACACTGAGGAACCAGTGTGCTTACACAATCCTAGATGTTATAGCCTGCTATACACCCAGGGCATATGGTATAGCCTATTGTTCCAAGGCTACAAAACTGTAAAAACCTGTACCATGTTGTTGTACTGAAGACTGTAGGCAATTGTAACACAATGGTAAGAATTTGTGTATCTAAACATAGAAAAGATGCAGTAAAAATATGGTACATGGTACACCTGTATAGGAGGGCCTGTCCCTGAATGGAGTTTGCAAGAGAAGAAGTTGCTCTGGGTGAGTCAGTCAGTAGAGAGTAAATTTGCATGCCTAGTGTATATGGATATACACTAAATTTGTTTTACAAAATCATAATTGCACCATGATGTTACAACAGCTACTAGGTCACCAAGAGATAGGAATTTTTCAGCTTCATTATATCTTATGCGACCACCATGGTAGACTGGCTTGTCATTGATCAAATAGTATTATGTAGTTCATGGCTATATTTGTCCTGTTGGGCATTTACTTTAATCCATGTTGGCCCTCCTGGTTTTCTTCAAATACAGTAGGCACACAGTGTTTTCTCTGGCTATTCTTGTTATGCGGAATGTGCTCTCTCCTCATCTCCTTAAAATCTGTGCTCAAAAGCTGTTTTTACAATGCAGCTCACTCTGACTGATCATTCTAGTTACATAGAAAGCCCTTGGTCTTTGCCTCTCCATTCTTATACTCCTGAGCCCCTAATTCTTTTCTCCAGACCACTAAGCTTGTTATTCTCTCTATTTACTTATTAGACTTTATTGTCTATGTTTCCAACTAGAACGTTAGTTCTAGGAGGGTAGGGATTTGGGCCAGCTTTATTATTTGATGCATCAAGGGAGCAAAGAGTAGTACCCAGTGTACTCTCTACTCTACTGACTGACTCACCCAGAGCAACTTCTTCTCTTGCAAACTCCATTCAGGGACAGGCCCTCCTATACAGGTGTACCATGTACCATATTTTTACTGCATCTTTTCTATGCTTAGATACACAAATACTTGCCATTGTGTTACAATTGCCTACAGTATTCAGTACAATAACATGGTACAGGTTTTTACAGTTTTGTAGCCTTGGAGCAATAGGCTATACCATATGCCCTGGGTGTATAGCAGGCTATAACACTGCACGTAAAGAGTGCAGACACTCTTTATGTTTGCTCCTTATGCGCAAACTCATTCAGTGATAGTGCCTTGCCATAACATGTAGTTTTAAATGAAATTTATGCCCTATATTCATATGTTAAAATTAATTCTATCTTCCATCCACAAAAATAAATAAATTCACTTTAACATTTACATTTTAGAGCAGTAAACAACTTGATGTTTGAGATGAAGACACTAATTTCCAAAGAACACAATGTTAGTTCAGTGGCACAATCGGAAGGCAGATTTCCAATCTCCATTTCTTGTGCATTTTCCCACTCACACACAAATGTTGGATATCTCACAAACAGACAAACCCACAAACGCATGTTGCATATTTATAAAATATTCACATCCAGTTTCTCCCTACTGAGCCTATCTCTATGGCAGATTCTTGTACTTCCTATTTAACTGGAGGTATGTTCAGGCACATAACTAGCTTTGGACAATGTAATGTGAATGGAAGTGATGAGAGTCACTCTTGTCATTTCCAAGCACAAGTTTTAAAGGTTATGATGTGGTTTCACCATCTCTCATTTTTCCCTGGCTACAGTAATGCCAATGGGCAAAAATATACGTGCTTCTCTTTTGCCCCTAGATGCCAGCATGAAAAAGATATGGAACACAGCCCATGTTAGCCCTTGAACAACATGAAATGTGAGTAAGAAATAAACCTTGACAGTTGTCAGCAAAAGTTGACTAATAGACTACATAAAACTTCCTACTAATAAGTTCATTTCTTGAATGCTTCCTATGCGCCAGGAGTTTGGCTCACAATATTTTCTTGATTTTCACAACAACTCTATAAAGTAGATATGATAAATTATATTTCCCAGGAAACTTCAGTTCAGGGAGGTCAAGTTTTCTAAAGCTACACAGCCAGAAAATTACAGAACCAAAATTTGATCCAAATGTTATCTGATTCTCAGACATAAGCATTAGTCTTTTCCCCTAACATTTAATGTTAATGTTTTAAAAAATAATACATATCTTGGCTGGGCACAGTGGCTCATGCCTGTAATTCCAGCACTTTAGGAGGCCAAGAAGGGCAGATCACCTGAGGTCAGGAGTTCAAGAGCAGCGTGGAAAACATGGTGAAACCCCGTCTCTGCTAAAAAATACAAAAAACTCAGCTAGGCAAGGTGGCACATGCCTGTTGTTCCAGACTTGGGAGGCTTGAACCCCGGAGGTGAAGGTTTGCAGTGAGCTAAGATCATGACACTGTACTCTAGCCTGGTCAACAGAACAAGACTCCATCTCAAAATAATAATGATAAATAATAATAATAATAATAATAATAATAATAAGTATCCTAAAGTTAAAGCTTGTATAGATACAAGAAGTCACCATACAGATGTGCCCAAAGCCCAAATATCAACGTGCAGCTTCTTTACTGTCCCCTGCTCAGATTTTCCAATGAAATATACAGAATGCCTGGGAGAAGAGTTTGACCACTCACGTAGGCTAAACAGTAACTCCCAGCATGGGTGGCCATGGACTTTGGTTTTGTTTGTTTTACAACATGTTAGAACACTGCCAGCTAACATTTTAAAACTTCATTTTTCCTTTTAGCCAAACCAATTCCAAATGTTTGAAAAGAAATTATGGGAAGAACTAAGATTAACTGGTAATACAATCTTTTTTCTTTTATTAAAAATAAACATCTTGTAGAAAAACAAGATTCAGCTCCTCATTTCAGTGGAGAAGAGAGAAAGGCAAATCATCACTCAACCAAGATATATTGGTGTAAAAACCCCATAGTTTTTCTCAAAATTTTCAAGATTTATTTAGATATTGGATAGCTGGAACTGTAAAATAGGCCAAAGTTACAACGGAAGGTGACTTGTGTCTCTATTAATTAAGAAACCCTTTAGTTGGAGTAATAGGAAGTTAACTGTTTTAATTGTGTTATTGACCACAATTCTTCATTCTTCACAGTATCTATGTTCTCTGTCATATAATAAAGTAACAACCTCTTACTATGTACAGGGTGTACTTTCCTACATCTGCATTGCTCATAGAGACTTCCATTGGCTGATAAAACTAGGAAGTGCCAGCATGCTGGCTCACAGCCTAAACTTCAAGAAGCCTTGCTTATTCCATTTGTTTTCTTGTTCCTCTGCATTTTTCATGAGAAGAATATGCCCCGGCTAGCTTGCTCAGCCCAGGAGGGGATCAAGAAGCATGAAAAAACATGAACTCCCCATAGTCAAGTCCAACTTAGATTATCTCACCTTTGGCTAACTTGCATACTCCGAGGTAATTAAACGCTGATTCACTCTGGAGACATTGTACTTTAGACATTGGACTTTAGACCAAATGGATCTAATGGATAAATATGGAACATTCCATACAATCTCAACAGAATACACATTATTTTCGAGTGCATGCAAAACATCCTATAGGATAGATCATGTGTTAGGGCACAAAACAAGCCTTAACAAATTTAAGATTAAAATTATATCAAGCATTTTTCCTCCAACAGTATTATCAATGTAGAAATAAATAATAGAAAGAATTTTAGAAAATTTACAAATATATGAAAATTAAATAAAATAGTTCTAAACAACCAATGGGTCAATGAAAAATTTTTATAAACAATATTCTTTAATTTTGAAACAAATGAAAATGGAAACACATCATACCAAAACTGATGGAATATAGCAAAAGCAGTTTTAAGAGGATAGTTTAAAGCAGTAAATGCCTACATTAAGAAAGAAGAAAGATCTCAAATAAACAACCTAACATTACATCACAAGGAACTAGAAATAGGGCAAAGTAAGCCCAAAGTTACCAGAAGAGAAAAACGAATAAAAATTAAAACAGAAATAAATGAAATAAAAATGTAAAAAAAACAGACAAGATCCAAAAAACTGAGAATTGTTTTTTGTAAAGATAAAATTGACAATGCCTTAGTTAGACTAATTAAGAAAAAAAAACGAGTGAAGATTCAAATGAATAAAATTGTAAATGAAAGGGGGGACATTACAAGTGACACCACAGTTAAAAAAAAAAAAAAAGAAAAAAGGACCATCAGAAACTACTATAACAATTGTATGCCACAAAAGTGGATAACCTAGAAAAAATGGATGCAGTCCTAGAAACATACAACCTACCAAGACTGAACCATGAAATAATAAAATATATAAACAAATTAATAATGAATAAGCAGATTTAATCAATCACCAAAAATTTCCCAACAAAGAAAAACTCAAGGTCAGATGGCTTCACTGGTGAATTCTACCATTTTAGAAAGAATAAATGTCAATTCTTCTTAACCTCTTCCAAGAAACTGGAGATGAGGGAATACTTCCAAACTCATTTCATGAAGCCAGCATTATCCTAATACCAAGCCAGGCCAGGATACCATAAGAAAAGAACATTGCAGGCCAATATCCCTGATGAACATAGATGCAAAAATCCTCAACAAAATACAGCCATTCATCAATATCCTTGGGGTATTTTTTCCAGGACCTCCCACAAATATCATAATCCATCGATGCTCAAGTCCCTGACATAAAACTGCATTTGCATAAAAACATATGTATACCTTCCTGTATATTTTGTCAGCTGAGGCTCGTTTATAATATCTAATACAATGTAAATGCCATTAATTAGTTGTTATACTATATTGTTTAGGTAATAATGATGAGAAATGAAAGTCTAAACATGTTTAGTATAAAAGCAATTTTTTTCCAACTTTTTTCATCTGTGGTTGGTTGAATCCATGGATGATGAGCCCATGGATATGGATGGCCAACTGTTCTAGCAAACTGAACTCAATAGCACAATAAAAGGATCCCATAACATAATCAATGAGAATTATCCCTGGAATTCAAGGATGGTTCAGCATATATAAATTCATCATTATGATGTACCACATTAACAGAATGAAGGATAAAAATTATATAATGATCCCAACAGGTGGGAAAAAAGTATTTCACAAAAGTATTTTCAGCAAAGTATTTATAGAGAAAATATACCTCAATATAATAAAAACCATATGTCCAAAGCCTACAGCTAACATCTTACTCAATGCTAAAAAGTTGAAAACTCTTCCTCTAAGTTGAGGAATAAGACCAGACACAGTGAGTCATGCCTGAAAACCCAGCACTTTCAGAGGCCAAGGCAGGCAGATCACCTGAGGTCAGGAGTTTGAGACCAGCCTGGTCAACATAGTGAAACCCAGTCTAAACTAAAAATACAAAAATTTGCCAGGCAAGGTGGCAGGTGCCTAATTCCAGCTATTTGAGAGGCTTTAGCAGGAGAATCGCTTGAACCCAGGAGGCAGAGGTTGCAGTGAGCCAAGGTTGTGTCATTGCACTCCAGCCTGGGTGACAAAGTGAGACTCCATCTCAAAAAAGAAAAAAAAAAAAGATAAGAATGTCAACTCTTGCCACTTCTATTTAACATAGTACTGAAATACCTAGTCAGAGCAATTGTCAGGAAAAAAATTAAAACATCAACATTAAAATAAAAAAAATAAGTAAAATTATATCTGTTTGCAGGTGGCATCGTCTTATACACAGAAAACTCTAAAAACTCCACAGGAACAAAACTTGTTAGAACTAAGAAATGAATTCAGGGAAGTTGTAAGATATAAAATCAACATAGAAAAATCAGTTGCCTTTCTATGCACTAACAACAAAGTATCTAAAAAAATTGAGAAAGCAATTCCATTTATAATGCATCAAGAAGAATAAAATACTTAGGAATAAATTTAACAAACGAGATTTAAGATTTGTACACTGAAAACTGTAAAACATTGGCTAAAGAGTTGAAGATATAAATATATGAAAAGATATCCTACAACAATGAATTAAAAGGATTGATATTGTTAAAATAGACATACTAACCAATGTACTCTACACAGTCAGTACAATCTCTACCAAAAGTCCAATGGCATTTTCCACAGAAATAGAAAACAAAAACAAAAAATTTGTATGAGACCACAAAAGCCCCAAACTAGCCAAAGCAGTCTTGAGAAAAAAGAACAAAGCTAGCTAGAGACATCACACGTCTATATTTCAAATTATATTACAAAGTTGTAATAATCAAAATTGTATGGTATTGACATGAAAACAGACACACAGAACAATGGAATAGAAATGCCTATCCAGAAATAAACCTACACATAAACAGTCAATTAATCTTCAACAAGAGCACCAAAAAATGCTACATGGATACATATAGTCCTCAATAAATGATGCTGGGAGAACTGGATATCTACATGTAAAGAAATGAAAATGGACTCTTATCTTACATCAAATACAGAAATTACCCTAAAATGGATTAAAGACTTAAATGTAAAACCTGAAACCACAAAACTCCTAGGAGAAGACATAGAGAAAAAGCTCCTTGACTTTGATTTTGACAATGAATTTTTTGGACATGAGGTCAAAAGCACAGGCAGTAAAAACAAAAATAAATAAGAGAGATTATATTAAAATAAAAATCTTCTAAACATGAAATGAAACAATCAACAAAATCAAAAGGCAACCGACGTACTGAGAGTAAATATTTCCAATTTATATATCTAATAAAATTTTAACATATCCAAAAATACGTGAAGAAATCCTATATCTCAATAGCAAAAAAAAAAAATCTAAATAAAAAATGGACAAAGTACCAGAATAGATGTTTCTTCATAGAAGACATACAAATGGACAATAGGTTTATAAACAGGTTCTCAACAACATTAATCATCAGTTAAATGCAAATCAAAGTCACTATGACATATCACCTCACATCTGTTGGAATGGCTAAGATTGAAAAAACAAAAGGTAACAAGTGTTGGTGAGAATGTGGAGAAAAGGAAACCCGGGCACACTGTTAGTGATCATTTTAATTGGCACAGTCTTTACAAAAAACAGTACAAAGCCTTCTCAAAAAGTTATAAATGCAGGTGTGGAGATTTTTTTTTAAGTTTTTTTAAAAAGTAAAAATAGAACTACTATACAATCCAGTGACCCCACTTCTGAGTATTTATCCAGAGGAATTGAAGTCAGAATCTCAAAGAGATACCAGTACTCCCATGTTCATTGCAGCATGACACAAATAGTCAGGATATGAAAAAAACCTAAATGTTTATCAGTGGATGAATGGTAAAGAAATGTAGTATATACACACAATGAAATATTATTCAGTCCCTAAAAGAAGGAAGTCTTTCCATTTGCAACCACATGGATGGACTTGAAGGATATTACTCTAAATGAAATAAATCGGATACAGAAAGACAAATACTGCGTGATCTCACTTATATATGAAATCTAAAATATTCTAACTCTTAGAAGCAGAGAGTAGAATAGTGGTAACCAGGCTCCAGGGACATGAGGAAATGGAGAGATGGTGGTCAAGGAGTATAAAGTTTCAGTTACGGAAGGCAATACTGTATTGTATACTTAAAATTTGCCAAGAACATAGATCTTATGTTAAGTGTTCTTACCAATGATGATGATAATAATTGTAATAAAGGGAGTAAGGGAAAACTTTGGGATGTGATGGATAGGTCTATGACCTTAATGATGGTGATGGTTTCACAGGTGTATACTTATCCCCAAATTCAAGCTGTATACATTAAATATGTATAACTTTTTACATGACAATCATATCTCAATAAAGTATATCTTTTTAAGAGTTAATGTGATTAGCCTAAAGTGTTTTACCTGACCCTACTTCATCTAATGGCATGGCTTATTGGCTTTTAGAGTTCCACCCCTCTGTAGCGAGCAGTTCCAAGAAACTAGCAACTAGAATGATACCCTAACTGAGGTCCAACCTAATTAATTTAAAGAAGAGAAAAATGTAATTTTTAAAGAGCTTAAACAAGAGTAATCCTACATTGTGTTTACCTGGTTCAGTGTTCCACCTGAAGGAAAAGTTTGTGAAATACCTACCAGGACGCTTCAAGTCAAGGATGCCCATGAATTGACTACGCTGTAGCTCCTATCCCCATTTTGCACTCCTCTTTTCCATTATCCACTCTTCTCCAGATTTTCAATGTCCACAAACAAATAGAATTGTATAGCTAAGGCCAGGCACCGTGGCTCACGGCTGTAATCCCAACACTTTGGGAGGCCAAGGCGGGCGGATCACGAGGTCAGAGATTGAGAACATCCTGGCTAACACGGTGAAACCTCATCTGTATTAAAAATTCAAAAAATTAGCCGGGCATGGTGGCAGGTGCCTGTAGTCCCAGCTACGTGGGAGGCTGAGGTAGGAGAATCTCTTGAACCCCAGAAGCAGAGACAGTGGTGAGCTGGGATAGCGCCACTGCACTACAGCTTGGGCGAAGGAGCGTGACTCCGTCTAAAAAAAAAAAAAATAAAATAAAATAAAATAAAATAAAATAAAAGAATTGTATAGCTAAAACCTTATTTTATTCCTTTCTGCTTAGAATTCAGTTGCCACAGTTGACCTCACCCGGACATGAATTTTCCAAGTGTGTCATTCTGGGAGATATCTGTACACACACATTTCATAGTCAATCTACAAAAAATTTACTTAGTGTTCTGGTTTCTTAAGGCTACTGTAATAGCTTACCACAAAACAGATGACCTAAAGCAACAGGAATCTGTTGGCTCAGTTCTGGAGGATAGACACCTGAATCCAGGTTTTGGCGAGGCCATGCTCTCTCCAAAGGCTCTGGGGTGGAATCAGTTCCAAGCCTTTCTCCTGATTTCTGGTGTCGCTGGTAATCCGATTTTGCATGGTTTGTAGATGAGTTGCTCTACCGTTTGCCTCTGTCCTTATGTGGTGTTCTGCCCTCATGTGTCTGTGTGTGGGTGTTATCCTCTTCTTATAAGGACATCAGTCATGGTGCATTAAGAACTCCCCCTATGCCAGAATGATCAAATCTTAACTATTTACTTTTGCAAAACTCCTATTTCCAAATGTAGTCACATTCTCAGATTCTAGGGCATGATTTTTTTCTTTTTTCTTTTTTCTTTTTTTTTTTTGTGGTGGTGGTGGTGGTGGTGGTAGTGGGTGGGTGGGACACTATTTTAACCCGATACACATAGAATATAGAATCTTGTGGTCAAAAATAATCTCAGAGTTGAACAAGTCACACTGCTGTCTTACCATTACTTTCATTTGTTCTCTCTTGAATATCTTTCATTAAAGTCGTGCTCACTTCCTTGAATATCTTTCAATAAAGGCATGCTCACTTCCTTGAAAGGGTGTCAGGTCCAATTTTTAGAGAATAAACTGAAATATCCATCAATAGGAGTTTAGGTAAATAGTTTGAGCTATGATCATATAATGGGATGCTATTCAACTATCAAAAATTATGAAGACCCATAGTTATTGACATATAAAACTATCACGATGAATTGTTAAATAAAAGACTGGTTATAAAATAATATGAAATGAGCTAATTTTATTTTATTTTTTAAATTATTAGTATTTTTTTTTTTTGAGACAAAGTCTTGCTCTGTCACCAGGCTGGAGTGCAGTGGCATAATCTCAGCTCACTGCAACCTCTGCCTCCTGGGTTCAAGTGATTCCCTCGCCTCAGCCTCCCAAGTAGCTGGGATTACAGGCATGCGCCACCATGCCTAGCTAATTTTTTGTGTTTTAGTAGTGACGGGGTTTCACCATGTTGACCAAAACTGTCTCCATCTCCTGACCTCATTATCCTCCCGCCTTGGCCTCCCAAAGTGCTGGGATTACAGGCGGGAGTCACTGCACCGGGCCAAGTTAATTTTATTTATTTAGAGACATAAGTACGTTATATTTGAAAAGATAAAAGGTGAGAAAGATTGAAGTTTATCTCTGGATGTTGGGAGTGAAGATGATTTTTTTCTCCAAATTTTTCTGTAGTGTTTGATTTTTGTTTGTTAAACAATAGACAGCCTGGGTGACAGAGGGAAACTCCATCTAAAAAAAAAAAACACAAAAAACAAAAAACAAAACAAAATAAAAAACAACCTTTTAATGAGAAAAAAAAATGTTCAATTTGCCCCCAAAAAAGTATGCTTTTTAAAAATTTTTATTAGAAAGTTTTTAATAACTTCCATTATCCCTTTACTCAGTCTATGACTTCAGAGCATTGTGAGGTAGCATCTTTATCAGGCTTAAAAAATCCTCAATCAGATACTACTTTTAAAAAATAACACAATTTGTTTATTTTATATTGTGCCATTCCTACGCTTACTGCTACACTGTAGCAAATGCAAGACCTTTAGCGTAGGAAAGAATAGAGGAAAACAGACAAGATTGTGAAAGGCCGTTTCCTATAGCACTGGATTGTATTATTCTTTTTAAGTCTTACCAATTTAAAAAGTAGTGTATCTCATCATATTTTGAGTTTTTGTTATTAGTAACATTAAAAGTATTTTCTTATGTTAATCACTTTAAATTTTTTCTATGAATTACCTATAGTTCATTTTTGTATTTTTTACCCATTTATAGAAACTATATATTTTCATAAAATAATCCTGATTTATATAAAATATATGTATCTCAAAACCAGGATTATTTTATGTTTTATATATATATATATATTTATATCACAAGGCCAGGATTATTTCATGTAATAAATAAATAGTTCCTATAAATATATTTATATATTTATATGTATTGTATAATGTATAATTTGCATTTAATTATATTATATAATTTATAATTATATAATATATAATGTATAATTTATAATTATATAATATATAATGTATAATTTATAATTATATAATATATAATGTATAATTTATAATTATATAATATATAATGTATAATTTATAATTATATAAATAATTCTATAATTTATATATTATATAATTTATAATTATATGTCATATAATAAACATGTTCCTGGAGATTCCTTTTCCAGGCTGAGCGACCTAAACATAATCAATATAGGCCGGGCGCAGTGGCTCAAGCCTGTAATCCCAGCACTTTGGGAGGCCGAGACGGGCGGATCACGAGGTCAGCAGATCGAGACCATCCTGGCTAACACGGTGAAACCCCGTCTCTACTAAAAACTACAAAAAACTAGCCGGGCGAGTTGGCGGGCGCCTGTAGTCCCAGCTACTCGGGAGGCTGAGGCAGGAGAATGGCGTGAACCCGGGAGGCGGAGCTTGCAGTGAGCTGAGATCCGGCCACCGCACTCCAGTCTGGGAGACAGAGCGAGACTCCGTCTCAAAAAAAAAAAAAAAAATCAATATAATTAAAGCAGAATACCCATGCATAAGAGTCAGCAACCTTCACAAACTGAATCTTCATAAACACTAGGTTTAGATTTTGATCAAGGTAAGGTAAAACTAGTCTTTTTTTCTTTAATAATATATGTATAATTATATACATAACTGATTTTTAATACATATTATATATTTTATATATAATTACATATAATAAATATATGTAATTACAGGAACTATTTATATATTACATAGAATAATTATATATATAATTTGAAGTTTCATTTTCGGGTGTAATAACCTGTCAGTATTTTCTATTAGATTTCTGTTTTTCCTGTCCTGCTTATAAAAACTTTCTCCCTTTCCAACATTATGAATTGTATTTGTTTATATTCTCTTCCTGAATATCTTTACTTTGAAGTCACAATTAATAAGGTAAGAAAAGTTATGTTAAATCACACAAAGTTCGTTAGTGCCTCTGGTTGACTTTTCACACTCAGAATCATTTTATCAGAATTAATTTTGTCATAGATAGTGAGTAGACAGTAGCCAGTCCAAATTTAAAGGTCAGTAAGCATAGAAACTTGATAGTCCAACAAACCCACAAGACACTGTGAGATGCTATTCACTACAATATTTTTAGCCACTTTCACAATTTTCCAGTTGTTCATTCTGGCAAGAATCCACCTTCAATATGACAGCCTATTGAGAATATCTTCGATGAGATGTTGCTTCAGGGAGACTTGGTTTATTAGTATCACATTCACATGTACCAGTTATATATGAGAGTTTGTAAAAAATATTACTACCTACAGTAGAGCTAGAGCAAATGTCACTAGAATTACCATCATATGTACTAACAGATACCATTTTCTGAGTGATTGCTATGATCTAGGCACTATACTAAGAAATTTAAAAGAATTGTCTCAATCCTTACAGTAATTAAAAAGGAAGGAGTTATCATTAACTCCATTTTTCACAGAAAAGAAAAGGCATAGGGAGTTCATTCTGTCTATGGTTCAATAGCTGGCAAATAGCACAGTAAGAATCAAATATGCATTGGACAAAGCAACTTATGTACCTCTTTTAGACTCTGAAATAGATGGTAAATGATGATAGACCAAAATATAGATGTCAATGGCCAATTATGAGCAAAGCTGATCCATTAGTGAGTACATAGGGTTTACACTTCCCTACTGAGAGTCAAATGGTTAAAAGGTTACAGGAAATTACATTCTACAGTATAAACTAGAGAGGAAATTAGCATTTCAACGCTTATGTGTGTCTAGGAGGAAAATTGCTAGAACATATCTGCACCACACCACACAAGCTGCTGACAGATATTCAAGTAAATGAACAAGTGTCATGGTCCTGGGAGGCTCCTCACATACCACTATCCTAGCCAATCCATCCTCTTCGTTCAGCTTCTACAATCATCCCCCCTCCACATTTCCAACTCCTGATCCAAGCTTCCCCACATTCATGAAGCCTTTAACTTACACTACATTGAATTTCTATGACTATTTCTCTTTACAATCGATTGCATATTGTTTTTACATTTTTTTCATGTATTAGATCTCTTGGTATAACTCTAATTTTGTAAAGTATTTACCCATATTTTTTTTCTTTAAGGTCTCAAGATATTCTAATAAAGTACAGATAGAGAAGTGATACTTTCATTTTATAGATTAGAAAATATTACATAAAAAGTTCTTTCACAATGTGGTGACAATATGCTTCTCCAACATCATATCCTAATACCAACCATGTTAATAAATAGTTCACGACAACTTATCTGTATCATCTCTCTGTAATTGGTCTTACTGTGACAAAAATATTTTTCCCACCCTGACCTTCTAACTCTAAACCCTGATCCTTTTTTCATTAAAACATAACATTTATTTAAACCTATGTTTTTACATGTGTAATTATTTTTATTTTATTTATTTATCTTTTTAGATGGAGTCTTGCTCTGTCACCCAGGCTGGAGTCCAGTGTCACAATCTCGGCTCATTGCAACCTCTGCCTCCTGGGTTTAAGTGATTCTCCTGCCTCAGCCTCCCAAGTATCTGGGATTACAGGCACGTGCCACCACACCCCGCTAATTTTTGTGTTTTTCATAGAGATGGGTTTTCACCATGTTTGCCAGGCTGGTCTCGAACTCCTGACTTCAGGGGATCCACTCACCTCTGCCTCCCAAAGTGCTGGGATTACAGGAGTGAGCCACCATGTCCGGCATATGTGTAATTATTAGAGCATCTTAAATACATTGACAATTAACTCCAGGTAAAACACTGTGTCTCCATTCCTTTAATTTTAGCATAATTCAGTATCAAGGATAATAGTCAGCAAACAGTGTTCATATATATGGAAATTCGGAAAGGTATTTTGCTCAGTAGAGTAAGTTGGAACATCGCAAGTCAACTACTTTGAAATAAAGCTCTCTTTTGAATTATTTTGCTATTTAAAAAAATTGTATTGCTCTCTGGTTTTAACTCAGGTTAACACTGTCTGTTTGATCAGCAGAGTGTCCCATCTGTTAGCTAGTCTACATAGAAAAACGGAGGAAATGGAGAGAGATGCCGATTATAAACACCAGTTCTGTGCTTTATGATCTTTGAACTCCAGAAGCTATTTCTAAGGAAGAGGATTCACATCTGAGGCACAGGAGACTTCCATAAAGGAGAGCACATCTGCATAAACAGTCCATGTTCTCATTCAGTGTTCCTGCCTGAAGGTTTCATCAGTTCATTTTTCCTCTGATGTGATGCTTACTTCTATTGCTCTTTAACCACATTCTCTTTTTAAGTGTTTCCTTTCTCTTTCCCAAGGACATGCCATTTGGTAGACTTAGAGACTGCTTTGCAGGGAGAGTCATTAAAAACCCATGGAACTATGCTTCCCCCACCCTTTTCTCTCTTTAAAAAAATTTATTAAAACTTCTTCTTAATTAGAATAGATCTGGATCTCTATTGTAGAAGATGCTTAAAGGCTACCTAAACATTCAAAAATCTAATTTCTTTTTAAATATTCAGTATAGCTTATTTTTATCCTAATGGCGACTAAATTTGAGAAGACAAAACGCAGTAGATATAATACAAAATTTTCTATTAGCATACACTCTGTGCTATGAACACATCACCTGATCCTATTCATTGCTTGTAACCAGGGTAAGAAAGTTCATTAGATAAGGAGTCTGACT
This sequence comes from Macaca fascicularis, assembly GCF_037993035.2. Lineage (NCBI taxonomy): Eukaryota > Metazoa > Chordata > Mammalia > Primates > Cercopithecidae > Macaca > Macaca fascicularis. The sequence goes on from NC_088381.1 coordinate 153,167,334, forward strand.
CTCTTCCCTCTCTCTGAAATGGCACAAATGATACGTTTTCTGAAGTGCAGAGAGAAATGAAGAAATAAACATGTTTCCGGAGATTCCTTTTCCAGGCCGAGTGACCTAAAACTAACAAATATAGTTAAAGCGGAATACCCATGCCTAAGAGTCAGCAACCTTCACAAACTGAATCTTCATAAACACCAGGTTTAGATTTTGACTACGATAAGGTAAAACTAGTTGTTTTTTTTTTTTTCTTTTTATTCACCTATGAGATCTGCTCTCAATGGCTAGAAACAGGTATGCTGCTAAACATATACATTGACATTCATCTTCAAGGTTTAAAAAGATTGATACTTAATTCATAGTCAAAGTATCCCTGGGCATGATGTCCCCTTACAATACGGGAAATTTGGATACGTTGTGACGCAGAGGAACAAACAAAAGGCTTACAGAACAGTTTCTATAGCATTACACATGCATCTATATGTACCTCTGCACTTTGACCTATACCTATCATGAAATAAAGTCAAGTAATAATCAATCATTTAGTAATAGAATACTTTAAAGTGAGTTATTGCAAGTATAATCTGTACAGATAGACAAGTATTTTTCCTGGCAGTTACGCCATTTTTTTTTTTTCAAAGAACTTCAAAATCCACTTGAAGAAATCCCATATAAACCTATATCTCTTTGGACTCCTTTGTATTTTTTCTATGTCAATTTCCTGGGCTTGAAGATTTGACTTTGAAAAACCAGTTGTTCCTTCAGTGTCCGTTTCTTGATATCTGCATGAGGGCATTTGTCTGTGTGATCCTGAAACATTACCTTTCTCTGAGATGACTGCGTTTTCTGGGCAAATTTTGTTTTATTTGATTTTGCTTTTCTTTGAGAGCATGAAGTTTTTCATCAACCTTCATTCATTTTTTTCAATGAAATTTATGGTTTGAATAAAATTAGCTCACCCAATGGGTGCTATACAAGTAGCTTCCTGTGAATTCTCACGGCCGATTATTTTCAATGTACCAGTAGATCATAAATCTTAGAGGCCATAAAAGTGTTTCTTCTTAAGGTATGTTCCAGTCTGTAAATTCTAAGGTGGATAGCCTTCACCTCAAGCTCTCAAAGTTCATTTTATCTTTCTTCTTTTATTTTTCATCGTAAATGATTTCTTAGTGTCGGAGAATTGTATTTGATGGAGAGCAACAAATCTTGCCATTTTCAATTTTTCTCTAAAATAGAAGCATTGTGGAGAGTGAGCTCTATCCAAGCTTTACTTTCTAAATACCTTTAGGTTTCCCCCACCCCACACCCAGTGACAGAGTTTTAGTTATAGTGAAAGAAGGAATGATTCATATAGTGAGGAAAAAAGGAGAAAGCAAGAAAAAATATATCTCATCAACTCTCCCCAGGTTGCATGAAGAATCAAGATTTATCAACAAGTATCATATTTTTTCTTATTGAATACATTTTTTATCTTTACATTTATGAAATCAGAATACATCTTAAATCAATGTGTACTTTAAATGAGCCAGTATTTTATTTTTTCTTATTGAGAGGAAGATAACTAATAGACAGTGTCTTAATATAGAAAAAATGATGTATGTAAGTTCTATTTTTTTCCCTAGACTTGGCCACCAAGTGCAACAGGTGGAATATTAATGCTTGTCTTATAAGCCTGAAAAGCTGAATTCAGTATTTATAATAGCTCATGGCATTAAACTAGGAACCTTATAATCTAGGAAGGAAACATTGAACAAATAAGTAAATGTGATAAATCCCAACCTGGGGGATGGAGGATAGAGAAAGAACCTCTAAATGGAACTAACACCAAAAATAGGCCGGGCTTGGTGGCTCACACGTGTAATCCTAGCACTTTGGGAGGCCAAGGCAGGCAGATCACCTGAGGTCAGGGGTTTGAGACCAGCCTGGCCAACATGGTGAAATCCGTCTTCACTAGAAATACTAAAATTAACCAGGTATGGTGGTGCACACCTGTAACCCCAGCTACTCAGGAGGCTGAGGCATGGGAATCACTTGAACCTGGGAGGCAGAGATTGCCGTGAGCCAAGTTCACGCCACTGCACTCCAGCCTGGGTGGCAGAGTGAGACTCTGTCTCAAACAACAATAACAAAAAGTGGTATAACTCTGCTGAGGAAATGTCTCCCTGAGTAGGAGGATGGATGTATTTTATTCTTGAAAGCTTTTTGTTCCCTTGCCTCAGAGCTGTAATTGACAGAGATAGCTCCAATTGTGATTCCCAGTTGGTGTTGGTTTTGTTACAAGGGAATTAAAGTCAGATCCTCAAAGTAACACACAGGATGCTGAGCAAGGATTGAATGTAATAACCCCCCAAAAGCACTTCAACAGTAAACCAAAGACATTCAAACTGTCTTTTTAAGAGTGAGACACTTGTCTCAAAATTTTGAGTATCCAAAAAAGTATTCAATAGCAATAAAAAAAATTACAATTTGATGAGTAATTATGCTTGGTAAAACAGAATCTAAGGATCCATTGAAATATACACAAGAGAATATGATCAAAGATTTTGCATATTAAGTTATGTTGTTAGCTGTTTTAAAAGACACACTTCACAATGTGATACAACTTTAAAAGGCAATTTGAGAGAAAATGTTTAGTCTCAGGGTGGGTTGCTGGCAGGAAATCACTCAAAGGTAGCAATTATTTCTCTATTCTTATTTACTTCATTTCCATTTAACTAGTAATAGTGTGACAATTAATTTCTAGTTTTCAAAAGAGTATTATTCAAGGTTTTGCTTTTTTAACCATCATTTACAAATAGATAACTCTGTGGTAGTTAGTATGAAATGTGGTTTTAAAACTTATCAACAGTGGAGTACATTTACAACTATTTTTAATATGCAACATTAAAAATAATTTCCTTCTAAGTAAAGGGTATAGAAAATGCTATGAGGGGTTACAGACTGGTCATTATAAGCAAGAAAGTAAAACACCACAAGAGTAATGTACCTCTTTATTCGTTTAAGTTTTCCATTTATTTTCTTGTTTCTTCTGCTTTTGCTTTTGGTGTGATGTGGAGGGGTGGGTACTCAGGTGACAGTTTAAACCCAAGCATTCTGGGTATGAGTATTTGAACCACTTTACCAGTCTTATTTTCTTATTGTTATTATTGAGTATAAGAACTGGTTGCTAATTCTCTCTAGACTTTAGGTGAATGACTCATGATAGCAATACATGTAAAAAGGAAGAGAAAGAAAAAAGAAAAATAAGCAGGAAAACAAGCACAGCTCACACATCTGGTCCTACGGAGCTACTCTGTCTCGTTTGACTGCTGGTTGAGAATCAATAGTCTGGAATCCTACTGGCTAAACTCTGAACTGCTGGAGGCAGCTCTGCTCTACTCACTGTGGACACAATGGGCTCCCTCCTAGTTAACAACACTCCTTAAAGCAAAAGCAAATGAAAGGATTCTGCATCAATTAGAGAGGGCATTACTCATGTTCACACATACCATCCTGAGTCTGTATATAAATTGCCACCTTATACATCATATACAATGACAGTAGCCAAGCAACATAAAGGATAAAAAAATAAAGCTTTGCCACTCCGAGGTGCCTACACATCTGCTGTCTTAGTTCACATTCTAGAATGTTATCGTGGATTAAACATATGGTGACTCCTAAATGTGAAATAAATGAACATGCAAAAAGGAAATGGAGGACCAGTTTCTCAATTCTAGCAGATGCTTGTAAGAGCAGAGGGAGCCCTCCCCAAAAGCAACTTTGAATTAGACAATACAGTCATTTTTTAAAAATCTAAGAAAGGAAGTTATTGACTTTCAAGTTTATCATGGACTTAGTGGCAGTTGTGAATATGAATTATACTGACTGCCCTTGAAATGTGTTTGAATAACTCTTGGACTTCTGAGACTATGATGAAATTGTCTTTGTGTGTTTTACAGAGTCCTGACTCTTCCCGTGCTGCTGAAAACAAAACAAAACCTTTATTGAGTATCGGCCCTGAACAAACAATATTCCAAGTCTTAGGATAAGCAGTGAGTAGTTGCCATAAGTAATTACTTCTATAAAGTTTACATTTAATAAGAGAAGATTGAAATAAAGTAATTATTCTATAGTGTATTATAAAGTATTAAGTTTAGTGGAAAAAATGAAACAGGTATGAGAGATTTTAGAAAAAAGTCTGTACTGGGTATACCAATCAGAGTATCTTTAAACTTGAATCTGGATAAGACCACCAAGAAGGTGTAGAAGCAATGGAAGGTAGATAGACAAAAAGGCCTGAAAAATGTTCTGTAAGGTTTTAAAAATTTAAGATGTAAAATTCATAAGGAGGATCCAGCAAAAGAGATTGGAAAAGAGTAAGAGTGATGGTTGAATTTTCATGTCAAGTTGACTGGGCTAAGGGGTGCCCAGATAGCTGGTGAAACATTCTGGTTGCCGTTGTGAGGCTGTCTTTGGAAGAGATTAGCATTTGTATCAGTAGACTGAGTAAAGAAGATCAACCCTCTCCAGTGTGGGTGATTATCACTGTATCTGTTGAGGACCCTATTATAACAAAATGATGAAGAAAGAGTGAATTTCCTATCTCTATTTGAGTGGGACATCCATCTTCTCCTGCCATCACACCTCAATGCCTGTGATTCTCAGGCATTTGGATGCTGGACATGGACTAAGACTTATATCACATGTCACCCCAGTATCTCAAGTTTTCTAACTTGGATTGAATTTATACCACTGAACTTTTTCTGGTTCTCCAGCTTGTGGATGGCAGATCACACAACTTCTCAGTTTCCATAATTGTCAGAAACAATTCCTAGAATAAATCTATATTAGTTTTGTTTCCCTGGAGAACCTTGATGAACACAGTAAGGTAGCATGGAAACAGGAGAGTGTGCAGCCCTGTAAGTCAATTTTGAAAGTATCTAAAGGAGGTGGTGATCTCTATGTCAAAAAAACATGGAGAGGTTAAATACTAGGAGGACAGAGGTTAAAAACGAGAACATACTGCAGTTGTGTGATGTACCACTTGAGTCACCACATGATCACAGAAACAAGATAAAACTATAAAACACAATGTAAAGAAATAGTAATTTTGCTTGACTTTTCAGGTTTCTGCAATTTCCCATGGCAAAGTGTCTTGCATTTCTGTCAACAGGTAAGCTGATTTTTCTTGTCTCATGTCTCTCCCTGGAATGCTGTTTTCCTCTAGAATCACCTTTTTTTTCCTCTTCTTTTAGGGAGAGAAGAGTATTTCCTTTCTTCCTCTTGCTTAATTGTCTGCCTTCTTGTCCAGGGAATAAGGGCAATGAGAACAGCACGACACGATCTTCATCTTTATTTACTCAAAACCTGTGATGTCTTGGAAAAAGTAAGGACTCATTAGTGTTTATTATTTTTAGAAAGAGGGAAGAAGGGAGATAGATGGGAGGGGTAAGATGAGAAAGTGAGAGGAGATAATAGGGGAAGAAAAGAAGGAAATAAGAAAAACATAGGTTTGTCTACTAAAATTGTCATTAAGCAAATTTACACAGCATTTAGACATCTGGAGAACTCTTCAGGGAAACAAGGAATGATACCAAGAGCAACCCACATATTTAAAAATCTGTCCTTATTCCCAGCAAACAGCCAGTTGTTATCTACTTTATAAGAGTTCCCTGTTAGCACTGCAATTAGTCAAGGGTCAGTCTGTGGGGTCCTTTTAAAATCCCTTCAGCATTAGAAGGAGAATGTTTAATCTTAAACATGTAAGTGGACTTGGCAAAAATGCTCTGACTTTACCTTGAACTTCTTCATTGCTTTTGTCAAAACAAAATTCAAGGTCTACTGAAAAGAATTATGAAGCTGGTGTTTTTAATGAGGTTACATGAATTAAGAAAACTTATTGCCAATGCTCAAGAATGAATAAAAAAGACAACATTTCTTCTGCATGGATGTGCCAAATGAACTTTCTGACAAAATTCTATAAATGATTTCACTTTTCTCTGTATCTCACCTCCCCAGTACCCTTCTCTTTTTTCCAACTAAACGTCTGAAGGAAAAGTTTATCCATAAAACCTAATAAACTACTTTCATTTTTTTCTTATATAAATTAAAGAAAATTCTGTGCTCCCAGCTAAAGTGAGGCACAATATTCAAGATTTGAAATTGTCCAAATTTTACACTATCTGGATATGTTTTCTTCAAAACACAGACAATAGGATTTATGGGACTTCTACCCAAAATTAGTTTATAAGCAGATTACAGGCATGATTGTCTAGAGAGGTGAGAATAAAATACAAATAAGATTCATAACTTTCTTAAACCTTCTCAGCACTCATTTAGCAAAACATCTATTGAGTATACACCGTGCACTTAACCTTGTTCTATGCAAAGGGAACTTTATGCTAGGAAAATAAATACAAATATATAGCTTATAAATTCACCACAATCATCATCAATTTTATCGTCGACATCATTGTTAAAACAGGTAGTATTTATTGATCATTTAATTTGTGTTAAGTAGCGTGTAACATACATTAAATCACATTTTATCTTCCCAAAACAAGAAAGCTAAAACTTGGACAGTTGGAGTAACTTGGACAAGGTCACATCTCTTGTACAAATGGTGCTGAAATTCAACTCCAGGCACTCTGCTACAGAACCAGGATTCTCATTCACAGCGTTCATTGCCTTCTAAGATAAAAGCTTGAAGTCACACAGACCTAGTTCTAAATTATGTTCTGCCGTTTATTAATGAGTACACTCTTGACAGAAAAAATGTAACCTTTAACCCTAATTTTTTTCTGTAAATGAGGACGAAGTATCAACCTCTTGTGTTGTCTTGAGGGATAAGTGAAAATGGATTTTCAAAGGGCACACCATAGCCTCTGAAACACAGCAGGTATTCTATTCAGTAAGTAGTAACTGTTGTTACCATCTTTAATAGTGGTACATCTCTCCTAATTGTCAAAGTGAGCTTCATAGATGGTTCCTGCTTTTTTAAAAAACATAAATCAGTCCTCCCATAATTTCAGAGTTGAATCTGAAGTAAACACATTGAATTCCCACATTCCCCAGTAATTCATTCTCATCTACTTATCCAAAACCTGCCATGTACTGTATTTATTTCATGAAGTCCTTCCTTCAGCACTAAAGTAACTAATTTCAACTGCTTTAAATTTAAACTAGTTGACATATTGATTTATAATTGCTCCTGTACAATTTCTGTGTAAAATTGCTTCCAACAAATAAATGTTAACAAGTCTATCTTGGAAAAATCACATCTAGGTTTTCTTAAGTTGGCAAAGAAGGCAAATTCTTCAAATGAAGAGGGGCTTTATTATATATGCACATTACTGGGGCAGAAATTGTAAAGGAAGGAAACACGAGAATAACATACAATCTATTCTCAAAGGGGATTACAATTTATGATGAGGGAGTAAAATAAATATAACCCGTATTTTGTCTAAAGGCAGATATTATAGGAGAGCTGAAATTAAAAGAAAAAAAAAAAAAACTTTGTCATCATGAAATCAACACTCTGTAGCAGGAAGTATCTGGATTTTAAAGTCATGTGGATTTGAGTTCAAACTCTGACATAGGTATCATACATGATATGATCTTGGCTGAGTCACTTATTTTCTCTGAACCTGTAACTGTGTCTGAAAGAAGGAAAGTGTGTAACTTTCCTCAGATTGATCTGTTGTTGAAATGACATCAAATAAGATGGATTAGAAAATACCTTACCCATTATCCAGGATACCTAGCAGTACTCTGCTCGCAAAATCTGTATTTTTCTTTCTTTTACAATTAAAAAAATTGACTGAACATATGCTTGCAGATTATTGGACTTAATAGGAATCATTTATCTGGGCTTTCTGAACTTTCTTCCAGACTTAAAAGCAATGCACAGATAATCTTTAGCTGAACTGCAATTTGCTATCTCAGCTTTAGCACTTTTTGAGGCTCACCAAAACACAAAAGCAACCATACGAAAAATACATTTACGTCTTCTGCAAAATCTCTGTTGAAGACATTTTCTATTATGTCTCTCGAAGTACCTTTAGTTAATGTCCATCATTACCTTTAGTTAATGTGTGTAGAATTCAATGCCAAGAAAGTGTCTACTGTGAAGGATTGAAATACTTCTCTTTATCTATCAAGAGAATGACCTAAAGGAGATGATGTCACAAGGGGTGGACAGTGAGTATCTTTACCTCCTACTCCCCCTGCAAGAACCTCTATCTTCCCCTCAGAAAACCAACTCCATAAAAAAATTATGATGATAGTTCTTAATATGGAAAATGTTTGTTTTCTCAACATTAGTCAAAAACTAAAAAAAGTGTCTTTTATAAATCTTGCTCAGCATATTGATGTGTAATAAACAATTGAGGTAAAGCAGTGTATTTCCTAGGCAAATGCAATTTCTAAGGCAAGGTTTTAACATTGGGTAAAAGACATTTTATTACTTCTGGTTTGGCATATCCAGAGGTGCTCCTCAAAAGATGACACACAAATGTCCAACAGGTATATGAAAAAAAGGTTTATCATCACTAATCATCAAAGAAATGCAAATCAATGCCATAACGAGATATAATCTCACCCCACTTAAGATGGATTTTATCCAAGAGATGTAATAATGGATGTTGGCAAAGAGGTGGATAAAGGGGAACCCTCATACCCTGTTGTTGAGAATATGAATTAGAACAGCCACTATGGAGAACAATATAGAGGTTCCTTAAAATAACTAAAAATAGAACTACCAAAAGATCCCGCAATTCTACATCTAGGTATACACACAAAGAAAGAAAATCAGGATATCAAAGAGACACACGCATTTCCATGTTGATTGCAGCACCTAGATAGATGGATAAATAAAACATGATACATATATACAATGGAACATTATTCAGCCACAAAAAAAGAATGAAATCTTGTCCAGGCACAGTGGCTCACACCTGTAATCTCAGCACTTTGGGAGGCTGAGGCAGGCAGATCACCTGAGGTCAGGTGTTCGAGATCAGCCCGGCCAACACGGCAAAACCCAGTCTCTAGTAAAAGTACAAAAAAAAAAAAAAAAAAAAAATTAGCCGGGTGTGGTGGTGGGCACCTGTAATCCCAGTTACTCAAGAGGCTGAGACAGGAGAATCACTTGGACCCTGGAGGTGGAGGTTGCAGTGAGCTGAGATCGTGCACTACACTCTACATTCCAGCCTGGGTGGCAACAGTGAGACTCTGTCTTAAAAAAAAAAAAAAAAAATCTAGTTTTTCGCAGCACGATAGAGTGACTATATGGTTAAGAGTTAAGTCTATCCATCTATCTATCTCTCTATCTATCTATCGATCTATAGATCTATAACAATATAGTTTATTTTATATTTCAAAATAGCTCAAACAGTGAAATTGAAATGTTCCTAACACAAAGAAATGACAAATGCTTGAGGTTATGGATACTCCAATTACCCTAATTTGATCCTTACACATTGCATGCTTGTAGCAAAATATTACAGGTACACCCTAAGTATATACAACTATTATGTACCCATAATAATTAAAAATAATACCAATTTTAAAACTTTTAAAAAGAAATATTCTCCGGTCTAACCTTTGCTGTTTAACCCGACTGTAGTTCTGCATCTTATCCCACAAATGACAAAAATCTAGGGTCACAAGTCAATATAATCATGTTCCTATTCTTGCCTCCAGTATTAACATGCTTACGGAATTTTTGTACTTGGAGAAAACATTTTTCTTTCCTGATTTAAGTCACAATCATATTGCACAGAATGGCATAAGTTTCTCAACCGTATTTCTCAAAACAATAACGACGTTGAACTTTGGTGAGAAAGTCTCAGAAAGCTCCTTTTTTGTTTCTTCCTCCTGCCCTCAGTGTAGAGAATGTTAAGACTTTCAGGTATTGCTGCCATAAATAAAAGTACATCTAATGTAATGCTCAATTGAGGTAACTATCTTGTTCAACTTCCTGTTACAATTACCTACTTTTTAGTCTGCTAGACTAAGTTCTTAGGACAAACCATATCAAAGCATTTTTTTTTTTTTTTTGGCTAGGTGAAATTAAATTAGAAAACATAAATGGAGGAAACTATAGAAGATTATTAGAGATTTGGGGCTGGAAAAAATGTTAAAAGTCCTCTAATATAATCTTCAACTTGATTTATGAGTCCCTTCTAAGGACTCTAAAGTTTGTTGAGGGTAAAGGTCCCCATCATTTATTTTGTTTTGTGTGCCCCCACAGAGCATGAAGTTCACAGATCTGCACACAGTGGGGTCTCAATAAATATTTTTGACAATTGTTGAAATATATAATACATAACCTTGTTGGACCTAACCTGTCAGTGCCTATTGGTGAATATAAATTATTTACCATGAGGAATGTCCACTTCAGTAAACCCTACATATTACAAAGCTGATGCTCAAACCAAGAATAGAAACTCCTTCCCAGAATTTACTAAATCATGGTGGATGTAAGTCAAGAACCGTAATGTTACTTTAATGTAGTAGTTTGCGTGTTAATATGATATATTTCTGCTATTAAATTTTAAGAGGCTTTAGGAGAAAAGGTTTTAGCTCTGGATAGAAGACATTTTACTACATCTGGTTTGGCATTTCAGGAGATATTCCCCAGAAAGTCTTGCAGTCCACTCCTGAAACCCTAGAGAAGAATGTCTTGTTTTGTCCTGACCTCTATTAAGTGAGAAGTTTCATGTAAAGCTAAACTTGCCTGTCTCTGATTCAACTTTCTCACAGTAAAATGCATAGAAGAATGTGGAAGGAAATGAGGGAAGTGCAGTGGGGTTTAAAGACATAAAAATGAAAACCAAAGACTGGTCTGAAGATAAATGTTTGTTATTAAAGATACTAAAAATGAAACAATGCACTTATTTCAGTGCATTTATAATTACTGTTTTCTGAAACAGCATGACCTTGACAAACACAAAAATCTCCATGAGCCTTAAGCTATAAACACTATCCTCTGAATTTCCAAGCGTGGTAAACTGGAACATACCCACATAAAGAGAATATAGGTGGCTCGTGACCACACCTGTTACATCTTCAACCCCATGAGCAAAACTGAAACTCATTGACCACAGAATTCTCATCAAAGCAATATTTGCATCTCCAAAGTGCTTAGCGCAAAGTAGAATAGAATTTCACAGCTCAATTGAGAGAACATCCATTTGTTTTTATTGTCATTTAGTACTTTTGTTTGTTGATCTCCTTGTTGCCCCAAGGAAAGTAGCCAACTATTGTACTAGAACCTCATTCTGAAGTTTCCTTCAGGGTCGATATGAAAGACTCTATTATAGATTTAAATATATCAAGAATGTGCAGGGCTTTCCTATGGAGAAATACCATGGAATCATAGAATAGTGGTTAATTTTTTTTTTCTTTTTTTTTTGAGATGGAGTTTCTCTCTTGTTGCCCAGGCCGTAGTGCAATGGCATGATCTCAGCAGCTCACTGCAACCTCCGCCTCCCAGGTTCAAGCGATTCTCCTGCCTCAGCCTCCCGAGTAGCTGATATTACAGGTATGAGCCACCATGCCCGGCTAATTTTCGTATTTTTAGTAGAGATGGAGTTTTGCCATGTTGACCAGGCTGGTCTCAAACTCCTGACCTCAGGTGATCCACCCTCCTCGGCCTCCCAAAGTGCTAGGATTATAAGCGTGAGCCACAGCACCCGGCCTATAGTGGCTAATTTTATTAGTTAGGAATGAGACAGGTAGTTCTTTATTAATTACATAAATTTGGACAAATTTAAACTTTCTGAGCTTCAGTTTCCTTACCTATGAAGTACAAAAGATAACAGCCAAGCAGTTGTTGCTAGGATTAAAACTTATAATGCATACTAAATGTTTCACGTATTTATTGTCCCATTTTAAGAGCCTAACAAATGTTAACTAATTGTATTTCTATTATTAAAGTTTAAATGAGGTGTATGTGTGTGTGTGTGTGTGTGTGTGTGTGTGTGTGTGTGTGTGTATATATTTTAAGATGGAGTCTCTCTCTGTTGCCAAGCTGGACTGCAGTGGCATGTTCTCACTGCAACCTCTATGTCCCGTGTTTAAGTGATTCTCCTGCCTCAGCCTCCCCAGTAGCTGGGACTACAGGCGTCTGACACCACACCCAGCTAATTTTTGTATTTTTAGTAGAAACGGGGTTTCACCATTTTGGCCAGTCCGGCCTCGATCTCTTGACCTCGTGATCTGCCCGCCTCAACCTCCCAAAGTGCTGGTATTACAGGCGTGAGCCACCGTGCCCGGCCTAAATGAGGTATATTTTTGAACTGCATGTTCTATACATGGCATACACGTACATATGTTTGCCATTGTTTCTGCTATTATAAAATAGAATGGATGACATTAATTAACTTGGACCCAGATGTGGAACTTGAAAATTTTTAATTTACAGTTTGTAATCCTTCCTCAATCTGACAAAATGACCGCTTTTTCTGATATGTTGTTAGATATCCAAAGAAGAAGTTTAAACATCTGAGTTACGGTTCCAGATCTGCCATAGCAACCTTTAGTTGTGGTCTTGGTTTCCTCATTTGTAAATGAGTACAGTAACATTTACTCTACAAACCAAATAGGGTAGTTTAAAATTACGATTGGAGCAGATTATACAGGTGAACTCACTCTGATACTTTGTCAGTGGAAAAGTCATGGGCCTGGAAATCAATGTGGTTTGGCCCCAACTTCTAGTTAGTATTAATAGTATACAGCATCCAGGTTACTGGCTTCGTGTTGCTAGGAATCCCTAAAATGAGAAATAAGATGGAAGACTGACAGCAAAATGTCTGAAATCATCTCTTTCGCTAATACCCTTATTTACTGGTGTGCACCTTATTGGAAGCACTATCTTTCAGTTATTCATTATCTTGACTTTTCCCCCACATGTTTCTAAACTGTTCTCATTAGCTGCTGAGCTAAGCTCTCTGCAGTAGATATTCAGGGGAAGGTGGTTTTGAGTAGATGATTGATACTTACTCCACACCTTGACTTTCATATCTTTCATTTTCCTCAACTTTGTTAGTGAAGTCGGGGAAATCCCGTTGACAGCGCTGAACACTGACTTGTATGCAATAATTATGCAGTACATATTATTTTGACAAAAATGAATTCAGACTAAAAGATTCCAAAGAGAGGACATAAGTTTAAAAATTGTATTTTTTTTTTAGAAGGATTTTTGCTCTGTTGCCCAGGCTGGAGTGTAGTGGCGCAATCTCAGTTCATTGAAACCTCCACCTCCTGGGTTCAAGCAATTTTCCTGCCTCAGCCTCCCAAGTAGCCAGGCCACTATGCCCAGATAATTTTTGTATTTTTAGTAGAGATGGGGTTTCATCATGTTGGCCAGGCTAGTCTCAAACTCCTGACCTCAGGTGATCTGCCTGCCTTGCCCTCCCAAAATGCTGGGATTTTTACATTAACTACTAGTGTTGAAAATTTGCCGTTCTACAAAAAGTCAGTAGATGTTTTTATTTTGATAGATTTGTGAATTCCTTTAAAAATTGCATTACGGCATAACAATTATTTCTACTAAATCAAACTTACGAGGTAGTATAGTACCCTTGGTTACATGTTTAGTTTTAAAAAATAAAACAACTGTGATTTCCTTTCTTTTTCCTCTTTGGTAAAATTATATGCAAGAAAATGCATAATTTGTTTTATAGTTTATTGCCAATCCAACCGTAAATATTTCTTCATCTCACCCTCCTGGCCTCACCTTGCTTCAACCTGCTGAGTATTTTCTGTAATCTGTTTATTCATCATGTACAATTGGCAAATGAGATCACTAATTAGTTTATGCATTAATTACATTTCCATCTGTGTTCCCTTTTAAAGAAACAGGAACAGCAATGGAAGCTAATTAAGACTAAAGATGGCCCATTACCTAGCCACCACTTCATTCTCCTTTTAATCCACATGATCTTTGTTGCCAGATATGTGTGGGAGAACCACACCTTGCAAGTAGTTAAATGAATCCTGGTCAAGTAAACTTTCACTCTGATTCTCAGTCTCAGTTTAATTAAGCAGCCAACTGTTAAATATAGATATCGATAAGGGTATAGATAGATGTAAATACAGATGTCAAGCATTGAAAGCATATAATATATGATATATAGACAAAATATGTATATGCAAAAGCAATGAAAATTACTTATATGTTACAAATACATAATCTTTTGTTGCTCATTTTGATATTTTTCCTTTGAGAAAAAATACATTTCAAATTTAAATTAAATTAAAATACAGATTTGGATTATTGAAAACAATTAAAGGAATAACTTTCTATGTCTAATTTCGAGGATCTGAACTCAATATGCTCAGCTTTCCAGAAAGGGGTAAGTGTGGGGTGTGTGTGTGTGTGTGTGTGTGTGTGTGTGTGTGTAGAAAGAGAGAGACGATGCTGAGATACATTAATTTTAAAAATTCATTTATTTCCTCTCCGAAAAAGAAAAAAAAAAAAAAAAAAACAACCCAAAACCCAATAATACATAGTCCTTGTAAACACGATAATTTGAAAATTTAATTTATCAGTAAAAGTTCTCATCACTCTTTTTCTACTCACATAGGGCAGAGTAACAACTGCTCAAATGTAATTCGTGCCTTCCAGAACTTTTTCTGCTTTACCTTACAGGATAATAGATAAGTAGATAGATAGACACATACATACCTACATACACTAATCTGTACACATATATGCACATGTTGTTAAAACGGAATTGGCCAAAAATCACAGAAATAAACTAGCGTTCTGAGAAAAATCAAATTTCTTGACTGAAAGCATCAAGAGCAGGCACTCTGGAGGAGCCATGGCGTACCACGTGACCAGAGCGGAGCCGGAAGCCTCTAGCCATCTACTTGGGCTCCCACTGACGGATTCCGAGAAGGCTCTAGAGGACGCTGGGATCCGTTCTAGACTGATTGCTGTCTCGGAGACAAGGATAGGCCGGGCGCGGTGGCTCAAGCCTATAATCCCAGCACTTTGGGAAGCCGAGACGGGTGAATCACGAGGTCAGGAGATCGAGACCAGCCTGGCTAACACGGTGAAACCCCGTCTCTACTAAAAATTACAAAAAACCAGCCGGGCGAGGTGGCGGGCACCTGTAGTCCCAGCTACTCGGGAGGCTGAGGCAGGAGAATGGCGTAAACCCGGGAGGCGGAGCTTGCAGTGAGCTGAGATCCGGCCACTGCACTCCAGCCTGGGAGACAGAGCGAGACTCCGTCTCAAAAAAAAAAAAAAAAAAAAAAAAAAAAAAGGGATTTACCAGCTACTAGAAGCTATCAAGAGGCAAGGTGAATTTGCCAGCAGGACTCCTCACTAGAAGGTCGTCAGGCAGGTCTGAGGGCATCATGAGAAGGAATCAATGGACACTCAAAGAGGAATCATTGTGGCATTTTCCACATGAATGCCAAAGCTGCATTGACCTCAGGAGAAATAATGTTTCCTGGCAACTTGGCAGCAGATTTTATATGCACCTGTCCTTCCTGCCAGCCTGATGTAACAACAGGGCTGCTTTTCTGTTTCATCCAAGTGGGTTTTTACCACTCTCACTCCTTCAGTCCCAGATTTTTATTCTTGTAATATATATAACAAGAGTAAATAAATATTAAATATAAATGTTTGGTGGCCATTAATAATAACCAGAGGCCTTCTTGTACACCTTAGTGAATTCAGATTGCTAAATATAAAAATGTAAGTTGCACAAAATATGTATAATATGACCTAATTTCCTATTTTGTAAATTAATAATATAAGAGAGTATGCCTTATATACATAAAGTATAAAAAAAGTTTGTGTATGTGTATATGTATCACAAGATTAAAAATCTTTATTTATTTATATAAAATATACTTATTTATAATATATAGATACATTTTTACTTTTGTGATATATATACACATACACATACATGTTTTTACACTTTGTATATATAAAGCATACTCTTTCTGTATTATTAATTTACAAAATAGGAAACTAGGTCATATTATACATATTTAGTGTAACTTTTATATTTAACAATCTGAATTCACTAAGGTAGTACATAAATCCCTGTGGTTATTACTAATGACTATTTAATATTCAAGAGTAAATTAAAACTGTTTTCTACATTTTCTCCAATTGATTTCTATTTAAAATCATATTGATATGTATACTAAATCGTTCATATATATACACACACATACATATATACACACATATATATACACATATACAACACAAACATACATATCCTTAAACACTTCAGTAAGTATTTTTAATTTATAAATTTTTAGAAATAAATTACTAAGTGAAAAGAGGCGTATTTAAGTTTTGATTACTCTTGAAAAGTTTGGTAGCCATTATATTCTCCCTAACAATGATGGAAAGACATGTTCACAAATATTGGATTTTATAAATGCTTTAATTTTTGGAAATCTGATGGGTGTAATTTGTATTTTATTATTATAATTTGGATTGCCCTGATCACAAAAAGTTTAGCATCTTTTCATGCTTATTATACAATTATCTGCTTGCTTTCTTCAGCTACTTGCCTTTAATATTTCACTAAACAAAATTAAGTTTCACAGAAATAAGTCAAGTAGCCTCATTTTTACTTACAAAGAAATGTAAATGTTCAAGTAAGATGACCTCAGATCAAATAGTAAAATCCTGCTTAAGTGATTTTTCTTTCACTGGTCACAGTCCAAGGAGAAGTTTATTGTTTATAACCCATGCCAAGATCAACATGTTTTATGTTTAATCTTACCACTTATTCATGGTGCAAATTCAGTTTCTCCATTGCAAAGTGGACTCGATACAAATTGCTTTTATGCAGCAGATAATCATAGGATAAAATAAGATTAGAAATGTGAATTGCTTCGGTGGTGAAATATTGTAATTATTTTAACTGTAGATTCTATTTGTATACAGTTTTATAAGATATCATTCTATAAACCTAATAGAAGCCCTAAAGATCTCAAGCCAAGGCCATCTTATACAAATTGTCTTTAAACTTTCAACACAACTATTGGCCATACTTTTCTTTGAGTTTCTTATGGCTTTAGATTATGTCTTCCTTCTTCCATTTGTTAATTCCTATCAAAGTATCTAAAACACTCTGATATATGTAGTAGGTACCCTCTAAAGAGATATAAACTAAACAAAACCTTCTCCTTTCCAGAGGTAAAAAACTATTTCCATTATTTGACCCTTATGATTGAGAATAAATATTGCCAGATATTTTTTGTCTCATTATTCTCAACCTATTTCTCAAATCTCATCTAAAATCAACTTTTAAAAGACAACATATTACTCTTAATTTACATTCCTTTCAAGTAATATATTTCACTTAATTTATGATCTGAGTTTTTTTTTTTTTTAACTTGGCCCACTTTTATTGAAATTGGCAACTTTTAAAATGTTAGAAAATGAAATTTAACTCTGCTCAATATTTTGGGATTCAATATGTCTCCTATCTCAGACTGTGGGTATGCTGGATTTTCTTCAAAACTTTCTGTGTTTTTTTCCTTCATTTACGTTGGTCTACTATCTCGTTTAAATGTTAGATGATCCTTTTAACCTTAAGATAGTTAGACGTCAATTAAATTTAACAAATTCTAAATGATCTTTATCTGCATTGATAAGGAGGATAGATATGAAAGAAATATTAGTTCTCAAAGATCCTAGATTGTAGGTGACAAAATATTAAACTAAGAATAGTTAAAAGTTAAATATTGAAACACAGGTATTCACTGAAGTGATGTATGTGCACGTTATTACAGTTGATCAAAAGTAAGAGGGCACCTGCCCAAGGAGAATCTGAGCTCAGATGCACCTAGCCCTACCTCTACCCAATGGTCCTTCCCTACCCACCCTAGTAGCTTAAGACAAAGGGCATATACTCTTGGGAGTTCTAGGGCCCCACCCATGGTAGTTCCTCTCCATACTACCATAGCTGATGCTCCCTGGAAAGTGCCACAGGCACAAAAATAGGGCATTAAACCACCAAAGCTAAGAACCCTCACAGACTCCATTTCACCCCCCTGCCACCTCCACTGGAACAGGTGCTAGTATCCAAGGCTGAGAGGCCCATAGACAGTTCACATCATGGGACTCTGTGCAGACAACACCCAGGGCCAGTCCAGAGCTTGGTACATTTGCTGGATGGCTAGATCCTGAAGAGAGATAACAATCTCTACAGCTCAGCTCTCAGGAAGTCATATCCATAGGGAAAGAGACATAGTATAACATAGAGAGAACAGTCCATGGAACAAAAGAATCTGAACAACAGCCTTCAGCCTTACACCTTCCCTCTGACAGAGACTACCCAAATGAGAAGGAACCAGAAAACAACTCTAGTAATATGACAAAACAAGGCTCTTTAATACCCACAAAAAAAATCACAGTAGCTCACCCGTAGTGGATCCAAACCAAGAAGAAGTCCTGATTTACCTGAAAAAAAAAATTCAGGAAGTTAGTTATTACGCTAATCAGGGAGTTTTAGTTACCAGAGAAAGGTGAAGCTCGACGCAAGAAAATCCAAAAAAAAACAATACAAGAAGGGAAGGGAGAAATATTCAAGGAAATAGATAGTTTAAAGAAAAAACAATCAAAACTTCAGGAAACACTAAATAACACTTACAGGAAAGCAAAATGCTCTGGAAAGTTTCAGCAATAGAATTGAACAAGTAGAAGAAAGAAATTCAGAGCTTGAAAACAAGATTTTAGAATTTACCTAGTCCAACAAAGACAAAGAAGAAAGAATAAGAAAATATGAAAAAAGTACCCAAGAAGTCTACGATTATGTTAAACTACCAGGCCTAAGAATAATCAGTGTTCCTGAGGAAGAAGAGAAATCTAAAAGGTTTGGAAACTATATTTGGGGAAATAATTGAGGAAAACTTGCCCAGCCCTGCTAGAGACCAAATACAAGAAACACAAAGAACACCTGGAAAATTCGTCACAAAAGGACCATTGCCTAGGCACATTATCATCAGGTTATCTATAATTAAGACAAAGGAAAGAATCTTAAGAGCTGTGAGACAAATGCTCTGGGTAACCTAAAAAGGAAAATCTATCAGATTAACAGCATTTCTCAGCAGAAATCCTACAAGTTGAAGGGATTGGGCCCTATCTTCAGCCTCCTCAAATAAAACAATTATCAGCCAAGAATATTGTATCCAGTGAAACTAAACATCATATATGAAGGCAAGATACAGTCTTTTTCAGACAAATAAATGCTCAGAGAATTTGCCATTACCAAGCCACCACTACAAGAATTGCTAGAAGCAGCTCTAAATCTTGAAACAAATCCTGGAAACACATCAAAACAGAACCTCTTTAAAGCATAAATCTCACAGGACCTATAAAATGAAAATATAAATTAAAATGCAAAAACAAGAAATAAGAAACCAGGGTATACAGGCAACAAATAGAATGATGAATGGAATGGTACCTCATATCTCAATAGTAACAGTGAATGTAAATAGCCTAAATGCTCCACCTAAAAGACACAGAACTGCAGAATGGATAAGAATTCACCAACCAACTATCTGCTCCCTTTAAGAGACTCACCTAACACATAAGGACTCACAAAAACTGAAAGTAAAGGAATGGAAAAAGGCATTTCATGCAAATGGACACCAAAAAGGAGGCAGGGTAGCTATTCTTATATCAGACAAAACAAACTTTCAAAGCAACAGCAGTTTAAAAAGACAAAGAAGAACATTTTATAAAGGTCAATGCCTTGTCCAACAGGAAAATATCACAATCCTAATCATATATGCTTAGGTAAAACAATTACTACCGGACCTAAGAAATGAGATAGACAGCAACACAATAAGAGGACTTCAATACTCCACTGACAGCACTAGACAGGTCATCAAGACAGAAATTCAGCAAAGAAGCAATGGATTTAAACTATATCTTGGAACAAATGGGCTTAAGAGATATATACAGAACATTCCACCCAACAACTGTAGAATACACTTTCTATTCAACAGCACATGGAACTTTCTCCAAGATAGACCATATGATAGGCCACAAAACGAGCCTCAATAAATACACGAAAATTGAAATTATATCAAGCACAGACCACAGTGGAATAAAACTGGAAATCAACTCCAAAAGGAACCTTCAAAACCATGCAAATACATGGAAATTAAATAACCTGCTCCTGAAAGATCATTGGATCAAAAATGAAATCAAGATTGAAATTAAAAAATTCTTCAAACTGAATGACAATAGTGACATAACCTATCAAAACCTCTAGGATACAGTAAAGGCGGTGCTGAGAGAAAAGTTCATAGCCCTAAATGCCTACATCAAAAAGACTAAAAGAGAACAAATTGATATTCTAAGGTCACAGCTTAAGGAACTAGAGGAAGAAGAACAAACCAAACCCAGCAGAAGAAAGAAAACAAACAAGATCAGAGCAGAACTAAATTAAATTGAAACAAAAAAAATACAAAAGATAAGTGAAATAGAAAGTCAGTTATTTGAAAAGATAAATATAATTGATAGACCATTAATAAGATTACGAAAAGAAGAGAGAAAAACCAAATAACTTCAATAAGAAATGAAATGGGAGATATTACAACCAACACCACAGAAATACAAAAGATCATTCAAGGCTACTATGAACACCTTTACACACATAAACTGGAAAAAGTCTTTGCAGGTTATTCTGGATTTTTCAGGTTGATTCAGTCTAATCACAGAAACTCTTAAAAGCAAAGAATTTTCTGTGACTATAGTTGGGGAGAGATGGAGCAGAAGTCAGAGGGATCCCAAGCATGAGAGATACCCTATCTGCCATTACCGGAGGTGCACCACATTAAGTATAGGAAGGATGTAGACAGGCTCTAGGAACAAAGACTGGCTCCTGACTGACAGCCAACAAGGAAATGGAGACTTCTGTCCTACAGCTGCAAGACACTGAACTTGGCTGATGACCTGAATTAACTTGGAAATGGATTCATCCCAAGTCTCTAGAAGGGAACACAGGCCTTATTTTAGGCTTCATGAGATCCTAATCAGAGGGCTCCTGAAGAGTTGAGCCACTGTTCCCAGACTTTTGATACTGAGAATGATAACTAAGACAAGAAACGTGTGAAACAATAAATGTGTGTTGTTTTGATTAAAAAAAAAAAATAAAAAGTAAAAGGAGATGGCTGAGTTGGCAGAGTTAGGGAGGCAACCATGATCCTCCTGGATTAGTCCTTGAGTAGAAGAACATTACAGGCACAAATGTATGGAAATTCATTTATGGAAAGTTTAGGAGGTAGATACAGTGATAAATGTCAAGTATTTGACATGATAGTAAATTAGAAAATGAATATGACTAGATTTAGGAAACCTAGGTTAAAAACAGGAACTTTTCTCTTCAGTTGTGTGACATTAAGAAACTTTAAGTATCTTCAATCTCAGTTTCTCCAGAAATTTACAACACATATTTGGATAGGTAGCTCTCATACACTGCTAGTGAGAGCATAAATTAGCACAATCACATTGGAAAACTATTTGTTCACATCTACTAAAGCTGAATATATGCATACTACCTGAGTCAGCAATTCTTCTCATAAGGGAACACTCAAAATAAAGGATTCAATGGGTTCACAAGGCAATACATACAAGAATGTGTATAGCAATATTATTCATAATATCTAAAAACAAGAAATAATTATATGTAGTTAACAGTAGAATTGGTGACTTAATCTTGATAGATTAATAAATGGAATACTGCACAACATGAGAATGAATAAACTCTACTACATGCCATGAAAGACTAAATTTTGAATTAATCTCACAAACACAATGTTAAACAAAAGAAGCCACATGCAAAAGTACAGACTATGGAAATCTATTTATGTAAAGTTCAAAAGTAGACAAAAACGCTCTATAGTGTCAAAAATCAGGAATATGACTATCCTAGAGGTCTACCTTATGGGGAGTACCAGCAGGGATCTAAGCAGTCTTCAGAAATTCCAATAATGTTCTGTAACCTGCTCTGGGTGCATCTATTACATAGATGTGTTCATTTTGTGAAAAATCATTAAACTACACTTATGATCGTATATGTTTCAAAATGCATACCATACTCCCATTAAATTTAAATCAAAGTAGAAAGCTGAAACTGGATCCTTTCCTTAATCCTTATACGAAAATTAATTCAAGATGGATTAGAGACTTAAATGTTAGACCTAAAACCATAAAAACCCTAGAATAAAACCTCAGTAATACCATTCAGGACATAGGCATGGGCAAGGACTTCATGTCTAAAACACCAAAAGCAACAGCAACAAAAGCCAAAATTGAAAAATGGGATCTAGTTAAACTAAAGAGCTTCTGCACAGCAAAAGAAACTACCATTAGAGTGAACAGACAACCTACAGAATGGGAGAAAATTTTTGCAATCTACCATGTGACAAAGGGCTAATATCCAGAACTTATAAAGAACTCAATCAAATGTACAAGAAAAAAACAACCCCATCAAAAAGTGGGCAAAGGATATGAACAGACACTTCTCAAAAGAAGACATTCATACAGCCAACAGACACATGAAAAAATGCTCATCATCACTCGCCATCAGAGAAATGCAAATCAAAGCCACAATGAGATACCATTTCACACCAGTTAGAATGGCAATCATTAAAAAATCAGGAAACAACAGGTGCTGGAGAGGATGTGGAGAAACAGGAACACTTTTATACTGTTGGTGGGACTGTAAACTAGTGCAACCATTGTGGAAAACAGTGTGGCGATTCCTCAAGGATCTAGAACTAGAAATACCATTTGACCCAGCCATCCCATTACTGGGTATATACCCAAAGGATTATAAGTCATGCTGCTATAAAGACACATGCACACGTATGTTTATTGCAGCACTATTCACAATAGCAAAGACTTGGAATCAACCCAAATGTCCATCAGTGACAGATTGGATTAAGAAAATGTGGCACATATACACCATGGAATACTATGCAGTCATAATAAAAGATGAGTTCATGTCCTTTGTAGGGACATGGATGCAACCGGAAACCATCATTCTCAGCAAACTATCACAAAAACAGAAAACCAAATATTGCATGTTGTCACTCTTAGGTGGAAATTTAACAATGAGATCACTTGGACACAGGAAGGGGAACATCACACACCGGGTCCTATTGTGGGGAGGGGGAAGGGATAGCATTAGGAGATATACCTAATGTAAATGACGAATTAATAGGTGCAGCACACCAGCATGGCTCATGTATACATATGTAACAAACCTGCACGTTGTGAACATGTACCCTAGGACTTAAAGTATAATAAAAAAAATTTAAATTAAAAGTATTTATCTATGTATCTATATCTATTCTGGCTATTTGTAGCAAGCTTTTTAGTTACTGTTATTATTTTGCTATGTTTTTTTCTAATAGGATATGTAGGAGGATCAGTTAAAAGTAAATATTTGGCAGAACCTTGAAAACAAAGCAAGCAACTAAACATTCTTGGGCATTTATCCTGAAGAAATAAAGAATTATGTTCACCTCACAACCTGTATAAAATGTTAATAGCAGCATTAGTTATAATACTAAAAAACTGCAAACAACATAAATAAGCCAGATATTTTTCAGTGGATGAATATTTAAACAAGCAGTGGAATATCCATACCATGAAATACTAATGAAATACTACCCAGCAATAAAAAGGAAGGGACCATCATTACATGCAACAATTTGGATGAATCTCATGGGCTGTAGGCTGGTGGAGGAGGGAGACTAATCTCAAAAGCTCACATGCCAAGTTAATCTATTTATATAGCTCTTGTGAAGTAACAAAATTACAGAAATGAACAGATTACTGGTTTCTAGGGATTAGGCATGGAAACTGGTGGTCAAAAGGGAGTGGGTACAGTAATAAAAGATCAACATGAGATATCCTTGTGGTGATGGAACTGTTCCTGTATTGATTATGGTGGTATATACACAGATCTACACCTCTGAAAAAATGCATAGAACTAAATACACACACACACACACACACACACGTACACACACACACAAATGAGTGCAAGTAAAACTGATAAACTTTTTCATAAGATCAGTGGATTGCACCAAAGTCCATGTTCTGGTTGTGATATTACACTATATTCTTGCCAGATGTTACTATTGGGGGAAACTGCATAAAGAGTATAAGGGATCTCTTTGTATAATTTCTTACAATAACATGTGGACTGATACTTTTCTCTAAATGGAAAGATTAATCACATTTTGTGGCCGCAAGAGATTGATCTAGAATTTGATAATATACTAATCTTCTTAGCAACCAAAAATTTTTTTTTCAATTTTAAATTGACGAGATCCCTCATTTAATCTAAGTCTATTAATGAATAATCAACAAAAGTGTAAAATTCAATTAGGATTTAAGTAATGTATTAACATTAGTATTTCTAAAGTTGTACTTCTATGCTCTTAAAGAATCTTGAAAAAAGAATGTGTTTACTTAGGTGTGAGTCTGGGAATGTGTGTGTTAGGAGGTCACTTATTACAGAAAACAAAAGGAACAGAGAAAAATTTGTCTGTGGACTTCCAGCCCCATTACAAGGACTGAATACACTGTCCAGCCAACATAAATATGTCCAGTCCTTCTGGTAAACATATCCCTTTAGTGGAAAAAGTGCCTTAAGTTAGTTTTTGAAAACTACATTTCTGATTATCAAGTAAGAAGTAGTAGCAAATTTGGAAAATCAGAAACATAAAAGGATGTTTAAATTGACCTTATAAATACTATTTTCACACTATGTTGTTTTATAGATGTATATTTTTGCAATAATGAGTTTAATGTTGCATAGGCAGTACCTCTTTCACTTATTCTATTCACATAGTTTTCCCTGACATGAAATTGAGTTTTTTAAAATGTTTTTTGTAATGGTTATATAATGAACCCTATGACAGAAATACCAAAATTAACCAGTCCTATATTTCTTGAGTTAAGGCTACTGAGTTTCTGTTTTCAAGAGTAATGTTCCACATTCCTTAAGAATGAACTGTACATAGTGACTTCCTTCCAAATGATACAGTATGCAAAGGGAGGGAGAAATGTGTAAAAAGTAGAAAAACCTGAAGAAAAAAAACTACCTCAGCCAGGTAATAAGATTGGCAGCAAGAATGATGACTCATCTTGATAGAGTTCACATTTGATATGATGTGGTGAAAATGATAGTCTGTGGTCTTCCTCACAAAACCAATAAACCCGGTCTAATCTTTACAAAAACATCACACAAATCCCAGTTCAGATTCATTCTACAAAGTTCCCAATGAGTACTTCTCACATTATTCAAGGTCATTCAAAAGCAAGGTAAGTCTGAGAAGTCACTAGAGCTAACGGGAACCCAAGGAGATATGACAACTAAACGTAATGTGTAATCCTGGAACAGGAAAACGGACATTAGGTAAAAACTAAGGAAAAATAAATAAAGTATGAACTTTAGTTTATAATAGTATATCAAAATTGGTCCATTCATTGTGACAAATGTGCAATACTAATTTAAGATGTTAATAATATGGAAACTGAATGCAGGATATATGGGAACTATCTTTGTAATCATTCTCCCAGCCTAAATAAAAAGCCTGTTTAAATATAATGTGATGAAGACATTTAAAAAAAAAAAAAAAAACGTTTTCTAGCAATTTTTCCAATGAAAATTGCGAGAAAGAATACCATTTGGTCTGGAACTTTGAATATTGTTCCTCTCTGGAAACATGTTAACAAATTATTTTTCAAAAGTTAGTACTTTCTAGAATTGTACTTTCGTACAGTTATATGGACATCTTCATTATCACATCTACAGTGCATGTTTTCTTTGGAATAACAACAAAAAAAATTGCTCTATTTCAATGACAAAGATGTCAGTCAGGGTAGCAATTTATTGAAATAGTTCATAGACATTTGTATTTCTTTTTTATATTTTTGTGGTCAGCAAATATAAATATGTTTTAATTTTTTTTTCTTTTTTTCAGCTTTTAAGTTCAGGGATACATGTGCAGGATGTACAGGTTTTTTATACAGGTAAAGGTGTGCCGTGGTGGTTTACTGCACAAGATTATCTCATCACCCAGGAATTAAACCCAGCATCCATTAGCTATTTTTCCTGATACTCTTCCTCCACGCGCCACCCCCACAGGTGCCCAATGTACATTGGTCCCCCTGATGTTTGTATTTCATAAGCTATAAAGTATTGTTTCTTCTCTACTTGCCAAGTTTGCATTAAAAGAAAAATATCTCTCCAAACATATTAAGGCTATTCATTCTTTATTTGTTTCAAAACATTTTCTTTAAATTCTAATTGCAGCTATGGTCCTTTCTGAAGCACAACAGACTTAAATTTGTATATAGGCTAATTTATAGCATTTTTATTTGCGAATTCTGATATCCTTAGGCAATCACAATTCATCCTTAATTTAAGTAAATTTCCATGTATTTTGTTCTGATTTTTATTTTATTCATTATATTTTATTTATAATTGTTTGTATTTGTATGTGGCTTATGGAACCTTTAATTAAAGATGTTAGTAACTTTGAGAGTGTTAAGTTTAAATAATGCTTATTTTCCTACAGAATCTGCCTCCTGCTTTGTTCATGATGTTATCTATTTTGTGACTGCTTTATTTGATAGATCTCTATATTTTTGTTTCAATACTAAAGTCCTTTAATTTTTATAGTTTTATTATACATGTATGTAACTGGTGATAAGTAGTATAGTTGAGTACAGAGTAGTTCTTATACTTACAAATTTTTCTTTCCAGTTCTCAATAATTGAGTCAGTCATACATTCATATTGGTGAATTCAAAAAAATACACTACGATTTTTACTAGATTTGCATAAAATCTAAAAAAGGAAGAATTGGTTTATCATATTCAATTTTCCCATCTGTGGACTTGATATGTCTCTCCATTTTTAAGTCTTCTTTTGAATCTCTCGGCAAAAATATTCAGATGAGTTCAGTTTAGAAGCTTTCTTGTTAAGATTACTTCCAAGCATTTAAATTTTTGCTCCTGTTATGAATGGACTCTTTTTCAACATTATATTCACTAACTGTTGGTGATATGACACCTGTCAAGTTTTGCACATTTACTATTTATATAGATAAATCGAATTTACATCTTAGTTCCAATAGTTTGATTTTTTAATATTTTACAGAAAGAAATTCTTGTCACATACAAGTAATGACAGTTTTGCATTTTTCTTAATATTGACCACAAATAGTATTTTAGTTTCCTGGTTTATTACACTGCTAGACAGGCCAAAACATATTTTAAAACAATAAGCATTTTTTGTCTGATTTTAATGGGATTGCTATTATATATTCAAAATAATAAATAATCTTGTATGTTGACCTTAATAATTGTATTAAAATGCTTTCTTTTTCTCTGCCCTGGAAAAAAATGGTCAAACATGGGAATCCCTTGTAACACTAAAGTCTGAAAGAACCTACCTCTGAAACTGTCCTTTAATCTTGTGTTATCAAAGGGTTTACAGTTCCTTGATCACATTTTTACCTGTCTCGATACCATTATTGAAACCTTTTAGTCTACCTAGAATGGCTTTGTTTGCTTGGTTCTTGCACTTCCTAAAGTGTTAAACTCTGTATGACATCCTCCAGAAAGCCTTTAGAGATATGCTGTTTCCCGTACCCAGCACAAGACTAAAACTCTTTCTGCATGGTCTGAAATATCTTATAAATAGAGTTAATCACGCAACACACAACTCTGAAATTATTTGCCCACCTGTCCCTAAACATAACCTCTTCAAGGGATAGGGACTTCATATTATTCAACTGCCTATTGCCAGGGACAACCACAGTGGCTGACAAAATGTTTTTAAACTATTCTAAAGCAAAAAGTTATCCTATGCTGGCAAGGTAGAATTCTAAAGGCAAGTCATTGATGTTATGCTCTATTTGTCATGTGTCTCCACTTGGCTTTACTAATTATAATTTATCCTTCTGTGGATAGCTTTCATCCCCAGTTCTTACATCTATAAAAGAAGTTTCTACCAGTTTACTAGTTTAGTAATTACAACATATGAAGGATTTTGGAAAAATAACCAAGCCCTCATAACAAACCTATAAAGTAGACATTATGGTTTTGATTTTATAAATACGGAAATGGGTTCAGAAAGTCTTGGTGAATTAGAGAGCTCAAAGTTGAACCCAAGATTTTTCTGACTTCAGAGCTGAGACATGTGACTCCTCTGATTGTACACTCTTCCACTGTGGTAAAACAAATTTTACTCCCAAGAAAATAACTATTGTATCAATATAAAGTAGACCAGAGATCACACTCCCAGACTGAAGTCTAGAGAAAAACCTCTTGTGTTCCTGGAAAAAAAACCTCTTGTGTTCCTGGAATGTGAGAGTACACAAGTGAGGGGCCAAGGATATTCATGTTGAAGAGATTGTTTGGAATTATATTGAAATGATCTACTGAGCTCCAAGAAAAAAAGCTGTAGTAACATTTAATCAAGTTAATTTAGAGATTTACCACATAGACGTTTATTTACGAGACTAAACTACTGGCCCAGATAATTGAGAAGAATTTCTACTTTTAAATTTCTTCTCTTTTAAATGTAAACAGGTACTAGATTATTGAAATAAACTTTATGGTCTTTCTAAAACCTAAACTAGAAATTCTCAGATCATTTAAAACCACCATTTCAACTGTGAGAGATCACGGAATTATCCTGGTACCATTCAGAATTGACATGTATCACTGGAGTTTGGAACTGTGACATGTAAAGGAAACTTGTCCCCACCTGCAATCAATCAGTTTTCTCATTTTGGTCTAAATTGCCAGTAAAAATAACATTTTAAAAAATTTCACCTGATCTTCATATCTTGATCTTCTCAATGTAGTCATTGTCCTTTCTGTATCCTAACTCTTTTAGAACAAGTTGGATTTTCTGTCAACTGGTTGATTAACTTAAAAATCCTGAAATACCACTGTTTCTCTAAATTTGTGTTTCATATTTCCATTTCTAATTTGCTATTGAATAATTTTTTCCCACTGACTTCTAACAGTTCCTAGGCACTGACAGAACTTTGTTGAAATTTTAAATCTTTGGTCAATTGTCTTATTCTATTTACTTTTTCTAACAAAAAAAAAAAAAAAAGAGAGAGAGAGAGAGAGAGAGAGCAGAATACTGCTCTGGAAAACAGATCATTTTATTTCTAATATATGAAGTTATGCTTTATACGAGTTACCTTTCTTATACTTCACTTCTGCACTCAAACTGTATCTAACATCCTGTTATCTATTTAACTATTTCCATTGACCTGGCAGAAAATTCTCATAGGAAAAAAAGATTTGTCATGTTGGATCAGATTCATGTTTCACCCCAGTCCACACTGTTTCTCTTACTAGAGCTAAATGATACTTTATCTTGAGAAAAAAAAAATGAGGCTCAGGGAATACAGATTATCTTTTAATATGTAAAAGACTCTCAAACAATAGATAGAATATGTTCATTCCATGATAGTGGAGAGCTGGTCAAAATACAAGTTACAGCGAACCAGTTTTTATTTAATAGTAAAGAACAACAAGAACTATAAGAAATGCACTGTGCTGCCTCTGAAAATACAATTTGTCGTGACTACAGTTTTAAGCCCACTTGGGAAGACTGCTTTTCAGAGATCCTTGCATGTACGTTCGGACTGTAAGTTAGTCTGAACAGGACTCCTGCTCAGCTCTTGTTTCTGCTTGTCTGTGTCTAACCATATCTCAGATCTCTCCATGTGGTAGAGAACTTGGTT
Source organism: Macaca fascicularis (assembly GCF_037993035.2). Lineage (NCBI taxonomy): Eukaryota > Metazoa > Chordata > Mammalia > Primates > Cercopithecidae > Macaca > Macaca fascicularis. The sequence continues at coordinate 153,197,096 of NC_088381.1, forward strand.
GCTGCAGGCCCAGGCATAACAATCTAGTGGAGAGAGTGTTTCTTTTTGCCCTTGGATGTTCATATTTCACTTCAGGTAAAGCCCTCAGGCCCTAATTGGTTCTTGAGCTCACTTCTTCAATCAGTTGCTATTGTCGGGTGGATGATTGGCTAACATTGGTCCATACCTGTGGCTTAGGAGGAAGGGGTGAGGCTATGATTGTGAGACTACTGATGGCATGGCTCATGGAAAGCAGATGCTAGGCAGATAAGAGCAAAGTAAACCAACACAACAGAGAGATCAGAGTAATATTAGTTCCACATAGATTTGAAAAATTAACATTGAAAGTAATTTTTCCTTAAGAACTAGTAAATAAAAAGTTGTTCCTTCCAAACAGCCACAAGAATTCAGATACACTACTAGAATTTGATTTCAAATTATTCAAGTTTGAGGAAGCACAGAACAGACTGAGCCCTCTTACTGTATACCCAATGTCAGTTGCTGCCAGTATTTAATAATATTTGTCCAAAATGTTTTAGTCTGAGAAGGAATTCCCATCTTTCTTTATCTAAACTCCTTTAAAAACTGCTTTAAAGCTTTTACTTCTCTGTGTGTCACAGGCGGGCTGGAGACAGGCCTAAGACTCAGAGCCTCTCTCTACAACTGTCAGCTCCTGCTCTGCTCAAACCTACTGACCCCGGGCCAACATAGAGAGAGGGAAAAAAAGAAAAGAAAAAAAGCAAGCCATCTGATTATTTTGGTCTTCTCCACCAGGAAATATAGCACTTTGCCTTCAAATTAACGAATGATTAATCAAGATACAGCACTATTTGTGAGAGTTTAGGGCTTTGGCTGACATTGAGTAGACTGAGAATTGGAAATGACCCAGTACTAGAAAGCTTGACTTCAATGTCCCAGGATTTCTGGTAAGTGGCCAGGTTGAGAGAGGGACAGAGTGGTTGAGAAAACTAGAAAACACTGTTGAGTATTCAGGAGCTCAGTTTTTGACTGAGTAGTTTTTTGACAGATTGCTAAAGGGGACTTTTTAGAGCAAAGTTCCAAGTTAGCGTTCAGTGAAAAGTGCCAAAGTTTGTATTTAAGACATACAAGAGCTACCAAATGTGTTAACAGTTTCAAAGGTATCAAGAAAATATTAGCCAGATGGAATGGGGGTGGATTACTTTATTTTTATGGTTGATAATGGTGTCAGCAAAATACAGGAAGCTTTGTGAATGTAAAAATCCAATTATACAAGAAACATAATTTGTTTACTGCCTTTGGATCCAGAAGAAACTGTTAATCTATTAAAATATTATCTTTTATTCTTGGCAACAAATACATAAACCTTCTTAGGTTCTTTTTCTTGCTATTCACTAATAGTTTTATATTCCTGAGTTGGTGGTAAATGCAGGTTAGATGGAGGCAGGGTGAAGTAAGTATGATGTCCATGCAAAGTAAGTATTATTATTTGTTTATTGACAAAAAATATTCAATAATTAGTATTTTATCTTTTCAAAAAAGCTGACGTTTTATGGCAAAATTTGTGGTTTTGGTGTAAAGGTTTTAGATTGTTGTTTTAGAAGGCACATGATAATGGTCTAGGACTCTATTTAGGCAAAATTTTTGAACAATTCTATCTTTTTAAGTACTAATTCAATATTATTCAGGTGCTATAAAATTCCAGCACCTGGAATTTTAGGCTTCAGTGCTCCACTTTTTCCATAGGGGTGAGCCTCTAAAATTGACTTTAAACACACTTAAGAGGGAGTCATATACATAACCTTATAAATGGTCTATCTCTTAGTATTTTGCACTGATCTGACCCAGGTTACCCAGGGCTTCACCCTTACATTGCAGGGTAACTTGGAAATCTCTGGAGATGTGGTTTTTGTACAGATCAGGATATATTCTATATCAAAACTGCCAAATATAGTTTCAGTTTCTGTGATCCCAGCGTTTCATTCTACTAGAATGCAGGTAAAGAAAAGCTTATTTACAGCCTCAGAAATGTGGAGGGCTCCAGGGAACAGAGTGGCTTATGCCAGACTCTCTGACCTACAGTTGGACCTAGTTTAGGCAAACAGACTGTAACATTTGCAATTGGACAATGACCATGAGATGTTCCATACTCTTAGTATTTTTTTAATATGATATTAAGGTTTTGATACCCTGTAACATCAATGAGGAGTCATAAAGTTGCCTTTAACTGGAAATTTCTGAAAGGTTGAAAAAAGTGATTCCTAATATTTATACCCAACCTAAATTTACCTTAATATTTTGTCATAGTTGAGTGTATAGCTCCCTGAATTCGATAAATAAAGCATTACTAGCACCCTGGAAATCCTCTGTTTTAGTTAGGGTTCTTCAGAGAAACAGTAACAATAGGATGTGGGTACATTCTTTACATTTATAAAGAGATTTACTGAAGGAACCGGTTAATGCAGTCATGGAGGCTGACAAGTCTTAAGATCTTCAGGCTGAGTCTTCTTAGACCAAGAACAGCTGATGGTGTGGTTGCTGGCCAAAGGCCAGCAGGCTCCAGATCCAGGACGAACTGATGTTTCACTTCAAGTCCCAAGGTAGGACAAAGCTGTGTCCCAGTTCAAACGAAGTCTGGCAGGAGCCATTCACTATTTCTCAGAGGAGGGTCAGACTTTTTGTTTGTTTGTTTGTTTGTTTAATTTAGGCTTTCAACTGATTGGATGAGGCTCACCCACTTCAGGGTGGGCAATCTGCTTTACTCAGTTGACTGATTTAAATGTTAATCTCATCCATAACCACCCTTATAGAAATATCCCATATAATGTTGAGCCATATATATGGGTACGCCATGTCCCAGTCAAGTTGACAAATGAAATTACCTATTATACCCTCTTACAGTAAATGCATAAACACACCACACACACACACACACACACACCCATAGCACCCACACATACACACCCCTACTTTACAGTATCTACATTTTTTGTTTGATCTTTTTCATGCAACTTTATATTTGTGAGAGTCATCCATACTATTGTGAGTTATTGCAGTCATTTTATTATTAGTGCTGTACCCTATTTCATTTTGGGGAAATATACCAAAATATACTTATCTCAATTTCTATTAATGAGCATTTGGGGAGTTTGCAATTTGTGCTGCTCAGGCTTGTTATTTCTTTATTTATATTTATTTTTAGTGAGCATCTATGGAAATTTTCTATAGGCATACACTTAGGGGTGGCATTGCTGGGCTATACAATTTGATTATGATAAGCATTAGTATATCTTCTGTAAACAGACCATTCATGCCAGGAAAACTTCTGTATTGTATGTTGTAGCAGAATTTCCAGGATGCCTAAGTTTCTGTTGCTCAATCCTCTTACCAAGAAAATATGTGCATGAGGATAATCCCAAAGATTACAGAACAGATGTTCATCTCTCTGGAATATCAATTTTTATGTCATAAAGACCTGAGGTACCAAAGCCCACAGGCCAATGCACTTATTTGGAGGTTATTAAACTGATATCATGTGTTTATGCAGGAATATTGCCAATTTGGGGCCCTTTGTCTTTTTTGACTAATTCAATAGAGTTACTTTTTTTCCAACTTCTTTAAGAATTCAAAATTTATATACGTACTATTCATTGTCAGAAATTTAGAAAATATAGATAAAATGAAATGAATTTTTAAAACATTCTGTGAATTTATAAATTAAAAATTTAATCATCTTGAAGCACTTAAATGGCCAAGGGATATATCCCTTGCCTCAAAATATACTTCTAGTTCCTTAGCATGGACCTTTATGATACGACCTCTGCCTTAATGTTTTTCATTTATGGCCTCATTCTCTGTGAACCACTTCTATTTCTAGGACTATTTCAGGTTATTTCTCATTCTGGGTATTGAACACCAACCGTCTTCCCTTCCTGTGAGAGGGTATTGCAAGCCCTATTTTACAAGACAGAAAAGAATTAGAGAGAGTAAGTCACTAGCAAGCATCACACAGGAGAGTCAAGTTCCAACCCACATCTGCTCTTTCCATACTGAATTATTTAGCCATTCCTCTCCATTACTCTTACTGTCCCTGGTAAAGACTTCTCTGGCCTCTCAAAATTTTAGAAGACATTTTTTCTTTGTGTTCCAACAGCTACCTGTGCACACAATCTTAATACATTCACTTTCTTACTTAGAGTGTTACCATCATTTTATTTTAAGCTGTATGAGGGTAGGCTCTGCCTTCTTGACTGAAATCTGGAATAGCTGCCAACAAGTCATTCATCATCTCATCTTCTGGTTTTGTTCTTTCTATGCTCTTTACTCTCTGAAAATTATATCAATGGTATGTTTACTTGTTTATTATCTGTTATGCAGGCCCCGCACTGACTGGGGATTTTACTGGCCTGCACACCACTGTTTCCCCAGCACTCACAGATGTGCTGGGCACATGGTAGACCCCAATGAATAATTAAAATAAATAAATAATGGGCCCTAATATATTTAATGGGTAAACACACTATGCACATTTATATTTGTACTCTTTACTAGGGCCCTAGATTTCATCCTCATGTAAATAAATCATTGAAGAGATGGGATATATATGGTTGTTTACCTTTTCCAAAAAGAAAAGGGCCGCAGTTCTCATGCTGCCCAAAGACCATACTGAATGCTTATTTTTGTGAATCTGAGATACGAGTGTCTTTCTTGACATTAAAATATTGATTATTAATGTAATTCTCTTTGAATAATGCTCAGTGGAAACATGGATTAGTTTGCTCGGGCTGCCACAGTAAGATACAATTGGGTGCCTTAAACAACAGAACTTTACTTACTCATAGTTTCAGAGGCTACAAGTCCTCAAAAGAGGTCCAGCAAGGTTGATTCCTGCCCAGGGCTTTCTTCCTGGCTTGCAGACCATCCCCTTATCACTTTGTCCCCACATGGCCTTTCCATATGCATGGAAAGAAAGCAAAGGAGCTCTCTGGTCTCTTCTTTAAGGTGGCTAATCTAATTGAAGCAAGCACCACCCTGCTGACCTCATTTCATCTTAATTACCCCCTTATGGACCCTGTCTCTAAATATAGCCATATTTGGGGTTTAGATTTCAATGTAAACATTTGGATAGAACACAATTTATTCCATAGTCGAAGGCACACTATTGCAATCTGCCAGGCATTCCAGTTGTGATAAAATTCTTCCTTCTTGAGCTAAGTACAGGCATTTCATGTGAAAAATCTTGTCTAAGAGACATTTGAAGGATTGTTTGATGTGTTAGAAGTTCTTTCAGTATTAATCTGCTTCAAGTACTCCTGCATGTCTGCCTATTGCCCCAAATCACTGGGTAATATGGGAGGTAGAATTTGTGGTCTTCTATGAAAGATGGAGATTTAACGAGCCCCAGAAAATTAGTCATTTCAACCATGTCATGGAGGAAAGTGATGAAATAGACATTTCTGGGTGGAATGGTGTAACTGATTTCCCTGAAATTGCTTACTGAGGCTATAAAAGCTTGATCAACAACAATAAAGGGAAGGGAGTAGGACTGTTGGCTTAGGTAGGATGCTGAAATCATCTCTTTATTTAAAGCATTCTGCAACTAATAAGGCCTTCTTTAGAAAACAGAAGGTTGTAAAAAACAACAACACTTACAAACACCCATTTTCAGCAGTACAATATTGTTCCATTGTAATCATCTCTATTTCATGACAAGGTTATTTATCACAACTTTGCTTTCCAGCCAATAAAGCAAGGCCAAAATAATGTTAAGTTGTTGTTTTTCCTCGAGGAAATAAGAACAATGAAACAAGATAAAAATATTTCATTTACCATGAGTTGTCAAATTATTTTCTACCATTTTTAGAATTTTAATAAAATATTTGAAATACGTTATCCTGTTATCTAGAGTGATTAATTTACCAATTCTCTTTCTCTTTGGACTAATAGTCCGTTATCTTTTAGATTTTTAATAATACTAAATTTTTATGGAATTTAAATGTTTGATAGTACACATATGATGAATTTTGTATTTTTATGATTCTTTAGCATTTAACACTTACTGAATACCTATTAAGTCCGTTGTATTTTATTGGGATATTCATAGGTAATATCTTGTCCCTACATGCATGACAAGCTGTTAAGAAAAAGTACTAAATCATTTACAAGACAGCAAAATAAATTCATATTGAGATATAAACAAAGTAACATTTAAATTACTATAATGGATAGAAATAACAGAGAAGTCTTCATGGATGAGGTGATATTTGAACTGAGTCTAGAGGAAGAATAAGATTTCACTATGTTATGAAGGTTTGGAAGAACAATTAAATTTGGTGATATTAAGTCATGAATTCCTGAAAGAGAATAATACACCCAAAGTGAATATAATGGCTTACCATGGAACTTGAATGATTAGGGAGTGGCAGGTGAGATTTATAAGATATCAGAATCTGCCACCCCAAAATATACCTTTTTGGCATAAGGATTATTTTGAATTGATTATTTTGAGAAACAACAGACAGGATAAGCTCTGAATAGAGTAGAAGTTACTCTTTGGTAAAAGAAATTTACATTTAGAAAGAAAATCTCCATTTGTAAAGATGTCTTCCTCTTTGTACCAGGAAAGAAGAATCACTGAATCACTAGAGACTCTTACCAATAGAGAAAGCGCTTAAATCTGCATAACAAACCTTACCCTTGTTTGCCCTGCTTTTCCTGGTGACCTCCCCATCACTGGCTCCCTTCTTTCTTTGTTTCAGGGAACAATGGTAATATAAGCCTGAGTTCAAAGCTGCTTCTCTGAAATTCACTGACTTTTCTGGGTATCACCAATGTATACATGAGGTATATATGTCATTAAACTTGTTTGTTTTTCTGTGGTTAACCTGTCTTATTAAAGGGGTTCATCCCAGCTAATAAATATGAGTGGAGGGGAAAAAAATTATTTGCTTTCTCCCTTACAAATCCAAACAGTAATTAGATGAAAGGCTGTGAAACATCTTAAATGCCTTGTAAATGAGTTTAAATTTTATTCAATAGACCAGGAGAAATAACTGATGATTTTTTTAAGTATGGGTAATCAACCATGTTTCATATAATCTTTAAATGCTAAAATAAAACTTTAACTTTTAATTTTAAAAAGTGTGTTGGGGGGTTCTTGTGGGAAGAAGGAAGAAAACAGAAAGAAAAGTCAGGTGGTGAGTGTGGTCCTTCATATGAGAGATAATGAAGGACAGTTATTCCAAATGTAAAGGTACAAACGTTAGAGTAGGCAAATGTGAGCAGGGCAGGAGAGGCCCCACCCAAGGAATGTCAGTCAAATACAGAAGGGTTGGGCTCTTGGCTAAACTCCACCCTCAAGCCTGGAGCTTTGGCCCTGGAACCTCAGCTCCATGGGAACTGCTGACCCATATACTGAAGGGCTGGGCTCCCAGTTAAAGTCTATCCTCAAGCCTGGAATCTCGGCCCTAAATCAAACATCTGACCCTATTTTTCCTACACAAATGATTGGCTTTTTGGCCTGCCCCACCCCCTATCCTGTGCCCATAAAAACACAAGCAGCTGATGCAAGTGGTCAGGGATGCAAGCTGCTGAATCTCAGGGATTCAAGCTGCCAAATGCTGGGGATACAAGCAGATGAGTAGTAAGTAGAGAAGCAGCTGAGGTTCAGTGACTACAGATAACACGGCTAATTTCCGATGGTGCAGTTTCAGAAGGCAGCCTAGCCAGAGACAGCTCGGCTTCAGGTAAAGATCTCCTTCTTCCTGCACCATCCCCTTTCTAGCTCCCCTTTCACCAAGAGCCACTTCCACTACTCAATAAAATCTTCTACATTCATCATCTTTTAAACAGTTCCTGTGACCTGATTCTTCCTGGACACCAAACAAGAACCCAGGCATCATAAAGGGCAGGTGCAGGAGGCAATCAGCCTGACCCTTCACTGAGCTATTAACACTTAGCTGTCCACAGACTACAAGCTGAGTGAAATGAGCCGCTCCAGTTCCTGCCCACAAAGGGGGTCAAGGTCAAGGGAACACATACCATCTCAAGGCAACTATAAGGTCATGGTCAGGCAGTTGTTCAATTGTCTTTCTAAAATAATAATTGGTTACACCTGGCATCAAGGAACATCAGTCGCCCAATAGACAGAAAACACCTGAAGCTGGTGATCAGCAGCTTTCCAATAAGATCTCAGGATTTGGGTGAGTGGGTCCAAGCATGTGCACTAATAGGCAAAATGGCAGAGTTTAACTGGTATATGACCTTTTTCTAGGAACACTCAACTGGTAAGGGGAAAATACCTCAAGTGAGCATGCACACTACTTCAGTAAACACACCGTGCATGCACTCCCCTCTTAAGTGTTGGTAGGCTACTGCACATGTGGACAGCCTGCCCCAAGGAAAAATCAAGGGAGGAGAGATGCAAATCTCCAGAAGCATGCCAATGTATAAAACCCCAAGTCTAAGGTCAAACAGAGCACTTGGATTGCTCAAGTCACCTGCTTGGCCCTATTCTTTTCTTTTGTTCCTGCTCTAAAACTTTTTAATAAACTTTCACTGCTTCTCTAAAACTTGCCTCTATCTTTCACTGTGCATTACGCTCCACAGATGAATTCTTTCCTCTGAGGAGGCAAAAATCTAGTTGCTGCAGACCCATAAGGATTTACTGCTTCTAGCATAAAGACCCCAGAAGACTTGCCAGAACTGGTATTCTCAGAGTCAGCCAAAAAATCTGAAATATGAGACAAATAGTTGAATTTTCCTGGGAAATATATCCCAGCATTGCTGCAGGACTTACAAATACCGTACAGTGAGGCTGCTAGACTGGCAGTTCTCTCTAACCACCAAATATCCCAGATCCATAGTTCTCACTCATTAGGATGTATCAGAATCACCTGGAGTTGTTGTTACAACTCAGGTTTCTGGACCTCACCACCAGAATTTATGATTCAGTAGCTCTGGGTGGGACCTGAAAACTTGTCTTGTTACAAAATACCCAGGTGATGCTGATGCTACTCTAGAGACCACACTTTGAGAGCCACCAATAAGCAAAACATGGAGAATGAGAAACTATATTTTTTCAAAAATCATATACTTTGACAAAAATATAGGGATGTTTCAGAAGAATGGTCTTCATAATTTTTAGTAGAATAAAATAATGAAATATAAACATTCAAAAATAGAGGATTTATTAAGAATAAGGTAGCTAAGATTGAATAACATGTAATCGTAAACAAGTATTATAACATTTAAATAAAAGACAAAATAGGATACTTTACAAAACAGGATATAATCTATGACCTCTTTGAAGTAAAAATCTGTTTCTGTTTACATATATGTACAAATATAGACACATAACTAGAACAAAGAACCAGAAAGAGGTATCTCAAAATGTTAATAGTAGTCATCTCCAATGTGGTGGGATTATGAGTTATATTCATTATTTTCTTTAGACTTCATATCTATTTTCCTAGCATGTCAATAAATATAACAAATTTGGGGTTAACAAAGGTATTTTTTAATATTGGATTCAGGGGATTCATTTGGATGATTAGCTTCTTTTAGAAGGGAGGTAAGCAAAAGACAAGCATCTTACATCAAAATTACTAGCTCATCAGGAAATAGAAGTAATTTTGATAGATCATATATTGGCCCAAAGGAATGATTGCATATCTGTGCTCTTTTTCTGCCATTTTAGGGATTCTGATGCAGAAAGACCTGAGCCAATAAGGAACGTCCCTCTTTATGTTTAATTGACCATTCATCCAAGCAGCAGAATGAAATTCCCAAGGGAAGACCTCACAGTCACAAATGCATGCTAGTCTTGAGGAGCTTACATTAATGCCCACAGAAAGTAGAAACACTCAAGGAAGAGGCTAAAACCATAGGAAATAGGAAACCAAGCTCCCTGAAGGAAGAGAGAGAGAGGTATGGAAGAGAGACAGGAAAAAGCAAGTAAGGAAGTCCTGGGGGAGATTTAAGGTTCTTGTGGCACTTCAAATTATGTTAGCTTTCGTTTCACACAGGATTGAATTTAGCTGCCAGGAATGAATCTACTATTTCTTTCTTTCTTTCTTTTTTTTCAAAATAACATTAAATTTATTTCAACAGGCTGTCTGAGCTACTCCGTTTTGTTATGAGCTGATGAAAATCCATCATCAGCCAATGACAGACCCTGCCTTTCCCTTACTCCAATTTAAGGCCTGAGTACAAGCAGCTGCAGTATTCCTGTCAAAAGTCAGGCACGTCAATGGCAAGTCTTCCTCTACTAAGATTAAAACTTGGCCTCTATTCCTGCAGCCCAGAGTCACTCATCAGAAAAGGTGAGATCTCTTATCACCTTTCTCAGTGAAGAGCCATTCATTCCATCAGAGAAGTATGGTAGTATCCTGGAAGCCAGACACAGGGGGACTCTGATCTCATCTGTCTGTACAGGGTAGTCAGAACCAGACTTGATCTGAACTTGACCAAAAAACTATGGAGAAGAGTCATTGTTGCTTATGACTCATTGCCTGAACTGCACTTTTCTTGTGCAGGACTTTAGCAGCAGGAATTATCCCAAAATGCTATATCCTTCTCCCTATGATTGTTATCATATGGCATTAGTGTAGTCTGATCTACCAAAATCTGTAGCAAAATGCTGTATTTGAACTGCCTGCTTTAGAAATCTAGGTGAGGTGAACAACCAATAATTGAGCCCCACTCTCTGCCCACTGTATCTGAGTTTCTAGTAATAGGGCCTGATAATCTAGAATTTGGAAAGACACCCCAGGAGATTCTGATGCAACTACATTCTAACTACTGCTGACAAAACGATTAAGAACCTGAGTGTCTAATTCAGACAATTTTACAGCTTGCTTTTTTTCATGAATTTGGAAAAATTACTCCCTTAGAACCTTAGTTTTCTTATCTATAAAACTGGGATGAAAATACCTGAATTCCTACTAAAATCCTTGGCTTTCATCTGTACATAAACCACTCAAGCACATAGTAAGTCAGTAAGTGTTAGTTATTGCTATTTACTGCGATAAAGATCGTTTTCTTTATGTGCATAGCAGCTGGGTGAAAAAATGATGGACATTGAAGCAAATCAGAGTTCAACTTTGGTCTTTGATATGTATGGCTTCAAAGATACCAGGACAAGTTTTGTTTTAGTTTAGTTTTTTTTTTTTTTAATCTATTGATTTTGTGCCTAATATGTGAACAGTTATGATTCTAAATCCTTGATAGATAATGAAGAATGACATAAATAATTTGCTTACTCTTATGGTATTCCTCACCTAGTGAAGAAATAAGCAAATAGCAAAACACACAAACACACATAATGGAATAGTTTCAGATACGAAGCCTATGAGGAAAATAAAGCAAACATTTGGATAGAAGGTACAAAAGTTAGGTAAACGATAACTGTGGATAAGGTAGCCCCAAGCATTTTGTAAGGAGGTCACATCTGAGTAGATCTCGAATGAGAAAAAGGAGGTAGCTATGTGGACAAAAGCCTTTGGTAACTTTGTTAAGTGTAATAAACATGGCTTAACATTAAGGATGGCAAACGTCATCACTTGGATAAGGTATGTTTGCTAGGTATCCACATTGCAAAGTGACTATTTTCCCACATCTATATTCTTGTAGCAATGAGTGACTAAGCCCCGCTTCCTTTCTTCCAGCTGTATTATTCCAGAAGATGCCTCCTTCAAATGGCAAACAGGCAAGAATAGTTTGAGAAGAAAAGGGTTGGATGGAAACCTATAGGAAAAATTTTCCATCCTGAAATTCTCTTTGGATGATCTTAAATTCAGGGAAGATCTTGACTGAATTATCATTATTGAACCCAGACAAGCTATTTCCTAATCCTGTTGAGGCTTGCTAAAGTGGAAATCCTTGTCATTCTTAAGGCTTATTTCTTCCTATCAATCCAAGTGAAATGATACATTCCACCTGCTCAGCGTATACTTAGGACACAGTTGGATAAACTACAGATATGGTTGTTGTCACAGGTGCAATCCCACTAGACATCACCTGCATGCATAGCAGAAACCAGGACAGACAAGGAAGAATGGAGGAAAATCCACATAAACCAAACTCTAATCATGAGTGTGATTCCATTTGTTCTTTTTTACTCCCAGCCCAGTCCTATAATTCTGAAATATTTTGAATAGCTTTCTTCCCCTCAACTATTGAATTATGTTTTCAAAGTACTAGGTCAGGAGTTCTCAAACTCTAGAGTGTATTGGAATCCACTGAAAGATATGTTAAAGCAGGTTGTCTGGCCCCACCTTAGAGCTTCTGATTCAGTATTTTTGGGGTAGCCCCCAAGAAATTGCATTTGTAGCAAGTTTCCAGGTGATATTGATACTGCTAGTACAAGAACTACTCTTTAGTAACCATTGTCCTAGATTAATCATTTGGTTCTAAGTCTTTTAATTTAAAAAAACAAAGACTCGGGCTGGGTGCAGTGGCTCACGCCTGTAATCATAGCACTTTGAGAGGCTGAGGAGGGCAGATCACGATGTTAAGAGATGGAGACCATCCTGGTCAACATGGTGAAAACCAGTCTCTAAAAAATACAAAAATTAGCTGGATGAGGTAGCATGCACCTGTTGTCCCAGCTACTCGAGAGGCTGACGCAGGAGAATCTCTTGAACCCAGGAGGCAGAGGTTGCAATGAGTCGAGATTGTGCCACTGCACTCCAGCCTGGTGACAGGGCGAGACTCCATCCCCAAAACACAAAAACTAAAACAAAAACAAAAACACGAAGGCTCTGATATTGGTGTTTTTATGAGTTTAAGTATTCATAGGTTATAGTTTGAATAAAAGAGATATGTGTGGCTGGATTATATTGGAGTCTGTGGGTGGTAAAGGCCCAGTAGCCCAGCCTCAATTTTGTACAACACTTAAGGTTGACCCAGAATCTGAGTTAAACATGGGGATAGATGGGGCCTATGCTGAAATTGCTTTGCTTTTCAACTTCTTCCTCTACTCAACCCTTCTCCCCTTCATTTCTCCGAAGGAATTACTCCTAAGAGTACACCTCAATAAAATCCCTGCATGCAAATATCTACCTCAGCTTCTTAACTGGGGAATCAAATCTCCTCAACATTTGAATTAATGGTGTCAGTTTTGTGCGTTTTCATTGGTTAGTTTTAAAAGTTGCACAGAGTCTAAATTCTTGCAACTCTGAGATGTGGCAATTGGTTTTAGTAAAATGCTATATAAACTCATGTTCATAGATAATCCTAGTTTGAGTTGAAGCACTCTATGTCAAAATTCTATTAGGTTGGTGCAAAAGTAATTGAGGTTTTGCAATTAAATTAGTGGCAAAAACAGCAATTACTTTTGCACCAACCTAATAGATGATAGCATTATTTTTCCTCATATTGTATCTCCTGACAAAAATAAATAAATTTAGCATATCACTAAACTACTCCCCTCCACTCCTTATCTTCATACTGTTTAACGATTTGGCCAGTTTAATAGTTCTTTTTGTTTTTGTTTTTGTTTTTCCAAAAATAAAAGAAAGTTGATGGCCAATTGTCAAATTATTTATCAGGCAAATAGATGATTTTAAGAATATATATATACACACATAAAGCATATATATATATATATATATATATATATATACACACATAAAGCAAATTACACATAAAGCATTTTACTGTTCTGAACAACCCTTGATATGTAAATGCCTCCCCCTAGTACATATACTTAACTATTCATTCGGTTGGAGAACTTAGTGTGTGTTTTTTGATTGCATTCATATTTATAGCTTGCCTTTCAAAGATACTTTGGTCTATTAAAATTCTGTTTTATATGCTAGCCAATGTGACCTGTGTGTGACCACAAACCTCCCTAGAGAGGGAGTTTACCTCTGCTGTTCTTTCCTCTTTTTCATTTTTTTCCCTGAAAGCAGGTGTCACATCTGTCACTACTTGGCCCAGTAGACTGTGCTAATTAACTTATAAATTACGTCCATGTGGCATTGCCTCTCTCCTGTAAGGCAGTCCTAGTTGTTTGTTATGCTATGTTGGAACAGGGTTAAAGAGGGACACCGATTTTGCATAAACACCGACCTAAATGTCTGGACACTGGAGAGCTTGTACTGTGTTTCTTTGTATTCCCCACTGTGTTTTTCCATAACTGGGGGTCCGTGTGTACGCGTTGAATGATAGGACTAGTTGAGGGAAGTATCTTTGAACACATTGTACAGGGTGGTTTAGGGAGCAAAAGAGGTCAGTTGTAAGCAAGATCACAGGAAACATGTAATCGCTGATGATATAGGGAACAGAAATACAACTTTTCCCTTTTGCCACCCAAATTTGACCACTGTGTGGTGTGTGACCAATCCTTTAGCACTTTGCCAAGAGCCCTTTAGCACTTTGCCCTGAGTTGGGTTATAGCATTCCAACTAAAGCACGTACCCTAGGCGAATGTTTAGTATTTGAGAATTATTATTGCATTTCTTCTTCAAAGGAACAGATTCTTTAGGGTGGCATTGGCCATGGGATAGAAAGCTGTGAGAGACACAAAATTGGGCCACTTAACTGTCTTTGCTGTTCTAGTGGAACCTATATGCATTTATATATTTCAGCCAAGTATTCACATCAACCTGTTGAATGCAATCTAATAGCAATCCTCAATATAACTCTACAAACGGCCAATTGAATCTTGAAGGTCAACTTTTGGGGAAAAAGTAGGTAACCCTTATATCAGTTTCAATAAGTATGATAAACTTATTCTAGAATGAAGGAAGCTTAGTTCTTTTTCACCAGATTGCTTTCTTTGTAACACTTATTTAGAAAAAGGATTATGAAATGCCAAGGGAAGGCAAATATTAAATCATTTCCAAAATGGCTATGCATTAACCTTTGTAAGCAGTAGCTACAAATTAATATCTCGTAGTCTAAGTTAACATTGAAAAAAAAGAAGCATAAGTACAGCAATTATTCTCTTATTGTACCAGGAAAACAGTATACTGGTCTTTATATACCATTTGTACTAATGGAATCCAGGCAATATTGCAGAAATAATCAGCCAATATGCAAATGCTCAAAGAGTCTGCCTAACTCCATTTGGATTTAAAAATAATTTATTTGAGAATCAACTATTTTTCTGCCGTGATATTTTTCAATGCTTGTTGAGTTAATCTTTTAAGAAGGAATTAACATATGAAGATAGAAGTATTCATCAAGGCTAATTTTGAAACCCTGTCATATTTGACAAGATTTCTATCAATTAAGTTGTCTATCACAGGCAACCCCAAAATCTAGTGACATTAAATTATAAAAGCCACCAATCTAATCCACCTTATTTAGCAAATTCTTACTTATAGTGTACCACATTAAAAAAAAAAAAAAAAAAAAAAAGAAGTAGAGGTAGTACAGTAGAGTGTAATCTGAGCTGAGCCAGGAAAGAGCTCTATAAACAAAACTGAATCACCCACACTCTTTAAGGCTCTATTTCATTTCAAAACTGGGTATAATAATAGCTACTCCAAGTTTGTTGACTTACTTTGGGAAATTAATACAATAAAGCATTTCAAATATTGTAACCAGATTTATGAAATTATACAAATACAAGTCTCTGCCAATCTACCAATGTTATAGTTTTCAAACCAGGGAATTTTATCATCTACAAAAACATACATTTTGTAAAGTTTTACTTTTAGACATTTTTTACACACATATTTCCTTGCAATCATACTTGATATGATTTGGTTCTGTGTCACCACCCAAATTTAATCTCAAACTGTAATCCCCATATGTCAAGGGAAGGACCTGGTAGGAGGTGATTGGATCATAGGGGCGGTTTCCCCCATGTTGTTCTCATGATAGTGAATGAATTTTATACATGGCAGTTTCCCCTGCACACGCTCTCTGCTGCCACCTTGGGAAGAAGGTACTTGCTTCTCTTCACCTTCTGCCATAATTCTAAGTTTCCTGAGGTCTCCCTGGCCATGCAGAACTGTGAGTCAATTAAACCTCTTCTTTTTATGAATTACCCAGTCTTGGGTATTTCTTTATAGCAATGTGAAAACGGACTAATACAATAATTTTTATCCTAAAGATTTTCCCTCCTTAACAGTGAATATCCCTGATACTCTCGATGAGTTTGTGATAAACAGGCAGTAAGGTTTGATCTTCAATGATAACTGAATAATTTGAAATTGACTTTATTGCATAAACTACATAAACCTTAGTGCTCTAAATATTTTAACATCTTGATGACTTTGACAATATAATATTGAATCTATTTACTCTACCAAATTAAATCTTTACTATATTATTATTCCAGTAATCATGTTCACAATAAATGTGCCTATGGGACTTTATATACTTCGTTTTTTTGCAATTTCTAAGTCCATGAGTGTTTCAAAAGAGCAAGTTTTAGAAATAAAACAACAAGATAATTAAGGTAAAAATTCAATTGCCTAACAATGGCTACCATTTTGAAATGAAGATCAGCAGTATAAACTAGTAAAAATTTCAAATTATTAAATATTTTAAGAAATTACAATTATGTTGTTTTTTAGCATACTCACTCAATCATGTTCTTAAGTAGAAGACTTTGGAACATCCTTTCATTAGAATGTAAGGATGTGAGGGAGAGCTGGCAGTGACATGTCACCTCATTGATCGCCAGAGTTGATTTGGCTAATCTGACTGGTTAGGCAAGTGTTCCCTTCCTTCCTCACCTCTCCATGTGCATCCCTTCCAAAGCTGCATGCTT
Organism: Macaca fascicularis; assembly: GCF_037993035.2. Classification (NCBI taxonomy): domain Eukaryota; kingdom Metazoa; phylum Chordata; class Mammalia; order Primates; family Cercopithecidae; genus Macaca; species Macaca fascicularis. The sequence goes on from NC_088381.1 coordinate 153,213,783, forward strand.
GGTTGAAGAGGATGACCATCTCTAACAGAGGAGGGCCAGTCTTCACTCAAGGAATACAAGTAGCTCCACTCCCCTGCTAGAACCTTCAAACAAGCTGCCATAATTAGAATCTAAGAATGATGCTGATATTGCCAGGTTATCAAGTGAAGCTTCCAGGAATGGAGCACCAAAGTAAGCCAATTTGTCCTAGGGAATATAAATAAACTTTTGAAAGTAGTTGTTTATGTTTAGCTTGTTTAATTTTAACAAGTTTTATCTTGGTGAATCCCTGAGATTTGGAAGCAATAGAGAACGAAGTACTCTTGTCCTTTCATCTTTATTTTCCCTTAACATGCCCATTTCTCTAGTTGTCTCCTCTTTACATAGTTAGTGATGAGGAATTACTAGGAGTTACTCATAAGTTACTATGATTCTTCATGATTGAATATGGCATGCATGTACTTGAAAATGGAATAATGCCTTAGTGGAATGTCTTGGCACAATTCCTAGTACAAAAGGGTGCCAAGTGTAACTTTTCCTATTGTCTCTGAAAAACAAAACAAGAAATGCCAAGTATTCACCCATTCTAGGGTGAGGTGTTAGCTCACATAGGCATAGAAGGGAACTTTTAATTCTATTATTAAAATTAAGGCTGGACAAAACCAGGATATATGGTCACCCAACATTATTAAAAACTAATTTTGCAGCCTTTGCTTATTTTCAATGTTGCAGATGTTATAAAGGGTGAACACTGTACCATTTAAAGTCTCAGAGATCAGAAAGAGAAGACCATTTGGAGACAGAATTACTAACGTGCTTTCAGTCTCCTGTCACTTAGCGGGTAAAGGTAAGACTTGTGCTACTCCTTTACCTTAAGCCAAGAGAAAGAGAAAGAGGTAAACAGGTGTCAAGGTAACCAATTTGAATGTCTTGCTGGTGTCCCCTGGAGAAACTGGTGTTTGACCATTGCTGGAAGAAATCTAAAAGGAGAAGTTGGTTATAACTGGAAGATCCAAGAGCAAAAGGTACACTAGAGTAAGTTGTTATCCAAAGGCAGCAGAACAAGGGTCATGTTTCCAATAAACCAGGTATAAGCACCAGCGAAGGCAAATGAAACCCCATCCTAACAGAGGATAGGCCCCTAAAACCCCAGGGCCAACACCGTGGGGACACTTAACATTGGCTAGCTAGACAATTTCTGGCTTGTGTCAAAAGAAACAACAGGAGGATTCCTATGGGGATACAGCAGCAACCCACAAAAGCATCCACCACCCACTGACAACAGATGAATATGGTACTAGTCATTTATGACGTTTTCTGCTTTTTCCCTCATCTCTGAACCCCTGCTGCCCATCCCTGTGCAAATCTACAGCAGAGTTAGTGAATAAACAGAAGATGAAATGAGGAGAAAGAAGCCAACCCTGCATCCTCTTGTAGTGCAAATTCCAAGGATTAAGTCAGCTTAGCCCAGCACTTGGCTCATAGTAGACACTCCATCAAAGTTAATCGAATACATTCTTCTTTCATTTTCATCCATTTTGTCTTTGTTGGATGCTTTGCCTCTATTTAATTTTTCATCATTAATGTTATTTTTGTTATCCTCATCCTTTTTTATTTAAAAAGAGGAAATAATGCCAGTAAAATTATTGAGTCTTCTTAGAGCATCATTGTCTGCCTTTCTGACTATCTAAAGCTGGATGAAATCCCACAAAAGCCTGAAATGTCATGAGAAGGCCAAGTTTCCATGAGAAACACTGAATCAAAGAACTGTGAGTTGGGATGGAAGGATCAAGGAATGAAGGTGTTTGTAGATCCTATATAATTAGGCTATTGCTCCCTGGCAAACAGCTTGTCAGAGGTGAAGTGCTGAGCAAGGATGCTTATGGGCAGGTAAGAACAGTGGTGGCCCTGATTCTGTTGCAACTTAACCTGATAACGATTAAGCAACTTAACCTGATGATGAACTATGGCTTGAAACTTTTCTCCTTCATCCTCTGTGGTTCTTTTCCCAGCTCAATTCCACCCCTCAAAGTATCTTAGCTAAGACAATATTTAAATGTATTACCTGAGGGAGGAAACAGGGCCAAAGGAAATGTTGGCAGGGCCAGAGCCAGGGCCTGGGCCAGCATGGTTATTTGGTTCTAAATCTATTAATACAAGGAAGATTGACATAGACCAGCAGGGCTTCAGCCTCCTCACAGAACTGTGAGTCTTTAGATTATGCTCAGATGCAGAGCTAAAAGATGATACACTGGCTCACGCCTGAAATCCCAGCACTTTGGGAGGATAAGGCGGGTTGATCATGAGGCCAGGAGTTCAAGACCAGCCTGACCAACATGGTGAAACCCCATTTCTACTAAAAATACAAAAATTAGCTGGGCATGGTGGCACACACCTGTAATCTCAGCTACTCAGGAGGCGGAGGCAGGAGAATTGCGTGAACCTGGGAGGTTGGAGGTTGCATGAGCCGAGATTGCACCACTGCACTCCAGCCTAGGCGACGGAGCTAGATTCCATCTCAAAAAAAAAAAAATAGATGATACACACATTGTTAACTATAAGTACCAGCAATCACTTGGAAGTTCTTGTTGGTTCCACTTATTATAGATTCAATAGCCCAAAAAAAATTATAACAAGAAATAGGTTTTCATTCCTTTTTCAGATGTTAGGCATAATAAGACAGGTCCCAAGGCAGGTGGTTTGGTATAATGGCTAAGAGCTTGGGTTCTGGATGGAGACTGCCTGGGCTCAGCTCCAGGCTTGCATCACTTACTCTGTGTCCTTGAGGAAGTGGCTATCCTCTCTGAGCTTCATTATCTGCAACAGTAAATAGAGATGATCATACTGTTACAAATCACATAGGGTTTTGTAAGAAATTAATTGGGTAACAGAGTTAAGTGCTAGGACTCAGTAATCACTAGTTCTAATCATTACTTACAATTCAATCATTATTTTAACAATATACTATAGTGGTACTATACTTGCTCTTTGTACTATGTCTAGTGGTTAAGAAAATATATCAGCCAGGCGCAGTGGCTCACGCCTGTAATCTCAGCACATTGGGAGGCCAAGGTGGGTGAATCACGAGGTCAGGAGTTCAAGACCATCCTGGCCAACATGGTGAAACCCTGTCTCTACTAAAAATACAAAAAAATAAGCAGTGGGTGTCTGTAATCCCAGCTACTTGTGAGGCTGAGGCAGGAGAATATCTTGAACCCAGAAGGCAGAGGTTGCAGTGAGCCAAGATTGCACCACTGCACTCCAGCCCAGGTGACAGAGTGACACTCTGTCTCAAAAAAATATATATATAATATATATAAAACACATATAATATATATAACACATATATTTATATTATGTATATGTATATCATGACAGCAGACAGATCTGTGATTTGAAAACGTAACTTTGCAACTAACTACCTTTCTAATCTTATTATGAATAGTCTAGACTTTTCTGACCCCAGTTCCTATATCATAAGGTATTGTGGGATGGAAATAAGAGTGCATATAAATGATTAACAGTGACTAGTTTGGAAAACTTCAATGCATCTCTTTTAGCCTGGTTATCATTGATATTGCACATGTTCTTCAGAAAGCACTATTAATGGTATATTATGACAGGGAAATTAAAAGGTGTGTTTTGTAAGTTAATAGTTTTGAAACCCTACAGAAACTGAAAGCTATTGGAGGAACAGGATTACATTTCAGAAGGATTACATCAACTTAGCATTATGTTATTTCAAGATTCAGAGTCAGTCTTCAGCAAAATTATAACTAAGACAAAAGGGTCCATAATGATCATGCTTTCTTTTCTCCCCTTTCCTTTAAGTATCAAGGTCCTTTTGATTCTTAGTTACTTCTCTGGGAAAAAATAATTTGACCCACCAATCCACCAAAAGGTGTAATAATAGTTAAATTCACAATTTCATTCTGCCCAGAGGACTTGGGTTTGATAAAAACCTGATGTCTGTACTAAAAGTTTCAAATCTTTATCACTAATTTGAGTAATCGGTAAGGCAGATGGGGAAGTATAACAGGGGAAGGAGAACTCTTCTTAAAACCTGAGGTTATTGGGATAGTAATTCCTTTCTTAGACCCTAGGTAAGACTTATCCCAATTTAGATCTTTGTAAAAAAAAAACTTAAAATTAATTCCACTTTTTGTCCTTAGTAAAAGAATCATGATTTTTCACTAGTTCTTTTATGCCCAAATGATAGCCTACTTTTGCCAGCCTCTCTTGTAGTAACAGCTGGACAAGAAGTAGTAAGCAGAAGCTGTTGGGTGAAACTAGGCTGGAAGACTCCTCCAGTGAATGGACAGATGGTCTGTGCATTTTTGGCCCCTCTTGTTATCTTCTTCCTGCCTCTCTGCCTGGAACTCTGTTGTGAGAGTTGGAGGGTCAACAGCCACAAAGTAACAGTAAGGATTGAAGCCATGCTTGAAGGATGATAGAAATGACAAGAAGTTGCCTGAACATGGAGTCACCATACCTGATCTTGGCTGTGTTCTTTCAAATTCCTTTTATGTGAGAGAGGAACAAATGTCTCTCTTGTTTAAGCCACTGCTATTTCTGAATTCTAGGAGCCAATGCAATTGACAGAAGCATTTTACCCACATTTTATGTGTGATGTCACAACTGAAGCTGGCTTGGGTGTAAAACATAACTTTCTGATTGGGAAGCAAAGGAACAAGCTAAGGGATGGGACTGAGCTACAGTGGCTGTCCATATAAGACACAGCAGCAAAGGGCCTAATCAGTTCCTCGTGACATAGTAATCTAGGCAACCAGGAAATATGCAGAAGACAGGTAGGCAGTAGCAATAGTTGTTGAAAATGTGACGCTACGTAAAAAGCCTACTGTCAAAGAATAGAACTTTGCTGGGATATGGTGTATTAAAGATGGCCACAAATTATTTGAGATACCTCCCTTTATGGAGAGGGGACTATATTTTTTCCTCTTGAATCTGGGCAGGCTCTTTGATGATGTCTCAGTTCCAGGTCTCAGCCATAAGACACTGGTAGCTTTTACTTCCCAACCCTGAGAAGACTTTTATTCTTAGAGCCCAAGCTGCCTGTAGGAAATCTATCTGCTCTTCTAAGGGTACCGTATGGGAAGGTCATAGATGACATGGAGAAGAAAGGGCCCAGCCCAGCCATTCAGCCAAGCAGTCATCTCTGGCAATGTGCCTGGCAACTGAATCATGCAACCTTAGACCCTCCAGGCTAGCTCAGCTTCCAGCTAAATACCAAGCCAAGACCATGTGGAGAAGAATTGCCCAACCAAGCCCTACCTGATCTCCTAACCCAGAAACTCATGAACTATAATAAAATGGTTATTGTTTTAAGCCACTGAGAGTTGGGGATACTTATAATGCAGTTAAAACTATAACATGGGGTAAGTGAACCGCCAAGAGCTAAGGCTCAAGACAGGACCCTGGATCTCACTGAAAAACCCAGAAAACTAGTAAAACTAATTTGGTGGTATAATTCTGTTTGGGTCAACTGGACTGGAAAAGTGCATTTTTATTTTGTGGATACATTGTTTTTCAGTTAGCCTAAAAGGCACCAGAGCCTAGACCAAGGAGAGCATACGTAAATAAGTACGTAAAAGAAACACAAGAACCCAACATAAGTATCCAGTATCTGAGAAAATGACAATGAGAAGGCCACAGACCCCAGAAAGGAAATTCTACAAAATATGGGTGAAGAAATGAGACAAGCCTGCACTGGCCAATGGAAGCCATTAGTAGAATCAGCTGTAGGAACCCCAAAAGGGCTGAGGCAGGAAATAAGAGGCAACTGTTTAAGTATAAGAGATGGAATGAGGCTCCGTGCGGTGGCTCACACCTGTAATCCCAGCATTTTGGGAGGCCGAGTTGGGCAGATCACTTGAGCCAGGAGTTTGAGACAAGCCTGGGCAACATCGTGAAACCCTGTCTCTACAAACAAAACAAAACAAAACAAAAAAAACAGAAATTAACCAGGCATGTTTTCACACACCTGTAGTTCCAACTTCTTGGGTGGCCGAAGCGAGAGGATCACTTGAGCCTAAGAGGTAGAGACTGGAATGATCCATGTCTGTGCTACTGCACTCCAGCCTGACCAACAGAGCAAGACCCTGTCTCCAAAAAAAGAGAGAGAGAGAGATGTAGATGGAATGTATCAGCAAATTAATTGTAAAGGTAAAGTTTACATTAGTAAAATTTAAGTTAATCTTGGCTATATAATTTGGATATTTGTCCCCACCTAAATCTCATGTGGAATTGGAATCTCCAGTGTTGGAAGTGGGGGCTGGTGGGAGGTGTTTGAATCATGGGGGCAGATTCCTCAGGAATGTCTTGGGCCATCCTCAGTGATACATGAGCTCTTGCTTTGAGTTCATACAAGACTTGATCATTTTAAAAAGTGTGTGGCACCTCCTCACCACTCTCACTCTTGCTCCTATTCTCACTATGTGATATGCCCTGCTCCCCATTTGCCTTCTGCCGTGATTGGAAGCTTCCCGAAGCCTCCCCACAAGCAGATGCCATTATGCTTCCTGTATAGCCTTAAAAATTACCCAGTCTCTGGTATTTCTTTATAGTAGTGCAAAAACAGCCTAATACTTGGCAACAAGGTAATGGTTTCATTTTATTTAAATCAGTCAGTGAACAAGGATTTATTAGGGTTCTTCTGTCAGACAGGCCTCCTTCACTTTATAAATGCATGCCTTCGTTAATTAATCTAAGTCTTAGTTTCTTAATCAACAAAATATTCCCTAACTCCTGCCTCAAAAAAATGAAATGTATTAATAATAAAAGCTTTTAGCCAGTACTTAACACACAGTAAACTGTCAGTAAATATTAGCATTTTCTTAAAAATAATGGCATTCAAATGACCATGCGATGAGTGCTCCAGAGGAGGCTAAAATGGAATTTTTGTGCAGGACAGGGAAAGAGAGTTGAGGATACCTGAGGCAGTCAGTTGGGAGAAGAAGCTAATAGGGTATGAAAGTAACCAGTGAAACTGATTGACTTCCCTTCCCCTATGTCTGCCACCTCAACCATTTTCTCACTGCTTGTTCCTGGAGGACTTGTTAAAACTCCTGAGAAACACAGAAACAGAGCTGCAACAATCCCAATCTCAAGCCCCAAGGATTCCTGGAATAAGGCAAAAAGAACAGTTCTGCTGTGATGTGAGAACATTTTGTTGGGTTAAAGTATTTTGTACCTATTTCCAAGATGACCTCTAGAAGCAGTGCAATGCTGTTTGACACCACTGAAGGTGAACTCAGTGGAACTTTCCAAAAACTGGGAGATTGAGCCCTAAAGTAAAAGCACCAAATGTTTCTCATAACTGCCTTGGAAAGAATCCCTGGGCATAGGCCGTGAGCAAGGTGGATGGACTGAGGCTGCTGGGAGTATCAACAATGGGAAGGGCTTTTCATCTGGGCCCAGAGATGGTCCATGATAGCCTCTTGTTTGACAGTTACTTTTCTATAAAAGAAATATAAAGATACAGGAATGTTTTACGAAACACGAAGTCGGGTAAATAGCCAAACTTGGAGATGGAACAGGAATCTAGATAACAACTCCTGTGTCCTGGCCTTCTCTCTGTCTCATTCCATTTCTTCTGCCCTGGTTCAGACTTATTTTCTTTCTCACAGCTGAGAGTTTCCATCTCCTCAGCTCAAGAGATGGGCTGCCTTTAGGTATCAATCTCAGTTTCCCAGAAGATGGAACGAGGGAGGCATAATTTAAGGTTTATGTCCACTTCTATCTAATCAACAGTATTCAGAAAGCCCTAACACACACATGGCTGTTATAGACTAAATTCTATATCTATAATACTACACGTGAAATCTCTATTGTGACACCATGAGCACCATCTTTTAGGAATGTTACATAATATTATAGGTGTGAAGTCTTTCGTTAACACTGAAATCCACATGAACACCAAGTACAAATTCAACTATGTTTGGTTCATATTATTTCAATTGCTTTCCACAGGTAGACCAAATATCCAAACTATCCTAGCGAATTACTTGCAATGAAGGGTTGTCTTGTCAATCTTTGTCACTTTTTTGCTTTCCTTCCACCTCAACTGATTTATTTATGGCAGTTAATTCTTTTTTTTCATATTACTTAAGAAAATGATTAAATAGGAAAACATGAAAAAGCACTTTCTTGTTTTATTTCAGCTTTGCTTATCTTTATTGTAATCCATATGTTGGAATGACTTACTTGTCATTTTATTTCGTGTATTAGAAGGCTCTCTAATTTGAAGCTACTTCAATCTAAATCTAAATCTAAAACAATTTTCTCACTCGTAAGTGGGAGTTGAACAGTGAGAAACATGGACTCAGGGAGGGGAACATCACACACCAGGGCCTCTTGGAGGGTTGGTGGTGGATAAGCAGAGGGAGAGCATTAGGACAAATACCTAACCCATGTGGGGCTTAAAACCTTGATGACGGGTTGATGGGTGCAGCAAACCACCATGGCACATGTATACCTATGTAACAAACCTGCATGTTCTGCAAATGTATCTCAGAACTTAAAGTAAAAACAAATTATACTAGTCCATTTACAAGAAAGATGTTTGTTTGTTTTCCAAAGTCACTTAAACTGCTTCTGTGGTTTCACTGACGTGTTTGTAGTAAAAGGAATTCCAGACTCACTCATCTTACCCTGATGTGGTTCTATAAATCCAGACATAGCTACTACCTTTGGAACCCAAAAGTTTGTCCCAGAGAATCAGCTTTGGTCTTTTATTTAGAATAGCACCGTTGCGTATGACATTCGGGGCTTTCATGTGGTTCTATGTATGCAATTCTTCAAATGCACTCTCTCTCCTTGTTCTGCCAATTGAGTTAGAAAATATCCAAGCAAAAACTGGACAAGATTACACAAGATGATTCATGTGTAGTACAATGATTTGAGACAGTGGTGTTTTTGTAACTTGTGAACTCTAAAGATATTTCAGCCACGATGGATGTATTCAATAGAGCAGTTCATTTTCGATTCAAATTGTGACTTTTTGTGTATTAATTCAGCAACCTGAGACCCTCCAGCAGCTGTGAGAAGTTGGCGAATCCTAGAGAGAGAACAAAGTATGAATGAAGTACCACTTCATGATATATTTATGAACCATCAACTACCACATTCTTCTCCACTTGATAACACTTGAGTCCTTCTGTTTTGCTGGTCTGAATTTTAGATTCTTTATCTGGTTCATGTCTGAGATACAGGAAGCCTGAAATCTGAAACCCCACCCAGTTCACTCTGTCCTTTTCCTTTCTTTGACTATGAAGGGAAGCCGGAAACTTCAGTAACACCATGTTTCAATTATTTTTATTTTAGACCACATGGGCAGAGACTGCTCACCACTGTTTGACAGGATGTTGCTGTGTCTTCTTAGTGGGGGTCCACTGCTCTTCAAAGAAAGAGAATTGGATTCTTTTGACTCAAAAAATTGTCAGCCACACACATGCAGACAACACCTCACAGGGATACATGTCTGGGTGAGAACTTTTGAATGAGGCATGCTTTTCAGATATTTTCTCTTGTTAATGAGTGAAATGTGAGTTCTAGGTGTTTATTCTCCTAATATTTTGAAAGCTATAGATCCATACCCTTATCTAAAACTCCTGAAGTCAGAGGTATTTTGGAATTCAGAAATTCTCAGATTGCATATACTGCATGTTACATAAGATCCCGGAAAGATCTGGGCAGGGCGATAGCAAAACATATTAATTCTGCATTATTATATATGTGATTATATATATTCTGCATACATATGCACATATATATAGTTATATACATACACATTATGTGTGTGTGTGTGTATATACGTGTGTGTGTATGTAACTATATATATAACTATACCAAGGAGGGCAAAGATTAAAAATACCCTTATGTCCAACTTTCGTCAAGTTCACCACAAAACTAGTACAGGACAGGTCAGGTTTTGTCCCCACATAGGCTCTAACAGTTTTTATGTTTAGAGTGTTTAGATTTAAAAATTACAAGTAAGGGATTGTGTACCTATATTCAGTAAGTTTCAAGTACACTGTAGGTGTTCACAAAATAGTTATGGAAATAATGACTGGGTAAATGAATGGTGAATGAATGGTCTGTCTCTTGTAAAGTGAAAATTTAAGAGAATAAAATGTTTTATTATTTAATAGGACGTCCATATATACAAGCAGACTTTAAGGGGATAATTGTCCCAGGTGAAATTATTGTTTTTCCTAGGCTACTAGTGCATATAGCATTTGGGGTCAGTGTATTTGCTCATACTCAGGTTTCATATTAGACTCGGAATATCCTCAATTTGCCCTTCTCTCTGGTTACTTTCCTTACCTTTTTCCTTAATGCAGCCATTAACACAGGTTACATTTTCACCTGCCAAAGCACAGTATGTAGAAAAATACATGATTAAAAGTGCAAGCTATTCTCCTACAAAAACAACTGATTTTGGAGAGATTTGGCAGTGTTTTGTCATAAGAAATAAGTCTTTTGGTTTATGAAGTTTGTCACATCCTTTGTAATTCTCTCAGTTAAAGAATATTCTGTACAATTAAAGGGGCGTTATGCTTTTAAGATTTGTCTTATTGTATGTTTGATATTATTCAGAGAAAGAAAATGACTAGAACACAAAAGGATTCTGGTAAAACTTATATATGTTTTCCTCAACTTGAAGAAGTATCTCACGCCTTAAAATTGCTTTTCAGCCAACCACTTTGAAACAGGGACCTCCCCTCTGGCCTGTTGACCAAATGAGTTATTCTGGGGCTATTTTGGATTATACCTCTTTTCTCAACATATTAATTAACAGTGCCCCCTCCTATTTTCAAAAAAAAATTTTTAGTTTGGATCAAAATTATATAACTATGTGAATTAATAAAAATTCTCATAATTTTGTTTTAAAAAATCTCGTTTTCCCAGCGAATTTATGTCTTCTCTTAACCTTACTGTTGTGTCACATGTTGGACATTTCTGATTTAAGGACATCTCATGCTGCTGATAAAGGTATACCTGAGACTGGACAATTTACAAAAGAAAGAGGCTTAATGGACTTACAGTTCCACATGGCTGGGGAGGCCTCACAATCATGGAAGAAGGTGAAAGGCACATCTCACGTGATGGCAGACAAGGAAGGAGAGCTTATACAGGGAAACTCCCCTTTTAAAAACCATCTGATCTCGTGAGACTCATTCACTATCATGAGAACAGGGTGGGAAAGATCCACCTCCATGATTCAATCACCTCCCACTGGGTCCCTCTGAGAACATGTCGGAATTCAAGATGAGATTTGGGTGAGGACACAGTCAAACCGTATCAGTGATTATATTTGATCAAATTTTATAAACAACAGCCCTCTATGGAATCAATTAGCAAGTAATTTTAATTTATTTGTAAAGCAGAGGTCCTCTCACCTCCAATTAGAAAAAAACAAACCTCTGTCTTCACTTGCAAAACCTCTTAAAATGTGCTTTTACCATTTACAAGATCCTGCAATAAAGCATCAATGTCCCTGTGGAAACAAAGCTATTGGAATTCTAGTAAGAATGTCTATAAGTTCAATGTGACAGAGGAATTGAACACTGCCAAGATGTTTGCATTGCAAGGCCACATGAAAAGGCATCTTCTTTCCTTTTAGCCAGCATGTTTCAGCATCCCCACTGTCTGCCAAGATTAATAGAGGTGTAAAAGCCTTGTGTTCAACACTGAGTCTATTTATTAAGGAGGAGGGTGGAAAGAAAGAAGTGCTGGGAAGTTATTGAGAAGCAGAGTTGCTCTGTTGCTGATAAAACGGAGAAAAAAATATATTTTTACCACTAAGAAGAAAGCAAAGATTAGCTACACAGATTGATGTTTCCACTTTTATCTAAAGGCTGTACAGATATGTTTACTAGCATGATAAATGAATAAAACATTCACCAGTGGTGGGGGGCAGGAGTGGGCAGAGTAGCAGTAGCATAGGTATTTCTTTCTTTCTAAAAGAAAAATGATGTTGGCTACCAAAATGTCACAAGGTGGCTTCAATCACTGTATCTGTATTTCATCATTAAAACTGGAAAATGAACCCATTGGCTAAACTTCTTGGCTCCCAGAAAGACATCCATTTACTACTAAACAGATTAATCCCCTTACCTGGAGTGGGAGACAGATAGATTAACTATATATAGATTTTACCATTAAAAACAACAAAATAAGTCTTTGTCCAAAAGAAGGGAGTTTCCTAAACATGGACTCTACATGGAAACATTCCAGACCTCAACCCTCCATATTTGAATCTAGTATGATTTGCAGACAAGTATTGGCTAGCAATAACCACGATCCCATTAGCTTTAATGGCACAAGAGCAACACTATTCCAATTCTTCTTAGATCCTAAAACGTTTTCATGAATGTCATAGCCGCCAATGCATACAACAAAATGATTAAACAAACAAAACAAAAAATCCCAGCTCTCCCTCCAAAGAAGGTCATGGTTTATCTTTGTTTTAAAATAAAACACGAATAATATTCAAATCTTTCTGGCCTCCCCAGGGTCACATTTCTTTAGACCTGGAAAAGAAGATGGATAAATTAGTGATATATTGATCATGCTTTACTATCTCAAAATTAGAATACACACTTTGTCATATATACATTCACAATTACAATACAAATATGAGGGGTTATGCAAGAAAATCCCAGACATACAATGATCTCAAACTGAGATCTTTCAACCAAACACATCATTTTTTTTTAAAGGAAGAAACTGAGATGAATGAAGTAGCTGCTTATGAGCTAAGCTGAAACCAGAAATCATCTATGAAGGCTGTATTCAGTGCTTTCTCTCCTCTCCACCTTATACCAGAGTGGGGAAGAGATCCAAGTACCAATGTCATGAATATATCAAGTAATCAGAGCACCAGGGAGAAGAAAACAATGTTCACAGCTAGAGAAAATGCAAAGGTAGCTCTGCATGTAAATACAAGAAAGACTAGAATACTATGATTTGCTTCTCAGGCACAGCAGGGAAATTATCTAAGAGGATGTCAAAAGTATGCAAATGTGATTGAGTGCTGAATGCATCTGAGAAGCTGGTGGTTGGGGTCTCAATGAACTCATCATTTGCAGGACTAAGAGGAAAGTTGTTCTTCCTGCTCAGGCATTTGTGAGGACTGGTGAGTATCAGAAAAGTTCAGTAGTTACAAAGGTGTTCGTGGTTTTATACTTGCTTTTCCAATTCTCCTGCAAAGATTGAAAGCACCTCCATTGGGAAGGCATTATCTTTTTCCCTTTCCAGATTCTTGTAGAAAGTCAATTTTTTCAGTTGTTTTTGACCCCAGTAATATTTTGCACTGAAACGTATTCATGACTTTTTTGTCATATTTTTCAAGAGATTAGGCCCTGAATAAATGTTGTTAGTTGCCTTCACGCTGGGGTCCAGTTATTTAGATTTACAAAAACTATGAGCCATAAGGTGATTTAGAGATTATTAGCCTAGTAGGTCTCAAGCAGGAATGACTTTTCCCCCATATCTCCAGAAAACATTTGGCCAAGGCTGGAGGCATTTTTGGGTGTCACAATTGAGTGGGAGTGGTACCAGCATCTAATGTGAGAGGCCAGGAATCTACTAAACATCCTACAATGTAATGCACAGGACCGCCCCTTACAACAAAGAATTATCCGCCAATTGTCAGGAGTGTCTAGGCTGATAAACCCTTCTGAATGATTTTATTTTATAAATGGAGTGTAGGGAGCTCAGTGAGGCGAAGTCATACCTCATGATATTGAGCCCAATCCTGAACACCTGTGTCGTGACTCTCTTTGTAGTGCACTTTTATGTAGAGGGTGGAAGTACCATATGCTTTGTTAACTCTTTGGACTGGTTCAGATTTTCTATTTACAATTCTCAATATTTTTAAGAGGAATGAACTCCATCCAGTCTGTTCTCTCAGTTGGTTAAGCATACCTGAAAAATGATTCATTCCTGTCTTTTTAAAAACATGTGCCGGGCGCGGTGGCTCAAGCCTGTAATCCCAGCACTTTGGGAGGCCAAGACAGGCGGATCACGAGGTCAGGAGATCGAGACCATCCTGGCTAACACGGTGAAACCCCGTCTCTACTAAAAAATACAAAAAAAAAAAAAAAAAAAACACTAGCCGGGCGAGGTAGCAGGCGCCAGTAGTCCCAGCTACACAGGAGGCTGAGGTAGGAGAATGGCGTAAACCCGGGAGACAGAGCTTGCAGTAAGCTGAGATCCGGCCACTGCACTCCAATCTGAGTGACAGAGTGAGACTCCGTCTCAAAAAAAAAAAAAGAAAAAAAAAATTGTAAGGAATATTAAGGGGATCAAGTTATACACCATGCCCTTGGTAGGTTCTCATGAACATCAAATGAAAATGAATACTGAAGGAATCATGGGCTAATTTGGGGGCCTAGAGAAAATTATATAAGCACAAAATATAGAGTGAACTTTTCTCAAACTTAAGAAAAGTGCATTGAGAGAGAAAAAAAAATCTTACTTTCTCAAAACAACAGGAGTAGGGAATGTTGACTCAAAGTCAATTCTCTAGAAGGTTTTTCATAACCAAACATTCATAAGGCACAGTGTTGCTTCCTCCCTATCTCTTCTTTTTGGCTTTCTGTGCAGGGAAGATAAATATACAACTCTTTTTATCATTGGAAGTTGAATAACCACTCTTCCTTGGTCTGCATGTGGCCCCAAAACTGTGTAAATTATCAGTTGTTTAAAGAAGACTGCATCTCAACAAAATTATACTATTAGAGGTTTCAAAAAACTAGAGCCCCAGATCTAAATTTCCTGAACTCGGGTGACCTTATACTTCTGATTATATTAAAATCATATAGGTCTAAAGTCATTCCCTCCTGTAAAGATTTAACACATTTAAGCAAATTCACACATTCCCTGGTGTCTCATAGTCCAGGGTTCTTCCAGGTATCAACTTGTTAAATTAGAAAGGGAGTAATTTGTCTTCTGTTTTATTTTTCCCTAAGGGTGACTCCTGAATATTATCTAGTCTTCCTTCCTTCTTCTTTTTTCTTTTTTTTTTTTTTTGAGACAGAGTCTTGCTGCCACCCAGGCTTGAGTGCAATGGTGCATTCTTGGCTCACTGCAACCTCCTCCTTCCAGGTTCAAGCGATGCTCCTGCCTCAGCCTCCCCAGTAGCTGGAACTGCAGGGGTTTGCCACCACGCCTAGGTAATTTTTGTAATTTTAGTAGAGATGAGGTTTTGCCATGTTGGCCAGGCTAGTCTCGAACTCCTGACCTCAGGTGATCCTTCTGCCTCAGCCTCCCGAAGTGCTAGGATTACAAGCATGAGCCAAAGTGCCCAGCCCTAGTCTTCCTTCTTAAAATATTATAAGTGGCCCCCATTTTAACCTTATTTTAGCTTTTAAACAAAAGCATTGATTATTCACCTAAAACACATAGCCCTAGTAAGTCTACTGATTAATCTCTTTCCCAATAAACTAGCTATCCCTAATTATTTATAATTAGTTTTCTGCAGAAAGTATTATTATTTAATTTTGGAAAAGTGGCATTTGCATAGTTTTCAAATTTTCTAAAACACTTTCTTTTTGAAAGGCTCTGTGTAATTTAACTAATCTAATTCTGCTCCAGTGCATAATGAACTAAAAATGTTTCTGATTACAATAATCCCATGGATAAGGACTGGGGGGCAGAGAAATTCTAGACAGAAAAATGCAGATCCCTGGTGAAACTCTACCCTGAAGCTGAAAAGCCTAAAAACATGGCCAAAAGTGTGAAATTACCTCTCTGTTTTCCCACTCAAATGTTGCCTTTTCCTAAACCACCTATAGCCCTGCCTCACCCCCTCCTGTGCCTATAAAAACCCCAGACTCAGCCTGTAGATGGGACTATGGCTGGACGTTGGAGAGAAGTGCCTTGACTTCAGAGGGACAGCTTGAAGTATTCAGAGGGAATACTTTCAAAGAAGAATCCGACCAGAGAGAGACAGCCTGACTTCAGGGGAAGATTACCTACACACCCTGTCCCCTTTTTAGCTCCCCTTCCTGCTGAGAGCCACTTTCATAGGCAATAAAATCCCCCACAGTTACCATCCTTCAATTTGTTTGTGCAACCTCATTTTTCCGGGATGCTGGACAAGAGCTCAGGGGCCATGAATGCAGATACAAAAAGCTGTTGCACTGGCCTTTTGCCCTCACTGGCAGAAGACAGCCACCTCAGTGAAAAAGGCCAAGGGCCTTTTTTAAAGTTAAAAACATTAAACAATAATAGATGTATTACTTCTTTGTTTGTTGCAAACAAAGCTGTTTGCAACACTTAAGCATCTGTGGATGGCAGAGCTAAAAGAGCACTGTAACACGCCCTCTGGGGCTTCAGGAGCTGCAGGACCCCACACCTGGATGCTGCCACAGGGCCTGCATGGAGTTGGCTCCTGCTAGAACTAATGTATCTGGCTGGTCCCTGCACCTGCTCACCCGTGCACTCCCTCCCAGGAAGGGTAGAACACAGTGAGTCCAAGTTAGTGGAGTTTTATCCCACTGGCACCAAAGTGGCCAGCCAGTTTCAGCACTCGTTTACTCCAGTTTCCATATTTGTTAGTTTGTGCGCTCCCTCCCGCAAGGAGTTGAGAGTAGAGGGCTGAATAAACAAGGCACCCCTGTCACGAGTCTTGCCAAGGTCTCAGGAAATAACCTGCTTCACCGTGATATGCATGGCATTGACATTGTGTATCTTAACCCAAAAATCTTAGGCCTAGCAAACACAGAGAAGAGAATTATAGAATAATAACTACCTATTGATAATCCAAACATAGCATAAAAATATGTGTCCCTAATGGTGTTTTATCTCTAACAAAGGATTAAATGCTTTCTCCTAAATGAATGCCATTATGTTTTAAAAATTTGCTAATTGTTGGGCCGGGCATGGTGGCTCATGTCTGTAATCCCAGCACTTTGGGAGGCTGAGGCGAGTGAATCACGAGGTCAGTAGATCGAGACCATCCTGGCTAACACAGTGAAACTCCATCTCTACTAAAAATACAAAAAAAAAAAAAATTAGCCAGACGCGATGGTGAGTGCCTGCAGTCCCAGCTACTCGGGAGACTGAGGCAGGAGAATGGAGTGAACTTGGAGGTGGAGCTTACAGTGAGCTGAGATTGCGCCACTGTACTCCAGCCTGGGCAACAGAGCGAGACTCCATCTCAAAAAAAAAAAAAAAAAAGTTTGCTAATCATCAAATGCATCCAAGATTTATAACTCCAAATAAACATTCAAGGTTAGCACTGGTCAGCAGCCCTAAGCAAAATACAGAAATATTTTTATGAAATGCATCAAGGGTCATTTGTCCATAAACTATGTGACTTCAGTATCCCATATATATCACGTGTTGCTTTATTTGATAAAGTTAACATTTATTTTATTACTTATCTCAGCTTTCATTCATGACTCCAGAGAGATCTTTCCTCACTGCTGTGTCTGAAGCAAACTCACATCCCTGCCAACTTTCTCTAAGGATATTTCACTGTTTACCTGCCTCTTCAAGATCCTTAGGCCTTACATCCCTGGTGCACTATTTTAACTTCAGTGCCAAACACATAACAGCACTCAAAAAATGACTTGTTAAAGGAATAAATCTGAATGTCCCGTTTGATGTCGGGCCCTTAGAGGACAAGAGTAATATTTGTTACTTTGTGCATCTTTAATGCCAAGCAAAATGTTCCACTAATATTTGGAGCACACTTAAATAGTTCCTCAAATAAATTATCTCACTTGGAAAAAAAAAAAAAATGTTATTCTCCTGAGCCTCTGTTCTCCTATATAAGACCTTGCTTGTTTGAAAAGTTAAAAACATTAAACAATAATAGATGTATTACTTCTTTGTTGCAAAAATGTTATATGGTATCTGAGTTTGAACATCACCTATAGAATGTCACCACTGCATGCTTCCTAGACCCTACCTTCATCATATTAAATGTGGAGTGGTATCATTCGGCATGTTGAGCCTGGAGTCAGGCTGCCTTGGCTTAAGTCCCATCTCTGCCCCTTAAAAGCTGTTGCCATCATATAAAATGTGTAATTTCCTTTGTGGGTAAGTTTTTCATCATCAAGTGGAGATAATGTTTATACCTACGGCATGCAATTTACATATAAATATTAAAGAAGGAGTCAATATAGCTAAAGCACACAGAATAATACATAGCTCACAATAAATTCTAAATGGGTAAACCACAATTTTGAAAGCATTTCAGACAATGTTCCCACAGATGTATAAATAAGTAATTACAAGGCAGTTCCCACATTTAGATTTTAACCCCAAGGGGATGATTTAATTAAGAATTATCCTACCTTTATTCCCTCTGCTTCTTGCTCAGTGTCTGAAATATCACACATTCATTCAATGCAACAAACAGTCATTGAGCTCTTATGTGCCAGTTACGATCCTAAGTGCTGCGAATCCAAAGAAAATCAGTGCTAAAATATGTGTCCTTGTAAAGTTCACAGTAAATGGAGAGGACAGAAAATAAACGGAACAAGATAATAGATGCAACAAATGTAAATGAGAAATCTTGTCTTGTTGAGTTCAGGCTACTGTAAAATATATCATAGACTGAGTAGTTTAAATAACAGAAATTTATTTCTTCCACTTCTAGAGACTGGGAAGTCTGAGATCGGGGTGCCAGCACAATCGGGTTCTGGGGAGAGCACTCTTCCTGGTTTGCAGATGGCTGCCTTCTTGCTGTGTCCTCACATGATGAAGAGCAGAGAGAGAAAGAAAGTAAACTTTTTTGTGTGTGTCTTTTCTTTTCTTTTCTTTTCTTTTCTTTTCTTTTCTTTTCTTTTCTTTTCTTTTTTTGAGATGGAGTCTAGCCTTGTCGCCCAGGCTGGAGTGCAATGGTACGATCTTGGCTCACTGCAACCTCCGCCTCCTGGGTTCAAACAATTCTCCTAGCTCAACCTCCTGAGTAGCTGTGATTACAGGCATCCACCACCATGTCCAGCTAACTTTTGTATTTTTTTTAGTAGAGACAGGGTTTCACCATGTTGGCAAGGCTGGTCTTGAACTCCTGACCTCGTGATCCACCTGCCTTGGCCTCTCAAAGCACTCTCAAAGTGCTCAAAGTGGCTGAGCCACTGTGCCCAGCCTGTATCCCTTCTTATAAGGGCACTAATCCCATCACAAGGGCTCCAGCCTTAAGACTTAATTACCTCTCAAAGACCCCACCTCTGAATACCATCACCTTGAGAATTAGGTTTCAACATAAGAATCAGGGAGGCACAAACATCCAGTCCATACAAAGTGTAAAATGAAAATGAATATGCTACCTATGGAGTAACAAGCTAAGAAGCTAGTCTACTTTGTTGGTGTGTGTTTGTAGCCATACTTGTGGGATTGTTGGAGTGAGGTTTAAGAGTAGTGACAAGGGTGGAGGGGTAGGAGGAGGCTGGTTAGGCACAGCTTTTGCCAAAGGGGTGGTCACTGGATTAAATCATTAAGGAAATCATTAAATCATTAAGAAAATGATTAATGGAGGTTTTTGTTTGTTTGTTTTGGGAGGTATTTTTGGAAGTGGAAGCCTTGTGGAGAAGGTGCTTCTCCAGGTGGAACTAACAGCCTATGTTAATATCCAGATTTGAAAAAAGAGCATGACCCATTTCAAAACCCAATTCCTCAATTTTAAGTTACCATTAATAATAAAAAGATACAGTAGATTTGGTAACAATTTTCTGGGCGTAAAGATCATTAAATGTATGTTTTCAGTTTTTTGTTTTTTATTTTTAAAATGTTGGACAAGGGCATACATTTATCCTTTCAATAGCTTTCCACTTTCTTACCTAGTATTACAATTCACGTTTGAGTTTACCCTTTCAACATATTCATAGACCAAAAATCACTTTGGACATTTCTAGCTATATATATCCTAATGATCACACATTTTCTTATCACTCTTGCTAATGATCATATCTTATACACTTTTAAAATTGGGTACATAATTTTGAGGCACACAGAAGAATACTAGTGTTTTCTATTTCCTATTTGTTAAAATATGCATAGTCATGCACTGTGTCATGACGTTTTGGTCAATGATGGACTGCATATAGAAAAGTGGTCCCATAAGATTACAATGGAGCTGAAAAACTCCTATCATCTAGTGATGTTGTAGCTGTCCATTGTCGTAACACAGCATAAGGCATTGCTCACATTTTGTGGTGTTTTGGGTGGAAACAAATCTACTGTGCTGCCAGTTATATAAAAGTGTAGCATATAAAATTATGTACAGTACATATGCTTGATGATGATAACAAATGACTATGTTGCTGGTTTATGTATTTACTATGCTATATATTTTATCATCATTTTCAAGTGTACTCTTTCTGCTTATTAAAAAAGAGTTAACTGTAAAGCAGCCTCAAGCAGGTCCTTAAGGAGGTATTCCAGAAGAAGGCGTTGTTATCATAGGAGATGACAGCTCTCTGCCTGTTACTGCCTCTGAAGACCTTCCGGTGGGACAAGATATGGAGGTGGAAAATAGTGATATTTTGATCCTAGGCCTAGGCTAATGTGTATATGTCCTTGTTTTTTACAGAAAAAAAAAAAAAGTCAAATAGAAACAAAAGCTTATAGATTAAGGATATAAAGAAGAAAATGTTTTTGTACAGCTGTGCAATGCGTTTGTGTTTTAAGCTAAGTGTTACTATAAAAGTTAAAAGTTAAAAAAATTAAGAAGTGTCTCAAGTAAAGATGTCACAGTAAGTTAAAGGTAAATTATTATTAAAGAACATTTTAAAAATAAATTTGGTGTTGCCTAAGTGTACGGTGTTTATAAACCTTATAGTAGTGTATAGTCATGTCCTAGGCCTTCACATTCACTCGCTACTCACTAACTGACTCAATTAGAGTAACTTCTAGTACTGAGGGTCCTATTCTTGGCAATGGCCCTATACAGGTGAAACATTTTTTATATTTTATGCCATATTTGTACTGTATTTTTTATTGTTTAGATACGTTTAGATACATAAACACTATTGGTCTCCAGTTGCCCACAGTATTCAATACTGTAACATGCTGTACAGGTTTGTACCCTAGGAGCATTAGTCTATCCAATCTAGGCAGATGTATAGTATGCTATGCCATCTAGGTTTGTATGAGCATATTCTGTGATGCTCACGCATTGAAAAAATTTCCTAACAATGCATTTCTCAGAAAATATCTCTGTTGTTAATTGATGCATGACTGTATTTTTGTTGTATTTGTTGATTTAATTAAATTATTAGCCTATAGAATTTGCACGTCTTCTCCTGAAATTCAGGTAGCAGCTTTAGACAGATAACTACTCAAGGCCTGAATAATAACCCATCACAGCATATGCAACATATGAACTGATTATACCAATATTTCCAAGCTGTGAAAATTCTGATTAATTTGAGATATTACTTCATCTAATTTCATGACTTAGCCTATAGAGATCCTTCTTTGTATGCAAAATAACTTTTTGTGTCAATGCTGTTGAATCATTCCGAAGAGTTTTATCCAATGAAGAGGGATCCAAATTTAAGGTACAATTCAATTGGGTGGAATTATTTTATCAGACCGGATCCAATTGAGAGTGAGAAACCACACAGTAATTTGAAAAGGGAAAGTTGAATATGAAGAATTATTAACTACAACAGTGGAGTAACTATAAGAAAGAAAAAGAGAATGCTAAAGAATATCGGATGCCTGAGAGAGCATACTCAAGGGAGGAACAACTTAGAAGGCAGAGTGGGATGTGGGAAGGATCCCCAAAGCTGAGATTCAGATACTGTTATAGAAGGTGAGGTTGCAATTCACTGGGTGGTGAAGAAGTTCTCTGGGTTGCCCAAACCAGAAATGTTTCAATCATCAGGAAATAAGAAAACATCCTTTAGGAGGACAGGCAGGCTGAGGCCCATAGGTGCACACAGGCTCATTCAGGTGTTGGACGTCTGTTCATCAGCAGGATGTTTCAAAGCTTGGTGTGCACAGAGTCTGTTTTGAGAGGACGACAGAAAGGAGATCAGTAGACTGGGGCCTGGGCTGCAAGCTAGTTGAGGTACTGCTTGCCCTAGAACAGAGCACCTCTAGAAGGGGTACAGCAGAAAATTGAAAATAGTACCACGTCAGAACCAGGAAGAGAACCTGCCTGCGATGTCTCTTCGTTTCTTACTAACGAAAGTTAAACACTGTGCTATTTGCAATGGATATATGTGTAATGCATTCATTATCATAAAGCAGGTAATGAATGAATGAATTTTGACCTGAGAGACAATCATGAATAACTAGGACAGTTGCCTTCAAATTGCTCAACTGCAGTGGAAATCAACTACAAAGATACCTAATATGCATTGCTCAGTTGGCACATGTGTAAGCTATAGGCACTGACAGTGCTTCCTGACATTTATCGTTTGAGTGGATTTTAAAATATATGCCTTATTACACAAAATAAGAAAACACAAAACAACCTAGGTGGCAGTATTAAGAACATATGACATTCTATGTGTCTGCAGCACAGGATGAATTCAGGACCATAAAAGTTGAATCAGAAAGAAACTTTTAGGAATCAGATTACAAACCATTTTATTTGTCCTGCAAAAGAATGTCAATTTAACTTTACTCTAAGAAATAGGGTAGATACCGTTTGAGATCATCAACTATACTTGCAACTTATTATCTGTATTGCGTCTAGCTAGATGGGATAATGTGACTAATTTTTACAAATGGAATTTTAAGTAATGTAATTCTAGGTTGTGGCAATTAAGAGTGTGTGTGTATTCTCCAACCCCATAGCTTGAAGCAAAGATTTTAAAGGTAGAATTTCCAAATGGAAACAACCTGGGTCCCTGAGTCACTACATGGAGCAGTAGAGCTACAGAGGAGAGCTATCTGACCTACATTGGACTATAACTTTAGTGATAAATAGATCTGTATCTTGCTGGTTAAGTCACTGAGATGTAAGAATTTATTTATTACCGAAGAACCTCCTAGCCCAAAATTGTAGGAAGGAGGATAATGTGATATGGTTTTGGAAAATTGTTTTTTTCTCCAAATAAATGTAAGCTCACTTCAGTAAATTTAACTTGAATTGAAATGGAAACAACTAGCCAAAAATATGCGCTGTTCACTTTATCCCTACACGATGTCACAATACTGTTGAGTGAGGGCAAGGATAATATAAATGAAATGGTGTTAATGAATGAGAAAGTTTTCATGATTTGAGAAATTCAGATAAAATAAAAGTCCAAGATCTTATATGTAATATAAAAGTTATGTATATTCATGACTCTTCTTGACTTATTCACCCTTCTTTATGAACATTAAAGCAGATTCACAAAGATGGTAACTGAAATAAGCTTCCTGGTATTTGCTGAGATTTGTGATTACAGGAAGAGATGATGAAAGAAAATGAGAATGTCAGGGCAAGGTGGCTGTACAAGTTGACAATCCATGAAGAATGCTCATAAACTTCTTATCATGCATCTTCATGTGTGTTCTGTATAGTATTTGTTACATAATGTCATTATATTTATTGTATAAAACCATAATACATTGACATAAATATTCTATAATTTTTCAATATGATCATTGAAATCTGGAAGAAACAAGGGTATTTTCAAAGGCCAAGGAGATACAATGACCTGGGGCTGAAATCTTACCAACATCTGGCAAATGAGAGGTAGGTCAATGTTACAAATATTATTAATATTCTTTATTTCAAATCACATATGGTTACAATTTGCCATATTGCTATTAAAGTATTTCCAAGATCTTTATGGCTTATTAAAACAATACACTTGTGTACTTGTGAAAACAATTAATTATTTGAATAGTATTACATCAAGTTAAAAAGCTCCTGCACAGCAAAGGGAACAATCAACAAAGTGAAGAGAACCTACAAAATGGAAGAAAACAATTTTCAAGCTTTCTATCTGACAAAAATGAATAACCAGAAAATATAAGGAAATCAAACCACTAAATAGCAAAAAAAAAAAAAAGAAAAGAAAAAAAAAAAGAAAAAAATTTGATTAAAAAATGAGCAAAAGATTTGAATCAACATTTCTCAGAAGAAGACACACAAATGTTTAATAGGTATATGAAAACTATGAAAACTGTTAAACATGACTAATAATCAGAGAAACGCAAGTCAAAACCACAATGGGATATTATCTTACCTCAGTTAGAATGACTCTTATTAAAAATGACTCAGGAACTAACAGATGTTGGTGAGGCTGTGGGAAAAAAAAAAAAAAAAGAGCTGTCCTACACTGTTGGTGGAAATATAAATTGCCAAGGTGGGCGGATCAAGAGTTTAGGAGATTGAGACCATCCTGGTCAACATGGTGAAACCACGTCTCTACTAAAAAACAAAAAATTAGCCATGTGGTGGTACACATCTGCAGTCCCAGCTACTCGGGAGGCTTGAGGCAGGGGAATCGCTTGAACTCGGAAGGCAGAGATTGCAGTGAGCCAAGACCGTGCCACCCCACTCCAACCTGGCGACAGAGCGAGACTCTGTTTCAAAAAAAAAAAAAAAAAAAATGGAGGTTCCTCAAAACACTCAAAATAGAACCTATGATTCAGTAATTCCACTACTGGTTATATAACCAAAAGAAAATATACCAATACGTGTAGAACAACATATCTGTGCTCCCATGTTTAATGCAGCATGATTCACAATAACAAAAATATGGAATCCACATAAGTATCTATCCTGGATGAATCGATAAAGAAAATGTGGTAGATAGATACAGTGGAATATAATTCAGCCAAAACGAAAGAATGAAATCTTGTCATTTTCAACAACATGAATTAAACTGAAGATTATTATATTAAGTGAAATAAGTCAAGCACAGAAAAACAAATACTGCATGTTCTCACTCACATGCAGGAGATTTTTTTTTTTTTTAAAGGGAATTTCATGAGGATAGAGAGTAAATTGGTGGTTATCAGAGGCCAGGAAGTGGGGAGGAAATAAAGAGGGGTTGATTAATGGTTACAAATATGCACTTAGATAGAAGAAATAAGACCTGCTGTTTGATAGATCAGTAAGGTAACTACAGTTAACATTCATCAATTGTGCATTCCAAAATAGCTACAAGAGATTAATTAGGAAGTGCCTAGGGTAAGAAAATAAAAATATTTAAAGTGACGGATATATCAATTACTATGATTTGATTATATGAATGTATCAAATTATATCAAATTATCACTTTTTTTTTTGAGACGGAATCTCACTCTGCCGCCCAGGCTGGAGTGCAGTGGCGCGATCTCGGCTCACTGCAAGCTCTGCCTCCTGGGTTCACGCCATTCTCCTGCCTCAGCCTCCCGAGTAGCTGGGACTACAGGCACCCACCACCACGCCCGGCTAAGTTTTTTTTTTTAATCGAGACCAGGTTTCAACGTGTTAGCCAGGATTGTCTCTAGATTCGTGATTCGCTCGCCTCGGCCTCCCTAAGTGTTGGGATTACAGGCGTGAGTCACCGAGCCCGACCCAAATTATCACATTTACACCAAAATTGTGTGCCTCGAGTATGTATTAATAAAATAAAGTAATTAAAATTTTTATTTGGTATCATTAACACTACGATTAAATTTCCTTCTGTGCCTTTTCCCTTTGTTTTTCTACTTTAAGTGCTCTTTCCCTAACTCCATCGTAAGTTAAAACTCCAAAGCAATGTTTATAAAGGTCTCTAAATATTTACATATTTAGATTTATAAGTATGTATTTCAATAACGTAGTAATAATAACATTTACACAACATTAACACTATGAAGATGCATATTTCTAAGCACTTTACACATACTGATTTATTAAATGTCCACAATAATCTTATAATAATGGGTACTAAAATTATCTGCATTTAACATGCGAAGAAACTGAGTCACAGAGAGGTTAATTGGCCCAAGTCACACAGCAAAACTAAGCTGATACAAGCAGGATTTAAGTCTAGATAACTTTGACTGCAGAATCATTGCTTCTAGTTACAGAATTTGGCATCTTTCAGACTCTAGTAAAACATTAGTGACATTCTCACAAAATATTGTCATAAAAATGTGTATTCAATCATTCTACATCAAAGATTCGAATTATTAAATAGTTGGCTTTTCCAAAAAAATGTCTATACCTTTTACACTTGAGACATAGCATCTATCTGAACGATCACATGTACCCCATACTTAGGTCATAATTTATTCATTGGAATAAATTATGTCATTTTTAATAATTATGTTAATTTTTGTTCCTTCCCAACTCTGCACTTTATTTAAGTCTATAAGATTTGTGACAAGATTTAAAATATCAGGTATGCCTTGGTCCAGTTGGTTATTTAATATTTGTTTTTTAAGGAGGGGTCTTATATAGAATTTGAAAGCAGATTTCCACATTAAATTATTAGATTAAACCAGCAATTGTGATGGCTCAAATGCTTTATCTAAAAGGATATTAGTCAGGACAGGCATCCTCTAGTTACATAATTGTATGGCAATGTGACTTGTGTGTGTGTGAGTATATGTGGCTGTGTGTGTGTATGTGGATGTCTGTATTTGTATACTTCTTGAAGAAAAATAGGAAATAAAGAGTTGACTAGCTGGATACACACACACACACACACACACACACACCAACACACACGCACACACACAAATTAAAATAATTAAGTAAAGAGGAATGAAATCTTTAGAAGCAGTAAATATCTTGTGCCAAATTGGGATGGGAGTTAGGGGCAGAGATTGGGAGCATATGGTGAAGAGGAGCTTCTCAGTTGATGTATTAAATTTTTTCAAGTAACTTGTAAGTTTGCATTTTAATATTGGGAACAGCTTATGCTGGGTAAATAAGTTGATATGCATCAACTATTACATCAACAATTCATCGAAGAGACTGGGGTATTAGAGCTAAACTTAATACCTTTTCTACTATATAAAAAATGCTCTTTAATAGCCTTGGGGTGCTTACTTTTAAGCAAGGGAATAATGACCAAATAACTGTGGCCTAAAAAAAAAATAATAAGCCATAGAGAAGATGGATATTACTGAATAACTTGCCATTTCCTTTTCAAAATGAAAATGATTGTAGGTTTTTATTGGTTTCGTTTTCATCTGTTTGAGAATGCTTCCCCCCTTCTTTGGGGCTGGTTTGTTTGTTTTAAAGACCAGCACCACAGGGAAAGGAGCAAAGCACAGCTTTTCTGAAAAGTCTTTTGTGTTTGCTCATTTTGGCCAAGGAATTAATCCCAGACCTGCCTGTTTATATGACAATGTTGATATCTGATTCTGTCACTCAAAAGAAAATAGAAAACTTTCTTTTGGCATCAATAATTCTATTTTTCCCAGATTGGGTAAGACACAGACACTGTTCTGAATTCCATTTTTTTCTAGGAAGAATGGTTACCTTTGATGACTTAAAATTTATATATTATTAACATACCTTTGATTATTTATTTGAAGAGACTCCAAAACCAGATGGAATTAAACCAAAACCTTCACAATCTGGTCTTCTAATTAACCTTTTAAAATTTCAAACTATTTTTCCTGTTATTCACATATTTTGCTTTTACAGTGGTTCTTTTCCCATTCTTACTGCTCCTAATCTTCTTCTTCATCTGTGGAATTTTAAGCGCCTTTATTTTAAAAGAATATCACTTTTGTTATAGTAGTATCATGTGCATTATAGAAGAGAATAAAACATGCAAATAAACAAACATTTTATCCTGTTATAACCGTGGTTGAGTACTTTTTAACTGCTTTTAAAATTTTTAAATTTAGGTTCAAAAACTGCCCACTTTTGTTGTTACAACTACGAAAGACAACATGTGAACCGAAAGCTAATCTGAGAAATACCTTACAAAAGATATGTTTACAGAAAATGCAAGTAGAAAGAAGGCTATCCAGGAACATGCATACCCAGATTTGCCTCTTGTCTCTTATTCATAAAATTAATTTCTTTTGTTTTATCTAAGCCTAAGCTTCAGAAAGTTTTGGAAGAAGTAATATAAGAGAAATTTTTAAAGTAAAAAAAAAGTTACATAGAGCATAAAGCATTTTTAAAAGTTCCCCTAGTTCAGGCCATGTAAAATCTCCATGTGTATATTTTTTGTATAAAAGGTTGATTGAGGAATTAACTGTTTAAAAGAACTATATTTTATTTGTCTACACATTGCAGAATTGTATTATTTTATTATAATTTCAAACTTCTGCTTGGACTGTAAGGTCCTTGAGTTTAAATTTCAAGTTTTATTTAGTAATAGATTATAGAAAGCAATGAGCAATATTTGTTGAATGAAAGAAAAAAATTATCTTGTTAATCAAGACTTATCTATATCTACCTCCAATTTCTTTTATGTTCTTCCACGAAACTACTTATGTAAGGGTACCCTAAGGATAACTATACTTTTTCTTGTTGTATATTGTTCTCATCATATAAATGAAAAGAACATAATTTGGGGGAATAGTCCAGAATTAAAATACTGACTTAGCATTTGGTGCATGGTAAGTACTGTTAATGGCAAAACTTTAAACAAATTAAATTTAACAAAATTTCTTTGTACAAGGAACGATTCATGAATCAGACAGCACTCAGAACCAGAAGAGGTTCAGAGAGTCCACTTTGCAGCATTGGCAACGGGCTTTTTATCGGGTAAACATGGGAGCAAAGTAAAAAAATTTACTTGATTTGCTACAGCTAGGCATTTGCCTTATTTGGGTATAATCTTATGGGAAGTCCCTGCTTGGAGATTAGTTGGTAGTTTCCAATTGGTTAAGCTTAAGTTTCATTTTACTGTTTACCTTGGGCTTCAGTTTGCCTATATGGGAACCGACAGTGCTGGAGCCATCTCAGCCTAATGGCTTCCCAGTTACATTTTGTTAACAGTACACAATAAATATTTGTTAAATGAAGACTTAATAATAATGGCTAATTAAATTGTGTGCTTTTAAAAAGCTCTTCACACTTCTTTCTCCAGCCACTGTGCACAGTTATTTAGCTTATAAGAGTGGATAGATGGGGGGCTGCGTAGTAAGTCTTAAGCCTTGCTCCTGTAAGGGATGGAAGGAAAAGCTCCCCCTAGGAAGAAAAACTTTGGCTCAGTATATACATTTCCTTCTTCTCCTGATGCTCCATGTGTTCAGAGTATTTCTCATGTCTTCTGCCTCTTTGTTAATCATGTTTGGCTCGTACCCCTGGTCTGGACGTCCAGATCCTCTGATGTTCAGGCTTCTTGCCTGCGTTCCTGAACCCTGAATACGTGACATAGACTATTTAATATCTGCCTACCTTTTGGAATACCACAGGTAATGTCTAGACTTTACCATCCTCAACTGACAGGTCTTCTAAGAATGCATGATTCTGATCTAGAACCACTCTGATCATCCCCCTTTGACCTTGTACCACTCTAATTGGTTCCCTCTGTTCCTAGTGCCAGCTCTCCTTTCCAAACGTTCCTTGCCTGTAGTTAGCTCTGTTTTGCTTTCTTTCCTGGCTTTAATGGGAGCTTGGCATGTGGAACTCATAGGAAAATAGTACTAAGTATCGCACCTAGAGCAAGCACTTTCATAGAGCCACACTAATGGTTCACAGATAAAAAGAATCAAGGTAATAAGGAAAGTTAAAGAACAGAGTTTATTTAGCCTGGGAATGTGAAGTCTGAGGGATAATTTAATAACACTCTCCAATTACAGTGAAGGTTCTGTAAGCATCTTAAAACTGCACATTGCAGTCAACTGTTTTGTTTTTTGTTTTTTTAATATAGTTCTATTTTTTCAATCTTTTTTTTTTTTTTTTTTTTTTTTTTTTTTTTGAGACAGAGTCTCATTCTGTTGCCCAGGCTGGAGTGCAGTGGCACAATCTCAACTCACTGCAACTTCCGCATCCTGGGTTCAAGCAATTCTCCTGTTTCAGCCTCCTGAGTAGCTGGGACTACTAGCTTGTGCCACCACTCCTGGCTAATTTTTGTATTTTTATTAGAGATGGGGTTTCACCATATTGGTCAGGCTGGTCTCAAATTCCTGACCTCAGGTGATTGGCCCGCCTTGGACTCCCAAAGCTTTAGGATTACAGGTGTGAGCCACCACGCCCCACCAATTTAATCTATTTTTTAATTTTACTTTAAGTTCTGGGATACATGTGCAGATTGTGCAGGTTTGTTACATAAGTGTACATGTGTCACGGTGGTTTGGTGCACCTATCAACTGATTTTAATCACTACTGAGGACAGAAATAATGAACATAAGCATCAATTATAGCATAAGGGATTAGGGTTAGGCATGAAGAAGAATTTCCTGATAGGGATTGCATAGCAGTTTCAATGCAAAGAGAAAATATGAAAAAAACACAATTTAATCCAATATCCTAGACTTTCTTTGGGAAAACTGGAATATAGAACTTTGAATGACGCAGGTTTTCAACTGGCTCAACAATATTCAAGGTCATCTGCTTTCCAAGTGATGAGAATAAAGACTGAAGCTGACATGGACATTCTGAACTTTCACCATCAGCTCCTGTAATTTCTCCGTCATCAGTAGGGAGATGACAGTACAGATGACAGTACACCTCACTCCTCGTACTATTCTACTTCTCTGCTTCAAGTACTGATTTTGTGCTAAGGATATAAGAGTTGACTATAACAAGATATCTATTACTGGCGACAATTAACATAGGGCTTATTATGTAGTCTATCATATCGCACAAAATAATAATTTAAAAAGAAAGAGTTGTAGTATCAGTTTTCTTTATCTTTTCTTCATTTGTTTCAATGATTTTTCTCCTCCAAAGTATGTGGTACTAGGTACTGTGCTAATTTTAAAAACTATATTAAGTTGTAGTATCATTATATAATTACCTTAGTTGGAATATTATTCTATCTTTACTTTTGTCCTTAAATGAATTTATAAATAGAAACATATTTTAATATGTTTTATAAATATAAACATATAAACATTTATTAGGAGCTTAGCACTGTAAACGGGGAG
Source organism: Macaca fascicularis (assembly GCF_037993035.2). Taxonomy (NCBI): domain Eukaryota; kingdom Metazoa; phylum Chordata; class Mammalia; order Primates; family Cercopithecidae; genus Macaca; species Macaca fascicularis. The sequence goes on from NC_088381.1 coordinate 153,244,728, forward strand.
AAATATTTATCTTCTACACCTTAATTTCATTAGCTTAGACCAAGTGAGACTGATGAAAGACAGATTAGCAAGAGAAAAACACGCAGATTTATTTAAGTTTTACTTGACTCATCTCTTTCATAAGGAAACGAAGATCTTCACAATTTCTTTAAGAATAAGCATTTTTATACTATGTTTGATCAAGAGTGAAAAGTCAGGGAAAACTGTGATAGAAAAGGAAATGATCTAAGGGCAGTAAATGGGGGAAACTCAGCAGGACCTGTTTTGATTCCTTGGAATCCCTTCATCTTCAGGGATTAGGATACTCCTTTCCCCGGGGCATAGGAAGGCACCTCTCACATGAGTCTTTTTCTTCAGGAGAGAAGGGGAAAGCTAGAGAATTCTCCCAGCACTTGTTACTCCTCAATTCCTTCCACTTAACATATTCAGGCTGGGTGCGGTGACTCATGCCTGTAATCTCAGCACTTTGGGAAGCTGAGATGGCCAGATCACCTGAGGTCAGGAGTTTGAGACCAGCCTGGCCAGTATGGTGAAACCCCATCTCTAATAAAAATGGAAAAATTAGCCAGGCATGGGGGCATGCACCTGTAATCCCAGCTACTCAGGAGGCGGAGGCAGGAGAATCACTGGAACCCAAGAGGCAGAGGTGGCAGTGAGTCAAAATCATGTCACTGCACTCCAACCTGGGTAACAGAGAAAGACTCTATCTCAAATCAATCAATCAATCAATCAATCAATCAATAATAAAAGTATTCAATGTGACAAGGCACCATATTTTTAGTAGTGTGTTCTGAAACCCATCACCTCTCAGTTTAGTAGATGCTCAGCCCCCATACAAGAAAATTCTATAGACTCCCTGTTTTGCTAGTTGCTTCTAAAGGTTTTTCTTCCATCTATGTGAATTCAGAAAGCCTTCTTTTGGAGGGTTTGTGGTAATCTAATATCTATCACCTATAGCATCTGAGACCTTGGCTGGTTATATATCCACTTTCTTCTTCAAAATTACCCATGCAGATTGCACAGAACCATCTTCCAGAAATCAGTAAAACTTATTTCCATGAATAACCTGAAGGAGCATCACCTGTGAGGTAAATTGCTCTGTTATGCTAATGTTCTTTCTAGCATTCCTAAGGCAGATAATCGTTCCTCTCACTGAGGCAAGTCAAACTGGTGAATAGCTCATTATCCTATAAAGAGGCTTTGCTTCTGTTGCCTACTCCTATCAGAAGCCTTGCTTTGATTTTTTTTCCACAAGATTCTGATTAAATCTGTCATTTTCAAAAAGCTTTCTATTTCTTTTATTTCTGCTGTATACATATTTATGGATGAAAGGATGGATTTCTTTCTTCAAACAGTCTACAACTTGATGGACTGAGGATTATCAGACAACATGTGACCACCTAACATTTGCCAGAAGTCTGACTCATTGGAGACTTAAGGTGGATATGGACCACTTTGTTTATGCTCCTGGACACACTAACTCCCTCCTTTCAGGGTTTTACTCAGGGCCAGATTTCCTTTTTTCTCTTTTGCTTCCATATCTACAGAATACCTCTCTTTTGAGTCTTAACTCTAACCATTCACTCCTAAGGATCAAGTCCAAATCTATAGAATGGTTCCAAATATTTGGAAGTTTTACTTTTAAGGCAATAACTGCACCTTTCAAAAATCACTGAATTGGCTGGGTGCAGTGGCTCACGCCTGTAATCCCCGCACTTTGAGAGGCCGAGGCGGGTGGATCACCTGAGGTCAGGAGTTCGAGACCAGCCTGGCCAACATGGTGAAACCCCGTCCCTACTAAAAATTGGCTGGGCTTGGTAGCTGACACCTGCAATCCCAGCTACTCGGGAGACTGAGGCAGGAGAATCGCTTGAACTCAGGAGGTGGAGGTTGCGGTGAGCTGAGATCACACCACTGAACCCCGGCCTCAGTGACAGAGAGAGACTCCATTTCAAGAAAAAAAAAAAAAAGGTCACTGAATTGTATTGTCTTGAATGTCTTTCCCAAGTCTGATAATCATTTAAAGCAAATCAACAATTGTGGCTATAGTTAAACAAAAGTGATGTACCCAAATGTGTAACAAGTTTCCTAGACAATTCTGGTGCTCACCACAGTTTAAGAAAATGAGGCTAAGGAAGTTGTCATCATTTTGTCTCAGAATATAGCACATTAATATGCTGAAATACAAAAAGCAGCCTTACAATTCTTCTCTGACCTTCCTTCACCTCCCTGTCTCTGATCCTTTTTATTCCAAAGCACCAGGAGGGGATCTCTCTGGAAATTCTCTTATCTGAGTGAGAAAAATTCTACTAAAACAAATGCAATTCTCTTCAAGCCCCGTCCCTGGGAATCTGATTAAATGACCAGGAGAAATTAACCACCAGAGAAGAGAAGAGACTGAGGGTTGTCACCATGGCCAGACTGACTTTTCATCTATTCTGCTGAGGGCAGCTTTAAGAGATTACCTGGGGGACTATATCTGCATAAGAAGAAAATCTTTGTTTGGAACGCTGTACTGCCCCTCACCTTTCCGTAACTCATCTAAAAACTGTTGTTTGTCTTTCAGTCCCATTCAGCATCCAAAGAGAATCATTTACAAATCCCTGCTGGTCTTTGAGCTCGTTCATTTATGGGTTCCCCATCCTTCTCCCCAGTGAAGAGGGTATTCAAGCGTCAACTATCTGGCTCTTTTTTCTTTTGTTTTTTTCTTTTTTTAGTTTTTTATATTATTTTGTGGCTCCCATGCATTCTGCATGTTAATGAATTCATTTTTTTTTTCTATTGTTAAACTATCTCTTGTTACAGAGGTGTCAGCTATGACTCTTTAGGATGGGGACAAAGGGATTACCCCCTTTCTATCTATACACCATTGATCATGACTTCCTTAAAAACAACTTAAATTAATACAAATTTACTTGGAAAGTTTTATTACAGTGCTTTAAGATGTATTACCATCATCTGTCAGAAATTGCACTCTTCTGGTTCAGTTGGGCTTGCAAACATTTCCGTCACTTCTCTACGCAAATACATAAATCCTTGCCTACACCTTGCCTTCATCTCTGCATTCTATGAGAAGCTACATGCTTCCCTGTGACCTTTTGGGCTTGAGCCACACACCACTCTTCTTAAACAGCGTGCTTTGCAGCATTTAATTTGGGTCAGCTGTTAGACTTCTTCCAAGAGCAAAACATAAACAACGTACAAGCATTCAATGTAAAATTGACTTGTAGTAACTTTGACAATAAAAAGAAAGTTTTTTATTGGATATTTAGTCTCTGGAAAAATCAAGTTTTCTTTTTGTTTTCTTTCCTTTTATTTTTTGTGATAGGGGCTTGCTCTCTTGCCCAGGCTGGTCTCGAACTCCTGACCTGAAGCAATTCTCCTGCCTCGGCCTCTCAAAGTGTTAGGATTACAGGGGCGAGCCACTGCATCCATCTAAAATTGGTTAAAAAAAAAAAAAAGAATTAGGTAATTATTGCATGTCTACAGTGGTGTGAGGCTTTGGCCCTTAAGTTTGTAACCTTGTTGTGTGATACAATAAATCAGGAAACAAAAAGGTAAATGGCACTTTTATCCTCACCAAAAAAATAATAATTCAATACAACAAAAGATCTGGCTCTGGAAATGTAGATATTTTATGTCTGTTAAGTGAGAATAAATAAGTGAATGAACGAATGAACATAATTGACAAATAAATGGTATAGAGAATGCTATCGAATTTCAGAAAAATGTTACTTTAGGCTAGTGTGATTCCAGAAACCTTTCCGGAGAAGGTAAAAATTAAGCAAAAAAAAAAAAGTCCAAAATAATTGAGAGGAGACAGGTTAAAATATTCTATAATTTTTCAAACTAACAGTAGGACTAGTTAAAAGTTGGCCAGTTTCTTATATTTTACAACTATTTAATTAATAGAAAATAACTCTTTAATATTTGAATATAAGAATATCTGAGCAGAGAGTTAGAAAACTGCAAAGATAGAGTTTTACATCAATCTGCAAGTTTCTTATCTTAATTTTGTTTTTGAGCTAACACACTGTGGCAGAGTGCATATTTTAAAAACAGCATTTGTTGGCCGGGCGCGGTGGCTCACGCCTGTCATCTCAGCACTTTGGCATGCTGAGGCAGGCAGATCACAAGGTCAGGAGATCGAGACCATCCTGGCTAATATGGTGAAACCCCGTCTCTGCTAAAAATACAAAAAATAAGTAAATTAACTGGGCCTCATGGCGGGCATCTATAGTCCCAGCTACTCGGGAAGCTGAAGCAGGAGAATCTCTTGAACACGGCAGGCGGAGGTTGCAGTGAGCCGAGATCATGCCACTGCACTCCAGCCTGGATGAGAGTGAGACTCTGTTTCAAAAAAAAAAAAAAAAAAAAAAAGAAAGAAAAAGAAAAAAAGAAAGAAAAGAAAAATATCCTTAGTCAAAATTCACAGCAAAGCCCTTCTTCATAAACCGACTGCAGGAAGCAAGATAGTAATGGATCTGTTGAGGCCCAGAACCTGATATCCTGAAGTATGGCACCTCCTCATGCTGACTACTTTGATCTAAAGGACACTGGAAGGCAAGGCCTCATAAGCAAGGTCTCTCTGACCTTCTCTCATCCTCCTATCTCCCACCCTCCTTTTCCACCAATGCTTATTATAGAAAACCAAAATTCCTCTTCTCCAAGTTGGTCATAGAAACTAGAACTTCTCTCCTCCAAAGCAAGCCATGAAACCTAGAAAGCTCACTCTCTCCCTTCTGTCTTCTCCATTGATGCCCCTCATTCCAGAGGAGTCCTACCGCATAACCTAGAGGAAGGAATGTGGCGCAGAGAGGGTAAGGAGAATCTGGACAGGCCTTGCTGGGTTTTCCCCTACTCTCTCTATAACCAGTAGTTCATACTGTTTTGTCCAATCGCATTTCTACAGGACTGTCTATCCTTCGTCAAATCTAAGCATAAAAACAGATGGTTTTCCTGGGATCTTTAGTCTTCATTTTCTGGAGGCTCCTGTGTCACAAAGAACTTTGATTAAATAAATTTGTTGTGTTTTTCTCTGGTTAATTCAACTTTTGTTATAGGAGTATCAGCGGTAACCATTATGATGGGTGAGGAAAGGTATCACACCTTTCCAGCCTTACAGGCCTATTGATTCACTGAAAGTCATGTGACATTTGTAGAGAAGACCCAATTGCTTAATGACCTATGCAAAGTAATGTATTAAGTTGTTTTTACCTAAGTGTGTGCCTCTGGTTGTGGGAACAAAACAGAAATGCTTTGGTCCCCAAAATTTTTACCTGCTAAGCACATCCACAATACACAAAAATACAGTAAAGAAAAAAGAAAAAAAAAGTGAAACCACAACATTCTAACAGCTGTTGCTCCTTTCCAGCTAATGGGCCTTATTTGGGAAAAAGCAGCAATTAGATGTTAAAATCTGTGTGTACGTGTGTAGAGCAGATTAAAAAGTGTCAGGGATCAGGAAATCGCTATTACACCCTCCCCCATCTGTTTAATATAAAGCAGTATTTTTTCTCCCACCTCTACCAACCCACACACAAAAAAGACCTGTCTGGAGGAGACAGAAATTAAACTCCCAGACTGAGTGGTCCTGCTTTCCTGCCCAGCATAGAGGAACGTTGATGATTTACTACATATTGCAAATTTTCATCACACAAAACATCACTTACAGCACTTATGTGATTAACTAATTAAGTCATTAGACACAAAGGTGCTTATCATGAGATAATTGCATCCCAGGGATATAAAGAGAGAAACAGAGTCCGGCTTGAAACAAGAGTCCTTGCTATTACAAGGGCTCCTTCATTACAGAAAGGGTATCCAAGTAGGCAGGTGGAGGAGATGAAAGATATGTGTTTCTCCACCAAGAGAGTTCAGGTTAGAGGTCAAAGTGAAAAACCCTTGACATCCAGATTTGACTCAATTATGTAGACTCCACTAATCGGTACCAGAGTGTCCACAGGGCATGTGTGAGAGTCGCTTAGAATGCAGAGGACTGGAAAGGTGCACCAAGAGGATGGGAAGGGCCAACCACTGAGCTGAATGCATTTGTTACAACTCCCCTGGAGGTCTAATTGCTGATAAAATTAAACATGCAAAGAGCTATCTCTGCATGGCGAACTTATAAATCAAAGGTTTCTTAATGTGGTTTTGAAAAGTATCAGATCATATCACCTGATGGTAACCAAGAAGGGAAATATTTTTCTCTAAGTGTTTATCTCAGTAACACTGTATATACATCCACAGATATGTGTTGAGTGTATATGTGAATACATGCTTCTACAAACAAATATCCATATATACAAGCGCATATAAGAATGAAGATACAGAAGGGCCAACATTTAACAAAGGTATGCAGGCTTGTAAAATTGTTATCAATCACTAAAGAGGGAGCTTGTCTGTCACCATTAGAATCATTAAAATATCTTTAATTTTATAACTTGCTACACAAGAGTTTCTGTGCAAAAATACATACACACACATAGAACTATTAAACTTTGTTCAGGGAAGATGTGGGCCATTCCTTTCTAAACAGGTCTTCTGATACATGTGGTTTTATTTACATAAGGATGCCTTATAGGGCTAGCCACAGCAAATGCAATGTATTGCCTTTGAGTTATAATGATAACTCAAACCCACATTACCTATATATTTATTTGTTTATTTTTATTAAATTATATCCATATTTTTTATAAATGTAAGTGGTATACGTACAATTGTGTTACATGTATGTACAGTGTAGTGGTGAAGCCTGGGCTTTTAATATAACAATCACCCAAACAGAGTTTTGACCTGTAGATAATTTCTTATCCCTCACTCCCCAATTTTGTGAGTCTCCAATTTCTCCAATTATTCTACTCTCTGTGTTCATGTGTACACATTATTTGGCTCCAACGTGTAAGTCAGAACATGCAGTTTTTGACTTTCTGTTTCTGAGTTATTTCACTTAAAATAATGGTCTCCAGTTCCATTCATCTTGCTGTAAGAGACATGATTTTATTCTATTTTATTGTTGAGTAGTATTTGATGTTGTGTGTGTGCGCACACTCACATGTGTGTATACACTCATAAATGTATACACAACACACACACACACTACATTTCTTTTTAGAATCATCCACTGATATACACTAGGTTGAATACATATCTTTGCTCTTGTAAATAGTGCTGTGATAAACGTATGAGTGTAGGTATCTTTTTATAACGAATTCTTTTTCTTTGGGTAGATAGGCACTAGTGAGATTGCTAGATTAAATGGAAGTTCTATTGTTAGTTTCTTGAGAAATCATCATATAATTTCCCATAGAAGTTGTACTAAATTACAATCCCACCAATATTGTGTAAGCATTTCCTTTTCTCCACACCCCTACCTATATCTGTTGTTTTTTGACTTTTTAATCATAACCATTATGACTGATATGAGATGATATCTCATTGTGGTTTTAATTTAAATTTCCCTGATGATTAGTAATGTTCAGCATTTTTCATATGTTTTTTGGCCATTTGTATGTCTTCTTTTGAAAAATAACTATTCATGTATTTGCCCATCTTTTAATGGAGTTATTTGGTTTTTGGTTGTTAAGTTGCTTGAGTTCCTTTTAGATTCTGCATAGTAGTCCTCTGTCAGATGCATAATTTGCCAATATTTTTTACTCATTCTGTCAGCTGTCTGTTTACTCTGTTGATTATTTCTTTTGCTGTGCATAAGCTTTTCAGTTTAATGAAGTCCGTTTGTCTGTTTTTGTTTTTCTTGCATTTGCTTTCGAGGTCTTAGTCATAAATCTTTTGCCTTGGCCAATGTCCAGAAGACTTTTGCTTAGGTTTGCTTCTGTGATTTTTTAAAGCTTCAGGTCTTACATTTTAGTCTTTAATCCATCTTGAGTTAATTTTTGTATATAGTGAAACATATGGGTCCAGTTTCATTATTCTATATATGGCTACTCAATTTTTCTGACACCATTTATTGATTAGGGTGTCCTTTCTCCAGTGTATGTTTTTGTTGACTTTGTTGAGGATCAGCTTGTTGTAGGTATGTGACTTTCTGAGTTCTCTATTGTTTCATTGATCTTTTTGTCTATATTTGTGCTAGTACCACCCTTTTTTTTGGTTACCGTGTTCTTGCAGTATAATTGGAAATCAGGTAATATGATGCTTCCAGCTTTGTTCTTTCTGTTTAGGATTGCTTTGGCTGGCCTTTTGTTGTTGTTGTTCCATATGAATTTTAGGTTTGCTTTTCTTTCTTTTTTTTTTTTTTTTGAGACAGAGTTTTGCTCTTGTTGCCCAGGCTGGAGTGCAATGGCCCGATCTCGGCTAACTGAAATCTCTACCTCCTAGGTTCAAGTGATTCTCCTGCCTCAGCCTCCCAAGTAGCTGGGATTACAGGCTCCCACCACCACACCCAGCTAATTTTGTATTTTTAGTAGAGACAGAGTTTCGTCATGTTCATCAGGCTGATCTCGAACTCCTGACCTCAGGTGATCCCCCAGCCTCATCTTCTCAAAGTGCTGGGATTACGGGAGTGAGCCACCCCCCCTGGCCCTAGGATTGTTTTTCTAGTTCTGTGGGGGGGGAAAAAAAAAAAAAAAAGGTTGGTATTTTGATAAGAATTAACTGCGGCCGGGCACGGTGGCTCAAGCCTGTAATCCCAGCACTTTGGGAGGCCGAGACGGACGGATCACGAGGTCAGGAGATCGAGACCATCCTGGCTAACACGGTGAAACCCCGTCTCTACTAAAAAATACAAAAAACTAGCCGAGCGCGGTGGCGGGCGCCTGTAGTCCCAGCTACTCGGGAGGCTGAGGCAGGAGAATGGCGTGAACCCGGGAGGCGGAGCTTGCAGTGAGCTGAGATCCGGCCACTGCACTCCAGCCTGGGCGGCAGAGCAAGACTCCGTCTCAAAAAAAAAAAAAAAAAAAAAAAAAAAAAGAATTAACTGCATCTGTAGATTGCTTTGGGTAGTATAATCTTCTTCTTTTTTTTTTGAGACAGAGTCTTGCTCTGTGGCCCAGGCTGGAGTGCAGTGGCGCGATCTCCGCTCACTGCAAGCTCCACCTCCTGGGTTCACGCCATTCTCCTGCCTCAGCCTCCCAAGTAGCTGAGACTACAGGCACTCACCACCACATCCAGCTAATTTTTTTTTTTTAATGTTTTTAGTAGAGATGGATTTTCACCATGTTAGCCAGGATAGTCTCAATCTCCTGACCTTGTGATCCACCCACCTTGGCCTTCCAAAGTGCTGGGATTACAGGCATGAGGCACCGCACCTGGCCAATATAATCATTTTAACAATATTGATTCTTCCAACCTGTGGGCATGGAATGTTTTCCTATTTGCTTTTATCATCTACAATTTCTTCCATCAGTGTTTTGTAGTTTTCTTTGTAGAGATCCTTTACCTCTTTGGCTAAATCTATTCCTAGGTTTTTGCTTGGTTTGGATTTGTTTTCTAGCTATTGTAAATGAGATTGAGTTCTTGATTTGGATCTCAGCTTGGTTACTATCAGTATATACAATGGTTACTGATTTTTCTACATTGGTTTTGTATCATGAATCCTTAATAAATTTATATGTTAAATCTAGGAGTATTTTCGGTCTAGGATTTTCTAGGAATCAGATTACATCAGCAGCAGCAAACACAGATATTTTTACTTCCTCATTTCCAATTTAATGCATGTTATTTCTTTTTCTTTCCTGATTGCTCTGGCTAGAGCTTCTAATAGTATGTTGAATAGAAGTGGTGAAAGTGGGCATATTTGTCTTATTCCAGTACTTAGGGGAAATGCTTTCAACTTTTTCCCATTCAGTAATGTTGGTTGTGGGTTTGTCATATACAGCTTTTATTATTTTGAGGTATGTTCTTTCTATGCCTAGTTTATTGAGGGTTTTTAATCATGAAGGGATGCTAAATTCTATCCAATACTTTTTCTGGGTCTGCTGAAATGATCACATGGTTTTTGTTTTTAATTCCATTTATATGGTGAATCACATTTATTGATTCACCATTATGAACTATATATTAAAACATCCTTGCATCCCTGAAATAAAAGCTACTTAGTCACAGTATATTATCTTTCTGATTTGCTATTAGATTTGCTTTAATAGTATTTTGTTGGATATTTTTGCATTTATGTTCATCAGAGATGTTAGCTTTTCTTTTTTATTGTGTCTTTGCCTGGCTTTTGTTTCAGGGTGATACTGGTTTCATAGCCTAAGTTAGGGAGGATTCTTTCCTCCTTGATTTTTGAAACAGTTTTAGTAGGATTGGTACCAGTTCTCTGTATATCTGGTAGAATTTGACTGTAAATTCATCTGGTCTTGGGTTTTTTTGTTGTTGGGAGATTATCATGTTCTCAATTGAAAGTGATTATAAAAAGAGAAAAAAATACCAAGAAAATGCAAAATGGATATTTAGATAGAGAAGATACTTGCTTTAGCAGAGATAATAAAAAATGGAAAACTTGTGAAGTCCCTTAAGTTGCTCTGTGGTTCCACTCACTTAAGATTAGTAGAATATTTATATTTCAGATTTGAAACTAAATTGTCAATTTTATCAATCTTTTCTAAATACACTGTACATGAATTAAAAGTATACATATTAAGGATGGAGTCTGATGGCATAAAACTAACATTGACCAGAAAATCAGCAGATCTAAGTTCACATTCTCTTCAACATCTCTCCTACCAACTTTGTGTTTGAAGAAACTCACCTAGCATTTCTTTACCTTAGCCTTCATATCTGTAAAATAAGTCCTCTAGATCTGTCCCTTTTCCTATCCACATAATCCACAACCCTCTGTAACCTACAATATCTCTCTCTTTCACACACGCACACACATAGACATGTACACACGATAGGTCAAAACTTTTCCAAAATCATTTGGAAAGCAGCTCAATTTTTGTTTAAAGTCTATAAAATGTTCATTTTCTATTCAAATAATTGTATTAAAATAGACAATTCATTAGAACAAAGCCAAAGTTAGTAACATGCTCATGATTTTGTGTTATTCTTCCCTGTGTTTCCTTATTGCTTATCCATTGTCATGCAAGAATGTGATTCACAGATGACAAACTAGGACTGACTACGTACCATGGTCCTTTCCCTTATGATCCTGTAACCCATGTAAGAAAAGTAAGTGAACACACTACTCAAGAAAGTATGTAACTGAATATTAATTATGGCTTAAAAATTCAAAGCTCTATAGGCATTTATAAGAGAATTTTTCAAAAACGACTTGAACAAACATACAACTTGGACAAGGAGAAGAGCGAGAAGGTCTGAACAAGCAGTGCATACAGTAGTTTGAATAAAAGTGCAGAAGTGGAAACAAGGCCCACTCATGGGAAGAACTCAGCAACAGAGGCTGCATACTGAAGGCTGTGAAAATCTACCCCACCAAAGAATGGTATCATCTGCTACTCTCACTTCATCCTGGTTTTACAACTAGTTTATAAAATGCCACTAAAATATTTGGCTTTAAGACTTTTTTTGTTTGGTTTGGTTTTGTTTTGCTTCTTTTTGGTTGTAGGTGAAAGATCTATGGATACCATTAATACTTTTAAATATAGATATAGATAAAATTTGAGAATATTCCACACTGATGAGGTCTTGGAGAAGTGAGCACCATTTACAAGTTCTGGTGAAAATCTCATCAGACCGAGCCTGGCATGGTGTCTTATGCCTGTAATTCTAGCACTTTGGGAGGCCGAGGTGGGTGGATCACGAGGTCAGGAGATCACGACCATCCTGGCCAACATGCTGAAACCCCGTCTCTACTAAAAATACAAAAAAAATTCGCCGGGCGTGGTGGCGGGCGCCTGTAGTTCCAGCTACTAAGGAGGCTGAGACAGGAGAATAGCATGAAACCGGGAGGCGGAGCTTGCAGTGAACGGAGATGGTGCCACCGCACTCCAGCCTGGGCGACAGAGCGAGACTCCGTCTCAAAAAAAAAAAAAAGAAAGAAAATCCCATCAGACCTATATTTCTAAGAAACATGTTGGCAAAATGTGTCAAAATCCTTAAAAGTGTTTTATATCCTTTAACTTAGTTAATTCTACATTTAGAGATTGTTCTTGAAGGAAAAAAATGAACCCAAATTACATATAAATGCTTTAAGCACAAAGATGTTTATTATGATTCTTATAATAGGTGAAAGTAATAATAATAATTTAAAGTGTTTAACAATGGGTATTGATTATATAAAGTATAATACAGCTACATAATGAGTATTATACAGTCATTAAAATGTTGAATAAGTGCATTTTCCTATCAATTAAACACAATACATTAATTTGGATATGTATGTGCATGCACACATATACAGAAAAGTTCAGGAATCACTTAAATTCGAAATCTTAACAGCTGTTAACTCTGAGAAGTGGGATAAAAAGTGTTTCTTCTTTTATATTTGTATATTTTATCATTATTTCACAATAAATCCATATTATTTGTGCACTAAAATTTTCTAAAAGCAAAAACAATCAATATCATATTTGTAACATGTGAAAGATATTATATTTTAATTTGAGGTATAAATATACAAAAGGCGTATACAATTCATTTGGCATTATTGACATTAGTTCTCCATGCTGGCTTTTATTTATTTATTCTTTTGAGACGGAGTCTCGCTCTGTCCCCCAGGCTGGAGTGCAGTGGCACAATCTCTGCTCACTGCAATCTCCGCCTCCCGGGTTCAAGCGATTATCCTGCCTCAGCCACCTGAGTAGCTGAGATTACAGGTGACCGCCACCATGCCCAGCTATTTTTTGTATCTTTAGTAGAGACAGTTTCACCATGTTGTTCAGGCTGGTCTCGAGCCCCTGACCTCATGATCCGCCCGCCTCGGCCTCCCAAAGTGCTGGGATTACAGGCGTGAGTCATGCTGGCTTTTTAAATGGTCTTTCTTCCTGGCCTACGTGATTCATGTTCTCCTATTCACTTCTCACCTCTCTGCTCAGTCCTTCTGTCTGCAGTACTGGCCTTTTTTCTTCTGCTGATTCTCTATGTGCAGATGCATCTTCAAGTTATGCTTTGTTTCTTACCTCTTACTTCTCCCACTTTTCCCTCCGGAGCTCATCTATTAACACCTGTATATTAATCATGCACTAAATTTTATCTTCAGCCAGAACTGCAAGGTATTTCCACATGGATGTTCCATAATGACTGAAACTGTACATAAGGACTCTGAATTAATCAACGTAGCCCAGAAATCTAATCCTCTACCTTGACTCCATTTATTGGCCGTCGCTCCATAATTTATAAGCTGAGCTGAAAACCGGGAAGCCATCATTGACATTTCCCTCTCCCTCACCCCTGCCTTCTTCTAATCCATCACTGGCCCTGCTGACTTTACCTCTTAAATATTTCTGGAATGTATCACCTCCTCTTTCTTAAACACAACTGTCCTGAATCAGCACATATCATCACTTCCCTAAAGCACTGCAACAGCTTCCCAGCTGGTTTTTTTTGTCTCCCTCTCATGTTCATTCTACAACGATTGGCCAGAAGATCATGCTTCAGCCGTAAATCTAAATAATTCACTATCCTGCTTTAAATCCTCCAACAGCTCCTTGTGGCCTATAGGATAAATTCTAAGTTCCTTGATGCAGTTTGCAGGATCTTTTTTTATCATGCCCTTGCTTTCTGAGAATTTCATCTCAGCAAATACACACCTGCTTATATTTCCATCCACACATTGCCTTTCCCTCACCGTTATCTAGACATTTTGCTTTAGTGTTTATCTTCTTTTCAATCCACAAGACCATTGAGCAGCTGATTCCTACTTACCTGCTAAGACTCATTTGAGGTTTCACCTTCTCCAGGAAGTGTCACTCACTCATCAGACAACCAGTGGTGAGCTGGCACCAGCTCCTGGAAGCTCATGAGAAACAAGTATTCCATTTTCAGGAATTTTATGAGATGGTAACTAAGCACAGGCAGTCATAAAAATTAATTTATATGAATTTGTGACTAAATAAATTATATGAAAAACAAAAGCAAAATATAATTAAACCCATCACTTTCTAATTATTTGTGCCATTTTGTTTTTATTTATTCTTTTCAGGTTACTTACACTTCTTGTATTTTTATGGCAGAAATACTCTGTAAGAATGAACACATCTCTTCCTAATTTCACATTCACTGGCATTACACTGGTTGGAATGAAAGAATTTATACCATAGGAATCAGAAAATATTACAAATGGGCCGGGCGCAGTGGCTCACGTCTGTAATCCCAGCACTTTGGGAGGCTGAGGCGGGTGGATCACAAGGTCAGGAGATCGAGACCATCCTGGCTAAAACGGTGAAACCCCGTCTCTACTAAAAATACAAAAAATTAGCCGGGCGCGGAGGCGGGCGCCTGTGGTCCCAGCTACTCGGGAGGCTGAGGCAGGAGAATGGCGTCGGCCCGGGAGGCGGAGCTTGCAGTGAGCCGAGATCGCGCCACTGCACTCCAGCCTGGGCGACAGATCGAGACTCCGTCTCAAAAAAAAAAAAAAAAAGAAAAAGAAAATATTACAAATGAAGGCTTAATTTTTTCTTTTGTTGATTAGGCTTAAGAAAATGATTAATAAATTTATAATAATGCAGATTAAACTTTAAAACTATAATATATCTATAGCTCTTACATTATCAATAACACACACAAAAATGAGGAAATATTCCAGTGTTTAACAACCACCGTCAGATTCAGCCAAGAAGTTTCTCATGCCATTGACAAATGAAGGAGATTCCAGCATACATCTTCATTGTTTCTCTTTCATCTTAAAAAATATTAACCAACATTTGTGTCAGAATTTTTCATTCATCAACTGTATAGAATTTACAATAAGGAGCCAGGTGCGGTAGCTCATGCCTGTAATCCCAGCACTTTGGGAGGCCGAGGTGGGCGAATGGTCAGGAGTTCGAGACCAGCCTGGCCAACATGGCAAAACCCCTTTTCTACTAAAAATACAAAAATTATCCAGGGGTGGTGGCGCACGCTTGTAATCCCAGCTGCTCGGGAGGCTGAGACAGGAGAATCACTTGAAACCAGGAGGCAGAGGTTTCAGTGAGCTGAGATTGCACCACTGAACTCCAGCCTGGGCAACAAAGTAAGACTCTGTCTCAAAAAAAAAAAAAAAAAAAAAAAAAATTACAATAGGAAGTATTACATATTTCATTTTTTTATAAATCTCAAACTATGTATCTTTTATGTCAATTATAATAAATGTATACAAGTATATACACATGTAAACTTTTTCCAGCTAGCCAGTTGTGAAACATTTACCAGCACACCATTGTCCAACACTCTCCTTTTTGTGAGTAGAAATGCACATGATTAGGGTTTGCTCTACTCTCTTCCTGTCTGTATCTTTTTCACTGCCCTTGTTCCCCCATTATATGATCTACTTTGGTGTCTGCCTCCTGCATAGACTGTGATAACCTTAAAATTGGAAGAAAACATACCTCAAAAGTACTTAGTGCTCATTCCTGGATGGAGAGATGACGGCTATTTGCTTTAAAAATATTTTTACAACTTGATTAATGAGCATACATCTGTTAAAACAATTATTACCTTTATAGTTTGCAAAAAGCAAGAAAAACTTGTTGCAAAATTCTAGTTTATTCTTCATTTCAACTCTGAGTATACTCCTGCTACACAGAGTCATGTACTTTCAACCTTTACAGCTGTTTCATCTGGTATTTACTTTCATATTTCTGAATATTAGACTTACACTGCTATACTGATGTTATTCCATTCTCTCTATTATTTGAAGATATACCTATTTTTAAAACACCACCCAAACATACGCTCATGCACATATGCACATCTTCTCTCCAACCTCCCAGCATTTCAATTGCAATTTTGAAGTAAATCAGCATCTGTTGTGTTACAACTGTGTAAATATTGTTCACTACTGAATCAAGTAATGTACTTTAATTTTGTTTCCTTTCTTATCCAAGTTTCTGTTTTACCTGAATGTACTATTTGTTTCACATTATTTAACTTGGACGAGGAGTCAATCTTGAGGATAAAAGCCACATACAACAGAAGATGAATAAAACAATAGAAAGAGAATGCTTAATGACCATGGACTGCATATTTCTATAGTTCTTCCAGGTGAAAGAATAATTTCTTTTAGTCTTAAGTCACTGCTATTTGGGGTTTCTGCTATAAGAAACTGAACCTAATCATAAAATCCTAGTTTGTATTGTTTTCTTACTTTTTCCTCTTCTCTCTCTCTCTCTCTCTCTCTGCCTCTACTTTAGGAAAATCAGTTTCTGAGGTCAAAGAAACCTGTGTGAATATAATCGCATTACCACATTTGCACAGAAAATTTTTTTCTAAGCCTCTGATTCTTTATCAATACAATCGGTAAGGTAATACCTACCTCAAAGTCTTATTCAGAAGGTTAAATCAAAACATGTATCAAGGAGCCCATGATAGTGTCCTAAACAGTAAACGTACGAATCACTGGGAAGGAGGAAATGCTGACAGTTGCGGTTAGTTGAAGTAGCAGCAGCAGTAGCCACCACATTAATGGTAAGGGTCACGGGAGTAGCAATAACAATAGGAACCCTTCTCTTTTCAAAGACTATTGTCACTGGCTGTCATACAATTCAACCATCTTCCTGATCCCTTTCCCTCATCATATTTGTAACGAACATCCGCCACATATACACTGGTTTTTCTTCCTGTTCTTCCATTTGGGAAGTATCCAATATCATCCTATGTGACCAACCCTATAATCCTTTATTAAAGCTTTTCCTTCATTTCCTACAACCTGTAGACATCTCTTAGCCCCTCAGAATCATCTCCAATCAGAATATTCTTACATGCAAAATGGATTGAAGACTTGAAAATATGACCTTTCTCAGCTTGGACTCAGATCATGCATACTAGAAACAGTGAAAAAAAATTGATGATTTTTATTATTTGACATTCACATTTATTTTCAGGTAGAAACTTTGTGACTGTAAGTAATGAGCTCAAATGCTTTTAAGCAACCTGGTTATAATCTATCAAGGCAACTGTGTGAAAGTTGGCAATGAAGAATAAAATAAACATTCAAAAACATGAAAGTATACAGCTTTCTATATATTAATATGGTAATGGATGAGATGGTTTTAGACAAGTAAATAACTGGGTTACTTTGTCATGAGATATTTACAATTTTAATTTCTGCTGTACTTTTAAAGTCAAATATAATAAATGGGACTTAAAGAAACTGAATTTGTTTTATTCTGCTTGTATTGTTGCTTTTATTTTTAACTGAAGCATTTTAGAAAATGTGTGTTCCCCTCCCAGTGTCCACTTTGTAGATACGGTCATTTCTAACACCCTAATTTGGGCTTCATTACATGTTGTAGTTATACATTGTATTCAGTCTTACACAGCTATAGCTGACCCTAAGCAATTACAGAGAATACGCAGAGTCAAACCAAAATAGAAAATAAAAGAATGAATGTCCTTGTATTCCCATGTAAGGAAAAATACTTGGGGTGAGAAAAGTAGACTTCAGGACAAAAATACAAGCAGACCAAGATATGAGATCCTACTATTTATTGAGTACCTTCTCTGTGTGTGTGTGTGTGTGTGTGTGTGTGTGTGTAGATACACACATATATATGCCTATATATACATATACATACATACATATATACATATGGATATGTTTGTGGATATATACGTGTGTGTATATATACATATATGTATATCAGTCATTGAACTAGCTGATTTACAAGTAATGCCTTACATAACCCTCTCCAAACCAAAATAAGATGTAGAAATATTGTTCCCATTTTATAAGTATGAAAATTGAATCTTGGAATGATTAGATAGGCCAAAGTCACAAAAACTGTGGTAGAGTTTCACTTGGAATCCAAATTAGTTAGAAACCATTCTAAGTATGTTTAAAACTATTTCATGAACAAATAAAATATTGCTCAGATCAAACACTACCATATCCCCTCAAAAATTTAAAAAAAAAATGGAAATATTGAATGAAAAAAACAAAAGGAATATGACCCCAAGGCAAACATCCAGCACTCTCCAAATAAAGACTAACTTGGAGAATGAAAGTAATTCCTATCTTGTTTTCCAAAGAAAACAAGCAGAATATTCAAAGGCTAGAAGAAAATCACATCCAGGACTTGATTAAGAAATGATTTAAGATTCTTCTAACTCCCATACCAATCCGTGTTTAGGTTTAGATGTTCCCCAACTAGTATTATCTTTAATTACACATTACACTAATATTATTTCTGGTATCCAACAAAAAGCAAGAACAAAAAACAAAAACAAAAAGTCAGAAATGAAGCAACTGTTAATTTTTAAGGGGTAAAATCCTCTAAAATATTTAGAATCCATTTGAATGTAATTAATATTGGAAATAATTCAAGTTTTGCCTTTATCTTAAGTTCTGATTTTGACTGTTAGACTTTTCTACATTTCAGAACAATCTAAACACATGTCAATTCATTTTAACTTCTGGAAAAACTTAAGAGAAAAACCATTTTGCATATAAAAGCAATTGAGCTGCTGATAGAGTCCACACTGACTCAACCAAGAGTTCACAAATGTTCTTCAGTAACAGAAAAGGTAAAATGAGTGTGGAATTTGATCTGAAGATTATATATTTTAATGTTTGGAATATTGATCCATTGCAAATGAAAATGGAAGTCCCATTTTCTCTAGCTTGACTAAAATGGTTTCCCACAAAGACTCTGGAACCATATTAACATCTTCTACCTTATGTAAATTAGAAGTTAATGAACATAAAAACCATTAGTCTTCACTTATGTTCTATAATTGAATCGATGCAATTGATTTTAAAGTTCAGAAGCACTCCATGCTTCAGTAAAGCTTATAGAGGCTTTTAAGACTCTGATTTAGCACTATAAACAAGCCCATCAGATTGATAAGAATTCCCAGAAGAAACAGAAAGACAGCATTTACTGAGCTTGGATTTCTACATGCATGACATGAAATCCTGCTTCTTTTCTTAGCCTCATTCCTGACCTACTGAGGAGAGAGGGTAAGTTATGCAAAACAGAACATAACGAGGTTCTCATGTTCAAATTACATGAAGTCTCCATTCTTCCATAAAACTACACATGCGTGCGCGCGCACGCACACACACACACACACACACAGAGAAATAATCATATATGTGCTAGAACATATTCTAAAACTTGCATAAAACAAGTTGAATTTTCATTTGAGTTTGAGGAGAAATATTATGGCCCATGTTCAGTGGTGACTGAACTCTTTAACCCCAGTAACTCTTTCTAAATAATAGCTCTTTCTGCTTCCCTACTGGGATTTCTGGGAGCTCTGCATTTACCTCACAGTGGTATGAGCCATGTGGTCACATCTATAAAGTCATCACTTTCTAAGGTCATCAGATATATGGAGAAAAGGCCAAGGCGGCTTCT
This sequence comes from Macaca fascicularis, assembly GCF_037993035.2. Taxonomy (NCBI): domain Eukaryota; kingdom Metazoa; phylum Chordata; class Mammalia; order Primates; family Cercopithecidae; genus Macaca; species Macaca fascicularis. The sequence goes on from NC_088381.1 coordinate 153,264,146, forward strand.
TACTAAAGTCTTTAACCCCAAAGTCAACAACAGTGCACCATCAATTTAGTTAGAAAACAAGAATGACTTAGTGTCCCATTTCTGAACAAAGATTTCTGCTGAATTAAGCCTCGTTTTTATTTAAAACAAGTAAACAAATGAACAAACACTGTCTCATTGGAGTTGTAGTCTTCTCTTGTAACAGGCGCAATTGATTTCTCCAAACAAGTACTATTTCTTTGACGTATACTTAATTATCAAGAAATGGCTGGGAGTGGTGGCTCATGCCTGGAGTCGCAGCTACTCAGGAGGCTGAGGCAAGAGGATGGCTTGAGCCTGGGAATTTGAGGTGGTAGTGAGCTATCATCATGCCCCGGCACTCCTGCCTGAGTGACAAAGCTAGATCCTATCTCTAAAATAGAATAAATGAAAATAAGAAATAGGAATTCACAGTTTTAGCCTCTACCATCATCATGGGTGTGGTTTCCTAGTTCATCTCCCCACTCCTGCGCAACCATGTGCCTGCTGAGGAGTCCAAAAGGAACAGTGAGTGAAAATTATGAAATTTCATCATCTGATCATTTCAAAAACAACTACAAATTCAAGAGCTTTCCGTTTCTGTAAATTCTACATCATTTACAACAAAAACTGATAAAGAAGATTAGAAAAATCAAAATATTCCTCCAGAAGGCAAAATCTACTAGCCCCTCAGCAGAAATTATATATGTGAATAAATTTATATAACATATATAATTATATATAATATAGTATGTCATATATAATATATTAGTATATTATGTGTAATATGTATATGTAATATATTATATGTATGTTGTGCATATATATGTATAATATATGTATATAATATACACATACTACATAGTAATATATACACATATTACATAGTAATATGTACACATATTAATATACGCTTATTACATATTACATAGCATTTGTATATTATATAATAGATGTATATCTACATATATACATATATGTGTATATAGTCTATACACTATGTGTGCATTATATATTGTGTACATTATATACAGTATACAGTACATTGTATACATTATATACAATATAATGTACATTGTATACACATATATGTATATATACACAAAATATATATTTATATATAATATATATTATCCTGTATACATATATTATGTATTTTAATATATATATTTCTGATAACCATTTTTATTCAAAATTAAGCTTCACAAATGCCAATATTTTCATGTTCACTTTTCATTTTTTACTATTAAGAGTCTATACTTGAAGCTACGAGCAACAAAGCCTTTTTCAAATTTCCAAAGCCAGCTCCCTAGAAGTATAGGGGAGGAAGAGTAAAAAATTATGCCAAGTGTACGTATCCAGCAAAAAGAAAAGCAAGCATTTCTACTATCTGCCTTTCTATAGGTTTCTGACAATGACTGGGGTAGTCACCTACACACTGAAGTCAAGTGTCTACACAATGAGATTCCTTTAGGCCTCCCAACTGTTCAGTCCCTGGTATTTGTTACAGCCATGCATTGCTGTGCCACTCTGATTTAAACCGCACATTGCTTTTCCCTTTCATTTCTGGCCAGCGCCCAAAGCCACACAGCAGGTGCTGTCTCAGGAATGTCACCATCTAATAAAAGTATTGTAACATAACACAGAGACAATGAAGTTCTCTTTGGATGTACTTGCATATTCTTGACAGATTGCATTCCTAGTAAGACAGTGTCTCAAAGCTCGGGGCAGAAGAACAGTACATATGTATTTTTTGATTGCAAACAGTAAAAAGTCTTCGTATTAGTATTGTTTGAACAATGAACCCCAGTGCTGGGTGACAGGAGTTGAGAAAGCAACTTCCAGCAGCTGCATATCCCCCCTCAGTCTGCACAATGTTGAAGAAGGAAGGTTCAGGCAAAGTTCTTCAAAAGGCAGATTTTTGCACTCCTTTCTTGCTTCGTAGAATGACACCTTAATTGCTTTCCTAACTGGGTTATGCGGGACTGACATAAAGAAAAAACAGTTTCAAGGGAGTGAGAGATTTACATGATTCAATTCAATTGAACGGATTCAAGAGAGTACGAGAGCAGAAAAGTTAAGTTATGCAAACTAAAGGAATTTGAAACAGGACAGTAACAACTTTGAGATTAGATGCCGCTGCTTTGGGATTTAAGGCTTTCGGTTTAAGGACTGATCCTGGGTATGTGAAGGTCATGATTCCCTGAAAACAAAAAAGTCCATGTTTTTATGATGTTCTTGTTAGGCCTGTGATTTGAAAACAGAAAGTGAATATTCCAAGACAAGATAACAAGTTGGACTATTTGTTTAGGAATAGATTTCATATTCTAGCAACGATTATAGTGCACATACCAGACACAGATAATACTGCCCTCAAATTTGAAGAAACAAATTTTATTTTCAGTTAAAACATTGAACTGAATTATTTTGACTTCTTTAGGTATCCTTGGGAAAAGATCTTCTTTGAAACTGGGCCAAGAGCATAGCGAGTGATTCAGTAATACCCTCACAAGATGTATTTTACATGGATTGAGAAGCATCTCAGGTCAGATCATGCCTCTCACAAGGCATTACAATTTTATGCAATAAAAGATTTTAAAACATTGCCTATGGGAACTGAGTAGATAATATTCCTAATGGAGAATATCATCATTATCCCCCAAACTTATATGAGTTATATCCCAGAGTCATTCTTTCTTTTTTCTACAGATGAAAGAGAACTCAAGCAAGAATTACAATGTGCTTTTGTGATAGCCAACATCTTAAGTATCTGCCTTTCAGCTGTCTGTTATTTTATCATCCTCATATACAGCTAGAGTTGATGAGAAGATGGAGCACCTGCTGTACTCGAAAACTTTACATTCAATAGCTCGTTGGTCCCCACAACCTGGTAAAATAATTGGCTTTCTATTTTTAGATGAGGAAATTTAAGATAAGAGAAGTTAGTTACTAGCCCGAGGTCACACAACTGGCAGGTGGAGAACCAGAATTTGAATCTGTGTCAGTCTGACATGAAAGCTTATGTTCTTTGCATAATAGGACACTTCCTTTAGCAGAAAATATGTATGGTAAGTTTTCACCCTTAACATACTAATTGTCACACGATAGTATTCATCACTTAAACTCTGCCCTACTTAGAGATTTTTTTTTTAAGTTGAACTAAATTAAGCTTCATAAAACTCAGTGTCAAATATATCTCAGAAGGTTTGGGCTTGAATGGAAGCGAAAATGTTGCCAAGTTTAACAGCCCACTCTAAACCTTCTGGGCAGTAAGTTTAGAGCACAGATTGAGTCTTTTAAGATTCAAGATTTCTTGTATTTGACAAGCTGTGATGTCCTGTATAGAAGTGGAAAGACTTGTAAATGAATTATTTGGATATCAAAGGGTTCATAAACAGGGTGATATCAGATAGTTTTTGTACCTATTACATGTATTCCATTAAGTATTTTAAATTTGGTGTCATCCATTCTCTGGGTCTGTATAATGCTTCTTTTCCCCAATCAGATGTCTTTGGAAATTGTATGACTTCATTTACCCATTCATATTCTTTTTAAAATTCAATACATAAGCAGAATAGGAGTAAACAAAGGGGTAGAGAGAGAACTGTAGCTAATAAAGGAATGGGATACATGTATGATGAATTGGTAGAGTGTTTTCAAAAAGTGTGTGTGTGTGTGTGTGTGTGTGTGTGTGTGTGTGTGCGCGCGCACGCGCGCACGCGCTCAAGACATCTGGGAAACCCAAAACCCAGAACATCCTCTCTCTGTTCAGCATTTAAATTTGGACAGTAGCTTGATTTCAGCTACTTTTCTTAAACTCTTTGGTTTGACAAACTGGGCTTTGTGTCCTATGACAACAGCTTTTCTCAAGAAATTTCTGGTACTTTTTGATTCTGGTTGGACTGGAAATACCACAAAAACAACTTTCCTTATGGTATTTTGGCACTTCGACCATCAGGACCAGATGGTACACAGAAGTGCAGAGGAAGCATTGGATATGAATAATGATACATTTTTAAAAATCATCCAGTCTTCTCTAACTTTATTGCATTTCAGATGAAGATTCATGCCAATTTACACTCTGATCTGAACATGCTCCTCCATTTCCAATGGAGGGAAACTGAATGGCAGGATGTAGGTTGGATTGGAATTAGAACAACTCCTATTCTTGATTTTGCCTGATAAGAATTAATCCCCAGTATTTTTTTTTTTTTTTCAAACCAAAAGGCAGAGCCTTTAAATGTGGTCTTCAGAAGAAAGTGTGGGAAAGCTTACAGATAAAGTCCTAATTTTGACTATCAAGTTTAAACAGAAGGAAGAATCATCATCTTAACCCCCAAGGGCAACAACAATGGTGTAACTGCAGACGAACATTAAATATGATCACAAAGGTGCCCAATAAATGTGCCGTGTGTTTGATGAAATATATGCTAAATTCTCAAGATAGAAATAGAACTCAGGTCTTAAATGTGATGTGTTATTTTTCCCCAAAGGAAGTTGAGTTGTTGCGTTGGATGTTGCTGTTAAGTTTTGCTTCTTTGTTTGTGCATATTCCTTATTATTTTGTCTCAGGAAATGGAATCTGGGGAAGTATGAAGCATTCACCAGTGACCAATCCTCACTAAACCATTTATAAAATATAATTAATAGAGGTATGTTTAAATTTAACCTTTTATCTTGTTGGTACCTCTGATGAAAATACTAAAATGAAACAAAGTAGCTAGTGGTTAAGAAGCAAGGATTAAGATGCAATTAATTAAAAACAAAAATCAAATAGAAGAGGCAGACTGGATATTCTAAACGACTTTTTCCTAAAATTTGTTCCTTAGAACTTTAGATTTGCTAGGGGACATGCTGGGATAAACAAAATCAAGTAAGCTTTTGATTTCTTTTCACAATATGTTGAAACTCTTCTAGAGAATGATAGACTAGGTAGGTTTTCCAAATACTGTTTGTCCATAAAATCTTTTTTCCAAGGGGGCAACTTGCGGGAAATAATAAACGAAGTTTCAAGGATCAAAAACATAAAGTTTTAAAGGTAACCAACTTTTGAGCATTTTGAGGCTACTACTAGCCTATTTCCACACTGCTATATATTTAAAAGACAGCCATATTTGTAAAGCCTTAGCAGCAAAGAAGTATTTAAAAAATTCTTTACTTACAAAATATACATAAACGTACATTGCTTCAATTACACTGCTTATTACAAAATCAAAATTCAAAACTGAACCTGAGAGAGTTACCTCAGATTCTCTGACAGAAATCTGTGCAAGAGTACAGAATGGACATTAACAATTTACCTATCCTATTTAACAATAATAAAAGTAAATAAGATAATTCAAAATGTCATTGCCATATTAGTTCACCGTAAGTGATCTTTGGTAATTCCCTTTGATAATTAATGTCGGACTTTCCTCATGTTTTAGTTACTTAACACCATTTCGTATGACCAGAAAATGCACAGATTCATCACTTTTTTGTTTTGTAATTTTCTGGCATGGTAAGGAAAAACTAAAAGCAATCTTAAGCAAAACCTTCTAATAGAAAGCAAGATTTACTAGGTTTCTTTGAATTAATGTTTGTTCCAGCAAAAGAGAGCTTTAATTAACAGAGATTATCAAACGTAAATCAAATGTCTAAAGGAAAAAAATTCACCATCAAATTTTCCTTCTTTGCATCATAGGAAACTAACAGAGTAAGTACTCCTCATAGTCCAAAATACGCCAGGAAAACACATCTGCCAGCCAAGAAAAAAAAAAAAAAAAGACTATTTAGGGAGTCTTAATCTCATATAAGGAGACTCTGGTTCCATCTGCATTGATTTTCTGATGCACAATGTTTTAAAATGGATGTCTGGAAATACTTTTAATTGCTTCAGACTAGTTCTGATAAAATTATTTGACCATTCTTGAACTCAAAACAAAGATTGAAAATTGAAGAGTTCTTCATTATAGCTTTGTTAAATATAATTTTATTTCAAGCATAATTTCATTTAATAAAGCAATTGTTTTTTATTAGCAAATTTCCAAAAGGACATATATTAAACAAACCAAAAGGACTTTGTATAATTCTATTTGAGGAAGAAAAATGCATTATTTGACAAGGTCATGTATTTGATGACGTTAATAACAATGTCAAGGTCCTGCTCCCTCCTATGTCCAAATTTCCGTGATTAGACATGACAAAACTTTGCAGTCTCATTCTGTTGAAAATGGAACATAGGATTAAATGCCTGAAATGTCTTAAACCGGGTTCTTATCCTCCGAAGTATTGACATTTAGGGCCAGATAATTATTTGTTGTTGAGGGCTATCTTGTGTTTAGCAGTATCCTTGACCTTTACCCACCAGATATCAATAACACTCGTCCCATCCAGTCAACCAGTTGTGACAACACAAATGTCTCCAGACATTGCCAGGTGTCCCATGGAGGGATAACTTGTCCCTCCTGTGGAACTGCTGGTCTAATACACTGCTTTCCTGGACATGATTGATAGGGAATTTATTTATAGAGTTCTGTAGACAATTCCTATGTGCTTGCTGCTTTCTTGTAACTAATGTAAAACAGGATTCCTAGAACAGTTTTGCAAGGATATTGACTTCTGCTTAAACTAAGCTTCACCATTTTGTTGTGCTCAATACTTTGTTGTCTCCGTTTTATACATTCATTATTAAACAAGGATTTTCCATAACAACATTTTTACACACTGACATTTTTATACACATAACACATTTTTACACATTTTTACAATCCCTAAGAAAATAGAAATTGTGTCATTTGTGAATCACAGTTTCTGTCTAATGGGCAACTGCTGTTTCCTCTAAGTCTTTGGACAGATTTATATATTTTTAATACATTCATACAATATATTTTATGGTTATAAATAAAGCCAACATCCAGTAGTCAACTTTGATCATACCCAGGTCAAAGCTCATGTTTTTTCATGAGGCCTTTAAGATGCTCTGTGTCAAGACCTTGCTAACCTATAGCTTCATCTCTTTCAACACCTTGTCTTACAAATCACACTCTAAAAATATGGAGATAGGGTTCACATCATGCCCTACTCTGTCTTATACCTTGGTGCCTTTGATTTTATCATCCCTTGTTTAGAAATATGCCGCTTATTATTTTTCCATCAATTAGTTTGGGGGGGGCAGTTTTCTTTGGTGGTTTCCAACAGAAAATTACATAGATCAATCCTTAGAAACTGATTTAGTGTTTTCAGGAAAAAATATTGACAGGAAATTTTACAGTTGTATTTAAAAAACAATGACAACTAGACATACTAAACCACTGGCATCATCTAACATCAGCAATAAGTTATGCAAGATATGTAGATCTGGTAGCTGAGAGATAATTTCTAATTTTTCTGTTTACTTAACCTAAATCTGGAATGTAATGACAAAATGCACATAAGTAACAGCTGTGATCATTTAAACAATTTTCTGCTTTTGTTTTGTCTGAATCATGATGTTTTGTACACAAAATGATTACCTTGTGGGAGTTGGGTGACCAACCCACTAAAGTTGGTTTTTTGAAACAGGGCAGGTGGAGTATGGAGGTTTCTGAGCTGCTTCTAAGAGGTGAACGGAGGTCTGTGACTATTTTTCCATCTGTTCTTTAGTGATTTACACAGATTCCATGCAGATAAAGAGGAGCTGCTACATCTGACAGAACTCCCCAAACTGCACTATAAACAGCAGGGAAGGCCACCTGCTACTCTCCAACTTATGTTACATCAAAGCAGCCTGGATCGCTCACCCTGATTGGCTAACAGCAGGCCTCCAATGAAAAATTCCTGCTTGATTCTAGAAAAAATAATTAGCAGGCCCCAAATCATCGGAGTATTATCCAACAGATTGTACATTTTGAGGGTAAGGGCAAGACAAGTATCTAGTTTTTGTTAATTTGTGTTTTGAAGCTCCATGTTTTTCTCAACTACTTTTGGTAATTTGTTTTATTAGAAGCTGCATTCATTCTCTCTTTCACATCCAGGGTATGGTGGAGTGTCAGAGGGTACACTGAAAATAAGGGGTGAAAAAGGGATGAAAAATGTTTCAAGAAAATGACTGTTACAGGGATGCATTTCTCTTTTCTTTTTCTGTTATCTTTTCCCTTGAGGGCACAGGCAAAGGAATTGGGTTTTGTTTGTTTGTTTCCATTTCGTTTTACCATTTTTTTTAATACTTTAAGTTCTGGGATACATGTGCAGAATGTGCAGTTTTGTTACATGGGTATACATGTGCCATGGTGATTTGCAGCACCCGTCAACCCATCATCTACATTAGGTAGTTCTCCTAGTGTTATCCCTCCCCTAGTCCCTCACCCCACAACAAGCCCCAGTATGTGATGTTCTCCTTCCTGTGTCCATGTGCTCTCATTGTTCAACTCCCACTTATAAGTGAGAACATGCAGTGTTTGGTTTTCTGTTTTTGTGTTAGTTTGCTGAGAATGATGGTCTCCAGCATCATTCATGTTCCCGCAAAGGACATGAACTCATCCTTTTTTATGGCTGTATAGTATTCCATTGTGTATAGGTGCCACATTTTCTTTATCCAGTCCATTCTTTTATTTATTTTATTTAGAAACCGTGATCTCACTTGTGAAGAACTATCGCTGAAAAACTTGGAAGTTGGAGTTGTATGTGACTTCTGGACCTGATAGTCCTCAAAGAAGGAAACCCAACACTCCAGAGGCACTGTCTGCATAATTCCACCAGTCAGGTCCCTATCCACTCAGCAGGTAGCTCAGTCATCAACTGCAGAGGTAGCTTAAGTGTAGGTCAAGTCTGAGTTATTTCACTTTCTGCTTTGACAAGTTGATCAATTACAGCAACAACTACAGACATTTGAGGGGACTTGTTTACTGCCATAATGTGGAACCAATCCAGAATAATCTTAAGACAATACAAGCTATGCTAATGCATGCATGACTCATGTCTTCCAAATTACAAGTTTGCCAAACTCTTTTGAGACTAAGATGGCGTATGCCAAATATAATTTAATACTTATACTCACCTTTATTGTTGTTGGTCTGTTTTCAGAGTTTATAGACAAATTTCCTGCAATGAAGTTTAAGGAGTAGATTTATTTTTAAGTTCCAGATTAGGTCCACTAAGTGATGAAGAGTAGAAGTCCTTCTATATCTTGACTACCTGACTTATAGATTGGGGAATATATAGAAAATATTTATTGAATGACTAAGTTGATGCATAAATGAACATATCTAAATGGTAAGCTCTATACGGGCATGCTTTGGTATTATAGTAGCCCTTCTCTAGTGTTCAATTTAAATCCTTTTATAACTGCGTGTCTACTGAGGGTTGGAATTCTAACAGAGACATTTCAGGGTGCAGATGTTTCTGCCAAGTTCAAATCATCCAGACCCCTAGAAGGAAATACAGCTTTGTCTGTGTCAGAGAGGTTCCTCTGAATTCCTAAGCTGCTTTAAAACTGCCTGGGGCTATATATTAGCCCGCAGACACTTTGACAGAATTGCATGGACAACCGACAAGGCAGGAGTGTTGGAGGTACACTGGCAGCACGGTGTGGGAGAAACTTGCATAGCACCTGCCCTGCTGCCCAGCAAACCTGTGATCCTTGCAGAGTTGTATTCATGAGTAGCTGAGGAGTCAAATGAACCTGCATTTAAAGAAGAGAAAGCAGCAGCAATAGGAACAAAAAAGACTCAAACCCAATAAAGGAAATTAAGAAAACTTCATTTTAAAAGAACAATTAAGCTCACTAAATGGACAGCTCATTATTGGACTTGGAAACAGACCATCGGACAGCCTCTGGGACGGTTGTGCAATAGCCTGAGATACTCATAGCTAGTAATTGAAAAAGAGAAGGTCACAGGAGGGTTTTACAAGTCTTGAAAGAAGTCTTCACTTTGCATTTTTGGAGAGCTTACAAAGGTAGCCCCAGGGGAGGAAAGGAGGAGTGGCACATTCCTGGAGATGGTTTCACCTGCAGCCATGGCAAGGGTCAAAACGGAAAGAGATGCGCTAGTAAAGGAGTCTGGGCATTTGACACACATTAGGGCACTGAGTTTAAGAGAGATAAAGAAATTGACTGGGCACCGTGGCTCATGCCTGTAATCTCAACACTTTGGGAGGCTGAGGCAGGTGGATCACAGGGTCAGGAGTTTGAGACCAGCTTGATCATCATGGTGAAACCCCGATTCTGCTAAAAATACAAAAATTAGCTGAGTGTGGTGGCACGTGCCTGTAATCCCAACTACTCAGGGGGCTGAGGCAGGAGAATCGCTTGAAACCCGGGAGAAGAGGTTGCAGTGAGCCAAGATCGTGCCACTGCACTGCAGCCTGGGCGACAAGAGGGAAACTCCTCTTAAAAAAAAAAAAAAAAAAAAGTACAGTTCTCTAATTGGGCTCTTTTACTTACTATTCATATAATAAGAGCCACGTTCCTAGGCTGTATAATGGGATTAATCATAGTAAGTACTTTGTACTTTGTAAAGTTACGGTGAGAACCAAATAAGTGGACATTTATTAAAAAACAAAAAGAGAGAGAGAAATAAAGAAATTAAGGGTGCCAAGTTCACTGATTCTTGCCCTGTAAATAAAGTAAAAGTCATAAAACTGTATTATTTCTCGGTGTCAAAACTCCTTACATATATTTATTTGTTCCTTACAATTCATTTTAAACAATACAAGAAATTAAGAAATCAATTGAGATTTTCCAAAATGTTGTATTTTTTTAAATTAAAAGATGTCTAGGACGAACACATTCTCCTTAGCCTGCTTACAGATTCCCTCTTTCTCATGTCCCTGGTGGTCTAGTGGCTAGGATTCGGCGCTTTCACAGATTCCCTCTTTCTCTACAAATCAGATACTTGAATTTTTAACCGCATGCTAAGTTATGGATTTAAGGTCATGTGTTTCTCTTCAGCAAGAATGTGTCCAGTTCCTGAACTAATCTCGTCTTTGGCAGTGGTCCCCTACACCCCATGGCGACGCTCTGGTATTTGGAATGTCTGTTTACATGATGGCCTCCTGCACCTGGGACAGCACAGGGGGAGCCTGCAAAGAAACAATGAACAGGGGAAGAACAGGAACTGAACCAGGCCAGAGTAATCATCCCCAGCAGCAGCAGTGCTTATCTGCAAACACTCCCAAGACCGCTGTCACCTGAAAATGCCCTCTGTCCTCTTTGAAGAGGGAAATGCTGTCACAACCTATTAGTCACAGAAATGTTCCCTGGGAATTAGTATGTTTAATATATCAACTGATTAATTAATAGAAAAAAAATGGAAATATCCTTTGATCCTCTGACATTACTTCCCAGGAAATTATCCTACAGATATGCTCATGCACATGCTCAAAAATATATGCTGGGCTGTTAACTGCAGCATTATTTGCAGTAGCAAATGACTAGGAAGCAAAAATGACCATTAGTAGGAGACTGGTTAATTAAATTATAACACCTCCACAGAGTGAAGAATGGTGAGGTCATTAAGTAGACAGACAAGAGTTTCACAGCTGCTGGTAACAGAGGATCCCTAATATGGTTAGTTTCAAAAGAAAAAGATGTGCAAATAATGTGCAAGTCGAGAGAGAGACAGAAAGACAGGTAGGTAGATAGATAGATAGATATGGATATGGAAATTTCTGGAGGGATCCAACATAAATGAACTGTTTGGGCCTCTGAGAATAGGGTGAGGTGGGAATTACATTCTATACTCTTTTGCAGTTTGAATTGTTTGTCATACGCATATACTGAAAGAAAGAGTAAAAATTTGATACTAAGATTGGCCTCGTGATCGGGTGGAACAGCAGAGACTGCTTTTGCAGATCAGTAGCATGCGGCAATGGATACATGATGGTCATGAACACCATAGTTCTGGTTTCTTCAGTGTTCTCTCCAGTGCATGATTCTTGGCAATTTACTAAGACTTTCCGGGCTTGTTTCTTCTTCTGCAACAAGCATAGGGTTAAAAAATACCTATTTCCTTTGGACTCTGAAGATAAATTAAATGGCTAATTATCAAAAGTGAATCTTCTCACACTATTTTACTCTCACCTAACTTTTTCCAGGGGAGCCTTCGAGACTTAATTAAATTATTTAAGGTTGAGCTTCCTCATTTCTGAAACCAGGATTTTAATTGAATCTAACTCATGGGGTTTTTGTGGTGACTATACAAAATAATGTGTAGAGAGCATTGCACAGTTTCTGGCACAAATCAAATTGCTAAATAAATATTAATGACCATTATCATTGTCAGAAGACCTACTATTATGGATCACAAGTTAGGCAAACCATACATCTATAGGGATTGCCACAGAAGGTTTATCTCTACTAACCAGATAGCTGGAGAACTTACAATAGATTCTTTCTTCTGCTTTGCCTCATCAAGAGATGCTTCCTGAAACCATAGTGTCTTATGATTCTTTGGCAAATTTGTTTCCCTCTGCTTTTCTGGGTACCAAATCAGGTAAAGGAAATCTCCTCCTAACCGCACCTCCACCCCCATTGATTCATTTGCATTGTCCCAAAGAAGGGATGATAGATTTTCTACCTTGATGTGTCTTAGTTTGGATTGCTCCAATAGTAAACACTAAGTAATGAACTAGTGTGAGTCAGAGAAGGGAGAAGTGCCAATAAATTGTTCCTTTTTGAATGAGTTATGAATGAGTTATTACTGTGGGCAGCTGGGGCTCAATCCCATTGGGCATGCTCTGAGAAATAATACAGAACATGCCTCAGAATAATTTTATCAGAGGCTGTGGAGGTTGGGTAATTTCTCTACCAAATTCTATCCTCCATTAGTGGAGTCGTCCTCCACTAATCCTACAAGTCACCTGCCTCAAGGGAAGTCTCAAAACAAGGGGAGGTTTCTCAAGAAGAAGGAACTGATTATACCAGCACAGAGGATCTGAGGAAATTTGGAATTCGAGATTCTCAGTATCAACCACTCAAATACCCTATCCTGGAGCTCAGAGATTCACTCTTTTCATAATTCCTGACTTTGGCAAAGGAGATCTGTTCAGAATGGGCATTTTGTTTCTTTTGTGAGTCTGCCACTCTTGATTTTTAGCATAATATGCTCAGTAATTGCAGGGAATAAAAAATGTTTTTCAAAGCATAGGGGATAACATGATTTGGCTGTGTCCTCACCCAGTCTCACCTTGAATTGTAATAATCCCCACATGTCAAGGGTGGTGGAGATAATTGAATCATGGGGGCAGTTTCCCCCATACTGTTCTCATGCTAGTGAATAACTCTTACAAGATCTGATGGTTTTATAAATGGGAGTTCCTCTGCACAAGCTCTCTTGTCTGCCACTGTGTAAGATGTGCCTTTGATTCTCCTTTGCCTTCTGCTATGATTGTGAGGCCTCCCCAGTCATGTGGAACTGGGATTCCATTAAAACCCTTTCTTTTATAAATTACTCAGTCTCAAGTATGTCTTTATTAGCATCATGAGAACAGACTAATACAGGGCAATATTGACTTTCAAAGCATATCATGACTTGACAACTGACTGTTCCGAGCCTGATGCTTTTACTAAGACTTTCAATGTAGTTAATAGTGATTAACTTGCTCAACAATTCTTGTAGTTATTAATATCCCATATATTCCAAGTGCTACTGTTGCTGCATAGCCCAATGTCTTACCTTCCTCTTGCACTATACCCCAACTAACTATGAATAAATGCCTGGGAAATTGTGATGCTATTGCATGATAGGAGTCATAGAAATCCCATTTATCCCAGCAGTGAGATCATTATTGCCATGAGTAATCCCATCCCAACATCTGATCCTGAAGGTTTATTTCCAGGTTCACTTTCTTGTGTCAACTTCTGTACCCTGTGTTCACAAAAAGTGAACCCTGAGGCAAGGGCTTAATTCTGGAATAAAAGCCCAGGGAGTAAGGGGGATAGGAAAGACTGCAAAGGGGGTGTCAGTCCTTTCAAGTTGCTGTAACAAAAGTAGCATAATTGGGTGGCTTAAATAACAAATATTTATTTCCCACAGTTCTGGAAGCTGGGAATTCCATGATCAAGACATTGGCAGATTCAATGTCTAATGAGGACCCACTTCCTCGTTCACAGAGGGCCATCTTGTCACATGCCAGAGCGGGTGTGAGAACTCTCTCTGACTTCTTTTATAATGGCATCAATCTTATTCACAAGGGCTTTAGCCTCATGACCTAATCACCTCCCAAAGGTCCATCCATGTCCAGTACTATTACATAGGGGGTTATATGCGTTTTGGGGAGACATAAACATTCAGTACACAATAGTAAGGAAGAAAGAAAAGCCAATACCAGGTGGGTTCTCCTAAATGCAACTAATTGCTTAATTCTATGAAACCATCCTCTGAGAAATTGCATGAACTGCATATCAGAGCAATCAGCACCAGGGAAGAAAGGAGGAAGAATGTACTCAGCTCCTAACATTCATTGGATGAAAATTTACCCCATAGAAGTTTAACACCACCATCCCCCACAACACACACACACACACACAAACACACACACACACACACACACGCTTAGAAGTTGCATATGCATGGGCATTAAACTGGATTCCATGGGGGCTCATGCCTAAAGGTCCACAGTAAAAAGACCAAATATTCTGGTGTGTCTGGGACTGAGGGGTTACGTATGTCTTTATTAAGATGCTAGCATCATCAGTCTTAACCCTTGGTTAAGAGACTTCCCATTGCTAAAAGCAGGACATTCCTGGAAAATCTAAGACAAGTTGGTCATCTTTTCACAAGGACTCCCAGATGGGAGGCAAGAGGTATCTGCACTACTAGACTGTGCTTTGGTGAAGTTGATCAGACATCACACAGATATGACCATCTTGCCAGCAGGTAGAAAAATGGCTGGGAGTCTGAGAAGATATAAAGCAAGGCATAAAAGATGGAATTTGAATTTTTTCCAGAAAATTGGTTCAAACATTCAATAAAATAGTCTTATTTTAACACATCCATCTTGTTTTATTAAAATCTTGTTTTATTCCTCCCAGGAAAATCAGATTTTTAATCCGCAGTATATTGATAATTCCTTTGTGCCTTTCTTCAATTGACATGAACTCTTTTTGATTTTTTTTTGCTTAATTTATGGTAAATTAAATTATGATAGCAACATTTAATGCTTATTTTCCATGGCATTTGGAAGATAATATTATAGTCAGTTGTATCATCCTGATTAAACATTTTTAAAGCAAAAAAAAAAAAAAAAAAAAAAAAAAAATTAAAAGACTTAGCAAATGTAGCCAGAAAAAAAACTTGAGATGATTGTGCATGGGCTACATTGCATAGCAGAATGAATGGTGCACCGATCCCCTTCTTGAAGGACTATGGCTCAAATTACAGTATGTTTTATGTCCTTGTAAATGAAATCGTTTGAGGGTCTCTTGTCACAGATCGTATATGATTTGCAACACTTGGCACAACTTTTCCTCCATTCTGGAAATACCTTACAAATGAGCTAGGATCTCAAGAGTGAGTTCTATCTTTCCAGGACAGGAAGTAAGCCTACCTGGAATTTATAGTCCCGAGGAAGCCCCAGGAAAGTGACAACCAAGACTGGTTTCCCTTGGGGTACTGGAATTGAAAAGCACTCATCTTAATTAGCATTATGACTTTTTTCTCTTTTGTTTGAAAATTTAATTTCTTTAAAAAACTAGGCAGAATGGGGTTAGGTATGTAATTAAGAAAAATGCAATATGGTAGAAATACACTATTATTTTACTTGTCTTCTTTCCAAACATTGTACCTAAACTGCTCAAAGTCATATGCAACTTTACGTGTGTTTTAAAGTGAGACTGCAAGTGATTTTTGAAATCCATATTGCTTTCTTGAACTCTAAAGTTTCTTTCTAATGTGAACAATAAAAATTCCACAATATTGGGAGGCCAAGACAGGCGATCATCTGAGATCAGGGGTTTGAGGCCAGTGTAGCCAATATGGTGAAACCTCATCTCTACCAAAAATACAAAAATGAGCCGGGCATGGTGGCACACGCCTGTAATTCCAGCTAGTTGGGAGGCTAAGGTGGGAGAATTGATTGTACCCGGGAGGTGGAGCTTGCAGTGAGCCGAGATTGCGCCACTGTACTCCAGCCTCGGCAACAGAGCGAGACTCCGTCTCAATAAAAACAAACAACAGCAACAAACAAAACATTCACAATAGCAGGTACTCCTTCAAGGCTAGAAGCAGCCTGGTATATAAAGAGCACAGGACTAAGGACGTGTTGTGGGTTGAAGTGTGTCCTCCAAAAAGACATGTTAAGGGGCTGTGGAGGGCAGGCTTGGGAAGGTTGGTGGTGTCTTTGCAGGTGTAATCAAGTTAAAACGAGGTCTTACTAAATGAAGGTGGGGCCTAAATCCAAGGCCTGGTGTTCTTATGGAAAGGCCATGTGTAGACACAGAGACATGGAGACACACAGGGGGAATGCCATGTGACAGCAGAGGTAAAGTAGTGACACAACTGCAAGCCAAGAAACACCAAGGACAGCAGCAACCACCAGAAGCCAGGAGAGGCACGGAACAGATTCGTCCTGAGAACCCCCATAAGGAACCAACCTCGCTGACTCCTTGATTTTGCACTTTGTAGTCTCTATAACAGTGAGAGCATAAATGTCTGTTGTTTTAAGCCACTCGATTGTATTTTGTTATGGCAGCCATAGGAAATTAAAACTAAGCCCTACAGCCCTGGATGCTATTACACTATAATACCTGCTACGGAACAGCAGCAAGACCCTGGGTAATATGTCGTCTTCTAGAGTCTTATTGTACTTACCTGTACAATGACTGAAGTGCTTTGAATGGATGTCCATAACATACCTTTCAGTTGTAAATTTCTTGAGGTCTATAATTTCAACACAAGAAAAATAAGGACAATCCCTAGTGACATAAATTCTATCAGGATAGAAAATTGGACTACTTCATTCATTATTTCCTTAGTGCCTAGAACATGTATTTAGTTTATCTTTTTAAATTAATTAATTTTTGTTAAGACAGGGTCTCTGTCATCCAGGCTAGAATGCAGTGGTGCAATCAGGGCTTACTGTAGCCTCAACTTCTCAGGCTCAAGTGATTCTCCTGCCTCAGCCTGGGACCACAGGCATACACTACCATGCCCAGCTAATTTTTAAATTTTATTTTTGTAGAGACAGAGTCTCTCTATGTTGCTCAGCCTGGTCTTGAACTATGGGCCAGGCAATCCTCCTGCCTCAGCCTCCCAAAGAGCTGGGATTACAAGCATGAGCCACTGTGCCTGGGCCATATATTTATTTTTGAATGGATAAATATACCAATGAATAAATAAATCTTTGTTTAAACAATTCTCTTTGTTGTAACTATGGACTCGGTGACTCCCAAATTTGACAGTCACAGTAGTTGATAAAGTTCTTATATGTAAGGTTAAAGAGAAGTATTAAGGTAAAAGTAGAGTAATTTCTAGGAATTTGCTCCCTTATCTCAACTAATCCTGCCTTAGTAATAACCTTTTTGTCAAGTTTCAGAGTAAACATCCTCTTAATGTATTCTGAACTAGCAAGCTAAGTGCTCAAGACGCATTTCCGCTAAACATTGATAATGAAGAAAAGAAATTACTTTGAAAACATTTATCCCCCTCCTCAGGAGAAAACCATTAATTTCTAAGCAGATAACTGGAGTTCCATAATAATTATTCATTCAGTGCTTGAAACATACCTAAGCAAAATGCATGGAAGATCACTGTGCATCTAAGCACAGATTAAGTTGAAAACTGTGTGTTCTTATTTTAAAACAAAAACTCACCAGTAAGGCCCACTAGTCTGCAGCCCTTCAACTTTGGGAGAGAAATATGTTTCTTGTGTATATGGAGAAAAACAGGAAGCACTGATAGTGGGTGCTAATTGTTAAATGCTGTGAAAGCCACTATCAGTTCCTCTGTCATACACACACACAAAAGGCGTGTATTCTAGGGTATCTCTAAAATCTCTTAGCAAAGTCTTAGTACCCAACTCAATCCCAAAGCTTCCATTTCAGAAACTGAATTGGCCTCTAGTACAGTTTTTATAGAAGCAGCATCCTCCCTGTGCTTTTATTGTATGTGTAGAAGTGGCTTTCTCCAAAGTCCCATGCTTTGGGACCACAGGCTAAGGCCCCCCTCATCCATGGACAGTTGGTAGGCTATCTTCCTGGAGGCATAGTCCAGATGGAGCAGACCCTCCCCTGTCATCCTTGTCCATTTTCCAGACCATTTTCTTCTCTGTGAGTAATAGCGCTGTTATGAGTTCTGAATATTTCTCCCCATGCAGACTAACAAGCTGGCATAAAGTTTTCAGGGCAAAAATGCTGATGTACTGCCTTGATTTCCCAAGTCTCACGTTATGAGAAAGTCATTTCTGCTCTTGAGCTTTCAAAGAATTGAGTGATCTCGATACTGAAAAGGCACATCTGCTTAGCAAAAATATTGCATAATTGTGCATGGTCTCACCGCTCTAACTGAGGTATGAAACTATTATAATAGGACTCCTGTTAACAACAAAATCGAATCTCATCCTTCACTCTGAAGGTGACATATGTGACTCTCTATCCTTTACTCAGCATCCAGAGGGAACCACCCCGGCACCAGCGACCTGTGAAAAGTAGCACAATGCCAGATCTCAATCTGTATTCCAATTGCCCATCAGAGGTTTCACTTTATAAAATGGTACCAGACAAATCCAAAGAAAAAGTCAATAACATTTCCCAAAGAAACGCAATATTACAGACTTGCCTTGCCAAGAAATCTATAATGTGTCTCTCCAAGTTAACTTTCATATTTAAATATGTCCACTTCTGAAAAATAACCATTGCTCTACAAATCAAGGGCTTTGAAAAGTCCTGGGAAACCAGAGACCTGTGCAGAAAAAAGAAGATGAAAGTTGGAAGCAAGAGGGAAGAGACAAAGGTAGTCCTTTTACATTTATTTCTCCCTTGATCAACATTGAATTACTTTCTCTTTGCTTGTTTGTTTTTTGAGACTGGATCTCTCTATCTACTGCTGAATATCTGGGACAACAGGCACAGACCACTGCACCTGGCTTTGAATTACTCTCAAAATAGTGTTTTTAGGAAAGAAATAGAGCAAAGGGTAAGAAGAATCTGGCATGTAGCACGCTTTGCAGGTATCAGTTGAAGTTGTATATATGTATCTATGTGTGTTTGTGGGTAAAAATGGGCTCAGGGATGGGACCCAGTGATCCTTCATTTAAATAAACATGTATTTATGTATATTTTTAAAATAATCAAAATGACCTTGAGAACTCAGTGTAGTAGCCCCACTTTATAGATGAATAAATGGAGGATCAGAGAAACAAGACAATATGGCAGAGATCAAAGAAAATAATCTTTCAATGCTCTCTACACCTCCAAAGCAGTCAAATGAGTTATATGGTCAATTATTTGAGAAGGAAAATGTTTGCCAAACTTGGTGTCTATGTTTCTGCTTCTCTCCAATTAACTTCCCAATAAGATAGAGAATACAATTCTTATGTTTTTCATGATGGGTAGACACTTTTGGGTTGTAATCAATAAAGCATAAACCAATATCCTCTTCTTAGATAGTCTTAAGCAATAATTATATAAACTAATTCATGCAAAATAGTAGCCTATGCTTTCAAGTAGCTCTTCAAAATGAAAAATAATTACATAATGACATAAATAGATCAGTGCTGTGGCAATATGGTGTCACTGAAGGGATTTTTATAAAGTACAAGTGATTATGCTCCTCCTACTATGGGTGAAACATTAGTCCACATTCTGTGGATACAAAAGTGAACGAGACTACCAGACCTCATGGTACTTAGAGAAGAAAGAGATACAAAGAAAAAAAAAAAAGAGAGAGAGAGAGAGAGAAATAATTACAAGTAGTGATAATTGGTATAAAGTAAATGATATAGTTTGGATATTTGTCCCCAACCCAATCTCATGCTGAATTGTAATCCCCAACGCTGGAGTTAGGGCCTGGTGGGAGGTAATTGGACCACAGGAGCAGATCCCTCATGGCTTGGTGATGTCTTTGCAAAAGTGCATGAGTTTTCATGATATTCAGTCATTTAAAAGCTTGTGCGGCTGGGTGCAGAGGCTCACCACACTTTGGTAGACCAAGGCGGGTGGATCACCTGAGGTCAGGAGTTCACGACCAGCCTGGCCAACATGGCGAAACCCCATCTCTACTAAAAATACAAAAATTATCTGTGCATGGCGGCACGGGCCTGTAATCCTAGCTACTCGGGAGGCTTAGGAGGATCACTTGAACCCAGGAGGTGGAGGTTGCAGTGAGCCGAGATCACACCACTGCACTCCAGCCTGGATGACAAAAAAAGAAAAAAAAAAAAGCTTGTGACACCTTCCTACCCCCACTCTCTCTCGCCCTTGCTCCTGCTCTCACTATGTGATGTGCCTCCTACCTCTTTGCCTTCTGCCATTAATGAAAGCTCCCTGGGGCTTCACCGGAAGACAAGCAGATGCCAGCACCATGCTTCCTGTGAAGTTCTGAAGAACCACGAGTCAATCAAACCTCTTTTCTTCATAAATCATCCAGTCTCAGTACTTCTTTAAGCAAGGCAAGAAGGGCCTAATACAGCAAATGTCAGGACAAGAAGGTAGAGAGTGGTAAAGGTCACTTCTTCAGAGATGATAGAACCTTTGAATAATGTTTGACCAAATAGCTGAACGCAGTAAATGAAGGAAACAACAGGATGTTTTGGGAAAGATATTCCAGGATGAGAGCAGCCACTGAAATGATCTTTGCTTGGCTTGGCTGGGATAGGCAAACCGGTTCTTATTACTGGAATCCTGAGGGAGAAGGGTAGATTAGTGGAAAGTAAAGTTGGTGAGATGAATGGATCATCTGGAGCCTTCCATGCTGGATTGTGGAAAGAGGATCAATGAGGAGTTTGGTATTCCAGGAAGGAGAAAATGGTGGCTTTGAGGAGGCTGGTGGTAGTGGAGAAGTGGAGATAGTGAGAAGTAGCCATGTTTAGATATATTTTGAAGGTAGAGGTAACAGAATTAGATGATGCATTGGATGAGAGAGTTGAGAAAAGGAAAGGAGGTAAATCTCATTCATTAGAATAAGCAACTTAGTGAATGCTTGTGATTTTTAACCCAGATATATATATACATATGGGAATTTATTAAGTATTAACTTACATGATCACAAGGTCCCACAATACGCTGTCTGCAAGCTGAGGAGCAAAGAGGGCCAGTCTGAGTCCCAAAACTGAAGAACTTGGAGTCTAATATTTGAGGACATGAAGCATCCAGGACAGGAGAAAGATGTATGCTGTGTGGCTAGGCCTGTCGTCTCGCTCTTGCACATTTTTCTTCCTGCTTGATACTTGCTGGAAGCTGATTAGATTGTGCCCATCAGGTTAAGGGTGGCTCTGCCTTCCCCAGCCCACTGACTCAACTGTGAATCTCTTTTGGGCAACTCCCACACAGACACACCCAGGATTAATACCCTGTATCCAATCAAGTTAACATTCAGTATTAACCATCCCAGAGAGGGTTCAAAAATCACCTGCTGAGGCTGAATGGGATATTAGATTTACAAATGAAGCTGTCAAATGGACGATTTATAGAGGAAACTGAAGTTCAGAATTGACTACTATTAGTCTTGGATGTGTCCTAAAAATCTGGATTTTGTTAAAAGCTCTCATGTTTTCGGAATCATGGCTGCAGCAAATTCCTAAATGTGGTGACTCCCACCATGAAGTCTTAAAAGATTCTTTCTTCCCCCTCCTTATAAATTTGCCAGAAGGAAATCAAGTTTTTTTATAAGTTTGCTTGAGGGCAATGTACTTTTTAAAAAAATCTTAATTCCAAAGTTGAATTATATCTCACTGAATATTTGTTTGCTATTCTGTTTGCTTTTATTTATTTATATATTGAATTTGGCAGAACCCAGGATTAGCTTAGGCTGCTTGAGATCAGGGTGTTGTGGTTTGTTTATGTAATACCATTCTTCTGCAGTATTAGCTGAATAAATCCAAGACCCATTTGTCGAGTACGTGTGTGTCTGTCTGTGTGTGTGTGTGTGTTTCTGAGAAGCAACATACAGTGGTCTTTTTTTTCAAGAAAGAATTAAAAAGGCATATGCTGCTGATTTCACAGAGTCTTCTGAAATGATCTCTCGGCACTGAGATCCAAAATTTTGAAGCCTTATGGATCTGGCCTTGCACATAGTTATCTAAACTCATTTGGCCGATAAATATTTCATTTGGCCTGAGAAAACTGCTTTTTCTCTGTACACATTTACCAATGTCACTCTACTTCTTCATTTTGTCATAAACCACATGCAAATCTGTGACTGTAGTTATGCACCAAATAATTTACCAGGGAAAATGGAAAGAAATATGATCATGACATGACACACACATCTTTTGATGGAATTTACTGAATTAAATACATACTTAAGTATGTATTTAATTATTTATTTTCTTAAGAAAATTAAGTATTGAATTTTCTTGTGTCTCATTTCCATCATTTATATCTAGTAATTTTTTTTTGGTTCAACTAATGATTTCTTATTTATTTATTTATTTTTGAGACAAAATTTTGCTCTGTCAACTGGGCTGGAGTACAGTGGCACGGTCTTGGCTCACTGCAACCTCCACCTCCTGGTGCAAGTAATTCTCCTGCCTCAGCCTCCCGAGTAGATGGGGTTACAGGCATGTGCCACCATGCCCAGCTAATTTTTGTGTCTTTAGTAGAGATGGAGTTTCACCATGTTGGCCAGGCTGGTCTCAAACTCCTGACTTTGTGATCCACGCACCTCAGCCTCCCAAAGTACTGGGATTACAGGCTTGAGCCACTATGCCCTGCCCCATGATTTCTTATTTTTAACTGAACCAAAACAACCCATTACTTCTGATTCTCTGTTGACCCTCCATAGGGCTTTGATGATTTATTTTTATTTAACTAATTTTTGCTACAATTTTCAAGGATTCATGTAGGGTTTTTTTTCTTATCCCTATGTTGTACCTAGACTTTAGGTTTATAGTTAAGGTTGTTGTTAATGAAATTGTTTATTTGGCAAACAGTAGCAATACTTTTTGTAATACTGATTATCTCCATTATGCAGCTGTTAAAGATAAGAAGAGAAAATGGAGACCCTTTTCATTTTTATGCTATATAAGTAGAGGTGACTGATTTTAATTCATGGTTATTCAGGGAAAAGAAAATTGAGGTGACATAGCAATGGGGTAAGCAGAGGTAGAGCCTTAATGTCATCAATATTCTCACTCCTCTGAATCTGCTCTTATAGGACATCCCCTCTTGCTTGTCACCAGCAACCCATCCCTCTCCCCCAAGATTTGAGTGAGCTCTACTTTTACCTGTATCAATTAGAGACTGAGCACCATAGCAGTGATATCTGAGGAATAAATCAGTGTTCAATCATAATTTAAGGAGCAAGTCAAGGCTTTGTCACAACACAATGATTTCAAACTTCTGGTTGCTTAGATAATTGCGCAGCTAAGACTACTAGATTCATAACAGAATATGAGACCTACAAAATATCATCAGCACGGAAATACCCATGCATGATGAAGTTTTAGTCAGGATGACATAAACCACTGATATCAAAAGTAGAGATCTGTGGGCAAATTGGGGATAATGAAAAATAAATAAGAAAATAAGAAAATTTTTGAACTTCTATTTTTAATTAAAGTTAGTGGAACTCTAAAAAGGAAATTTCTAGCAACCCAGTAATAAAAAGATGTTAGCAGACATTGAAGATATGAGGTGTCCTCCTGTTAAAGTAGGTCAAACAAGGTCAAAGTTCAACATTACCATCCATCTATTTATTTATATTTAATTAGAGTGCAAATTTTTGATTCAATAATAAGCTAGTTAGCTTATTAGTTTTGATTTCATCTTTTCTGAACTGTGCCTACATTCTGGGAGCAGTGAGATATTTATACATCCCATTTCCTCTTATTTTGACAAATGTCTCCAATAACATTTAAATAAAATGCAATGAAAGATAATGGAGTGTTTCTTTCCGACTTTTGTTTTGCCCAAAACTCCCGCTGAAAAACATTCATAAGGAAAAAGGTCAGCTGAGGAGCCAAAAAGATTGTAATTTAGTGATTTTATTTTCTCATCAAATTAGACACACCGTAGTGCTAAGAAAGAAAAATATTTCAGTAATACGAATGTATGTATAGTGGGCAGGCTAAGCTTCATGTTACCCTATTCATGAGTTTTAATTTTGACCTGTAAATCTCTTTACACCTGGGTTAACTAGAAGCCGTACTCATAGACCCTAATTGGCACAGCTTTTTTTAAATCTCCCACTGAGTTGACAAAGTCTTTTCCTACATGTCCAACCCTAGTAACCCTAGAAGGAAAGGTTAAAGAAGAACATCTATGTGAACTTTCTCCATGACATACAGCAAATCTATTTTCACTTTCTCTCTTTAGGACAACTTTTCTCCACAGTCTTCTAAGGAGTCTATTCAAATGTACACTTAAAACTGCAAATTTATGTTCAAGGTTGAATACCAATCACAATAACACTACTTCCTCAATTCCTCACCATACCTAAGTGTGTGTTAGCTGGACAAAAGGTTATGCTCAGAAATGGAATGGATTAGAAACATGTAGGCTGGGAGAAGTCATCAACTTCAGATCTTCAGTCCCTGATGTGTAACCAAATAATTAAATATACTTGAGCAAGTCATTTCCCTCCTTTATCAAAAAGAGACACTATTTATACACTTTCTTTCTCACTTGGTGGAATGAGGGTAAAATGTGAAGTATTTCTCTCACTATGCTCTTAGCAAACATCTCTTTTGAACCTGTGAACTTTGCTTCATTGTGCTACGTTTGGAGAACCCACAAGGCAGAGATATGGGCCCCTCTGAATTTAAAGACTATTAATAATAATAATAAAAAGGAATATGCACATATAACAACAATAAAGCAGGATAGAATGCAGAAATTGTTCTGCAGCAGGAACAGAGGAAATATTAGATATTAGATGGTTTGGCTTTGTGCCCACTCAAATCTCATCTTGAATTGTGACAACTTCCGTATGTCAAGGGTGGGGCCAGGTGGAGATAACTGAATTATGGGGATGGATTCCCCTAAACTGTTCTCATGGTAGTGAACAAGTCTCAGGAGATCTGATGTTTCATAAATGGGAGTTCCCCTGCACAAGTTCTCTTGCCTGCCGCCATGTAAAACATGCCTTTACTTTTCCTTTGCCTTCTGCCATGATTGTAAGGCCTCCCCAGCCATGTGGAACTGTGAGTCCATTAAACCTCTTTCCTTTATAAATTACCCAGTCTTGGGCATCTCTTTATTAGCAGCATGAGAACAGACTAATACAGTGTGATGAAATACAATGAAAATTTCATAGGAGAGATCACTTAGATTTGGCAGCTCTGGGAGATTCTTTTGAGGAGGTGTCATTTGGGCTGTGTTTGAGCAGTAGATATTACTAATCTGTTTAGAAATAGAGAAGGACAATGAGAAGAAATTCAGAGGGTGAAAGGTACCAAGTATAGTTTAGGAACAAGAAACAATCATCATAGATACATTTATTAAACCTAGAATATGTACCAGGAACTAATCCTTGTGAATATTAACAAATTGATCTTTATAATGACAGTATGAGTAGGTGCCATCATTGTTATCCCCATGTGAGGGATTAAGAAATTGATGCACAGAGAATTTAAAAAACTTGTCAAGGTCATTCAGCTAGTAAGTTGGAAAAGAAGGGTTTTAGTTTAGGCTACATGATGCCAGGACTCACGCTCTTAACAACATCTCTGTAGGGTCATATTAGACTCACACTTAGTAATAATTAAAGAAAATGTGTGAATGAGAGTGAAGGGAATAAGGTCACACTAAAACTTTAAAGGAGACAGTGGAAAGTCTTAATATCATGGCTAAGAATAGTTGAAATTTTTTAAATGGAAGACAAGTTATTTAACAACTATGATGAGAACAGAACAATTATAACTATGCTTACATTACACAGTATAAGCAAATGCATATTATTTATGGGATTGCAAATAAGGAAACTGGCTCTAGCTAACTTAAGAAGAAAAGAAGTGCAGAATTGAAAAATGAAGCCTAGGAAAGGGGAGGAACTAGACAGTTTTGGTCATCTACACTGAAAGATCTTCCTGGCACAACTTCTCACCTGGAAGGCAGACATTAACAATGACAGCCACTAGCGGCTCACAGTTTTGATGTCTTTGTCTAATTTTAAATCCCTGAAAGAGGTTACTTTTTGGCCTCAGTTTGAGTTAAGAGTTCATACTTGGACCAACAATCATATCTGGCTTGAAGTCCAAAGACACAGAAAACCGGCGTGTCAGTGTATCAGGGTTCGTTCTGAAAGCAAAGAAGATGAGCAAAGCTGGAAAGACATATCAACTTTAATACTCAATGATTTGAAAAGCCTCAATGTGGACAATGAATAAAAGGGAGATACTGGATGTGAGGAGAACAGCCACATTGCAGTGATGATGATCTTAGAGTTTGGTAACAAGTGTTTATATGAGGGTAATGTATGTTGAAATGGAAAATTAAGAAGTATGTGATTATCAGACATGGGGACAGAATTTTTAAAAAGTCAAGAGTCAATAGTCATGCTGAAGTTTTCAGCTCAAGTGACATGGAATATATTATTATACACTCATTCCTTGCTGTTCAAACTCAGCCAGCATTCACAGACACCACACTGGGGAAATAAACAGCACCCGTGCTAGGGTTTACCTGTTGAAGACTGCCTTCCTGGCACACTTTGCAGGTCTTGTTTAAAGTTGACATAAACTTGCTATGGTATATGTGTTACATTTTATATATAAGTTTCACCTATAATAGTATTTTTAAAAATTATTTCTCTAACTACAGGTCCTGTTTGGGTTAGATGGAAGAAATTCTACTATATTAAAAATATCATCAATAAAGATATTTATTTTCTAAAAGCTCCCACTCTAGATGGGATAACATGAAAGTCACTAGAATTCAAAATATATGAGACAACATTTGTATGCAAGTGACTTGTAATCTGGAAAGGAATCAGAACCTAAAAGATAAATTGTGAGCCAATGAATAAGATAGACAATATATGATACAGCAATTCAGAAGAGGCTGGGATAGTCAGAAAATACTTTATAGAAAAAATGATAGGACTAAAAGTGAATCTTATGAAAGGGATTCTGACAAGATTCAGATAGTGTAAGATTCCTAAATAACTGTTTATATATTGGATGGACATGAGGAAGTCTTGGATAACAATGTTGGAAATAGAAAGTAACACTTAACCTACTCTATGTGCCAAGCACCATGAGAGATACTTCAGTAAGTCATGTCATTTCATTCTCCCCCAAATTTCCAGCTGCCTTAGTCTATTCAGGCTGGTGTAAGAAGACACCATAGACTGGGTAGCTTATAACAACAGAAACTTATTTATCACATTTCTAAAGGCTAGGAAGTCCAAGGTCAGGGTGCCATCATCGTTAGTTTGTCGTGAGGGCCCTCTTCCGGATACAGACTGCCAATTTCTTGCTGTGTCTTCACATGGTGGAAGGGGCCAGGGAGCTCTCTGAGGTCTCTTTTGTAAGGGCATGAATTCCATTCATAAGGACTCTACCCTCAAGACCTAATCCCTTCTCCCAAATCCCCACCTCCTGATACCATCACCCTGGGAGTTATTTTAACATATGAATTTGAGGGAGACACGAACTTTCAGACCCAGCACCAACCAAGATGCAATTTATTATCTCCATTTTATAGATGATAAAACTGACTGAGAAATAAGATATCTTGTTAAGGATCACAAAGATGGAGATAGTCAGAGCCCAGATCACAGTAGGCCAAATTCTTTGGGCTGCACCTCCTGGTTTTTCAAATGACAGGCTAACACAAATTTTATACTACACAGGTTTTACCTTTAGTCTCTCTAACAATTTTTCAAATACATTTATTCCCCAGACTACCAAATATTCAACTTCAAGCTTCAGTCTACCTTAGATATTTCATATTTAACTAAAGTTTCAATTTTCAAGTCAATGTTCCTAGCCACAGGCTTTCTCTCTAGTTCCAAACCTACATTGCCCATTGTCCATTGGACATTCCTATCTTTCCTCCATATCTGTATTTTAGCTTCATAATAATTGGCACCGAGAAGTCTCTTTTCCTCTTAGAAACTCATTCCCAAAATAGTTATTTCTGCAGAAGTGTCTACCAAGTCCCCAGTTATCCAGACCCAAAAAATCAGTCACATTGGCATCTTCTTTTTCTTTTATCCTTTGGACTAAATAACAAATCAGTCTGAGAATTTATCCTTTGGACTAAATAACAAATCAGTCTGAGAATGCTTTTCACAGTCATTGAAACCTTGCAATTCCCATTGGTTCCAATTATCACCTCCTATTTTAGGCATTCCTCTGATATTATTTGCTTAAGAAGCTGTTGAGTAGCTGTCCTTATGGTCCTGAGTAAATTATCTCTATCATTCACTACCATAACATTCTGGTTTTTTCCTAGCACTTTTAACAGTAGAAAATTTTATTATTTACTTGTTTTATTATTTAATATCTGTCTGTCTACTAAAATGTAACTTTTGTAAAAGCAAGGATTACTTCTTCATTCTACCACCTATGCCCCTCTCAATGTCTGACACAGATGTGCTTAATAAATATAGCCAAGTGAATAGTCTTTCCAAAATTCTACTTCCCATTTCTCTTCACAATACTTCCTACATCCAGCTCTCAGAGAAATGTTTCTTGAAGTATAGCTCTAAGAAGCCATTTTTCTAGTTTAATCATCTAGTGTTAACTTATTGCCTATTAAGTTAGCTATTAACTACTACTAGTTCCAGCATTCAGACGCATAGGGTCCTCTGCAATGTGAATACAAACGACACTTCTATGTACAATTCCCTTACTCTCTTTGTCTCTAAATCAAATGCTGTTTAATTTCCTGTCTCTATGTCTTCTCTGTGTGTTTGTCGCATCTTCCAGAGTGTCTTGTCCCTGTATCAGACGGTTTAAACTACATTTTTCTCTAGTAATGAATAGATTCCAACCCTTAGTGGGTTAAAACCACAGAGGTGTATTTCCCACTCACATTCCTGCTTACCATGTTTGCCTGTGGCTTTGTTCCATGCCCCTCCATTCTCAGAATAAGCTAATAGAGCAACTTTTCTCTGGAACACAACAGTCACTTGGCAGAAGGAACAGAGAGAAAGTGGGACTCTGAAAGTTTTTTCTTGGAAATGGTGAACATTTTATTAATGAAAGGCAGTTATTTGACAAAATCTGACCTAAATGGGGTAAGGAGTATAATACCTCTCCATGTTCTGGCCCAGTACGGAGAAGTAGTGAATATTTTCACTGTAATACTGTGTTAGTCTGTTCTCACACTGCTAATAAAGACACATTTGAGACTGGGTAATTTATAAAGGAAAAAGGTTTCATAAACTCACAGTTCTGCATAGCTGGGGAGGCCTCACAATCATGACGGAAAGCGATTAAGGAACAAAGTCACGTCTTACATGGCGGCAGACAGGAAAGAGCGTGTGCAGGGGAATTCCCATTTATGTAACCATCAGATCTCCTGAGACTCATTCACTACCATGAGAACAGTATGAGAGAAACTGCCCTTATGATTCAATTATCTCCACCTGGCCCCACCCTTAACATGTGGGGATTATTACAGTTCAAGGTGAGATTTGGGTGGGAGACACAGCCAAACAGTATCAAATATCATCTACTTCACCTATCTCAGTCATTAAAATGCTAATTATCCAAGACTGTACTTTCAGGGATCATTTCTATAGTTTGTTACCAGAGTAGTTTCTCTGAACGTGTAGAGCACTAAAATGCTAATTATCCAAAGAGACCCATGCCACTAAGATGCTTTTCCCCATTCTGCCAGCCAATATTACATTGAAAACACAAAGCATATTACTTAAACCTATCTTCTAACCTTATTTTTCTCTACTTTTCTTATTCCATCATTCCCCAAAACCCCATATTCTGATTGCAAGTTTTACTAAGACCTGGTGGCTATGGCATGTAACACTCAGCAAAATGCCTTGAACACAGTAGATGTTAATAAATGTTTATTGAATATAGTTGATTTAATCACATGTAAGGAGACATTGAATACTTCTATGCTAAGAAGGATATGAACAAACTATATTTCAAGCTGATTAATGTGGTGACTGAAACGGTATTTGCTTATTTAAGCCTTTTGGTTTATTTTCATATGTAAATATGTTCCCATGCTGTACAGGGTACACAGAGCTAATTACCTTCCTTTGCTTGGTATGCAACAGATCAGAAAACCTAAAATTATTCTAATCCAAGTGTTTTCCAAATGGCTTCTCTGCAACCCACATTGATTCAGTATAGCAAAAGTAAAATTTACATGGCAAAGATTATTTGGTAATGCACTATAAAGAGAACGGTATAATACAGTCAGATCTTTTGACTTCAGGGTCGTGTGACACTGTCAGTGTATGTCTAATATTTAGTGTAAAGTTGGAAAAGATGAGAGTGACAATTGAATAAATAAATGAACAATGGATAAAATAATGTGTTCAAAAATAAGAATAATAAAAAGCTTTTAATTAACAGATTTACATAAAAATATAGTATCCACTGAAAACATGGGATTGTATCAAATATCAGACCTAGTTAAATCCTGCATACATGAGGTTGAAAAAATAATTCTATCAAAGAAAAATCTGGAAAGTTTAGATACAGCTATTTCTTATTTGACAATGTGGTCAAGAGAATAGGAGTTGTTTACAAGAACACCAATACGCATATGCAAACATATCAGTATACATTAAGACTTAAAATGTATTTCTTAAAAGTATTCATTTTATAAAAGAAAAACAAAACAGAAATGAACAGACAGCCTCAAGCAGTTTTTATGGGGTCTTCTTTAACTAACTGAATCGAGTAGTATATATTATGGTTTCCATTTCACTGTCAATGTCTGTAACTTAGTAAAAGTTAATCGTGTGTTCATTTTATGTTGCCATACGCAGTCCCACCAGCAGCAGCGTGAATGACCTAAGCCAGTAAAATCAAACACTGCAGAGACTGTTATATCTGAATGGAACAATTCATGTAAAGTAGATGAATTCCAGGTTTTCAATCAGGAACGGAACAATTGTTAGGAAAACTGCCAAACCCCAAACTCATAAACACTAGGTTAAAACAATAATACAAATATTGTCTCATTGTATCCATAAAAAGAAAGCTATCTATAGAAAATTCTTCCTTTGAAATCTTTGTGGCTATCAAGGGTTTCACTTTCCATTTAAACAGTGTTTCATTTAACAATCCTGCTTAAGTCAGTATGTTCGGTCAGGGATAGTAAGACTAGATATGAATGCTAGTCTTATTATTTACTCAACTTTGTCTCCTTTGAATAATTCAAATGAGAAACACTATAAATAAATTACTGGGAAAATATTTCCATTTTACTGCACCCAAGTGGTAAATTGTAACGTCAAAATGATATCACTGTTATTATTGAACAACATAATTTCAGAATATGGCCTACATACAAGCAACTGTGAAGCCATTAGATGAAAATATATCCAGAGGGTGTGTTTGTTGAACAAGTACAATTGAGTTCTTAACACTTTTGAAAATCAAAATGTGATTACAGTCCTACAGAACAAACCCTAAAAATAATAATAATAACAGGAATAATAATAATACGGCTTAAAATGTATCGAGCGCTTACTATAAGCCAGACACAGTTTTATATTCCTTATGTTTTATTTTATTTAGTTCTCATAAAACCCTTCTTATGTGAGAATTAAATAGGAGAAAATTAAGGCATAACTTGGTTGAAAACCTTGCAAAGGGCTATGCAACCAGTTAGCAGTAGAACCAGAATTTGAATCCAGGCAGGCTGACTCCAGAGAATGCACTCTCAACCACAATGCTGTAGTTATATGCCTCACACACCTCTGTGATGAATAAAATATCTAGACTTTCCATGTCAAATATTCAAATTGCAGCTTGAAAGCACATATTTCTCCAGGGATGGAAACCTCTATTTCTTTGTAATCTGACTCACAGAATTGCCATCCAATATGCCAACATGTAAGAGAAAACCATAAAGAAACAAGGTTTTATGGATACTGATGCTCTTCATTAAGTTTTTCATCCATTTATCTAATATGTATTGAGCACTTGTGGTGTCCCAGCTCCTAGACATTGTATTAGCTTCCTTCTGATATTATAATTAATTACTACAAAGTTAGTGGCTCAAAACAATACAAATTTGTATTCTCTCACAGTTCTGGAGGTCAGAAGTCCAAAATCAAGGTGTTAGCAAAGCTTCATGTCTCTGGAGGCTTCAGGAATTTATTTATTTATTTATTTATTTATTTATTTATTTATTTATTTTGCCTTTTCCAGCTTCTAGAGACCTTCAACATTCCTTGGCTTTGGGCTCTTTCCTGTATCTTCAAAGTGCATTACTCCAAACTGGTTCTATTGTCAAATCTCCTTTTTCATTTTGAGCTTTTTGCTTCTTGCTTACCAGGAGCCTTGTGATTATATTGGACTGGACTCACCTGGATCATTCAGGATAACACAGTCAAGTCCCTTTTGCCATGTAAGGTGACATATTTATGGGCTGTGGGGATCACAGTGCAGACTTTTTTGGGGGGAATATTAGTGTATCTATCACAGGGATGGTCCAAAAACCAAAAGATAAAAAGTCCAGATATTACCCTTGAGACATTGGAGGAGCTACTAAAGGATATAATACAGGGAGGGATACAATTTGATTTTAGAAAAGAGTATTTTGGCAGCTCCAAAGAGCCAAATTATTGATATAATCTTTTTGAAAATATTAAAAGTTGAATTAATGCAGCAGAAGTAAAAATGGAGAGAAGAGCAGTGATCAGAAGAATGTTCAGAAGGTAGGATCAACTAGGATACAACGAATTCTCTACAAGTAATTATTTTCCATTCGAATTGGCATTTCCATATCTGAAAGAGATAAATGCTGTATTGTATAAAAGACTTTAAGCTTTTAATAAAATACGTCTTCATCACGTTTTTAATTTAGAGCAATGTAGAAGACACCATGTAGCATAGCTATGGGGTACAACCCTAATAACATATTCGTTTCCTGTAGAGCGACATCCATCCAATCCACTTATTCTTAATTGAAAAAAAAGTTAACTATTCCCACTTATTCATACACATTCTCCAGTGTAACTTATCGGTATCATCTGGTGATATTAGATCTAAAATCCAACTATAGAGCACTAATTGGTTTCTTGCCCTAGAGAAAGTTTTATTTTTATCTGAAGTGATACACTACAAGATGATCTATTGCTGGAAGTTGATGAATTCACTCCATTTAGTATAGTAACACCTGCTCAATTCAGGTTTCCTGACTGTAAATATTAATAACTCTTATCAATGTTCATTCCTCCTCAGTAGAATTGCCTTTTTATAGCACTTGGTGGTATTTTTTTAAGCCAGTTCATAACAGGTGCAGTGTATTATACTTATATACTTGCTTCATTCAGTAGATACCATTCAAAAATATGCCAAACCATTCATAGAAATTCATTCCAAAGAGTTGATTCCAAAGTTTGTGCCAATGAACAGAAATTTTGAATTAGAAGAGAAGAAGTTGTGAGAGCTTGTCAGATGGCTGGTGGCTGGAATTAGTTTTAAGCATTTTGGACCAGATCTCATTCACAGTAAATGTAAACCAAACACTTTTATCCTCTAATCTTATTTGTGTTATTTATTTTGTAGAAAAAAATGCCATTTATATGAGTATGTGAACTCATGTGATTCATTTACACTTAAAATCTTTGAAAGGTTATTTTAGAGAGGGTTGATATCAAAAATAACAGCTCAGCTTGGATAAGTATGAAAACCTTCATGAGAGGATAGCAGAAGGGAGGAAAAGAGAGCTTCCAAATTTCTTTTGCCATATTTTGCAAGCTTAGACGCAGAAAGATCTTGAGTACAGCAGAGAAGCCTAAGCATACATGTTCTAGTAACTTTAAAAGTTTTAAAAATCCTTATTTGGGAATAGCAGTAAAAACAGACAAAGAATAAAGAGGCCACAAATAAAAGAGTCCTGTCTTTCTACTGCACTGCTTTGAGGACACTTTGCTCTTTCCACTTGTCTCTAGCCTGCAAATTCTGGGACTTCAGTGTCTAATGAACCAGCCCTGAGCCACAGAATTTCTAGCATGCAAAATATTCAACGATATTTTTTGGCTTACAAACAATTCTCCTCTCAAATGAAGCAAGAAACTGGGACTCTTATAAGGCTCTAGTTTCTGTCATTTCATCTTCTACATTAGAGGAGTAAAAGAAACAAAACCAAAGAACCTAACAATGTTAAATGTAGGTAGCGACACTTTTTGCCCTGCATATGCTCAAGCCTAGCATTGTCTATTTTAGTCTTTTACAAAATCTAGTAGGAAAGGCCTTCTGTGTCTTCAGGTTAGGGGTCCTTTTTATTTTATCCTTCATATTCACCAGCCACACAAGAATGCTGGAATTTCTTAGTTGTTTTAAGATGCTGTAATATTAAATTACTTTCCTTCACTACGCTTTGGGTTTAAAACATTAGAGTAGAGAATTATGAGGGCATTTTATCTAGAAAGGTCACTTTCTTTGCTCCAGAGTATGAAAGGGCTTTGGATAAAAATCTCATTTGAATATATCACTGTTATTGACATCTAATGCTCTGTCCATGCTCAGAGAAGACTCTGAATGTACTGGAAGTACTTGTTAGACTGGGGGCTAGCTCTATTCAAGATGCCAATGAAATAAAAGTCTATCACTAAAGTGGCCTTTGTGGGAGGCAAATGACTGTAGTTGCTTCTCTAAATGCAATAGCTTCTTGTTTTTCTTCTTTTTGTAAGAAAGTTGGTGAAGTCTTTAAGACATCCAAACTCCCAAGTGAAGTAATAAGTAATACAGACCAATTGTATTTTTATTATTTTTTTCTAAATGAAAAGGATTATTGTCTTAGTTTATCAGTTTAAAAACTATTTTTAAAAATACAGTGGGGAAAAATTCCAAAAAGATGCAACATTTTCTTGGGAAATGCAGCCTGACCTAGTGGAAGGAAGATTGGGTCTTCTTACCACCAGCTCTACCACTCTGGCCCTTAACAAAATCACTTACCTGACAGTTTCTGGTTCTCCAACAGAAACTTAGAGTGGCCTACATAATAGGGGCATAGAAATAGTTTCTGTCAAGAGCATTTGACTTCTGGAATTGTACTTTGTTCAACAAAAGTTATTGGACATGATTTAGGGGCCTGGCAATGTGCTAGGCCTTGCAGATATAATGATGTGTACCCTTCAGCTCCTGCCTTCAAGGATTTCACTTTGGAAACACACACATGTGCACACTCACAAACACACACACACACCCCAGGATCATTAGTACATTAATAATGAAAGACTAACAGATCAGGATCAAGCATTTTGAAGGCACACTTTACCAAATCAATTGTAACTCTTGTTGAGTTACAATTTATAAAAATAAATTTATTAAAGCCTATATTTTAGAGTATGAGGTTTTATATTTTCCTCATGTATACAGAGAAAAAAATGTGATAAATATGCTTAAAAGATCCTTCAATAAAATTTTTGGACTAACTAATAATTTGTCTTATAATTCTCCACATGAGATCTTTCAAATGTCATTGTTTCCTAATTGCTGTAATTAAAAACACACACTTCTGCTCTTCAACAGGTGAATGACTAGACAAACTAGGGTACAACTATACCACAGAACAATATTCAGCATTAAAAAGGAAAAACAATGATATAGGTAACAACGTAGATACACCTCTAGGAAATCATGCTGAGCAAAAAAGTTAACCTCAAAAATATATACACTATGCAACTCCATTGAACATTCAGGAAATAACATAATAATAGAGAGGAAGAAAAATCAATGGTTGGCAGGTGCTGCAGGAGGAGTGGAAGTGACTATAAAAGGAGTAGAGCAAGGAATTCCGAAGCGACTAGACACGTAAGGGTCTTGATTTTAGAGTGGTTGCACGGAAGTATGCGTGTGATAAAACTACATGGAGTACACAAACCTACACACACTCACACACATAAATGAGTACAGGTACAACTGGTGAAATCAGAACTATGGAAAACACCAAGGCAATTCGTGTTTTTTATATTACACTCCAGTTATGCTAATTATTAACATTGAGGGGACTGGATGAAGGTTGCGTAGGACCTTCGCATCCCTTTTTTGGCAACTTCCTATAAATTTATCACTATTTCAAAATAAAACATTTTAAAAAAGAGTATGTATTTCTTCTTGGTTATCAAGGTGCTGGTCTTCACTCACCTTTAGCAGTGCATGCATCTTCAGGTAACACTGATACATGTGTACATCTTAATTGATATTTTCTGGCTTTGTTCCCTTTGAGACTTGTGACATGCATACAGGAGATGACTGGTAAGACTCTAGCCTATTTAATCCTTTTGTGCCTCTGAAACTGATGATAATATGTAAAATGTTTTAGCATACTTAGGAATTTTTTTTCGAACATCAATTCAGATTCACAAACAATCCTGTGAGGTATACAAGGAAAAGTAAAAACACACAACTCCTATTGTTGGAGTAATTATGCAAAAGAAATGAGAGCTAACATAACAGGTTCAGGTGAGACTGGTGTGCAGGTCTTCCGACGCTAAACCTTATGCTTTTTTATATTGGAATAGGTTGGGATAATACGCTGGACCTGTGATATCCCTGTATAATGAAGGAATGTTCATCAAAGCCTTTCAAATGACCACATTACACTGAAATAATGTGATTTGACAGGTAGTCAGAAGTCTGCTACAGTAAAAGGAGGCTCTGCACTTTTGGTCAGAGGATAAGTAAGAATCTCAGCTATGCCATTTAATCCAACTGGGCCGTAATTTCTTCTTCTGTAAGACCACATTCCTACATCACAAGAATATTCTGAAGATTATAAGGGCTAACATTTGCACACCATACTCGTCAAATTTATCAATACCACTAGTAAGCATCCACAGAAATGAAGTTTTCTTCCTACAGCCCCTTTTGTTGTGACCTATCCTATAACAGAGCCAAGAATGCACCAGCAAACAGGTACTCAAATCACTGACCACCACAAAATGACAGGCAAGGAAGTTCATTTATCGTTCAAAGACAACTCTGAAAAAATCTTACTCCCAATCAACTTGCAAATCCATTCACTCCACAAATATTGATTGAATACTCCTTCTCTGCTTGGTGATAAAGAATATAACTATAAGTAAAATAATGTCCTCCTAGATTTGTTGGCATTTCCATTCTATGCTAAGCATGTAGCCAAAGTTTAAGGACAGATCTTTGAACAAGACTTGGTACATGTTCCCAGCTAACTTTCAATATTGCTGTAAAAGCAGTGTCAGATATATTAGAAGTCTACTAAGTACAGTGTATGAGAGCTCAGCAGTAAGTTTCAAGGGAACACACGGGAAGACCAATGAACTACACATGACTCAGCCGTCAAAAGGCTATATGAAAAAATGACATCAAGATTGTGATCTTGATGGATTGAGGAATGAGAAAGGCAGGAAAGTAGAGAAGGAACTGTAAGGTTAGGGGAGGGCACAGAGGCAGAGTAATGGTGAAATCCAGCAAGGAAAAGTCATGTTCAAAGATTATTAAGTGATAAATGAGCAAAACACACTAGTGGACAAAAGATCTTCACTAAAATGGAAGCACAGAATGTGAGAACTATTGAAAGCAAAATATGGAAAAAGAAGCTGGGCCTACATCATGAATGCCTTTATAAGCAACAATAAGAATTTTGAATTTTATACTGAGGATAATGTAAACCCACTGAGTGGTATTGAACAGAAGAGTAACATGATGAGGTTGGTGTCCTAATCTTATTGCAAACAAAAATCAATACAGTACCTTTGTCTACTTTCCAACCTCTAAACATGGAAGAAGAAGATCATAAAGTCAAGAAAAAACCCACTACACCAGGAGAAGCAAAAACAGGAAAATAAAATATGAATAATGAACAAGTTATTTTAAACGCTGAGACACCTGTACCTTTTTTCTTGTTTGTATTAATTACATACATGATTACTAAATAAACATGACTACTGTATATGTAGGATTAATATTTGATCCTTCACTAGAATGTATGATAATGAGGGCTGCAACCACATTACCTGGTTCATCATCATAATCCCACCGTGGAGGGTAGTACATGGAACTAATGTACAATTTTTGAATAACTGAAGGCATAGATGAAAATAGCATAAAAGCTTTAATGCTTAATGTGGTCTTTAGGGCACCATCCTATTACAACAAAATACAATATTAACAAGCATAAGTTGTATGTAGAATTTTGAATTCTATCCGTAACAATCAGCATTAAGTTTGAGAAAGGAAAATAGTATATATACATTTTAGAAAATCTCAAAACGTGCAATTTTTTGCTTAAGTTCATGAGTAGGTAAACCCTAATCCACACAGAAATTTGGCTTCTCTGTATTTTATACACCAAGTGGTCCAGAAACTCTAGGTTTTACAATTTTGCAATTAGCATTACAATTATTTTAGAGGAATATTTAAAAGGTGTATTCTTCCTTATTTCTTTCTTCCATTAGGCTTTGAAACTTATGAACTAGCCTCAGTGTAAATTCCAAGAAATTATGCAGTGTATTAGAATATTTTTCATGATTTTCATTTAATACCAACCTCAGTAATTGTGTCTGATGCTAAAAAGCCTCAGAATACCTATGATTATGGGTATTAATTCACATGCATTGAAAGCAGCCATCTCTAAGTACATCTGTTATTGCTGTTCAGAGCATTACAGCAAAATGAAACAGGAAGCGAAATATTCGATGTTTCCTTTAAATGCCATAGAAATACATGTTATCAGCTAAAGTGTGCCCCATTGGAAATTTAGTCAAAGCCACAAACTCCTACAGAGAAATTAATCTACATCGGCCTCATTTAAACATGCTAGAATACATCCCTCAACAGAGAATGTGCAAAGAACAATTACAATGTGAATACAGTTTATTGCAAGAAGTATCAAAATTAAGCATCTGGTCTATTCTTTGTCAAAATCATGCTTTCCTCTTTCATTTAATCATTTACATTTAACTATATGTGTTTGTGTCTTTGTGTGTGTGTGTGTGTGTGTGTGTGTGTGTGTGTATTTAGATATATTTTTCCTCTATGAAGAAGTCATTCTGGTCTTTAGGGAAAGGTGATTGCTTGTGTGTTTTGAATTACAAGAGTCAGGTTTCTTTGTTAACTTAATCAGCAGCAACTTGAACAAACCAAGCACAGCCTTTTCATCCTTCCCAGTTGAAAGTGAAAACCGCAAGCATTGCTTGTTGATGCCACGTAAATATGTCTCCATTTTCAAGATCAGAACTGGACAGCTTGTGAGGATTTGGCCCCATAACTTCCTAATCATTACAAGGTTAAAGAGTCATGCTATCTGCTTTTGTACATCTGGAGTTATGTTTACAAAGGTTGCATGCCTATACCATTAACAGTATTATTGCTTGTACCATTATCAGTATAATTCTTACTTCTGATTTTTACACCACTATGCACTTTTTAATGCAGTTTAACTCCTACAACAAACTTGAATGCAAAATAACATGGGAATACTATTCCATTTTTGTGCTAAAAAAACGGAGACTATGAGTTTAACAGATATGCTCTAACTCTCAGTTGAGAGAAAGATCAAATTCTTGAATTCTACAAACAAAACAAAATAAACTTAAGCAAACAAGACAATAGATGAAGTAAAAGGCAATTTTATGTACTAAAAGTACATAAATGAAAGCCACTTAGCCTTTTATGCTTCTTTTTAAAATAATTTCACTGTCATTTGTTCTCAAACAGTATGCAATTTTTAAAAGTTAATTCCTTTGAAAATAAAATTTCAATTCTTTAATGTTTTCCCTTCTTCACAAAATGAGTAACTGAAAAGCTATCCAACATTCTCTGGGGTATTGCTTTAATAAAATAAACGTATGTAGTTATGACTGAATGGCCCTTATAAAGTCTGAGATTCTGTTATTTTGATGGCAAAGTCACCTCATTTGAGGAAATTTAATGTTTTTTAGGGGAATGTCCAGTGAAAACTGAAAAGAATCTAATCTTTTTCCTTAAAATATGGAATCACACAAGAATATAGTCCCCATATCTATCACCAGTACAGACATCACTGAGAGTCTGAATCATAGCTGCCACCTAACTGAATTCACTATTTTGAGAAACCTATGGTTAACGAGTACTGTGAAAACTACTCCCTGATTATTATACATTGGTTCTATCTTATATTTTTGTACAGGCACAAACAAAACTGTATGTAGCACACTTGCCTATATATCACGCATATAACCAAATTCCTATACTTTCATGGCTCTTTAACTTTTACAGAGGGACACAATTTGCTGTTCATTATAAAATATTTTTAATGACAAGAAGAACCAAAAAAAAAGAAAACCTTAATCCTAGTTCCAATTCTGCAACTCAAGATCTGTGATCCTAGAGATCACTTTGCTTTATAAAACATATGTGATACTTTTTATGCTACAAAGGTGAGTATCAAACGCTAGTTTTTGGGACTTGACTTCTCATAATGTTTCAAAAGCCAATTGTCTGCAAAATAAAACTGCTTTGGATATAGAGAAAACACTTCTTAATAATAAAAATATGATGATGCTCACTATCATTTATCATGTGCTTATTGTATGCCGAAGGTGGTGAAAAACACTTTATATTATTTAATCAGGATGTTAGCTAAAGCCACCCTGACATTGAAAGTCAAAGTCAAAAATTATCTATAATTTGCCCTACTTCCAATAGGAAAAACAGTATCCCTGATAATATGATAACTGTGGAATTCTTAGAGGAAATTTTTTTCTCCTCAAACTCATGTCTAGCTAAAAATTTACTTTCCTAATATATTGTGTCAGTGTCTTCCTGTCTAAACTCATAATAAAAACCCATCTGATGTCTTTATATTGTAAATAAAACACCTTCATAAACAGAGATGTGTGTTTCAGGCTCCCCAAATCAGGGTAACATAAGAGCTTTAAATTGTGAAATCACAAACAGTTTAAAATTTAATATACATTCATTTTTCTTTTTTGAAAGAGAGTTTTTATCCCTAATGCCCCCAGGAATATCTCATGGGGCTGCCTTTGTCTGCAGTCTCAGCCTCTGCTGTGGTCTTCATCCTCTCTTTCTTCTCTAACCTCTGCTCCTCTTTATTATCTCTGATCTTCATCCCCAATACCTGTTAAAGTCATTTTTCAAAGCCACATAGCTCTCTTGTTTGGCCATCTAATTCCAGACCACTCCCTGGGGATTCCATCAGCTACCATTCCATCAATCTATTAAGGACTTTCTCTAAATATAGGTCTCTCCAAGACAGAACATTGGATACCAGCGGTTGAAATATTTTTTTTTTAATTACACACCCCCAAAGCACACTGACAGCAATTCTGTGGAGATGGGCACAACTGTGTTCATTGACATTTTGTAAATGATGAAACTAAGGATCCAGCAGTTAAAGTCAACAGTCCGCAGGCTAATGAGTAGTTAATGTGTGGCTAATGAGTAGGAGAGCCAGCCTTGTTCCTTTGAATGTTTTAATCTTGGCCCTCAGAGTACAGTGTAAATTCCGGTTCTCCTGTTAGTTCCTATATAGACTTGGTCCTTCTTGCTTTCTTTGTGTCTTCAAGTGTAGCTGACTCTGCATGAATTCTAGAAGAGCTCCTGCTAACATTTTTCTTCTTAGTTTCTGAATTCAACTTCATACCCTATTTTCAACCTTTCCATTAAAAGGAATTCCACATTCACTAAATGTGTGAGGTATGTCAGCATCAATCTGGTAAGTTGATTCACATAAAAACACCTTATAAACTGTATAAACTGTAAAACTCTCAAAAATTTAAGGTATTGCTGAGGTTGAAATATGTTACATTTACCTCCTTGAATCAATAAAAGCACGTAAGTGAGTTATTTTAGAGTCTGAAAACTGAATGGCAGTTTATGATAAATATCTTTGGTAGAAACGTTTTATATAATGAAACATCAATACTAATACTAATTTATTATAACAGATATCTAATGCAATCATACTAATTATTTTAAACAAGGATGGGAGTTGTGTCTAAATGGAGCCTGGAAAATGATCGAAAGATATAACCCCACATTTATGCAGTGACAAACACAATTTATACAATGACAAAAAAACTCAGCAAGTCAAAGATCTTGGAAATAAATGCATCCATTACCTCTCTGTGAGCTAAACTAGAGAAATGAAAGACTGTGATTCTTGAACTTCAAAGATCCTTGTAAATTAAAACCAAACTCAACTGAAAAATATTAAATACAGAGACCTATTTCAGGTGGACTGTGTGAAAGACATGAAAACTTGTAACCAATTTCTGAAATGATGAATAAATTATTTGCTTAGTATGTAAAATGATGTATGTAAAATTTGGTGCTTATCTGCAGACTGAACTTCTCTTTGATCTAGAGATCTATATCATGGATAATGGTCAATAAACATGTACACTTTGTTATATAAACTGTCTCAAGATATGGGACTCCTCCATATTCTATAACTGATAGGACCAAAAAAAAAAATGGCAGAAATATCTAACCCACAAACCGGTTACTAAAATAGAGCAACCCACATCTCTTGTTACAGAAAAATGAAAAAACACTCATTCTTCCATGAACTTTTATAGTATAACATGCCATCCTATGAAGTAAGATTATATTAAGCCTACGAGGTCATTACGCTTTCTTTTCATGTTGGAAGTAGGAAGAGAGTAAGAAGAATAAACTTTTAATTATAGTAAAAATTCATTCTGAATATAGGACACAGGCATTCCTAGATATTTCGGGGCCAGACAGAAAGTTGGTTTTCCAGTGTATTTCTCCATAATTCTGCATATTTTTGTCATTTCCCAATAAGGTAGCTTTAGAAAGAATCTGACAAATTATAATAGGTTAATTGAACCTATAAACAAATGGAGTTGTCTGCCTTGGGCTAGAACAAGGATTTTACTATGAAGGCAAATGTAGCAATGGGTTGTTGACATTTCACATTTGGATGTAATGAGAATTGGAATATAACCATCAAGAGAGCTGCCCGAGCAATTGATTCCACTTCATTATCTGGTCCTGTCATGTGCTGCTTATCCTATAAGCTCACATTAGACACTAGTAGATCAAATAACTAAACAAAAAAATAAAATATTTGAATGAGTTGCCTAAAAAAGACTATTGGTCATTTATTAGATTTTTATTGTTTTCAGTACAAATGGTTTAGTCTAACATAAAAGAATAGGTGGTCTTCTATCTAAAGTCCTGTAACAACTCAGTTTGTATGACATCATATTTCCCAACACATTTCTGCACTGAGTTGTAAGCAAAATACAAGGCCAACTGGAGTTCCTGGAAGTACTCTGGACCTTAAAGAATGTAACAGATTGTTTTGTGTTCTATTTTGCAAGAAAATATTCAAGGTAAAGTGGAATGGAATGCAAGTCAGTGATGAAAATGATCAGTTGCTCCATTATCTAAGAAAACAGTAATATTATTATTAAAAATAAATGAGGCAACATTCTATGTAATCAGCTTTTACAATAAGCCTATATATGATTCACATTTGATCTATACTGTAAATCCTTTTTAACATTTACTTATCAGAAAATTATAGGCAAAAGTACTTTGGATGCAAGTATAATGCATTATTGTGTTCTCTAGGATTGACCAAAACCACAGCAAACTAAATTGATATTGATAAGGCTAAACTAATAACTCATAATGAAAGAGAAGGAGCAACAACAATTGAAAACTGAGCAGCTTCAAACAAACTGATTCTGCCTTTCACTTAAGTACTCTATCAATCATAGCCATCATTTGACTATAAAACCAGAAGATGGAGCTTAAAAATTCACATCAGTTTACGATCCATTAAGAAGTTCTTCCTGGTCCGGGGAAATCACAAGAATCAATGGATATATATTTAGACTTTGGCAAAAACATTGATGCATTTGCTTCAAATGAGTACTAATATGATATCAGATACTTCATATGAACTATGACCCACCTGGATGAGACCCCTGGGTTCTAAATCTGGCTCTGTTTTTCAATCTGACTCTGTCTGTTTTGTAATCTACAAAATTATTAAAAGAGAAGACAGAGAATATGAGAAAATCTCTGTCCTACTTTCCTCATAGGACTCTTTTAAGGCTCAAATGTGATCCTGCCTTTGAATGTACATCAAAGTGTGTAAAGTGCAAGCCATATAACATTAAAAGTCAAAAAGACACTTAAAGTTATTAAGTC
The DNA here is from genome assembly GCF_037993035.2 of Macaca fascicularis. Lineage (NCBI taxonomy): Eukaryota > Metazoa > Chordata > Mammalia > Primates > Cercopithecidae > Macaca > Macaca fascicularis. The sequence goes on from NC_088381.1 coordinate 153,308,531, forward strand.
CCACCTTCTCAGGTTGTAGATAAGCAGCAGAGATTTATGATTCACCCAAGAACAGCCAGAAATTTAGTGGCTGGAATCCACTTCTTTTGAGACCTGGTACAGAGATGTTTCAGATTCTTTACACCAAATTCTAAGCTCACACTATTATCACACAATATTTTGGTTAATACGTTACTGATTAAATATATTAAATATCCATTTAATAACTCTGTTAACCACATTTTTTCTTGAAACTTTTCCCTTTTTGTCTTTTTGACACTCAATAACCTGGTTCTTCCGCTTTTCTTCTCTTTCTCTTTCAGTCATCAAACACCCTTGATCATATCTTTGGGAATCCTATTAAAATTAGTTCTCTGTTTTACACTTTATCACTCCATACTTCCAGGGTTTCCATTATCTTCTCCAAATGGATGAATACACAATTTGTATGTCCAATGTTTTCAAGTATAAAAGCTGGTGAGATATTTACATACAGATGTTCCTCTCAATGTCAGAATCATAACAGCTTTGGACGGCAGGAACTTTGAGATCAAGAAGGCAATGGATAATGCCTTCAAAAGTCTGAAGACGATGACTTTCAGGCTGAAATTCCCAATCTAACCAAACGATTAAACAAGTGCACTAATTAAAGCTCATGCCATATTCAGGCAAGGAAAATGTAAAAATATTAAATTTTCAATGCATCTTCTCTTAGGAAACATTAAGAGTAAGGGTTCCAGAAAAATGAGGATGAAAGCAAGAACAAATGGAGATTTGGAGACCACAAAAGAGGGATATTTGAGATATCAGTAAATGCAGTACCAGCAGGAAAGCCATGCAGGAGCCCAAAGAGCTTCAGTACAAGTTGGAGAGAAGGCAGGCTCCAGAGAAAGGACATGTTATTGATAGAGTATCTGAAATATTCGATTACTGACAAATATTAGATAGAATTCATACAATTAGTGGAGCATACAAAAAACAAAAGCAGGTATATAGGAAATTAATCAAATGAAAACTAAAATAAGGTAATTATTAATTCCTGGAAATCTACCATTTGGTGGAAACTTTAGTAAGCCATGGCCAGATTCTTCTGAGCTTTGAAGCTCCTCCCTGTGGCCAGCCAGTGACCATATAGTCTTGGGTACCATTCCACCGTGGAGACAGTGGGATCTGTGTTCACTTATTCTTAGCCTAATCACGAAGGTATCTTTGCCCTGATTGTTTCTTAGTTCATTAAGCCAAGCCCAAGTGGAAATTCTTGCAATTTTTCAAATTCCAACCATACTTTGTAGTTTTCCTAAAATGATCAACAGAAAAGAAAATAACAATCATAGATCATAGTCTCTCTCTTTTTTATTTTGGTAGAGTCTTGCTCTGTCACCCAGGCTGGAGTACAGAGGCACAATCTCAGCTCACTGCAGCCTCCACCTCCTGGGTTCAGGTGATCCTCCTGCTTCAGCCTCGCAAGTAGCTGGGACTACAATGTGCACCACTACGGCTACTTTTATTGTATTTTTCAACATGGTTTCACCATGTTGACCAGGCTGGTCTCGAACTCCTGAACTCGTGACTTCAGGTGGTCTGGTCACTTTGGCCTCCCAAAATGATGGGATTACAGGTGTGAGCCACCGTGCCCAGCCTCTCGGTATAGTCTATTACTTGAACCATCAGTAGAAAAATTTACACAGCCATGATAATGCAAATAATGTATACTGTCTTAACCAAAGGTTTTGATATAACTTTATTGGAAGAATGGTGTGGGGAATTTGGTTGGGAGTGAAATACTGAGTATGAGAAAGCCAGTTCTACATGTACACTAATAAGAAATCAGTGGGTGATGTCCAAAATAGATTAAACCAAAGAAAAGCAGGATATTATTTAGAAATACAGAGGTTAATATAACAAGAGACATCCAAAGTCTTTGAAAGTTATCTCCAGGGAGCAAGACCAGAGAATATTAATTTTTAAAGTATGTATTGTAATGTCCTTCTTTTTGAAATATAAGCTTCTCAAGTTCCTCATCTTTGCCTTATACTTTTATTTTATACCCTAACATACTTCTGTGCCTATAACAGAAGTTCAGATATTTGTTTTAGGAATACTAATGAAAAAAGGAGGAATTACCATTAGCTTAGCGGCATGCAAAATGCCTTTGCTTGAGCTTAAAGGTCTAGAGCAAAACACATAGAAAATGATTGACACAAAATTAAAGCAAGAATTCTTTCCTGGAAGTTTGAAGACACATTATTTTTAAACTGCATTTGAAATCCTTAATATCCTACTTTGGGATGTGTCCAATTTTACTCTTTCTCTCAATGTTGACCATTATACCCATGTTTAACAAACTTTGGAAAACATTTTATACTTACTCTGCCCCTTTCCCATAAGAACTTGAGTAATATACAATGAAATGGCATGCTTTATCTGGGTTAATAAAATACAAATAGAAAGTCAGGTCCAAAGAAAAATGAAGGAAATATATATGTTGATGAAGAGCTTTATCAGTATGTGATTAAATATTTATTTCATTTAATTATTTATACCATCCTATGTGAATAATTGGATAAAAAAGAATTAGAGCAAAGAAAAATAAGGATAAGAAAAAGCAGATAAGAAGGGGCAAAAATATTGTTCAAAATTCAAGAGCAATTTCTTGGATACTTTGCTTGAAATGGAGGCAAAGTTTGGCTCTGAGTTTCAAGCAGCTGATACAGAAAGGAGTAGTCATGGTGAAGCATCTGAATGCAAAATGCTACTCTGAGCTGCCTGGCAGCCAGAGCAAAAACAGAAACACAAGTTACTCTCAGAATCATTTCATGAAAATTATAGAGAATGCCACCATAGGGATCTGTTACATAGTTTTTTATTTGCTTATGTGAATGCAAGATACTCAATTACATTTAAATTTATGATAAATAATAAATAGCATCTCAAAATAAAAGTATGGCCCAAATATTGCTAGGCATATACTTGTACAAAAAATTGTTTTTTATCTAATATTCAAATTTAACTGAGATTTTTGAATTTATTATCTTGCTAAATCTGGCTACCCTAATCTAGGGTGTTGATGGAACTTCAGTAACAAACTTTTCAGATAATTTTCAAGATATTCATACTTAATATTTTATATCCCTAATAACTACTATAATATAAATTTCCAGTGTAATGATACGTTGAGTTTTCTTAGTGACCTAATTTCTTGAAAAAGGCTGTCCAAACTGTGTTCGAATTTTTTGTCATGTCCCTATGTTTGATGTTATTCTATCACTTATCTGAGAAACTTACATTTTATTCAAGAAGGTAGCATAAATGCCTCATTTTTTGTTTTCCTGTACTGAGAAATGCTGGAATAAAGAAGGGAAGGAATCATTATTTAAATCAATGATTTGGCAATTCAATTATACATTCTTATGCAGAAAACCACAGTAGAATTACAAAGAGAGGATATTTAATGAGCCGACTATCATTTTTTCAGTGGAGAAAACGAAAATTGTTCTTACTACCTGAGCTTGGAAAAAGTGATGCCAGTCTGCTAGCAGGAAAAACTTAGCATTTATACTCACTGTATGTGAAGGGGAGGTGGACCAGTTATACCCAGGTGAAGAATATGTTACTAGAATTAAGAATAGGGCATTTTGTTCCAGTCAAATCAAGAATCCAGTCAAATCAAGAAGTAACAGTTGGGTGCATTGACTCATGCTTGTAATCCCATCGCTTTGGGAGGCAAAAGTAGAATTGCTTGAGGCCAAAAGTTTGAGACCAACCTGGGCAACATAGTGAGACCCCATTGTACAAAAATAAAAATAAAGAAGAATGCTAGTATTTTAGAATCATTACTTTTGCACATTGGATGGGAATATATATATATATATATCCAAAGAATCTGTGTTTCTCACTTTTATGCATAAATTCTTTAAAATGGAAGATAATTAGTCCATCATACTCAATTTCTTTAAGTTGCTCATTTTCTCCCTCACTTGAGATAGAATTTATTTAATTCTGTGAAATGAGAGGAGCATAGAATACTTAAATTCAAAGCCAAAGAAATTTGAAAGGGGTAATTGTTGAGGGATGCCCGCTACTCAAATTTTAAATTACACTATACTACAGTGGATTCTTTTTTTAGAATTAACAAGAATAAAAACAATGTATCATTTTATTCCTAAGTTGTTAGGGGCCCAATTCTGACAAATTTTCAAGTGCCCCATAATGAGCCTTACGGATGAAATTCAAATCATGAGCCTCCTTCCACTGATACATTTGTGGATGGGAAATAATGTGAGAGATAATGAAGTTGTAAAAATTCATTTCCTAATGCATAGTGTATTGTGTGATATTATGTTGACTTTTTTAAACCAAGTTAAAGTTAGAAATAAAACTGCTCTTACATATTGATTTCTAATAGACCAGATGGGTTATTTAGTAGAAATGTATTCCTAATGTTTATCTGATTCATTAATATAAATAAAGAAATATGAGAAGGGTAAGAGAACACAGAAAATGTAAATAATATTTTAGAGATTAAGTTATATTTACCTCTGTCTGTAAGTCGCTCCATAGTAATTCAAATGTATCATAACCTATGTGCATTTCCAATTCTAGAAAAATGGTCTTATATTGACATCTTACTTCAATAGACTCTCCAAAGGCACTAAATTTGTTGGAGTATAAAGCTGTTGATGTAATAAATGCGTGATAGACAGCAACAAAGAGACATGGAATATTAAATCCTGCCTCCTTTATTCAAGTCAACAAACACATATTAAGTGTGTACTCTGCCAAGTATTGCTTTGGCTTTTGAGGCCTAGAGAGATTTAAAAATACAAGCTGGAGGAAGTACATCTATAAATCAATAGATTATTCTTCCATAAGATAAAAACAGCAATAAAAGTATCAACTTGAACATATAGTTGATATACATAAAATTAATAACATACTGATATATAGAGAATAGTTATATATACAGCACATATAGAGTGTATATGTATACATATTTAATTCCATACTGATACGTTATAAAACTAAAAAGATGAGATAGCAAACCTACAGTTTTACTATTTTTTAATACTCAATTTGGTCATCTTATGTAGCCCTGATGAGTATCTTTCCCACTTTGGAGACCAATGACATAAAGGACAGCGTTAACAAGGAGAAGTGTGGCTCGTAAAGGGAGGCTTCCTTCAAAGGTTACCTATGATCTAACATGTAAATAGTAAAATTTTTTTTTAATGAACAAGAGGAAGAACACTCAATGCACATGGATGAGTTTGTAAATACATAGATATATGTAGTGTCATGATTTATTTAAAAGCATGAATAATTGTAAGTATTTTTTTAAATGTCAAGTTCAAGTAAAGGAGAGAATAGAATAATCCAACATGTGGCCTGAGAGATCATACATGTCAGACCACGAAAGGGCACAGTGGGCATACAAAAGACAAGCGTATTATTCTAAAGACTATGAGTGAGTTGCCAGTAGAGGGTTGTCAATAGGCCAGAAAGATCGCTTAGAAGAATGTGGAATGGGAGTCCTCAAAGAGGGGCATGTATGTTAGGGTATGGAAAGAAGACTTGAGAACTTCAATTTGTATTTATTCATATTTGTTCCTTTAAAGATATGTATTTTGCAAATGTTTTATAGTAACTACTTAATGTTAGAGTACATATTAATTTTAAATGTATAAAGATACATGGATGTACATGCTTTTTTTAAACTGATGGAGTGTTCAAAAAATGTTTTGAAACTACTAATGTTGAGAATGACATGAAGGAGGCAAAAAGGTAGAGAGGAGGAAATGAGGGAAGACACTGGTGCATTAATTCAGATGAAGGATAGAGAAGGCCTCCATGAAGCAGAAATAATGGGACTACACAGCGGAGCCCTGACTCAGTAATATTCGCGAACATTCTTTCTTTCACTTTCTCATTCTTTTCCATTGCTTTATCTTTAGCAAGCATCCTGTGCTATCTGCTGTTTTAGTTTGTCAGTTTGTTCAAGCAGCTACAACAAAATGCCATAGGCTGGGTGGCTCATAAACAACAACAAATTTATTTCTCACAGTTCTGATGACTGGACAGTTCAAGATCAAGAGAGCAGAAGATTTGAAGTCTGGTAATGATCTGCTTTCTCACAGGTAGCCATCTTCTCACTGTAACTTCACATGGTAGAAAGGGCCAGGGATTTCTCTGGGGTCCCTTTGTAAGGGCCCTAATCCCATTCACGAGGGCTCTGCCTCCTAATACCATCACCTTGCGAGTTAGGATTTCAACATATTAATTCAGAGAGAACAAAATAATGTTATTCACCTACATTTCAAAAGACGAAGCTTCTGAGAGCCATTGGATTGCAGTCCCAGCAGAGAACTGCCATGAGGACAGGGCCTCCTGAGACTTAAGGCCAGTAAAGTCACAATTGCATGATTCTAGCCTGAGAATATTCTAAATCTTTATGTTCTACTTCCCTTCTGCTGATCAATTTCATCTTGAAGTGATTTCTTTCTTTTGCATGTTACTATATGCAATTAAGAGAAACCAAGACACAATTTTAACATTTTGCTTAGAAATTTCCTCAGCCAAATATCCAATGTAATCACTCATAAGTTCTAACTTTCCCAAAACACTAGAATACAAATACAATCCAGTCAATCTCTTTGCCACTTTACAACAAGGATGGACTTTCCTCTGTTATCTAATAACATGTCCCTAATTTTCATCTGAGACTGTATCAGAATGACATTTGCCATCCATATTGCTAGCAAAATCTTGGTCAGGAATGCTTAGATATTCTCTAAGAAGATTCAGGTTGTCTCTACAGCTCTCCTCTTCTTTCTGAGCCCTCACCAGAATTGCCTTAACATGTTTTCACCACAATGTAGTCTTTTACTATCATGTACCTCAAAAGTATTACAGCTTCTACTCATTACACAGTTCCAAATCTGCTTCCACATTTTTAGGTATTTGTTATGGCATCACCCCCACTTCTTGGTATCAAAATCTGTATTAGTCAGAGTTCTCTCAAGAAACAGAACCAAGACGATATACAGAAATACGTAGAATGAGATTTATTATGCGGGATTGGCACATGCAATTATGGAGGCCTAGCAATCCCAGTATCTGCTATTTTCAAGCTGGAGGTCTAGGAAAGCTGGTAGTATAGTGCCAGTTCAAGCCAAAAGGTCAAAAAACCAGGAGAGTCAATGGTGCAAGTGTAGTCTGAGAGAAAAGCCCAAGATAAGGAATGCTGAGAGTGGAAGAAGACAGATGTCCCAGCTCCCAAAGGGAGAGAAAATGTGTTCCTCATTTGCTTTTTGTTCTATTCATGCCCTCAAAATATTAGATGACACCCACCCACATTGGGAAGGGTAGATTTTCTTTACTGGTTCTACTGATTTAAATGCTAATCTCTTTATAAAACACCCTTAAATGCACACACACAGAAATAATGTTTTACCTTAGTAAACTGACACAAAATTAACCATCACACCCATACATAGGAGAGCTGATTCTAAGTGCTCAGAAAAACCTTGGATGATTTTGTGTTATTTAAGCTTTGTCTGATTCTGGGGATTTGGGTTGGAAAATCATACTTCTCTGAATGGTTAGAGACAACCTAGATGATTTTCTACATATTATTTCCCTATATCTCCACAATGGTCACTGTGTTTGAATGTATAGAGGAAAATGTCATAATATAAAGAAAGAGGAGGAGGAAGAAGACTGTATTCTAAAGAAAGAATATCTGTTAATAAAGTCAAAGTCCAAGTTGAAATGTCATTGTCTCCCTCGTTTCCTCTTATCGCAGTCATTTGTTCTTCAAGGATGAAGCCCAGAACTACTTTCTGAGCTGGGCTGACTTGCTCTTTTCAGAGCAGACAGGCATCAGAGGGATTCATTATCCTTTCCTGACACATAGAAACAGTCTATACTCTGTCATCCGGAAACTAAATCTCCTCTCAGAGAATTTTGGTCTTCAGCCTGTCTTCAATATTATAGGCAGAGCTATAATCATTATCTACCTATCATCTATTTATTAATTCTATCTATCTATCATCTATCTATATCATCTATGTATCTATAAAATTGTGTATACATATATATACCTATACATAGACATATATATACTATAAATGTAAAATATGTGTATATAAACATATATAATGTTTCAACATATGTGTGCGTGTTTATGTACTCAACGTGTGTGTGTGTATGTGTGTGTGTGCGTGCCTCTAAGTATTGTACAACAATCATACATCTAGAGTAAAACAGACCTACATCTGAATCCCAATTCTAGCGCCTACGAGCTATACAAAAATCTGACAACTTAATTATTTATTTGAGCCTACCCTCCTCACCTCTAAAATGGCAATAACAATGCCCACTTTGCCATCTTATCATGTGAATTAAGTGAGATGGTGGCATATAAATTGCTGGCTTACAGAGAAATTCAGTAGAGTAGCCATTGTCGTTTCGTTGCGGAAGATAGAATTACCTTCATGACTTCAAAGATGTCTTCTGAACTGAAGTTCAGAGGTGAAAGGATAGGCAATAAAAACATAATAGAATTCACATTTACTGAGTTTTAGTTTCTTTGGCAAACACAAAGATAAACAGTGACTGAACCCCATTTGTTTTCTCAGACAATGCAAGCTGTGATATGTTATGAAGCACATGGACAGAATACACACGGTAAACAAAAGAGGGAGAGAGGGTGGAAAAAGGCAGAGAGACAGCGAGAAAGGGAGAGAGGAAGGCCAAATGCAAATGGTATGATTTGAGCTAGACTATAAAACCTCACTTACTCAGAGGTCACATTTGGCAAAATTTTAACAAGGATGTAAAAGATCTCTGGCGGTATGCAAAGCAATGCAACACCTTCATGCACTTGAAGCCAGGGAGAAATGTGTCCTTTGACTTTCTCTCAGGATTTACTTACCCTTGGTTCTGATATAAAATTTAGTGCATTTATTTATTTAGTGTTCTAGTATATGAAAAACTAGAAGTAGAATTTTCATGCAGGATAGGTTGTATTGCTAGTGGTCAATGTTTGGAGAGAAAAGTAAAATGGCAGCTAATGATCTGGTGGAGAAGAAAAAAACAGAATTCATTAAAATCAAGTGCTAGAATTCCATAATTAAAGGAACTGGAGCAATTTTGTAGAAGAGAAGTTATTCATAACATACCCTTTTCCTCCTCATGCATCAGCATATTATAAACAACTTAATAACTGCTCCTTGAAATGATGGGTTAAGTCATCAAAAACAAGTTAAATTATGTTTACAACCTCTTTTAATGAAATTGCAGCATAAAATGTATTGTTGAATGATACCACTAAAATAATTAACATTTCTTGCAAAGACTTAGTGTTGAACAGTTGCAATAATTATAGGTTGCTTAACTTTTCTGAGCCAAATTTCCTTATTTATAACATACACATGATAACATTTAATTAATGCAGTTGTCATTGGTTCTAAATGAGATAATAATTATAAACATTCATTGTGTCTGGTCTGGCATATAAGATGTTAATTCATTAATTTCTACTTTCAATTGGTTGATTTTTTCTTTAACAGGATTAGCCTTAATTATTTGAAAATTTGATATTTCATGAATTTACCACAGTGAAAGTTAAATTAGCAGTTACTTCTTTTTCTTTTTCCTTAAAAATACAAATAGTAGGCTGGGTATGGTGGTTCATGCCTGTAATCCTAGCACTTTGGGGGGCCAAAGTGGGTGGGTCACTTGAGGTCAGGGATTTGAAACCAGCCTGGCCAACATGGCGAAACCCCGTCTCCACTAAAAATATAAAAATTAGCCAGGTGTGGTGGTACATGCCCAGCTGGGATTACACCCAGCTACTCAGGAAGCTGAGGCAGAGGAATTGCTCTAACTCAGGAGGTGGAGGTTGCAGCGAGCCTACATCACATCACTGCACTCCAGTCTGGGTGACAGAGCAAGACTCTGTCTCAAAAAAAAAAAAAAAAAAAAAAAAAAAAGACAAATAGTGAAGTACAAAGAGATTAATATATGTTTTAGTCTATTAAATTGTAGGTTGTTACCCTGTCACAAGGGTTCCTTGAAAAGTCACAGTTCCTTTAAGAATGCCACATGGTACCAATATGGAGAAAGCACCATTTATTTTTCATGAGTACAACTATCTGCTGGATTTATCACACAACTGTGGGAATTCAGGTTCTTTCTTTGTTGATTCCTCCAGCCTGAGTAGAGGGAGTCTTAGCCCACAGGCACACAAAAAAAGTGTGTATATGACTGCATATATTGGAAAGAATACAGATTTGTCTCATTTTTGTATGCTACACTTTGGGAATGAACATTTATTAGGAAAGGATAGGACTACTAAACAGTAGTTGCATATGATTTCCTGAAGAAGCATATATTTTATTTTAGATTTGGAGACATCAAACATGAGTAAAATTTCATTCACAAATGTTATTTACTCTTTCACTGAAAGCAAGTTTCTCTTTTTTGAAAATGAAAAATCATTTCCACTTTCATTATATCCTTCCAATTCCGCTCCAAAGCAGTGTTGCTGAAGCACATCTTTATTTTACACATTGTCCTATCAACAGCTTGTTTCTGCAATATTTTTCACACCAAAGGAACGCGGTGTATTTGATTGAACTTGTCAATCCCTCATTCTGTTCCAGTGAAGATGAGGCAAGAGAGCTTGTTACTAGTAGTTAAAGAGAGTTCAAGCTGCAGAGCTTGTTTCAAATGTGTCTTCTCTGTGCTCAAGCAATCAATGATCCTGGTCACTGACCCTGTCTGAGTTCTAGCCTCTCAGACTGAGCAGATGACTCATTCATAGATCCTAGGCAATCCATCTCCTTTCTCTTCCACCCATTCCTATCACACCAAACACACACACACACACACACACACACACACACACACATCATAGACAGTTTTGGAATATGCCTTTTGCTTGCATCTACTCATCAAACCTCATCTGACTGTGTCTCATTAATATCGTCAAGATAATATCAAGTAACTGTTCAATCTTTCTTCTATGTGGGGGATTGAAAAAATTGGAGATTACAAAAAATGCACTACAAAAGAGAACATTAGGAGAACTAATCACACGGGTTAAAGCCAGGTTTGTGCATGGGGGTCAAAGATGATCTTTGCAGTGAGAATGTGTTATAGTCAGAAGCACAGGGAAATTGACGGCCAAAAATGTTCTATACCTAATGGCCCACCAAAGATCAAAGATGCTAAAGAAAATTCTTCTTTAAGAAATACGGAGGAAGTATACATCGAGGAAAAGAAAAAAATGAGCGAAGATGGGAGAAATGGAGATGAGGTGTTAAGTGGGAATGAAATAAATGTACATAAGACTTCTGACATGGCCAGAACTGAGATTCTTTGTGTTGGGTGTGATGGGGTTTGGGCATGCTATCCAAAAATATGGCACCTTAATGTTTGAGAAACTGCAGAAGCAGGAATCTCTCTCTTACGTTCCCTTCATCCTTCACATCCAAGCAGATCATAAGACCCTCATTCAAAAGGTTGTCTCCGAGTGGGCGGAGCAAGATGGCCGAATAGGAACAGCTCCAGTCTCCAACTCCCAGCGCGAGCGACACAGAAGACCGGTGATTTCTGCATTTTCAACTGAGGTACTGGGTTCATCTCACTAGGGAGTGCCGGACGATCGGTGCTGGTCAGCTGCTGCAGCCCGACCAGCCAGAGCTGAAGCAGGGTGAGGCATCGCCTCACCTGGGAAGTGCAAGGGGGAAGGGAATCCCTTTTCCTAGCCAGGGGAACTGAGACACACAACACCTGGAAAATCGGGTAACTCCCACCCCAATACTGTGCTTTAAGCAAATGGGCACACCAGGAGATTGTATCCCACACCTGGCCGGGAGGGTCCCACGCCCATGGAGCCTCCCTCATTGCTAGCACAGCAGTCTGCGATCTAACTGCAAGGCAGCAGCGAGGCTGGGGGAGGGGTGCCCGCCATTGCTGAGGCTTAAGTAGGTAAACAAAGCCGCTGGGAAGCTCGAACTGGGTGGAGCTCACAGCAGCTTAAGGAAACCTGCCTGTCTCTGTAGACTCCACCTCTGGGGACAGGGCACAACTAAACAACAACAAAAGCAGCAGAAACCTCTGCAGACGCAAACGACTCTGTCTGACAGCTTTGAAGAGAGCAGTGGATCTCCCAACACAGAGGTTGAGATCTGAGAAGGGACAGACTGCCTGTTCAAGTGGGTCCCTGACCCCTGAGTAGCCTAACTGGGAGACATCCCCCAGTAGGGGCAGTCTGACACCCCACACCTCACAGGGTGGAGTACACCCCTGAGAGGAAGCTTCCAAAGCAAGAATCAGACAGGTACACTCGCCGTTCAGCAATATTCTATCTTCTGCAGCCTCTGCTGCTGATACCCAGGCAAACAGGGTCTGGAGTGGACCTCAAGCAATCTCCAACAGACCTACAGCTGAAGGTCCTGACTGTTAGAAGGAAAACTATCAAACAGGAAGGACACCTACACCAAAACCCCATCAGTACGTCACCATCATCAAAGACCAGAGGCAGATAAAACCACAAAGATGGGGAAAAAGCAGGACAGAAAAGCTGGAAATTCAAAAAATAAGAGCGCATCTCCCCGGCAAAGGAGCGCAGCTCATCGCCAGCAACGGATCAAAGCTGGATGGAGAATGACTTTGACGAGATGAGAGAAGAAGGCTTCAGTCTATCAAACTTCTCAGAGCTAAAGGAGGAATGACATACCCAGCGCAAAGAAACTAAAAATCTTGAAAAAAAAGTGGAAGAATTGATAGCTATAGTAATTAATGCAGAGAAGGTCATAAATGAAATGAAAGAGATGAAAACCATGACACGAGAAATACGTGACAAATGCACAAGCTTCAGTAACCGACTCGATCAACTGGAAGAAAGAGTATCAGCGATTGAGGATCAAATGAATGAAATGAAGCGAGAAGAGAAACCAAAAGAAAAAAGAAGAAAAAGAAATGAACAAAGCCTGCAAGAAGTATGGGATTATGTAAAAGACCAAATCTATGTCTGATTGGGGTGCCTGAAAGTGAGGGGGAAAATGGAACCAAGTTGGAAAACACTCTTCAGGATATCATCCAGGAGAACTTCCCCAACCTAGTAGGGCAGGCCAACATTCAAATCCAGGAAATACAGAGAACGCCACAAAGATACTCCTCGAGAAGAGCAACTGCAAGACACATAATTGCCAGATTCACCAAAGTTGAAATGAAGGAAAAAATCTTAAGGGCAGCCAGAGAGAAAGGTCAGGTTACCCACAAAGGGAAGCCCATCAGACTAACAGCAGATCTCTTGGCAGAAACTCTACAAGCCAGAAGAGAGTGGGGGCCAATATTCAACATTCTTAAAGAAAAGAATTTTAAACCCAGAATTTCATATCCAGCCAAACTAAGTTTCATAAGTGAAGGAGAAATAAAATCCTTTACAGATAAGCAAATGCTTAGAGATTTTGTCACCACTAGGCCTGCCTTACAAGAGACCCTGAAGGAAGCACTAAACATGGAAAGGAACGACCGGTACCAGCCATTGCAAAAACATGCCAAAATGTAAAGACCATGGAGGCTAGGAAGAAACTGCATCAACTAACGAGCAAAATAACCAGTTAATATCATAATGGCAGGATCAAGTTCACACATAACAATATTAACCTTAAATGTAAATGGACTAAATGCTCCAATTAAAAGACACAGACTGGCAAACTGGATAAAGAGTCAAGACCCATCAGTCTGCTGTATTCAGGAGACCCATCTCACACGCAGAGACATACATAGGCTCAAAATAAAGGGATGGAGGAAGATTTACCAAGCAAATGGAGAACAAAAAAAAGCAGAGGTTGCAATACTAGTCTCTGATAAAATAGATTTTAAACCATCAAAGATCAAAAGAGACAAAGAAGGCCATTACATAATGGTAAAGGGATCAATTCAACAGGAAGAGATAACTATCCTAAATATATATGCACCAAATACAGGAGCACCCAGATTCATAAAGCAAGTCCTTAGAGACTTACCAAGAGACTTAGACTCCCGTACAATAATAATGGGAGACTTCAGCACTCCACTGTCAACATTAGACAGATCACCGAGACAGAAAGTTAACAAGGATATCCAGGAATTGAACTCATCTCTGCAGCAAGCAGACCTAATAGACATCTATAGAACTCTCCACCCCAAATCAACAGAATATACATTCTTCTCAGCACCACATCGCACTTATTCCAAAATTGACCACATAATTGGAAGTAAAGCACTCCTCAGCAAATGTACAAGAACAGAAATTATAACAAACTGTCACTCAGACCACAGTGCAATCAAACTAGAACTCAGGACTAAGAAACTCAATCAAAACTGCTCAACTACATGGAAACTGAACAACCTGCTCCTGAATGACTACTGGGTACATAACGAAATGAAGGCAGAAATAAAGATGTTCTTTGAAACCAATGAGAACAAAGATACAACATACCAGAATCTCTGGGACACATTTAAAGCAGTGTGTAGAGGGAAATTTATAGCACTAAATGCCCACAAGAGAAAGCAGGAAAGATCTAAAACTGACACCCTAACATCACAATTAAAAGAACTAGAGAAGCAAGAGCAAACACATTCAAAAGCTAGCAGAAGGCAAGAAATAACTAAGATCAGAGCAGAACTGAAGGAGATAGAGACACAAAAAAACCTCCAAAAAATCAATGAATCCAGGAGCTGGTTTTTTGAAAAGATCAACAAAATTGACAGACCGCTAGCAAGACTAATAAAGAAGAAAAGAGAGAAGAATCAAATAGACGCAATAAAAAATGATAAAGGGGATATCACCACCGACCCCACAGAAATACAAACTACCATCAGAGAATACTATAAACACCTCTACGCAAATAAACTAGAAAATCTAGAAGAAATGGATAATTTCCTGGACACTTACAGTCTTCCAAGACTAAACCAGGAAGAAGTTGAATCCCTGAATAGACCAATAGCAGGCTCTGAAATTGAGGCAACAATTAATAGCCTACCAACCAAAAAAAGTCCAGGACCAGATGGATTCACAGCTGAATTCTACCAGAGGTACAAGGAGGAGCTGGTACCATTCCTTCTGAAACTATTCCAATCAATAGAAAAAGAGGGAATCCTCCCTAACTCATTTTATGAGGCCAACATCATCCTGATACCAAAGCCTGGCAGAGACACACACAAAAAAGAGAATTTTAGACCAATATCCCTGATGAACATCGGTGCAAAAATCCTCAATAAAATACTGGTAAACCAGATTCAGCAGCACATCAAAAAACTTATCCACCATGATCAAGTGGGCTTCATCCCTGGGATGCAAGGCTGGTTCAACATTCGCAAATCAATAAACATAATCCAGCATATAAACAGAACCAAAGACAAGAACCACATGATTATCTCAATAGATGCAGAAAAGGCTTTTGACAAAATTCAACAGCCCTTCATGCTAAAAACGCTCAATAAATTCGGTATTGATGGAACGTACCTCAAAATAATAAGAGCTATTTATGACAAACCCACAGCCAATATCATGAATGGCAAAAACTGGAAAAAATCCCTTTGAAAACTGGCACAAGACAGGGATGCCCTCTCTCACCACTCCTATTCAACATAGTGTTGGAAGTTCTGGCTAGGGCAATCAGGCAAGAGAAAGAAATCAAGGGTATTCAGTTAGGAAAAGAAGAAGTCAAATTGTCCCTGTTTGCAGATGACATGATTGTATATTTAGAAAACCCCATTGTCTCAGCCCAAAATCTCCTTAAGCTGATAAGCAACTTCAGCAAAGTCTCAGGATACAAAATTAATGTGCAAAAATCACAAGCATTCTTATACACCAGTAACAGACAAACAAAGAGCCAAATCATGAATGAACTTCCATTCACAATCGCTTCAAAGAGAATAAAATATCTAGGAATTCAATTTATAAGGGATATAAAGGACCTCTTCAAGGAGAACTACAAACCACTGCTCAGTGAAATAAAAGAGGACACAAACAAATGGAAGAACATACCATGCTCATGGATAGGAAGAATCAATATCGTGAAAATGGCCATACTGCCCAAGGTAATTTATAGATTCAATGCCATCCTCATCAAGCTACCAATGAGTTTCTTCACAGAATTGGAAAAAACTGCTTTAAAGTTTATATGGAACCAAAAAAGAGCCCGCATCTCCAAGACAATCCTAAGTCAAAAGAACAAAGCTGGAGGCATCACGCTATCTGACTTCAAACTATACAAGGCTACAGTAACCAAAACAGCATGGTACTGCTACCAAAACAGAGATTTAGACCAACAGAACAGAACAGAGTCCTCAAAAATAATACCACACATCTACAGCCATCTGATCTTTGACAAACCTGAGAGAAACAAGAAATGGGGAAAGGATTCCCTATTTAATAAATGATGCTGGGAAAATTGGCTAGCCATAAGTAGAAAGCTGAAACTGGATCCTTCCCTTACTCCTTATACGAAAATTAATTCAAGATGGATTAGAGACTTAAATGTTAGACCTAATACCATAAAAACTCTAGAAGAAAACCTAGGTAGTACCATTCAGGACATAGGCATGGGCAAAGACTTCATGTCTAAAACACCAAAAGCAACGGCAGCAAAAGCCAAAATTGACAAATGGGATCTCATTAAACTAAAGAGCTTCTGCACAGCAAAAGAAACTACCATAAGAGTGAACAGGCAACCTACAAAATGGGAGAAAATTTCTGCAATCTACTCATCTGACAAAGGGCTAATATCCAGAACCTACAAAGAACTCAAACAAATTTACAAGAAAAAAACAAACAACCCCATCAAAAAGTGGGCAAAGGATATGAACAGACATTTCTCAAAAGAAGACATTCATACAGCCAACAGACACATGAAAAAATGCTCATCATCACTGGCCGTCAGAGAAATGCAAATCAAAACCACAATGAGATACCATCTCACATCAGTTAGAATGGCGATCATTAAAAAGTCAGGAAACAACAGGTGCTGGAAAGGATGTGGAGAAATAGGAACACTTTTACACTGTTGGTGGGATTGTAAACTAGTTCAACCATTATGGAAAACAGTATGGCGATTCCTCAAGGATCTAGAACTAGATGTACCATATGACCCAGCCATCCCATTACTGGGTATATACCCAAAGGATTATAAATTATGCTGCTATAAAGACACATGCACACGTATGTTTATTGCGGCACTATTCACAATAGCAAAGACTTGGAATCAACCCAAATGTCCATCAGTGACAGACTGGATTAAGAAAATGTGGCATATATACACCATGGAATACTATGCAGCCATAAAAAAGGATGAGTTTGTGTCCTTTGTCGGGACATGGATGCAGCTGGAAACCATCATTCTTAGCAAACTATCACAAGAACCGAAAACCAAACACCGCATGTTCTCACTCATAGGTGGGAACTGAACAATAAGATCACTTGGACTCGGGAAGGGGAACATCACACACCGGGGCCTATCATGGGGATGGGGGAGGGGGGAGGGATTGCACTGGGAGTTATACCTGATGTAAATGACGAGTTGATGGGTGCAGCACACCAACATGGCACAAGTGTACATATGTAACAAACCTGCACATTATGCACATGTACCCTAGAACTTAAAGTATAATAATAATAATAAATAAATAAAAGATAAACCTGGAAAAAACAAAAAACAAACAAACAAACAAACAAAAGGTTGTCTCCATATACCTGGAAGAGAGGAACACCTTTATCTCTGATGACACGAGGACACAAAGCAGATTTTTAACAAACAAGCCTTGCTATGTTTCTTATAGTATGTTATCATTACGTCAAAATCCCGTTGTTCAATCATATTATCCCCTGACTGTCCACACTTCATCAAACCTAAGGATAAAAATGCACAGGCTTTCCTGTTTCTTTGAGTCTTCATTTTTGGAGGCTTCCTTGTCATGTAAAACTTATATTAAACCAATGTCTGTGCTTTTTTCATGATACTCTGTTTGTTGTTGGTTTGTTGTTGTTGTTGTTGTTTGCTATAAGGGCCTTGACCATGAACCTAGAGATGGGTAAGGAAAAGAGGTCTTTCCTCCCCAACAGGTGCCACTTGTGTGGAGTTTTGTGAAATCTGTCTGTCAGAAAAGCAGAGTGGCTTCCCTATAGATAAAATGCACAAACAGGAATTATATCCTACAGTTCAATATTAACACATTACATGAACTCTCTCATACTATCCTAGAGAACTCTAAATATTTCTCTAGTGTAGTAATTATTGAAGTATCTTTTTTTAAATTCTTTTGGTTTGTCTTTTTCTCATTCATCTGACACTCACAGTCAGAATATGAGTTCCAGGGGGAAAAAAAATCTTACCTCTCTATCTGTTAATATCCAGTAGAGTACACAGCAGTTTGCTGAAGAGGCTTTTAGTGTAGCAAGCTGGTCATCTGGAAGAGATTTACAAATCCTGAGCCAATAATAAAGCTAAGTGGCCTGGATAGTGTAAGCCCAAGTCAGGGAAATGAGATAGCAAAGGGGTGCAGGGGCTTGAATGAATGCACCATTTCATAAAATCCAGTTGCATTCATTCAGCAAATATTTTCTGTACATCAAATATTATTTTCACATAGATGAGGAGATAGCATTAGTTGTGTTGTCTCATTGTCAGTAGTTGACACAATCTTCCTCTTTTACTCTGAGTTGCTGAAGCCAGGGACCCAACTTAACTTGGCACTCTGGGGAATCATTTATGATAAATATCACACCTTCTACATTTCATTAGAATTTTTAAGACAGTGGTTTGTGGCAAAAAAAGAAAAAAGAAAAAAGAAAAAATACACAAAACTTTGAAATGAATCATTAATATTTTCAGCTGATTGTTGGGAACACAGTGAAAGAATAGATTATGGCAGAACTTAAAAATGCTTGGTATTAAGATATTTAAAATACAGTAGGACATGGCCAGGCACAGTGGCTCACTCCTGTAATCCCAGCACTTTGGAAGGCTGAAGCGAGCAGATAAAGAGGTTAAAAGATCGAGACTATCCTGGCCAACGTGGTGAAAGCCGTCTCTACTAAAAATACAAAAACTAGCTGGGCATGGTGGCATGCACCTGTAGTCCCAGCTACTCAGGAGGCTGAGGCAGGATAATCCCTTGAACCCAGGAGGCAGAGGTTGAAGTGAGCCGAGATCAGGCCACTGTACTCCAGCCTGGGCAACAGAGCGAGACTCCATCTCAAAACAAAAACCAACCAAAAAGAAAACAGTAGGACATATGCTTAAAATCACTAAGTTAAGCAAAAGTGAAGTGTAGAATAATATTATATACTTTAGTAGGGACTGATTTTATTCATCTATGTTTCTGAAAAGAACAGGTGGTTGGGAGTGACTGGCATGACACAGTGCTGGTTTGAGTCTAAAACACGCTATTGCCAGACTCTCCTTTGTTTGCACTTCCTTCTCTCACTATAAGCTATTTCTTAGCTCCTCTTCACAGGAAAGCTCCTCAAGAACTGTGTTTTCTTCCTTCCTCTGTAGTCACTGATATTGAAGCCTTGCCCTGCATAGAAGGCCAGGGACTCAGGCCCGCCTACTTCCCACTATCTCCTCAATGCACTCATAAAAGCTTTTGTTGCCATTCCACTGAAGAGGCTTCTACCAAGGTCAGCAGCTACTTACATTTTGCCGGATATCTGCTACATTTAAGGCAGATAACCATTATCTCAAACCAGAATGTCAAAAGATGTACTTAAAGTGGGTTGCTGAGAAAAGGGCCTCCTACTCTCTTTTCGATGCTATAACTTTACAGATGGTAGAAGCATTGATATTATACATTTGGAATCTAAAGCAAGACCTCCGCCTCTACAGGTCAAACAGAGACTGAGGATGAAGTTACGGAAGAAAGTATGTAATGATGTTTTATATTAAAACTCTAAGATACTAGTGTATCAGGCAATTCTTGCCTTGCTATGGAGAAATATCTAAGACTAGGTAATTTATAAAGAAAAGAGGTTTAAGTGGCTCACGGTTCTGCAGGCTTTAGAGAAAGTATAGTGCCAGTATCCTCTCAGCCTCTAGAGAGGCCCCAGGAAGCTTACAGTCATGGCCGAAAGTGAAGGGGAGCAGGCATGTCACATAGGAAAAACAGAAGAAAGAGACAGTGGGGGCGGGAGGGGTCACAGGCTTTTAAATGACCAGATCTCACGTGAACTCAGAACGGGAGCTCACTTTCCACCAAGTGGATGGCCCAAGCCATTCATGAGGGATCCGCTCCCACTATCCAATCACCTCCCATCTGTCCCCACCTCCAACACTGGGGATCACCATTCAACGTGATATTTGGGGATTTGGGTTGGAACAAATATCCAGACTATATCAACCTGTTTAGTCAAAAACCATAAGAAGTAAGCACTTAGGTAAACAATAAATTGGGTATATATTTTTAATATAGAAGGCAGAGTGTTAATGTTTATATAAAGAGGTCTTAAGAAAAAGACTCCAAATCTCAATGGGAGGATAAGCAAAAAATCCAAATGAACAATGGTCACCCAAAAGATATACAAATGGTATTTGTTCAGCTTCACAAATTTAAAAGTGAAAGATAAAATATCTGTAGGATGCCAAGATTAGCATATTACATTGGCAGTGATTTCAAACATTTAAAACTTCATTCTGAGTTATTTTACTTAGGGTAAGGGCCTCCAGTTCATTCAGGTTCCTGCAAAAGACATGATTTTATTATTTTTCGTAGCTGAGTAGTATTTCATGGTGTGTGTGTGTATGTGTATGTGTTTGTGTGTGTGTAGAACATTTTCTTTATCTAATCATTCATTGATGGACACTTAGGTTGATTCCATATCACTGATATTGTGAACAATGTTCTGATAAACATAAAACTGCAGATATCTTTTCGACATAATGATTTCTTTTCCTTTGGGTAGATATCCAGTAATATAATTGCTGGATCAAATGGTATTTTTATTTTCTATTCAATTATTTCAGAAATCTCCATACTGTTTTCATAATTATTAATTAAAATAGTCAATTAGCTAATTATTAACTAAAATAATCCATTAGAGTTTAAAAAGCTTCATGAAAAGAAGAGAGTGTAAAACGAGCTTTCTCTTTCTTTACAAGTGGTAATGAAAGATAGTAGAACTTTGCACTTGGAAACTTGTAACATATGACAAAAGTTCTAAAGTTATCTATTTTCTCTAATACCAAAATTTCATCTCTGGGAATGTATCCTATGTGGATTAATTCTAAGTGTACGCAAATAGGAAATTGAAACAATGTTTGTGGTAGTACATTCTTATGCAGATGTTGGCCATGGAGACCCCTTTGAGCGCTGACAGAACAGAAACCCCCAACTCAAGGCAGAGCCTGACCTATAGCACCTAGGATCCATCAGTCGCTGGCACTGAAGCCTTGCCTGGCAGGTGACCAGAGCTTGCCTACTTCCTGCTCACTGTCACCATGACCACCATACATTCTATACCACAGCTGCCACCATCTCCTCCAGAGCAAGAGAAAAGGAACCACCCAGCCCCACAATAGAGCCATCAGGTTTCCATGTTCAGGTCACAGCTAAATTCTGTGAGACTAACCAATGTTTCTTGAGATTACTGAGACTAAATTCCTCCTCACAGTAATTGCCAAAACTGCAAGACCATCCCATCATCCATACTCATCTGTTGGCCCTGTGATGCACTGAGCATTCTCATCCCCAATGCACCCTTCCATGCCTCCTTTGTTTTCCAAATCTTTTCATCAAGACTTTGGAACATCCACACATAATTGGAAACTCCTTCATAGCTCCAGCCTCTAACTTCCACTAAGACTGACTCTCTATGAGTCTACACTGCTGCTCCTGCATTTTATCCGATGGAATTTGGCCTTTCTCCCACATCTTATGGATTCTAGATTGAAATGTGTAAGTGGGACAAGGTCATCTCTTTCTGGTCTAGATCCTCAACCCTATACCTGATAGAGAAACTCTCAGGCTTTGGTATGTGTCCTCTTTACCACTTCTCATTGTTCTCATTTTCTAGCCCTTGTAAATTACACCTCATTCACTGACATCTTTGTTCCTGGCTTACCGTATTCCCCTCTGCCTCAACTCCATCTGTAGCATCAACCTGAGCACTATGTCAATACCTTGGCCTCTCAAGATACTCGCCTCCTCTCCCATGCTTCCTCCTTCTCCCAAGTTGCCCACTGGAACTCTCCATGAGCTCTGGAATCAATGGGTTCGGATCCTGATTTTGCCATTTACTATATAGGTGATCTTCAACTTATTTCTTAACTTCTCTGATTCCCAGTTTTTTCATCTGTAAAAGAATGTACACATGATTCCTGCCTCACAGGAAAACCACTGGTTCTTACTGTCTCAGCATGCATAGAGAGGTTATTTAAAATATGATTTTTTATCTTACTTCCTTGCTAAGAACTTAATAATTCTATAAAATAATTGTTGTTATAGGCCTAAAATCATAGTGTATCATGTTCTTTTGAGATATAAAGTTTTCTATACCTTATCTAGAAGAGTAACCTTAAAGTGGTATATTCTTAAGGTATTGACAAAAACTTTTAAACCATACAAATAGACAAAAGTTTACAAATAAAAACTTCTTCCACTAACTGCCCTCAAGACTTTGTTCCCCAACATAAAGGTAACACTTCAATAGTTTTCTTGTTTTGTAAATTCCTTTAAAAACATCACAGACTTTTTTAAAGAAAAATGAAGTAGCCAACTGTCAAACTATCCAGATTACAATGCACTAAGCATAAAGCCAAAAGACCGGGTAAATAGCAGCTGTTTATGGCACAAGTTCTGAATTTCAAGGACCATGTAAACACTTGGCAGCCAAGTGGATGCCAATCTGTTTCAGTTGTGCAGGTTAATAAACAATCCCAAAACGAATTCATTTGCTCAAGACAGTGTGCATTGGTGATCTGGGCTGTCCTCAGCCAGGTAGATCTGCTGGTCTGACCTGGGATTTTTCATGTGGTGGCCACCATCAAAAAGGGTGACTGGTATGAGATGATCCAAGATGGCCTTGCTCACATGTCTGATGTTGGTGCTGGCCATGGGTGGGGCCTCTTACCCCACATCATTTCCCATCCTCAAGACTAGCCTTGACTCCTACACATTGCAGGACCAGGGCAGCAAGGCAGTGAGAGAAGAAGCTGCAAGTCTTCGTGAGGCTGAGGCTCAGAAGTCACACTATATCTGCCCGGGTGCGGTGGCTCACGCCTGTAATCCCAGCACTTTGGGAGGCCGAGGAGGGAGGATCACGAGGTCAGGAGTTAGAGACCAGCCTGGACAATATAGTGAAACCCCATCTCTACTAAGAATACAAAAATTAGCCAGGCATGGTGGCGGGCACCTGTAGTCCCAGTTACTTGGGAGGTTGAGACAGAAGAATCACTTGAACCTGGAGGGCAGAGGTTGCGGTGAGCAGAGATCATGCCACTGCACTCCAGCCTGGGCCACAGAGCGAGACTCCATTGCAAAAAAGTAAAAATAAAAAGAAGACACACCGTATCTGTAGAGTTCTATTCATCAAAACAAGCTACAAGTCCAGACCAGATCCAACAGAAAAAAAAAAAAAAGAAGAAAAGAAAAAAACAAAACAAAAAACAAAAAAAATCTTTTCTTCTGGATGACAGATGCAGCAGAGTCACATTGCAAAGGAATGCATCAGCGACAATGACAGAAATTGTTGTGGCCATTATTGAAAACAATCTATCTCAGTAACATTTCTTGGAGTAATGTTTTTAAAAGCGTAAAATAAAATACATACAATTACAAAGGCAGCCAATTTCATAAAGTAATCAAAAATTACAATTATCGAAATAATTCCAAAAATAAAACTTTTGATATACTGACACAAGCTCTTTATTTTACCCATTATGAAAACAATATCTAGCATAGATCCTTATCACTACTTTAATTTCAAATTAGTAATGAGCACTGAGATAGTTTAAGATACCTGAGACAACTGTAATGTAGGTTTTTTTTTTTTAACATTGGTGACAAGTTCACAGATAGTTGTTACACTATTGCAATTTGTTTCTTTCAATTCATAGTTGAAGTAAATGCACAGTTTTCGTCCAAGATTAGAGTAAATAGACCTATAAGTTTTTTTTTCCTTTCAGTGCATGATCTCCTGATGTCTAAAAATCCAGGAGAAGTAACCTGCTCATATGTGTGTGTGACACTCTATGTATCTACACTAATAAATATAATCTGAGAATGCTTAACTTTTGCATGTGCAAGATGTTTACTCAAACTATTCATTCCTACAGTCAACATATTGTTTGGATGTTCATGACATGTCAGGCTCTGCTTGTCTCATATCCAAACATGTGTGGATAGAGGCAAAGTCCTCGCTCTTGCAGAGCGTACATTTTAGCTAGTGTTATCTTATAATGAATAGATGAATCGCTCCTGCTGTTATATCTATTTCAAGATCAGTTACAGCAGCGTTTTTTTTCTTTTTGTACTGTAAACAGATGCCTTGCACATTACCTAGCACAAAGCCTGGTGCATTTGGCAGATGCTAGATACATATTTCTTGCATGAATGAAGAGGTACTTTTTATACCATAGTATTAATAATACTAAAACTTCAGAAAGCATTGTTGAGGCTCTTTTTTCTCTCCCTAAGTAGAATAATTCAAATAATTTTGGGGAGATGCCTCGATCAGCAGTAAAAGCAAATGAGATAAAATATACCAAGTGTTAAAAGTGTATCTGGGCAGAGATGTTTCCATGAATACCCTGTGATTAAGTATAATGTAAGCATACCCTTTAATGATGTTTATGTGTGAAAATATATCCAAGGAGATTATGTAAATGGGTAATGTGCGTACAGTGCTAGCCATGAAGCCAATTTTAAAATCACTCTTGAATGTAAGACTGCACCTGTTAAAACAGTAATTTTCTGTACGGCAGTTTCTATGTTTACCATAAAATAGCAGTAGCTTGATCTTTGATAGAAGATGAAATTGAGTTTTCATCCTAAGAGGCAATAAATAGTAGCATGCTCATTCTCAGCAAGTTCCTCTATTGACCTCATTACTACACACTATTTCTAGGCAGTAGTAATAATAAGAATATTTTTTGTTAATCTTGCTTTTTCTCTCATAAGAGAGTAAAGCACATTTTCCTGTGTACAGTGTCACCCACAATTCCGTACTGTAGTTTAAAGCTTGACAACTTTGCAAAATAACTGGAGGAAACATGTATGAGACTAAAGTAATCAGCCTCAGTTAACTCAAGTACGCAGTCAATCCCATCATTTAATTCAGACTTGATTGTCCTCCCTACTAACCCTTTTCTTTTTTCCAAGCTATTTGCCTTCTCTTAGATTATCTTTCCTATTCCTCCTAGATTCCTTGGTTCATCACACTATTTAAACCCTTAATAGCACAATGCATGGAATTTTGCCACTGTCTTCCCACCACCCATATCTTAGAAATTTCTCAATTTTGATTTAATCCTGAATTTGAACACCTTCCTTCCTGCTCTTTTTTGAATAGTGAAATTGCATATGGAGATATATATATGGATATATACACAGATATAAAACAATCTAGAATATGACTTCTACACATATTTGAGCTCTAAGTTTTGCTGAACCTTCAGTGTCTCTCGGAAGACATTCCTTTTCCCATTCTCCCCAGCACATGTTCTGAACTTTCATCATGTTCATCAAACCCACTATGCTATACTTCCCCATGTTATACTCAGCATTTAAACATGCCTTCTAAGTCATAGAGATGATGAGAATCAGTAATCAATAACTCCTTTCATATCCCTGTCTTAGCCTTTTTAAGAATTTATCTTCTTTACCTCCACCCATTAGATATCCCAGGATGAAAATGATGTTGCTCCCCTCCAAAGCAAAACCCCTCACTCAGGGTATAGATTTACAAGATCTTCAGGCTTTTTCTGGGAACTTCCTCCATTAAAGATTCTCTTTTTTTTTGTATCTTCAATCTCTTTCTCTCCGTGGGAAGTTTTCCCTTAGCCCATAAGCAAAATGAGTCTCTCCTGTATTAGTAAACAGAAGCAAATACAAGACAAAATGAATAACAATCAAGGAAACAAAAACAAAGTAACAGTCAGAAGAAATAAAACCTTAGAGCATCTTGGTGCTCAACAGCCTACTGTAAACTAACTCCTGCCCCACGTTCCCTGCTATTGCACTCAAACTACTCTCATTGATGTAACCCACACATTCCCGATATCTGACTTCTGTCCCCTTTTCAGTCCTCATTTTTCTTAACTTGTCTGCGACATGGGATACTATTAACCACCCTCGTTCACCCAAGGCCCCCTCCCACCTTGTTAGCTGACATGCTCATATTAGCCTCTTTGGCTTCTATACTACTACTCTCGTCTCTCCTTCTCATTCTCTTGGCTGAGCTCCTCTTTCTCACTTATTAAATGTTATTACACCCCGTTTTGCTCCTCTTTTTCTCTTCCCTTAAGTCCATGATCCCACTTAAGCCCATGGTTTCAACTCTGACTTAATACTGAGAGGTGCCAAATAAGTTTTTCCCATTCACACCTTTCTCTTGGGCTTCTCACAGCTTACCTTAAAGTGGGTATCAGATAGAAACCTCAATGTCAACACATCCTAAATGGAATGTATTATCTTCCTTCTCATTCCAATACACACACCATGTTTCTAAATTGTCCTTGGACCTGATGTCTTCCTATCTTACCCACAAGCAAGGGAGAGCACATCAGAAATCTAAGCATCTCTTTCATCTGTTTGCCTCTGCTTCCATTCCCAATCAGCTCTCCCCCTGCTTGTTTCTAAAATATGTCTCATCTTTTTAACTACTCCTGATATTGCTTTAGTTCAAGCCCCATCATCTTTTGCTTGGATTAGACATACATGAGCGCCCCTGTTCTGATAGGTATAATTTCTGGTCTCATTATTGCTGTTCTCTCATACTATATCCTACCCAGGAGTCCTTTCGAATTACTTGAATTTCAAGTTCTCATAAACCTTTCCCCTGTACATTAACACATGGCTCTGTCTGCCTAGAATCACCTTCCCTTTATACCCAATACTTGGTCCTTGAAGAATGACATATTTTTTCCTCTAGGCTCACTGAAAACATTACCTTTTTGCTAGGTAGAATTAGGTACTTAAGGTGTAAAAAATCATTTTTATACATGACTATTATGGATCTCTCATTGATTTTATATTTGTCACCTCCACAAAGCTCTGAACAAAAGTAGAGAAGTCATGTCTTATTAATCTTCTCTTCCCAGTGCATAACCCAGTGCCTGGACCATATTAGACACTCACATTGTCTTGAATAAAGGGAGAAAGAAAAAAAATAGAAGAAAATAATTTGGAGGCAGTACCGTAGCATATATGAACTCATTTGCTTGTTTCACAAATAATGGCAGCATCAACATGGTCTCCAACACAGAAAGAAACTGAAGAGAAAGTAGGATTTTATAACAGATTTTCTGTAGAGCACCTCCTTATATGTTACCATAGTCCCCAAAGTCTAGATATAATCTGAGTTGGGGCAATCAATCCTTTAGGAACAAAATGATTAAAAACTGAATAAATAATTTTCAAATTGTTTCCTCAAGATATTGAGCACTGATACAGCTACTATGCTTATAATAAAGATCTTGGTTTCTATTACATTAAAAAGGAAATGAGGATTATTGTTCTTCAAAAATGAAGAAAGTGAGGAATAAAACATTAATGAATGCAGTTAGGTTTATGAGACATTTAGAGCTCATGACTGTAACTCTACTTCTTTCCCTCTCACTCCAAAAAGCGTCGCAAAATACATGTAACAGTGAGGTTAATTTTTTCATTCAGTCAAATTTATAAATGCGTAAACCATTCACAAATTTTAATACTTTATTATTAGTATTATTTTGCTTGTGATATATCTTTCCACTGATTACAATGGAAATGGAACTATGTGTCTTAACAGTAAAGTTGGAAACCATTTCACTAGACTATTGATTGAACCAACAAACCTCATTCCTTTACTGGTAACCTTTAAAAACATCATCAAAATAATCTCTATGATTAGGTGCTCAGTTACTTTTATATTCTTGCCATTGACAAACAGATATTTCTCAAAAGTGTATTTCTCAAAAAAATTGGCTTAATGCAGTGTGGTATTTTGAACTGGATTCCGGAACAACAAAAACTATATCAGTGAAAAAATCTATGGAAATCTGACCAAAGCCTGCAGGTTGGATAGTAGTAGAATACCAATGTTAAATTTTTAGTTCTGAGAGATGGTGATGTAAACAGATAACGTTAGAGAAAGCTTGATGAGGTGCATGTGGGTGTCTCTGTAGTATCCTTGCAACTCTTCTGCCAATCCAACATTATTTCCAAAAATTTCAATGTTACCTTATTCTTAAAGAGGTGCTTTTATGAAATTACTCTTACTGTGAAAAAGCAGGTTAACAGGTTCTCATACTCACTACATATTTATCATCTGAAAATAGGCACAAGGTACAAAGAAGAACCTAGAGTAGTGGATTCCCAGACCAGCATCACAGTTTTAAATCAGTAAATGTGAGTTTACAGTTGTTCCAATGTGACTACCTGGCCATTGCAGGAAAAGGGAATGAAGTGTCAGGAGATAAAATTGATTTTTACTCCTTCTGCTAGATAATAATGCCTAACATCTATCTTACTTTTAAGATCAAGGCCAGGAACTAAGACACAGCCTGGAGGGAAAAAAAATCAAAATCAATATTATGCATTATATCCTAGCCACATATGATTCATGCTGAAATTAATACTATAGATACAGGTCAGAGCTAGTAATATCAATTTAGAATTACTTTTCAAGATAAGAGTTTGTGATCATTTCTATGTGCCAAGGTTACATTTCTCGCTTCCTGAGAGAGCTCTGTTACATTAAAAAGTGTGTGTGTGTGTGCGCGTGTGTGTGTGTATGTGTGTGTGTGTACAGCAAGGGGTGGGATATGTGCTAGAGATTAGACCAGAAATGTGAAAAATGGTTTTGTTTCATTACTACCTTCTCATAACTGACTATGCACAGATAGTGATGGTCAGAATCTGAAGGGCACATCAGCAGAATTAGGTATTCATGCATGCATTAAACACCTACTGTGTATTTAGAGAGTGATATTAAAAGGAAAGAAGTCTAATATTGCTGAGTACAAAAATGTACAGAGCGGTAGACTGAAATAATGCTCTATTTTTCTTTCCTTTGTATAACACATAATTCTCTCTGACATTAGTGGGATTTAAGAATGAATAGGGAATGAAAAATGTACTTTATTTACATTTATGCCCTATCCTTAGCAGAATCTGCCCAGTTTAAATGCAGTTGCATGATGCAGAGCCTTAATGCGGGCATTCAGGCATCAGGAAATATGAGGAATGCTTGTGTCAGGGTCTACATCTCAAAATGATGTGAGTCTTCTCAGTATGCTTGCATTTTAGATGGGCAATAATATAAGGATAATGTTCAGAGTGAGGTTGAGAATTTTTGAACACTAAATGTGCCTTTTATAGTCAAAGAAAAAAAATGAAACCCATTCTAGGTATCACAAGTTTGTAAACTTCCAGAAATATGACTACTTACTTTGAAAGGATTATAATGTAAACCTAAAATTCTTAGCAGCAAGTGCTAACCTCACTGAGTACTTATTCCATGAGAGGCACAGTGGGAAGGACTCAGGTACCTTTCTCAAATAATATTATGCTGTAAAAGCCATTATTGGCATGCCCATTAGTTATATGGTGTCTTAGTGAGGTAAAGTGAATAATCCAACGTTAAACAACTAGTAAGCGGACCCGTAATTCAAACTAGGGCAGTCTGAGTCCGGAGTCCACACTTATAATCTTCCCCTTGGAATCATGGTGCCTTTTGGTTCAATAATTAAATTATAACCCCAGAATTTCTTTGGCTCTAAAATAATAAACAAAATTGTTCTCACTACTTGAATAGAGCTTTTTAAATTCCTACAAAAGACACATTTTTACATTGTCTTTTTTTTTCTGGTTATTTGACTTCCCTTAGTAAAGAAGTTTTTATTTCACAGTATTAAAAACAAAAAAGTAAATGTTTCAGTTGTAAAGGGGGAAAGAGACAGAAGAAAATTTGTGTTGCAATTGGAAGAAGTTTCAGAGATGAATGGCACAAAAAGAGACAAACAAAGGCATGCAGATTACATTGGCTGGTCTGCATAATTTGGTGAAGCCTAAAAACGCTGTGTCCCTATTGCAAATATTACATGTAGAGGGCAGGATAAAATGGCCCTTGGGGGCATATAGAACAATGGATATCTTATGGGGCAAAGCTCATGATATGAGAAAGCCCCACAAAAAGAGAGGAAGTATGAACAAGAATGCCTGCCTGCCAACGCTAGGACTGGCCCTGGCATACACATAGCAATGTTCAAAAATGCAAAAAAGAAGTTCCATGTCCTGAAGCTGGGCATGAATACCTTTTCCCACTACCTGCAAAATTAGGATCTTCTATATGCTCAGCGGTGCCTCCAGTGAGGAGCTGGTGTGAACTTTGGGGTGTTCATTGACTGTACACCATGATGGCAGTGAGATGAGTCCCACTCCGCACTGTGCCTGACCACAAGGAAGGGGCCAAGCTGCCTTCCAAGGAGGAAGAGATTTTAATCAGAAAGGAATCAAAGAAATCTCAGAAGAAATGTATGAAAGGTAAAAAGAAAAAAAAAATGCTTTCTGGAGAAGCAGTTCGTGCAAGGGCAAGCGTCTGTGAGCATTGCCTCCAGGGCTGGCCATTACAGTCCGGGTGATGACTGCATGTGACATAGGTTGAAAAAGCCTTATGAACCCTCTTCTCTCCCATCCTAGCTCATGTGATACAGGTGAATCCTATTCAATAAATATTAAATATAATTATAAGACTGTTCTGAATCCCCGAAAAATGATTGCAGAAAGTTGAAATCTTTGCCACTTAACTTAGAAAACCTTTCTCTTCCACAAACGAAGTGTAGTCAGCTGGTGCTTTGGACTGAATGTTTGCAACTCTCCTAAAATTCATATGTTGAAACCCTAATCCCCAGTGTGATGGTACTTGGAGGTGGGGTCTTTGGGAGATATATAGGTCATGAGAGTGGAACCCTCAAGCTCAAAGTAGTGGCCTTATAAGAAGGCACAGGAGAGGGTATGCTTCCTCTCTTTGTTCTCCACCGTATGAGGACACAAAAAGAAAACAGCCATCTGCCCACCAGAAAGCAGACCCTCAGCAGACACAAGAGCTGCCAGCACTTTGCTTTTGGACTTCTTAGCCTCCAGAACTGTGAAAATAGAAGTTTGTTGTTTAAGCCACACAGTCTATGGTATTCGGTTATAATAACCCAAACAGAGGAAGACAGCTGGCAACTGGAACTATCGTTGCCCACATTTCCAGTGTGGCCATAGCTATCATTTTGAATGCTATTAATAATACACCTCAGCATGCTTAAAGAAAACAAGGGAAAACAGGTCCCTTCCCCTTTAAGGTAAGTGTCCTTCCTCAAAAATGTTTTCAGTTCTCTCATATGCTATGTGACATTTTATATGACAAGAACCTCAGAAAAGGGCTGAAGAAGAGGGAAAATGTACCCTCTATAGGCAAGCAATCAGTTGAGAATGATTCTAATCCTACATTGACCCACTCTGTCTCAACGCTGTTATTTATAGCAGCATTTGGTTGAAATACCCCGGGCTGCTTCTCTTTCTGTGAATCCGGTAGTGAGAAGTGCTTTATAGAGAGGCTCCCAAGCACTTCAGCTCTGGCTGGGAAATCTGCACAAACAGCTCCAACTGGTGTCAAAGCCCCCATCTGGGTACACAGCGTGGATACATCATCTGCTTATCTGCCCAGTCCGGATGTGAATGTGTAGAATTCGGTACACACGTGTCAGCTTTTCCTCTCCAAGAGGAAAGAGAGCCTGTGGGGAGAGACAGAGAGAGAAAGAAAGAGTGTGTGTGTGTGTGTGCGCGCGTGTGTATGTGTAGTGTGACTGTGTGTGTGTTTGTAGGAATGGATGAAACAAAATCCTCGTCAGTTTTTTCTGATTTTTTTTTTATTGCCTCCGAGCGGTCTTGCTTTTTCTTATGTTATTCTGATAACGAACCTATCACTTCTTTAATATGGTGCTGTGCTGTTGCTCGTATGATTTCAATAATGGCCAAGTGGAGCACATGTTGCACGTAAATTCCACTTCCATGAAATTGGATCCCATGATGATGAAAAAAAAATGAAAAATGGCTTTCAGAATCACGCACAAGGGTTCAAATCCTGAGCCATTCTTGTTCTCAATCATTCAACAACACTGAGTCCTACCACGTGCTGGGCACGGAAAAGACATGGCTGTGCAAGCCTCACCCACTTATGTTGTGATGGGAAAAACAGACACCACCTAAGTAAGGAGCCTGAGGTGGGAGGTGGAGTCAAGTGCGATGGAGAAAAGTAAACTAAGGCAACGGGTGACCGGGGAAGGCTGGCTGAGAAGATGACACTTAAGCAGAGACTGGAAGAGAAGGAAGAGCTCTGAGGGAACACAGAGCTCTGAGGAAAGGCTCTGCTGGGCAGAGCAAATGTTTTTTTTTTTTTTTTTTTTTTTTTTTTTTTTTTTTGAGACGGAGTCTCGCTCTGTCGCCCAGGCTGGAGTGCAGTGGCCGGATCTCAGCTCACTGCAAGCTCCGCCTCCCGGGTTCGGGCCATTCTCCTGTCTCAGCCTCCTGAGTAGCTGGGACTACAGGCGCCCGCCACCTCGCCCGGCTAGTTTTTTGTATTTTTTAGTAGAGACGGGGTTTCACCGTGTTAGCCAGGATGGTCTCGATCTCCTGACCTAGTGATCCGCCCGTCTCGGCCTCCCAAAGTGCTGGGATTACAGGCTTGAGCCACCGCGCCCGGCCTTGGGCAGAGCAAATGTTAAGGTCAAGGTACAGAAATGGAGGTTCCTGCGGAGCAGGAGGAAAGAGGTCTGTGTGGATGAGTAGACAGAGCAAGAAAGGTGCACAGGAGAATAAGCCACCTCAATAAGTCACCTCCCTGGAGCTTTAGTTTTCAACTAATACAGAAAAAATAATAGTGTATAATTTCAGAGAGGGGGTTCTAATATAAAGGCTACAGTAAAACTTTCTGAGGAGCTTATTACATGTGTATCAATCCGTTCTCACATTGAATCTGGTAATATAAAGAACTACTTGATACTGGGTAATTTATGAAGAAAAGAGGTTAAGGGCAGGGCGCAGTGGCTCATGCCTGTAATCCCAGCACTTTGGGAGGCTGAGGTGGGTGGATCACCGGAGGTCAAGAGTCCAAGTCCAGCCTGACCAATAAGGCGAAACCCTGTCTCTACTGAAAGTACAAAAATTAGCCAGGCGTGGTGGTGCACGTCTGTAATCCCAAATATTTGGGGGGCTGAGATAGGAGAATCGCTTGAACCTGGGAAGCAGAGGTTGCAGTGAGCCAAGATCGTGCCACTGTACTCCAGCCCAGACAACAGAGCAAGACTCCGTCCCAAAACAAACAAAACAAACAAACAAACGAAACAAAGAAAAAAGAAAAGAAAAGAGGTCTCATTGACTCACAGTTCCATAGGCTAACAAGAAGAATGCTGGGAGGCCTCAGGAAACTTTTAATCATGGCAGAACTTGAAGGGGAAGTAAGAGTGTCTTTCTATGGCAGAGCAGGAGAGAGAGGAGAGTGAGGCAGGAGGTGACATACATTTTTAAACCATCAGATCTTATGAGAACTCTGTCACGAGAGAGCACTAGGGGAATGGTGCTAAACCATTAGAAACCACCCCCATGATCCATCACCTCCCACCAGGCCCCGCCTTCAACATGTGAGGATTACAATTCCACATGAGATACGGGGCGGACACACAGAGCCAAACCATATCAACATGTCTGGTTCGAAATTGGTGAGCTTGTTATTCTCCATGTTCACCCCCTTTCTCTCCAAGCTTCTGTGCCCAGCTCTATGCCCTGGGAACC
Source organism: Macaca fascicularis (assembly GCF_037993035.2). Lineage (NCBI taxonomy): Eukaryota > Metazoa > Chordata > Mammalia > Primates > Cercopithecidae > Macaca > Macaca fascicularis. The sequence continues at coordinate 153,342,539 of NC_088381.1, forward strand.
TGACCACAATGAGTTATCCCTTCCAGGCTCCCCTGCAGGGCTGATCAGAGGCCGGGAACAGAGAGGTTGGGTTTTTTTTTTTTTTTTTTTTTTTTTTTTTTGAGACGGAGTCTTGCTCTGTCTCCCTGGCTGGAGTGCAGTGGCCGGATCTCACTGCAAGCGAGGTTGGGGTATTTCCTTCCCACTTCCTTTCCACTTCCTTCCTGCTTTGGTGCCGTGTTTCTGGTGAGTAGCTGCATTTTCCCAAGAAGACAGTCTCCTACAGGAGGTCCTTCCTCCTGGGGTCTTTGGATGCTGTTTTCTTCCCTGCTCATTCTACTTTATTGAGGGCAATTGCTTTCCACAGTTACTTGTTTCTGGGTATAGCACCATTCCTCTGACCACACCTCTGTAGATGGTACTATCATTAAAGCTTCTTAATTTGAACAATTTGGCAAAAATTCTAATTAACATATGTGTTACCTTACATATATTTTTTTATAATGAGAACACTTAAAATCTACTCTCAGTGATTTTCAAGTATGAAATAGTTGTTATGAACTGTAGTCACCTCATTGTACAATAGATCTGTCTGTCTTTCTTATAAAAGTATACCCATGACTTTATTTAGGGCCCACCAGGATAATCCAAGATTAATTTTTTTTCTCTCAAAATCCTTAACTTAATCACATCTTATATAAGGTGATATTCTCAGGTTCCAAGGACTAGGATGTATCTTGGACTTGTTGGTCCAAGGCTTCACCATGTAACCCACTACACATGCATCCTTTGTTGTCCTATTTTTGACAGCTCTAATATTGCACAGCATGTCTCTCATTTTCTAACTTTGGCCTTTGTATCTTTCCTCACATTTTAATCCTTTTTCCCCATCTGAATCAAGACGGTAGGATGCCTTTGTCCATTTCTTCTTCAGTTTCTTTGAAGCTGAGCAGCCCCTCCACATAACCCAAAGAAGAACGCTATTTGCTTAGTCCAAATTAGTTTTGACCAGCAATATAAAAGTTACTCAAGCCATTTGCAAAATTTTCTGGTGGAAAAAAAAAAAAAAAAAAAAAAAAAAAAGAGCCCAGAGGAAAAATTGGTTCAATTTATCTCCTCAAGAATTAAACACATCGAGGTGGAGGGACTCCGTGACATAAGTTTACATTGTTACCTACGAAAAGCAACATATGTTCAACTCACCTTAACAATATTTAATCTTGATCTTTGGCATGGGCCATATTCATGTAATGTCCTGGAGATTTATTTATTAGAACATAAATTTCATCATAACAAAGTGTCACAGATTTCATCATAATGAAGAAAGAATTCTCCTCAATGTCTGTACTTCTGTTTGAAGTACCTGTCTAACAGTCCTCATTTATTTTCAGCCATACACTGAGAAACCCAGGTGCTATGGTAGCATGAAAAGAGTAAAATCTGGTTTTTAGCATTTCTCCTGAAAATAAGAGAATCAGTTTAGTTATGAACTTTTCTGGTCCTCAGTTCTCTATTCAATTAAATGATAGAGAGTAGAATCTAACTACCCTTCTCTCAAATAAAAAGCTTTTATTCCATTCTGACCTCAATTTGAATGCTTTTCCTCAAACTGACAAATGATGCTTTTCTTGATAGAAAAATGCTTTTATAAAAACTCAACATATTAAATTGTACCGATATTGATATTATTAAAAAGCACTATGATATTCAGGTTAGTATTTGTAAATTACTTTAGCTCTTCTTTAAGAATTCAAAAGAGTCTAAGAAGGTTGGTTTCCTCTCATGTGGCTTCATTTAGATACCCTACTGTGCAAGGCAGGTGTAAAGAGGCACCATAAAAAAGGAAGAGAAAATAAGACAGATGATCAATCAGATTACTGAAGTGTTTGGTTGTTTTGTTTTGCTTTGTTTTTCCTTTAACCTGAAAGTCTAAGTGCTAATTAGTCTGCAACCTTCCTACTGGTTGCACAGGATAATGGGTAAGAAAAGCTTAATACTGTGAGTTCTTTAAAAAAAAAAAAAGTTATCCATTTGAACATCTTTTTATGAATTCAGTCTCAGCTCTTCATTGAATGTTTTTAAATGTTTCTAATACGGCATCGTTTTCTACAACTGCTTTTGAATATATTTTCAACTTTCTCATTTCAGTTTTATTGGTTCATCTGTTCCCAGTGCCACCTGTTGCAAGAACTGACTGTTACTTCTTCAGTACCCAGAAAATTGTGTTCCTTGTGTAATTTTTAAAAATAGCATTTCTACTAAGTGTTAAACCTTTAGTCAGACTGCTGGTAGCCTTCTGGGTTTAAGGCACTGTCACGGCAATTTCTCTACAGAAAACAGGTTTTAAACTGAAAAATTTTGAGGTATAATCTTGATTTGACTCTTGCTGCAGAAGTAGCAGCCCTAGGGAAGTTATTTCTTCCCTACATCCCTCTTTTAAAACTGCAATGATTATATCCACCTCTTTCACACAGAAAGTTATTAATAAATCGATTCAGTTATGGACCTACTCAGGTCAGGAAAATGTAGAAGGGATAACATTTATTTTAAATTGTTATTTTACTTGGCCAACTAGGACTGGCAGACTTTCTCCTTGGGCTGCCAGAGGAGATCTGGGCAAGGGTAGCTGAGCCCTTAAACTGTAGTTGAAACACCCCAAGGGGCCTGCCTCCCACTCTGGAGAGGCAGCTGTGGCTGTTGGACCAGTCCAAGTGTGCTTATTTAAGATGATCGCTGTTCATTTTGACATGGCTGACAAAATATTTCCAGAGTCAGGAAAGACATGTGCATTCCTGAGTTGAGTGTGTAGGAAATAAAAAAGCTAGTATTAAGGTGTGACTTTTGTGTCATACTTTAAATGTCTTAAATTTTCTATGGTGAATTACTGACTTTTCTTATGCAATATTTCTTCTTAGCAGTGGCCTCTGGTTACCTATAACATTTCCAGTACCAAGAAAAGTGTCTGAAACATAGAAGGCCATAAAAAAAAAAAAATCATTAATTTATTACGTATTCATTGACTATGTACCATGCAACAAAGACATTCCTAGGCCCTGGGATACAACAGTCAAACAAAAAATAAATTAAATAAACAAAAAGACCAGAATCCTTATCCCTGCCTGTGTGTGGCTTACATTCCAGTTAGCAGGAGTGTTGGGGGAGATATCAAAAGCTCCTTTTGCTTACTTGGAGGCACTCTGCTTGACCTCCAGATTTCCAGCTCTTCCTTTGTCAACTTAGGCAAGTTACTCAACCATCCTGTGTCTATAAAATAGAGCTAATAATAGTTTTTAACTCATTGCCTATGGTAGGATTAAATGAGGAAATAGACACATAACTCACATAAAATAACAGCATGGAGAATACAGCCTGCCACATACTGAGGGCTCAGAAGTTTTTATTACTATTGTTTGTTTTATTTTGAACTTATCATACATCTGATTTCCTTGTATTGCCTATAAGGTCTTTTATCTGCCTTTCTACCAGCTGTGTGTACATATTGTGTCAAATATTATAAACTTTGCCTGGAAATCAGTAAAGACAAAAATGTAAAACTGTGTGAATATACAATGTTTCTGCTCTCATAAAGTTAATATTCTAATGGCGGACCACAGATAATAAACAAATAGATATATGGTAAGTAGTAGTGTTGTAGAGAAAAATAAATTAGGGTACATCACATAGAAGGGCTTACTTCAGACTGATTCATCAGGAAGACCTCTCCAAGAAGAAGGAACTTAAGAGACCTGAAAGAAACGAAGGAGTTAGTCACATGTGCATTTGGGAGCACAGAAGTCTTAGCAAAGGGAACAGTAAATTCAAAGACCTCGTAGACATGAAAAAACTGAGATTGTTAGACAAGAGCAAGGAGTCTATTTTTCCAAAGGAAACAAGATCCATTTAGGGAAATTGTAGTGTGAAACTAATTTCTCAAAAGCATTTGCATACTAAGATTAGTGTGTGCCTCACCAGTAACTGTACATTAAATACATTTTAGTTATTGCTAAATTATAATTTGCCAAAAGGTAAAATCATGGCTCCCATGCAAATGCAAAATAAACCCTTATTAAAGATGTTATTCAACTCTTTAATTAGTGACAGAACAAGTAAGATGTTAAGATCGGCTTAAAGAATATTTGTGGATCCAAGTATTTATAGTCAATTTAATGAGAGGAAATTAGAATAAGATTGCTGGATTAGATACAGAATTGATTATTGTTCTACTTGCCCTATATTGTATAGGACAATAAGCCATAACTCTGGGATTATTTCTCCTACCAGACAAAACTTTTTTGCACCTCTACCGGACAAAAATCTGCATGCCAACATGTAACCTCACTAAACTGAGATCTTCAATCAATAGTAAACAAGACCTTGGGTAGATACATTCTCCCATAAAGCACTGAAACAATATGCCACCCACCTTTTGCTTTATTTTAAAGTTTTGGGTAAGTTTTCTTAGCACAATTTACCTTTTAGATAAATGCCTTTAAAAGAACAATGAGGTATGTGTGCTTGCTTAGTATGTGTTAGTTTCTGTCATCCATAGAGATCCAGGAAGTTGAATATCCATATTCATGAAACATAGACAAGTCGAGTTCTCTTTCTTCCAAAATAATCCTTTTGTTATAATAATCCCTTTTGTTTTGCTTACACAAGTTTGAATTGGGATTGTTTCTTTTGCTATAAGCACAGTCCTCACTGGCAGCCAATCAGAGCTCAGGGGAACAGCTATTTGAGTTCATTATGTTCCAGTGTTTGACCCACTTCAACTGACTGTTCTTATTAGAAACAATTCACTTCTTATTCCAAAGTCATTACTTTGACCAGTAGCTCTTAATGCATAGAGCTGATTAATTCCAGATAGATCCATTCAAACCATGGAGATCCAGTTTCTCACTAAAGAATGTGTATAGGAATTTGTGTAAATTAGGTAAAGAGAATGTAAGTGAGCTAAGCTTTTGTATATGTCTTAATTCTCGAGATGTAAGAACACTTCCCTTTCCAGATGGTAACATCTGCATTTCTGTTGTTTCTTGGACTTTAATGCAAACATGAGGCATGAGAAGCACTTCCCAACTTTTACTTGTCAGAGGTTAGAAAGGGTCCAGACTCTTCAGTGTCTTTTATCATATCACTGAGAATACTTCTTTTCTCCCTGTCTCCTTTTACTTCATCAGATGACTGCCTCATAGTTCGTTGTCCAGATATCAAAGAGATGAGGATCATAAGGAAACAATTACCCTCTCATGACAAGGGGGTGGTTGGAAAGCTTTACGCTATTAAAAATGAGGGTATTAACAATTACTCAATATGAATTGAGATGCATGTGTATTAATTTCTATCCACCACAAAGACCTATAAGCTTCTGCAAACTTCCTAAATAGAGGATAATAACCAGCTTTAGCAACACAATAAATTCTATCACCAGAGTAACTCTAACTCCTCTCTTTAGATCCAGCTACTCTGCAAAACCAAGGGCTAGATTTGTGCCCTGCAGCAAAATAGCTGCTCCTGAGGCAACATTATAAACCAGACCTTATTCCTTTGACCAGGCTGCTCTGTGAAGTCATTTGCAATCTATTTTCTTTTAATTGGAAACAAATTAGTACTGTCTGGAGAGAACAATATGAACATTGAACCACAATCTTTTGGTAGAGTACACCACAAACAGTATTTTTTTTTTTTTTCACACATCCATTTGAGCTACAATATTTTAGCCTCCTATTATGTGATGTTGCCTCTAGGGTTCCACTATAAGCAAGCCATTAATGCTAATGTGAAAATCTTGCAATGTTTGGAATAAATTAAGCACATGTTGTACCCTCATTATTTTACCGGTATTACCGCTTTGCTGGCTAGGTTGTGAGCAGGAAGCTAACTGCAAACTTTTGTAATCATCTGGTAGACATTAAGCTGAAAGGATCTCTGTCCATGCTCATTGCTTAAACTCTGTTTAGTAAACAGACTGCTCACAGCTAACTGCTCTGACTTCTCTTTGAAATGAGCATATAAATAAAAGGCCACCACCGCTGTGTATATTTTCATTTATGAAGCTTCTAACCACAGGGTTGTGCCATCATTAAATGAGTGGGCTGTGGAAGTGACTGTGCTGAAGATAAATGTCAATTAGTGCTCCTGGGAGAAAAGGCGAGTCAACTACCTACTGTCTTCAAGAACATGCAGCTCAAAGGTTATTTTTAAAAGGAAGTTCGGGTTAGGTACGAGATCGAAGCCTTCATTTACTTAAAGTTGCGATCTTTGAGGGATGGACCTCAGATCCATTAAACTGATCAGACTAGGTCCTTGTTAGATATTCAGATTCCTAAATTTAATCCTAGTCTCAGCCTTCTGAATCAGAATTGTTTGATGTTAAAACCCAGATTCTGAGTTATTAAGCACCGCTGGGAAATTCTGCTTCACACTAAGCTTTAAAATCACTGGGAGATTTCTTTTTCTCGCTCCATGCTTCCTAGACGCACTCCTCTTAGTTATACTTCACTGTCTAGACTTGTCCCCAGAACAAAGTAAAATCTGTATGGTCACATTTAAGGCATATGTATTGTCTTTGTCCATTTTATGCCACTATAACATAATACTACAGACTGGATAATTAATAATGAACAGAAATTTATTTGACTCACAGTTCTGAATGTTGGGAAATCCAACAGCATGGTGCCCCAGCGTCTGGTAGATGATTCATACTGCATGCATCCTTCCATGGCTAAAGGTGGAAGGAAAAGAGAGGGCAAGAGGGTGCCAAACACACTTTTATGACAAACCCACTCCCATAGTAATGACATTAACCCATTTATGAGGGCAGAGTCCTCATGACCTAATCACTTCAAAGTTCCCGCATCTCAACACTGGTGCACTGTGCATTAAGCTGCTAACATATGAACTTTGGGGGACACATTCAAACCAAAGCGATTATCTCTGTAAGAAATGATGGTTAAGCCAGTGATGTCCATTAAGCCATAGAGTTATCAAAGCCAACTTGGTAAATCATTTAGAAAGAAGGTAAAGATTAATCTCACTTACTGGAGAGTAGTCATATTGCCCTACCCAATAGTTTGAGTAGATTAACACCTTTGGTGGATGTTGGTTACAAGGATAGTAATACTTGTGTGATTACAACTTGCTTTGGCAGAATATATCGGAATTCTGAAAGCGTTATTTGAGTTAGTCTGTGAGTCTTGTCTGGGCCTTGGGAGCTCAGAGGAGAAGAGTTCCATGACTGTTAGGAAGTATGCTACACACTAGCTATTGGTTTTCATCTTTAGAAGCTGTACACTAGGAGCTAAGTATCACTACTTTTAGAATCTAACAATTCTAAAAAACTCAATTCCTTTTCATTTTGGCCCAAATTTAAATTTGTGTTGCATGTTTATTATTATAGGCATGATTAGCTCAGTACAACTTGTTCACTTTGTGTGTTAAATTCTCCAAAAACAACATGCTTTAAGAGATGTTGTTTAAACAGTGATAATAGTTTTTGTTTTATTTTAAAGTCAAAGCATGTGAAACAAATGCAATATATTCTTGAATTACGACAGCAACGGAATCATTTCTCAATTATCGCCAATGGTGCGTTTCTGAAAGATTACACATTGCTTGCATTATCTTGTATGATGTTTATTACCTAGAAGGATATTTTATTAGAAGTTTTTGTGATTTTTGAACAATACTTTCTTTTGATTTTCTTTCTTTCTTTCTTTCTTTCGTTCGTTCGTTCGTTCGTTCGTTCGTTCGTTCATTCGTTCGTTCGTTCTTTCTTTCTCTTTTGAGATGAAGTCTTGCTCTTGTCCCCTAGGCTGGAGTGCAATGGCACGATCTCGGCTCACTGCAACCTCCGCCTCCCGGGTTCAAGCGATTCTCCTGCCTCGGTACTCCAAGTAGCTGGGATTACAGGCACCTGCCACCACTCCCGGATAATTTTTGTATTTTTACTAGAGACGGGGTTTCACCATGTTGGCCAGGCTGGTCTAGAACTCCTGACCTCAGGTGATTCACCCACCTCAGCCTCCCAAAGTGCTGGGATTACAGGCGTGAGCCACCGCACCTGGTCTCTTGATTTTCTAAAGTATTTTCAGATATAAATAAATTGCTCATTTATGTAAGAATATTAGTTCAACTTGTAAAGTTGCTGATATTGGTTCAAATTTAGGTTTTAAATGCCTAGAAATGTAATATGATAGTGTAACTTTTAGGATATGCACAAAACATCAAAAAATCCATGACTTATGAGGTAGACAAAGAACCTCATTGAAGAAACCAATTTCAATTTGTGTAAGGTCTACTAAAGCAAAAGAATAAAGGACATAACCGGTTTCTTTTAGAACGCAGGGTAAGAAGTCTTATTTACTGTTTCTTTAATTACTTTTGTAGAAGAGTTACTAAAAGAAAACCTTTTATGAAAGATAAGAATGCTTTCATTTCTGCCTTCTATAAACAGAAGGGTGTGGACTCCTGTTTGGTGAACTTGACTTTGGAACTCCTCCTTGGCAATAACTGAAAAGACTCTAATCCTCACCAATATGTTTCACATAAACCATGACCATGACTACTAAATAAACAACATCTGTCATTGCAGAGATCGTAGAGGTACCTGTGAATTCTCTAATCTCCACTTCAGCCTAAATTAGGGAATGCTACATGAGTAAAGGAGAGACTTGAACCAGTATTGTCTCATGATTGATACGAATTAAGCTCACCAAGAGATTATCATCAAGAATCAAAGAGTTCCAGCTCTTTTTGAGAACATAAAAATAAGGTATTTGGATGATGAGATTTTATATACATTTATGGAAATAAGATTATCTTAAAAATAATTTGGTCCTAATGATCTTTTTATTTTGACAGAAATTTCCCATTAAAGTTAAGACTTTCTGCTAGAAAAGCAGATCCTTGTCATTAACAAGTTTTGAAAATATGAAGAAAAGATGAACTACATATAAAATGAGAATGATAGGAAATGTAATTTATTTTTATAGTCACTAAATCGGCTTCACCATGCAGAAAGATTGTGGTGCCACAGGAAGAAAAAAACAAAAAAAATAAAGACTCTCAAAATAAGACTCTCAAAATAAATTATATACTAAATTCCTATGAATCAGCTTGGTATTACAATTATGAGTGGGCAGAACTTTCTTTTTTATAAAGAGTTTTTCATTGATGCATTGTTCCAATTCAAAAAGAGAAGAGGAAAGAAACCATCAGGAAGTAAAACTCCTACACTATTACCCTGAAATTTATTTGTGTTCTTCCTGTGTTGTGATCTCGCTTTACTTGAGGGAGCTCAGGGCTCCAAGTTTCTCGACCCCTGCCTGGTCAGTCTCCGGAAGGGGAGCTGGCTTTTGTAATGTCGAGTGCCAGTTTTTAAAACACTATTTTCTTTCCCACAAGTTGAATAACTACTGGCTCATTGAGTCATATGCCCTCCAGAAGGCAAACAGGACTTACAAAAGAGCTCTCGTTTTCTTTAGCGATGATACATCCTACCTTCCCCAGCTAAGTCAAGTCTAGTCCACGAGCAGAAACTCTTAGAGCCAGGCTTGCATAGCCGCACACACACTTAGCTCACAAATGTCTTTTCTTCCTAACCCTTGCTTTTTGACTCTCAGTTTATTGTTGCTGTCAAAAGGAGATAAGCATATGTTTGTCAAGATTACTTCCTGAAGAAAGATCCATTTTGGACTCATTAAATAAATCGTGACTTTGACAAAATAGAAGACAAAGATTATTTTTGTTTCTCCCTTCCTCCAGAAAGTGGTTTGCATTAGCAGAGCAGTTAATAAAACTGCTTTGGTCAAGGTTGTATGTGATTTTTTAAGTCTAATGTGATTTATATGATAAAGCCACTTCTGTATTACACTTCCTCCCAGTGTCCAGACTTCTCATTATCATTGAATCACAGTACAAACTCCTAACAAGTCTGAAATTTAATTAGAAACACAACTGTTTCTTTATGAGCTCTGGGGTCCGGCTCTTTTCTTTTGTATCTGATAGTAGCTGCTATTAGAATTTAGCCTCTTTGAATTATTTCCCAGGTATTTCAATTGTTGGCCCATTGGTCTGAAACCATCTACCAAAAACATTTTAATAATCTACTGTGCACCCAGAAATGTGTTAACTGATGAAAGGAAAAGAACATAAAAGGTTTATTAATTGACTTTAAGAATAGTAAAATTAAATAGATAAAATTATTGAGATATTGAAGGGGTGGAGCATGAAGATTTCCTCTAAATATAACAGAATCTTGAGACTTTATAAATCCTTTCTGGCTGGGGTAATAAAACAAGGATTCACAAAGGCTATGGGATTAATGGGATTAAGTTGAATTATGAGATACTAGGAACTGAATGCATGAAATTATGGAGGACAAAAAACAGGATACGAGCCAAGGTCTAAATAAACAAAACATAATTAGAGACAGCACCACCATTCTATGTAGAATTCTGCTTGCCTGCAAAGAAAGGTTATAGTGGGGAAGATTAAGAAATCAGTTTGAATAGGCATTGTTGGTCTAGTTGATGGTGACTTGAAAAGCCAGTCAAAATATTTTAGCTCAATGCCTTTTTGACAGTCTGGTCTTGTAGGAAGCAGATGTCAAGACAGAAAAATATAAGAAATTTATTGAGACCAATGCCTCAGAAAGAGAAAGAAGAAGAGAGAACAGGAGTAGCCAAGAAGACCTTTCAACCATTATCGACCTGACACCTGTGAATAAAGAGAGGGAAGGAAGGAGGGCTGGTTAGAAAGAGTCTCTGATGCAGTGCACCTCTGAGAAAATCCCAGGTAGCGTGGGGGAGCTCCAGCACAAAGAATGCCAGTGGAGGGGTCCATCTTAGACAGAAATGGCCAGGCTGATGCTGTCATTATGCACAGTCAATGTCTGAGAGTAGCCTAGGAAGGGCACAGCCTCAGCCTCGAAAGCTAGGGCAGATCCTGAAGATACCTGCAACTGTAGGCTCTCAGCTCGGATAATGCCTCTCCCAAAGGCAAGTTCTCTCAGACAGGGCAATCTCAGTAGTGCACTCCATAGATGTCATCACCCTTAACTGCCTTTGTAAGCAAGTCTAATTAAAGAGGCTCTGCACATTGTCTCCAAGTTAATTTCTCAAACTTCAACACGCCGGTCTCTCCCTATGCACATGATTTTAAGAATGCTCCATGTTCCTTTAGTTCTAGACAGGCCCCGTTGTCTATAGCTTCCAGAGGTCAACTAAAAATTCTGATAAAGAAACTTATTGGCTCCAAAATATAAAAATTATAATATTGGTTTGACATTAACAAATATTTCATTAAATGTCTATTTTAGATTACATTTTTCAACTATATTAAGTGTTAAATTTAGTATCTCTGAATATATCATTATAATTGAAAATAGTTTAAAGGTTAGATACCCTCATTCTTTAATGTTTTTCAGAAAATGGACAATGATTAGTAAGAAGCCAAAATTAACTTTAAGCACTAAGGCTTAGTCAATTAATTCCAAAGTCAAAATTTTACAGCAGAGATGTACGTTTAATGTGGGATATTGATACATTTTAATATGTTTTATATAATAAGTGGTGAGGCTTCCAATGTGCCTACAGATTAGAAGATCCTAAAATGACACTACTTCTGCAAAGATCCTTCTGGGACAGGTGGGTGGCTGCATACCATTGTCTGCAGTCATTTTTATTCTCTTTAACTAGAGTAGCTCCTCTTTTATTCATTTTATATATTTAGATCTGGGATATGTATTTATGTAAAATGCACCAAGCACACTGTTTTAGAGGCTGAGAACACAGCAATAAATGGCAAAAACATAAAGGAAAAAAAGAAAAGAAAATTTGTACCTTCAAGTAACTTACCTTAGGGGAGAATTACTGGCTACCAATCAATAAGCTAGTATAAGAGATAGTATGTTAGGTAGTGATAAGCACAGCTAAGAAAAATAGAGCAAGAAATGAAAGGAAAGGGAGTAGGCTATTTTAAACAGGAAAGTGAGGGGAGGACTCACTGAAGAAGATGAGAGAGTGCGACAGGGAGGTGTCACAGAGAAGATCATGAGTTCAGCGTTGGATCTCGTTCTACTGGGATTCCTCATAGATCCAAGTGGAGAGTGGAGATACATGTAAGGCAGTTGAATATACTTGCATGGAGTTTAGTGCAAGGTTTAGACCAGTGGTCTCCAACCTTTTTTCGCACCAGAAACTGGCTTCATGGAAGAGAATGATGTGCCCGTCCATCATTATGAATTTTTAATGAGATAATTTATGAAAATGGTCTAGTCCAATGTCTAATACTCACAGTGGGTATAATGACAGAATGTGGTTAAAGTCACCCCCAAGCCCATGGTGTTTCTTGTACAAACTATTGACTCATTTTGTCGGTGGCCAACTATAAGCCACAGGCATTTTATCATGAATTGTCATAAACTTCTCCCACTTAAAAAATACCATGTCAGAATGTTCAAAGTCTACCTTACTATCATTCCCTCAAATCAGTTCCTTTCCTGACTGATAAAAAGAATAATGCCACCCCTCACCCCTCAAGACACCCATATCCTAACGCCTGGCATATGTGTGTATGATATAGTACATGACAAAAGGGGAATTGAAATGGCAGATGAAATGCAAGTTGCTGGTTAGCTGACCTTAAAATAAGAAGATTACCTTGGATCATCTGGGTAGGCCCAATGTAATCAGACAGATCCTTAAAAGTGGAAGAGAGAGGCAGAAAACAGGAATTTGAGAGCCAGCGGTGTGAGAAGGCCCCAGATATATGTTGCTGGCTTTGAAGGTGGAGGAGGACAGCCATGAGCCAAGGGAAGCAGGCAGTCTCCAGATGCTTCAAAGGCAAGAGGAAGGATTCTTCCTGAGGCTCTCCAGAAGGAGCAAAGCCCCACAGACACATATTTTAGCCCACTTAGACCGGACCAAACTACTTGCTTTCAGAACTATAAGAAAAATGTGTGTGGTTTTAACCCACCAAGTTTGTGGTTATTTGTTAACAGCAGATATAGGAAAGGAATACACCCATATTCCTATTGATGTTCACTATATGTCTAGAATGCAAGGAACGATTGACAAGGAGGGGGCCCTCTCATCTCCTCTTGTTACTCTCAGACATAATGAGTTTCCTGGGTAGAGTATTCCATTACCTACCAAAGCTCCTGAATGTTTAGGCTGGTGTATTCATCCATTTTCAGGTTGCTGATAATGACACACCTGAGACTGAGCAATTTACAAAAGAAAGAGGTTTAATGGACTCATAGTTCCACGTGGCTGGGGAGGCCTCACAATTCTGGCAGAAGGTGAAAGGCACGTCTCACATGGAGGCAGACAAGAGAAGAGAATTTGTGCAGGGAAACTCCCCTTCATAAAACCATCAGATCTCATAAGACTTATGCACTATCACAAGGGGAGCATGGTAAAGACCTGTCCCCATGATTCACTTACCTCCCACTGGGCCCCCTCCCAACACGTGGGAATTGTGGGAACTACAATTCAAGATGAGATTTTGGTGGGGATACAGCTGAACCATATCATCTGGCATTCACAGTTCTCAAGATTCTTGCCTTAACCCGCTTTTTTCACTCTTTTACTCCTGATGTTTTATCAGTCTGGACTATTTTTCTCCATGTCTCCCTCAGTCAAAATTCCACTCTTTAAAATTACTTGCCAAAACCCAATTCTCCCATGAAATCTTTTGCAATATTTACCATTCTCATCCTTACTCCTAATATATTAACAGATAAATGCCCTCCCATAGCATACTGCCATTAATATAGTAATCACTCAAAAAGTAAGTGTCAACTGAATAAATGCAAAATTTGCTTGGGAATGTTTCTAGAGTTGCACCTTCAAATCGTCTCAATGTTATGAGCTTCAAGGGTTTCTGATCTGTTTGAGTAACTATCACAATGATTATGCATGTGCTTTTCCAGCTTATATTTGAACTGATGATCTTATCAAATAAGGTGATTTTCAGCATCATCTCGTCTATAAATGGTGAGATTTTTGCTTTATTTAATGCCTTCATTCAAAAGGTTAAATATTACTCACTATCATAGAATCACAAGAAAAGACTAATACAGTAAAAAGAAAGAAGTACAATGGTCTTTTTGAAATAAAACACAAGATTCAAATCCAGAACCACTGGAAGTACAGTAGTGTGGGTGGAGGTATTCGGGAAAATAAAGTAAATAATTAAAGCACTCAGAATGTTGGGATTAATCTCTGCAGAGGGCCATTTGTTATGGCAGCAACAAAAATGACTTTCTTTCCTTCCTTCCCTGTTAGCAAAACTATACCTCCCAGGGTGGTTAATAGAAATTCAATTATCATGATTGAGTTTGAATTTGTAGACATTTCCTTTTGCTGCTGCTGCTAATAAACTCAGATGTTAATTTGTGTACTTCAATATATTTAGCTTAAGTGTGAGATGATGTAGCATTTCCTGGATTTGGACACATGAGAGGGGGCATAATTTAGAGTAAATCTAATCATAGGATGTTTTAAAAGATTGGCTGGGTTTGCTGTGCTGGGAGCTGAGATGATGTTGGTAATGGCAGATGCCATGCTGTGTATTCATCACACCCCTTTGCTTAGGGCACTGGCCCACCTACCTTGTTATACTACTGGGAAGAGACAGTGGTTATCCATCATTTGCTTAATTAGTGGATAATTAGGGAAGCCATAGGACAAACACATTTTCTCATTCCGGTAGCAGACAGCAGAGACTTCAGATAAAAATGGCAACCAAGAACTGGCTACTCTCTTTCGTTTACAGGACCGCTCTTCTCAAACTCTATATTTGATCCCTCTAATATTGATGTAATATTCCAGCAGTGCTGATGAGTAAGGAGTACAAGAGCTCTGCCTTGCCTTAGCCAAGCCATTCCCCAGTAAAGGGAGCCAATTTATTTTTCAAGTTATCATTATCATAACTACTGTCATCGTCACCATTGCCATCACCAGGATTTACAGAGTACTTACTATGTGCCAGAAACTGTTCTGAGAGTTAGCTGAAGTCTGAATGATTTATTCACTTCTGACAAGAAGTGAATATTGAACTGTCAAGGGGACCATCTGTCAGCAGCGTAGGTAAGTGGCAGGCCCAGGGACATGCTGCCTAGGTTTAGATCCTGATTTTTACCTCCTACCAGCTGCTTAAACTGTAAAATTACTTAACTTCTCAGTGACTCAATTTCCTCATCTACGCAAATGGAATAAGAAATAGGGCCTACCTCACAGGCTTCTTGTGAGTTGAGTTAAATAGCCAGAGTGTCTAGCACATATCAAAAGGTCAGTAAGTATTAGCTAATTTTCTTATTGTTATGGGTGGGGACAAAGTCTTATTCATTTTTGCATCACTGAAACCTAACAGATTCCTTACTATGTAAGAGATACTCAATATTTAAAATGGAAGAAAGGAGTGACTTGTAAATACTCAAGAGATATTAGTTGATTAGTGAGGTAGGCTGAATAAAGGCTCTCCAAAGACATCCATATCCTAATACCTGAAACCTGTGAATGTATTACCTTACATAGCAAGAGACTTGTGTGCTTTTGTTAAGGATCTTGTGATGAAGAGAATTTTAGATCAGGGTGTCCACTCTTTTGGCTTCCCTAGGCCACGTTGGAAGGATTGTCTTGGGCCACACATAAAATACACTAACACTCATGATGGCTGATGAGCTTAAAAAAAAATCTCGTAATGTTTTAAGAAAGTTTACAGATTTATACTGGGCCGCATTCAAAGCCATCCTGGCCCACATTCAAAGCCATCCTGGGCCACACGCGACCCATGGGCCACAGGTTGGACAAGCTTGTGTTAGAGTATCTGGGTGGACCCAGTGTTCACAAAGGTCCTCTTAAGAGGGAGGCAAGAGGATTGTAGTCACAGAGAGATGTGATAACAGAAGCAGAGGTTGGATTGATGAGATTTGGAGATGGAAGAAGGATCCAGGAACCAAGAAATGTGGCAACCTCTGGAAGCTGGAAAAGGCCAGGAAACAAATTTTCCCCTAGAGCCATAAGAAGGAATGCAGTCTTGCCAACATCTTGATATTTTAATTTCTGACTTTCAGAATTGTGAGAGAATTAATCTATGTGGTTTTTAAGCCATGAAGTTTGTGGTAATTTGTTACAGCAGCAATAGGAATTGAATACAATTAGATTTTAGACATCGTGTAGATATAAAAAGGAGTTAAGACCATTTAACTCAACTATCTCTGGGTAATGTTAGCCCTCTCATGCATCTTCTGGCCCTGCTCAATAAAATTAGAGCTTCTTAGGAAAATCTTTGGATTTTAATCACTATTTTTGGCCTGGAGAGTAATATGTGTTGTTACATCTTGCCTCTTAGATAGCTATTTATATTCATATGGATTTGCTTCTTTAACAATTTATGATGATATCTGGATTTAAGTCTCTATAGTTTTCAAAGGTAGTGTTCATCTTTAGAACAAAGGTTTTAGCATAAGGGTGAGTGTTGATGTTTGGACAGTTCTCCAGAGGTTGGGTTGATGGGAGAAGCCTCCAGGAAGAAGATTTGCTGTGAATGACAAAGGCAATTTTAAGAGAAAAGTTTATTCAGCATGCCACAGAATCTGTTTACAAACAAGTTGTAATTTGGAGGTATTTGATAGCTGGGTTCCATCCACCTCTCTACCACGGCATCTGGCACGTGCCTGGTTGGCAGGGTACTTAACTAAATTGAAAGCAGTGCCTCAAAAACATCCCCTAAGAAAGTTATTTCACTGTAGGGACCAATCTTGTCTTTAGATGTACCTTTAGTTTAATTTTGTTTTTAGAGAGGAGGCCTTTCCCTATCACTCAGGCTGGAGTGCAGTGGCATGATCGTAGCTCACTGTAACCTTAGACTCCTAGGCTCACGCAATCCTCCCTCAGCTTCCTGAATAGCTAAGACTGCAGGTGTGTCCCACCACACCTGGTTAATTATTTTTCATTATTTTTTGTAGAGGTGGGTTCTCCCTATGTTGCTTTATTTTATACAAGAATACAACAGCTTAATACCCCAGATGTGCAGGCTGTATCAAACACTGTATTTGGGCAACAGTGACCCTGACCTCTAATCAACGAATATACTAGTTTCAGGGTCATAGCTAGATTGGAATGTCATCTTTGCTCCATGAGAGCTTCGTGGCATGAGGCAAGTTATTTAACTTATTTGGGTCTCAATGTCTTCATCTGCAGGAATGGAATTATAGGACATACCCTTTGTGTTTATTGGAAGGAGAATAAAAGGAAGAGTGGGTATAAGACACTTTAGCACAAAAACGAAGGAAGCTCCAGCTAGCATAACATGAGCAAACATGCACGCAGCGTTCTGGAAGGGTCTGCAGCCATGATCTGCCCTTCAGCACTGTTTCTTGCCTCCCTACTGTCCTGCCTTGATTTACTTTGGCGCTTAGAATTGTGTGCAGGAGCTCCAATCACCACTCTTTTTTGCTAGTATCACAAAAGCCTGGAGGACTTCAGAGAGCATCAGTTTTACATCTTTCTGAAACTCTAGCTTCATTTTAAAACAATCAAAAGCCAAGAGAATTCACATAAATATGTAAACTGCAAGCCCCCAGTCTGCCTGTCTACAGTGTAACGATGGGAACAGATCGATAAATCTTAAGTGTGTTGCCGCATTCCCTGGGCTCCAAGAACACAGCTCACAAATGGAAAGCTGGAAATGTTACATCTGATCCTTTTCCCCCAATATCTCACCTTACTTCTTTGAAAAGATTACATCTAATTTTGAGACATAAATAACCTGGATGGGACCTAAAATGCATTTTATAGTACAGTAGTGAAAAAATAATGAATTTAGTTCAACCCCAGTTCGCCTAAGGCTTACTGCATGCCTTATGTTGAACTCATAAAGTATCATATTTATGGCATAACAATAATAGCTCCTAGAATCTGGGTGAGGGGTATGAGTACTTAAGAGGAACTCAATTCAATATGAAGGTGAAGACATAAAAATTCAATGGCATTTGCTTTGTAAATCACATTTTCGATATGTATATTTAACACTGGGAGTTTTACCTTCTTAGTAAATAATTACTTCTAGTAATATTATCATGAAGCACAACTTGTTATTGATTCCCTATTTATATGTCCAGAGAAAGATGTTCTCTTCTTTCTGATATAGAAGCCTGAGGTCTCATCAAATAATAATGTATAATATCAAATTGAATTAAGGCTTTCAATAGACTATATTTTCCAGACATTTTGGCTCACACCTATAATCCCAGCACTGCGGGAGGCTGAAGCAGGAGAATCACTTAAGACCAGGAGTTCAAGACCAACCTGGGCAATATGGTGATATTCTGTCTCTACAAAAATGAAAAATAATAACAATAAAATAAAAATGTATATTAAAAAAGTAGACTATTTTTTTCACATTATAAACTCAAGCATAGTATGCCAATATTTTCTGTTTTTTCGCCTGCTGTGTCAGCACACATATATGTCGTTTACAGGGGCTAAAGAAAGAAATATAAACACAATTAAGCAGAAATGAAGAATAGTCAATTATGCAAATAACAAGAAACTTAGTATATGCATACTTTTCTTTATATAGCCATTTAATTCACACTAAAATGCCCTCAGTAAAATGCCCTGATGTAGAAAAAGTCCTACTCTGTCCAAGATTTGTATTTCAATACCTCAACATTAATACTATTTCAATCTCTCTTTTCATATAAGTAACACTTACGTTAAATAATAATTATGTGAAAGTTGGTGAAAACTAACATTTAAATAAAGTAATGAATCCTCAGCTATATTTTGAAATAAATGCCCTGGTAACTCAGAAATTGTAAAGATTATAACAGCTTTGACCAGTCTATTAGTTCATTTCTCACATTGTTATAAAGAAATACCTACAAGTGGGTAATGTATAAGAAAAGAGGTTTCATTGGCTCACAGTCCTGTAGGCTGTACATGGCATCTGCTTCTGGGAAGGCCTCAGGAAGCTTCCCGTTACAGCAGAAGGTGAAGGGATAACAGGCATATCACGCGGGAAAAGCAGGAACAAGAGTGTGAGGAGGGAAGTGCTACACGCTTTTAAATGATCAGATCTCATGAAAACTCACTCATTATTGTGAGGACAGTACCAGGTGTGATGGTCCTAAACCATTTATGATAAATCTTCCCTTATGATCCAATGACGTGACCTCTCACCAAGCCCCACCTCCAACATGGGAGACTGCATTCAATATGAGATTTGTGTGGGAACACACATCTAAACTAGATCAGTCAGTTAAATATTTTACTACCAAAACATACATTTAAAATGCATGGGAGTACTGTCATTCTTTTTATACTATTGGGTATTCCACAAGATGAGTACACGTTGAGCACTAATTTAATTCAGTAAACATTAATTGATGATGTACTATGTACCAGTCCCAAGGAATACACTAATGAATCAGTAGATACTGCATATCCAGAAAGAGAGCTATATAGCCCAAGGTGAAAATTAGCATGGGAAAATATACTTAGTTTCAAATATTCTGGGTTTCCAGAAATATTTTAAATCTTACAGAAACATGTAATAAGATAATAGTTTTATTATAGTTTTTTAATCTAGTGGATAAAATAAGACATATTGTTAAAAAAAATCAGCCAACAGGGCAAGATAGTATATGTAAAATGAATGTCATACTAATAAGATAAGTTCATGCTTAAATGCAGAAAATGAAATAAAAATTTGGCCCGGCATAGAAATAATAAACTCCAAGATTTTTAATAAGGCCACATACTTAATACTTCACTTAAACATTTAGGGGAATATAATTTCAAAAAGTTATATGATTGCCTTTATACAAATAGCCATATCCAGTGGGAAAATTCCTTTCTCTTGTAAAATCACATCTTTTTTTCTTTCTCCCAAATGGATTACAGGTAATTTTCAGAGTAGTTTCTAAAACTCCCTTGACAAAGTTATCAAACCAGACAAATTACATTTCCTCGATGTTTGCTATTAACAGATTGTGCAGCGATAGGATCACAGTCTCCTTATTTTCCAGACATGAAAAACATTCTTGCAAACTGGATTAAAAATCCAGATAAAATAATAACATTAATAATATCTTCTGTATCACATTACTTTCCACGATGTTATGTTGGTTATCTAGCCTGAATGACAGCAAGCACAGATGAAATACACTTAAAATGAGTAACACGTGTGGGATGTTTATCTCATGCAAAGTGGACCAGAAGCACTGGAGTTTGTTGCTATGACTTTAATAGAGAATTCTTTACATAATGTTACATAAAGTGGCAGTGCTAGAATACACAGTAATTGGAAGAAGGATACATGGAAAAATAAACTCTCCTGATGTTATATATTAGATTCCACAGTGGTCTCAGGGCATGTCTGAAGATCTTAATTCATTTGATGTGCAGGAGCAATCTTTCTCTCAGGCTTATATCTTCTCAATGTACAAAAGACTGCACTACTGGCTCACGTTAAAAAGGAGCCTTGTAAAATGTTTCTTACAAAAATAAATAAGTTGAGTATCCAGATATGTAAGAGCTTAATTCTCAAGATATGGCGTGTTTAAGATTCACATTCTTTGGGCTTTCAGTTTGAAACAGAAAAGAAAACACTCTTTATGGTTGAGATTTCTGAATATATAACCAATGAGCAGTGCCTTAAGACCATTTCTTTGCCTGGTAAGCACTTGCTTTAGAATTAAGTGCAAGGTCTCAAGACCACTTGAAATATCAGTCATTCAAATTAAACATAATTTCCAGATATTTAAAATGGCACATCTATGAGGCCACAGTTCATATTTTCAGGTTATGTGATTTCTGCTACTTTCTCCATTCTAACTTGAGAGTGGTGTTTCCATGGCGTCAGAGAAAGCACAAGAACACAAAAATGACATTTCAGGTGGGTTGAAGTTTGTTCTGGCATATCAAGATTTGTTCACTCCAAGTCTTAATTTTCCTGAGTGGATAAAACTAATGCTGTTATTAAACTGGTCTAGACTGTAATCTGAATTGTAAAGAAAATAGATTCAGATTTCTTTCTCAGGGTTTAAACTTTAGTTTCTATGTTTATGGCTTATAGAGTCTCCCTTTTAATTTGCCGATGAATAAACCACTCAGAAGTTTCTGTTAGGGTGGCAGACAAAAGTGCAGGTGAAAAGGAGAATGCATTATTTCATATTTATATCTTGATTTCGTCCTGCACAAAACCAAGAGGCAAACACAATCTGGTCTTCATCCATCACTCATCCACCAGACATCACTCAGTCTCTTTTTCTTACCATATCTCCCAAGGTAAAACATCCCTTCTCACTTATCTCCTCCCTCTTTCCTCTTTAAGCCTATAGTCAGGTAATATAAACTTGACTTAGTCATTCAAGATGTATTTTGAAGACAGAGTACTTATTTTAAGCTCTTGGCTTCTGCAATTATGCCGTGTAGGCCATAATCAAGTTGTACAATTAATTACATTAATGTAATGCATTAGAACCAAATTAAAGAATAATTTACTTTATCTGGATAAACTGCATTTCAGATTGTATTTCTGGGTTAGGAATTTTAGAAAGAGAAAAAATTCTGAAGAATACAAAGGTGATGTACCTCACAGAGTATGTGGCATTTGTCAATATTATTATACAGACGGAGACCCCTATGTTTTTAAATCCACAGATTTTACACATCAGTGACTTGATCAAAATGTGGATTCAGTCTGGCAGTTTATCTTCAGGATAAAAGTGGCCAGCCTGATATGTTTGTAAAGGTCATGTGGTGTGTTTTAATATCCGTCATACATATGTAGAGCATGTTCTCAAGTTTACACTTGCCCTTTAACTCCCAGTACAGGAAATCTGCTGCTAGCAAAGACTTGTAAAATGTTTATGACATTTAAGTCATGCACAAGATTTCTTATTCAGGAAGAGTGAGCTATAAAATTTGCATATGGTGTCCAACGTTTAGACTCAGAGTCCCATATTTGGCCTTCTAAAATCTTGCTTATACAGTTGTTTCATCCCCTAGCCATTTGATTATATCTTGTTACCAAATAGCACATTAGTTGGATGATCATTTTCTCTGTTATTGACTAAGTAAATTATAGATTATATCAACATCCCATCTTGCTCAAGTCGACCTTGTCATTAAGTTGTACAGAGGACTTCTTACTGTGCAACATGAAAAGTCTGAACTTACATTGCTTAACACTGCAAACTTAGCTTCCAGAAGAAACTATATTCAAATATTAAGGGGACAAGGTCACATGGGGTTTGTGCATAAATACATCACACATGTAATTCATAAAGACGCAAATGTTGGTTCCTTGTTATCACTGGTATTTGTGAATCATGTTTATATGTATTTATAACCAAATATCTATTTACTATATCAACAAATACACGAACATTCACCTAACAAAAATATTCGTCTGAAGGGTGATTTTTGAAACCTTCCAGATTTGAATAAGGATATTAGATGTTTTGCAAAAGTCAGTGAGACACACACACGACCTTCAGAAATGGGACCCAGGAAGGAATATCAATAATTCATTTGGAATCATAAGTTGTGATAATAATAAAAGTAACACAAATGTTATAGGTGCTCAAATGTAGGGTAAATGAGGCAACAAGGAAATCAGCTATGCTGTATTTTCTGAGAAAAAAATTGTCCCCTATCAATGTGGTTATGACTATGATAGAGAAGAAAAAATCAGGGGAAGCAGAGTGAAAGGCAAGAGTGAGTCACCCGAATTGGAGCCAACTGGAGGAGTGGTTCCTTGTATAATTGCTTGGCCACCAACCAATGACTCTATCTCTCTCCCTCCCCATGTCACCTGGGCTGGCTGGGTCCACTGTTCTTGAGGGTAGAATATTGGTAACGACATTGTTCTATCTTCAAGTCTTAGAAAATCGAGCTTTTTTTATTTGTTTGTTTTCAGTATCATCTGGAATAAGGTTGAAGTTTTAAGTCTTTCTGGATTTCATTTGATTATATAGAAATCATAATTAGAAGCAAATAGATTTTGACTTTCTGCTGGTAGTCATGATAATGGCAGACAGACTAGAAAGATTAAAAAGATAAAACGAGCATAAGAAGACCTTCAATTGCACTATTGATTGCACTATCCAATAGCCATGCACATATTTAAATATGCAGCACAACCATAGCAGAGAAATCACAAGGAGGTGCACAATGAATTTCCAAAGAAGTGTCTGAAATAATGCTGTGAGTTGAGGAGCAGGTGCCTGAGCCTTAAAGCTTGTGGGATTCGTACAGGAGGATCAAAATAGAACTTAAAAGCTTTGGATAAGTAGAGATTTTGGAGTAGCTTAGGCACTGGAGAGAGTCTGTCAGGATCCAACCTTCCATGACCTTACTGTACCTCAATTGTTTCATCTGCATTTTGAGGAGTATAATAGTGGCTACCTCAAAGGATTTAAGGAGTCAGTAGACATACAGAAATGCCAGTGGTGCTTGATACAAATACATACATTTTGTTATTGTAATCCAGGTTTTAGGAAAACTTATGAGTGAAGGGTATACTAGGTATTGAGGCAGAAACAAGATTCAAAATATTTTGGAAACCAAGAATAGTTTCACTGGAATTGAGATGCTGATAAAAAAGTATAAAACAATCACTTTTCCTGGGATTGGGAGAGTCAGATATACTTGGAAAAATTTGTCAAATTCCTACGTTCCTCTCTTATCTCTCCTCCAAACACAACACATATTTGAAACACACATTTACTTAAAAATAGCCACTTTGTTGTAATTGATGGACACGTGGGAGTGTTAATGTATTCCTCATATGCACTGGGGAAGAATAAAGAGTTGAGAAAAAAAGTCCATGTTCAGAAAATACTCAGTCAGCATAAAGGATAGTCCTGGTGCTGTGTGCTATCATTGGCATAAAGGAAAAATACATTCATAGGAAAACACAGTTTTATCTGAGAGATATAATTAACTAATCAGTGAAAGGTTGTCTTCCAATTTTATAATTCCCTTCAAGCCAGCACTGGGTCTGCCATATAACAATCACCCAGAAAAAAATTTATTAGCTCCTCACTGGATTCAACCCCTTCATTTGAATTCCAAGCATTCAGGAAGATCAAGTTGAGTAGGCTTCCCTAAATTCACTAAAGTAGTGGAGGATTATGGTGGGCTAGATCTGTAAGCTCCTAACTGAGCATGAGGAGTCTTATTTGCAATCAGGCTTCTAAGTTTCTATGAGTGCAACAGGAAGGATATTTGGGGAAATGTATAACTGGATAGTCTACTTTTCACACTGACTTTTGCAAGAAGAAAGGGCAAGAGACATATTTCCCCACCAGAATCTGTGCACGTATATAGGTCAGAACATGCACATACTGGCAAGGAATGCAATACAGGGTGACAGTTGCTTGGATGGCCAATTCTTCCAGATTGGATGTTTACAAAAGGGGTCTCCTTCAGTTACTAAGATTTGCTCTAACTGGAAGACTGCTCTGTTCAAAATTAGCCTGCATCTGTGTCCTTCTGGGATGTGAGTTTCGGAGTGCCTCTAAGCAACGTTTGTTTTTTTGTTTGTTTGCTTTGTTTTTGTTTTTGTTTTAACTTTGATGCTATTGACATTTTGGGCCAGATAATTCTTTGTTGTGGAAGCTGTCCTATGCACTGTAGGATGTTTGGCAGCATCCTGGTCTCTACTCACTAGATACCAGGAAAACTCACTTAGTTGTGACAGCCAAAAATGTTTTTAGACGTTGCCAAATGTTCTCTAGGACACAATACAGCGCCCGCATCCTCAATGCCTCCGAACCACTTCTCTCGGTTGATGAGCTTTTCACATTTACATTTCAGTGACCAAGTGAAAGTGGTTAAGCCAAAATCAGTTTCTTCAGGAGGGTATTTAGGGTAGAAGATAACAATTACAGCATGTGCCATTAATGATGCGCATCAGGTATGTTCAAGATGGTGACAAGAAGGATACATGCCTAGGTACAGTTTAGTAGGTACAGTTTAGTATTGGAAATGGATTAATTGGGTCACTAGAAAAAGGGTAAGAGTGGGCCAAATTAGCATGTTGTTTCCTAATGAAGTTAGAACCCAAGCTTTTTGGATACAAGTGAAAGTGAATCCTTTGTTGGATCTGATTCAGAAAATTAGGTGAAATACGTGCACAATCTCTGCTCCAGTAAATCCCAACTTTGCCTTCCATCTAATACTTTACCTAAAGGCCTCTGCTCTGTGCAGGTCCATTTGCTTAATGGCCCATTGGTCAGTGGGTAGTTGCCAGCAGACTGCAAAATATGAGTTGAGTCTATCAGATTTCCTCTGTGTTGAGTATAAATTGTAAGGACAAACTGAATTTGGTAGCTAGAAATTGACAGTGTGGAGCAGACAAGTATAATAGTTGAGTCAACCTAATGGTAAATTCCCAAAATGAAAAATTCTATGGACTGATCTGGTAAATGTCGTGCCCTTTCTGACTTTCCAAAGCCAAGTTGTCTGGCCTCTCCTATGTTAAAGCTGCTGGTAGCCTTACAATAATCTCTGTTACTTGCATTAAATTGAGTGTGTCTCTGTTCTTTGTAGACAAATGTGCCTATTGGAAACACTAGACTTTTATCAATTTCATGGAAAATATGAGTAAGATATTGGGAAGGAAAGCTCACAAACAAAACTTGTTTCTTTTATACTGTCACTGATGTCAGTATGAGCGTAAAGGTGTTACTCACTGTTATATTACCTCCATTACTTTACAAACTGTCAGTGTCGATGGTAAAAAGACAAGTATGACATATATTTGTCAAAGGCACTTATTTAGTGGTGACTGTAAAGTTTAAGTATAGCATTAATTTTTGTATTTTTGTTGCCTTAGTAAATTGAGTTTGAAATAAATGCTAGATTATGTAAGTACACTGCAGTGAAATGTTATTGCCAAGTATTGCTTTTATTTCACTTGAAATAATCTTCCACCATGACTTAACAAATTAAATTAGGCATAGCAATGTGAGGTAGAAACTGCGTTTTATAGGATTGCCAATATGCAAAGCCGGTGCCTAAGTGATACATTGGTGGCCACCTTGTTTTTTATGCCAAATACGTCACTGTCTTTTCCATTCTGGTTTCCCTGAACTGTTTCATGAGCTGGAATTTTAAAATATCCTTTTACATGAGTGTGTGAATGGTGATGCATTCCTCAGGTGGTGGCTCGGATTGGAAATGTTCTCTAGTCCTGGGAAAGGCTGGGTTTAAGGAAGGTCTTTGCACATGCCAATGGGTGCCCTTTCCTCTTTGAAGGGAAAACATGCTGCGATTGCAGATTAATTTATCAGAATTGCAGTGCCGCATCCAGAGGTGACTCACCGGCTGGGACAATGCAGATAGTGCTTCTGAAAAATAAATGTGGTCATATTATTGTCAGTGTTTCATGTTTGAAAAACAACCAAAAAAAAAAAAAAAAAAAAAAACTACAATGGGGAAAAAAATATAAAGCTGCGCATGCCAGAGATAAAATAAAATAATCAAAAGAGGAACCCAGTGTGTTCATAGGCTTAAAGGTGACCATCTGTCTATTTTCCCTCATTTAAAAATATTAACTAATCAGGACGAATAGGCATATTTATATGATTTGGAATTTCTTTTGTGGCATGTACCTTAACATAGGAAAAGTCAATGCGATTTATAATGAGAACTGTGTAAATCACTCCACTATTAAGAATTGTTAGGAGAGAGTTGAGAAAATACCCTCTGATGATACTCCCCTTACAATTTGTCTGCCCATTTAAGCTGACAATAAATGTTATTAAGAGAGAGTCCTAATATGACAGTAAGATCATATGTTATTTTTTAATGATACTATGGAATACTGCTTTGATGAAAAAATGAACAGAGATAAAAGGAACCACAGCTACCATTTATAAGTCCTTTCTTGGTACTTCTATGTAGATTGCCATAGGAGGGAAGAAAATGTCCTTAAGGCTGGGTGTGGTGGCTCACGCCTGTAATCCCAGCACTTTGGGAGGCCGAGGTGGGCAGATCACTAGGTCAGGAGTTCGAGACCAGCCTGGCCAACATGGTAAAACCCGAACTCTACTAAAAATGCAAAATTTAGCTGGGCGTGGTGGCACTCGCCTGTACTCCCAGCTACTCAGGAGACTGAGGCAGGAAAATCACTTGAACTCGGGAGACAGAGGCTGCAGTGAGCCGAGATCACGCCATTGCACTCCAGCCTGGGTGACAGAGTGAGACTCTGTCTCAAAGGAAAAAAAAAAAAAAAAGAAAATGTCCTTAAGCACTAAACCTACAATACGGATCAGAGTTCCATAAAGTGGGTTGTATACATCCCAGGGAACTTCCTAGCTGATCACAGAGTTTGAGGAATTCAGTATTAACATTTCTACTTGTATTTACTTGATCAAATTCTTTTAACATTTTTAATTTCTATTTTTGTATACCTTATAATACCTTGTAATGTGTATGATATATTGACACTAATATTTGTATAGTATTTAACTGTGCAGTCATGCACCACATGATGCATATAATATCATATTTTTACCGTACATTTTCTATGTTTACATACACAAATACTCGCCATTGTGTCACAATTGCCTATAGCATCTACTATGGTAACATACTGTAGAGGTTTGTAGCCTAGGAAAAAAAAGGCTATACCATATCGCCCAGGTGTGTAGTAGGCTACACCATCTATTTGTGTAAGTACACTCTGATGTTCACACAATGACAAAATAGCTTCGTGATATGATTCTCAGGATGTATTTCCACATGACTGTGTGTGTATCAAATATACATTAGCTGAGTTTTACTGAAAAGGAAGAGATAAAAATAATATTGGGAAACACTGAAATATTTTTCCTTTGTTTTTTGAGGCTCAATAGCCTTTGTTTCTATGTTACTGCCTAGACATTTAATTTAGAAGAAATTTGACAACACTTAAGGAGAACCGCGTCTTTGCAGAGCGAGGTGGGTGTTTTGTTTGTTTTCAAACATTCAAATGTGTGAACCAACTTTCTCCTCAATTTCAAGCCTATTGAGAGCCCGGAAGTCTTTTTCATTTCTGTCCGGGGCTTCAGACAGCAGGGGTTATTTTATTTAGACAATATTACGTCATCCTCCAAATGAGATTCCCTTACATTCCTCAGTTCTCTATTGCAGAAAATAAGATATTTTTCTTATATTTTGGCTAGTATTCACATGCTACGAACTGACAAAAGCATTTCATCTTCTTCTCCACTTCACATAGTTTTAGAAGAAAGCTCTTACCTCCTTTTGACAAATCTTTATGTAAATTTCCTCTGTTGTCTTAAGAGTCAAAATACTCAAGTGGTCTATACAACAGCTGCTTTCAGAACACTCATGAAGGAATCTTTGTGGACAGAAAAGCTTTATAGTCAGGCTAACCATTCGTATATGGAAACTTAGTTGTTAGGTTATTAGTGGAACTCTCTGTCATCTAAGTATATGTCTTTATCTTATTAACATAGTAATGCTAGGTTGGTGCAAAGATAATTGCGGTTTTTGCCATTACTTTTAATGTAAAAAACAGCAACAGCTTTTTTTATTTTTGGTTTTTTGTTTTTTTGAGATGGAGTCTCACTCTGTCACCCAGACTGGAGTGCCATGGCGCAATCTCGGCTCACTGCAACCTCCACCTCCCAGGTTCATGTGATTCTCCTGCCTCAACCTCCTGAGTAGCTGGGATTACAGGCACGCACCATCACGTCTGACTAATTTTTGTAATTTTAGTAGAGATGGGTTTTCACCATGTTGGTCAAGCTAGTCTCGAACTTTTGACCTCATGATCTGCCCGCCTCGACCTCCCAAAGTGCTGGGATTATAGGCTTGAACCACCGTGCCTGGCCGAAAAACAGCATTTTAGTTTTTAATAGTAAGAGCAAACAGTTTTACTTTTTAAAATTACTCAGATATTTTCTTTTGTGAATAATTTTGCCTTGTCTTTTGTCAATTTTCCAATTATACTTTTTGCACTTTTTCACGTAAATCATGCGATAACCTGAAAATTATTCTAGTTTTATTTTTTTCCAATAATATTTCCTTTTTCTTATCATATTGTAGTGGCTAGAACTTTTACAATAATATTGAAAAACGATAACATCAGTCACCCTTGTTTTACTCATTACAATTTTGTTAATATCTCAATCACAGCATCTTACACATTTCTGTTGATGAAGCACTAGTGAATCACAAATTCGTAGCTTATGATTTTTTTTATTTTTTAAATTTTTAGATAACTGTAGATTCAAATGCAGTTGTTAAAAATAATACAAAGATTTCTCATACCCTCCACCAAGTTTCCCCTGGGATAACATGCTGTATAACTATAGCACAATATCACAACTAATACATGGATACCATCTACCAACTTTATATGATTAGTTAAAAAAAGGGAACACTGTAGAATGTAACAGAATAGAAACTAATAAAGATGCATTATATATAACCAGAATAAATATTTTCTGCATCAGGCATGGTGGCTCATGCCTGCAGTCTCAGCACTTTGGGAGGCCGATGCAGGTGGATCACTTGAGTCCAGGAGTTCAAGACCAGCTGGGGCAACATTGCAAAAACCTATCTCCACAAAAAAATACAAAAATTAGCTAGGCATGGTGGCACTGACCCCATAGTCCCAGCTACTAGGGAGGCTGAGGTAGGAGGATCCCTTGAGTCTGGGAAGTCAAGGCTGCAGTGGGCCAAGATTGCCACTGCACTGCAACCTGGATGACGCAGTGAGATCCTGTCTCAAAAAAAACTTACTCTGAAATTTGATTCAGTTATGTGTGTGTGTTGTATCTGCCATTAAGATACTATGCCACACTCCCCCCATTAATTATGATGCTACCTACTTATCAGTTTGATAGAGACATTTTGCAATCATATTGAGAAATTACAGAAAAATAAGGACTGAACTAAAATGTAGCAGACTTATATATAGATACTTAGATATGTTTAAGTGATTAAACATGTTAAGCAATTTGGAGTTTTAAAAAAATTCTCATCAAAAGCTGTTGATTATTAAATCACTGTCAACCACAAGCAGGTTGTTTATAGTCTGGTACAGGGATCTGGTCTAGTCACCATTTTTACCAGTGAATTTAATGAAAATTCAGAAGGAACAATATCATATTTTATTTAAATTATAACAGGCAGGCACCAAATTAATGGCTACACTATAATTCGTTAGACAAAATGAAACAGTAAAATTTAGTCTGGAATCCAGTTTCAAAATTAACCAAATGTTGTCACATGGTAATGAAAGTAATGGAACTGAAATAAGATCCTCCTCTTCCAAAAAAAAAAAAAAAAAAAAGGATTGGAGACTTGGGGACTTTGGTGTTTTCTTTAAGTTCCCGTTCCATATGGGTCTACTCCACAAAGAAAAAAACGTGATCAGAATTGTCTAAGATCTAGAATTCAAATAATTTTAGTAACAGTTGTAGGAAGTTTATTTCTTTGGCCAGAAGAAGAGAGTTAAGTTGTAGATAGAATTTTATATTGCAAAGCTGGGTCTGTGAATGTGAAGAAATTCTGGAAAGGGAACTTAGGAACAAAGGAGTAAACTACTGGGAACTTTAATGAAAGAGTTATTTGTTTGCAGGCAGCATAGACAGACGCTGGTTGACTTAAGAAAACAGCATAGACTGGAAAGGTATCAAGAGCCACAAAATTTGAAGTGAAGGCTGGTGACTTTGATTTAGCAAAGGACTGGATTCTAGGGAACCTGGGGTCCAGCAGTAGAGACTGCAGGAAAAATCTGGCATGCACACACCAATCTGATTAGCACACCAGCACCAGCGTGACTCTAAACCCC
Source organism: Macaca fascicularis (assembly GCF_037993035.2). Lineage (NCBI taxonomy): Eukaryota > Metazoa > Chordata > Mammalia > Primates > Cercopithecidae > Macaca > Macaca fascicularis. Next base: position 153,373,352 of record NC_088381.1, read on the forward strand.
TCCAAAATGGTATATTTTATTATTTTATTTTTGTTTTACTCCTCACAAGATTGAATGTCCTGGGAGACGGAGCTGTACGATCATGGCACATGCCTGTCTCTTGAGCAGGGAGAGGAAGCACGTTGTTAAACAAGACCTACTGTAACCTCTGACATGGGAGTAAAGAGCCTTGGCACACCATTGCACCAAGACTGCAGACAACAACGGAAGGGAAAAATCATTCTGTATTAGAAAAGGGTAATGGACATCAGAAGGTCAGAGAAACAGCAAATGTCTACCTAAAAAAGAAGACATTTCCAACATGTAGATGAATTTGCCAACATTTTACTCAAATGAGTCATCAATCTTCTGTCAAAGACATTTAGTTCAATTGAACACAGAGTAGGTTGCATGTATATGCTGTGATCAAACTTACATGGTATATGTCAAGGCTTCCTGTAGTGAGAGGGGGACTCTATGACTGAATGACTTCTGGGATTAGTACCAAATCAAGCTTTCATGATTAATAGAGGACAGCAATTAAACATCTAACTTGCATAATAGTTATACTATTTCTTCTTGATAACATATTGGAAAATAATTTGTCCTTTGAGCCTGAGATGACATTTTCACAATTGTGTTTTATGAGGACTCCAAAGATGCTGCATAATGAAACAGTAAAGAACTGGAATAATCCCTTTGGAGTCGACTTAAAAGATTTCTTTGTGCTAAAGTATCTAAACCTATGATTTCCAGCACTAGCTAGCTATACAATCACATTGATATTCCAACTTTTTAAAGGATATTTTCTTAAAAGGAAAAACTTAATTTATAAAACAAAAAACTTGCTTAAATAGCCTGATCAGAATATCTAAGCAAGAGGTGTTACAACTTTAAGGAAATGACTTAAAATATCTATATGATCTTTCTGTTTCCTAAAATGGGAGAAGTCCACATATCTCATAGTACAGGTTTACAGAACATGTTTACTGCTTTCCATGTAATTTCAGCTGCATCTGCATGACATACTTAAGGAAAGCAAGGTTTCATCATTTCTTCCTATTAGCTGTGTGCTTGTGGATTTTGAGATGTGCATTTTACATAAGTAAATCAAGGAGAAAGTGGTACCTAGAGTAGAATACATTATGCATAAATTTTCTATGACCATCATTTGGTCAAAAACAATTATTTCAGCAGAGATATATCACAAGCAAGTGTGTGTGTGTGTGCTCACTCCAGATAAAAAAGTGTCTAAACATTGTTTATTATTTGTTTCTGGTTTAATAAGGCCACTGGTTGGATTTTTTGGTGGCGGGGGTAGGGGCGGGCGTTAAAGTCAATAATTCCACTTTAGACAGTGCATCATGAAAACTTTGTAATCAATTCTAAACGATTAGCCCTAAGGCACCCATAGTGGATATTCTTTAATACTACAGATGGCAAAACAGCCTGTGGAAACATGTCTGGTGGGCATTCTGTGAAAGCCGTTTCTGTCAAAATGACTCCAACATGACGTGCAGGATAACTGTAGCGTGGAAAGTTTCTGTGAACACTTCTCACATTTATGTCTCCTTTTTGCTCCCTTAACTGATAATTTTGTAGATTCAGTAGACAATGCATATTTTTTCTAGCTCAAGGGAAATGGTCAAGGATAACCTGCATTAACAATGAAATTTGATTATAATTCAAAGGACTCAAATTAGCCTTAATTTGCTTAACAGAATCTAGCAAATTCAGAGAGAAGTTTTTTTTTGTTTTTTGTTTCCAAAAAATCAGTTCTGAATATATAAATATATACATAATCTCTGTGCATGTAATTCTTGAAGATATTTGGCAAGTGTCACATGGGGTTAATTAAATCAACATACTAAGAAACCATGACAGTAATACTCTTTGTTCTAAAATCTAGATTTCTCTTTAATGGTTATTAACTTTTATGAGCTCAAAAGAAAACCACCACCACAAGATAGGTTAATATAGATAGCTTTCAATTCTTTAAAGTGATCAGTGCTCAAGAATTCTGATTCTCTGTATTGGACATCATGGACCAATTCAATCTCATCACATGTGATAAGAGGAGCTGTGGTTAATGGTGCAAGAATCCAAGTTACAGGCAGGAGCCACCCTGGATCTGCAATACATTAGCCCTGTTTTAGCATTGTCAGCTCTTTTCAACTTAGTAAAAGACACACAAAAGTAAGTCCTAGGTCTTATTAATAACTGAATCTAGAGTTTCTAGCACAATGTTTGGCACACAATCCTTGCTTAAAAGTATAATGGATCCTAGAGTTAAAGTCATTCTCAATTAAAGGCATGCATTTTAAATCCAAATTATTCTCTCCTGAAAGAACCCATTCCGAGTATCGTAGAAAACCCGAAGGTATTTCCTTGTGGCTATTATGTGCTTATAAGTGGAAAATAGTTTAAAAATAGGGAATCCAGCCAGATTTAAAAGTGCTTCTGATTCTGCCCAAATAAACAGCCATCAAGACCACACACGCTTTTCTCCCTTGTTGTAGAACTTGGCTTTAGTGTCTAAAATCAACTGTTAATAGGGTACGGTAAAATTTTATTAAGCCAATGAATGTTCATCCTAAAATAATAATTATATAGATTTCATATCTTTCAATCAAACTGAAGTCTCAGTAAAAATATTAGATTATGTAATATTGGTTCATCTATAGTTTTTACTTAATTCTCCTGTTTTTAATTAAAATATTTTAAAACTGATAAATACTGTGTAGCACATTTAATAAAGACTGATGTTATGGTTATGGTAGATCTTACTAAGGTAAATTAACGATGTTAGCATTAGAATGTCTGTCTTCTATATTTTGCATAGACAAGTCACGGAAGTAAGCGGGCACATGGATACATTTCTTTCCTTCATCATGTGGTTTTCAGAAGGCCCCGAAGAGATAACAACACAGGCATCACATTTTTTATGTAAAGTATTATTATCATTATCTTTAATTATAGTGATTTACAAGACAAATAAGTATTTTCCCTGAGTTAAATTCCAGAAAATTCACGGAGATTTCTCTGATTTCTGAAACACCTGTCACGTACTGCTTCAGGGTACCACTACACTTCCCTAATTTTTCTACCCCATGGGCAATCCAAGAAAAGTAGTCAATCCCCACATAATCTCTTTTCCACAATAAAATTATTATTGTACTTTCAGAAGCTTAAATACAGAAAAGGAGCTTACTTTATGAAAGTAAATAAGGTATTTTAACTTGTAGGGGTTTTGGCCTGACCTGGAGGAAGTGAGAGACTAGTGGATTTTCCTGTTCAGCTGACTAGCAGGAAAGAAGCGGTTTTCAACCCACCTGAACATTCCAGTCTCTTGAGGAGGTTTAAAGAGCACGAATGCTGGACCCCACCCCAGATCTAAGAAGACCTGAAGTATAGATTCCAAACATAAATATATATATATAATTTAAACTCTATCAGGCTGGGTGCGGTGGCTTACACCTGTAATCCCAGCACTTTGGGAGGCCAAGGCAGGTGGATCACCTGAGGTCAGGAGTTCGAGACCAGACTGGCCAATATAGTGAAACCCCGTCTCTACTAAAAAAAAAAAAAAAAATTAACCAGGCTTGGTGGCAAATGCCTGTAGTCCCAGCTACTCGGGAGGCTGAGGCAGGAGAATTGCTTGAGCCTGGAAGGTGAAGGTTGCAGTGAGCTGAGATCCTTCTACTGCACTCTAACCTGGGCCACAGAGCAAGACTCTGCCTCAAAAAATAAATAATAAATAAAAAAACTCCATCAGAGGATTCTAATGACCAGCCAGGTTAAGATTACCACATTTCAACTCTGAGAAAACAACTTGAGCACTGAATTATGATGGCTATGGCTACCAGAATCTTCATTTTTATTTCAATGTAATTCAAATTCTAAAGCAACATTTAATAGTAAATTAATGATTATCTCCTTAGGATAAATGTCCAAAAGGAAAGTAACTGGCTTCAAGAAAATGCCAGTTTTTATCTGCCTTCAAATTTTATTAGGTTGGTGCAAAGTAATTGTTGTTTTTGCAATTACTTTTAATGGCAAAAACAGCAATTACTTTTGCACCAACTCTAGAAGAGGGAGCTATTATTAAATAAGAGCTCAAGAGATTCAAAGTGAGCCAGTATGTGAAATGTCAAGAAGACTCACATCTGATTCCCTGTAAGCAAGAACATTGAAAGAGATCTCAGTTAGAATTGACTGTGTTGAGAAATAGCATGTTCTTCATCACTGCAATTGTTTGCATGTATTCACAGGTGGATGTTGTCAAGAAGGTTCAAGTTTAGAACATGGATGTATTTTCTAATCCTCGGAGTCTTTATTAAGCCTTAGATTTCCATAGTGATTGTATTAGTCCATTCTTGCATTGCTCTCAAATACCAGAGACTGGATCATTTATAAAGAAAAGAGGATTAATTGGCTCACCATTCTGCAGGTTGTACAGGAGGCATGATGCTGGCATCTGCTCAGCTTCTGGGGAGATCTCCAGAAACTTATAATCATGGCGGAAGACAGAAATGGGAGCAGGCACAGTCACATGGCCAGAGCAGCAATAGCAAGGGGGAAGGTACTACAGACTTTTTTTTTTTTTTTTTTTTTTTTGAGACAGAGTTTCCCTCTGTCACCCACGCTGGAATGCCATGGCATGATCTTGGCTCTCTGCAACCTCTGTCAGCCTCCCGAGTAGCTGGGATTACAGGCACCAGCCACAACACTTGGCTAATTTTTTGTATTTTTAGTAGAGACGGAGTTTCACCATGTTGGCCAGGCTGGTCTTGAACTCATGACCTCGTGATCCACCCCCGCCCCCCGCTCAGCCTCCCAAAGTGCTGGGATTACAGGCATGAGCCAAAGCGCCCAGCCACTACACACTTTTAAACAACCAGATCTCATGAGAACTCACTCACTATCATGAGAACAGCACCAAGAAAACGATGGTAAATCATTTATGAGAAAACCGCCCCCATGATCCAATCAACTCCCACTAGACCCCACCTCCAGCACTGGGGATTGCGATTTGACATGAGATTTGGGTGGGGACACGGAGCCAAACTATATCAGTTATATGTTTCAAAGCTTGTTCATTTTGCTCATAACATCCATTGCCCTTCCAAAATCCTGTAGGGCCATATTTTTGGAGGAGTTGTACAGAAGTGGAACATTCCTAATGGTCATTTAGGAACTGAAGTAATAGAATGCTCAGAGCCCTTAAAGCCTTGAATGTATCTTTCATTCCCTTTGATAGAAGTAGAATCATCTGGGCTGGGCCAACACTATGAGGATGTGGGTGAGAGTAGCAGGACACTTGCCTTAGGGGCAAAATTTGAAGGACAACAAAAACTCATTAACCAAAATAATACTTCAATACAATATTTTACAAATCAAAAATAATGGCAAAAATTTATGACCAAAAAAATCAACATATTTAATAAAAATAGGATCTGTATTACCGCTTTTCTTTTCATCTTAGACTTCCATGTAGCCCAGTACTTCAATATTATTGGCCCTTATCATGATTGAGGAGCTTTTTGGTCTCCCCTTAAATATCACACCCAAAGCAAGTGCCTCACTCGCCTCATGATAGTGAAGAATCCAGGCAAAAAGGAAGAAAACAGAGAGTAAGCAGTCTAGCTCTGTGAGTACACATTTGTGCATGTATTTGTGCACACATTTTTGTGTATTCAAGTAAGAGACTCAAGAAGTTAGTAACAAAAAAAAAAAAAAAAAAAGAAGTTAGTAACATTTTCTTCATGATTCCAGCTATTTTTCTTCTGACTAAGAATGAGCTGAGGTTGTACAGCTCGTAAAATATGACTTTGACTTTTAAAATTTTCATCTTTCAAAAGGACTCTATTATGATCACTTTTTTGGCAGTAAATTGTTACCTGTCCATGACTGGAAAGAAGGCAGTAGATGTTCCTAACCACTCTAATGGGCAGCTGCATTCTGGCAATATACTTAAAGACAGATGAGCAGCTATGGGGTTAATTAAATCCCTTTGTATCAAACCTTCAGGTGAACGCTCTTGCATAATGAACAGGTTGTAAAGATTCGTAACCTACCAGTGGCCACATTTTATTTTGAAAAACAAATGTTTTAGTAAAAGAGAAATTGCTGTTGTGCACTGATGGTAGAAAATAAACAGTCTACACATGTTCTGCTACTTCATTAGGGGAACACATTTATAACACATCCTTTTCCCCTTGAAATCGATGGTTCAGAGTGTGATAATTAACTTAAGGACTAGGAGCATTATTGAGAGGTAAAATTTCATAAGAAGCAGAATTTCAAAATACAAGACACTGGCCTAAAAAGATAGGTTTAGCCTACTTACTATGGAAGAAAGGTACATTGTAGGCAGTGTTAGAAGAAATAGCAACTTATGCTTGATGTTTTACAAGATTTTATTTATTAGTCTCATTAGCACGGACATCACTTTCATCTCCTGTTATGTCTGGATGGGAATTTTCTACACATTCTTTATTTCTTCTTTACCTGCACCTTGGCCTAGGCTAAGGTGGAATGTCTGTTCTTCACATTCTCTTCTGTCTTTAAGAGCCCCCACTGGGATTTTTAAAAATTATTAAATGTACATATAATCTTTTTTAAAGTCTCCATGTCTACTCTGGCAAAGGCAAACATGGTATCCAGGAGGTACTGTAAGCTCCAGTTTCACTTTAATGCTTGTGATTTACCCTTTGCTGGGTTTCTGGGTTGAACTGACGTTAAGGGAGCATAAATCTGCTCGTTCATTTAATAAAAATGTATTGAGTGTCTTGTATGTAACAGGCACTCTGTGGCACAGGGATGTGGGTGTGAATGAAGCAAACTTGTCTGTATGTGGCCCTGTGAACTTCTCCCTTGCATTGCAAGGATAGTTTGGCTCTGGATTTCCATTTCCATAGTAGAAGATGGAAATGATATTCTCATACCTGTCCTCACATCACTGTGGATAGACGCCAATGTGAATTCAAACGTGAAAGACATGCATGTTCATTTGTTTAGTGTAAAAAAAAAAAAGACACTACAAGTTTATTTTTGAAAATGACTGGGGTTCTATTAGAATGAGATAAAGACATAGTGAAAGAGTTCTCTGCTTTTCAATCCCAACATTAAAGCTAACAAACCATGTGACATTAAGCAAATTGCTTCGCTACCATGTGCCTCCATTTATTTCTAGCTATCAAATGGGTGATGGGTCAAGAAGGGTGGATTAAATCATCTCCATCATTCTTTCAGGTCTAGAATACTAAATTTTATAATGTTACCCCATTTGAGAGTTATTGATTTCATATGTTGAAAAAGTGCTGAAAATGTTTCTGCAATAGTTCATTAGCATTTGGTAGGTACTCAAATGTTTGTAGAATAAATCATCATTTTGGAAGAATCTAGTTTCCTCCATTCGTAAGCCAGTTTGTTCTGACCATGCTGGAGATGGCAGAGTAATGCACTGAATTTCTCATTACCCTGATATTGTATGCTATTGACATACATTCGATTGGGCCTCATGTTTGTGTTCAAGAGAAAAAATATTGATATCCATTTTCATTTTGGCTTGACATTTGAATATGTGTCTATGAATAGCTAGTTGAAAATTCTAGGAATAAGTTTACTTTATTTAACAAATCTTTTATTTGCTCTGGTTTGTGTGTGTGTGCCTTTTTGTTTGACTGCCAGGAGAATTTGCCAAGCTTTCCTTTGATCATCAGTCACAATATTTTTAAAGCACACTCTTCTAAACCTTCCTAGTACCCTTTATTTAAAAAAAAAATCTATATTTCTGAACTGCCTTCCAATAACTCAGATGGTCATCAAAATCTCTTTTGTTTTAAATCAGCTTCTTTTGGTAGGTAGCAGGGCTTGTGTACTTGGCAAAACTATCAAACAGCAGCCTTAGAGGAACACCGGTTCTGCCGTCAGGATACCATCATTCTACTCCATCATAGCTGTTTCCTTTAATCACTTATCCCTTCAGCATCACTATCATGATTTCTAACCCATTTCCCATTTGTCCCAAGAAATGAGCACTGGCAGCAAGCTGCATTTTTTTTTTCTAAATGGGAAATGGGTTTTTTAACAAGTTAGCTATGAATAAATGAATGCTCCACTCCATCCACCATTTCTCACCATTCCACTGCTACTATCCTGGACCAGGCGTAACCACATCGTACCTGGACTGCTCCAATAGCCCCCAATTAGGTATCCACATCTGCCTTGTATTCTTTCAAGTTGTTCTCAGCACAACAGCCCCACTCCAGCAAATGATTACTATAACCCCCAGGACCTTCCGTGGTCTGTGCTCACTCTTCCATGTGTTGCCTCTATAAGCCCATTTCCTAGTTCTCTCTCCTTACTTACTCTGCTCTAATCCTACTGCCCTTTTGGTTGTTCCCCAAAACTGCTATACGAATGCCTACCTTTGGACTTTGCTGGAATATAAAATGCAGAGAAAAATAGTACCTACCTCAAAGGATTGTGGGTATAGCCTGGCTGGAGGCTTTTCTAGTGATCCAGGTAAGTTGTGATTGTGCCACTATACTAGGATAGCAGTGGGACAGTGAGAAGTGGTAGGAGATGGTTAACTTCGTAAAAATCGTGTTGTAAGGATTAAATGCATTAATATATAAAAAGTGATTAGAACAGTACATGACATTTTACTAAAGGTTACATAAATGGTAGATATTATATTTTTAGCATTATTATTATATACATTAAAATATCCATCATACAGTTAAGTCACCATCTTTGTCTACATAGAAAATGCTTGATACATTATTACCTTTGGTCCTATTTTTCTTTGAATAGTTAGAAGGAGAAAAGTGAAATAATATGAAATATGGACCTTGTGTTAGCCAGTCTCCAAGGTTATCTCCAACGATTCTTCCCTCATTCACACTGCTATGAGTCTCCTCCCCTCTCATTGAATAGCATTGGCCTGTAACCAATAGGATATTGCAGAAATGGTGAAATATGGCTTCTGAGGCTGGCTCATGATAGATATCATGGTTCTGCCTTGCTCTCAATGTTGCATGTTTTGGATGCTTCATGCCCTTCAAATCTCATGTTGAAATATGACCACCAATGGTGGAGGTGGCCCTAGTTGGGAGGTGTGTTGGTCATCGGGCTGGATCCTTCATGAATGGCTTGGTGCTGTCCTTGCAGTAATGAATGATTTCTCACTCTGAGTTAATGTGAGATCTACTTGTCTAAAAGAGCCCAGCACGTCTTCCCTCTCTCCCCCACTCTCACCATGCGATATACTGGCTCCCCTTCATGTTCTACCATGACTGTACGTTTCCTAAGGCCTCACCAGAAGCAGATGTGACACTATGCTTTGTATAAAGCCTGCAGAACTGTAGGCCAAATAAACCTCTTTCTAAAAACAGATTACCAGCCTTCAGTACTCCTTTATAGCAGTACAAATGGACTAACACGGAAAGCAGTTTCTCTAAGGGAAATCAATTCTCATGTCACGGGGAAATTCAAGTATACCCATGAAGAAGTCAATACGGCGAGTAACTAAGGATTTCTGCCAATAGCCAGCATCAACATATTAGACACTGGTGTGAGCCTTATTGGAATTAGACCCTCCATCCCCAGGGAAGCCTTCAAATGATGGCAGCTTCCTAGCCACCATCTTGATGATGGCATCATAAAATATGCTGAGTAAAAATAACCCAGCTAAGCCACTCCTGATTCTTAGCCCACAAAAACTGTGAGATGGTAAGTGCTTACTGTTGTCTTAAACTGTTATACTTAGGACATTTTGTTATGAAACAATAGATAATGAACACATTTCTCACAAACTAAATATATACAACTGAGAAAAGGACAGAAATCATTAAGCCAACCAAAGCACCAAATTCTTGACATCATTCAAAACTAATTGGCTTGAAGCTACATGTGTGTTAAATTATGAAGAGAAGAAACGATATGTCAGATTATTTATAAAATGCTGGAAATATCAAATGCTGAATTGAAAACGTGAGATATAATTTGGGTTTTGGTCTTTTTTCTAGTATTTTGGAAACAGAAACTTTATTAGATATGGTAACTTTCTTGGAGGCAATAGAATGTGAATCTTACTAGTTTAAGCAAAAAAATCATTTTACTGAGAAGTTCATAGGGTAGTTTATGGGATTATAGGAATATTTGTACAATTATTTCCCTGAAGGACAAGAAGAAGAGCTGCCTCTGGTATCTCACTGAGGAATTCATAAGCAGTTCTTTCTGGGGAGTTGCCAAGAGCTGCACTTCTCAAACTTGATTATGCACAAGATTCTCCTGAGGATGTTGGTAAAATGCTATTCAATTTAGTGGGTCTGGGGTGGGGCCTCTTATTCTGTATTTTTAGCAACTCCTAGGTAATACTGATGCCATTTTTTCACGGTCCTCTCATTGAACAGCAATTTCCAAAAAAGGGTTCATTGCTATATGCTGTCATGGTAATCCCCACCTGACCTTCTCAGCTGCATTATGCCTGACATATATATGTAATTTCCATCTTTCCTACTGGACTATAAGCTGCATATGGAAAGGAACATGCCTGGCTTGCTCACTGTTGTCTCCTCAGCAGTTAGCATAGTGCATGAGTCCATAGTTCAAAAAAGTTGTAAGTTTGCTTTCAAATATTGAGCACCCCTCACCTGACTCACACCATTCCCTTATTTAAAGAATTGCTGTCAACCCTGGCTATGCATTAGAATCAACTGAAGATCCTTTATAAAGTGCCCATGATGGGACTCTACTTCAGACCACTTAAATCAGAACCTTAGACAGAGGGGCCTAGGCATTGGTTTATAAGCTCCTTGGGTATTTCCAATCGTAGCGTAATAAAAATATGTATATTTGGTCTTTGCCCTTGGTTGCTGGCAAAGAGCTCCTAATACCTTCGGATATTCTGAGTGACAGGAGTGTTTATTTTTATTCATAATGAACCTGTCTGACCATACCTGCATTTATACTATTGAAATGACTCTTGGCAACCCCCTAGACAGCTTTGGGATGGGGTCTGGTTGCCAGAGAAACCAACAACCTGGTTAAAGGATTGGAACTTTCAGATCCACGCCTGACCTGAGCAGGATTCAATAGTTTGCATATTCGACCCAAGGAACCTCATGTTGAAATTTGATCTCCAGTGTTGGAGGTGGGGCCTAATGGGAAGTACCGGGTCATGGAGGTGGATCCCTCATTAAAGGCTTGGTGCCATTCTCCCTGGAATGAATGAGTCTCACGCTATTCATTCCCATGAGAGTTAGTTGTTAAAAAGAATCTGGCACCTCCCCCATATCTTTTTTCCTCTCTCACCATGTGATCTCTGCACACACAGGCTCTCAATTGCCTTCTGCTGCGAGTAGAAGCAACCTGAGGTCCTCACAAGAAACAGATGCTGGTATCATGCTTCTTGTACAGCCTTAACACCCATGAGAAAAATAAACCTCTTTCCTTTATAAATTGCCCAGCTCCAGGTATTCCTTTATAGCAACATAAATGGACTGAGACAGAGGAGGAAGGAGGTTAGAGATTGAATTCAATCACCAATGGCCAATGATTTAATCAATCATGCTTACAAAATAACATTTCAACAGACACATTTAAACAAAGGGATATGGGTAACTTCAAGGTTGGTGTACACATCAATGTACTGGGAAGGTGACCTGCCAAGAGAGGGGTATGGAGGCTCCTCACCTCCCCATCTCTTACCTTGTCCTGTCTATTTCTTCCATTGGGCAGTTCCTGAGTTGTTTTCTTTATAATAAAATGGTAATTGTAAGCACCATGCTTTTCTACTTTCCTGAATTCTGTGAGTCATTCTAGTAAATTATCAAACCTAAGGAAGAGTTATGGGAACCCATCAATTTATAATCAACCAGACAGAAGTATGCATAGCTTGAGGACACTACTTGTGGCTGGCACCTGAAGTAAGGGCAATCTTGTGGGACTGAGCCCTTAACCTGTGGAATGCATTCTAATTCTGGGTAGTTAGTGTTAGAATTGAATTGTAAGACTTCCAGTTGGTATTGGAGAACTGTTGTTGGAAAACAGGATATAAATGTTCAACTGATAAAAAGGATGATATTAGAGTATCATTCGGATTAAAAACCATTCCTCTTACCAGATATTCCAGATGGCTAGAGCTGGCTTCAGAAGACATAGATATTATTTATTTATTTATGAGAAAGTACTCTAATAGAGACAAAGACTTTTCTTTTAGGCCAACTATCCTCTGATACATTTATTTTTCACTTTACTGAAACATCCCCTGTAAGGGACTACATATCTTTCAATATTTATCCTGGATAGCAAATGAAACTAGCAATGTAAATGTTGTTCTATTGTTCAATAACTGTTAAGTTTTATTTTTCTTCTTCCTTCCAGAACTTTCTGATAATAAGCCAAACCAGCAAGGCTCATCAATAATGAATTGAGTTCTTCATTGGGTTCCATCATAATTACTTGCCTATTAGATCTTAGCTGAACTTATCATGCTTCTAAGATTCAGAAAACTATAAAAAAGTTTGTCTTTGTAAACAGGCAGACTTTGTTCTATGATATGTTCCAAATGTCTGGAGGAGTACATTGTACTTCATAAGTGCTCATTAAATATTTGCTTAAAAAAGGAAGTGTTTCTGTTTTAGTGAGAAGAAAAAGTATTACTAGATCTGCTCTCACGTACTGTTTGATCTAACTGAAGGGAATCAAAATAGTAAAGACTAATTAAAAAGGACAAGTAAAGTTACAACGGTTCATGGTCAGAAAAGGCTGCATGGAAGATCTAATGTTTGTGTGAGGCTTCTTAGAAAGAGAAAAGAAGGAAGGTCTTTCGAAACTAAGAGAAGAGCATATGTTGACACAGGAAAAGGAAAGGTGATTTTGCTCTCACACTCAATGCAATGCTGAATACTTCACCTCCAGTCACCAAAATGTGTGGGATTTCTTCCTACCAGCACCAATCAATTATGCAAAATCTCCAGTAACACCAACTGGTAGTCCTCTAATGAAATTCAGTTCTGACACTATCTACCTAGAGATAGTATCAGATACCACAGGTTGAGGGCTCAGTCCCATAAGACTGCCCCCATTCACAGGCCAGTTGTAAGCACAGGCTGTGGCCTGTGCTTCTGATTGACTGGCAATAAATAGGGGTACCCATGATCCCCTTCTCAGGTTCAATTAATTGGCTAGAGTGGCTCACAGAACTCAGGGCAACATTTTACTTACATTTACTGGCTTATTATGAAGAATATTTCAAAGGATACAGATGAACAGCAAGATGGAAGAGATGTATAGGGTGAGATATGGGAGAATGAAGGCAAAGCTTCCATGCCTTCTCCAGGAAGGTCACTCTCCAGAAACCTCCACATGGTCAGTAACCTAGTGGTTCTCTGAACCCAGCCTTTCTGGAGTTTTATAAAAGCTTTGTTACGTAGGCATGATTTATTACACCATTGGCCTTTGGTTGAACAACTCAACCTTCAGCTCTACTCTACCAGGAGGTCAGGAGTGGAACTAAAATTTCAAATCCTCTAATCATATAGTTGATTCTCCCTGACCTAGCCCTCATCCTGAGGCAATCCAGGAGCCCATCAAGAATTGCTTTACTGGGACAAAAGATGCTCCGATTACTCTGGAAATTCCAAGAGATTTAGGGGCTTTGTGTCAGGAACAGGGTCAAATACCAAATGCACTTTTATGTACAATGGTATTAGGAGCTCTATCTCAGAAACTAAAACAGAGACCAAAACAGAGACCAGGACAAAAGATTCTCTAGTACTCTATCGCTCAGGAAATTACCAGAGTTTTAGGAACTCTGTGCCAGGAAACTGGGACAAAGAATAATGTGTATATTTCTTGTTATTTCACAGTGTACTTGAAGGCACAGGATATGAATGCATGAAATACATTTTGGACATTATGAATAGCTCAGCCAGGCTCAAGTGGAAAAATCACATGGGTGAAAAGCTTAGACTGGATTAATGAGTTAGGATCAGATGGTAGAGAGTGCTGAGTTCATTCTAGATTTGATGGGATTGGGCAGAATAGTGGAATCACAAGATACACCCAGTATTCAAGGAAGCATCCACGAGGAATCCAAAGGGAATTTAGGAAAAATTTTCATCTGAGAAGAAAATGAAAAATGGGACTCTGGGATGATAGAGTTTTGGAGACGTTTTGTTAAAACAAAAGAACAACTTTTACCTGGTGAATCTCAGCTTTTACTGTCATGAATCTGATTTCTTTTGTAAAAGGGGTAGGGATCTGTTTTGCAGCTCCCTTGACTGTGAGTCACAATTCTGAGTTTTGTGTGTAACTTTGGGAACAGGTTTTATATTTATAATGATATCTTCTATTTTCATGGTAGAACTTCTTTTAGCATTTGTACATGTGTTCCAATTTGGGCCAAAATCAAAAGCCAAAATAAAGAAAAGAACTGAGGAATTATACCCTTAATTATGCCCTCATACAGACTAGACATGTCCCTAATTTGTAATTAATTGCTCAAATTAAAGTGTTTATTTTAGATACATTAAGTCCTGAAATCAAGAGAAAAAAATTAAGGATTAAGCCAAATTGTCTCACGAGATTATTTTAAAATCAAGGTCTTGTACTATAAATCAGGAGTGTTCTACAGGCCAACGTCTTTCTTTCATAATATTCCGGGAAATTTCATTTGCAATTGGAGGCTGCCAAAAGTGATAGATACCAGCTTTTGATATTGTGAAAATCACCCTCTGCTTATGTAAAGTTAAATTATTAGGCCAAAAACTATAATCTAAATGTTCTGAATCTCTGTGTAAAAGGAGAAATACATAGAAAAGCAGACTTTTCCTCTAGGCAACGTGATAGTGATTTTAATTAAGAGTTAGGAGTCTATAAGGGAAATTTAGGTTTATATGTATTAGGATGAAATGAAATAGAACCTGAATTAAAATCGAACTGGATGCAAGTATTTGTCGGGTCATCTTTCCTTTATGCTCACTGATGTTTATTGATACATTGTTCCACATACCAAGATAGAAGATGAAATTCTAAAACATGCAAGATGGAAATTGAAAACAAAACCACAAAATTATGTTGTTTAAATCAATACGGACATGAAAGTACAAATTAACTCTCAATACCTAATATTCCCTGTCTGATTAATATATTTTATGAAAAAAATGTATTGACAGTACTAGTAGTAGTGACTTGGCATGGAAAAGAGGCTGTAACTGCCCCCATTTCGACACTAATGAGATAGAAATGTGATTTCTTTAACCTTTTGGAGTTCTTATTCACTTTAAAGTGAAATACAACTGAGCAATTAGATATTTGTAGACCTAAACCATCAGTCATAGTATCTTTTTGAGGTAAAATATTACCAGTAAAACTTTTAAAATTATAATGAATAATGCTATTTAGGGTGCACCTACTATGTGGCAGTCCTAAATCACTATTCTAAGAGATATAAATGCATTAACCTTAGTGTTTATACATGAGGAAACTGAGACTCAGGAAAATTAAGTTACTGCCCAAGGCCACACAGCTAGCAAAATGTCACAGACTTTCCTGGCTCTAAAACTCATGTTCAATCTAATTCTTCACCTATAACGTCGGTAACTTCTCCTGTAATGTGCACTTCACGAGAGATAGGGACCATATCCATCTGGATTTTTACAAAAATACTGTGCCTCATCCTCATTCAAGTCTAATTATATCAGAATTCTGGGGTTAGGAACCCAAGTATTTTATTATTTTGTTAAAGCTCCTAAGAGAGTAGTTACGTGCAACCTAATTTCCCTGTTCTTCACTATCTTTGTGGAATACCTCATTGTACTACTAAAGCATTCAGTATCATTAAACCTATTTTTCAGACTTTAAAAAATCAAGATTAAATTATTTATCTAAAGTCACATCACAAGTAAGTGAAGGAGCCAATATTTAAACTCAGTTTGTCTAGTTCCAAGACCAATATTTATTTTACAGCCAGTAAGTTATCTCCCTTCAAAGGAAATTAGTACGTGTTTCTGAATATTAATAATCCCTTAAATTCTTTAAATGACAAACATAAATATTATGAGTTTTTCCAAATTTCAAAGTCTTAGCAGAAAAAGATCTACATGCCAAGCATTATTGCAATTAACCTATTTATCAGCTTGAGTTACTGCATATTGCATTATTTTATTCCTGAACATACTATTTCCAAAATCTATTCTACAATTATTCCAGCTCTATTGGGAAAACTTACAGGACCAAAATAAAATGTTGTCCCTCTACAAAAATTAGTGAATTATATGCTAGTTTTATTTTAATAGGCTATTGATTGCTTACCAATAAAAAGTTATCTCATTTATTTTATCTTGTAAGGTACACATTCCAGGCATTTAATTTTTTATGGCTTGGAGACTAGGGAAGTATTGGAAATCTAACTTTGTGTCTGGGTCAAATAAAGCCTCTTTTCAATCAGGCAATATAAATTTCAGTTGTCCTGTTAGAGGCATTAAGGGGAAGGATATGAATCAAGGTTATGAAGTTGAGTATTGCTTGCCATCATGTATTGCTTGCCATCATCCTCAAAAATGCAAGATGAATCTCTTTGCCAAATGACAAAAGGCTGTGTTCCAAGAGAATGCAATGCTACACCTTTGCCCACATGGTTCCTCCAATTTGTGGTCAGGAACAACTCAGATCCTTACCAGAAACTCACTGGTGCCTTCACCAATGGTAGTGGGTGAGCGCCTGCTGGTAGGGAAATGTAGATTAAATGAAGAGTGTGTAGCCATGAAAAAATTGCCAGTGAGTTGAAAGAATGGGGTTTGATTTTTCCTGTATTTCCTGACATTTCCAAGCCCCCCAGGCGTGCAAATCAGGATGCTTGCAGTCTCTTGCCGTATCATCGTTAAGAATAACAACACACTGCCAGGCGCAGTGGCTCACGCATGTAATCCCGGCACTTTGGGAGGCCAAGGTGGGCGGATCACCTGAGGTCGGGAGTTCAAGACCAGCCTGAGCAACATGGAGAAACCCCATCTCTACTAAAAATACAAAATTAGCTGGGATGGTGGCGCACCCCTATAATCCCAGCTACTCGGGAGGCTGAGGCAGGAGAATCACCTGAACCCGGGAGGCAGAGGTTGCTGTGAACCGAGATCGCACCATTGCACTCCAGCCTGGATATCAAGAGCAAAAAACTTCTTTTCCAAAAAAAAAAAGAATAACAACACAAAATTCTAGGAGTGCAGATTTCCATTTACTGTCTGGAGGGAGGTATAATATAAGAGTGATCTGTAATATGAGAATAATCCATGATTGGGAGGGGGTGCACTGATTTAACCATTTGCATGAATAACAGTGTAGATAGCAATTACTTTGTGTTTGGCACCGTACTTAGTCTTTAGATATATTAATTTTGGAGGGTCACTAAGATGTGAGCTTCCCAATGAGAAAGACTTCATCTTCTTGTTCTCCTTGTATCCACATGGTATGCACTCAATTGATATTGGACAATTAATTACATCATATTGAATATTTACAATATCATATCATCTAGGCATTGTCATGCTAATCATTTCACCCACTTGTTATGATCCTGTTCTCAATGGGCACTTGGTTGGTAAGAGTAAGGTTAGGATTTTGAACTCAGAACTCAGACTGCCTGATCCTATATTCTTAACAATTAAGGCATACTCCTTCTTAACTGATCAGTCTAATTTTGTTGGCAAAATATACAGTGCTCACAGGAATGACCTTCTGTCTATTCAGAAAGCTCAGTTCTTTGTAGAAGTAGCCGTTTTCCCATCATGAAACATCAACATCCTCTGAAATGTCTCCAGATAATTAAACTCATGTTGTCTGTGTCTGGGAATCAAGTCAACTGTGGGCTGATTAAGAAACTCTTCAATTTGTAGCTCTCCATAGGCAACCTGCAGTGGAGAGAATCAAGATTTTAAGGACTTCCCATCTGCACAGATAGTTAACGAAGCTAGGGTGATCTCAGCGTCTTCAATGGCAACATGGCAACTGCTGAGCCCCTTTTCTATTACAGAAATACACTCTCTTCTCCCATTTACCTCTCTGATCCCAAAGGTAAAGATATGAAGTAACCAAATAAAAGACCGAATTCTAACACCTGTCTCCAAGGACTGGAAAATGTCATACAATACTTTGACCAACGCGTTTTACCAGACATGTATACATTTGGGAATTAATTACCTGTTGGTTGTCAGGTATAGTCCTAGGCATTGAAAGTCCAAAGATTAATAAACATGACCCAAGCTTTAGAAAAGTTCACCATTTAAGGAGTATAGAGACCCATAAACATATCATTAAAATAGAAATGCCAGGATGGATTATGTCCAAAGCACAAAGGGAGCACAAAGGAAAGAGGGATAAATAGAGGAATCTAGAAGGCACACTAAAATAATAACCTTGAATGAGGCTACCAGTTCTTTTATTAACTGCCAAAATAGTATTACAATGACAGACATTGATTATTTGCTTGCTAATAAGGGGACTAGTGGGAAAGGCAAATGTATGTTTTAGGAACACTCCTTTTCCAGGTTCGGTAGCTAGGAAAAATGCTACTCTACTTGACAACATATACATATGTACAGCATATTAATTTCTGACAACTTAACATTTGAAAAAACTAATGCTGTGCATGGATAAGATTTAATCCCTTTATGGCAAATTTAAATAATATGTCAAGCATGATTTAGAAAGTTAAAATTATGTAGCTTTCCTATGTAGCTAAAATACACTGACAGACGCTTTAAAACTATAAAGTTTAGCACAACCATAATTGTCTCAAATTTGCTTACACATACTAATCTGACAATACTTTCCAAACTATAAAAATAGTTGGTTTGGATATAGCAGTCATGGAAGTTAGATTTCACCACTCAGATATTTTGTTCTTGGAAAAATGAACAAATCAACAACAATATGAAGTGGGATATAAAAGAATTCATGTGGCTAACACAGAGAGAGCCATGTCTGAATCTCAAGGGAGACTTTCGTGCGGGGGGAAGGTGGCAATTGGAATGGGAAGAAAGAAGCCTGTAGAAGACACTGTGACATTGAAATGGAAACTGGAAAGTCTCAAGGGACAAAAGGAATACATTAGGCCTTTAGTTAAATTGTTTGCAATTGTTTGGACAAAAGCAATAAATCAAAAACTCATGGTCTCAAAGGTGCTTCAGGTTGTATCTTTATAGTGCTTTAACAAAAGACAATTGGGTGGGAAATTTGGTCAAACTAGTTATTTGAGTATGTGGAAAAGAAATCTCCAGTGTTCTCAGTTGTGATAGCATTGTGAAGATACAACAGAATCTCTCCCTGGCAAACAAAGCCACTTACCAGCCTTTGCTGTGCTCTGCCCAGGAAGCTCTAAGGAAAACTACACTGATCTTTCTGCCAATCCACCTTCTTATTCCTTCTTTCCCAGAAAGTTTTGTTTTTTCTCTCTTTGTCATTCTGAATAAATTTTACAAAAAGAAAAGTTGTGAAATGATCAGCCAAATCAAATGAATTCAGAGCATGTTTAACACAGGGAAAATGAGTTTTTATTAGAAAACATCTTCTTGATTTGTCGCAGGGGATGGTGAGACAGAAGAGAAAAACATTTATAAAGGGGATTGAAACTTCTTATTTCTGTCCAAGCCTAGCTATTTCATTCTAACTAAAAATGTTTGAAAAGTCGTGTTTTAAAAATTAGTAAGTTGAGTCATCCATCTCCCTTTAAATATTGATTCTAAAATTACCTGAAAAGACATTTAAAGATTTGAACACAGGGGCAGACAAAACAGTCAGGTACAACTGGGTCTTTTTGGCCTGAATTCTGGCCCTACAATGTTAGATCACTTCCTTGCTCCCTTGTGCAGAAGGTTCTAATCTATAATTGACTCTTGAACAAATCGGGGGTGAGGGGTGCCAACCCTCCTCCACACAGTTGAAAATCCACCTGTAACTTTTGACTCCCTCAAAACTTTACTAATAGCTTAATGTTGACCAGAAGCCTCAGTGGTAACATAAACAGTCAATTAACACATATTTTGTATGTTATGTGTATCAAATACTGTATTATTACAATAAAGTAAGCTAGAGAAAAGAAAATGTTATTAAGAAAGAGAAAATATATTTATTACTCATTAAATGGAAGCGAATCATCGAAATGTTCTTCACCTATGTCATCTTCATGATGAGAAGAATATGGAGGGATGGAAGAAGAGGGGTTGGCCTTGCTGTCTCAGGGGTGACAGAGGTGGACCCGTGCAGTCCAAATCCATGTTGCTTAAGGATCTACTGTACTACTTCAACATCACTCAGAGGGAGCAAACTAATATCCTGTGAGATGACTGCTTGTTTTCATAAATAAAGTTTAATTGGAACACAGCCATACCCATTCATTTATATTTTGTCTATGACTGTCCTCACATTCTAATAGCAGAGTCATGACAAGGACTCACGGGCATGCAAGAACAGAAATTGCAGAAAGTGTGCTGACTCTATTTATAAGGATAGTTGCAGGAAGAAACTAACCAAAGTACCTTGAAGAGTCAGCACTTTAGATTCTGTGCAATGGATGGGGTCATTGACAGATCACCCCAATGGCTCCTCTCCCAGCTCCCCTCGCCTGTCCTACCTGCAGGTAATACTTCTCTTGAATACCAAGCATTTTTGACTCTGTTTGCCTTTGCTTATGTTTTCCATTCCAGTTAAAGCAACATTTCTCCTTTTCCCATTTAACAAAGCTACTCTCTGATTCTCCCAGGAAGAATTAATCTCTGCCTTATGATCACTACTGAACCACTGTTGCAACACTACATTAGCCCTTATCACATTGTATTGTGACTCTGCTTTGATTGCTATGCATGAACTCCTGGGAGACAGAAAATCTGTCTTCTCTCTCCTGGTGCTGAGTAAGGTGTCTAGCATTCAGTAGATACTTGATAAATGTTGAAGCCAACTGAAAAATTATCTCAGGCAATTCATACAGGTCCCAAAAGAAAGGCATATATGGTTTCTTAGAACCTATTTGCAATTTTATTATTTTAGTAGGAAGTAAGTCACTGAATGAATGGGACAAAAAGCAAATAAATTATGAGAGGGAAGGAGAAGTCGAAAAACATCTGGAGCATGGAATGCCTCCAAAAGGTCAAGGCCTTTGAAAACAAGAGAAAAGCGTTCTGGATCAGGTTCCAAAGACCAACTTTTTAACTTTGATGTCCTACCTTGCTCCAGCCCTCTCATCCACAGCTCCCTTTCACCCACATCTACTCTCCCCCCATCTCAGTGCTCCTTTTGGGATTATTGTCTTTCTTCTCTGCCTGCCCAAGTCCCAAAGGCCTCTCTTACCCTCACTGCTATTCCTTCTTTCTCTTCCATCCTCCCTTTCTTATACTGCCCATCTTTAAACATTAGTCTAATGAGATATTCCTCATACAGGCTGGCTCTGTTTTTATTTATTTTTATATTATCAATTTTACATGTTCTTAAATTTCTGCTGTATTCTCTTTGTCTAGGTAATTTTCCATGAATTACTGAGTGATTAGCATTAGCTGAATTTGGATTTTCATTCCCAGGAAGGTAGTAAAATAAGTTCCTTTTCTTTCTTTTGTGTTTGCTTTTTTTTTTTACATGGCATGCAGTTCATTCCTTTGAACTCCCCTTACCACTAGTTAAATGTGTCAGCCAGGGTCCTCTGGAGAAACAGAACCAATAATACACATTGAGCTATTCTCACTTTTATTTTTTGAAGCCTTTTGTTTCCCCAAAAGTGACTGTCATCTAACATCAGCAGTCAGGCAATGATGATCTACTTCACGTTTATCTCTTGAGCCTCTTGAGCCTGACTGCTTTGGGCTCCTTTACACCTCTTTAGGGGCTACTGGCCCTGCAGTTCCCTCCCAGAAGAGTCTGCCAATTATGTGGTGTTCTGCTAACTAGGACTTGGGGCCTGAAACATTCGTCAATCTCCTGTTTCTTAAACAGGTGCATACCCTCCAGGCTCTGACTACAATTTCATCTTCATGGATGGCTAATTATATAATGTAGCAGTAAAATCACATACTTTTAAAAACATATATTAAAAAAATACAGATACTGACTCACACTTTAGCAGGAGGATCCTGCCACAATGTACTAGAAAATCACCCTTTCTGCTCTTATACAATCACCTTTGTAGGGATGTGTGCTTTTTGCCCTTCATGCATATTTTCCCATTTCTTCTGGAAAATAAACATCTATTTGCTTTTAGAAACCACCATCTTCATCTATGTGCTAAAGGAGAGGCTCGTGACTTTTATACCTCCCAACACTATTTTTTAAAAATGTGTTTCTTTTTTTTAATTATACTTTTAAGTTCTGGGATACACATGCACAATGTGCAGGTTTGTTACATAGGTATACACGTGCCATGGTGGTTTGCTGCACCCATCAACCCATTATCTACATTAGGTATTTCTCCTAATGCTATCCCTCTGCTAGCCCCATACCCCCTGACAGGCCCCAGGGTGTGATGTTCCCCTTCCTGTATCCATGTGTTCTCATTGTTCAACTCACACTTATGAGTGAGAACATGCGGTGTTTGGTTTTCTGTTTCTGTGATAGTTTGCTGAGAATGGTGGTGTTCCGCTTCATCTATGCTCCTGCAAAGGACATGAACTCATCCTTTTTTATGGCTGCATAGTATTGCATGGTGTATATGTACCACATTTTCTTTATCCAGTTTATCATTGATGAACATTTGGGTTGGTTCCAAGTCTTTGCTATTGTGAATAGTGCTGCAATGAACATACGTGTGCACATGTCTTTATAGTAGAATGATTTTTATAATCCTCTGGGTATATACCCAGTAATGGGATGGTATTTCTGGTTTTAGATCCTTGAGGAATTGCCACACTGTCTTCCACAATGGTTGAACTAATTTACACTCCCACCAACGGTGTAAAAGCATTCCTATTTCTCCATATCCTCTCCAGCATATGTTGTTTGCTCATTTTTTTAATGATCACCATTCTAACTGACACGAGATGGTATGCCATTGTGGTTTTGATTCGCATTTCTCTAATGACCAGTGATGATGAGCTTTTTTTCATGTGTTTGTTGGCTGCATAAATATCTTCTTTTGAGAAGTGTCTGTTCATATCCTTCACCCACTTTTTGATGGGGTTGTTTGTTTTTTTCTTGTAAATATGTTTAAGTTTTTTGTAGATTCTGGATATTAGCCCTTTGTCAGATAGATAGACTGCAAAAATTTTCTCCTATTCTGTAGGTTGCCTGTTCACTCTGATGACAGTTTATTTTGCTGTGAAGAAGCTCTTTAGTTTAATTATATCCCATTTGTCAATTTTGGCTTTTGTTGTCATTGCTCTTGGTGTTTTAGTCATGAAGTCTTTGCACATACCTATGTCCTGAATGATATTGCCTAGGTTTTCTTCTAGAGATTTTATGGTTTTAGGTCTTATGTTTAATTCTCTAATCCATCTTGAGTTAAGTTTTGTATAAGGTGTAAGGAATAGATCTAGTTTCAGTTTTCTACATATGGCTAGCCGGTTTTCCCAACACCATTTATTAAATAGGGAATCCTTTCCCCATTTCTTGTTTTTATCAGGATTGTCAAAGATCAGATGGTTGTAGATGTGTGGCATTATTTCTGAGGCCTCTGTCTGTTCCTTTGGTCTACATATCTGTTTTGTTCCCAGTACCATGTTGTTTTGGTTACTGTAGCCTTGTAGTATAGTTTGAAGTCAGGACGCAAGATGCCTCCAGCTTTGTTCTTTTTGCTTAGGATTGTCTTGGCTCTGCGGGCTCTTTTTTGATTCCATATGAAATTTAAAGTAGTTTTTTTCTAATTCTGGGAAGAAAGTCAATGTAGCTTCATGGGGATAGCATTGAATCTATAAACTACTTTGGGCAGTACGGCCATTTTTACAATATTGATTCTTCCTGTCCATGAGCATGGAATGTTTTTCCATTAGTTTGTGTCCTTTCTTATTTCCTTGAGCAGTGGTTTGTAGTTCTCTTTGGAGAGGTCCTTCATATCCCTTGTAAGCTGTATTCCTAGGTATTTAATTCTCTTTGTAGCAATTGTGAATGAGAATTCACTCCTGATTTGGCTCTCTGTTTGTCTATTATTGGTGTTTAGGAATGCTTGTGATTTTTGCACATTGATTTTGTGTGCTGAGAGTTTGCTGAAGTTGCTTATCAGCTTAAGGAGATTTTGGGCTGAGACGATGGGGTTTTCTAAATCTACAATCATGTCGTCTTCAAACAGAGACTATTTAACTTCCTCTCTTTCTATTTGAGTACCCTTTATTTCTTTCTCTTGCCTGATTGCCCTGGCCAGAATTTCAAATACTATGTTGAATAGGATAGATGAGAGATGGCATCCTTGTCTTGTACCAGTTTTCAAAGGGAATGCTTCCAGTTTTTGCCCATTCAGTATGATATTAGCTGTGGGTTTGTCATAAACAACTCTTATTATTTTGAGACATCTTCCATCAACATTTAGTTTATTTAGAGGTTTTAGCATGAAGGGGTGTTGAATTTTATCGAAGGACTTTTCTGCGTATATTGAGATAATCGTGTGTTTTTTGTCATTGGTTCTGTTTATGTGATTTGTTTATTGATTTGCATATGTTGAACCAGCCTTGCATCCCAGGGATCAAGTTGACTTGACTGTGGTAGATAAGCTTTTTGATGTGCTGATTCAGTTTAACAGTATTTTATTGAGGATTTTCACATTGATGTTCATCAGGGATATTGGCCTAAAATTTTCTTTTTTTGTTGTGTCTTGGCCACATTTTGGTATCAGGATGATGCTCGCCTCATAAAATGTGTTAGGGAGGAGTCTCTCTTTTTCTGTTGTTTGGAATAGTTCCAGAAGAAATGGTTCCAGCTTCTCTTTGTACCTCTAGTATAATTTGGCTGTGAATCCATCTGGTCTTGAGCTTTTTCTGGTTGGTAGACTATTAATTGCTGCCTTAATTTTAGAACTTGTGATTGGTCTATTCAGGGATTCTACTTCTTTCTGATTTAGTCTTGGGAGGGCATATGTGTCCAGGAATTTATCCATTTCTTCTAGATTTTCTAGTTTATTTGCATAGAGGTATTTATAGTATTCTCTGATGGTAGTTTGTATTTCTGTGGGATCAGTGGTGATATCCCCTTTATCATTTCTTATTGTGTCTATTTGATTCTTCTCTCTTCTTTTCTTTATTAGTCTGGCTACTGGTTTATCAATTTTGTTAATCTTTTCAAAAACCCAGCTCCTGGATTCACTGATTTTTTGAATGGCATTTCATGTCTCTATCTCCTTCGGTTCTGCTCTGATCTTAGTTATTTCTTATCTTCTGAAAGCTTTTGCATTTGTTCTTGCTTCTCTAGTTCTTTCAGTTGTGATGCTAGGGTGTCAATTTTAGATCTTTCACACTTCCTCCTGTGGGCCGTTTAGTGCTATAAATTTCCCTCTAAACACTGCTTTAGCTGTGTCCAAGAGAGTCTGGTACATTGTGTCTTTGTTCTCATTGATTTCAAAGAACTTATTTATTTTGTTCTCATTGATTTCAAAGAACTTATTTATTTCTGCCTTGTTATTTACGCAGTAGTCATTCAAGGGCAAGTTGTTCAGTTTCCATGTAGTTGTGCAGTTTTGAGTGAGTTTCTTGATCCTGAGTTCTAATTTGATTGCACTATAGTTTGAGAGACGGTTTGTTATGACTTCCATTCTTCTGTATTTGCATAGCAGTGTTTTACTTCCAATTATGTGGTCAGTTTTAGAATAAGTGTGATGTGGTGCTGAGAAGAATGTATGTTCTGTTGATTTGGGGTAGAAAGTTCCCTAGATGTCTACTATGTTTGCTTGGTCCAGAGCTGAGTTCAAGTCCTTAATATCCTTGTTAATTTTCTCTCTTGTTGATCTGTCTAATATTGACAGTGGGGTGTTAAAGTCTCCCACTATTATTGTGTGGGAATCTAAGTCTCTTTGTAGGTCTCTAAGAACTTGCTTTATGAATTTGGGTGCTTCTGTATTGGGTGCATACATATTTAGGATAGTTAGCTCTTCTCATTTCATTGATCTCTTTACATTATGTAATGCCCTTCTTTGTCTTTTTTGATAATTGTTGCTTTAGAGTCTGTTTTATCAGAAACTAGAATTGCAATCCTTGTTTTGTTTTGTTTTGTTTTTCTTTCCATTTGCTTGGTAAATATTCCTCTATTCTTTTATTTTGAGCCTATATGTGTCTTTGCATGTGAGATGGGTCTCATGAATACAGCACACCGACGGGTCTTGACTCTTTATCCAATTTGCTAGTCTGTGTATTTTAGTTGGGGCATTTAGTCCATTTACATTTAAGGTGAATATTGTTATGTGTGAATCTGATCCTGTCTTCATAATGCTAGCTGGTTATTTTGCCCATTAGTTCATGCAGTTTCTTCATAGTGTTGATGATGTTTACAATTTGGTATGTTTTTCCAGTGTCTGGAACCAGATTTTCCTCTCCATATTTAGTGCTTCCTTGTAGGGCAGGCCTTGTGGTGACAAAATCTCTCAGCATTTGCTTGTCTGTAAAAGATCTTATTTCTCATTCACTTATGAAGCTTAGTTTGACTGGATATGAAATTCTGGGTTGAAAATTATTCTCTTTAAGCATGTTGAATCTAGGCCCCCACTCTCTTCTGGCTTGTATGGTTTCTGCAGAGAGATCCACTGTTGGTCTGATGAGCTTCCCTTTGTGGGTAACTTGACCTTTCTTTCTGGTTGCCCTTAACATTTTTTCCTTCATTTTAACCTTGGTGAATCTGACGGTTATGTGTCTTGGGGTTGCTCTTCTAGAGGAGTATCTTTGTGGTGCTCTCTGTATTTCCTAAATTTGAATGTTGACCTGTCTTTTTAGGTTGGGGAAGTTCTCCTGGATAATATCCTGAAGAATGTTTTCCAACTTGCTTCCATTCTCTCCATCACTTTCAGGTACACCAATCAAACGTAGGTTTGGTCTTTTGACATAGTCCCATATTTATTGGAGGCCTTGTTCATTCCTTTTCATACTTTTTTCTCTAATCTTGTCTTCATGCTCTATTTCATTAAGTTGATCTTCAAACTCTGATATCTTTGCTTCCACTTGATCAATTTGGCTCTTGATACTTGTGTATGCTTCACAAAGTTCTCATGCTGTGCTTTTCAGCATCATCAGGTCATTTATGTTCTTCTCTAAACTGGTTATTTTAGTTAGCAATTCATCTAACCTATTTTCAAAGTTCTTAGCTTCTTTGCATTGGGTTAGAACATGCTCCTTTAGCTCAGAGGAGTTTGTTATTACCCACCTTCTGAACCCTACTTCTGTCAATTCGTCAAACTCATTCTCCACCCAGTTTTGTTTCCTTGCTGGCAAGGCGAAGAGTTGTGATCCTTTGGGGGAGAAGCAGCATTCTGGCTTTTGGAATTTTTAGCCTTTTTGCGTTGGTTTTTCCTCATCTTCATGGATTGATCTGCCTTTGGTCTTTGATGTTGGTGACCTTTGAATGTTTACCCCATCTTTTGTGGGATACTGAGAGTAAATGACTCAGATACGTCCAATAAGAACACACAGATATTGGCATAGGACTTGGTGGCACCCTAGCTAGCCAATTAGGGTCATTGCTTGCTGAAACTATTGCTAAAGAAGTTCTATTTCTTTTCTTACTGAGATAGTCAATAACAAGGACCAAGTAAACTGAGAAGAACCAATGGCTGTTTATTCTACTACTACCAAGAAAAGAAACTGCTTAAGAATGAAGCTCATACCAAGAAAATTAGAGAAAGAGAGGTAGAGGTTCTGATGAGATCATACACACCTTTCCTTGGATGCACGAGTGCCAGAGTTGGCAGCATTCCTAGAGTTCTCATTTGGGTGAAATGTAAATGGGCTATCTGTTACTTGCATTTTTTAAAATCTCAACTAATTTTCCTGTTAATCCTGGATGTCTTTTTAGTGCCCTTGAAGTAAGACTTGGAATTGTTTGCATACAGTTTCTGTTAGCAAAGAATAAATACGAGATAATGAAAGGAAAGAGTCATCATATACTGAAACATCTAGTTAGTTGCTTAGTTGCTTAGGAAAGTGGTTATCTTTTACTAATGGGAAACTACTGCAACACAATTTGTCTTGCCATATTGCACGTTGAAATACTTTCATGTAAACTTGTCCATAAAATTCTACCAAATGCTCTTTCTAAGATTTTATGGCTTATTCTAATATGACCACTAAAACCGATTATTGGATAAATACACACATATGACATGCTTTGTTTTGATAACTACTTTTTTTTAATTCTTTTGCTGTATCCATATGCTCATGTACTTTTGATACATAAAAATAGAAATTTTAAAAGTATTAATGTAAGACTTTCCAGAAAGTCATTTTAATGTGTGTGTATATGTATGTTTTGTTTAACTGAGACTGAAGTGTTTTTTTTATCTTCTGCTGGTCTTTCCATGGGTTATGATTGTAAAAACTAACATGATAATTGTTGAGTAAAGGTTTTCTAAATGATCATTTTTATTTGGTATGATGTGTCAATAACTTTATTCAGGACTCAACTATTTAGCAATTCCATCCTAAACATTTCTTTTCAATAAGTAATGAAAGTATGCTGCTAAAAATATACATAAAGGTATTCTCATTGCAACATTTGTGAGAAAATTAGAAATAGCCTGTATTAATAAAAAAGTGCTTTAATTTTAGTATCAGCCATAATTACAAAATTTAATGCTTGCAATGATTTAAAAGTAAACTTTAAATTAGTAAATTCCATGGAAAGAACTCCTGGTGTACTGTTAACATAAAAGAATAAGGTTATGTAATATGTATGCAGTATGATATTAATTTTATGGAACAAAATTTATAAAAAGCAATGAGAAGAGAGTACATAGGGTAGTGAAATTATGGACAATTTTTATTTAGTTATTTATACTTGTCTATGCTCTTCATATCATTGGCTATGAAGAGGTATTAATTAATAATCAGAAAAAAATCTTAGAAATAACACCTAGAACAGTCAAAGGTATGTTGATATGAAAACAACTTACAATATTGGTGGTACAACAAATTAATTTGTCATTTTAGAATAGATATTCCCTTCAAACAAGCTCAAAATATTTTCATTAGTAAAATGAAGCAAATAATCCTGAAAATTGCTAAATACAGACACCAAAGGTAATCAAAGGGCATAACCTCTAGTATACCATATCAGTAGCATGTTAACCAAATTTTTAAATATTTAAGTGATGACCAAGACAAGATCATGACATAAAAGATTCTTAAGATATAATGTAGGATGAAAAAAGCACAAGTTATATATCTTTTGCAATTACATCTATGTAATTAATCTAAAGAAAATGAAAAATCCAAAAGCGTACTTTGCTTTAAGAACAACAAAAATAACTACCAAAAAAGAAATTAAAAAGACGAAGCGAGACGTAAAGTTAATAAGCTAATCTCCTCTGATTTATTAGACGAGCATTTTTTAGATGCATCAAAAGATTTTCAATTTCCTAAATTTCTTTTAAGTAAGATTGTTTCTCAAAATGATTCATATGGAAGGGAGGGAGGGCAGAATGTTTATACTTTAAAAAGAAGTTTATACCTTAAACAGAAAGCATAAATTACATGGTGTACAAACATATAGGAATTTGAAAATTGAGCTCAAAAAGTTGATCATATGTTTAATATTATGTAGATACCTGTTATGGGCAAAATATTTGTGCAACCCTAAAATTGGTATTTGAAACCCTAACCACTAATGTGACAGCATTTGGAGACAGGGCACTTGGGAAGTGATTCGAATTAGATGGGGTCATGAAGGTGAGGACCTCGTGATAGGATTAGTGGCTTTCTAAGAAGAAGAGAAAGAATGCATCTGAGGAAAGGTCATGTGCTCACATGTGCTCACACCTCCAGAGTGCCACTGTCTGCAAACCAGGACAAGAGTCCTCACCAGAAACCAAATGGGCCAGCACCTTGCTCTTGGACCTCCCAGACTCCAGAACTGTGAGAAATACATTTCTGTTATTTAAGCCACCCAGTCTGTGGTATTCTGTTATGGCAGGCCAAACTCACTAATATAATACCTTAAAAATCTCTTGCTGTATTATACAGGTGACAAGATAAGAAAGACTATCTTTTTATTAAACCTATCTCTTGTCAGTTAATGAATGAATTTAAGCAAGGAGTGGTAAAGATGTAACTTTTTTAGAGACAAGATGGTAAAGAATCAGTCTCAACACTTATTTACAAATGATAAATCAACTTACTTAAGCCAAACAAGGTAACTTACTGGCTCATGTAAGTGAAAAGTACAAGTTGTAGCTATAGATACAGCTAGATCCAGGTGTTCAAGCAATCTGATATGGATCGGACTTATTTTTTTCTAACACTAGGCCCTCTTGTTTACTGACGTCATTTCAAGAGACTCTTTCTTCTTTCATCATGGTGACATGATGGCTACCTGCTGCTTAGCAAGAATGTCCTATCTTCTAAGGAACTCCAGAGGAAGGATAGCTTCTTTTTTGCAATATTTCCCTCAACGGGGCTATAATTGATACCCATTGGCCTAGGGAAATTTGAGAAGCAAAGAAACAAAACCAGTAAAAGAAGTGTGAAATTAATGAGTAGATTCCTATTAGGAGCAATGAGGGCTCAATCCCACTGGGGCCCTCTGACTCTGTAGGACTAGTGTTTATTTAGTCTGTTGCCTGGAAAATATATACCTGTTGAATGAACAAATTAGGGAAGCATTGAATAAATCAATGAATCAATGAGTCAACTGATCAATCATTGAACTCATCAAACCATGAATAAGTCAGTCAATGAGTGAGCCCCAACTAAGTATAGGAATTTATGTATAACCATAATTTTCACACGTGTTTGGTTTATTCAAAATTCAATTGCCTGGTTGGGCACGGTGGTGGCTCACGCCTATAATCCCAGCACTTTGGGAGGCCAAGGCGGGTAGATCACCTGAAGTCAGGAGATCAAGACTGGTCTGGCCAATATGGTAAAACCTCATCTCTACTAAAACTACAAAAAAAAAAAAAATAGCTGGCCATAGTGGCAGGCACCTGTAGTCCCAGCTACTCGGGAGGCTGAGACAGGAGAATCGTTTGAACCCAGGAGGCAGAGGTTGCAGTGAGCCAAGATCGTGCCATTGCACTGCAGCCTGGGCAAGAGTGAGACTTCGTCTCAAAAAAAAAAAAAAAAAAATTCAATAGCCCTTTAACAAACCTGAGTTCACAGAACAAACTGCAACATCGCTATTACCCATGATGAACAGGGAAATGTCATTAATTGGTAAAACAGGCTACACTAAGGACTCCTGAGCTTGTCATCAGACACAGTAACTTCCCTGGTATTCCTGCAGGGGACAGAATTCTCTTTACTCTCCACTGACTGAAATAATTTCAAAATAGATAATACCCTAATAACAAGAGACATCAAAGCATAGGAAAACTGAATATTCTACTATTGTTTTGCACTATACACTAGAGGTAATGGACATATGATGAAAATAAAACTAACGTAATTCCTTGGCTTTACATTTGATTAATTCCTTTAATCAAAATGTAAGAGATCGCCTATCATTTGGTCCTGGAGAAGTTAAGCCATTTGCTTGAGGTTCACCTGATACAATAGTGGCCAAGATGGAATGACAGCCTTGGTTCTTTGGCTCTTAATCCAGAGTTGTAATTTAGATTGCTATTTAAAGTACAGTCAGTCAATGATTATATATTTCAGCAGTTTTTCAACCCTCATTGTACATCAGAAGCAGGGGAAATGCCGTTTAAAAATTCCTATATCTACCTGAAAACTTCAGATAATCATATTTACTTGGTCTGGGGTAAAGCATTCATGTCTTTAAAAAGTGATTTTAACATTTAGCCAGTGCTAATATTCACTAAGAAAGTTGGCGACAAGGATGAAAACAACAGTCCTTTTCAAAGATTTACTCAAAAGAATCAAATAATCAATCACCCTTTACTATGTCCTGCTTGTGTATTCACACAGGGAATACAATTTCTAAACTTAACGTATTTTCTAACAGAGATCCATCAGAAGGAGGTGTCTGTAAAATGTCTGATGATTAGGAATAATGCAAACACTTTTCACAGAGGCAGATAACCAAATGACTGCAATTTCTAAATTCTCCTAGCCACGCTTATTTCTTGCGCTTTGTGATGACATTGACATTTAGCCAAAATATTTCATCTAAACACTGGCGTTGACTTTAATTGTTTTTGAGTTATCAAAGTTTGTTGATCCTATTATATTTATCTTTGCACTTCAGTTAAATGTACAACAGTTGCATATTAATTCATATGGTATCTGGCTACCTATTAACGATATGGAAGGTTTAATTTAATGTTAGCTTGTTCAAGTGCCTGGAGATGCTCAGGTGAGAATGCATATGATTCTAATCTCTTTTCATAAGCCACAGTTGAACTAGTATTGCGCATTAGTGTATCATCTTTTCACAGTTTATCCTTTTTCAATCAGTTTGCCGTTTCACCTTGTTAGCTCTGACAGAGGCAAAGTAGATATGCCGAAAGCTGTTGAATAAATGTAGCATTGAGTCATATATATCTCAACTGCAGACAACAAAATTCAATTCATTTTCATGGGTAATGTTGCTGTTCATTTTATAGGCCTTAATTAGAACCGATGTTGTTTTTTATCCTCAAAGTTTCAGGATAAAGTAAATGCTCATTTTTAAAAAGAGAAGGGGGAACGTTCTTGCATTTAATCACACTAAACAAGCTCTTTAGACAATTTGTTCAGAAATTTCCCTAATTAAAGCTTACCCTCCAGGTAATGTGGTGATCAGATCTACCAGCGGATATAAATTAGGGACATTATGCAATTAGCGCTAAGACCACAAATGGGAGTAACAGCTGGGTGGCTTTGAGGGAAGCAAATAAACAGCTCCTAGGTGGCTCCTTAATATTAAGGAGTAGGTATCCTGTTTGAATATGCTGTGGTGACTGGTACCTTAGCTCAATTAAAGAGGTATTTTTTCTCCGAGTTTATGTCAGAAGATTAAACTTGAATATTTTAAAAAATTTGTTGCAGATAAGAACATTTAGCTTGAATTCAGAAATGGATCTTGGTTTCTATTCATTCAAAGCCTTCTGAAAGTTGTTGAAACTAACTTTACCCTGATACAAAAAATGTCAAGAGATCAAGCAAAAGATATTTGGATATTAATGTAACATTTCCTTGGGAGAATTAAAAGGCTAAGAGACACATGGGTGTTTTTAATTGAAGTCAAGAGCAATAAGGCTGTATGATCCACTATCTGAATCGAAGTTTGAAAATTAGTTCATATAAAAATATATTCAGAATTTTTTTAAAAGTGTCTCTTTTTTTGAGACACAGTCTTGCTCTGTCGCCCAAGCTGGAGTGCAGTGGCATGATCTCGGCTCACTGCAACCTCCATCTCCTGGGTTTAAGCGATAATCTTGTCTCCCTAGTAGCTGGGATTACAGGTACCTGCTACCATACCTGGCTAATTTTTTCGTGTGTGTATTTTTAGTAGAGATGGGGTTTTACCATGTTGGCCAGGTTGGTCTCAAACTCCTGAACTCAGATGATCTGCCCATCTAAACCTCCCAAAGTGCTGGGATTACTGGAATTTTAGGGCACACTTGGACCTGAAAGTGTCTATTTTATAGAATTTCCCAACATGCTCAGTTGTATCCACTCCCGCTCGCCCACAGCACCCCCACCCCATCATTTTCTACCTTATTATTTCCTTAAAACAAAAAAACCAAAAACAAAACAAAACAAAAAAACCTTTCTGAGCTAGATAATGATTTTGATTTCATACCTCTCTTCTCACCTCTAACCCCACTGCACTTATTCACTCTGTATCCAAAAGAGGCAAACCAACTGGCCAGAGGCCTCTTTGAAGATACACAATATAGCAGGACGGGGTGTGAATGGCTTCCTAACGATGTCTTGGTGTCTTGTTGAGGATGTCAGATTTGAGAAAGAAAATAGAAATGGGACCAAAGTAGAATAGAAATGTTGCCAAAGTGGAACGTTCTTTCCAGGAAATAAGATGTGAGCACCATATATATGGAATCCAATGAAACCCACTAGGCTTAAAGAAACTAAAAGGCCATTTTGAAAATGAATGCTTAGTTTTAATCTTTCTGAAAAGCAGAAAGTAGCTAATTTGCTGCCATTTTTATTTATTAGATACTTCTTTTGAGTAACATTTCAACCTCAAATAGCATTTAAATCTCAACAGGGGACAGCCATCTGAGCCGTTTTTAATTTCAACTAATTTGACAAGCTTCATTTCAACATGAAGTTATCCTCTCTTGCCTGTGCTTACGGAACACCCATTTATATGAGCAGGAGCTCCATCTAATTGGCCTAGGTGAGATCAGCCCTTAAGAGGAATTAAGATCTAACCACTTAAGCACAGTTAGCAAGTCAAAATATTCTTTAGAACCTCTGCCAGAGGAACTCACTCAAGATAGCAATACCCACTTTTGGGATTCCCGGTTCAGGCCCCCTTCTAGTGTCATTTGCCATTGTGTGAAGTCAGTAAGGCAACAATGTTAGGCCAGTTTTTTTTCAACAGCCACACTACTGAAATTTTGGGTTAGGTGACCCTCTGTTGGGGTGACTGTCGTGTGTATGGTAGGATTTTAGCAGCATCCCTGGCCAGTAGTGCCCACTAGTTAGATAACTGAAATCTCCAGATGTAACTGGAGGTACTGTGGGAGGCAAATTACTCCCAGATGAGAATCACTGCATTAGGCAAACTACGCATAACTTGTTGTGAACCAGAATACTTTAAATCTTAAGTTGCCCTGAGCCAGAGCACTTGAGCTGCAAACCTCAGCAGCCCTGGACTTAGCTCATAGCAGGACTTAAATCCTTTAATCAAGGATATGTGCTCATCTGAAAGACCTGCTGGTCAGTCACAAATGTAGAAAGAATTTCATTTTCATTGAGACCCAAAGTCCTATCATAATGGGTTTTACTAAGTTGCAAGAGAGATAGCTTAACCAGATTAAGCTTGTTGTGTGCCAGAGCTAGTCTGCTTTCATCTAATTTATGAAACTCCTTTTCACAAATCCACCAAGAAGGGCTACATTGAACACTGAAGTGGACGCGACTTTGAGAAAATTAGATAATGAATCAAAATGTATCCAAAATTATTGCAAATCTTAAAATATCTATAGGATTCATTTTATATGACTTTCATTTAGTATTTGTGTGAATTTTAGAGGCTTTGTGATTGACCCTAGAGGAGTCCTGAAGCACCAACATGACAGAAAATTCATAAGCCCTGCCCCTGCCCATATGCTCAGCATGACTGTGGGTCACTACAGCTCTCTGGGCCTCTGTTTCCTCGCTTATCAATGAGGAGATTGGAGTAGAGAAAGAATTCTCAAACATTGCACCTGGCTGGCACAGCCTACTGGGGAAGGCAGAGGCTCCATGCTTTGATTTAGCAATAGCAGCTTTCCTTTAACGGGATTCATCCATTGAGCTTCAGTTAACGATATTGTCACAGGTAGACCCCTTTAAAGAGACACTGAGACGGAGATTGGGGCAAAAGGCTTTATCAGAAATCACCACCTGTGAAGAGAAGGTAATGAAAGATTAAAGCGTGGGTGTTTTCTTGGTTTTGTTTGTTTTTGTTTGTATTCTTTACAGTTTTGCAGGTTTTTGCATGTGAAGAGGTCATTTTCATTTTTACTTGAATTTTGTTTCGTTTGCAATGAAGTCTTGCATATGCTTCATCCAGTTGTTTCACTTAAATCAAGACTGAAAGGAGCCTGATGAAAGGAGTTACAAGGTTTAGGAAGACAAACTGATTAATACAATACTTTCTTGGCCTTCCCAAACAATCTTGAAATTCCAGATGTTTCTCTGTTAGCTTCCTCCATATAAGCCCAAAGTTAGACCCCAGTATCTCCAATATTTCAGTATAGAGGATATAAAAGTATTCATACACAAGGCACTCATAATGAATAAAAACACAATTCAACCCTGAAATGTGTGCAAGGGTGAAGATAGAAAAATTATAAATCACAGTTTGGAGAGTGGCAGCCAATTCCTCATTCCCTAACACTGTCTACAAAACCAGTAGGATTAAAAGCTTGCAGTTCGTTTTTAGATAGCTTCTTGTCAGGCGATAGCACTCACAGAGTAGCTAGCCTTTAAAGGGATTTCCCGTTGCTTGCTAATTTAACACCGGACACAGTATAGCTTAGAGGAGAAATAAAGAGGTCATGACGAAGTTAGAAGGAAAAGGCTGTGCGTGTTGGGAATATGATACACTAGTTACAGTGAAATTCCACTAAAATGAAAACATTCAGATTACTGTACAGACCTCACACTAATAGGATTGAAACAGCAGTTTCAGCCTCTTCCCTAACTGAATCTACTTGAAACATTGCTGAAGGAAGTACGAAACGACACGAGGAAATATATTTAAATCCATGCATTGATCAACTCAAAGGTTAAATATGTTAAGCACTTAACCAAAAGTGCATATTGGACTCTGGTTAATTCAGGGATTTTATTAAATCATTTCAGTTTTTTCTTTGGCATTCAAATATGTTAACAATTGTGAATCTGTAAGGAAACTACTGGTGTCAAATGATGGGTTCCTGATGCCTACTTGAATATCGTAAAGGCATCTCAAACTCAGCATGACTAAAGTAACCCATCATCCTCTCAACCTGGTCCACTTCCATCTTGGAGAAGTCATCATGCCATATTTACTTTGCAGGTCACTCTCCCTCATGTGCTGGCCAATATTGGTCCCCTCATTATTCCTGAAAAAAACGTCATGTTTCACATAGAGCAGGCTCTGGAGTCCGACTCCACCTGTGTTTAAATCCCCGACTACCCTCAAGAGTTATGTGCTCTCCGCAAAGTGAGTTGACTTCTCATTGCCTCAATTTCCCCATAAATAATAAAAGTACAGTGAGAGCTTTGTATTTCATACCACCCCAAAGGAGGTACAGAAGAAAGAATCACTTTTTAAAATCTTTAAATCAACGGCAAAATACGTGATGTTGGATATTTTCTGTGACATCAGTGTCTTCTCAAACAGATTCACAGCAGCCCCTTTGTCTTGAGTATTAGCGTAGCCAATGTTCTTCTGTATTACAGACTATATGATATATAATTATTAATAAATAGTACACATATTGTTACAGAATATATTATGCTCCAGCCCTTATATGCACAAGTTGGTTTGGATCTAAAGAGCCACCTCAATAAAACAGTAACCCTATGAATTATAGAATCGAGTCAAGAAGCAGGTACTTGCACTGTAGGATTCGTGGGGCAACCAAAGGTAGCACAAAGGCATGAATACAGTCTTAGTCACATCAGACCCCCTGTATTTTCTCCGTCTCAGTGCTCTCCCCAGCACTGTGTTAGTTGGCAAAGGTATTAGCCTGAGCAATAAAGCAAGGAACGCATCTTTGTAGTACTTAAAATGGATGCTTTGCCTATAGGTAACATGAGGAACCAGGCTGGTCAGATATTCAGTGGCAGGTTCAGTTGTCCCTGAGTGCAGTTCATAGGGGAGGGAAGAGTCTGTAGGAAGTGAACTTCCCTTGAACTGAGACCCAGTCCTGTTTTCATATACAATACAGTAAAACAGTAGAATGGAGAATGTGGTGGGAAGGAATGCATATTTAAATATGCATATATTTAATTCATATGCATATTTGAATAAGAGGGTATGTATTATTTCTAACTTACTTAAATTTTCAGAAGACTGAATGAGATGATATTAATACCTCCAAAAAAGGTAAACACTTAATAGATGTTAGCAATTTATTTTCTTTCTTATTCATTACCTGTTAGTGGAAGTCCAAAATCTTTCACACAAGACCATTCTCCTCCTTGATTTTTCATGAACCAAGATTAGTGGCAAGGGAGAGTCACTCCGTCAAGCCAGGTGAAGAGAAAAAGCGCTCGATAGTCTAATTAGTTTGCTGTATCTTACTATTCTATCTCGGCCAAATGACAACCCTTCTGAATGCGTGTACTACACAGTGAATATTGCTTTACTGGCATGGTGATAGCAGTCTTATTTGCCCATATTCCTGTATAGTACTTAGTATTACCTGACACTTCATGCTCCAAGATTATAGAAATGTTAACGCACATTAAAGATGCTCATTTTTTTTTCCCCAGAGCTAGACATTTTGCTGAATCCAGAAGACCTTCAAACCGGACTCACATTCTATGGCAAACTATCCCTGTTAAAAAATTAACTGTTGGCCAGGCGCGGTGGCTCAAGCCTGTAATCCCAGCACTTTGGGAGGCCGAGACGGGCGGATCACGAGGTCAGGAGATCGAGACCATCCTGGCTAACACAATGAAACCCCGTCTCTACTAAAAATACAAAAAAATTAGCCGGGCGAGGTGGCGGGCGCCTGTAGTCCCAGCTACTCGGGAGGCTGAGGCAGGAGAATGGCGTAAACCCGGGAGGCGGAGCTTGCAGTGAGCTGAGATAGCGCCACTGCACTCCAGCCTGGGCGACAGAGCGAGACTCCGTCTCAAAAAAAAAAAAAAAAAAAAAAAAAAAAATTAACTGTTTAGGTAGTGTGGCTTGATTACTGTTTTGATCTTCTCTCCTTCTAATGAGGAATTTTTCTCTGAGGTCCTTTACAGCAAATTGTCTTTGATGCAGTCCCCACAGGTACTGATGTCTATTGCAGATTGTCAAGATAAATGCAGCAGTTGCTTCAATTCCTGTATATATGCCCTTTGTCACTCTTCTATCAAGAAGTGGAATCTACTTCTTCCTCCTTAGAATTTGCAAGCCCTGTGGCTTGCTTTGGCCAACTGAATATTGTGGAAGCAATGCTTTGTGCCTTCTGAACAAGGCCTCAGGAGGCCTTATTTATTCTATTTTGAGACACTTGTGTTTGTTTCTACTACAAGAAGCCTGAGCTTGCAATCTGGATGATGAAATGATATGTAGAGAGAAAGACCCAGCTAACAGGCAGCCCCAAACTCCAAACACGTGTATAAGGCTATACTGACCATCCAGTCAAAGTCATGTCAACAGCTGACTACAGCCACATGAGTGATCCCAAGTGAAACCAGCAAGTAGAACCACCAGCTGATCCCAGCTCAGATTTCTAAGAGAATTAGGAGCAATTAAAATGGTGGTGGTTTTATGCTGCTAAGTTTTTGGGTGCCTTCGTCACATAACAATAGATGGCTTATAAATGAGCTTGGAATCCTGGGAAGAAAATGCTGAAATTTCTATTCCTTTCATTCAAGGAACCTGCCTGGGCTTCTTGTACAAATTAGTTTCCCCTCTTCAAGAGTTCTCCAGGAGGAATAGCATTCTTATGTCAAATCACAACTATTCTTTTACACTCTTCCTCATGGAAAATATTATACTCTGGAACCAATCTATCCGTGTCTATTTATCTATTTAACGAATATAAAAAGACTACACATGTGCCCATTTTTTCTCATGAGACTATCTCCAACTTGAAGATAGAAGTGATGGCCTTAATTATTAAATTATTTTTAAAACTACTTTTTACTATCACCAATACATCATATAGCTGCATCATAATTTATTACATTATTTTCCTATTATTGGATATTTATTACTAAAATTCTATTAAGAGTATATTTTATACACATATTTGTTCACATTCCCAGTCTTTTCTTCAATACAGAATCCTAGAAATACCATTACTAGAGAGTATAAATCTCTTTTTAAGATTTTAGTTACAACTAAAGTTGCTTTCTAGATAGGCTCATAGAATACATATCCTTATCTAAGGTAGGTCAAAATAGCTATCTCAGCATTTCCTTGCCATTATGGACTATTAACTTTGTAAACAACTGTTGAATGTTTGATAATAAAAAAATAGTATTTTGATTGCTACTGCCACTTCTTTTCGTTTAGCAATGTTTTCATAATATTTTCTTTTTGAATAATTTTCTTCTACTCTTTTTTTTTTTTCTCTCTTTTTTTAGATGTGATCATTCTCTGTTGCCCAGACTGGAATGCAGTTGTGCTGTGCAATCAGAGCTCACTGCAGCCTCAAACTCTTAGGCTTAAGACATCTTCCTGTGTCAAGCTCCTGAGTAGCTAGGACTACAGGTACAAGACACAACAGCTGGCTAATTTTTAAAACATATTTTTGTAGAGATGAGGTCTCTTGATATTGCCCAGTCTTGGCTTAATCTTTTGTATTCAAGTGATCCTCCTGCCTTGGCCTTTCAAAGTGCTGGGATTACAGATGTGAGCCATCACGCCCAACCAATCTTCTTCTACTCTTTATCTACTTGTGGATTAACCTGGAAAGTACTCATTTTTCACATTACTTTGTTAGAATGTTTGATATTTTAATGATAGTTATGTGAAATTTTTCTTCATGTTTTTATATGTGAAAAATAACATTTAATATTCATAAGAAAAAATGTTGTGGAACGAATATTTATTCTATTGAAGAGCCCACAAGCTCCTCATTTTATCAAACCTTCTCTCTTTGACCAAATCAGTATATAAAGGTGTTTTACAGGGTTGAACACAATTTAAATTTTCTTACGAAAATAAATCTTTACTTACCCAGGTGTAAGCTAGTTTGTAATAATAAAAGACTACGAGCCTGGATTTCCAAAAGAAAAAGAAAAAGAAATACTTATGAGAAGCAAATTACATAAGAGACATTAATCTCAAAGCTTATTAGGCAGTTAAATTTCTTCTAAGTAAAGCTGTTTCTCAGCCTTTAAAAAAAAAATCTAAAGTCATACTTCACAAGCAACCGCTAATGGTATCTTTTGGTGTTAGTAGAATTGATAAAATTATGTTTGGGGGCATAACTTCATTGGACTCTTTGAAAAGAGATTTTAAGCAGTAAGGTCTCTATACCACCAACAAAAGTGGTAGGGGTGCTTGCTATATAAATTGTCTTACATACAAGCGTTTTTATTTCTAAGCTTCCTTCTGGAATTCAGATCATAATTTCCACAAGAAAAAAGGAAATCTGGTGTTTCTGACCCACAAAATCCTTGGCATCAGAAGTTGGTGGATGAGACTGGGTAGGAAGTGGTCCCTTCGTGTCTGCATTTCTTGTTGACTTTCCTAGACCAAACTATCCACCCTTCAACTTTGCATCCCATCCATGCGGATGTCTCAATTGATCTTAAATATTAATATTCAGCTTAAAACTCACAACTATGTTTTCTGTAACCAGTCTTCTTTCTCTTTCTGAGGAAAAAAAAAAAAAGTGACTTCAAGAGGGTGGAAGGTAGTATAAAACTTTTGGTGAATGACCTTCTTGCTTCTTGGAATTTTTATTGCCATGGAAACTACAACCACAATCCTTTCAAAGAGTTCTGGCTTAAGCACAGTCAAAGTCAGATTGTTGCAAGGCCCTTTGGAATAACCAGCACCTTTGCACCCTTTCTCTTAGCCTGGGTAAAGTTTGAATCCTGGAACTGGGCTTTGTGGAATAGCACAGTGGACATTTTCCGGCTTGCTGTGTTGCCTCTTGTACTATGCAGAGGAGAGTTTCATTGAAATCTTTGAGGTATGACTTTGTACCTGTACAAATGTCCCACATGTTAGTCACTCAATTTTAAATAGAAGTTTTACCTTTTTAAGAAGATCTGTTTCTCCTGTATAAATTTGTCACTTGTATTGAAATTATAGATGCACAAGATTCATTAATTTTGAAATTGTTCTGCAAGTGTATCCTGATTCCCATGGATGATTTTCATCCTCTGCATTTACTTCATCAAAAAACAAATAGCTTGGAAATTACACACGTGTTTCAAGAAAAGCCCTGATTTTGCTGCTTTATGACTAGGACCATTCAGGATGTGAAATAGGAGGCATGAAACAGCTAGAGTTTAAGATAAATAGATGTAGAACTAACAAACAACAAAATTGTGGCCACTATCCTCAAATAAGCATAGGCTGAGATGTATTCCAGAGAATGCCTATAAAATAATTTTTTAAGTTAAATCCCAAGAAATTCACTTGCTGAATTGGAATGCTGAAACAAAGAGATCCGAAAACAGAAAATTTAAGGTTCTAAGACTTTGCTTGCTCTTTTTATCAATACTGCTTAAAATGCTGCAAGTCTCATTTTCATTACATTAGATTTCTCAGCACTGAAAGGAGATAAGTTGTCTGCTTAAAACCAAAAAATATATATAAATTGACTATTTCATACAGTAAGAGTAATTTAAGCCTAAGACCTAAGGTATGGTACTTGTTTTACTTCAATTATCTTCTTTCCTGGCTAACATTAGAAAATATTAATATATTGGTAATATTTGACTTTTTAGAATATATTCTGCAAAGCAATTGTAATTCCCCCACATATTTTTGTACACATCAACTAATGGACATTCCGATCCCTACATAAGATGAAAACGGCTCTCTAAGTATATAAGTAAATTAATAATGATCAAATTCACCCCTGTTTAATCACTCAATTATCAAGTCACTAAGAAAGGCTGAAGAGTTCAGTAAGATAATAAACATATACCCACCCTCTTGGGAAGCTCCAGGAAAGCTATCATGTACTAGCATGTTGTATTGAACTGAGAAAGCAGCCTCAGAATAACACAGAATGAAAATCATCTCTTCTTACAGTTCACCAAGTTGAGGTGCAAATTAGGGTCACACATTTCTAATATTCCTATGATATGATTTTGAATTATCTACTGGCCCTTTTCACACGTTAGATTCCACTTGTCTAATCTCTGTGATACATACCAAAAACTCCAGGAAGCTTAATTAGCCAAAAGGTCAGTCCAGGTTACTATAAATTCACAGGGAATCAATCAGAAAACTTGTTCTGACTGCCTGAAGACCATCTGCTACTATGTTGGCTCAGCTTGCTGTTGAAATAGGAAGTTCCATTAACTCATGTAATAGTTGTTGAAGTGTTGGTCCATCTACCTGGTGTGCATATGTGCATGTGCACGTGTGTGTGTATGTAACTGTGCATGCATATGTCTGTGTATGTAGGAAACTCTAAAGAGTTTTAATTTGTGACTTGACGAGTATTAGAGAATGAGGGAGAGAAGGGGTCAGATTGTGGGTGGCCTTGTGGGCCAGGCTCAGGAGCTCTGACTTTGTTACAGGCAACAGAGAGTTTCAAGCAGAGGTTTGAAAATCAAATTGAGCTTATGTAACTTGCTTTGTTGCAATGTGAAAAAGGGACTAACAGGAGAAATGCTGAAAATACAGATATGAGTAGGAGAGTTTTCCAAATACAAGGGCCTGAACCAAGGCCACTATTAATAGGAAAATGGGAATGTAGATAGTTGTAAGTATTCTTGTGTAACTTAAAATTTCATAAAGCATTTGAGATTTAATTTCAATTCATGCATATGAATCTGAATATCCTCTCTTTCAAAAAACTATATTGTTTTGTAAAGAGTTTATGAACTTGCCATTTAACTATTCATTTATCATCTGTTCATTCATTATTCAAAACTTCATTTTCTGATGAAGATGATCAATAAATATTTGTTGAGGTTTCTAAAGAAGTTAAGCAACATGAATGTATTATCTTGGTTATTAGTTAAAGAGATTGCTATGCCATCATTTTAGGCTGACATCCATTCTGTTTTTGTTTCACCATTACAAAATTGAGGGGACAAGTCCACACTATGGCCAAATGCATTAACTGAAAGAGAGCAATCTTCACTAATAACCCAAGTTGTTTTCAAAGATTGAGGATAAACTTCCAAGGACTATTAACCTAACAGCATGATTATTTTGCATGATTCTAAAGATCCTCTATAAGTTCATCAAGTCATAATGTTTGAACATTCTAGTGGTCTCTGCATTACTGGCTGACTGAAGAGTTTCAAG
The DNA here is from genome assembly GCF_037993035.2 of Macaca fascicularis. Taxonomy (NCBI): domain Eukaryota; kingdom Metazoa; phylum Chordata; class Mammalia; order Primates; family Cercopithecidae; genus Macaca; species Macaca fascicularis. The sequence goes on from NC_088381.1 coordinate 153,417,218, forward strand.
AGAATGAAGGAGGTTTTGACTTGTCAGTCATACTCAGTCTTCACTGAGAAGTCAGGTGTGTGTGCCAAAGGTCTAAATTTTCCGAATCAAATGACTAAAATGATTAAATTAAAGCCCCCCTCAGTTCTGCCTTCCGTGTATTTTTATGCCTAGCCTCTTACTCTGTTAATTCCTATGAATTGTAAGTGATCATTGTCCCTTCTTCAACAGTATTCCTCTTCTTCAACCAAAAAGAAAATTCATAAAATAAAATCTACATAATTGAATCTCCTAAGGATTATTGGAAAACTACAATAAAGCATTTTGTCAAATGAATGTGCTGAAGTAAAAGAAAATAAATAATCAAGTAATAAAATGGATTTATAATGATTGTAGGTTTTCCCCTCCTTAACTGATTTTTAATGCATCTTTGTCTTTCTTAAGGAAAATATTTTTAGAGCTGTTATGTTTTTTAGCCATGCAGTATTGCAAGGGAAGTTTATATTTAAATAGATTCAATTGGTTGTTGGGTGAAATGATTAGAAAGTCTTGGGAAAATAAATTGTCAAATAATAAGAACTTGTCCATTTCTCATGGAGCGTGGGCTTCACTTTCTGACTCTCTGAGAATCCTGCAATTACAGATAGTCATTTAATAAAAATGAGAATCAGTTTACATGCTCCTGTTCCTAGAAACGCAAATACAATGTACAGGGAAAGAATTTGCTTTCAGCATTTTAAATTGAATTTACCATGAAGTTGTAATATGAGTTCCCTCAAGTTCTTTTAAATTAATATTTAATATTCTTACTTGGTGTAACAATTTGGTAGTAATATGGGTTTATGAAAAGATAATAGGAAAAATAGAAATAAAATGTTTGGCAGCTGTCTTTCCTCTTGCCTTTTTCTCTGAGTGTGAGTTGTGCTGAGACCACAACAAGGCCTGCTAAGCCTGTTTTGGGTTTTGTAACAGGATACCGTACACTGGGTAATTTATAAAGAACAGTGGCTTATTTCTTACAGTTCTGAAGGCTGAGACATACAAGATCAAGGGGTGGCATCTGGTGAGGGCCTTCTTGCTGTGTCATCCCATGGTGGAAGTTGGAAGGACAAGAGAGCACAAGAGAAAGAGGGGGGATGAACTAGCTTTTATAACAATCCCATTTTCGCAATAAGAACCTACCTCTGTGATAATGACATTAATCCATTCTAACCACCTCTTAAAGATTCCACCTGTCAACACTGTTGCATTGGGGATTAAGTTTCCAACACATGAACTTTGGAGAACACATTCCAGCCATAGCACATGCTAATCAGGTGCTAAAGGGAGCTCTCTATTGCCTGCATACCAATGTATGAATCCCACATGGTTTGAAAGGATCAAGTCTTTCAGCACTTATCAACTTAAAGATACATCAGTATAAAAATTCTAAAAGAATAAGTTATTTTAGTGGTCATCTGGAAAGCAATATAAACACAGTCAGTTTTCAGTTGGTCTAGAAATAAGAATGTTGATGGGCACATATCTCCTATTCATATGTCCCATTTGTTGCTTGAATCAAGTTACGGACAACTTTTCAGCCTGCGAACATTTAACATAAAAAAATTTCATTGAAATGCAAAGTTATTTTTATTCTCATAGTGCTATGTTAACATTTTGATACTGAGAATAACGATAGTCCTACCCAATATGTTTGGATACCGGCTAACATCTGTATCTATTTTATTATATGTTTCAAGATAGGATGAGATAGGAGTTAGATCATTCCTGTACTAAAACGAGACTGCCCATTAGGTTGTACATGTAAGAAACACCTGGCACAAAGAGCTTTGCCATTTCATGTAGATTCTCCTCCATTTACCCAGGAAGAGCCAGGATAGAATGAGGCACTCATTAGAAATGAATAGTCTCTTAATTCCTCTTCCTACCAGCGACCCTTTCAGTAGAATGAATATTTATTTAGATAAACAGCATGGTGGTCCATATTCCGGTTTTAATCTTTCTTCAGATACTTGTCCCAGAAAGTCTTTTATTTCAAGGTTTTTTACTGCGTTGTTATCATTTGGTTTGGGATTGTTTAGATTCATTATTTATCTTACATGCTAGCTATGCCTTTTAGTCCATGGATGCCATTGAATTTATTTTTATTTTTCTAAAACTTGGCACAATTTCTATAACATAAGAAAAACTCAATAAATATGTTTCCATGGTTTTGTTTAGGAGGGAAAAAATGAATATTATGTTTATGTTGCTAATCATAAGCACAGACCTCTCTTGCTGTACATACATATTATCCCGCAATTTAAAAATTGAACTCTTTTTTCTTAGAATGAACATGTAAAGAGAGACAGAGAGTAGGAGCAGAGGTACTAGTAAGAAACTGTGTGCTCTGTATATGTGATAAATCTATCCTTAATAAACTAGTAAGTTCTTGTTGTTTTTCTTCTTCACTCTTTTCTCCTCTTCTGTTATCTTTATTACATGAATTAATTCTCCTGAAATAAGTCTATCAAAATGGAAATTTGAGACAAAATATATAAGCACTATGAAAAATGTGTTCTATCTCTTTCACAAATACACACATACACATATACACACACTCTCTCTCACTCACAAACAAAACCTTCATGCAATGTTAGAGCTGAATGAAAAGTTAGAGAACATTTTCTGCGGCTTACTCTTCACAGGGGATTATGTACAGAGGGCTCTGATTGGGAATATGCATTATAGAGTCAAACACACCTGGATTTCAGTCTGCAGACATTTGTTACTTAAGTTTCAGTTTCTTTATCGATAAAACTGGCATAATAATACTAATTTATCGGGGTTGTTTAGTATGATAATAAAATGATGTGCTTAAGGTGTGTGTTGCTGTATATAGAACATAGCTGCTCAATAATTTTAGCCATTATTTTTTCCTGAATCATATATGAAAGTGAGGTGGTATATTTGCTTATGGCTTTATCGTCAATGTGTTTTTATAGACATGCTCTAACTGACTTTAAATTTCACAAAGAATGATTGTCAAAGTCAATAAAACTGCAGCCTGTTGCATTTTGTCTTTTACAGGTATGTAGTGAATGAGAAGAAATAGTGTGACATTATAAAAGAAGCATTGCAATAGGAAAAACGTGAACCGAGTTTCAAAACTTTGGTCTGACACCCTTTTTGTATAAACTTGAACCCGTCCCCTGGTGGTTTTGGGCCTGAGTTACTTCACCTTATAAAGAATTACATGATCTCACTCACAGGAAGGCAGAAATCTGGGCCAAACCCTTGGTTTTTCCAGTCATTTGCAGATCAGAACTCTATATTCCTATGAATGGCTTTTTCATATGTATTTATCTTACGCTTTTTTAACATGAAGTTGTCATGGACTAAGTAGAAAGAAGCTAGACCAGCATAGTCCAATAGAAGTTTCTGTAATGAAGAAAACGTTCTTACCAGAAATTAATATGGTAGCATTAGATGGCATGGTATCTAATGAATCAGTAATTAATATGGTAGCAATAGCCAGGGGGATGGCTATTTAGCACTTAAAATATTGATAATATGACTCAGGTACTGAATTTTTAATTGAATTTTAATTAATTTAAATTTAAATATAAAGAGCTACATGTGGCTGGTGGCTAGACCACGGGACAGAACAGACAAGACTACAGGAAGTCCTCAGTTAACGTCCCCAGTGTATTTTTGGAAACTGCCACATTTTAAGTGAAATGACACACAACAAAACCATTTTTTTCATCAACCTTATAAAAAGAAGATGTTGAAGAAAATGATGTTATTAGAGGACTTGCTGTGTATCTTTCGCTTTAAGTCACAGTTTCTAAGAATCAGTGGATGATGTTAATAGAAGACTTACTGTACAGAAAAGGGTCAAGTCAGATGCACCCTGAAGGCCTAGTTATTGTGTTAAAATAGATTTGGCAGATTATTAAAAGAGCTCATCTGTTTTTAGAATAACAATATACATGAGCTCATAAGAGCAAACATGCTTCAAAAGGAATCCACTTATGTGTGACAGAGCCTTGACATGGGAAGTGGTAATATCCTCTACTTAATTTTTAATTGGCAAATAAAACTTAAATATATTTATCATGTACATTTTTTGAAATACATATACATTGTAAAATGACTAAATCACTCTTACCAATTTTTTTTTTTTTTTTTTTTTTTGTGGTGAGAACAATTAAAATCTACCCTTTTGGCAATGTCAAGAATGTAGTATATTGTCATTAACTGTAGTCACCACGTTGTACAATAATTATTTTTATTTTGTTTCTTCTAAGTATTTCTCTATTGTATTAAAAAGGAGTGCTGCTGACGAAAATCTCGTGCTCAGAAGGCAGTGGGCTGGTTTCCCACCCTATCTCACCTTGAGTCCTTTCTATTTTTGGGTTATCAAACAGTGCTGAGTGAAGGAGAACAACAGTCATTTTGTAGAACAGAATTTAGAAATTTGTATTATGTGCTGCCCCGGTTTGTGGCACTGTATAAAATAAAAAAATTATTTTGGGTTATAATAGATCATTTAAGGGAATACTGGAAAAGTAGATCCCTTTTTAGTAATTGGGAAATCCTGTAAAATATCTCAATATTGTATTTAATATTTTTATCTATTTTACATACCTAATACTTAACAGTTTATTTAAATGAAACCTGAATACGAAATGCAAGATTTGTGTTTGTTCAAAAATTTTCATTCATTTTTCCGCAACTGTTTTTAAAAACTACAAAGCAATCATTTCAGTGTTTCACATTTCACAAAGCACTTCTATGAGCATATGTCATTTGGTTCTCAAAATAAAATAGTCCTACTGCTCAGGTGTCATAGTGGTCCTGGCTTTTTGTCTGTTTGTCTGTTTGTTTGTTTCTAAGATAATGAAAGTGAGTTTAAGCCAATTTCAGTGACTCCGGTGGGCTCATAATTGAGTGTTAGAATCAGAACTTCAAATCCTGCGTCTTTGCTACTAAACTGCCCCACTGTCTACCCTACTTATAGTACTGATTAGGTGGCTTTTCTCTCATAGAATCAATATGCCACTAAAAGGGAGACTGCTTTCTTGCCTAATGCTTCTTTTGTTAGTTATACTTTGCCCCGGAGAAATTCTCCCTTTGGAATTTTGCAAGGGATAAAAGCAAGCCCTACATAATGTGATTAATGGTTCTGAAAACCATTTTCCTTTTAAACTGCTTTGTGTATCATCTATGCTTTAGAATTATTTATTTTTATTTTTATTTAACTTGTTTGGCTTCCTCTTTCCTCCAACACACATTGCTTAGTGGGGGCCTACCCAGTACAGATTTAATTTTAAACGTGTATTTAAAGACACAATTTCAATACAATTTCCAGCACGGATCTGGCTGAGTTTTCCTTCTTTCAATGTAGAAACTCCAGGAACGTCCGCTGTGCATGACATGAGGGCAGTTTTATTGACAGTTTATGCGGGCAGGGGGAGGTAAGCTCATATAACCTTGTTCCTTACAGAGGTGTAGAAAATCTCTAGCATGATGTAATGGTAAGCACTTGATGTTTTCTTCAGATTTTTCCTCATAAAAGGAACAGTTCTTACTGGAAAACTGTTCCAAACAGATGTTCATAACTCTAGCACTGGTATTGCTTACCCTTAGAGTATGGTAGGTCTTTGAACATTCTTCACAGGGTGCCTTATTCAAGAGTCATGACTTTATGTGCAACATTTATGTTCACATTACAATAAGACTATTTATGATACTATGGGTTTTGACGTTACTCACGGGGTCCTCAAGTTAGAGAGTCATTAATATGTCGAGCTGTCTTTGAGCTATACACTTTTTTCTTAATATTTTCTTGTTTTTAAATAGCATGCAAAGCAAGTACGAGACCAACTAAAACCACAAAATGTGAAAAGGTTAAAAATGAGCAGAAATAGTCACCATTTCCAGGTTATGATATACAAATATATCAACAAATGTCTATGTGTATGTTCAAATAAATATTTTAAAAGTCATGTGTAGATTTACTTGGCTTAAAAATGGACACCAGGAATACGAAAAAGGAGAAGACATTTAAGAACATTATTACAAAACAGTATCCATTGATCCTCTATGAAATATGCTTGTTTGTTTTGAGATGGAGTCTCACTCTGTCACCCAGGATGGAGTGCAGTGGCGCAATCTTGGCTCACTGCAACCTCCAACTTCCGGCTTCAAGCAATTCTCCTGCCTCAGCCTCCTGAACAAATGGGATTAGAGGCTTGCGCCGCCACGCCCAACTAATGTTTGTATTTTCGGTGGAGACAGGGTTTCATTATGTTGGCCAGGCTAGTCTTGAACTCCTGACCTCAAATGATCTGCCTGCCTTGGCCTCCCAAAGTGCTGGGATTACAGGCATAAGCCACCGTTCCTGGCCTGAAATATGTTTTATTATGCAATTCTATTATGCTCAGTAACATTCTGACTTGAACATATGCAAAGTCAGAACTGTGGAAAGGAACTAACGACAGGGCTATTGGTTGTATTTTTTTTTTTTTTGAAAATTAGATGAATAATTGTTGATTCCAGAGGCTTTAGTAAAGATTATATTCAGACAGAAACACAGTTTAAATCAAGCAATCGGTTGTCTATGGATGCGCTTACACAGTGAATGTAGCAAACAGCAGCTTAAATTGCAAGACTGCAGTGAGTACATGGACCTGGAAGCAGGGATGAGGGCTACTTGACTTCTAGTATGGTTGTTTAGGCACTTCTGGACGACTAATAAGAATTTCTTTTTCCTTTTAACTTTTATTTTAAGTTCAAGGGTACATGTCCAGATTTGTTACATAGGTAAACTAGTGTCACGGGGGTTTGTTGTACAGATTATTTCATCACCCAGGTATTAAGCCTACTACCTGTTAGTTTTTTTTACCTGTTCTTCTCCCTCCTCCCACCCTCTACCTTCCGAAAGGCCCCAGCGTCTGTTGTTCTCCTCCACATGTCCATGTGTTCTCATCATTTGGCTCCCACTTATAAGGGAGAACATGCCATATTTGGTTTTCTGTTCCTGTATTAATTTGCTAAGGATGACCTCCAGCTCCAACCAAGTCCTTGCAAAGGACATGATCTTGTTCCTTGTTCGTGGCATAGTATTCCATGGTGTATAGGAACCACATTTTCTTTATCTAGTCTACCATTGATGAGCATTTAGGTTGATTCCATGTCTTTGCTCTTGTGAACACTGCTGCAACAAACATATGCGCTCATGTGTTTTTACAAGGCCTCTGTTCTCACAGTCAAATATAACCTCTGACACCTTGAGTCTGGGAACACACTCAAGACAGAGGAGAAGAGAGCAAAAGGAGAGAAAGGGTGGGAGGGGGACAAGGATTGTAAAACTAACTGTTGGGTACTATGCTACCCAGCGGAATGACAGGACCATTCATATCCAAATCTCGGCATCATATATATGTGTGTGTGTGTGTGTGTGTGTGTGTGTGTATACATATATATATCCATATAACAAACTTGCGCATGGACCCATTGAATCTAAAATAAAAGCTGAAATTACTTAAAAAAAAAAAAAAAGAGGGGAAGGGAGAGGGAGGGAGGAAGGGAGGAAGAAAGAATACAGTGTGCAGTTTAGCATGAATCACGCTACAAAGCAGACAAATTTGTGTCACATAATGCTCATAATACGCATGGAAGCAGATAATGTTTTTGTTCCCAATTCACTGATGAAGTCAGTGAGGTTCTAACAGGTTAAGAACCGTGTCCATGTTACACACAGAAAATGCTGTACCAGCTGGTCTATCGGAATCCAATGTCCACGTGCTGAACTTCACTGGCAGCCTTTGACTTAAAACTGGAGGAGCGTAAGGAGAGGTACTGAATATGAAGTGGGACTAAACGGATGGTGGACTGCAGGGTTGGACAAAGAGAACAGTTTGACATAGTATCTCCAAGGTCAGTGGGCAAGAGGGCGTTTACAAAGTTCTTCAAGGGAGGCAGCTGTGGCCAATAAAAAGGGAATTTCAGAGAGAATCATGGGAACCTAGGGTGCTGTGAAAGATTAAAAGACAGAGGAGTCCCACAGAGAGAATTAATGAAAGACCACAAGCACAGCGGGAAGGCCAGGTAGCAAGGACCCTGCTCAGGGTCAGGGTTCAAGGTCAATAGAGTAATGATATGAGCAGCATCAGGGGGTCCTCACATGTGACAAACCCCAGTAAGAGAAATGGCGTTTATTTCATCACCTAGAAAAACACTGTCCAAGAAATTTTAGTTCTAAGGAAAATGATCTGTATTTATCCTACTTAATGCAGAAACCACTAGCCATATATGTACTCGAAGTGTGGCTAGTGCAATTGAGAACGTGACATTTTAATTAAATTGAAATATAAATAGCCACATGGAGCTCATGGCTACTGTATTGGGCAGCACAGACTAGAGCTGTAGGATTACAGGCAGAGGCAAAATATAGATTGACCCATAACTGACATCAGATAATAAGATAGCATTGATATCGAAAACAGAGACTGTTGGGCCTTTCAGCACTTTGTCAGGAACTCAGGTGAGAGTTGGACAGTGTAGGCAAAGCAGCTGTTCCAGGCCTTTTTTCTGCTCTCACTGAAAGCAAATTCTTCTTTCTTTCTTATCAGGAATCTGGCTTGATATACTCTCTTTCATGTATGTTCAAGCTTATTTTCCTCTTCCCTTGCAAGCATAGTTATGTCTCTCCCACACTAAAAACAACAAAAATTACCAGTAATAATAATAATGTAAATACTTCCTCAGCTTTCCTTATCCCTCCAGACACACCTGTCCCTCCCTTCTCCCTCACATTGCCAAGCTTCCTGAAAGGGCACCACATAGAAAAGATCTTCACATCTTTGTCTTTCATTCATTCTCAGCCTACTGATCATGATCCTCTTGCTGAAAACAGGCTCATTTCCCTGAAAATACTAATGTTGACAAATCCAAAGACACTCTTAATTTTTAACCTTAATTGAATCGTGTGTCCGCATTTGCCCATGTTAAACACTCTCAGAAAATCTCTTCTCTGTTGGCTTCAATACCATAATTCTCTCTAGACCGTTTTGTTCATTCTCTTGGTCTCCATGTTTCATCCTTTTTTCTTTGCCAGTTTATTTGTCTACTTTTAAATGATGAGGCTCCATAAGGCTCTTCTTAAAGCTTTTGTTTTCTCCACCAAAAATATTTCCTGGTCCTTCTCATTCATTATAAAAATCTCTCGGGAGGCCGAGGCGGGCAAATCGCAAGGTCAGGAGACCAAGACCATCTTGGCTAACAGAGTGAAACCCCATCTCTACTAAAAAGACAAAAAATTAGCCAGGCATGGTGCCACGCACTTGTAGTCCCAGCTACTTGGGAGGCTGAGGCAGGAGAATCGTTTGAACTCAGGAGGCAGAGGTTGCAGTGAGCCAAGATCACACCACTGCACTCCAGCCTGGGCGACAGAGTGAGACTCCATCTTAAAAGAAAAAAGAAAAAGAGAAAGAAGAAAGAAAGAGAGAAAGAGAGAAAGAGAGAAAGAGAGAAAGAGAGAAAGAAAGAAAGAAAGAAAGAAAGAAAGAAAGAAAGAAAGAAAGAAAGAAAGAAAGAAAGAAAGAAAGAAAGAGAGAGAGAGAGAGAGAGAGGGAGGGAGGGAGGGAGGGAGGGAGAGAAAAATCTCTAACAATACTATTACTTAATTTTGTGTGACTCACTGGTCCGGGCACTTTATAAGCATTAATTTATTCACTATTGATAACAGGGTTATAGCAGATACTGCTATTATCTTCGTTTTAAAGATAACACTGAGACTCAGAGAAGCTAAACAATTTGCTCAAGGTTGAACAGTTGTTAAGTTATGAGGACGGAGATTGAATGTAAGCACTGTAGCTCTAAGGTCCATGTTCTCACCTTCTATACAGTGCTGGCTATATGATGACTCAATTTATTGCTCATTCCATTTTTCTACAGCTCGCATTGGAGCACATTAATTAGTCCATGCATGTCCATCCTGATAACCCAATAAGCAGCAAAAATGCTTTTGATGAGCACGTCTGCTGTCTGCCTGTGTGAATGTTCCAGCGCTTGCTCAAACTGAACAAGAACAAAATGGAGCTATTCTCTCCCAGCCCAACCCACCCTTCTGTATCAGGTTATAAGCATCACCATCTACCTGAGAGTCCAGGTCAGGATCAGATGTTCATTCTGGACTTCCTTTTCACATTTCACACCACCTTATCTTTTGCATTCCCCCGTTTCTTGGCATAGTTCAGGGCTGTATCATTTCTCAGTAGAATTACTCGCATACACTACTATTTGACCAGCATATCCTAAGTGCACCCAAGCCCCCCAAAATACTCACTCATATAAGCAATCTGGTCCTAAAACTCTTGCTAGCATCATGTTTCTAAAACACAAAATAGAATTAACTTTTTTTCTTACTTAAAATTATTTAATAGCTTCCCATTGGACAATTTGAAAAACTCCCAAATGCTTTAGCATGGCAAGTGAACTTCACACATACCTTCCTTGCCTACCTGTGCAGCCTTGCCTCTCGACTCACACCTGTGTGTGGCCTCTTTAGCTTCCACTTTTAGCGCCCTAAAAACTATGCTGCTTCAGTCGCTTCCATCTTCAAATTTGTTGTTCCTCTGCCTAGAAGCCCTTTGCCTCTTTCACACGTTCCTTGCCTCACTCAGGACCTACTAGGTCTTTCTCTTGTGTGTTCCCCTCATGCCTTATATTTTAAAGACTTAGCTATTATGTTTCAGTTATACAGTTCCTCTTTTCCTCACTACTTTAAGAAGAGGGACTCTGTAGCATTTTTTTCCTCTTGCCACCGCATTTTATTGCTTGGATCCTCAATGAATGTTTGATGAACAGCTGAATGAATGTCATTTCCCCTTCTTACATGAGCACTTTGGCTATTTATGAGAATGGAGAGGAGTCTCTTGGAAACTGACAATAAGAAATTTAGAATACCTCCTCCATTCCACCCCTTCCATCAGCCCTGAAACTCTCCTCTCTAGGGAGATTTTTCTCACATTTTAAGGAGGGAAATGCCACTCTGGAGATTCTTTCCCTTTGGTAAAATGCTATTGGCAAGTCTCCTAGAGCAGCAGGGCGGGGCTCTGGGGAAAGGAGGGACCACACGCAAACAGCAATGCTCAGAGAATTTTCATTCCTGCTTTATCCTCCTTTACTGCACCCACTTCAAGAATGTCCTTAAGTCTGGCAGCAGGTTCTGAGAGAGCTACCAGAAAACATGTAGAAGCTGCAGAAAATGTATAATTTTGCCTGAAAAATACAGTCTCTTTGCATTTTCTAAAGTACAGTGAGAGTTTAGAAGCTATTTTCTGTTCTTGGGACGAATATGGTAGGGAAAAGGTGGGGGTTGTGTTGATCCCCTACAAGTAATGCCAAAAAAAATTTTTAAGGCACATTTTATTGCAAAAGTACTGTGTAGCTCCTATGAACAAGGAATGTAAAGTGATGTAGTTATCTCATGGATTGATGCTCTTCCTACTTATTGAGTAGAAACTATTACCAAGGCATACCTCTCCTTGTGTGGGCCACATACCCATGGCACCGATTCAGTAACGCTACTACTAGTAATAACTACAACAAGAGCTAATAATATGTGCTTACTATTTGCCAGTCATTGTTTTAAATGCCTCACATAACTAAATGTTTCACATAACTAAATGCTTAACCCATAACTCAATAAATCAAACAATATATAAACACCTTTCCAAGGAAATCATCTAATTTAGGTAGTTTTTAATGTTCATTAGTTTATGAATGGCAAAAGTAAGGCCCAGAGTGGTTGGTTCCCCAAGTTTCTACAGCTAGAGAGTGTAAAAGCTAAAAATCCTGGGCCTATGACCAGCATCTGGGGAGTCAAAAGAACTCCACGACGTGAGGTTTTCAGTACTGAAAATGCTGTTCTACCTTTGAGGACTCTTCTTATAGGGACTGAATCCCAAATTCTGAAGCCTCACATAACCACAAATTTTTACCGATCCTTTATTGTGTTAATTGCATAGGTGTGCATGACTACCATTTTATATCTAATTATGTATAGTTGAATTCCCCAGTATAGAATATTCCTTAAGCTGCCCCAAATAAAGGCAATCTTGTCCTAACATGAAATCATCACCTACATAGCAAACATCTCACTGTGCCTGTGTTAGGCTCTGATTTTAAGAAAAGAAGGGCAATCCACATTGCAGTCCATTAGCCATCCATTAACCAGTTACAAAGCTCCTACTCTGTAGCTGGTACTGTGTTAGGGCCTAGACAGAGAGATGGGAACAGCACTGCAGCCCTGCCTTCAAGTGTGTTTGGTGTCATGAAAGAATCCATTTGTGTTCCTAGACTGAGCTATATTTTCCATTGATTGTCATTTTTGTGTGCTTCTTAAATAGTAAGATTATTCATATTTGCCTTATCTTTGTAAGAAGCACAAGCCATAAATACTCATAAAAAATGGAAAAGAAAGTGATAAAGAGTTGAGCAGATATAGGCATAAGAAACTAATGGTGAAGAAATGAAAGAAAGTTAATTGTAAATATAGGAAGTGTCTGGAGAAACCTAAAGGCAACTGAAGAACAAGAGAGTACATTGGGGTCACACATGGGCCAGCCAGCTTTCTTTGGAGACAACTGTTTACAATGATGTCCAATTCCTACTTGGATGATCAAGCCAAAATTGGTAGGTATCATATCTCCGGAGAAACGTGAAAGGGTGATGTATTTAGCACCTAAGCCAGTGAACACCTGGGATATTTAGTCGAGTAACTGGATGTCACTTAACTGGAAAGAACTTTCAGATTCTTTCTCAGAAGACCATTAAGAGAATCAGGCGTTATACATTGAGAAATGTGACCATGCATCAAATCTACAACCTGAAGGAAGTCAAAACATGTTGACAAAGCAAAGATAATTGCAGGAAGGAGTGCTGGAAATAAGACAAAATTAAATTTTAAAAAGTGTTTTCCCAAGTGGATTTGTTTGTTTGCCCATTTTGAATAATGAGCATGCAAAAGATTAGACAAGTGGCCGGGCGCGGTGGCTCAAGCCTGTAATCCCAGCACTTTGGGAGGCCGAGACGGGCGGATCACGAGGCCAGGAGATCGAGAGACGATCCCGGCTAACATGGTGAAACCCCGTCTCTACTAAAAAATACAAAAAAAAAAAAACTAGCCGGGCGAGGTGGCGGGCGCCTGTAGTCCCAGCTACTCGGGAGGCTGAGGCAGGAGAACGGCGTAAACCTGGGAGGCGGAGCTTGCAGTGAGCTGAGATCCGGCCACTGCACTCCAGCCTGGGTGACAGAGCAAGACTCCGTCTCAAAAAAAAAAAAAAAAAAAAAAAAAAAAAAAAAAAAAGATTAGACAAGTGTACTGTGGGCTTTGGTGAAGGCAAAGAAGGCTGAGGACTGCAGGAAAGCCGAGTACTCAGAGCACAGGTAAGGGGAGAGGGAGGGAGATGCTTGTAAATGAAGGCAAACTACATATTATAGAGGCTCACAATCAATTAAATGTTTGAGTTTTATATTCACATGAAAACAAACAAAATGTCAGAGGTCTGTTGCCTGATCAGCTTCGGAAGCTTTGAATCGAAAATGGGCAAGGATTTTATGCTCTGCATTCAATTACTGAGTAGAACTCACTTTGACCCTCAAAACAAACAGGATATTTCACGGAGATCCAGAGAGCAGAGAGGAAAGGCTCTTGAATTCCATCTGATATTACACTCAGTGTTCAGCTCTATAATTCTCTCCACCAAACAAAAGAGCCAGCTGTGTCAGTGTCATCCAAAATCTGAAGTCCTTTCCAGCTAGAAGCCTCAGGGAAAAAAAAAATTCTATACTAAAAAGTTAGTTTATTTTCTATGTAAATAGAATTCAGGTTAGAGGAAAAAGTCCCTTGTTTTTCATTTGTTTACAGACTCCTAATCAATTAAAATATGTATGAATCATTTTCTAGTGGAATTCGTATGAGAAAGTAGACCAAAGGGATGCATTTCAGATATGGGAGATGAGAACAAAGGAAAGGGGGATGAAGAGTAGAAAGGGAAGAAAAGAAAGAAACAGAGGAGGAAAAAGAATAAAGAGGGAGGGGAGAGAAGGAAAGAAAGGAGAAAACTAGGAGGAAATTTCCTCTTTCTGCTGAGATATTTGACATACATTATCAAATGTAGCCTCACAACTCTTCTGAGAGACAGGTTGTACAATTAGACCCAGATTAGAGAGAGGAAAGCAAAGCTTTGAGAAGTTTTGTAAGCCAATGTCTCATATTTAGCAAGAATTGGAGCCAGACATCCACCCAAGTCTATCTGCCGCCAAATCTCATGCTTGTGAGGTCAGTCTAGGATGCAGAGGGGGTGATATTCAAATTAGCTTCATCTACGTCCCATCTATCTGAGATAGATGTGTGGTTACCCAACACTGAGCATACATTGTGCCCAAGAAAGTGATTTTCTTAGTGGAGTAAAATTCGGAAAAACTCATTTTGGCCAAGTATTTTGTACACTATATGTAAACAGAGTAAAACATGATTTAAAACAAAATATCCTCTTTTTATCAAATCTTACTCAATTCTCTACTTAAAAATAATCCATTCATTTGAATTCTCACATAAAGAGATAAGAAATGTACAGGACATTGAGGAAGTAGGACAAAGAAGGAAGAAATTTTTAAGGGAAAGAATATCACCTACTAACTAAAAATGGAAAATAGAAAAGACTGCATTTCCAGTGGCTTCCTAGACAGGAGTCTATGTTTCCCACTATTTGAGAATGATTAATGAATTGACCTCCTCTGTGCCACTTTGAAAACACATCAAATGTGCTTAGTTTGGCAGAGTAGTAGAGGAAGAACTATTCACACAGAACAAAAAAGGCTGCTGTTTGCCAGTAGCTATTAACTCGTGGCTATATCAACACTTGTGCTGTTAACAATAATCTTATCCAAGAGTCTATTCTTGTAGAACCTCGGGGGTTGAAGAAATATTTTATTGGCAGCATCCCTAATCTTATAAGTAGCAATATGTTTTGACAAAATGAAGCCACACAATTCTCACCTAGTCTTGGGTTTACTTTCTTATGAGAGCATCTGAGGCTGAAAATAAAAAGCATTCACAAACCCCCGCCACCTTCCCCTGCCTTCTGCAAAGAAATAGGCTTTACACGCAAACCTTGAGGTTCCAATTTCTTTTAAATTTTTCAGTACTCACAGTTTCTCTAAACTTATACCTTCTAGGCTTTTGAATCTAACCATCCTACATGGATGCGTTTTTTTAACCTATGTGCACAAGAACACTTTAAGATATAGATGTGGTCTCAAGATTAACATCTATTTTGTGATCAGCTACTGTTGAAATATCTCCTCTTGCTGTTATATGCTGGCTCTTAGTTTTGGGAGAAACCACAAACTGCTACTTAAATTGAGAGTTTTTAGGTATTGAAATAGTGCCCACAGCAGGAAAAGAAAAAAATTGGGTGTAGTGATAAACTAAATTTATAATAGAAAGTGGAAAAAAATAGCCTAGAGCACACATAGAAAAGTTCTACTGGGAATTAATCATTTCTATCTATTGGGTCCAGTATGGAGTATAAAGGAAGGAAGATAAGTGTTATGAACAGACAGCAGTGAGTCCTCAGCAATAAGTCATTACATGAGCCTAGCAAATTGTTGACTCTATCTTGTGATCTATCTCCGTAGCTCCGTGTTCTACTTCTTGAGACTTTTGTTCCACAGATTTATTGGAAAAAAAAAAAAAAAAAAAAAACCCCACTGAGTGTTTATAATTTGCTGAGAAATCTTCTAGATACTGGAGCCACAAAATAGATTGAAAAAGGTTCCCTACCATCAAGTTCCCTCCCAGCTAACGACCTCTGAGTGGAGATAAGGGCAGCATATAAATGAGTGATTTGAGAAGAGTGGAAAGATGGTACAAGTCTGCTGCACAAAAGAGATGCTGGCAATGGCAAGTTTGTACCTTATAAATTATAGTCCCTCAACAATATGGTTGTTGTCACCATCTTCATCCTGATATGTGGTTTGCTGGCATAACATTGGCAGACAATTACCTTCCAGGAGACCTGCCTGCATGACCCCACTATTATTTTAATGTAGGGGCTACTCATTAATACCTTTCTTTAAAAACAAACAAAAAACAGAAGTGCAAGTTCAGGGTGACGGTGTTGGTGGTCTAGTCCTTGTTCTACTTCATTAATTGTCCATAGTAAAATTACTTAATTTCCACATCCATTTGGGTTTTTTTTTCCCACTTTTCCAGTAAGTGAATTGTACATAATTCTCTTTAAGATTCACTCAGCTTCTAATTACTTGATTCATCAAAGACAAGCTCATAAATTCACTTTTCTTCAAGCAATACTTTTTCTGAACATTTACTATTTGTACAGCACTCATCTAGATATTCAGAACATAAAGTCACATGTAAGATCTGCTCCTTTCCCTGAAGTTGTTGAAAATCCAGTGGGAGATATGGTAAATCCACAAAAGAGGTATAACCAAATTAGGCTATGAATACTTACATAAACAAAAGGAGTCATTAATTCTGATGGGGGAAATGGAAAACATTTCCCAAATGTAGCACTTAAGTTGACTATTAAAGAGGTAGAAGTGCACCAGGCAAAAAAACAAAACAAAAAAAGATATGCTCAACTGATGGAACTTCATGAGTAAAATATTTGGTGGGAAATTAACAATACCTAAAATTTACTGAGCATTTATTAAGTGCCAAAAGTTTCCTATATATTAACTCTCTTAAATCAGTATCATAACTGTAGAAGGTAGGAACCAACATCTCCACTACAAAAATGAAATACCCAGGCCACAGAGAGGTTAGGTAGTTTATGCAAGATAACAGAGCTGATAAAGATTGAAATTTGACCCCAAACAGTCTGAGTCCATCTGTACTTGAAACCCCCAGCTCATACATGTTCTAGGAACAAGGGGCAGTCTAATATGGCTAAAATACAAAGTAGGATATAGAGGAAGATGAAATGAGGAGAGGATCATGAAGCCAACATATAAGGGCCTTGAATGCTGTGCTAAGAAACATGGACATTCTCAGTAGGAGGAAGTGGGTTGGGGATAAGGAAAACTACAGTGAAAAAAGATATGACAAGTGAAAGCAACAGAAGTTGTCATTGCTAAGGAGACATGGGGACAACAGGGAGTGATGGGGACTGTAGTGACATAGAGAAGCCTTACATTTGCAGGAGTAGGTGGGGACAGCAAATCAGTCCAAAGGGAGAAATGCCAACCTACCATTGCTGGTTGCTCTTTTTCAAGAAAAGCAGTAAATATCATAAGTTGATTCTACACATTATTAAATGTTGACCAATCAAAAAAATTTTAGACCATGGACTAAACAAAATATGCCTGCTGGCACCCCGATTGAAATGGAGAGACATCTGTGCTTTTAGAAATCATTTCTTCTTTTTTTTTTTTTTTTTTACCTGGGAAGCAATGTAAGCTTATTAGTGTTTTAGGAAGATAAATCCAGTGGTATTATAGAAAGTTGAATTGAGAGGGAAGGGCCAGTGAGAGATTATTGCAGTAGGAAAAAGATGACAAAGGCCTGAACTAGTGGCAGTGGGAAAAGCAAGGCCGGAAAGAGTTTTCGGAGGATAATTGATCTATTAAATGTGGCTGTGGATGAGAAAGAGTGTATTAACAATAACCAGGACTGTCTAGCTCTGGTGATTAGAAGGAAGGTAATGTATTGATGGAGACACGAGACATAAAAGGAAGAGCACGTATCTGGAGGAAAAGAGTAAGTTCAATTTGAGAAGTGTTGAAATAGGGTTTAGGAAGCATTCGAATAGTATCCAGCGCTTCTTGGCTTTTCTATTGAAAAGAATACTCATTCATCAGATTAAGTCAGATCTGATTCACTGATCACAACCGCTTCCTAGAAAATGCTAAGAATTTAAAGTATTGCTAAAAACTGTTTATTCTTGTGAGATTTAAGCACAAAATCAATTATCAACAAGAATGAGTAACAACAGGATTGCAAACAATATTCCTTTTAAAAAACTTGCTCCTCCTTACTTTCCTTTGAGTTTTGATTATGTTCTTCTGCAGGTATTTGACTCCATTACCATGGGCAGCAAATCTCTCAAGGGAAATGGTGTTTGGTTAAGAATTATTTTTTTTCAAAAAATCATATTTGAAACTTTGTAGTTTTGCATTAGTTTTCCTATACGTATACAATCAGGTTTCTAGGAATTTCTATTATTTAATGATCATAATGTACATTTAGTCCTTAGTAGTAACCATAAAGCTTTGGTTCCATTAATCCATTTTAAATGACTTTCTAATCAAATATTGTATAACCATAGATCTATGAATATTAATTAGAGACTGAATTTAAAAAGTTTTAGTTCCTTCAGATTTCTGTGGATTTTGATTTGATGAATTCTTTGGAGTAAGGAAAAATGGTATACATGGGTTATAAGAAGTTTAGGAGTCAGTTAAATGGAAATGTCTAATCCCACAGATTGTATTACACATGCATGTGTCTTTGGTTTGCCAGCACAATGTATGATTTTTTTAAAGGAGATACAATTTTTCTAATGGGAAACTTCACATACAAAATACTTGGATTTCTAATAGCCTTGACTGATCAAGAATTCTGCCAAGGGTGTGCTAAGTCTGTGTGTGTGTGTGTGTGTGTGTGTGTGTGTGTGTGTGTGTGTGTGTATAAACCACCCCCTCTTCTTTTAAACAAGGCTCAACCTACTCTAAAAGAAATTAGAGTATTAGAGTCATATGAACCGAAACATATATTGAGATCAGCGGAACATAAGTAGGTAATGTCTCAGGATGAGTATATATGTGTACCTGTGTAAAGACACGTGTATTTTTGTTCATTCAACAAACAGTTACACTCATCACACTTGAAAGACATTGTGCTAGATGGTGCAGAGAAACTCTAGGGCAAAGACATTTTCTGACCATAAGCAACACACAATCTGAGGACACATAAATAAGTAAGTTTAATATGAAGCAAAAACTGCTCAAAGAGAAGCAGAAGGTAAATGTTATTAGAGGACTCCAATAATTATAAAGTTGATGAGCGACCAAAGAAAGTCTTGTTAACAAAGTGTGGTCTTCTCTTATCTTCCTGTCTTGTTGAGCTATTTCTCATTGACCTAGCCAACATAAACCCAAAAGACTTTTCTCAATCCTTCAACTTAGACACTTTCGAACAATTCCTTTTAAACAAGCAGCTTCAGCCTCTGATCAATAAAACTAGAAGAAACCATTCTAAAATTAATTCTTAAATAATATCAAGCATTATGCTATAGAACAGTATTGCTATTCTCAAACGTAAGAGTCTTGGGGAAATATTCATTATTTTCCCAGATCTTCAATTCTAAGAACGCTTTGTGGCTCATAAAGTTTGTTCTTTAGGACTGCTATGTCACTCACCCTGACTGGTACATGGGAGTCCTAACACACTCATAGATATTAATAGGATACCTTTTCTTCCTACGCTCCAAACTGCACTATATATGGCTGTAGTTAAATTAACATTCAGCCATGACTACTTCAGCCTCCTTTTATAGCCACATCATTAATAGAACTCAGTGTGCATAAGGCTGCTCCAGAAGCTCGTGTCCTTTGTGTGACTCTGTATTATTTTACTGAGACCAGATAGACACTTACTAGGAAGGTACTATTGGTAAGCTGGATAGTGACAGCAGTAGGGAGGGATCTTGTAAATTTGTCTTGACCTTTGGTTGCCTGCAGTATGCTCACCCTTTGACCATGTAGAGCAACATCTTCAGGAGTTGGCATTGTACTATACAATGGAAAGATGGGATGTTTTGCTTCCGTAAAGAATAGACATGAGGGATCCTCAAATACCTTGAGATAATAAGATAACACACATATTTTTCAAAACAAAATATATTTTTACAGAAGAGGACACAAATGGCATTTAGGTGACTCTCCCAAGGTTATATAGTAAGTGGATTAAAAACTTCAATTCAAATTTCAGAGATCCTGAGTTAAAGCCTAGTGATCTTTTCTTATTCTTGTTCTTTCAGGATTTTATTAAATATGCAAATGTTAACCTACTCAATCCTCATAAAAACCCAATGGTGAACTGACTGTTGGTATGGCAGGTGAGAAGTTTTACTCCCCCACTCTCCAGTGAAACCGGTGAAAATTATTTTTAAAGGCAACTATTTAAAATTCTCTGATGCAGACAATTTTATTTCTATTTTTCTATTAATAAGCAAAGAACAGAGGCACAGAATGGTTAAGTAAATTGCATAAGGTCATGTGGAAAAGCTGAGATTTGAACCTAGTTCGTTGGTTCTAGAGCATAGTCTCAGGGTGAGAATCGAGGTGTGACAGGCACCATATTCTTAATTATGTTTTTCTAGAGGAAAAATGGTATCCATTGGATATAATAGGTTTAGGAGTTAGTTAAATGGAGGTGTCAAATTCCACAGATTGTATTACAGATACAGATGTCTTTGGTTAGCCAGCATGATGTGTAATTTTTTTAAGGAGATACAACTTTTCCAATGGGAAACATCACACGCAAAATACTTGGATTTCTAATTACCTTGGCTGATTAAGAACTCTTGCAAATCCTGACTCCTCCTCACGAGCACAAGGCAGATCTCAGCTGGAGAAGAAGGGCAGCGGCACCACTTGGATGAATGTGTTCACCACTGTATGCTGTCTGGCCTGTATCACAGTATCCAAGTGATTTCTCTAGGCCTTTAATTTCATGTCTTGCCCCACACTAAAATGATGCCTAAATAAAGCTTACTCTGGGAGGAAGATTTATTCCTGGCAGGGGTGGGCAGGGGTTGGGGGGGACTTTGGAGTCCGACTAGCTGGTTGAATACTAGATCTGCCTCTTACTCCTTGTGTGACCCTCAGCAAACTAAACCCTAACTTGGATAGCTTCTGCAAAATTCAGTTTTGTCCCCTATATAATGAAAGGCTAACAGTAGCTGAGTCAGACAATTCTGCCAGGTAAAACACAGAGCAGAGGGCCTGGCATATAGAAAGCTTTTCATAAATAGTATTAAGTACTTCCTAAACATTATTAAGCACTGCATAATATTAGCTGCTAAGCTGTTATTGTATCTTTTGTAATTTTTGTGATGAAGGGGAAGTGTTTATGAAAATTCCTAAAAGCACATGATAATAAAATTGTACACAATGAAAATATTGAGTCCTAGAATCAATTGATATGGAAAATTATTCAAAGTAGCTTTAGGTAGAGATGAGGAGATGATTAAAAATTAATAATTTAAGTCACAATAGTAGAAAAAGAATAAAAGACAAGTAAATGAAGTATCTAGTAATGATCAAGAGCTGTAGAAATAAAAGGAAGAAAAAGCAAGATTTTTGCAGAAGGAAAGAGAATGTGTACATTGGAATAAAAATTGGGGGGAAGTTTATAGAGGAAAAAGAAAATATATAAGGGAAAGGACAAAATTATCACTAAATAAATCAAAGGAAACTGCTCCAAAAGTCCAAAATAAATGAAACTCAAGTTCAAAACAAAAAAGAAAGAATACTGTGTTTCCATAAGTCTGTGGATTATGAGGAATCATGAAAAGGAAAAAAGAGGTTTCACACAAAATCTTGAAAGATAAATACGAGCACATCACAATTGAAAAGACGACAATGAAAACAGATAATTAAAATGCAGAAGCTAGAGTTACAGCCTTTGGAACTCAAACTAAATAAACTTGTTTTATTGTGAGTCTGGAAATTGGGAAATAGCTGTACTGAGAGTGAGTATATCTGCAACCATCACATTAGCTGACGGGGCATGTAAACATTTCAGAGGTAAATGAACTAACTCTGAGATGGATGATTATGGATGTCAATTGTGGAAAAAGAGAGATTTGATTTTATAGCAAATGCTGCAGCCCCCTCTTCCTCTCAGACAATGGCACCAAGAAATACAAATGGATAGGTTATTTAAGGATATGTCTCCTTTCCTTAAAGAAGAAAAACAGCTGCATTTAAAGAGAATATAAGATTTACTTAGAAAAAAAAAATGAGAGGACTAAAAGTAAATAAAACTAAATAAAGGGTGCAAATATATAGAACCAATCTAAAACAAATACAGAATTTAAAATGTTTACATATATATACCTGCAGAAAGGCTGAAAAATTACTTCTAAAAGATGAGTCACTGGGCTGTGAGAGTTTATGTGTAAGAGAAAAAGAAAAGTTCAACTTTTCAAATCATTAATATCTTCCCTAAAAGCTGCATATGTTAGAAAATACACTTGGAAGATAACCTTATTCCCACAGAACAGGAAGATGATTCAAATTCTAGAAGAAATATCCAAGGTGTGAAAAATTTTGTTCCTTTGTCAGGACATCGGAGTCCATCGAGAAAGTTCTAGAGGAAGCACTCTGAGAAGAAGAAATGAAGCTCAAACAATTCATAGCCTGAAGATATTTTTAGTTTGAGATACATTTAATGAGAGCAGTCGGGGGAAAACAAGGATGAGGAATTACTGCATAAATCAGAGAGCAAAATGAGGGCCATTTGTATTGATACAGTCAAACTGAAGGAAAGAAAAAAAGGAGGGTAAGGCAAAAACGAAGGTGCATGCTGCAAACATCTTACTGTGTTCATGAAGAGAGGAGAGGTTGATGGGTTCAGAGTGCAAATGGATGGCAAAAAAAATATATATGGAAAAGAAATGGGATAATTTAACTGTTTCAATTTTAAGAAAAGACATGTAAAGAAAATTATACGGCTTCCCAACAGAAAAGAAGCCCAAGATGAAAAATCCAGTGATTGAATGTGAGAGCTCACTCCACAACCTGGAAACTGGATAACCAGTGAGTTGAAAAAGAGAGGTGTCCTCAGTCCCCGTGGACTGACCCTAAACTGTATACCTTATCTCAGCTAAAAAATCATAAGTAACAGTGAAATAACTAACACAACAAAAGAATGCTGTGATCATATTTTTAAAGGATGTTTGAGAAGGTATGAAGAACTAGAAGTGACAAACATCACTGTCCTGATAAAATTGGTTTTCCAGGAAAAGATGCTAGTCTGACAAGAGGCAGGATGTGGCCCATGCAGTCCTGGGCCATAAGGTATTCAGTGGATTGTATTCTGGTATCACGACAAAGAACATAGCTAAGGCTGTTTTATACCATTTAGGTCAAGAAAAACTTGCAAGGAGATGGTTTGTTAGATAAGTTGGGAACACATATGAATATGTTATATATCAGGTCTAGAGCCATCACCATAGGAAGACGAAAAATAAATTAAAATGATAAGGGACTGAGGTGAAGCTGTTTGTTATGTACTTGTATATGACACCTTCAGAGTTTCCCCAAAGAAAAAACATATTCGATTTGAAAAAAAGTAAATGTAAAGATGAAAAAACAAAAAGCAAAAAGAAAGGGAGTGAGAGACTGATAAGTCGGATGGGCCCAGATGTATCTTATGTCGCTGAGATCATCCTGGAAATAATGAAAGCAGAAGAGATGAGGAAATTTAAAATATGTGACAAGTACACAACGAAATATGTAGAAAAGTACAATACAATAAAAGGAAAGGAAAGAGACTTATATTGAGACAGCATAAGGTGACAGATGATCTCTATGCTTCTTATTATTCAAATTTCACAACAGAATTATAAAATATGTCATCATCTCCATTTTACACATTAGAGAATTGAGAATTAGGTGGGTTAAACAACTTGCCCAAGGTCACGCAGTAAACAAATAGAGAGGTGAAATTCAATTTACTGTCTATCTTACTCGTAAGCTTTTATCTACACACCATTGCTTTTCAAAACAAAGACATAAAAGTGAGAAATAAAGGGAAATACAATTATATTGAAGCTGTATAGTTGAAGAATGGGTGTATTGTCTGTAGAGCACAAGCCTGCAACAAATTTTTTAAAAGGAAGAAAGAAATGTTGGCATGATTTCCACTCACTTGTCAGTTAAAAGAGAATTCTCTACAATATTATGCAAAGGTACGTCTGAGCACATGAATACTCAGTAACTGGGCTGTGCGTTAAATATCCATGCTAAAAGCACAAAGCTGCAATTTTGAGTGAGAGTTCCTGTTAAGAAAATATCCCCTTCTAAAATAATACATAATTAAAGCAGATTAAGTATTACTTGACTTCTCTTTTGCCGCAATTCAAATGTTATCGCATTGCGCATAATTAAACTAGCAGTTATCGTTAAAGTGTTCCATTAGGAAGTTCTAGGTAGGACACACTTGCTGTCTTCACTCCAAGATCACTCTGGGGATTGTATACCTGGAAAATTTTCATTCCTTGAGGAATCCTGGAAGGGCACACTGACGGATTTCTATCAGGGCACCGTACTTTCCTTCTTTCCCCCCGATGAAATAGTGCCTGCACTTTGTCTATAAAGGCACACTGTCTTTTTAATTTCCAGGAGTCACATAATTGAACAATGAGACTAATAAAGTGAAAATTAACATAGAATAAATTTTTAAGTCTATTTTATTGAAAAAAATAAGAAATATGTAAAGTTTTGGCATTACTTTTATAAAAATTTTTTATGCAGCTGGGCATGGTGGCTCACGCCTATAATCCCAGCACTTTGGGAGGCACAGGCAAATGGATCACCTGAGGTCAGGAGTTTGAGACCAGCCTGACCAACATGGTAAAACCTTGTCTCTACTAGAAATATAAAAATTAGCAGGGCGTGGTGGCGGGCACCTGTAGTGCTATCTACTCAGGAGGCTGAGGCACAAGAATTGCTTAAACCCAGGAGGTGGGGATTGCAGTGAGTTGATTGTGCCACTGCTCACCAGAGTGGGCAACAAAGTGAGACTTTGTTTCAATAAAAAAATTTATACACGCCATAAGATGACATTTTGAATGGAATACATTAATGGATTACAGGTAATATTATAGGTAATATTTTTCTGCATTTCCTGATTTTTTACAGTAAAAATTCATGACTTTTTAAAGTTTAGCAGTGTGGATTCAAAAGAAATACATATTTCAGTTCACCCTTAGAGATTAAAATTGAGTTAATTATCACACAGACTGAGGTAAACTTTGTGATTTTTCTGATATAGAATATTTATGTGCCTAACCAGAATGTACAAAAATTTAGATGGCAGTTTTTACCCTAAGCAAAAGCTGTTGTAAACCAATTAAGATTATAGACAAATGAATGAAACTTTAAAAGTTTTGTAGAGCATGATTTCAATTAGTAATAATAATAACAATTGCTATATTTACTGAGATTACTATAGGCCAGGCACTTTTCTAAGTGTTTCCATCACTTAACGTGTTTGAATAATCATGCGATATAGATGCTGTAATCGTCCTAGTTTTCACCAATGGAGGGGCTAAGGCAATGCTAAAACTGTTTTAATGACATTCTTGAAAATTGATTATAAGTTTATGAAAATAATGCCTTGTGAATATGTTGAAATAAATCAGCCAAGATTGATGTTTTCATAGATGATCTTAAAAATATTTTTATCGTGCATCTACACGTACGTTTATTGCAGCACTATTTACGATAGCAAAGACTTGGAACCAACACAAATGCCCATCATTGATAGACTGGATAAAGAAAATGTGGCACATATACACCATGGAATACTAGGCAGCCATAAAATGAATGAGCTCATGTCCTTTGCAGGGACATGGATGAACCTGGAATCCATCATTCTCAGTAAACTAACACAGAAACAGAAAACCAAACACTGCATGTTCTCACTCGTAAGTGGGAGTTAAACAGTGAAAACACATGGACACAGGGAGGGGAACATAACACACTGAGGCCTGTCGGTGGGTGGAGGGGAAGGGGAGGGAGAGGATTAAGACATCCATGCAGGGCTTAAAACCTAGATGATGGGTTGATGGATGCAGCAAACCACCACGGCACATGTATGCCTATGTAACAAACGTGCACCTTCTGCACATGTACCCAAAACTTAAAGTAAAATAATAAATAAATAAATATGTGAAAAAAATATATTTTTATTCTAAAGGAAGCTAGAAAATATTTCTCCTTTCTTTATTGAAATAAAATAGTTTAGAGCACTCATTGCTCCCAGTCCCCATTCTTCAAAATATGTGCATGGACCACCTGCGTTGGAATCCTCTGGAGAACAAACCCAAATCCCAGAGGCTCAAAAGTCTGCATTCTTAAAATGCTTCCTAGCAATATTTACAACTGCTAAAATATAATGACTTCTGAGTTTGTATGGGAAATCAGAAACTTTTTAAAAAAATCATGAATTTCTGATTTTCACTTTCCAGTTTGACTCAATTGCTTTCTTATGTGTTATTGGAAGTGAGATGTTCACAGCAATTTTTTTTTGCCCCACATATTCTTAGTATTCATCCCAGAATGCCAACGCCTCAACACTTCTTTCTCTACTTCCCCCTTTCTCCCCTCCCACATTCTTGCAATTGCTGAGGAAATCGTGACTGAGGCAGGAAGTGCATCTGCTGACTTGGGCCTAGTATTTCAGTGTCTGAGTTTACTTTATACCTTCCACATCCCATACCTAGTGGCTGTCTACACCATAGTGGAATCGAATATCCCCATGTGGGAAGATTTATTTGTTTCTTCAAAGGATGCAGAAATCAAAAGGGATCCAGTGGGGAAGAAAAGAGACTAGCTCCTATCTTTTGTGGAGCCAACCTTCTGCTGGGAGAGACAAGAAAAAATCCATAAATGAATAGAAAAATAAATAAGTATAATGAAAGTTCAGAGAGCAATTTTTTCTACCTACGTAGAAAAAAAATGTTATAAGGGCACAATTACAGAGTGACAGATGGAGTAGAAGACGCTAGATTAGAAAGGAAAGGCCTTCCGGAGGAATTGACATTTGAGCTGAAATATGAATGAAGTAGGAAAGTGAGCCATCCAAAAACCTCGGGAAGAGTGTTCCAGACAGAGAGAAGAGAAAGTACAAAGGCCTGAAGCAGGAGTGGGCTTGGTTTGCTCACAGAAAGCATGAAGGTCAGTGAACACGACTAGAGCAATGTGTATGAGGGGGAGAGTGGGGTGAGATGAGCGATAAGGTAAGGATTGCCTCACATGTGCCATTGTAGCCCATGGGGCTTGGATTTCATTCTGAGTGTGATAGAGACCATTGGCCAGTCTTGAGCAAGGCTGAGAAATTACCTAATTCACATTTTAAAATATGTGAATATATTTCACTACAGCCGGTGTTTAGAGAATTATCAGAGCCACAGAAACCCTTCAGTAGTATGTTACCGTCCAGGTGAAAGAAGACTGTGGCTTAATTGGAGTAGTCACAGAATAGATGTTGAGACATGGTCAGATTCTGTGTGTACATGTTTGTATTATGCAGTTGGAGACCACTGGAGTTGCTAATAGATGAGGAATGTGGGAGATAAAGAGGAGTCACAGATTTCTACAAGGTTTTGGGCCCTAGTATGAAATGTTGACGCTAGGGACTGAGATAGGGAAGACAAGTTGCAGGAAGACTTAAGAATTCTGCTTTCCATACGTTGAATTTGAGCATCAGTTAGCCAGTCAAAGTGAAGAGCCAGTAGGCGGTGCAAGTCTGAACTCGGGGAGAGATGAGAGTAGAGATCCAAACGACAGAGGCATGGTGTGTAGATGGAATGCAAGTTCATGACTCTGGATGAGATCACCCAGGGAGGAGTGTACACACAAATAGAGAAGAGAAAGATACATGGATTCATGTGGCTCAGTGCCCAGTAGCAAACTTGCTCAAGCCTGTTGTTCTATGACAAAAGGTGTGGTTTTTTAACTGCCTGCAAGTCACAAACAGCATTGATCTGACAATGGGACCATGATATGTAGAATATAATTGTAAATAAATTGGAATATAAATGTTACCTGTTAATGCCATACAACCTCCTTGAAAAGGCAATTATTTTCCTTTTTGTTGCAATAAAAGTTTGTGTGAACGAATATATTAACACCCCACAGTACAGGATTCATTTTTAGCACTGAGTTTCAGTTTATCCTGAGAGGCAGGCAGATTCACTTAAAAAAACTGGTGGTACTATTGGGAAGAAAAACTGCCCTTTTGAGTAAGTGCTTTATAAAGGCAATTAAAGCAGAAAGATGTGTTTATGGGCTTTCACCCTTCAAAATGGCTATAGATCAAATTTATTAAAAATGTAATTTGGAAGAGAAGCTGGCAACACAGTAATAAAAATGAAACTAATTTATCTTCAAAGTGTGTGGCGCTTTTAGCCCTAACAAGCCTAAAGACTTTGTCACCCACCTACAAGTAGGAACTGAAAACTGCTTTTCAATTCCAAAGCGTTTTGAACTAGAATGTGGCTGGTGTTTATATGGTCACATGAGAGGTTATTCTAATAGTTCAGGACAGAAAATATTATATCTATTTGTATATTTCCGAAACTTAGTAGGAATAATATTTAGGGTCTACTTTTGAAAAACCAATATAGCAAAGATAGAAAGAATTTGATGATGTAAACAAATCTACTATTAAAACACATGTATCCAAGTGGTTAAAAAAAGGCAGTAATTTTTTGTATGTTTAAGTCAATACGTTTTTTCCTGTTTTGCAAAGACACTTGCTCTTTTTAAATTTTTTTAAAGAAAATAAAAGAATCTGTTTTAGATTTAGCAGGACATTGGAAATATGAGATGTTGTGAAAATTCAGATGATAGTGTTTCTTAATATTTCTCCTACAAAATTACTTTTTAGAGGAATTCATCTTATTTTAAGAGGAAATATATAACCTTTTTTTCATTCAAGAATAATGTTCCAATGGATTGTTTTCTATAACAGAAAGTATCATTTCCAACAGCATTCAAACTATTTCAAAATCCTAAATTGAAACAAATTTAAAGGACCTAACATTGGATAAAGTTGTTTATCAGTAAGGAAGGGGCAGCTTATAGACAGAGTCAGTTTCACTGTATTCAAATAAAGAATGTCCTGTAGTGTTTGTGGGTAGAGAGGAAGAGTCTAGTGAGTAGAGGGAAAGGGTGATGAAATAGAGACAATGTGTGGTCCCCCCAGTAAGATTAATTGAACTAACTGTGTAGACAGGAAGGACAATTCTGACTTTACATGGAGGCTCTGCTCATGGTGCCTCATGAGTATGTCTTCTCAGGATCAGCACTGTTCACAAATGTAAATCCCCACGTTTCCTTTCTTGCCTCTTGCCCACATTCTTAAAAGATTACACTTAACTGTCAGAGCTAAAGAGTAGATCTTCATCTTCAATTCATTCAACATGAAAAGATTATTATTAATAGCACACTGAGCAAATAATGATTTCAAAGAGTCCTTGTTATTATGTAAGCCTGCCTACAAGGTGATTTCAGAATAAGAAATGGAAAGTGTTTATTTTAGCAGAAATGTAATGTGCACTTGCCTTTCAAACTCTGTAACATCGTTGTAGTTAAAATAATTGAATGATGGTTAAATGTCTACACTGATTGGATTATCTTGACATTAGCCTGAATTAGCTAGTAAAACAGTTATTTTTAAAATCTAAGTAGGTTTTATTATTAGTTGTAATTGGAAAGCACCATCCACTTAAAGTATTAATATGCACAGTTCTTCAGTGACATTGATTTAGAAAAAAATAACAAAAGTTTTTTTCCTCTTCACAATTTATAACCCAAACTACATGTAAATTAAATGCTATATTTTTATTTTGTACAGACCCACCCACCCACCCATACACACACACACACACACACACACACACACACACACACATTCTCTATGGTTTTCCTAGTTCAGGAAAGTGATTATAATCAAGCAACAAACAACAGTGGTTCTCCATTTGCTATGCTGACATTAAAATTAGAGAAAGGACATTTTAAAAGCAATACCACCTAAGTCACTATTCAGCTTCATATTTTTAGCTATAAAAATATAAAATAAAATAAGAAGGTTTTATGAGATCGAATGATTTTCCATCTCTGGGCAAAGGAGAGGAATAACTGATTTGCTTTGTGAGTGTATTTCACCAATGTCTATATAGAAGGTGACAGTTACCGACTGCACAAACTGTATCCTTTTAGAAATGTAGTAAATTTAAAGCTTTTTATGAGTCTGTGTGAGCCAAAGACAGGATAGCTGAAAAAATTACATGTTGAAAAGAAGTTTATTTTTACTTCACTGTCTGCCTAATAGTGCAAACTCATCTTTGCCTGGAGGTGGGATAGCTATGTAAATGAAGATGGGCTAATGATGTGTTCATATGAAATGGGATGGATCTTCTGTCTTTATTTGTGTGCTATTTTCACATGAAGAATAAATGAGAACAAGATATTGATTACTATAAATTTTGTTCATTTTAGTATAAATATGTCCAAGCACATTTGAGATTAAATGGCAGTTATATTTCTTAATTGAATGTCATTTTCTCTTTGATAGATATTATATAAATAGATGCAGATAGAGCATATAGAGATGTAGATAGAGCTAGATCATAGGCAGATAAAACATATATATAGATGAATAGATCATAAATCTACCTACCTATCTATAGCTATATATAAAAAGGAAAGAGAGAAAGAGAGAGACCAAGGTCAGCAAATATCTCTATAAAGGGACAGATAATTAATATTTAAGGCTTTACTGGCCATATGGTCTCCGTCATAACTACTCGTGTATTTTTGTGTTGTAGCACAAAAGTCTTAAACAATATGTCAATGAATCAGTGCAGCTGTATTCAAATAAAATGTTATTTATGGACACTGAAAATTAATTTCATATAATTTTTGTGTATCATAAAATATTATTTTTTTAAATAATTTAAAAATATGAAAACTATTCTTAGCTTGAGTTCCAAACAGAAAGAGGCCTCAGGGCAGATTCGGCATGGGCCATAATTTGCAACCCTTAATATATATAATATTCAATTGTTATTTTTAATCTCAAAGAATCCCATGGCTCTTTGGAAAGCTGTCATCTCATTATGATTTGCAAACCTCTCCAGAGTGAACATGAACTCTACGCAAGAAAGTGAAAGTTGGTTTTGAAGCAGAGGACTCTTTAAAAGAAAATGCAATCTTATTGCACAAAATGGAACACAGCCAAAACAGAAAAACTCACACCTCTACTTAAAAGAAAGAGCAAAGCAAGACTACATCTCAGCTAAATGTTTCATTATAGGATAAGTTAAGATGTATAATTAGCCAAAATAAGATCCCAGTATTTTCACAGTATTGCAAACACAGTACAATATTAATTTTCACATTATATTTTATATGCAAACAAATTGAGTTTGTCAAAAAAAAAAAAAAGTGTTGCTTTCCTCACAAAAGCTGTCTTTGATAATAAATAAGAATTCTACTGAAAAACTGAGGCTTTCCATATGTGACAAATTTTGGAAATATGAATAAAAGAGAAATGTAGCATTCTGTCTTAAATACATAATTTTACAGATGAAACTTCTTAAACTAATGCTAAAAAATTTGAATGCCCAACTCTGTCAACTTATGCAAAAGAATGAATGGATACATAAACAAGTGGGGATTTTTTTTGTTTGCTTGTTTTGTTTATTAAGATGTCATTTAGCATCCAGGTCACTGACAGAGTGTAAACAATGGAAATAGTTCCCTCCTCCATTCAACTACAATTCCTAAACAGTTGAATTTGTCATGTGGTTCTTTCAAGAGAGTGGTATAAATGTTGCTTCCTATCCAATCTTGATATTCAAAATATTTCTAATCTTTGTTTGTTTTTGATGAAGGGGTTCAGGTGTTTCTGTTAAAGACTTAGACTTGAGAACTGAGCACTAGAACCTACATTCAAAGTGTTTCTCTCATTTATTTCTTTGCCACTAGGAATTAAGAATGGGTCAATGAAATATACCGCCCCTTTCTGGAATCTACTTGTTCTGCTACAACCATGGATATCCCCACCTTTCTGTGCCTTTCAGGGTAAAGGGTAATAGAGGAGTTTCAGACTCCCCCCAAAACAAAACAAAAACTGAACAATAAACAACAGAAAAAGAACACACAAAAAATGGGGATACTCTTTCTGCTTTCCTTGTTTTCTCCTGCTACCAAAACAAGCAACAAAAACTACATTGTCTCATTGGATGATTGAGCTAAAATTTTGTAGCAAATCTATAAAAGCAAAGAAGTGGAAATCTACCCAGGAACTACTGTAACACACTGTATACAAAACAACCACTTTGGTTCACATTAGAAAGTCTTATCTGTTTCTTTGAATTCGTAGGCTAGGTATTAATCCATCTTTACAAGAGAAGAAAGCAAAGATCATAGATGACAAGTCTTGCTTTCTCCTAAGTATCTTTGAATCTCTATGTTTGCCATCACAAGTTCTCAGATCAATTAACTATTGTTTATTTCCAAAAAAAAAAAAAAAAAATCTGGCTTGGCTTATGAAGATGTATATATACATATATATAAAACAACATAAATATAAATGTGATGAGACAACAAGACCAAGGGAAATTAAATTTGTGTAATTATTGAAGGTAGTAAGCATCTAACAGACATTTTTGTCTGTTATAGGTTAGATTTAAATTTGCCAGTGAAATCAGTCTCTTCATGGGGATTTCCTGTTTGTACTGATGAGCCAAGACTCCTCCCTTTATACTCATTTTCACAGAAATTCTTTGCTAATGCATTGCCTTGCTCGCTCTGTAACATTCATAACCATTTCAACACCACCTCCAGACTGACTGCAGTTTGACATAAAAAATGGCCTTAGAAAAGGCTCTGGCCAGGAACTTTCATTCCAGCACGGCAGAAATGTAGAGTCTGTTGTGATAAAAGTACTATTTATCAGGCTCCTATAAATCTCCTTAGCACAGTCAGCAGAGTCCACGATACAAACTTCCTAGCAAGTCTGCAGGTAAATTCAGATAAAGCAATCACAACTTGGCCTGGGGAGTGGATTCATGCTCTCTAGAATAAGAGTTGCATGGTGTGATTCTGCAAGAAGGGTCAAAATACTAGCAATAACAATAATGATAATTCATTCCACAAATATGCATGAAACACCTATTAGATATTCATCAACATGAATCACAAGACCTTGCAATAATTATATTGCCATTCATTAATTTTTTTTTTAATTGAGATGGACTTTCACTCTTGTTGTCCAGGTTGGAGTGCAGCGGCGTGATCTCGGCTCACTGCAACCTTCAACTCGCTGCAACCTCTGCCTCCCAGATTCAAGGGATTCTTCTTCCTCAGCCTCCCGAGTAGCTGGGGTTACAGGCACCCACCAACATGCCCAGCTAATTTTCTGTATTTTCAGTAGAAATGGGGTTTCATCATGTTGGCCAGGCTGGTCTCAAACTCCTGACCTCAGGTGATCCACCTGCCTTGGCCTCTCAAAGTGCAGGGATTACAGGCATGAGCCACCGCACCAGCGCCAGCGGATGAATTTTTAAGTCTGTTGTATGAATGCCTGTGGGGTATTGCCCAAGAATAAGGTGCTTTCCAGAGTCTTTGTCTAAGGGTTTGTGATTAACACTCGTGAACCATCTGTGAATGGCTTAAGAGGCCATGATGATGGCATTGCTATTGATATTGCGGGAAGTCCTGCAGGGAGGTTTCTTCTCCACAGAGGGTATTTCACCATTATCACAGCAGAAATTAGTATCTAAGGAACTCAAGCCATTTCTGACTAAGTGAATGGTAGCCGCAGATGGAGCTGAGGCTGTAAGGGCCAGATGCCCTTGAGCCTTACCACGTCAGTGCCTGCAGGACTAATTTTCAACTTGCAGTGTTGTTTCTCTTTGCCTGAGGCTCTTCTCTAGTCATAAGATCTCACTCTGCCTGTTTCAGTACTAGAGAAATAAAGAGTGCCCAGGTGCAACCCTCAGCCAGTGACTGACTGAGAGTTGGTGTAAAATGACCCAGTTGCCCCACCCTTGAGATGGGATGTTGCAGATCCACTTACGATGCTTTGGGTCCTAGAGAAACCATCTGGATAGAATTGCAATCTCTCATTGGAAACTTGCTTAGAAAGAAAGTTTTCTGGACTTTCTGAGGCCTTCCCCTCCTCCCCATTCTACTTCTTCATTATCTGCATTTCCAGGAACCACATACCAAATAAATAACTTGCACTTGAATCCCCATCTCTGGGTCTGCCTTACTCCACAATGAACCCACTAAGCAGATTTCTTAAAATATCTTCTGAGAGTAAGAGTGAGTGGCATTTCTCTTTTACATATTATTGGTATGTGAAAAAAAAAAAAAAAAAGCTTTTAAAAAAGAGCTTGAAATTAATTTTTTTTCTCTAAGAAAATAAAAAAGAAGTGCTTGCATATCTAACCAGTCTCCTTAAATCAGATATGCACACCTCGGGGATAATGTTAAAAACTGAGAAACTGGGAAAGCTAGAGTGAGTTCTGATAAAGCATTTATGAAGTGCCGTAATCCAGTCAGTCATCTTGCTGTTGGCCAACACTTTTTTATTCTTTATACAAAAAGGGTCTTCATCGATATTTATGTGGCCTAAACGTTCCACCCGATATTTATGAAGTCTATTTGACACAGTAAAGTAGCATGGTATCAGGACCATGGTTTGAATTCCACTCTGAACCCTTCTTCTTCTTAATACTACATTTTGAAATTATTTCCTATACCTCAAATGAGAATTTGACTATCTACCACCCCTCAAAATGGCTCATGTTAAAAGAAGTGCTAGTTATAAAAATATATGGCACTCATTAAATGCCTAAATCTTCCTGATGTATGGATCATCAAATAATTATCATTGCTCCAGCAGCATTGAGATTTCTATTACCCCTCTAATTTTTCAGAATGGTAGAAAGTCGTTGGCTTCTGCAATTTCACATGTGATACTTGTCATTGATGTGCTGATTCTGGTACTAACATAAGTTAAGAAAATCAGAAAGTTTTAAACATTTTGATAAGCTGTTTGAATCAATAAGAAATATGTAAATTTTTAAAAAATAGATAATTGTTTATTATCCATGCTCCTGGCATTCACCTCATCCCTGTTTCAACGCTGTAACACACCTGCCCAAGTAGGAGGTCATAGCCCTGTGCCTCAATCAGTTTCAACCACCATCTGCTTCAGACTTAAACCTATGAAAAACAATTACTGGAAAAACAAAACAAAACAAAATAAAAACAAACACACAAGAAGAAAGACACACGTCATATGGGCCTTTCTAGATTATCAAGAAGACAGTAACTTCCAATTCTGGAATGATGCATTTGCATGGATTAAAGACATTTTAATTGCCACTTTTGCTTTGCCTGAAAGTATTTCATTTGTGCTTACAAACAGAATCAGAATGGTAGTGTAGAGAGTTTGGAGGGACCAGTAGCTTATACCTGTGAACGATAATGTTCAGGAACAATGAACTGTGAAAGAAATGATAATGTATGGACAAGAAAATGTATTGCTCTTACATAAGGCATGCCATTTCACAACAGCTTTCCATCTGGTTCGTTTTTATTTTTAAATATTGTATTAATTTGTATTAACTCATAGTCTCTTTGGGGTTTTATTTTCTAAGGAAAAAAGTACATCCTTAACTGAGAAAGCAGATATGGAGCCCTGAAATCCTTTAACCTGAATTCAAACACCAGGATGTATATATCCATTTATTCACCAAACATTTATAAAGTGAGCACTAGCTTTTAGTTGGGCAGGTTTATAGATGCTGGGTATACCCAATCACCTAGATCATGACACATAAATTGTCAAAAATTCAATAACGATACTAAACTCAAAGTAGAAGTAGCAGGTAAGGTGTGGCCAGAAGAAAAGAGTGATCAATTCTTTCTGAGTACATGGAAAATTTCACAGAGGAGGTCATACTTGTACTCAAGACTAGAAGGAAATGGAGACAGATGTTTGTTAGATGGTGAAGAGCCAAGAGGGCATCTCAGTCAGAGGAAAGAGTGTGCTCAGAGGAATGGACCAGCCAAGTGCATTCAAGCACCAGACATTTCATTAGGACTCAAGTAAATGTGTAATGAAAATGGCCAGAAGCAAGATTGGAGAGATTGGCAGGAACCAGAAGGTGGAGACCTGAGTAGCTGGAATTTTATTTTGGAGGCAACGGGAGCCCAGGAAGATACTGGGGAGGGGTGAACAGAGGAATAACAGCACAGCATGCATTATTTAGAAGGATTTCCTCAAGACCAATGGGAAACTAAAAGTAAAATTCATGCAATATGTTTTAGGCCTCAGGGTTGGGAGTGACAAGCACATCTACCACCTACACACCCTGCTCTCAGACACGCAGGATGCGATCATAAATATTTCTGTTATTACATACAAGTGACGGCGGGAGGTGAGTGATTGTGATGGGAAGAAGAGCCACAGAAGATGAGAAGGAATGGCTGGTGTTCTCGTCAGATATGCCACAGCCTGGCAAACATCTGTCTCTGGGCCCGTCCTCTATTTTATTATCCACTACTTACTTCTCTGAAACATCCTACTTCCATCCCTAACTCAGAAGCATATTTGAAAAAAACTTTTCATCAGCAGAAATATCTATCCATAGGAAATATAATGTTTTTTTTTTTTTTCTTTTTTCTTTTTTTGAGACAGAGTCTCCCTCTGTTGCCCAGGCTGGAGTGCAGTGGCACGATCTCGGCTCACTGCAACCTCCGCCTCCTGGGTACAAGTGATTCTCCTGCCTCAGCCTCCCAAGTGGTTAGGGTTACAAGCATGCGCTGACATGCCCAGCTAATTTTTGTATTTTTTGTAGACACTGGGTTTTGCCATGTTGGCCAGGCTGGTCTGGAGCTCCTGGCCTCAAGTGATCTGCCCACCTGGGCCTCCCAAAGTGCTGGGACTACAAGCTTGAGCCATCATGCCCAGCAAGACAAGGGCTTTTTAACATCCACTTAGATGTATACATATGACAAAGTTATCCACACAAGATGCTGTATGGTGAAAATACATCTTTAGGGGACTGTGTGTATGTGTGTGTGTGTGTGTGTGTGTGTGTGTGTGTGTGTGTGTGTGTGTTTAATTTCTAGATGTCAAACACTTCAGTAAATTGGCCTATGCAAACCACATATATGTCCACTGCCTCCAGTATGATTAAACCTGGGGAATAAAAGATTCTGAGATTCCTAGGCTCTGCGTCTATCACTAATAATTATAAATAATACACATGATGCTAGAATGTGCATTATGCTTTCAATCTGGTTTTACATCTGAAATGTTTCTTACATAAACTGCCACATTGTCCAATGATCAGAAATTATAGTAAATCAAATACAGTACCAAACTCTTTTACCTTTTCTAATGGCAGAAGGAAACGTCTTCCTCACCCTGAACATCAAATACATCCACGATGACCTGCCTGTAATAATGTCATCAAAAGTGCATGGATCACACCAGAAAACACATGAAATGAATTTTCATCTATGGTATTGCTTCCAGATAAAACTATCATGAAAAAAAATAGTTTTTCAGTGGCTGCAAAAGAGAATATGGAAAAGATATTTACCCCAGCATCTATTTCTCCTTATCCTTCATCATCTCTCTGACTGCCTGTTTAATTGTCAACCTGCCTCTTGAGTTTCATACCTTTCCCAAATGTGTTCTCCCCCTCTGCCTTATCTCTTCAAAGCCATCAGTCACACAGCAGATTTGTAATGAACTTGCTCTCTGCCAAGGCAAAAAAAAAAGGTGACATCATTTTCAAAAAGGGGGAGATCAGCACTTTAATCTCAGTGAGATAGAAAATAGAACAAAGAAAATGCCTGGCAGGAGTAAAGGGGGAAAAGATGGGGATGGAGAGCAGGCTTTCTTTGTTTCCCCATGCTTTGTACAATGAGCTTTAGAAATTTGGAAACCATTTGTTTTCCATTCTCATCATATCCTGCTGGCCATTTATGGTCTTGTCCAGAATAATTACTGGAAAAGGAGGATGGCATTTTCTCTCTCTGCTTTTATGAGTTTGGTGGGATGGGTTGAGGGTAGAATCCTTAAATGTTTATTACAGAGTTTTGACATGGTGGCAGCATTTCAAAATTTTCTTGTGAAGTAGCTAACTCATGCATCTGGTCAGACAGGTGTATTCGAGCTGTGTACAAATTAAAGGTGAAATAAGAATGCAGAGTTATGATGGTGGAAGAAAGAAGGAGCAAGCATATTGTTTTAAAGCGCTGAAGACCCCATCAGACTTAAATTATAGATATATGTATCAAAGGTAATGTGGAAATCAGCTCTGAAGTCTCAGAGGCTAAGACATTAAAACAGCTGTTTACAATATCTTGGGATATATAATCAGAATGATTTTATAAAAAACATAATTCTCCAAACTAATCAAGCTGAAGAGAAATGTGGGTTCTCTCCATTTACTTGTGGGGCACATGCTGGAGATTATCAAACGTGTACCATTTGTAAGATAAATATGATGAATCACCCTAGATAAAACGATAGCAAAAGCTTTATTTGTAAAGTGAAGCTGGTGTAGCATTAGACCTGCGTGTTGGGCATGAACCTCCCAGGTCACAAGCTCAGATGTGCCAAGAATGTAGCTTTATTACTTGATCACTGTCCTGGAATCGTCGCTGTTTCTCTTATCAAAAATCCTAACCTGAAGTCAGTTCTTGGTAAACTCATTCAGTTGCAGATTTTGCTCTTGCTCCTATTTCCCTGTATTGATTCAAATTCCATGAATTTTTCACAGTGTCCAGGTCCTGGCCCAGTCCCACCTGTATAATCCTTCATCTACTAAGGTATGTACCACCCTGTCGGGTTTCCTGTCTTAACACCTCTCGTCTTGCCCCAGCCAAGCATCCAATTTCCTGTGGTATCACTGGTTGACATTTCAGAGGTAACCCTGGGTCACTGGCATCACTACCATGAAGTATTTTTAGCTCCTGTGGCCATTTCTCAGCCACTTTCACATCCTTCAGCATGGTGGAAACCATAAGAAACTTCTGGATGCTCTTCTGTTCCACTTTCTGGTTTCAAGTCTGGGGAATGGAAATCTGAAGACCATTATAGGACTATTCAGTCTTCCTAGATTGAACAGACCACACTTTCTACTCGTAGCTGCCATATCACTCAGGCAGGACAGGAGATGAAGGCAGTGGAGTCTAACAGGCTTTTGCCTCCCAATTTCCATCCAAGAAAGTAAGGCCCTGACCCATAAATGATTGGTTAGCTCTAGGTCCCAACCATCCATCTGGGATGCAGTCCAGAGAGGGAAGATGTAGCAGAGCTTGTAGCCCTTTCTCAGATACCCCCCATAACCATTTCACTCAACTGCTCTCCTTGATGACGCTCCTCTTTTCTCCCAACCCAGATGCATAGTGCCTCTTCTGTAACTGGGAAAACAAAAGGAGAAAGTTTACCTCCAGTCTGCTACTTAAAACTTGTGTCATCAAGCCCATGGTTTTTAATATTCAAAACTTCAGACTTTCAAACAAAAATTAAAATTTTCTTCCATAAAAATTGTCTCTATAGTATTTTGAGATTATACTTTAAAAGTTTAAAAAACCGAGTTTTGATCTTTTAAAAAAACTGAGTTTTGATATTTTAAAAAAGGTCTGTACATTTTTAGTACAGACACAATTTTCAAGAAATATATTTTCTATCTGCTGTTGGTTGTGTCCACGGATGAAGAATCCATGGATACAGACAGCCAACTATACTATATATTGAGGTCCTCAAGACTCAGTAGGTAAATCCACACAATGGAGTCAAAATATGTAACCAAGAGATTTCATCCATTGGCTCAACAGTATCCTGTGGACCTATGCCATTCTAGGAAGGGTTTTGTCTAAACAGAGTCCAGCTGAAGCTCTAAGAGCCTCTTAGGGATTGGTACTAAGAGAATCCAAAGTTATACTGTAGTTAATGGTGGGCACTTGAGTTAAAAGACCATGTGAAATTCGACCAAGTGGACACAAGATGAGTCCATAGAACACATGGACACAGCTGGAGTTGAGGAGAGGAAGTAGGAAGAGTGACACGGATCAAGAGAAAGCAAATGCCAAGAGCTGCGGAAATCATGACTGAAAAATAGAAGTGAGAGGCTGAATTACTGGCTCCTTAACTGCAATTGCATTTGCTCTCTGGATCCCCATCCTTGTCTTATTTTTCTCCAGATTCTATCAGTAACCAACATATGATGTATTATGACATAGTATATCATATATTGTATGTGTTTGTTTATGTACTATTTCCATACATTCACACACACACACGCGCGCAAAGATTATAGAATCCATAGAGAAGGAATGTTTTAGTTTGTTTTGTTCACTGGTGTTTCCCTTGCTCCTTAAAGAGGTGATAGAAATTTCAATAAATGCTTGCTGAAGGATAAAAGAGAAAAGAAAGCAAGAAAAGAATGAGGTGGAAGGGAAGAAAGAGAGCAAGAGAATGAATGAAAATTGCTTGATCGTTAATTCTCCAGACTCAAGAGTACTACTGCCTGTACGTCCTGCTTGTGGATTCTATGATGTTCCCCGTTTTCCTTTCACTTGCTTCCTTCACTTGACTTGAACTAGTTTAAATGTGTTTCTCTTTTGTGGAGCAAAACGAACCCTCACAACAATAGGTCTAGTGAGCAATCCTAGTCAGTTTGCAGACCCTTTTCTTTATTTCAGGCAGAGAAACAAACATTCTCATCTTTAAGTTATCTTTAAACCTCATTATTAAAGCTGACCACGTGGTAGTCATAAGCTTGTTGAAAGAGCATGACCAAGAGTGCTGATTCACAAGGGGAGATGGTTTTAAAAATAATAGTAAAAAAAGAAGGAAAATATACATCCATTATATCCACAGGGATCACAGGGATGTTGCTCATAGCTGCCTGCAAAGTAGTATATTGGGCTTCTAGATAGAGTTATATAGAATGAAATTGACTAAGGAAAGAAGTGACTCCCACTCATAGAGTTAGAAAATATACAGCCTTTGCAAAAAGTACAAAGGAGGATTCATAGACTCTGGAGTAGTTTGGTGTTCCCACAAAAACCATGTGTCTCATATAGGAACTTGAGAAGATGGAAAACTCAGTTCACAGCAAGCCATAAAAACAGAAGACTAAGTGAATTCATCTGGTTATTTGTTTTATTATCTCAAGATTTATATAAAGCAGTTCTACCTAATGCACAAATCTTTTTTAGTTTTGTTCTCTTTCCCCTTTTCCCTTCTCTGTTTTAAACTTTCTATGATAGGTGGTCTTGGAAAGTGCTGAATTAAGATTTGGCAAAGTAAAGTCCTATGAGAGTCTCACAAACTAGCATCTCACATATCTGTGAGAGACTAAAGATCAAAGTAGCAGTAACACATAGTCACAGATACACTCACAAATGAGAGACTTAGATACACAGAGATACAAACATACATATACACTACTACCTTTTTGTACTTCACTATGATTTAGTTTGGGAAAGCACTGCTTCTGTACCTAAACAAATTCTTCTTTGTAGCAAAATGCTTATATCCAAGCAGGACACAAAACCAAATAAATCCAAGGTGGGATTTATTTTATAATAAGGGGCAGGAATTATCTATTGAGTGAGTTTCAATAACATTTGACAACACGTTTGACATCAAAGTATATTAGTGAATGTTTAGTCCGTTTTCACACTGCTGATAAAAACATACCCAGGACTGGGCAATTTACAAAAGAAAGAGGTTTATTGGACTTACAGTTCCACATGGCTAAAGAGACCTCACAATCATGGCAGAAGGTGAGGAGGAGCAAATCACATCTTACATGGATGGCAGCAGGCAAAGAGAGAGCTTGTTCAGAGAAGTTCCCATTTTTAAAACCATCAGATCTCATGAGACCCATTCACTTATCATGAGGACAGCATGGGAAAGACCCACCCCCATGGTTCAATCATCTTCCCCTGGGTCACTGTCACAACATGTGGGAATTATGGGAGCTACAAGGTGAGATTTGGGTGAGGACACAGAGCCAAACCATACCAGCGAGCAATAATACTTTCACAGAGCTTTGCAGTTTACAATGTGGTTTTAAAACTATTATTCATTCACTCCATATTTATGTATTTATTTATTAGGTGTTTTTTTTTTTAAATTTTTTGAGACAGAGTCTCATGCTGTTGCCCAGGCTGGAGTGCAGTGGCGCCATCTCAGCTCCCTGCAACCTCCACCTCCCAGGTTCAAGTGATTCTCATGCATCAGCCTCCCAAGTAGCTGGGATTACAGGCGTGCACCAATATGCCCAGCTGATTTTTGTATTTTTAGTAGAGACAGGGTTTTGCCATGTTGGCCAGGCTGATGTTGAACTCCTGACCTCAAGTAATCTGCTTGCCTTGGCCTCCCAAAGTGCTGGGATTACAGGCGTGAGCCACTGTGCCCAGCCCATAACTATTTATTGACCACCTATTATGTTCCGGGCACTGTTCTAGGCTGTTGGAATAGAGCACAGGCAAAAATTTCTGTCCTCATGGAGATTATATTCTAGAAAATTGTGTTATTTAAAACCCATAATAATTCTGTTATATACTTTCTTTTGGGGGAAATGTGACTGTATTAGCCTGTTTTCCCACTGTCATAAAGAAATACTTGAGACTGGGTAGTTTATAAAGAAAAGAGGTTTAATTGACTCACAGCTCACAGTTCTGCATGGCTGGGAGGCCTCAGGAAACTTATAACCATGACAGAAGGCAAAGGAGAAATATATGCCTTCTTCACAAGCCTGCAGGAGAAAGGGCAGGGGAAAGTGCCATTTATAAAACCATCAAATGTCATGAGAATTCACTGATTGTCACAAGAACACCATGGGGATCCAATCATCTCCCACCAGGTCCCTCCCTCAACACCAGGAGATTACAATTCATATTACAGTTCAAGATGAGATTTGGGTGGTGAGACAGAGTTAAACCATATTAGTGACTTAAATCTAACTTTCTACTTGAACATGCTGCTTCTTTTAGAAACATCTAACCAATACAAAAAGAATAAGGCAATGAACCTCAGTGAATTCTCTATACTAGGAAACATACAAGTATACTAATACGTTCAGTAAATTGATCAATGGTTTGGGGAGCTATACCATGAATTTGACTAGTAAACTCAAACATTTTAAGAAGGTACTCAGGAAGGAGACAAGTAATAGTAATTCTTTATTGTATCTATCGAAAGCATAGAATGTGGCTTTGCATATACTGCCAAGTAGTTGTAATTAATTTTGTTTGGCTCTGCTCTAAATTAAAACTGAGATATATCACATAAGAAGAAATTTCTGTTTTCCATGACAATTATAACCCAGTTAGTGCCCACTTGAGCGCAAACATGTTTTCTTAACTAAAGTGATTAATATTAGTGTTTTCATTTCCTTTAATAAACCTTGATACTTTCCACTAAATTTAGTTTTAAACATTTTTCAAATATTATCAGATTCAATTCATATTTCAACAGATCAAACGAAGTGGAAAGACCCAGCCTATCCCTAAATTATTTTTACCCATGACATAGAAAAAATCAATATCTCTTACAGTTGGCTCATCTTGAGAGATTCATTTGTAGTTTTCTGAATACTTCTGTAAGTAAGCTATTGAAGCATGACTATATATATACACACTCATATATGTACTATACAGATATATATACACACACATATGTACACATAGTTAATATATGCACACAGTTTTATATATATATATGCATTTTGTACTTTAATGCGATTTAGTTTGGGAAAGCACTGCTTCTGTATCTATGAAATTTCTTCAATTTCTTTGAATACCCACACACTTGTGTGTGTGT
This sequence comes from Macaca fascicularis, assembly GCF_037993035.2. Taxonomy (NCBI): domain Eukaryota; kingdom Metazoa; phylum Chordata; class Mammalia; order Primates; family Cercopithecidae; genus Macaca; species Macaca fascicularis. The sequence goes on from NC_088381.1 coordinate 153,460,893, forward strand.
GTATATGTGTGTGTGTATATATCCGTATGGTATATATATGTGTGTGTGTGTGTGTGGATATATATATAGAGAGAGAGAAGAGTCAGTGCAGTAGGTATGGTAGTCTTAAACTCGTATGGTGTTAGACTTTATTTGAACTTTATGAGAAGATAAGCCAGTTTGATTGTGTTGACGTCAGTCATTCGCAACATGGTTAACTTCTGGCTCCCCTTCTCCTCTCTCATGTTTTCCAACATTTGCTATGCTTTTGTTTGTAATGCTGAAATCTTTAGTTTGGTTACAGTTGCCAGATTAGTGTTAAGTCTTTTCGTTTCTAACAATGCAAGAACATATAAAAGGAATGTGTTTAAAAAGAAAAAAAAAAGTGTAACTATAGATTAAACCTGGGTGGGGGCGGAGGGCTGGAAGAGAAAGATAAGCTTTAAAAAATATGCAAATAAAAGTTAAAAACAGGAAGGCCCCCAAGTCACTAACAATCTACATATTCAAAGTTACATGATAAAGTTTAAGTCAAATATTTTGCAGGAAAAATAACATCCTTCATTTTAATTTTCTTGACATTTTAAGTTAAAGAGCATAAACCTTCCTCCAATCCAAGAATATTCTTGGGCACTGTAACCTGAGAGAATTTTCCTTCAAATCACAGGGTTCCAAGTGATAGATAATATGTAATCTTAAGATACATATATACACACAAACACACATGTCAATGTAATCTTAAGATGTATGTATACACACACACGTATGTCAATATAGATCTTGAGAAGAGAATGTGCACAACCACAATTATTAGAAAGATAGATCTAACTTTTAATTACTCTAATATTCTATAATCTTAAATCCACCATTTGAGATTAGTTTACACATAATAAAAGGCTTTCCAGATCACGAGGTCAGGAGATCAAGATCAAAACCATCCTGGCTAACACGGTGAAACCCCGTCTCTACTAAAAATCCAAAAAATTAGCCAGGCATGATGGCACGCACCTGTAATCCCAGGTACTTCGGGACGCTAAGGCAGGAGAATTGCTTGAACCAGGGAGGTGGAGGTTGCAGTGAGCCAAGATCACACCACTGCACTCCAGCCTGGGTGACAGAGCAGGACTCCTTCTCAAAAATAAAAAAAAAATAAAAATAAAAAAGGCTTCCTAGGTTTGCAATATTTGCTATCCCCTGAGCAGAACGTGGGATCACTTATTAGTCTGGGTCTTGTCAGGGGAAAAAAAAAATCCACTAGTTATTTTAATGGAAAAAGTTGTCATAAAGCATGGACAAACAAGTCCATGCTTTATGACAGAAGCGAAAGACACAAGAGGGGCACTGTGGATTCACATAGGTAATTACTGGAAGGAGCAACCGTCTCCCTTAGGGTTCATGAATAATGGGATGAGGGTGGTATTATTAAAATTTAGAAGTTTAGAGAAGAGTCTTGCAGAGCCTGAACCTAGAATTCTGCTGGCAGGGTCCCTGCTAGTTGGTACTAACACATCAGGGGTCCAAAAAAGGGACCCCCATGGAGTTAGGACCTAGATTAGCTGGCTTTAATAAAGTTGAGGAGGCTTTAAGAGGCTATTTCTAGCATGTGGATAAACTATAAATGGGGAGCAATTGCAGCTTTTGGAATCTACTTTTGACGTCAGTGAGAAGAGCTATTTCAAGGATGACCCCAATAAGGACAGCAGATAAGAGCAGAAAGCACTCACTCCCTGTTACTGGGGAAGGTGCCCTCTACTTGAAGAGCCGTGAGAGTCCTCTGAAGGAGGTCCGTGCCTCCTCCTGCCTTCCAGTCTCCTTTTAAGTCTGACTATTGTCAGAGCCTAACAGAAGATTGCTGGCAAAGAAGTGCGGTCTTCTCCAGGATACAAAATAAAACATAGTAGGAGGGTTTAAAGATGAGAAAGGCAACCGCTTCATAACTGTGCAGAAGGAAAACAACCTGTATTAATTTGCCTGTTACTTACCATTACTATTTGCAAAGCTGTACCTGTAGTTCCACAACAGAGTAAACAATACTGGTAATTGCTAGCAATTAATAGCATTTACTAGATGCTAGGTTTTTGACTACATATTTACTATATGCTGGGTGCTACATATGTGTTATTTAATTGTCGAAACATATCTAATGAGATGGAAGCCATCGTGAAAAATGAATAGAGTTATCCAAATTGAATATAACCACAAATTTTAAGATAGAAGTTTCCTTAAGCCATTCTTTGGTCTAGTCTTTGTCTACAAGTACATGATTTTGTTGTTGTTGTTGTTGTTGTTGTTGAGACGGGGTCTCTGTCACCCAGGCTGGAGTACAGTGATGCAATCTGGGCTCACTGCAACCTCCACCTCCCAGGTTCAAGCAATTCTCCTGCCTATGCCTCCTGAGTGGCTGGGATTACAGGCACGTGCCACCACACCCAGCTAATTTTTGTATTTTTAGTATAGACAGGGTTTCACCATGTTGGTCAGGCTGGTCTTGAACTCCTGACCTCATGATCCACCCGCCTCAGCCTCCCAAAGTGCTGGGATTACAGGCGTGAGCCACCACACCTGGTCAAGCACGTCATTTGAAAACCACACTATCCTACTTAGGAGTTCTCTAAATCACCTGTAACAAGCAGAAAAGACAGAGGAGGTTTCCCTTGATAGGGACTATGTGCCTCAGCTTATATGAACATCATAGCCTTTTCTCTTAGCCACATTTTAAGAAAAGGTGGTAATATCAAAGAAGGAATAGGAGCATGCTAGAAATATGAATTGATTGACTTTAGAAGCACTTTGATTAAAATATTTTTTAATTCAAACCATAATGATACAGTTAATAAATCTTCTCCGTTGACAATGAAGAAAAGAAAAATAATTTAACTCCTAGAGAGGTCATTAAGAGCCAGAGCAGCCAGACGAGATTAGAAAGACAAAATGAGAAAATAAACTAGTAGTTAGCAAGGTAGTAATAGCTGCTAATAGAAAACAATTGTATTATTATAACTATTATATAATCATATATATAATAGCTATAACTATTGTTTGTTGTTTCACCTCTGTGCAAAGCATTTTGCTTGATAAATGCGCAGACAATTACAAACATATGCAACTCCCCTCAATGACATTATGACGTAGGCATTGCTCATAGTTTTGAACATAGGGAAACCAAGACTTAGCCAGAAAAAATGGTGGAATAGAATTTACTCAGATTTATCTGATTCTAAAGATTTCATTTGTTCTACTTCCCACATGACCAAATATTAATGGGTGATAATGCCCACTGACAAGGAAAAGGACTACTTCAATTTCTCCACTGAATTCCTTTTCCCTTTAACCCAAGCTTGCACGTGTGCCCATGATACCATATAGCAAAGAGACTGAAGCAAAACCTCAGCTATTCTATACAAGGTTCCTACTTTCACCTCGTCTCTCATCTCAATCACAATTAAGGTGACTTTTCTCTTCTTTCAAGGATAAGAAACTTCACGTCTTCAAGGTATGGCAACACTACATGAAAGCAGACAACCAGCACTCAGGGAAATGATCTATTTGGTGTGCAAGTAATATAAAATGCTTATAGCTTTATTGCAATTGACAGTAGGGCGTAGAGATTGTAACCCTGTTTATGTTCAAATCCTGGTTCTTCTACTTACTAGTTTAATGGTATTACACCAGTTATTTCACTACACCAAGCTACACCAAGCTACAGGTTTTTCGTATATAAAGAGAGGGATTATAAGTATCCTCTCTAACCAGGGCATGAGGCTCTACTAGGGAAAGACATGAAAAGCAGTTTGAATAGTGCATGGAAAATAGTAAATGCCACAAATGTTACCTCTCATTAGTGGCAATAGGACATGAACAGACCCTTCTCAAAAGAAGATATACATGCAGCCAAGAAACATCTGAAAAAAGGATCAACATCACCAATCATTACAGAGTAATGATACACACTGTCACATTTTATTTTGTCCTATAACAACTCTTTGTGAAACAGGCCTAATATTTATGAATCCTTGAAATCAGGTGTCTACAAAGGTGTTCCTGATATGGAAAATGCAATCAGATTTCATCTTGCACACTTCTCTCATACTGGGATTTTAGAAACCTAAGCCATTTATATTATATGCTGCTCTCCCAGGCCCAGTCTGAATTACATGCTCTCACGGAAAGCATCTGCAGTCCATGACCCGTCCACCATCGTCCACCATCATCCACCATCATCCTGGTACAACACTGTTTTGAAAGTACCTGTACTTCAGAAAACCAAGCACCGCATGTTCTCACTCATAGGTGAGAGTTGAACAATGAGAACACATGGACACGAGGCGAGGAAGATCACACACTGGGGCCTGTTGAGGGGTGGGGGCCTGAGGGAGGGATAGCATTTGGAGAAATGCCTAATGTAAATGACGAGTTGATGGGTGCAGTAAACCAATATGGCACAGGTATACCTGCACGTTGTGCACATGTACCCTAGAACGTAAAGTATATATATTTTCTTTTTAAAAAGAAAGTACCTGTACTTGACATTGTGATATAAAGTGAATAATTTTATAATGAGAGTTTCCTAGCATTTTTGGTAGTGAACCACATTGTGTAAATTCAAAACAGCCTCTTCACACATGACTCTTACAAACTCAAATATGTTCAGCATGGGCTTTTTTTAAGGCTTTATTTCTCTTCAAGTTCAAGGGTACATGTGCAGGATGTGGTTTGTGGCATAAGTAAATGTGTGCCATGGTGGCTTGCTACACAGGGCATCCCATCACCTAGGTATTTAGCCCAGCATCCATTAGCTATTCTTCCTAATGCTGTCCCTCCCTGCAACTCCTCTGCCCCCAGTGTGTGTTGTTCCCCTCCCTGCGTCCATGTGTTCTTATCATTCAGCTCCCACTTACTTATAAGTGAGAACATGCGGTGTTCGGTGTGCTGTTCCTGCATTGGTTTGCTGAGGATAATGGTTTGCAATTCCACTGATGTTCCTGCAAAGGACATGACTTCATTCCTTTTTATAACTGCATAGTGTTCCGTGTTGTATATGGACCACATTTTCTTTGTCCAATCTATCACTGACGGGCACGTAAGTTGATTCCATGCCTTTGCTATTGTGTATAGTGCTGCAATGAATATATAAGTGCATGTATCTTTATAATAGAATGATTTATATTCTTTTGGGTGTATATCCAGTAATAGGATTGCTGGGTCAAATGGTATTTCTGCCTTTAGGTATTTGAGAAATCACCCACTGTCTCCTACAATGATTGAACTCCTACACTCCTACTAACAATGTAAAAGTGTTCTTTTTTCTCCACAACCTCACCAGTATCTGTTGTTTTTTAACTTTTTAATAATAGCTATTCTGGCTGGCATGGGATGATATTTCATTGCGGTTTTGATTTGCATTTCTGTAATGGTCAGCGATGTTGAGCTTTTTTTCATATGTTTGTTGGCCACATGTGTGTCTTCTTTTGAGAAGTGTCTGTTGATGTCCTTTGCCCACTTTTTAATGGGGTTGTGTTTTTGCAAATTTGTTTAAGTTGAAGGCTTAAAAAAAAAACTCTTTTATTTTACTTCGTCATTGCACTATCTTTATTATTTTAGTCTAGTAGTTAAAAACTTTTTGTTGCAAATAAAAGAGTGACAAACCATTAATTTAAATAAACAATAAGGATATGTAACTGTCTTGCATGACAAGAAAGTGGAGGTACATGTCCCCAAGGATGGGCTCCTGACACAGGGAAGTCATCAAAGAGCCCTCCAGCTTCTGTTCCTCTTCCTTGCTATTCTCTGTGTGTGTTCTTCTCAGTCTCAGAAACTGGACCTGTATGAAGGGAACCTCATACATACAAGGCACTCAATACTCTTAAGTATTTTGGAATTATATAAAATCTGAATGAAAAAAGACAACTAAGTAAGAATTTAGTGGGAAATGTACAAAGAAGTATTAACTCTGGTCTCTTCTCTCGCATAAATCAGCAAGATGACTTGGAGAAAGTCATCTAACCTTTCTAAGCCTCGATCTCCTCTGCAAAATGAGTATAAATGTTCTTAAATCATTAAATGCATTTGACACCATTACATTGCAAACATTTAGTAGATGAATAAACTAAAAACATAATGAATGTGTGAAGAAATACATAGAAATATATGCTTAAATATAATTAGACAGCTCTTAGCTTAGAAAGTTTAAATTGATGGCATCTCAACAGAGAAAAGGTAGGATTTGCCTAATGCAATCATGGATATTTACCCTTCCTGTATGCTGATGAGACTTGGCTGATCCAGGCATGCCTATGTGTGAATAAGCCTTACTGTTGAATCTGTCTCCAGCTCACCTAAATCTGTCTGAAAGGTAGATAAAGCCAGACAGCTGAGTCACTCTCTAACAATTGCCAACTCGTGATAGCTTTTCAAAGCCAATCTCCCTGTTTGGTCAGCTTTCCTTCCCCTCCCCCAAAATGATTATCATATAGTATATATATTATTTTCGATCTATTGTGTCATAAAACAGTGATTTCAAATGCTGGGAAGGTGAATGATTTCTTGGAGAAGTTAACTTTAAGGCTGAGGCTGGAACACAGACCCAGTTATTACACAGAGGAGGTGGAAAGTACAGGAGACCAAAAAGCTCAGAAACAACCACAAAAGTGTATAGTCACTGCTGGGTTTCTTGTGTGAAAATCATGATCATATATGTACATATAGGTTTTTATGCACAGTTCCTAGCTCATAACTCCCATTTTCCATTGTTATTGTCTTTTTACAATGTTGAGGGTACTTTAGGTTTCAGAAGCACAACGTTTCTCTCTGACTTTCTCTTGTCCTCCTTTCACATGCCCAAGGCAAGATTCTCATCTGATTGTGGATCATAAGACCTCATTCCAGAGAGGGTCCTGCTGCATATTCTGGGGAAGAGTACACTGCACAGACAGGCTAAGAAGAATCTGAACAGACAGGTCTTGCTGGATTTAGATCCTATCCTTTGTGTCCAGTTACATTTCCACATGATCATTCATGCTTCAGTGATACACAACCAGCGAAGTCTCCATAAAAGGTCCAAAGGACAGGGTTCTGAGAGCTTCTGGAAAGCTGAACACATGGCGGCCATCAGAAAGGTGAAGAACTCATCTGCATGCCCAGAGGGTGGCACGCCCCAAGCCCACGGGGACAGAAGCTCCTGCACTTGGGACCCTTCCAGTCCTCACCATATGCGTCTCATCATCTGGCTGTTTATTTGTATCCTTTAAAATAGCCTTTGCAATAATGGGTAAACACAAGGAAGTGTTTCCCTGAATTCTGTGAGCTGCTCTAGCCAGTTAACTGAACTCAATTAACTGAACTCAAAGAAGGGGTCGTGGGAATCCCAACTTGAAGCCAGTTGGTCAGGATTTCTGGAGGCCGGGACTGGTGACTGAGAGGAAGGAAGGGGGTGGTCCTGTGGGACTGAGTCCTTAATCTGTGGGATCTGACACCATCTCTGGGTGGATAGTGTCTACCCTACGGAACTGAATTAGAGGACCTGCTGCTTGGTGTACGGGGAGAAACCCCCACACCTTTGGTCACAGAAGGCTTCTCTGTTGATGATTGTTGTGGTGGTGTGAAAGCAGAGGGAAAACGTAGTGTGAGAGAGTTTTTCCCTGAAACAGTTGTCATTTAACTGTGAGCCAAAGAGAAAAACTAAGACTCCACCGTGAGAGACCAAGCCACACATAGCCAGAATCGCACTAACATTTGCCCTGATTTTCTCATGCACAGTTTCTCCCACTATGGCCTACTCATCTTTTCTTGGAGACAAATGTAGGTTCACTTTCCCCAGGGCCTGGCCATAAAACCCAGCTGCCAGAAATGTGCTGGCTGATGTTTTTTCTAGCATTACTTGTCTTCTACTTACTTGGGTCTGTCAGATCTGGAATAAGAAAGAAAATTAGAGGACCCATATTTTGAAGATCCAGGCTGTAAGAATTGTTAAAAACCATCTACCAATAATACTGGTCAAGCCATGTATTCGTATGAGTTAGATTTCTATGCAAGGATACTTTTGTCTGTTACTACCATCTTCATTTTGGATATTGCTACTTTGTTTTTATAATGTGGGCCAAAAGGTATTGTTTTAATAGAGCTTCTTTTTGGGGTGGGGGGGAACAGAGTTTCACTCTTGTCACCCAGGCTGGAGTGCAATGGCGCAATCTCGGCTCACTGCAACTTCCACTCCCCAGGTTCAAGTGATTCTCCCACCTCAGCCTCCCAAGCAGCTGGAATTACAGATGTATGCCACCACGCTTGGCTAATTTTTGGTGGTTTTTTTTTCATTTTTTCAGTAGAGATGGGGTTTCACCATGTTAGCCAGGCTGGTCTCGAACTCCTGGCCTCAGGTGATCCGCCTCTTTAGGACTTACGAAAATATAGCCAGCCAAGGGCTTCCTATAGGTAACAATTAATGTTTTATCGAATGTACCTGAAGATCTAGTGGCTGTAAGATACCATTAAGGCCTGTAGATTACTTAGCTTATCCAGATCATAATAGTACTTAAAAATAGAATTGCTAGCCATATTAAATAAAATAAAATGATAGATCCCTTTGAGGTTTTATACAAACATGTGGGATGGTGGAAATTGTTTTAAAGATTGGTAGACTGTAAAAGGAAAGTGGAAGTTTTCTCAAGTGCATTGCTCTAAGGGTTAACCATAATTCAGTATTTACTTGCACACTTGTAGAAAATTAGCTCGCTGTTTGTTTCATGTGATGAGTTGTTCATACTACATAGTATATCAAACTGACATAACTAAACAGAGATGCTGGGCAGTTATCATAAAAAGAACAATGAGAATCTAAGCATAGGAGTTAGGTTTCCCCAACAAATGAGTTATTCTGCACAATGCGAAATTAGTCATTACTGCTTTCTGGTTGGAGACACTTTGGTCTCAATTTAAAATGTCATCATTCTCCAAATCATATTTATTATAATTGTGGGTGAGATTCAGTTTGTTGCAATGAGACCCTATTCTATCGTTCTGTTATTTTTAAAACCTTAGGAATTTCACGCTTCCCCAAGTGAAGGACTGATGTGTGGTGCTAGAACCATTCCTCTGATGGCAAAGCCATTCCAGCAACATTCTTAACATGCTTGAGGCTGATGGCATGCCCAGACAAATGTTCCACTGTTCCCTATTTATTCCATTTCTGAATCTCTTATTTCCTGGCATCAAGTAGTAATCAAGCTCCCCACCAGTCCTCTAAGAAATAAAATAAAAGCAATGGAAAACCCCATGGAAATATATGTTAATACAGGACTGGAGAAAGAAAAGCACATTAATGAGTGGAATTCCAAACAGGAGCCGAAGTCATTCATTTAAAATGGGAATCAGAGGACCTCTTTAAACCTTCTACTGGGAAGGGAGGGTGGGGGGTGGATTTTGACTTAGGCTTTATATAAAGAACTTCAAATGCATATATTGAAGATATCCCCAAATGATGTTCTACCTTGTTATGGACCCTATAGTGCCCCCCAATATTCATATGTCGAACTCCTAAGCCCCAATGTGACTATATTTGGAGATAAGGTCTAAAAGAAGATAATTTAGGTCAAATGAGGTCATAAACATAGGTCCTTAATCCAATAGAACTTATGTTAATATTAACATAAGAAGAGGAAGAGACACTAGGAATGCACTTACACAGAGGAAAGCTTGTGTAAAGACAGTGGGAAGGTGGTCATTTGCAAGCCAGGAAGAGAGGCCTCACTAGAAACCAATGCTGCTGGCACCTTGATCTTTGACTTCCAGCCTCCAGAACTGCGAGAAAATAAATTTCTGTTGCTTAAGCCATCCAGTCTGTGGTATTCTCTTGTGGTGACCAGAGCACACTAACATATAGCTGTGGTCACAGAAGATGAGCTGACATAGTAAATGATATTTGTCCTTTTTTTTTTTTTTTTTTTTTTGAGACGGAATCTCGCTCTGTCACGCAGGCTGGAGTTCTGTCACCCAGGCTGGTGTGCAGTGGTACAATCTTGGCTCACTGCAAGCTCCGCCTCCTGGGTTCATGCTATTCTCCCGCCTCAGCCTCCCGAGTAGCTGGGACTACAGGCGTCCACCACCACGGCCACCACGTCTAGCTAATTTTTTTGTATTTTTAGTAGAGACGGGGTTTCACCATGTTAGCCAGGATGGTCTCCATCTCCTGACCTCGTGATCCATCCGCCTCGGCCTCCCAAAGTGCTGGGATTACAGGCATGAGTCACCCTGCCCGGCCAATGTTTGTCAGTTTTTAAATGCTTGTTCTTTTATGAAACCACGTTGCTCAATGCCAGTAATAACAATAATCGCAATTTATTGAACTTTCCATGAGCACTGTTCTACGTATTTTAATTTCTTAAAGTAAGTCATATTGTTACCTCTATTTTGTATATAAGAAAAGGAATCAGGGACAGTTTAAGTAACTGATCCCAAATGCCCCAAATGTTGTAACTAGTGAAGTGAGCTACAAAATAACATCTTTATAAATCCTGTTACTATCAGGGGAAAAACACAAGCAAATAACTGCACATGTGTGTGCTTAAAAGTATTTCTTTAACAAGTGTGGAAATTTTAAATTTTTCACAATTTAATAAAAGCCTTTTGGCATTATTTATTTTTTAATATATTAGAAGTCTCAGAAAAGGAAACAAAAGGGGCATTTTTAGGAAGATCATTATACTGAGTAGTATTCACTACATATATTCATCTAAACATGGGGGAAATCATTTGCCTTTGAAAACAATTGTAGGATTACATAGTTAAAGGATTATTTTTTGGTAAATCGTTAATAAATAATTTAATCACTTTTTCATTTATTTACTGATTTTTATATATCTCTGCTTTAAAGTTTAGTGCAAAATGTTTCTTTTGGATCTCACAAGGGGCTTAAAGACCAACAGATTTTCGGGAGGTAAGAAAGCTACCATAATCTTATTTTTAACTTGTCAGTAAGTAAAAATCTAACTAATGTTGATCTTTCTCTGACAACAGTTGCTTGGAAGGTTTCATCTCTTTGATTAATATTTAAACACTAAGGCTTCCAAAGCAAATTTACGAACTGAAATTACTAAAGCTACATTAAATACCGAAACATGCTACTACTTTATTTTTTATATGAGCTAAAAAGAACAGCCATTAGGAATAAGCAACAGCAGGAAGGAGGAATTTTGTTTTCAATTTGTTTTCTTCATTGGCTATTAGAAATTTATAGGATGAAAGGTAAAAGTATGGTAGTATTGTTTATTTGTTTTGGAGCTAGACTGTCCGGATTTCAATGCTGGGTTCCTCTTCTTACTGGATGAGTGACATTAGGCAAGTTACTTTCTCTTCTATTGTCTCAGTTTCCTCAGCTGTGAAGTGGGATAATAACAGTATTTCTCAGGACTTTTACACACCATCAGTGAGTTACAACATGCAAAGAACAGTGCCTGGCACACAGTATTCCATACATGCTAGCAATTAATATTTCCAATAAATATAGCAGTTAGGTCAAGTCATGGTTCTATGATATTCACCCATTCATTCAACAAATATTCATTCATTCAACAGACATTTATTAAGTGTATGCCATGCCAAAGAACTGGTCATAAAGATTTATTTTTTGGTTCTTAGGTTTTTTTTTAAGTGGGGAAGGGGGACAGAGACTTCCTCTGTAGCTGAAGTTACAGTGCAGTGGCACCATCTCAGCTCACTGAAACCTCTACCTCCTGGGTTCAAGTAATCCTCCTGCCTCAGCTTACCAAGTAGCTGGGATTACAGGCATGCGCCACTACACCTGGCTAATTTTTGTATTTTTAGTAGAGACAGGGTTTCACTCTGTTGGCCAGGCTGGTCTCGAACTCCTGGCCTCAAGTGATCTGCCCCCCTAGGCCTCCCAAAATTCTGGGATTACAGGCGTGAGCCACCATGCCCAGCCAATATTTAAATAATTCATAAGATCTTTGGTCCAGAAGCTAGCATTCTAGTAGAGCAACAGACACATAAATGGTTGACAGGTGCTGACTATTAAGCCATCTAATGGAAACACAGAACTGGGAAGTTGAAATAAATTTCGAGAAAACACTTTGGAAGGCATATTGCTGGAGTTGAGTTTTGCAACTTTGATGACTCAGAGTTAGAAGAGGAAACAGAGGCAGTCATGCTTAGCAGGGGACACCACATAGCAAAGACATAATAGCCTGAGGAGTTTGGGAAACAAAATATAGTTGTGAGTTCCTTATAAAGAGTGCTTAAGGAGGCTGTGAGTAAATCAAGTTAAAATTGATCCCATAACTTCTCACAATTCCTGTTTTCCGCAACACTGTGGTGGTTCCTTTCTTCTGGGATCATTGATTTAATTCTGACTGCAGGAAAGAAAAAAACCGTAAGACTTTTGCCCAATTGTCCGTATTGGGTCAACATTTCAATAAATAACCAGGTCACAGCCATCTTGGTCTAAGAGCTATGATTAATTAGACGTCATCCAAAATACACTAATATTGGCATAGACTAATTTTACCTGCAGCTGAAAATATGTTAATATGCGGCTCAAAGATGGCAAGACAAGTGTTAGTCTAGAAAGTATTACAATATATTTAAAATTTTAAAGCTCAATATTAAATAGTCCTATAAATTGCAATAAAACGTCACATCTGATTTAAACATACACATTTTCTAAATTATGGAGATGAGAAATTGCAAACTAGGTGTAAAAGCAGCTTCAATTAATGACTGCTATTTATGGTCCAGCCTATTCTTTTGATGCATACAGATTATTGAGCTCATGGTACACAAAAGCCTAAAAACTGCAGGAAGATTTGAGATGAGAGAAATATTTAGTCATACCAGTTTTATTGTAGGTCATCAAGGCCATCTCTTTAGGTGGGCCTAGATCAACAACATTAAAATGAATAATTTACTCAGCTCTGACTTGAAGCCGACTGACTGTTTTATGCCTAAGGAAAAATAATGTGGGCCTTTCTAACTCTTTAGCCTGATTGCTTGTAATGCTCATTGATCTGATGACAAACAATGCATAAATCTGTTCTTTAGCAACAGATGCAACGAAGGTGTCGATTAAAAATGACTGAGCAGAAATTGGAACATGATTACCAAATCCATAGAGCCCAACGTCATTCATTGACTTATACATAATTACCTCATTGAGAAGAATGAACTCAATGAATAACTCTTTCAAAAATTGAATTTTAAGGGACATTTTATGAGATATTTGTGAGACTATTGTTTTCTGAGACAAAAAGATAAGTTTCTAACAGCCCTGAGGATTCAACTCATGCCCCTTCTAATTTTTCTTTCTTTCCTTAATGAAGAAGATCATAGAGTCAAATTTCATTTGCCTAGCGCTGTACACTAAACTGGTTTCCATCTAATACTACTTAAATGTTAAAGGAGCTCAATTCAACAGAACAAGCTTGCATTCTTATGAGGGATATCAAACACACTCATCACACTATTCAAGAACAAAGAGTTACAGCAGATTAGATCTGTTAGATGAGTTATATAGTCAATAATTGTTTTCTAGAAATCATCAAAGAATAAAGGATTCTCCTCTCTTACAAAAGAGGAAGCTGAGGCATAAAGCAGTTCAGCAGTTACAGCACTTGCTCAGAGTCAAAGTCATTATTAGTAAGTGCCAAATCCCCCAGTCAATCCCCAAGAATTGCTGTTAGTGCAGTTTACCAAATATTTATGATCTCTGCTTCCAGGCACATGATATCGTTGCACTTCCTGTCTCCCCTGTGATTGGGAGGGACCGTGGGTCTAGCAGTAGCCAATCAGTACCAAGCACAGTGACATGTGCACCTTTCTGGATAAAGCATCTAAGTGCTATAGCATGACTCTCCAGAGTTCTCTCTCCTTCTGCCCTTGCAATTGGCAAGTTTCCAGCTTGTGGCTTCTCTGAAAGCCAGAGTGCCAGAGTGAGGTGAAGCAGAACAAACAGTCTCCAGCCAGACCATGATGCAGCACTGGAACATTGAAACAACCTTTGTTGTTTACAGCCTCTGGGATTGGGGGTTTGTTGGCTTCCATGGCACAGTCTCACTTACTCTGAGAAATGAGGACCACAAGTGTACTGTGCCCCCATAATGAAGCACACATACAACTTTATAAGAGAGATGAGACAAGATTTGGGCCTTCAAGAATGGGATAGTTGGGACTAGAGAAGAGCAATTTGAAATTCTACACATAAACCAGGTGTAGAAACTAAATTCACTTGATCTTTTGGGAAGATCATGAAGAAAATGTCTTACGAGTTCAAGGGAAGCATCAGGAAGTAACTGGAACTTAGGAAATAATGATCTATGGTGTGAAAATAGGGAAATGAGAACTTAGTTGACATATCTCTTCTCAATACAAAAGGGGCTGCTTGCAGATAATTGTATCTTTTTATAACCATGATAACATTGTTGGAAATGTTATACAATTCTAGTAAATCCCCAAAGCCCAGGATGAGAAGATATTGTTACAATCTCTTATCTAATTATTTACATGTTTCTGAAATACCATTTTTGATAATAAACCAAATATATGTGCTGTATTAGGAGCCCTCATTGGACTACAAACCCTCTGAAGGATTATTTGGATGGGATAACATTAGCTTAAAAAAAAAAAAAAGGAAAAAATAAAAAAGAAAGAATCTCATTCTGACATGTATCCAGCAAAGGCTCTCGACGGGAAACCCTCACAGCATTTCTGTTAAACTTTCCACACCCATTCAGGGGCCTGAATGTCTTTGCACTGGCTGCTGGGAACAAATGAAGAGGCATATGCCAGGAATGATGAGCGCTGGTAAGGCTGCTTTGTTGAGGGTACACAGGGACCTCCTCAATCCCAGACTGAACCTGATCCAGTATTTTTTGTTGTTGTTTTCTGTTTTTTGTTTCGGTTTTGTTTTGTTTGTCTGAGACGGAGTCTCGCTCTGTCGCCCAGGCTGGAGTGCAGTGGCACAATCTCGGCTCGCTGCAAGTTCCACCTCCTGGGTTCACGCCATTCTCCTGCCTCAGCCTCCTAAGTAGCTGGGACTACAGGGGCTCACCAACAGCCCGGCTAATTTTTTATATTTTTTAGTAGAGACGGGGTTTCACTCTGTTAGCCGGGATGGTCTCGATCTCCTGATGTCATGATCAGCCCGCCTTGGCCTCCCAAAGTGCTGGGATTACAGCCATGAGCCACCACGCCCGGCCCTGATAAAGTTTTTGGATAGTATGAAAATGAATATGGCAAATGTGGCCAGAGGGGGAAACAATTAAAAATAGAAATGGCATCACCAACCTGCCTGGTGAGTGCTGTATATTAGCAGAGGAGAAGGATTAGACTCTTGCTCTTCTTGTAACCAGTTCTATCTTGCTCTAACTACAGTGATGCTGATTCTCATTCTGGCAAAAGCTGAAGGCACCCCTTTTACAGTGAAATCTTCCCCTGTAGTACTAGGATGGGTTGAGTCCCCTTGACTGGGGCTGCTATTAAACCCTAAACATTGCACTGTCAGTGTGTTTGGCATACTGCTTTGTAATTTCTGTTTATGCCTGCGTTGGACTCTTCCACAAGACTGAGACTTCTGAGGACAGAGATCACGTAATGGTCACTATTTATATCCCCAGCACCCAAGACAGAGGCAGACACAAAGTATCTTGAAGCAAGTTTTTTAAATAAAAAGAATGAAAGAATAAATAAATAATTTGAAGCTAAATGAGACATCTGCTGAGAAGGTAACACAACCTCCATTGTTTTACAAACATATGTCAGTAGATGTCCCATCACTTTGCAGTGTGAGATAATTGCAAATATCCAGCTTTGTAGTGTCAGATTCAGTTTCAGATATTACATTTTGAGCTATGTACATGTCACTTGCCCCCTGTTCATCTCATTTTATAGCAGGATATTATTAGATTGGTGCAAAAGTAATCAGTTTTTGCCATTACTTTTAGTGGCAAAACCATTAAATGAATGCAAATGGATTCAAATCATTTCTTTGAATGGCAAAAACCATGATTACCTTTGTGCCAACTTATCCTCTTTGGTTTTCATATGAAAAACTAAAGCTCAGAGTTTTTATGTGCCATAAGAGAAATCATTTTTTAGGAGGCAAAAACATATGCTTTCTTATTGGGTGTATTTATTATAATATTAGTAAGTCTGAGGATTCTGAAGCATGAGTAATATTGCTGTAATGCTTGTAATTTCAAATTATTCAAAATAACATTATTCACATGAACTCCTACAGCAAACATATTCTCATGATGGAAATATCTAAAGTGGAATTTTGTACTAGTGTGTACTATTGTATCTAAGAGAAAAACTGGAAAATAGACTATGTGAATTCAAATCCCAGTTCTACGCTACCTATAACAATACCTCTAGGTCTCAATTTTTCTCATTTGTAATACTAGGAGAGTATTACTTACCTCATATGCTTGTTGGAAGGATCGAATAATTGAATAGCTAGAAAGAGATTAGAACAATGGTTGCCACATACACAATGTTGAATAGATAGTAGTGATTACTGGCATCCTCACTGGAAACATTTGAGTTGACTTTTAAGCCATTGTCTCTTATAAACATTTTATTTTTCTACATTTTATTATTATAAGATCAGAGATTGTGATTTTAGCATAGAAGACCCTTTGTGATCTAGCAGGCCTTGCAAGAACTGGCACTTCTTCACCTGGTCTCTGAGCCCTACTCACCTTGCACCTGCTCTTCAGCTATATTGAAATGTCCACACGCCCTAAAAGGAAGGGAGATTTCTAGGGTCTCCACCCTTCGCACAGTGGCTCATTCTGCGTAGGACACAGTCTCTCTTCACTTATCATTCTTTTGCTTGGAAAATTCCTCCCACTACTTTAGGTTCAAGTAAACGATCATCCTCTCTGAGAAGATCCCCATGCACTCCCTTGCAACCAAACCCTTCTAAGAGTCCCACCTAAGTATTCCTATAGCCCTTGTACCTACTCATATGACCACCTTGATTACCTGCTCTGAGTCTGCCCCTGTGTCTGATGCCTCCCCTGCTGGACAACAAACTACCCACACACAGGCAGGAGCTGAGTTTTTTACCTTTTTTATGTGTCACATCTGGCACCATATCTGGAACATCAGAGCCTTTAGTAAGTCAGTGCTGAATGAATAAATGCATGAGAAATATCTTTCAAGTGGATTGGAACATCTGTACTAGATTGCTTAGAGCCATCCTTCCCAAGCATTTTCCAATTAGGGCAATCAGAGTACAATAGGGAAAAGGACAGGGAGGGGGCTTGTCCACCTGAGGCTAATGCCACAGGCCCTGACAGCCTGGAGAACTGGAGGAGCACCCATTCATCACACCCATGCAAGGAGGGTCCCCCTTCTGAGCTAAGAAGCTCTAGTTTAGAGCACAGAATATGACAGTTGAAATCTCAAGCTCTTACTTGTTCAGTCATCTTTACTGTCTTCCTGGGGCAATCTAATGAATTAAATGTGAGATTACCCTTTAATAACGGAAGCTGGTGTGCTTGATCCAAAGGTTAGAGCAATCAGAAGACACAGAGTCTAATATCCTCTTTGCCACTCACAAAATAGCATTGGCATACCCTTGTCAAGTAACAGATTTCTTACTTATAAAAGGGATGGCTAATGCTTCCCCTGGCTACCCCATGGAACCATTGTCAAGATAACAACATAGATACAGGTAAACACAATTCAAGATAAAAGTTTTTATCTCAAAGATTTATATAGATATTGAGATCTATATAAATAAATATGGTAATGGATTGCAAACCTATACTCCTAGTTTGTGACATGATGGCATTCATTGTAAACAGGTTGACTTTGTAATTTATCTTTTAAACCAGGATATAAATGAGAGAGAAACAGGGTGCAATTTAGAAATACAACAGGCGATTGTCAAGATTTTTTCAGGCAAATCATTGCCCAAATTGTAATCAGTATTATAGAAGATGCCAGAATTTGAAATGTTTCATCAAGATTTTGGACTGTGCAGCATAGGAACCTTCTTTTTTATATTTAGAGCAGTTCTCACCTTTCAGAGGGAGCAATGCAAGATCTTTATGTCGTGCTGCCCCTCTGCAGCTGAGGCATAGGCACAGGTCATTGACTATTCCAATGAGACATTCTTTGGCCAAACTAGGGACACACAGAAGCAGAGGCTGCTCCATATCCTTGCATACAATTGTGGTGGTAACTATAGTAACTACATTCAGTTTTCCCAGGCAGAAATGATGGCGGCTTTAGCAATAACTTTTGATTGGTTAAATGGTTCAAAGTAGGAAAGTCCATACGCAAAGATGAGAAAACGCTGTCCTCCAGGAGCCAACTTTGGCTTCATTTTCACATCATGTATCCTTACTTAACTTCTAAGAATATGTCCCTGACTGTCCCCAAGGATCTGTGAACTATCCTGTAATAACCATTAATGAATTCATTCTCTGCTTAAATTAGCCAGAATTGGTTTCTGCTGCATACAATTCTGATCTAGAAGCATCCTAATAAGAGAAATTTAACAGATGAAGCGACCAAGGAACTGAAACTTACATAACTTGCTTACAGTCACATAGCTAGAGATTCAAGACTACAGACGAGGTCCTCTGCTCCTGGTCTAGAGAGTTTCATACTTGACAGTCAACTCAGCACACTGAAAATACCCAATAAGTATTCATTTAATTTACTATTTTGGGTGTGAATGCCAAAGCATCCTTATGGCAACAAAAGTCAAAATTGACAAATGGGATCTAATTAAACTAAAGAGCTTCTGCACAGCAAAAGAGACTATCATCAGAGTGAACAGGTAACCTCTCCCATTCGGGAGAAAATTTTTGCAGTCTATCCATCTGACAAAGGGCTAATATCCAGAATCTACAAGGAACTTAAACAAATTTACAAGAAGTAAACAAATAGCCCCATCAAAAAGTGGGCAAAAGATATGATCAGACACTTCTCAAAAGAAGACATTTATGCGACCAACAAACATGAAAAAAAGCTCATCATCACTGGTCATTAGAGAAATGCAAATCAAAACCACAATGAGATACCATCTCACACCAGTTAAAATGGCGATCATTAAAAAGTCAGAAAACAACGGACGCTGGAGAGGATGTGGAGAAATAGGAATGTTTTTTTTTTTTTTTTTTTTTGAGACGGAGTCTAGCTCTGTTGCCCAGGCTGGAGTGCAGTGGCCGGATCTCAGCTCACTGCAAGCCCCGCCTCCCGGGTTCACGCCATTCTCCTGCCTCAGCCTCCCGAGTAGCTGGGAGTACAGGCGCCCGCCACCTCGCCCGGCTAATTTTTTTTGTATTTTAGTAGAGACGGGGTTTCACCGTGTTAGCCAGGGTGGTCTCGATCTCCTGAACTCGTGATCCTCCCGTCTCGGCCTCCCAAAGTGCTGGGATTACAGGCTTGAGCCACCGCGCCCGGCCAAAATAGGAATGTTTTAACACTGTTTGGGGAAGTGTAAATTAGTTCAACCATTTCGGAAGACAGTGTGGTGATTCCTCAAGGATCTAGAACCAGAAATACCATTTGACCCAGCAATCCCATTAGTGGGTATATACCCAAAGGATTATAAATCATTCTACTATAAAGATATATGCATACGTATGTTTATTGCAGCACCATTCACAATAGCAAAGACTTGGTACCAACCCAAATGCCCATCAATGATAGACTGGATAAAGAAAATGTGGCACATACACACCGTGGAAGACTATGCAGCCATAGAAAAAGATGAGTTCATGTCCTTGCAGGGACATAGATGAAGCTGGAAACCATCATTCTCAGCAAACTAACACAGGAACCAAAAACCAAACCCGCATGTTCTCACTCATAAGTGGGAGTTGAAAAATGAGAACACATGGACACCAGAGAGGAACATCACACACTGGGGCCTCTCTGTGGGTGGAGGGCTAGGGGAGAGATAGCATTAGGAGAAATACGTAATGTAGATGACAGGTTGATGGGTGCAACAAACCACCATGGCACGTGTATACCTAGGTAACGAACCTGCACATTTTGCACATGTATCCCAGAACTTAAAGTATTTTTTAAAAAGTAAAAAAACAAAAACAAACAAAAAAAAAAACATGCTTTCTACAGAGCCACAATTTTAAACTGATGATTGATGAAGGTTTTTTTACATGATATAGTGTAATCATTCAATTAGGAAAATGTTTAAAAGCTAAGAATGAACAAAAACCTGGGAAACTGTTGTAATTGTCCTTGTCTTTCAGAAAAGATACATTTTGTCTTGGAAAATAACTGCTAAAAATTAAGCACTGAGATGAATAGATAATTGTATAGATATTCAATGGGTAGGAGTCTATTTTCTGTGGAGAAATTTAGTCATCGCAGAAACAACATTTTACGATAATGTGGTTTGATTGATAAAAGTTAACAATAACTTGGAACTTACATATTTTAAAATAAACACCACTATAATGGATATTATTTTCCATGTGTTCCTAAAGCCACACCATTTTTACGATGATTTTAGATAATTTCTTACGGATGGATCAATTTTCTGTAACTAGGTCTTCCAAGACTGCTTATTATTCCAGAGGGACAGCTTTTATGTACCATTTATTATTGTGTATAATACTGTATCTTCATTTCCTCTTCCTCGTTTACTTATTAGACATCAAACATGCTAGCTACTTTACAAAGTATTGCCAAAATAATTCTAACAGTCGATGGCAGTAAGTATATGGAAATGTATGCATTGGTGCTGCTCCCATTGTTTCACCTGGCTTAGCTTTGTTGAGTCCCCTCAACATATCTGAATTTCTCAACTTTTAAAACCAAGAAAGCAACTTTAATCCCAGAACATCTGCCCCAGCTGTATTTCCCATTTTGGTCCTGAACTTCAGGAAGTACTTGAATTCACAATGCTGCCAAGACATATATTCATAAACTTGGGACTCAAGTTACCATGGAACAGCATCCATGGAAGTCTCCTTAGACTTTTGAAATCCTCTAGTATCAGCAAAAAGAACATATAACCATTAAACAAATTAGTCTAAAATATGTTTAGAGACGATGAAGTAGTTGACCCACATCTGGAAAAAGAGTCTAGTAAGGGCTAGGTAGCGAGGGGGAGCCTAGGAAAAGAGAAACATTAATGGAGTGGATCATAAAAAGGGGGAATAGAAAAAATATGAAGCTAACATGGATGCAAAGTCATTAGTGGATATTGCTTTGTTCACGAAAATGGAGACCATGACTCTTGGCCAGAGAAGACTCATTCCAGGACACAAAATTGCTGCACGTGTATTTGCCTGGTTGCTACCCATTAAGCCAGTTCCCTCCCGCCTTCACACACACACACACACAAAACTTCTCCTTTATACCAACACCTCTGCTTGTGTTACAGTATAACAGCCAAGCTGAAATAGCCTTACCATGGCACAAGGATGCCTCTTTCCCGGTCTGTGTATTCTGGGTCCTCAAACTGACTGTTGCTAGTCAATTGGCTCCAACTCAAGACAATGTCAGTCATTGATTGACTGGGGTTTGCTAACCTAAGCAACACTGAGGGGAAGAAGCAGAGGGTAGTCAGTGAAACTGTAGATTTTAGAGTCAGATTTCCTGGGTTTGATTCTATGTTTATATGCTTATTTACCATACCTGTCTGGGCCTCAGTTCTCTTATCTGCAGAATGGGGGTGGCAGTAGCAGTATCTCACAGGGTTATTGTCTATGTTAAATCAGTGAATGTATATTAAAGCGCTAGAATAGGACACGTAAGAGCATTTGCACTATGTAAATATTTGCTTACATTACTATCATCGGTGTGTCCCATGAAGTTTCAGCCCCTCCCATCTTCCCTTGAATGGTCACTTACTGTGCACTAGAAGTAATTCTCCACCTCAGTATCTTCAATTGCTGCAAGTTTATTGTAAGTGTACTGTCCAAGCATCCATTCTGCTCATCAGACACTCGGCAAAATGGCACTGACCTACTGCCCAGGAACAACAACTTTTTGTCTCAGCCTTGTGCTGCCCAAGGGAGTTGATTACACATGGGCTTGATTGAATTTTGGAGGGTGATGGAAATGTTCTAAAGCTGGACAGTGGCAATGGTTGCACACTCTATAAATTTACTAAAAATTGTTGAATTGTGCACTTACAGTCTGTGAATTTTACGGTATATAAGCTACACTTCAATAAAAATGTTTTTAAAAAGATAATGATTGTTTTACAATGTTCTCATTATATCCTTTAGGAGGCATAGAACTATAAACAGCTGCTATGGAAATAGAGTGGAAGCAAGCACAACATTGTTCAATTTCTCTCTGGGGTCTTGGGTTTTTTTCTTTTCTTTTTTTTTTTTTTTTGGATGGCTCAATTATTTACTTTAGAAATAATAACACCATTCATTGGCTACAAAGCCTCTAAAGCTTAAGAAACCAGGCAGCATTGACCGGGCACAGTGGCTCATGCCTGTAATCCCAGAACTTCGGGAGGCCAAGGTGGGCAGATGACGAAGTCAAGAGATCGAGACCATCCTGGCCAACATGGTGAAACCCTGTTTCTACTAAAAATACAAAAATTAACTGGGTGTGGTGTAGCTGTAATCCTAGCTACTTGGGAGGTTGAGGCAGGAGAATCACTTGAACCCAGGAGGCAGAGTTTGCAGTGAGCCGAGATTGCACCATTGCACTCCAGTCTGGTGATAGAGTGAGGCTCCATCTGAAAGAAAAAGAAAGAAAGAGAGGAAGAGAGGAAAGAAGGAAGGAAGGGAGGGAGGGAGGGAGGGAGGGAGGGAGGGAGGGAAGGAAGGAAGGAAGGAAGGAAGGAAGGAAGGAAGGAAGGAAGGAAGGAAGGAAGGAAGGAAGGAAGGAAGGAAGGAAGGAAGGAAGGAAGGAAGGAAGGAAGGAAGGAAGGAAGGAAGGAAGGAAAAACCAGGCAGTAGTTCTGACATGTATACTAGGATATTTCTGGATTGATAGCAACAAGAGTGAAGAGGGTGCCTGGGAGCAGATTTGAGAAATGTGGAACCTGCCCTCATTTAGCTGAGCAGAAGAGTCAAGGAAAAAACTATAGGTGTGTCAAAAGAGCTAGAAAGGCTTGCTTTCTAATGACAAGACAGAATGGGGTCTTACGTAATCTGCTTTGAGGCTCATTCAAAGTTGATTTTAGCACAACCTTTACTTTTTGAATGGTGGGATTTATTTTAAGCCAGATGGTGATAATCTATACACTATGAAAGAAAAAAAAAGAGGAAGAAATAGATGAGGAGGAGGAAATGTAAGTTGTGTCACTTAACCAATGACTAATCAGAGCAATAATAAGCTTCTGGTTTCAACTGTGCTAAAAGTTTCACTTCAAACAGCAATAGCAAGGAAATCTTTCAGCCAATTCCCTTTGTATTTGGCATTTCTATTTGCGTTTTGGCAAATTCTTGATATATTCAAAAGACAGTGAATTCTCTCTCTTGAAACTTGTGCTAGCAGGGTGGGTGGCTGCCTGTTCACACGAATGGGAAGTCCTGGCAGAAAGGATGAGAGTTGAATTAAGACAGTAACAGCAGTGTATCTGACTCTGCTTGGGCAGTAACTACAGAAATCCTTGGGAGATGTCATTTTGGTTTTGGAAATATGAAAAGACAGAGATTTAGGATTTATTTGGATGAACCAATGATTTCACTCATGTTTTTACTCTCCTTTTTGAGGTTTTATTTTATTTAAAAAATAAAATGTCAATCTATGAAACTCGCTGTAAGTTGCCTTACTAGTGCCATCTAATCCAGAAATATGCTACTTCACATTCTCCAGGGTTGGTAATTTTTGTTTCCAAAGAGTTGAAAGTTGATCTGCACTGTCTGTGGGTCTTGGAGAGGGGGCAGAGTAAATCCAGGTTCTGCTCAAGAAGGGAGGGGATACAGGTAACCTTTCAGTAGAAGTGTGCAAGGCTGTCCAGATGCCCAGTTTTGCTCTATTAAGAGTGCTAATAAAGCGGGTATGTCTCTCTTAGGAAAAGATTGGCCTCTTCAGACCTGCAGGAGGGAGGGTACCAAGATACCGGATTTACTCCAAGTTAATGTTTACCTGAATTATTGATTGCCACGTGAGATACAAAACAGCTGGTGACTTGGTGATGCTTTTTCTTTGAGTTACAAGAGAAGAGCTATAAATCCAAAGCTGAAAGGCTTTCTTTCGTCTTTTCAACTTGTGAAATATACCTCTTCAATAGAACCGACCCTGGGTCATTTTAAATCAATTACTAATAAATCTGTGGTGCTTTTTCTTTCTCTTATTGAAAGAAAGGTGGTAGTGTAGGAATTAATTTTTGTTTCTGGCTTACCTTTGTCTAAGCTGATTGGCTGTGACTTCCCTTATTTATTTCACAGAATGATTGAGTATTAAATAGTTTGCTGGATGTTAAGATGCCTTGAGGTACGGGGATGTTGAACCACACAGTGAGTTAAAATATTTCAAAAGCTCCTTCAGATGTTAACAACCAAAATAAAAACCACTGAATGGTAAAATAATATAAATTTGGGTCATTGTATCTTTATTTCCTTTATTTCCTTATAACTCTTCTCACTACAAAACAGTTTAGAGATGGTATGTAATAAAAGGCATATTCAATAAGACAAGTCTCGTTAGAATAAGAATGGGAAATTAAATTCATAAATTAAAGAATTACGTAAATATTTCGGCTATTGAGGACAAAGGAAGTAATATTATCAACCACCTGACTTTTCAATTTGAGCTTCCTGGCAGCTGGAGAAAAAAAAATAGATTACACTTATTTTTACCTCATAAAAATTAATACAGCATTTGTTTAAAAGAAATGTTTTTGACTGTCATATTTTAAAACAGGGGCTCAATCTAAGGCATATATTTCCAATGCACACACAAATTAATGTATATTCAAAATATGCATGTAAATAACCCACCAACTACTGGCTACAAATGTCCAGGAATACACACACCTTGTGCATGTTGTTGGAAATAATTTTATTATATGGAATTATAAACGGAAGGCAACATTAACAACATAGGTTTATTATTAACTCTAGTTTTATAGGAAACACAAAAGTGAGTCTCATTCAGTTGTCTTTAGGATCAACTGTTGATAATGGCCAAGGCTATTATCCTGAAGCACAAATAAGAGAATCAGGCGGCACCACTAACATTGTCCCTGTGCATGATTTTCTATTGATTTAATTTTATTCAAGGTATAATCAGGATATTTACAAGACTAAGTAAGTAGAATAACCCCAAGATTATCTGTAATAGATATAATTTCTGATGTCAGAGTGTTTTGTAACATACAGTCTAATTATATATGTTTCAATTACTACTAAAATAAGTATTCATAAACTTCAGGTAATCTTCCTGAAGGCAGAGGTTTTGTCTATTTTTTGCTACTGTAGAATCCCTGGTACCTAGCAAAGGATGTGGAGCACACTAGGCATTTAAAAGATATTTGTTGAATTAAATTTATTTATTTAAAAGCAACTTTTAACTTCTTAATCATCCACAGTACCACAGAATAGAAAAATCATCTTAAACATAATTTTTAAAAGAAAAGTTCAATTGTTTTTCAGTTCTAAACAGGATAACTTCTTGATGTGGCCATCAATGGGGTTAAGATGCAAAATGTACCCTCAGAAAACTGATTAATTTTCTGAATAAAACAGTAAAAAAAGCTTACCTTTTAAAAATGTGTTACTTTCAGAGTGTAGTAATTTTAACTATGATTTTATTGATATTAAGCTGTTATTTCAGATATGTATCAAATGTTCATGAAGCCATTCATGGTTTATAATACCTCACTACTTTCTGAGATACTTACCTAGATACTAGATCCCACCTTTCTATTTACCACGTCTCAAGCAAGTATCATTTTATAAAAAGAAAATAGCATTCCGTTGTGTTCAATGTTGGAAAATTATGTTCAATGTAGGCTTTAAACTTAATAACTGTAAAACTTCCCTGAGTTATCTCTAACTTTGATAATTACCATAGGATGCAATTCCAGAAACTACAAAGGAACAAAGCATCTCATAGAGTAATATTTTCTATCTGTGTACCAATTCATCTCACTTGATCTCAGTAAAACTCTCCTATAAGAAGTTATTAATGGCCTCATTTTATAGACAAAAATTGACAGACTCATAAATGTTTTATCAGAATATTAGTAGTAGACAGTGAAAAAGAATGTTGGTTTCTTCCATTGGAATAAGCAAGATGATATAGTTGAGATATCTGTTCTCCCAATCTCATGTTGAAATGTAATCCCCAAAGTTGGAGGTGGGACCTAGTGGGAGGTGTTTGGTTCAGGGGTTGTGTCCCTCATGGCTTGGTGCTGTCCTCACAATAGTGAGTGAGTTATCCCCAACCCCACCTCTCTTGCCCCTGCCCTGGCTATGTGATGTGCCTGCGCCCACTCCATCATGACTGAAAACTCTCTGAGGTTTCCCCAGAAGCTGAGCAAATGTCAGTGCCACACTTGCACAGCCTGCAGAACTGTGAGCCAATTAAGCCTCTTTATAAATTACCCAGTCTGAAGTATTTCTTTACAGCAATGCAAGAATGGCCTAATACACTAGTCAACACTGTGGGGAAAAAACCATCCGCAATCCCAGTGGCTTGAATGAACAAGGTTTGCTTCTTCTTCTTCACGTGGATTGACTGGGGCTCTGTCTAACATCATTGTCTTCTTCACATTGGCAACAAGACTAAAAGAGTAGCCACAACCTAGAAAATTGCAGTGTGCTGTTACAGGAAAGGGCTTTTGAGGAACCTCCCATGGAAATTAGATGCTCTAGCCCAGAGAAGAAATACATCCTGTCCACTCCCAATTCATTACACAGGACTAGACAAACATGGAGCTCTACCAACCACAATGGGACCAGGAAATATAAATCTACCATGTACTCAAAAGAATAACACACTGGAATTCTATTTCCCAGTCCTCTGTTCTTTTCAGAACCTCCTCTCAATTATTTTATGGGATCTAAAGTAGTATTTAACCAGGGCAATTTAGAGGGGTCTTTAATAAATGTGGGATGAACATTCTTGAAAAGACAGTTTGATAAGAATAGGTAGAGGATAAGAGTGTGACCCCTAGAGTGAAACTAGGGCTTTCATGTGGAATTTTGTATTTTGTGCACTGCACAAGGGCTTCAGACCTGAGTCAGATGACCTAGCTTCTTTGTTCCCTAGCTGTGTTTATTTAACTTAGTTCAGAGGCTTGCTGGGAACACTAAATGAGACAAGGCATGCTGGGTGTTTTTCACAGTTTATAGTAGGTACTTAATAAAATTAGTGCTTAGTATTATTAAACACATTTGTTTTCTCTTCTTCATCCCTATTAAATAAAGAATTCTCTGAACATTGTATCATTTCCTGAGGATAGGCTGCTGGAAGTGGAATAACTAGACTGAAGTTAGTGAAACTTTTGAGATCTTGAGTTTTATTTGTGTTTAGGAATACTATACCCATGTACATTCCTGCCAACAGTGCATAAGATGACCCATCACACTATGTCCCCAACAGCTTCTTTGGGATTTCAAGCACCTTCACTAGGTGCCAGCCTCCTGCAATATTCCAAATCCCACCATTAGAGGCATTAAAGCTTCTATCTTCTGAGGATAAAGATTTCATGAAAAGGGATACAATGTCAGCATTCATATGCTCCCTAGTATATTGGAGTAGAGGAGTTATCAAATCAGCTAATACACAGCTAAACACTGGGAATACAACATAGACAGCCACATTGTTTGTGGTGGCATAGAGAACTGTAAAAATTTCTAGGCAGAGGAAAGAACACTGACACAGAAGGAATTAATTAAAGACTTTAGCAACAAGCAATTACTTAAAGATTTAAGGGTGGCGGTTCCAAGGTGGCCAAATAGGAACAGCTCCAGTCTACAGCTGCCAGCGTGACCAACGCAGAAGACAGGTGATTTCTGCATTTAAAACTGAGGTACTGGGATCATCTCACCAGGGCATGTCAGACAGTGGGTGCAGGACAGTGGGTACAGCCCACTGTGCAAGAGCTGAAGCAGGGCAAGGCATCACTTCAACCAGGAAGCACAAGGGGTAAGGGAATTCCCTTTCCTAGCCAAGGGAAACCGTGACACACAGCATCGGGGAAATCAGGTCACTCCCACCCTAATAGTGCGCTTTTCCAAGGGTCTTAGCAAATGGCACACCAAGAGATTATATACCACACCTGGCTCGGAGGGTCCCACACCCATGAGCCTCACTCATTGCTAGCACAGCAGTCTGAGATCTAACTGAAAGGGGGCAGCAAGGCTGGAGGAGGGGTGCCTGCCATTGCTGAGGCTGGAGTAAGAAAACTAAGCAGCTGGGAAGCTCTAACTGGGTGGAGCCCACCACAGCTCAAGGAGGCCTGCCTGCCTCTGTAGACTCCACCTCTGGGGGCAGGCCACAGCCAAACAAAAGGCCACAGAAACCTTTGCAGATTTAAATGTTCCTGTCTGACAGCTTTGAAGAGAGTAGTGGTTCTCCCAGCATGGAGTTTGAGATCTGAGAACGGACAGACTGCCTCCTCAAGTGGTTTCCTGACACCCAAGTAGCCTAACTGGGAGGCACCCCCAAGTAGGGGCAGACTGACACCTCACACGGCCAAGTGCCCCTCTGAGATGAAGCTTCCAGAGGAACAATCAGGCAGCAACATTGGCTGTTCAGCAATATTCACTCTTCTGCAGCCTCTACTGCTGATACCCAGGCAAACAGGGTCTGGAGTGGACCTCCAGCAAACTCCAACAGACCTGCAGCTGAGGGCACTGACTGTTAGAAGGAAAATTAACAAACAGAAAGGACATCCATGCCAAAACCCCATCTGTACATCACCATCATCAAAGACCAAACGTAGATAAAACCACAAAGATGGGGAAAAAACAGACCAGAAAAGCTGAAAATTCTAAAAATCAGAGTGACTCTCCTCATCCAAAGGAACGCAGCTCCTCGCCAGCAATAGAACAAAGCTGGATGCAAAATGACTTTGATGAGTTGAGAGAAGAAGGCTTCAGACTATCAAACTTCTCCAAGCTAAAGGAGGAAGTTTGAACCCATCGTAAAGAAGCTAAAAACCTTGAAAAAAGATTAGACGAATGGGTAACTAGAATAACCAATGTAGAGAAGTCCTTAAATAACCTGATGGAGCTGAAAACCATGGCACGAGAACTACGTGACACATGCAAAAGCTTCAGTAACCCATTCGATCAACTGGAAGAAAGGGTATCAGTGATTGAAGATCAAATGAATGAAATGAAGCGAGAAGAGAAATTTAGAGAAAAAAGAGTAAAAAGAAATGAACAAAGCCTCTAAGAAATATGGGACTATGTGAAAAGACCAAATCTATGTCAGATTGGTGTACCTGAAAGTGACGGGGAGAATGGAACCAAGTTAGAAAACACTGTGCAGGATATTATGCAGGAGAACTTCCCCAACCTAGCAAGGCAGGCCAACATTCAAATTCAGGAAATACAGAGAATGCCACAAAGATACTCCTTGAGAAGAGCAACTCCAAGACACATAATTGTCAGATTCACCAAAGTTGAAATGAAAGAAAAAATGTTAAGGGCAGCCAGAAAGAATGGTCAGGTTACCCACAAAGGGAAGCCCATCAGAGTAACAGCAGATCTCTCAGCAGAAACCATACAAGCCAGAAGAGAGTGGGGGCCAAGATTCAACATTCTTAAAGAAAAGAATTTTCAAGCCAGAATTTCATATCCAGCCAAACTAAGTTTCATAAGTGAAGGAGAAATAAAATCCTTTACAGGCAAGCAAATGTTGAGAGATCTTGTCACCACCATGCCTGCCTTACAAGAGCTCCTGAAGGAAGCACTAAACGTGGAAAGGAACAACCAGTACCAGCCATGACAAAAACATGCCAAAATGTAAAGACCATCAATGCTAGGAAGAAACTGCATCAGCTAACGAGCAAAATAATCAGCTAACATCATAATGACAGGACAAATTCACACACAACATTATTAACCTTAAATGTAAATGGGCTAAATGCTCCAATTAAAAGACACAGACTGGCAAATTGGATAGAGTCAAGACCCATCAGTGTGCTGTATTCAGGAGACCCATCTCACATGCAGAGACACATAGGCTCAAAATAAAGGGATGGAGGAAGATCTACCAAGCAAATGGAAAACCGAAAAAGGCAGGGGTTGCAATCCTAGTCTCTGATAAACCAACAAAGATCAAGATCAAAACGGACAAAGAAGGCCATTACATAATGGTAAAGGGATCAATTCAACAAGAAGAGCTAACTATCCTAAATATATATGCACCCAATACAGGAGCACCTAGATTCATAAAGCAAGTCCTTAGAGACTTACAAAGAGACTTAGACTCCCACACAATAATAATGGGAAACTTTAACAGCCCACTGTCAACATTAGACAGATCAATGAGACAGAAAGTTAACAAGGATATCCAGGAATTGAACTCAGCTCTGCACCAAGTGGACCTAATAGACATCGACAGAACTCTCCACCCCAAATCAACAGAATATACATTCTTCTCAGCACATCGCACTTACTCCAAAATTGACCACATAGTTGGAAGTAAAGCACTCTTCAGCAAATGTAAAAGAACAAAAATTATAACAAACGATCTCTCAGACCACAGTGCAATCAAACTAGAACTCAGGATTAAGAAACTCACTCAAAACCACTCAACTACTTGGAAACTCAACAACCTGCTCCTGAATGACTACTGGGTACATAATGAAATGAAGGCAGAAATAAAGATGTTCTTTGAAACCAATGAGAACAAAGATACAACATACCAGAATCTCTGGGGCACATTTAAACCAGTGTGTAGAGGGAAATCTATAGCACTAAATGCCCACAAGAGAAAGCAGGAAAGATCTAAAACTGACACCATAACATCACAATTAAAAGAACTAGAGAAGCAAGAGCAAACACATTCAAAAGCTAGCAGAAGGCAAGAAATAACTAAGATCAGAGCAGAACTGAAGGAGATAGAGACACAAGATGCCCTTCAAAAAATCAATGAATCCAGGAGCTGGTTTTTTGAAAACATCAACAAAATTGATAGACTGCTAACAAGACTAATAAAGAACAAAAGAAAGAAGAATCAAATAGATGCAATAAAAAATGATAAAGGGGATATCACCACTGATCCCACAGAAATACAAACTACCATCAGAGAACACTATAAACACCTCTACGCAAATAAACTGGAAAACCTAGAAGAAATGGATAAATTCCTGGACACATACACTCTCCCAAGACTAAACCAGGAAGAAGTTGAATCCCTGAATAGACCAATAGCAGGCTCTGAAATTGAGGCAATAATTAAGAGCCTACCAACCAGAAAAAGTCCAGGACCAGACGGATTCATAGCCGAATTCTACCAGAGGTATAAGCAGGAGCTGGTACCATTCCTTCTGAAACTATTCCAATCAATAGAAAAAGAGGGAATCCTCCCTAACTCATTTTATGAGGCCAACATCCTCCTGATACCAAAGCCTGGCAGAGACACAACAAAAAAAGAGAATTTTAGACCAATATCCCTGAGGAACATTGATGCAAAAATCCTCAACAAAATACTGACAAACCAAACCAGCAGCACATCAAAAAGCTTATCCACTGTGATCGAGTGGGCTTCATCCCTGGGATGCAAGGCTGGTTCAACATATGCAAATCAATAAATGTAATCCAGCATATAAACAGAGCCAAAGACAAAAACCACATGATTATCTCAATAGATGCAGAAAAGGCCTTTGACAAAATTCAACAGCCCTTCATGCTAAAAACTCTCAATAAATTCTGTATTGATGGAACATATCTCAAAATAATAAGAGCTATTTATGACAAACCCACAGCCAATATCATACTGAATGGGCAAAAACTGGAAAAATTCTCTTTGAAAACTGGCACAAGACAGGGATGCTCTCTTTCACCACTCCTATTCAACATAGTGTTGGAAGTTCTGGCCATGGCAATCAGGCAGGAGAAAGAAATAAAGGGTATTCAATTAGGAAAAGAGGAAGTCAAATTGTCCCTGTTTGCAGATGACATGATTGTATATTCAGAAAGCCCCATCATCTCAGCCTAAAATCTCCTTAAGCTGATAAGCAACTTCAGCAAAGTCTCGGGATACAAGATCAATGTGCAAAAACCACAAGTATTCTTATATACCAATAACAGACAAACAGGGAGCCAAATCATGAGTGAACTCTCATTCATAATTGCTTCAAAGAGAATAAAATACCTAGGAATCCAACTTACAAGGGATGTGAAGGACCTCTTCATGGAGAACTACAAACCACCGGTCAATGAAATAAAAGAGGAAACAAATGGAAGAACATTCCACACTCACAGTAGGAAGAATCAATATTGTGAAAATGATCATACTGCCCAAGGTAATTTATAGATTCAATGCCATCCCCATCAAGCTGCAAATGACTTTCTACACAGGATTGGAAAAAACTACTTTAAAGTTCATATGGAACCAAAAAAGAGCCCACATTGCCAAGACAATCCTAAGGCAAAAGAACAAAGCTGGAGGCATCATGCTACCTGACTTCAAACTGCACTACAAGGCTACAGTAACCAAAACAGCATGATACTGGTACCAAAACAGAGATATAGACCAATGGAACAAAACAGAGCCCTCAGAAATAATACCGCACATCTACCACCATCTGATCTTTGACAAACCTGACAAAAACAAGAAATGGGGAAAGGATTCCCTATTTAATAAATGGTGCTGGGAAAACTGGCTAGCCAGAAGTAGAAAGTTGAAACTGGATCCCTTCCTTACACAGTATATAAAAATTAATTCAAGATGGATTAAATACATAAATGTTAGGCCTAAAACTATAAAAACCCTAGAAGAAAACCTAGGCAATACCATTCAAAACACAGGCATGGGCAAGGACTTCATGTCTAAAACACCAAAAGCAATGGCAACAGAAGCCAAAATTGACAAATGGGATCTAATTAAAGAGCTTCTGCACAGAAACTACTATCAGAGTGAACAGGCAACCTACAGAATGGGAGAAAATTTTCGCAATCTACTCATCTGACAAAGGGCTAATATCAAGAACCTACAAAGAACTCAAACAAATTTACAAGAAAAAAACAACCCCATCAAAAAGTAGGCGAAGGATATGAACAGACATTTCTCAAAAGAAGACATTTATGCAGCCAAGAGACACATGAAAAAATGCTCACCATCACTCGCCATCAGAGAAATGCAAATCAAAACCACAATGAGATAGCATCTCACACCAGTTAGAATGGCGATCATTAAAAAGTCAGGAAACAACAGGTGCTGGAAAGGATGTGGAGAAATAGGAACACTTTTACACTGTTGGTGGGATTGTAAACTAGTTCAACCATTATGGAAAACAGTATGGTGCTTCCTCAAGGATCTAGAACTAGATGTACCATATGACCCAGCCATCCCATTACTGGTTATATACCCAAAGGATTATAAATCATGCTGCTATAAAGACACATGCACACATATGTTTACTGCGGCACTATTCACAATAGCAAAGACTTGGAATCAACCCAAATGTCCATCAGTGACAGACTGGATTAAGAAAATGTGGCACATATACACCATGGAATACTATGCAGCCATCAAAAAGGATGAGTTTGTGTCCTTTGTCGGGACATGGATGCAGCTGGAAACCATCATTCTCAGCAAACTATCGCAAGAACAGAAAACCAAACACCGCATGTTCTCACTCATAGGTGGGAAATGAACAATGAGATCACTTGGACTCGGGAAGGGGAACATCACACACCGGGGCCTGTCACGGGGAGGGGGGAGTGGGGAGGGATTGCATTGGGAGTTATACCTGATGTAAATGACGAGTTGATGGGTGCTGACGTGTTGATGGGTGCAGCATGCCAACATGGCACAGGTATACATAAGTAACAAACCTGCACATTATCCACATGTACCCTAGAACTTAAAGTATAATTAAAAAAAAAAAAAAAGTCAGGAAAAAACAGGTGCTGGAGAAGATGTGGAGAAATAGGAACACTTTTACACTGTTGGTAGGACTGTAAACTAGTTCAACCAATGTGGAAGACAGTGTGGCGATTCCTCAAGGATCTAGAACTAGAAATACCATTAGACCCAGCCATCCCATTACTGGGGATATACCCAAAGATTATAAATCATGCTGCTATAAAGACACACGCACATGTATGTTTATTGCAGCACTATTCACAATAGCAAAGACTTGGAACCAACCCTAATGTCCATCAATGATAGACTGGATTAAGAAAATGTGGCACATATACACCATGGAATACTATGCAGTCATAAAATAGGATGAGTTCACATCCTTTGTAGGGACGTGGATGTAGCTGGAAACCATCATTCTCAGCAAACTATTGCAACAACAGACAACCAAACACTGCATGTTCTCACTCATAGGTGGGAATTGGACAATTAGAACACTTGGACACAGAAAGGGGAACATCACACACTGGGGCCTGTCTGGGGTGGGAGGAGGGGGGAGGGATATCATTAGGAGATACACCTAATGTAAGTGACGAGTTAATGGGTGTAGCACACCAACATGGCACATGTATACCTATGTAACAAATCTGCACGTTGTGCACACGTACCCTAGAACTTAAAGTATAATAAAAAAAAAATAATATATAAAACATATGTCCCAAAAGCCTACAGTATGATACCTGTATGTAAAATTTAATAAGCATTTCTATTTATCAGGAAGACAAAGATGTCTATCACTGATATGCAACATAGTATGTCTTAGTGGACGTAACAAAAGGAAAAAGAAAGGGAAAGAGGAAAGGGGTAAGGGAGTGAGAAAGCAAAGAGGAATACAATTCAAGGAAAACACAAAAGAAGTAGAAAAGAATATTCCAAGTTATTATTTTAAGGAACTCTTCCTATAGATAAACCATAAGCACGTTAAACAGTTACTGGATCAAAGAACAAAATACATTACTCAACACTGTTCCTACTTACCAAAAATAATTCATAAGAAAATACAGATTTAAAAAGATGTAATTTGCAACAGCAAATAAAAGCCTACATGGTGTCTAGAAATAAATCTAACAAAGATGTACAAGACTTTTTGGAAAAATTAGTAAATATCATGAAAGAAGATAAAAATAGATCTAAACAGAGACAGACAGCATGTTTTAGATGTGACGATTGTATAATAAATATGATCCCAATCACGCTTTAAAAAAAAAAGATTTAAGTACAACATAGCAAGAAGCACAACAGAAATTTACCTCCTTCAGACAGGTTCCTATGGTTTGTTGGGCCCCTAAAACTAGAAAAGAATAAACTTTAAGGACTACGCATGATCTTACAATCTGTGACACACAAAAGAGAGAGCTGGCTTGCTCACTATCAAACATATAGGTAATGAAAAAATACAAAAATAGAAACCTCAGTACAATGCTGCCTCTTCCATTTGCATTTTACTTTATTTGTTGGGCTATCCATTCCAAAGATTTTGACACAAAAACTCTTCAGTTAAAGCAAAATACCTGTATAAAAGCGCAGATTTAGACTAACTTCATGGACCCAGAGTAAAGTGTGAATGTTTTCCTTGGAGGTAAAAAATGTGAGGGAATCAGTGGTACTATCAGAGGGAGAGGTTATTTTCAAAGTACCTTGATGAAATGTTTTCCACCTTTGCAAGCAGAGCACCTGCTGAGATCAGGTGGGCATATTAGAGGATTACTGCAGAGAAGAAATGCATTATCTTTTGGAAAGCTGTGCTCAAATCTGTTCAATATCATTATTTTTTCTCCTCATTTCCCTTTGTTGGAGAAACATTCCTGGTGTCCTTTTCTACCATGTTAAAATAAAGCTTTTTATTTTATCCTTTGAGGAAGTAAGCTCAAGTGCAAATGCTCCTTCAGGTCACTTGTCTAAGCCTACTCTATTTAAACAGCTGTATTGCAAATGATAGAAGCACTAAGACTCTTGCCTTGTTAGCAGTAAGCCTTATGATGAGCAAGTCCCCAAATGCCATTACACTTCATACTTACTACTGCACACCAGCAAAAGAAAATCCCTGGGAAGGTATCTTGTTGCAGTGGTTTAAAATGTTTCCCTATTTGTGTTCAACAACTCTAATCACTTAGATAAATGCCTGAGCTCCCAGCACTTTTCCTGCTATAAATGTTTTATTCTAGAATACTCTATTACTGGTAATGCCACCCCCAACACACACATGCACAATACCCACTGAAATATTTTGAGGACTAAAGTTCTAAAAGCCCTTTCCCTGAGTCATACTCTTAAACCTTATATTTTCATGGGGAGTGGGTTCTAAATTTAAACCTGCTTCTCTGTTTGGATTCTGAGATATCATGTACATTTATTAGCCCATCTGCTTCCAAGAATGGCATCCGAGGAACCTCAGAGCATTAAGTCTATGCCCTGAGTCATTCACAGAAGGGGAGCAGAGATGTCAGAGCTGGAAAAATTGTAGATCATAGCAAGCGTGTTGATATTTCTTGAAAATTAGTGTATATTAGCCAACCACTGTTGGGTTTTTAAAATCTGCTCCGCCTGTTCACAAATCTGGAAAGTCAAGAGATGAAGAGCTAGAACATGGAAGGCAAAGAGTCAAAGGAAAAAGGCTTTGCAAATTCAACTGTGAGAGTCTACAGTTGTGGGTGGAAGTACACCCACGGTGGTGGTGGAAATGGGGAAATTCTCAAGAAGCTTTTAACATTTAAACACTTTGCTAAATTCAAGAGCTTATTAAATATAAAATCATTCTGGCCAAGTTGTGCAAAGGATGCCATTAACACAAACTCTCAATAGGGATACTGAGATCAACACTTAAACATTTTACATTAAAGATCATTTTTCTTTGTTCTGAGACACAGTCTTGCTCTGTCACCCAGGCTGTAGTGCAGTGGCATGATCTCAGCTCACTGCAACCTCCGCCTTCTAGGTTCAAGCAATTCTCATGCCTCAGCTTCCTGAGTAGCTGGGATGACAGGCACACACCACCATGCCCGGCTAATTTTTGTATTTTTAGTATAGACAGGGTTTCACCATTTTGGCGAGGCTGGTCTAGAACTCCTGACCTCAGGTGATGATGATTCTTCTCCTTTTCCTTCTCCTTCTCCTTCCTCTTCCTCTTCCTCTTCCTCTTCTTTTCTCCTTCTCCTTCTTCTTCTCCTCTTTTTCTTCTTCTTCTTCTCCTCCTCCTCTTCCTCTTCTTCTTCTTCTCTTCTTTCTTCTTCTTTGGAGAAATGGAATATGCTTTTGAAAACAAAACTTTAGGGCTTAGAAACCATCATTTTGGCTTTCAGTATAGTGAGCAACAGGGGGGCAAATAATGGTGAATTTCTTTATGAACTTTCTTTCAACTGGGCTCCCCTATGAGAATTTATAAAACACTAACCATGTGGCTACTGAGTAAAGAGTAAAGACAATAAATATATTTAAAAATATCTATGAGTCTGGGCCCATTGAAAAGTAAAAATTGTAATCAGAAAAGATATTTGGGCTTTATATAAAATATAGATACAAATGTGTACCCAGGTGCACACACAGAACATCTAATTGTCATGTGAAAAAAAAACTTTATTTTCCTCTAAGCAGATTCTGAAACTTTGTTGAAATAAACATAGATTTAAATCTATTTCTTGCTGCCTTGTCTTCTGGTCACCATGACCATAACACTATGTGAGTCTGTTGAAACACATTGCAGATTTTGTTTTGTTTTGTTTTGTTTTCTATCTCCCAGCAGTAAGTCCATCTTAAGTGCCCAGGGATGGAATATGGTTAAAGTAGTAGCTTGGTTTAGTTACTCAGAACTGACTGTTCTTACATGTTTTAATCACTTTTCCAGTGTAAAATGGCCACGGCAAATCCTTTATCTAATTTCCAGGCAATTAGATGGTGTTTGCCTTTAATATCTTTGGGCTCCCCTATCCTCCCTTTATGAAACCTTCATATATCAACCCAGCTGCCAGTGGCGGTTTCTTCTGATGTCTAAAAGCCTCTCATGACACTTATTTACTACATGTACAATTTATGTCCCCAGTTCTTTCTTAAACACATTGTTATTTTCCCAAAGGCAATGTCCTTCTCTCCCCCACCCCCTCTCTCTCTTTCCTATATATATATATATATATGTGTATATATGGTAGAATTGGAAAATCTATTGGGTGCTAAAGATTACTAGCACATATTAGATTCTCATTAAAAAAAAAAAAACAAAACAAAACTTAAAATTACAAATGAACAGGCCAAGGCATTAAATTCTCAGTAATTGGTTCCTCCACTTCCACTTTCATTTTGGTATTACTATTTTTTGACTCAGCGAATGTTTTAAAGTTGGGCCAAAAGGCATTATTAAAAGTCACCTTACTGGCAAATATTCTAAAGTAATTATAAGTGATTGTACAGTCAAAAAAAAAAAAAAAAAAAAAACCCATGTTGGAGAAGAAAAAAAGATCTTCCTTGCCTACAGGAACAAAGCCAGGATTACAGGAATCTGGTGTGTTTGCCTTATATAAAAGCCATTGGCTATGAGGAAATTGGATTTTCCACATGAGGCAGGGTAGGGAACTGTATTTTTTCCTTAAGGTGAGTGTTAGTTGCCAGGACTTTCTCGTAACATGAGACAAAACCAGGAGCAAAAAAGAGCCAAGGAGAGAAAAAAGCCTTCATCTAGACAAGCTTGGCTAAGAGTATTGTTCCTGCTTTTTGGAATAGTTATAGAGAAAATTGATGACTATAGCCTTGTCTTTGTTTATGTTTTCTGAAGTCGGAAAGTCGTATCACTACGTATTGATAATGGAGGGCCTGGACTCACAAGGTACATACAGCTCAGGCCTGAGCTCAGGATCTACGTATTGGATTTGGGCAGCATCGAGCCAGCAGCAAGATGAAAACACCAGGACTGCAAAGAACAAGGATCAAGGTTAAGAGTGGTGAACTTTGAGACCAATTGTGTTCAGATGTACTTGAAGTCTCCTCCATCTATTTTGAAGCATCTGACCCATGGCTACCAGGACATAGTCTTCCTTCCTTCCTGCCTGCCTTCCTGCCTTTCTGCCTTCCTCCCTCCCTCTCTTCCTTTTCTCCTCCCCCGTTCTCTTCTTTCCTTTCTTTCGTCTTTCCTTTCTTCATTGCTTTCCTCTTTCCTTTCTTTCTTCCTTCTTAGTTTCTTCCCATACATATTGTCATGCATTCTGCTACTCCTAGGACCTTGAAGAAAAATAATCCAGGTACTCTGTCCTAAGGGTTTCTTATGCTAGCTAGATCCATGTGTTTCAGATTTTAACATCTATAGGCATGATCTGGGGATCTCATTAAAGTGAAGAGTCAACAGCCCTGGGCTGAATCTGAGAATCTGCATTTCTAACAATCTCCCAGTCTGCAGGTCCATAGACCACACTCTTAGATACAAACCTCTTGTTGGATTATTTGAACCTGTGTTGGCGGTGTCTGAAAATTACAGGACACTGACTACATCCTCAACTAGAGTTTTGCACTTGATTCCCAGATAACCTAAATTAAAAAAAAAAAAAAAATGGCAGATTACCGCCCCTTTTGCCAAGAAAATATCACAAACACTGGCTACCAAGGCAAGTGGATGGGTGTCGTCATCCTGATAAGTAGAAAAGACATCATCTGTAGAAGTAGCAAAAGGATGATGAAGCCATAGAAAAAAGTTAGGGATTTTTAAATAAACAGGAATACTTTGAACTGGATACAGACATTAGTAAAGTTTCAATCATAGCCATCATTTTACCAGATGTCTTGACCATTCTCTTTATGCACAACATTTTTTAAAAGTGTAGAAGATCATAGGACAATAACATGTGGTGATAAACTTGTTTGATTACACTTCCCAGGTGCTGCTGGGTCCAATTACCCTGGTGCTAAAATATCCTCTAATTGGGTGTGAAACATACATCAGAGTTAATTACACTGTACACCACTATATAGGCTTGAAATAATTAAGAATGTTTTCATTTCTCAACTGGCCTAGAAAAAAAAGTACATGAAATTCAAGTTTCAATCCTTAGAGATTTCTTTAAAACTCATGAGATCATCTAAATATGAACTTATGTAAATTTCTAACCCTAGAAACTTTTTGAGACCACAAGCCTCTTATCATAACCTAGATACTTTGTACAAATGTATAGTTAACTGTGTTTCACAAGGAGAATGTGCCCTTTGAAACTTGTGAAACAAAATTATTATGAGAAGGTCTTTTATGTGAAAAAAAAAATTAGTCATTTAAAAGTGCTGGTCATTTAAAAGTACTCTTTTGGGGCACTCACCTTCATAATAAATATTGGATTATCAAGGCCAATTGCATTACAGAATATTGGTTATATGATGCACGAACAGTATTGCGAGAGTTGGGAGATTACAGCTATAATGACATCAAATCTAGAAAGAAATTCATGGAAATAGATTAGAGTGGAAATTATCTATTACAAGAAGATCCAAGCAACCCATTTGACACAATTTGGATATCTGCCCCCTCCAAATCTCTTGTTGAAATGTGATCCTACACGTTGGAGGTGGGGCCTAGGGGGAGGTATTTCAATCAGAGGAGTGGATCATTCATGAAGTGCTTGGTGCCATCCCCATGGTAACAAGTGAGATTTGCTCTGTTAGTTCATGTTGACAGCTGGTTGTGTGAAACAGCCTGGCATCTCTCCCACTTCCACTTTCACCATGTGACACGTCTGCCCTCCCTTTGCCTTTTGCCATCAGTAAAAGCTGCCTGATATTCCCATACATATTGTCACGCATTCTACTGCCACTAGGACTGTGAAGAAAAATAATCCAGGTACTCTGTCCTGGCACCTCTTGTTGGATAGTCTCAGATATTCCTTTATAACAATGCACTACAGACTAATACAGAAAATTGATATCAAGGAGTCGGGCAATTCTATAAAGATACCTGAAAATGTGAAAATGGCTTTGGAACTGGGTAATGGGCAGAGGTTAGAAGACTTTGGAGGGTTCAGAGAAAGACAAGAAGATGAGGGAATGTTTGGAACTTCTTAGAGACTGGTTTAATGGTTGTGATCAAGATGCTGACAGAAATATGGACAGTGGTGGCCAGGCTGATGAGATCTCAAATGGCAATGAGGAACTTATTGGGAAATGGAACAAAGGTTACCCTTGTTATGCCCCATCAAAGAACTTGGCTGCTATCCATGACCTAAGACTTTGTGGAAGGCTGAATTTAAGGATGATGACTTAGGGTATCTGGGAAAAAAAAAATTCTAAGCAGCAAAGCATTCAAGAGGTGATGTGGCTGCTTCTAACAATCTATAGTCAGATACGGGAGCAAAGGAAAGACTTACAATTGGAACTCATAATAAAATGGAAGCAGACTGTAAAAATGTTGAAGCCTGGAAATGTGATACAGAAGAAAAGAACATTTTCAGAAGAGGAATCCAAGAGGCCTGCGGAGCAACCACTTTGCTAGAGAGATTAGCATGACTCAATGAGAGCCAGGTGCTAAAATTCAAGACTACAAGCAAAAGGTCACAAAGGCATTTCAGAAATCTTAGAGACAGTGCCTCCCACTACAGGCTCTAAAGCCTAGGAGGAAGGAATGGTTCCAGGGACCTTGGAAACAGTCCTGGCCCAGGATCCCACTTCCCTGCTTAGCCTCAGATGCTGCTTGCCACATCTGGGCCTCTCTGGCTCTGGCCAGGTACCAAAAGGGCCCAAGTACATCTCAGGTCGCTGCTCCAGAAGGTGCAAGCTTTAAGACTTGCTGGTTTCCATGTGGAGGATAAATACTGAAAAGTCTGGGTACCCGGGCAGAAGCCTGCCACAGGACTGGAGCACCCACAGAGAGCCTCTACTAGGGCAATGTCAAAAGGGACTGTGGGGTTTGAGCCCCCCCACACAGTCTCCGTTGGAGAACTGCCTAGTAGAGCTGTGGAAATCAAGTCACTGCCCTACATACATGAGGATAGTAGAGCACCCTCAGCTTTGAAAGGGTTGCAGGCATCTGACTCTAACTCTTGACGGTATTAGCTACAGGGGATGCTCCCAGAAAAGCCATGGGAGTGGAGCTGTCCAAGGCTTCAGGGATCCACCCCTTGCACCAGTGTGCTTTGTATGCAAGAAGCAGAGTCAAGGATTGTTTTGGAGATTTAAACGTTAACATCTGCTCTGCTGGGTTTCAGACTTGCCCCGGGGCAGGGCGGGGCGGGCTGGGTGGGGGGCCTGTTGCCCGTTTCTTTTGACTGATTTCTCCCCTTTAGAATGGAAATGTTTACCCAACGACTGTACCACCATTGTATCTTGGGAGTAAATAACTTGCTTTTGATCTTACAGGCTCATAGGTGAAGGGAAATTGCCTTGAGTCTCAGATGAGACTGAAGACCTTTGAGCTGACACAGAATGAGTTGAGACTTTTGGAGGCCTACTGGGAAAGTACGATTGGATTTTGTAATGTGAGAAAGACATGCGATTTGGGAGCATCTAGGGGCAGAATGATATGCTTTGAATATTTGTTCTTTGCAAATGTCATGAAATGTGACCCCCAATGTTGGAGGTGAGACCTAACGAAACGTGTTTGGGTCATGGGGACAGATCCCTCATGAAGGGTTGGGTGCCATCCCCATGGGAATGCTTAAGTTCAAATTCCATTAGTTCACGTGAGAGCTGGTTGTTTAAAAGAGTCTGGCATCCGTCTTGATTCCTCTCTCACCATGTGACACATCTTCTCCCTCTTTGCCTTCTGCCATGAGTAAAAGCTTCCTGAGGCCCTAGCCAGATGCTGGTGCCATGCCTGTACAGCCTCCAGAAGTGAGAGGAAACTTTTTTCTTTATAAATTACTCTGTCTCAAGTATTTCTTTATATCAACACAACATGGGCTGATACACTATGCTTAGAGTAAAATCAACAGACATGCTCCTTGATCTCACTTACGTGTGGCATCTAAGAAGGTTAAATTCATAGAAGAGTAGAAAAATGGTTACTAGAGGCTGGGGCAGGGGGAGGGAGTGAATGAGGAGTTGCTGGTCAAAGGATACAAAGTTTCACTTATATACAAGGAATACATTTTGAGATCTGTTTCACAGCAGGGTGACTGTAGTCAGTAAAATGTGTTGTAAATTTTAAAATAACTGAGAGTAAATTCCAAATGTCTTATCACAGAAAAATAAGTAAA
This sequence comes from Macaca fascicularis, assembly GCF_037993035.2. NCBI lineage: Eukaryota > Metazoa > Chordata > Mammalia > Primates > Cercopithecidae > Macaca > Macaca fascicularis. The sequence continues at coordinate 153,504,041 of NC_088381.1, forward strand.
TGAGATAAAAATATATTAATTGGCTTGATTTAATCATTCTATATTGTGTACATATACCAAAGCATCACACTGTACCCCATAAATGAATATAATTCTGGTTTGTCAATTTAAAAAAGCATAATTTTAAAATAAAAAATAAAAACAAGAAAAACATGCTCTTTACTATACTTGTGCTATTTAACCTAATATATAAACATATATAGAATATATAAATATAGAAATTATAAAAAAACTAAAATTCACTTTGGTTGATAATCTTCTGAAAAGGCACATAGATGCAGAAAGATGAAAATGAGTTAGTTTGGCAGCAATTTGTTTTCCAATGCCTCTTGATCTATTGTCCTGGAAGCTTGTGTGTTGACAGTTCCCTTGCTGCATTATCTCCTGGCATCTGTGGACTGACCCATGCTATCTGCCAGGTTTTTCCTAATGTGACTGGCCCTCTGGTTACTAGCTGACTCACCATGTTATCATGGGTTTTTCTTCCATTACGCTCTGCCTCCCTAGACTTTATCTACCATCTGATGCTGTCCTCCTCTCCTACTATACCAATAGTTCATGCTCCTTTGAGCCAACACTTCCTGGTAGTATTCGTCCCAAGCATGGCAATGCTTAGCAAATATTAAATCTTAATAACTCATCTCAAACTATGGTACACTCTACAGGAGTTATAAAGAGCACAAGATATTTTAGATTCTTCTGCCTGCTAAATTATTTCAGAGGTCAGGATTTTTTGATAAGAATTTACTTAACTTATCTTGTCTACCCAGAATAATTTGATTAATCCCAAATCTCTGAGTGACACATTTTTTACCAACCAGCATTGGAATCTGATTTTCAGCAGTTTTTCTATATCGTTTCAATGAACCAGTTCAATAACCTGAACCAAAAAAAAAAAAAAAATCTTAAAGTAACCAGTGCTCATGAGTCTTTAAACTTTAATTTGTCTTTGCACATCACCGTCATGCAAGGAAACAGTAAGTATTTTCAAGAGGCACACTATGTTTGATAAATAGATTCTTTACTCAATGCTGTAACAACATAAACCATTAGCAAAAAGTAATGTATTTGTACTTTGCCCAGTTTGTAGGTAAATATTAAAGTATTGGAACATCTGCTGACTTTTTCCTTGTTCTTCTTGCAAATCTCATCAACTCCCACCGCTTATTTGTATTTAACTTGGCTTCTTTAAGAAGATAAGTAGAGGGAAACAGGGGAGTTTGCTATGATGCCCTCATCCATCTTAAAAGCCAGACAACTAAGTTCTTACAAAGAAAGAGTAAATGACACTGTCTACATTGACTTTAACCTTATGAAAATTACAAAAATTTAAATATAGTCTTGTAATCACAATTAAAGTCACTTTTCTATGGCAACATTTATTCATTTTCATTTTACTTTATGCTGTAATCAGAATTCTTGAAATTTGTAACATCAGGCTCATATAACATTTTGTAAACAGAGAAAAGTCTGTCTAAGTATTAAATAACTTTTTATCTTTAATGCTCCTAGAACATATATTCTTTAATTCATTCAACAAGCACTTGAGCATCTTCTACATGCAAGGTCACATGGCACAGGTCTTGAGTCTCCTTAGCATTTTATCACTAATACCTGGCATGTAGAAAATTTAATTTGAATAACCACAATAATCCCATTCATATTTTATGACAAACCATGCAATAATAGTTTAATACTAGATTTATTTATAAATTTTGACTTAGTTTTTAGATTTACATTTAGATCTACCAGATTTAACTTTAGATTTAGATTTATCAGATTTAGATTTAAATGCCATGTATAGTCTGGAGATCAGGATTCCTTAATGAAGTGGAATTCGAATAAGAACTGAAAAGGAGAACTCTTTAATCAAGTTAAGGGGAAGACTTGCTGTTCAGACAAAAAAAAAAAGTGTTGTGCCCAAGATCCTAGGGGAGGAAGAACTATATCACAGTGAGGATCACTGAGGAGGACAGAGCGACCAGAGCAAAGAAGGTGAGGGAGGTTGTCCTCTCAATGTGTTGATCCTGCTGTATTAGTCTAGTCTCATGTTGCTATGAAGAAATACTCAAGACTGGATAATTTGTAAAGGAAAGAGGTTTAACTGACTCACAGGTACACATGGCTTGGGGGGGCCTCAGGAAACTTACAGTCACAGCAGAAGGTACCTCTTCACAGGGTGGCAGGAGAGAGAAGTGAGTGCAAGCAGAGGAATTGCCAGATGCTTATAAAACCATCAGATCTTGTGAGAGTCACTCACTCTCAAGAGAAGAGCATGGGGTAAACTGCCCCCATGATTCAGTTCCCTCTACCTGCTTCCTCCCATGACACTTGGGGATTATGGAGATTATAATTCAAGAGGAGATTTGGGTGAGGACACAGCCAAACCATATCCCCAGTATTGCCCAATTCTCTGTTCCATCTACCCCATTTCTATCCCAAAGTTCAAAAAGCAGCTGATTCTGAAAAGACAGATACCGGATCTCCTGTTGGTTTAAGGCTTACCCCGTATGACTGACAGGTTGGCCTGGCTGGTTCAGATTCAGACATGAAAACTGACATTGCTCCATGCAGATGCCCTGTCCTAGCATAGACTGACTTCCTTAGTGTCTGCGGGGTCCTTATGTCACCCACAGTGGAGTTGACAGCACAGTATTTCATAATGAGGCCTGTTCTGGAAAGATAACTCTAAATGAGAATCTGAGGGCCAAAACAGATCTGCATTATTCCAAATTCTGTGCTAAAGCAGATTGCATTGTAGCTGGCCTTTGATGTGTTCTCAGAGTCTAATAATAACTTAAAAATGAAGACAAGCATCTGTCTAGAAAAACTTCTAAAGGGTTGTATTTAAAATGCTTTGCAATGGCAAATTAACAGAGTTGTAATTGACGTTTTCTTCTTCCTTCCTGTAGGAATGAATTGTAAGATTCGGGAATGCATTTTTTAATATTTTGACAGAAACCTACATGTTTTAATCTTTTTAAGTATGTAATTATAGGACATGGGCCTGCTAGAATTGCGCTCCACATGGGTGGTGGAATAACATGCCCTTTACAAAATGAATTATAATAGATTTTGGATAAAAGCGATAAACACTAGATCACATTTTATTAACACGGAGAATGTCACAGTTTCGTAAAAGTAAATTTGCTACATAAAAATAGTAATGAATAGTTGAATTAATGACTAGATACCATCAAGAGTGTACTCAACATCCTAAAATTTTAATTTTAGGGTATGAACCCCAATGCAGATTATGAGTTTTGGGTGATTATGACGTGTCAATGTAGGTTCCTCAATTGTACTAAATGTATCACTCTGGTGGAGGATTTGATAATGGAGGAGGCTATGCATATGTGGGGACAGGAGGTTCTATGGGAAATCTCTGCGCCTTCCACTCAATTTTACTGTGAACTTAAAACTACTCTAAAAATAAAGTGTATTTTAAAAAATTAAAAAGCGATCTGATGAAATAATCTTAATTGTTATGGAAACCATCGTTTTTAAAATAATGTAAGTTTACATTTAGAATATCAGGAACATAAGGCAATTCATCCACCTCAAGGTCAATGTGTCTGCTCAGCGAGTACTGAGTGATTCTATAGCTGGGCCATTGCTACAATGCTTTCTGTATTCTCAACACTGCATGAGGCACTTCTGCCCACTTTTTCATTGATTCCTCACAAGAACCTCAGGAAACAGGTCCTACTTTTATTATCAACTTATAAACAGGAAAAAAGTGAGGTTCAGAGAGGTTCATTAAATACTCCAAAGTCACACAGATAGTTGCTGTCAGAGGGATAAAAATAGACCTTGCACATGTCTGAGTAGCTAATTCTTCTGCTTGGCTTTTTTTTTTTTTTTTTTTCCGAGTGGATAAATAAGGTTGTAAGAAAGAATACCTTTCTACCCAAATATGCTTTACTCTCCTGAAAAAAAAAGTGAAATGTAAATACAGTCTTTGAAGCTAGTTTTGAATGTAACTAAAAACTGTAATGCCAGATGAGATAATTAGATTATGAAGGAAGCTCTAACGGGGTTAGGAGAGATGTACGAGAATGCACCCATCAGGTTTCTGGCTGCTGGTGAAGACCTAAGCACTCTCCTCTTCTGGGTAAGTTTTAGGGCTTATCCAATTTCATGCCAAAGCGGGTAGAAGTAGAAGAATATTCTAAGCACGCAGAAACATCTAAACAAAGTAAGGATGCGTGAGCCTCTGTATTCAGGGCACTGCAAATTATTGTTCAAAATAAATCTTTAGGCTAGGAGCAGTGGCTCACGCCTGTAATCCCAGCACTTTGGGAGGCTAAGGTGGGTGGATCACCTGAGGTCAGGAGTTCCAGACCAGCATGGCTAACGTGGCGAAACCCTGTCTCTACTAAAAATACAACTATTAGCTGGGTGGGCGGTGCCTGTAATCCCAGCTACTCAGGAGGCTGAGGCAGGAGAATCACTCAAACCCAGGAGGCAGAGCTTGCAGTGAGCCAAGATTGTACCACTGCACTACTGCACTCCAGCCTGGGCGAGAGTGACACTCTGTCTCAAATATATATAAATATAATAAAAATAAATAAATGTTTAACTATCATCTTGAAAGATTCTGATTTGGAGTTTTTACTACAATTATAATTATTCACAGATAGTTCTTATAAAAGTTCACTTCATGAGTTTCTGAGTTTAGTGTAACTTAGTTTGATAACATCAGGAGAAAAGAATGGTATCCTCTAGGAGTTTACAATCAGAAGAGAAGAAAGAAATATTGTGTCAATGTGAACCAAGAAAGACAAATGTTTTGAATGTCTGAGTCCATTTACACATTACAGCAAAATGCGGCATTTGCAGGAAAACCTTTAGGGGGGAGAAAAAGAAAAACCACAGCAATCTAAATTATCTTCTCCGTTTCCCAAGGCATCTGGGCCAAGTTTCATATCTGATGAAAATAAGTCCAATTCTGTAACTTTTGTTTTTGGGAGAATAGACTGAGAAGCATGAAAAAAAAAAAAGAAAAGAAAAAAAGCAAATTCTTGTTCTTCTTACTTCTCTTCCCTCTGTTCTTTCTCTCCCACCATCCCCTTCTTCCTTGTTTTTTTTTTTTTTTTTTTTTTTTTTTTTTTTTAACAACCGAATTAAACATTACTTAATCCCATCTGGGAGCCACAGTCATTTTTCAAAATCAATTTTTAAAGACATTGTTGTCATATGTTTACCATCCAGGTGTCTACTTTCTCAAGGTAACAAAAAGGTTCACAAAGATTCTTATCTCAAACCGATAAACAGATGCAAACAGAGCCGGGCCTATCTGGGCTACCACAAGGCCTGCTTGACTAATTGCCCTGATAGATCCTTCTCCTGATGCCTAATGTTGTTATTGCACCCAGCATAGCTGAGATAGCACATGTTTAACCCCTGACCCTCCAGCTGCCTGGACCATGCCGCTCTGGAACTAACTGTTCTCCATCATCACTTCCTCCTCATGGCAGCCAGAGAGAGAGATCTGTTTCTAAGCAAATAGCAAAGGCTCTGACCCCGTCATGAGTCACCAGTCTGTCTACCCACTTCCAAGATCCCCCTTTATGTATTTATTCAGCTTGTCGGAGTTCCTGGCCAAAAGGACAGTGATTTTTGAGTTAAATGGGATTCATGCTAACTCTGGGAACAGTAATTTCATAAATCTGAGATGTGTTAAATGACTTCTATAAGCTTCATATGAAACAATCCATCTCATTCTATCCTTTTTAAGGTAACTTTTTATTCAATAAAAATGATAAAATAGCAAAAGACACAGAATAAATAAAAGGCAAATATTCCAGGGCCATTTATTACGATGTAGGGAAATGCCTAATTATTCTGTGCCTTGGAGCACTGATTTATAATTACTATAAGACAGGCTAAATACTATTAGTAACAGCAGAAAGGAGAAGTAAATGTATTTTATCTAAGATAGCTCATCCTTCTCCTACAGTATATTTCACAAGTCTTATTCACTGGTCAAATTTTAGCAGATACTGCCAACACATGGAAATTCAGCTTCTGATTGTCCTGGCTAAGTTTTGCCGCGCAAAAATTTCACATTATACCACATTGCAGAAACGTTAAACAGTAATAGCACAATAGCGAGCAACAGTTCTTATGGCCATTTGGGTTAATTAATGAAATTATATTGTCTGTTTGAAAAGGCAGAAAATAACTGGAGAAACAGAACGGTGTAATCTTTATGGAGTATATTTGAATATATGTTCATTTTTGTAATATCTCAAAAACTTAAGTAGACATGAAATATTATAGGCTATAATGCTGGGGAGAATAGTCCATTCAGATATACGTTGCTTTTTAGTTTTCACTAAAGCATTTAACATAGAATCAAAACGTGGCTGAATTATAAAACTGCTTCTATCTTTCTAACACTTTGTTTAATCTGGTCTTTAGACCTTTAAAATTGTTTCAACTAAAAAAAAAAGAAGCATGCTTGTTTTGTGAAATCAATTCCTGAATGCTAATGTTATTATCAATCATTATTATCCTTCTCTCATAATCAATTCTTGATACTTTGCTCTGTCTGTTAAGGAAGCAGAATCGTAAAATATTGAGTGAATTGACAAGGTATTGCAGACTACTGAGAACAGCAACAACAACAAGATAAATATTCAAAGTTTTTGTGTCTTTGGAAGTACTTTAAAGGGAATGTGATACAGAAGGAATCCTTGACATCAGAAGATGGTCTAGGTTTAGCTTCATCTACATAGCTGCAAGCCTGAATCTCAGTTTTCTTTCAAATGGGGTTAATGAAACCTTTCTAACCATCTTCTGAAGTCTAAATGATGTACACTGCCCAGCACAGTGACTAAAATTTTTAAAAAGCAAAGGCTAGATCCATTTAAAGTCCCTTCTTGCCTTTGCTTGTAAAACTGACTAAAGATTCCACCTTAGTTCAATTTACCTTCAAGCTGCTTTGAGAATAATTTAAACCAACTCACACAAGTTTTGGAAAGCTTGTTTCATTGGGAGGTAGCTTATCTTCTAAAAAGAAAAAAAAAAAAAACTGATGTTAAACATTAACAGGTATGGCTCAACTGAAAGAGAGAAAGAAGTTTAGGTGAATTTCTAGAAGTAATAAATTCATGTATTAGAAAATTTTGGCGGGGAATGCCAAACAACAGAATCATACGGGGTAAGGTTCAGAGGATAACGATGTTACAGGATAGGAATTAACAACAAGGGCTCTGAGAGGAAGCGATCCTGGGCTTCACTCAGCAGAAACTTTAGACTTAGTTCCCTCTTTTGTAAAATGGGATAATAATACTTGTTTCATAAAATTATTTCCTAGGATCAAATGAGATAAGGTGAGTAAAGTACTTACTGTAGCAAAGGAGACAGATTTAATAAACGCCATTTTAGTGTAAGTAGTATTAATATTAATTAATTATACGTGTGAGATGATTCTGAAGTTATTGAGAATGCCACGATGCTTTAAGAGTGTTAGCGTGTTCGCACTCCCACGGATGTAAATTTGTGTCCGTAATCATCTCTTAACTATTAATTCATGATGACGAAAATACCTTTCTCAACTTCCCCTTTCTTTTTTTCTTCACTAACTCTCCAACTGGTGGCATCCATTCAAGTTAATGTCAATATAGCATCCCATGTTAGGGTGAGCTCCAGAATGTTAGGCTAACAAGAAAATTCTCCTTTTTAAAAATGATTTATATACTCAAAGCCTAAAATTAATCATGTCTCCAAACATTTGGATCTGATAGTGCAGAACACTGGGCAAATAATTTACCAGATTTTCAATGAATCCAAACAAAGTTTGACAAATATGGGGAAAGTGGACCAAGAATTTTTCTATACCTGGTATCTATCTATCTATCTATCTATCTATCTAGGTATCTACCTATCTGTCTTTCTATATATAAGATGTAGTATTTTTAAATAAGTTTACAAATAAAAGGTTTGTGGCATGTAGTGTCCAATTTTATTAATAAAATGAACTATTTAGCTATGTAATACATCTAACTAAATGACACTCCCATTTTCCCACCAAATTACGTAGAAAGACATGATAAGAAAACTACTTTTTCATGTAGTAACAAGCAATAGTCATACTGCTCAAGAACAACTGTAGCATTGGGCTCAAGGTTTAACATCCCAGCAATGATATTTTTAAATCATACCTTGTTTAAACAAATGTAAGTAATTGGATTTCCTTCTATATTAAAAAATGTGCCAGATAAATGCTATAAATCTGAAAGCAGAAAAGTAGGGAAGAAATAGTAATTTATATGCCACAATGGAGTGTTTCACAATTTTTGTTTAACAACACATATTTTATCCTGCTTACACCTTGATCTATAGGACCCCACTGATTACAAGGCTGTAAATTGTATGAAGAGCTCTGCAGAAAATCATAAAAGGGCAGCAAGGGGACCTTATATCATGAAGTCACTTGGTCCCTAAGACTCAACCAGGACTTTGATATTTAGTTTAAACACAACCATATATTCTTATTAATAATGAATAGAGCCACTTGTTTCAATTTCATAAGCCCGGTGCACCAAAGCTGGTGAAATTTCTATTACCCATGACCTGGATATTAATCCTACAATTTAAAAAAAAAAAAAAAGGCTCCATTTTTCAAATGTTGACTTAATGCTGAAACAATGAGAAACAACTTTCCCAGAAATTTTGGCACATTGAACAGAGAAATAAGGGTGACCATTCTTTGTTCACTGGGAGAGCTATTAAAAATGCTTTTGCACAGGAAATACTTTTTTTCTCCCCAGGAATTAGGGGATATCTTCAGGAAACGCAGCAGATTAATCACATGAGCCCTGGCTCAACTTTATTTAAAAGTAAAGCATAAGTCTTAATGCTTATCCCAAAATGCAAAATACCTCTTTCGGCATTTCAATATTTCATGATGTCGCTATTTCTTGTTTGAATATTTTCCTATTGGCTCAGAAACTGATCACAAAGGTTTTTGTTTTTTCCTTTTTCAAAAATCATTTTTTGTTTTTAGTAGTTGGATAAGGGAGCGATAAGAGAAGAATCTTTGTTAAACTTGCCTGGATTTTTAACATGAAACAGCAAGACTAAAAACAGTACTATCTAAATTCATAAAGTGAAATATAGGCCTAAGCACAGAAGTTTTCAGAACTTCGAATTTCAATTGACTTTACGACTTTGTACCAGTTGTTTTCTAATATGTTTTTAATCAGAAAACCTAATTCAAAGAAACGAGTGCTTCCTCATTTTTTGTTGGGGAAGAGAATATTCTGCCTTTTGGTATTATAGACTTTCCACATAAGTCTGGAACATTGTCTACCTTTTCTAAAAGTTCTTCTAAGAAATTGTATTTCCTTGCACTTCTAATGGAGAAGTTATAGCTTATATCCATGTTGCCAAACTCAAAGCTATTCCCTTTGGCTGAGTCTTAGAATAATTACAAGTACAAAAGTACGTATTGCACAATCACTGCTCTAAGCCTAGAACTAAACACTCAGGATACTGGTCAAGGTCAAGGGGAAGGCCGTGGAAACAGAAGATCTTGACTCTGCTTTTAAACAGCACATATTCTGATTGGGAAACTAGAAGTGGCGTTCACTAAATAAGAACCTGCTTCTGAAGCCATATGTCGGTGCAGATTAAGGCTATGTTGCAGACGCAGAAGGTAAAGAGTAGAGGAAGAGTTGGATTTATGAGACAGGGTGATCTCCTGAAAGATGTTTGGCTGAGACATTCTAAATGGAAGTGTGGACAATAAGCAGGATGTAATGGAAGGGAGGTACAGGGATGGGCCAGTGGATATGGATGCTGAGTTTACAAAAGCTAGAACTCTCTCCTCCTACCCTAGTTCTCTACATTTTTCCACCCATCCCCCATGCTCCCAGTAGCATTCAGGAAAATGCATGGGAAAAAGTGGTCCATTTGCATTTTTATACAGGCAACTTTCCAGGCCCTCAACTTGAGCACAAAAGTCAAGAGCATATATTTAAATAACTGATAGTACATAATTTTACTTCTGGTCTACCTCATAGGTGGGGATTACGCCCATGATAATAATCTCTCTGAATCTCAGTTTTCTTATCTGTGAAATGGGGATATTGACAATGGAGTTGGAAAGATTAATTTCTTTAATATATACAAAGCATTCAGTCCAGTGCCTGGCACCAAAAAAGCACTCAATACACGCTTGCTGTTGATATTATGGAGTTTATTCCCCAAAACAGAGATGCCTTAGGCAGTCTATATCATGATTTGCAGTATTTTACCTTCAATTTTCTGCACCATGAACAGAGTGAATGGAGAACAGGAATGAAGCATTTACTTACAAAAAGAAGATGTACTAATTTATATACATTTATGTAATTTGGGATGTGATGTCTAAGGACTGAAATTCTGTATTTTATCCCTCTACCCACCTTCTCCCCAGTTTATAATTACAATGGTAATTTATAATAAGACCACAAGGTCCTATTAAATCTTTGGTGGGTGACTCTTTGTGCACCTGTGAGAAAGTGTGCAAATCTGAAATCACTCAAGATTCTCAAAAATTGCTCAAAACATCGTGCTAAGAACAAACAGATATCAGGGATAACCATGAAATATTTTATCAGCCAACACAGTTTCCTTCTAATAAAGAGCAAATGTGATATATAAATGGTAACCATGGCGAATAAACGTAACTCCCCATCCTTATTTTAGGCTTTTTCCTATTGTAAATGAAAAACTTGACATTTAACACTAACGCAATTTTAAGAGAATCTGTCATAAATATTGGTATCCCAATGGCAGTGTTTTAACACATTGGATATGATGATAATAAAAACATTGTGTTTAACTATTTCAACCTCCTATGGTCTTAGCCTGCAATACCTATTTCCCAAAAGCTTACTTCTTAGCCACCTTGTCTCCTACAAGCACTAGTCCAAGTTGAGCAACTTGAAAGATAGCATTTCAAATAAAATGCTCTCAATATATTTATCTTCACGGGCAATTTGTAACAAACCTGGAATAGCTATATTCTGCCAAATGAAACACTGTAAAAGATGATTAAAAAAAAATTTACCAACAGGTTGTAGTCAAGAGACTATTAAGAGTTTCTACTTCTGCTAGTCAAAAGAAATTACCTGCAGTCCTTTGAGCCATATAATTCCAGAAAGGTCAGGCACTCTGTCTCTAAGAAAGCTGGCTGGTGCCGAGGAAATAACCCACTGGGAGACCACGGAGGAGAAAATTTTCAAAGCACTCAGCTAACTTCTGCTGCAAGATTTCCCATTAGCAGGACCTGGTTGTTTCGATACCAGATTTACATTCCCCAGGAGGAAAGCAAAACAAATTTGGAATACGAGGGTTCCTGCTCCCCAGAAACTAAATTTGCTTTTAAGTAGAAAGAGTAAGAAGTGATCAGGTGGTTCTCTTATTTTCTAAGCCAAGCAAGTACATTTTTCAAAATATCATATATATATATGTGTGTGTGTATGTAGTGTGTGTGTGTGTGTGTGTATGTATGTATGTAAAGGGAAATCAGGAAAGCAAATTTAAGATTTGCGAAAAAATTAGACTTACAAAAGGGATGTTTAATGACACCTTTTGAAGCAAATTTTTTACTAGCTAATTAGTAATTACAAATGCCTTTGCATATTTTCACTTGAATCAGGAAAGAGGAAAATGGCCATTCTCTGAACATTCCTGCTCTTTCAATTCACAGGACAGAAATTTAGTTACGCCGTGAATGGAGAGAGTAGAGAGTATATAATAGTATTTTTTCAGCATAGGTCAACAGCCTGGTTCTGATCCATGGCTAAATTTTAAGCCACCTATGGCAAAAAGAGAAAAAATAAAATAATGTTCATAAATAAAGCTAACTATTTAATCTAAAGAACCATCATTATGTATTTCCTATCTTTAAGAAATATTGATGATGAGGCCGGGCGCGGTGGCTCAAGCCTGTAATCCCAGCACTTTGGGAGGCCGAGACAGGCGGATCACGAGGTCAGGAGATCGAGACCATCCTGGCTAACATGGTGAAACGCCGTCTCTACTAAAACATACAAAAAACTAGCCGGGCGAGGTGGCGGGCGCCTGTAGTCCCAGCTACGCGGGAGGCTGAGCCAGGAGAATGGCGTGAACCTGGGAGGCGGAGCTTGCAGTGAGCTGAGATCCGGCCACTGCACTCTAGCCTGGGTGACAAAGCAAGACTCCGTCTCAAAAAAAAAAAAAAAAAAAAAAAAAAAATTGATGATGGTAAATGTTATTTTCACTCCTAATGTCTTTAATGAATAAATTTGAAGTGAGCCACTATATGTTAATCTCTAAGCCTTTTTTTTTCTTATTGACAAAATTTAAAAGTCAGAAACCTTCCAGTATATACTGAAGGCATCGAGCTCATAATCATTTAGCATGGCTTCATTCGCCAGGAAATGAGCTTTATCTTGCCTACATTTGGGATGAAAACGTAGTAAGTACACTTATATATGTTCTCCATCGTGTGTTTTGAGAGGCAGAAATCAATCTGCATATGTACAAACGTAGATTCCTGTATGACATGCTGACCTACTACAACTTTGAAATTTTGAGATATTTCCAATAACCACTGAATCCAAGGGCGATTTTCTCTTTGGATCACCTTTTCTCCGAGGATGATTTGGCAGATGCTCTTTCATGAAGAGGCTCTCTAAGAACTAACATTTCCAGATTCATACAATCCAGAAACAAACAAACAAACAACAAAAACCCCTAGCACAGAGAAACTGTGGCCCGGGAACCCAGAAGAGATGAGAGCCCTGCTTTAACAAGGAACTAAAAAGTGCCTCCAGGCGACCCATGCTATCAATAGATGCATCATCAGCCTGACACCTAGAAGAGTGGGAAGAGCTGGCAAAAGGGTTGTAGATTGGAAATAAAATGTCATGGACTGACAGGTTTAAAACCTGATTGTCTGGTATTACTGTCACAATTCGTAATAATGTGAAAATGACCAAAGCCTGGAAAAGAATGTAAGTCTAGTTATCGTGTGTATAAGCAAAAGCATGGGGCTGCATGATAGAAACTGCCAGATTCAAAGGCATCATATTCCTTTGCAGCTGGTCAAAGAGGAGAATGAGAAAACTGTAGTACTTAGCCTGGGTATGTAGTTTCTTGCCCTTTCCTGCTAGCTTCTGGACTTTTCTATCAGAATTGTGGATAAGACAGCACAAACTGGGTAGATGGAATTCAGAACTTGATGGTTTTAAGTCCCAAGAGATGACAAAAGAAGTGGCTGACAACTGGGTTAACACCCTGCAGCATCTGGTAGGAGTTAGGCTACTGTCACCCATTTATCATTACTTCCATCTCCAAGGATAGAGAGCACCCTTTGTTGAGTGTCTCAGAGTCCTTGGAAATGCATTAGTCATTTGCTCCCACAGATAAGTAAGGATGCTCCTCCCATACATCTTACAATTATGGACGGTTCCCAGAAAATATAAGATAATATAAGAAATGTGCCTAACTGTCAGGATAGTAGGAGTTTTGCATCAAGAGTCATATATTAGTCACCCTGCTGCACATCTAAAACTCTATGTTGAAAACATATCAACTCCTGTAGTAGCGAAAGTGGCAAGACCTCCTTTGATTTATATCTATGCATTAGGTTTTAATTTTCCAAATGATAAAGGAGGGGCCAGTGATTTTGAGTTACATAGTTTTCCCAAGTACGATCCTACAAAAGAAAATAATCCATATTCTAAGGATGAATCTGTAAATTCAAGTTTGCCTTCTTCCTAATGCTGTTCCTTCAAGGATCTGACCTTAAAAATAAGAGCATACAAGGGATATTTCTTATCTGTCTGACATCCAGAGCGTCCACACATTTGACATTGGCTATGACAGTAGTGAAATTTGGGGAGAGAATTCTGGGACTCGTCCTCACTCATCAGGAATGTCACACGTCTGTGCCTCTGCTATTATCTGAACTATGGAATAAAAGGTGTAGGCACAAAGCCATGGGAAACCATTCGATGAGGATAGAAGAGTCTAGATTATTAGCCCAATTCTGACTTGCTGAATTGTGTGACTACTAGAAGTTGCCTCATGTCTATGGATTTTCAAAATAGAACATTGTCATATATAGTGTCAAGTACTTTTCAGCACTGAATCTCTGCCATGCTATATAACCTCAAACCAATTCACTATCACCCGTTCTTTCTCCTTTGAGATGAGGGGCAGGATGGTCACTAGAGGCTTTTCCAAGTATGAGATTTCATCCTTTCTGATGTCTAATTCAACCAAATATGTTGGGCATTTATGGTATAAAACTTAGTCTCACATGGATTATTTTCCCGTAAGAGTTATTATTAGCCCTATATTATAGATTGTTTAATTCCAAAGCTGAGAGAAGCTAAGGGATCTGCTTTGAGATCCCATTTTAGCCGGAAAGGATGAGTTGGGTTTTTAACTCCTCATAAAATAACTTCAAATCCAAGACTCAGACTTCCTCAGTGACCACCTTAACTCTCTCTCATGAATGTTCTTAAGGATTTGATCTTTAGGCCTCTTTTTTCCTTTAAACCTCTGGGAGGGCCTGTGGCCTGCTTCACTCAGAAGGTAAGTAAACCAGCCATCTCAGCCTTTGCAGTTCTTACCTCAGATCTGATCTTCATCAAAACCCTCTTACAAGATAGCAAGGTGGTTCTAAGCTGTCTTGGGAGTTGGGGCACAAAGCAGGTAAAGATGGCAAGGCCCTGCAGTGCTGGCCATTCCTGAAAACTCAGGACTAAGTTTTTTCTTGAGTTTCTGGAGAAACTCTGGAGATAGTATAAACCTCCAGTGTAGATGTTTATTTTATTTTTTCTCAAAACATATTCAAAACCTCCAAAGGTATAAACATTAGTGAAACACAAATTCCTACCCTCTCTCTTCCTCAAGTGTCCCTTCCCCTGGTAAGCATGGTAAAAGAAGGACTTTATCTCACAATCTTTATAAACTATTGACCATGAATGATTGCTTCTCTCATCTCACTCAGCTTGGCCAGTGCTACTACTAACTCCTGGTAGGAAGCTGCTTTCTGCATAGGTGCCAGTGGACAGGTAACATGGCTTATCATGCATATATCTGACCTCAGTGAATGATGACAAAACACATCAAATTAGAAACTCTCTGTGTGAAATACAATTTTTCCTATAGTTCAAATTACCTGTGGCCCAATACATACTATTCTTCCTGGATAATTTTTAAACAATAAAGTTAGGCAAGTGGAGATTAAAATAGCTGGTTTATACTAATAAAAATCAGATTTGAGGATGTGGCTTAGGTGTGTGACCACAATGGACTTCCTACTAGTGAACCCCAGAATCAGCCTTATGCCCCTAAGCCCAGGCAGCACTGAATAACCATAGGCTTCTCTGTATTGATGTTGTCCCTGTCACGTAGAGTGGGAGGACCAGGCAGAATGCATTCTCTCTGTGGACATACTAGTTCTCAAGGGGAAAAAAGGGAGAAGGGGTACCCTGTGCTTATGAGTTCCTTACCCAAACTCAGCATTCTGACAACTTCCTCCTCTTCCCTGGAAGAAGCGTAAGTGAGTGGGTGGGGAAGGAGGCCAGGAATGTTTAGAAAAATATGCTCTTCTCCTTAGAAACCAGAGAAATAGGGAATAAGTGAATCCCCAAACACAGAAGATAAGCATCTTTGGACTTAAGCAGTTCCCGCTCATGTGGAAGTTTCTAGTTTCTAACTTTGCTTAGGTATTTGTAGCTTTCATATCAGTCTATGAAAATGCCAGCTTCTCCTAAGGTTTTTCTAGCCTCTATTGTAAAATCAGTTGCCCACTTTTTGGAAAACTCTTGTCCTCTGACACTGGATGGCTTATACTGTTATCTATCACTTTCTTTGCGTAAGTAGCATTTCCCATGTGAATTTCTCAGCCTGTAATAACAGCCTCAAAGGGACTCATTCAGGATAGCCCACGGTGATGGCATTTGGCATCTAAATTCATGGCATAATTCACTTGAGCAGGTGGGCACTCTGGGATGAATTTTGGCACTCGTAGTCTTGCCAGAGTGGATGTTTCTCCCTACACCCCCTACCCTGGCATCTGTGTCCTTTGTGGTCTATAGATATACCTTTCTATTCTCTTACACTGCTGGTTGTCTAGGAGCAAATATTGACTGTCTCACAGCCAGCACCCAAGGACAGATTCTTTCAGTTAAAATGTCATAGGTATGGTTTACCATTAACAGACGTAATGACCAGCCAAGTTAGAATAATAATCCTTCAAAATTTCTGTGATGAGCATTGACTTAACGCTGTGATCTAGTGACTTTAAACTCTTCTTCCCACACTACATTTTGTTTCACTCTTTGAGAACCAAATCACGGCTTCCTTGACTTTTATATGGGATATCCAATTAGTACTTTTCAATAATTTAAATTCAGTCATCCTGTAAGTGTCATTTGGAGTCTGCTTTGATGAAATCTTATCTGAGAACTCTAGCTGAGGACTGACTCTGATCTCATATAGTACTTGTCTGTATTAACTATTTCCATATTATATTATTTGTCTTGGCTTAAGCAAAATTTATTTTCAAAAATCCCTAGTACTTTCTTGAAAGCACTGACCTTGGCTTACACATGTCGCAAATCTTCTACATTATGTGTTCACTGAATGCTAATTGGTCGGCTAAAGAATTTGTACTCGTCTGACACTGTGTTTGAGAATAATGCTGCCTAATTACTCATACTTCTTTATCAGAGTGCCATGCTTTGATTCAACTTAATGGGGATAGGAGGAGGAGGAAGAGGAGGAAGAGGAGGAGGAGGGAGAGAACTAAGAAATTGAAGCCAGATAATTAAAATGATTCAGCCCAAAGATGTCCTGTTAGTTAACAACAGATATAAGACCCAAAATTTAGTTCTTCTGACAGTAAGATGAGGTTTCTATGTCATCTTGCTGAATCTTTCTGAGCTACGCTGGCACTTTCTCTTGTCCAGGAAGCTGTCCCTATTATCAAAATTAGAGCCTGAAGCCATAGAGGATTGAGATCGAATTGATTTTAGGTGGGGTACAGCAATCTGCCTTTTTAGCAAGCACCCAAGGTGATTTTAAGCAGATAGTTTCAAAACAACCTGGGAAACAACTCTAGTCTTACCATTAATTATTCTTGCTATCTTCTACTTACTGTATTATTTTTTCCCTAGGCCTAACTCCAGTATATTTGTATTGTGGTGAGTAAGAATGTTTGGAAATAGTCAGGAAACAGTCATGTCATCAACAAGACAGTGTTTTATTGCAGTAAAAGTGACTCTAGTCTACCACCACCACAGCCATAGCCACAGGCCTGTAAGAGTAACACAAAATCACAGGCCTTTTCCTCCTACCTACTCACAACAAGCCCCAGGATCCAGTGTATAATCCTCTCTACTTTACAAGCTTTTAACCAGCAGTGACAGACAATTAGATTCACTAATTTGAATGTATTTCTGACATACTTAAAAGAAATAGCAGCAACATATTCTCCAAAAGCAGTGGACTTCAAAGACAAATTCCATTTACTATTGTACCTTCAAGAGTAGGACACAATAAATTTTTTAAAATTATTTTTATTTAAGTAGTTTTGGACATATAATAAGTTTTTGGTTACATGGATAAGTTCTTTCAGTGGTGATTTCTGAGATTTTAGTGTACTTATCACCCGAGCAGTATACATTGTACTCCATAGTCTGTATCCCTCACCCTGCTGAGCCCCCAAAGTCTATTACATCATTCTTATGCCTTTGCATTCTCATAGCTTAGCTCCCACTTATCAGTGAGAACATATGGACACAGGGCAGGGAACATCACACCCTAGGGCCTGTCGTGGGGTGGGGGCATTTGGTTTTCTGTTCCCGAGTAACTTCACTTAGAAAAATGGCCTCCAGCTCCATCCATGTTTTCAAGAAAGACATGCTCTCGTTCCTTTTTATGGCTGAGTAGTAGTACATGGAGTATATATGCCACATTTTCTTTATCCACTCATTGGTTGATGGGCACTTAGGTTGGTTCCGTATCTTTGCAATTATGAACTGTGCTGCTATAAACATGCCTGTGCCTGTGTCTTTTTTTCATATAATGACTTCTTTTCCTTTTGGTAGATACTCAGTAGTGGGATTGCTGGATCAAATGGTAGCTCTACTTTTAGTTCATTAAGGAATCCCCATACAGTTTTGCATAGCGGTTATACTAACTTACATTCCCACCAGCAGTATAAAAGTGTTCCCTTTCCACCACACTCATCCCAATATCCATTGTGTTTTGACTTTTTAATTATGGCCACTCTTGCAGGAGTAAGGTGGTATCTCACTGTGGTTTTAGTTTGCAATTCCCTAATGATTAGTGATATTGAGCATTTTTTTCCTATGTTTATTAGCTGTTTGTATATCTTCTTTTGAGAGTTGTCTGTTCATGTCCTTTGCCCACTTTTTCATGGGATTATTTCTTTGTTGTTGCTTATTTGTTTGAGTTTCTTGTAGATTCTGGATATTAGTCCTTTGGCAGATGCATAGTTTGCAAATATTTTCTTCCACTCTGTGGGTTGTCTGTTTACTGATTATGTCTTTTGATATGCAGAAGCTTTTTCATTTAATTAGGTCCCATTCATTTATTTTTGTTTTCGTTGCATTTGTTTTGGGGGTCTTAATCATGAATTGTTTACCTAAACTAATGTTCAGAAGAATTTTTTGATGCTATCTTTTAGAATTTTTATGATTTCTGGTCTTAGATGTAAGTCTTTGATCTATCTTGAGTTGATTTTTGTATAAGATGAGAGATGGGGATTCAATTTCATTCTTCCACATGTGGTTTGCTGGTTTTCCCAGAACCATTTATTAAATAGGGTGTCCTTTCCCTAATTTATGTTTTTGTATATGTTGTTGTATATTTGGCTATAAGTATTTGGCTTTATTTCTGGGTTCTCTACTCTTGTTCCATTGGTCTATGTGCCTATTTTTATACCAGTACCATGCTGTTTTGGTAATTATAACCTTGTAGTATAATTTGAAGCTGGGTAATGTATTGCCTTCAGATTTGTTCTTTTTGCTTAGTATTGCTTTGACTATGTGGAGATTTATTTATTTATTTATTTATTTTGAAACGGAGTTTCACTCTTGTGGCCTAGGTTGGAATGCAATGGCGTGATCTCGGCTTACCACAACCTCTGCCTCCCAGGTTCAAGTGATTCTCCTACCTCAGCCTCCCGAGTAGCTGGGATTACAGGCATGCGCTACCATGCCCAACTAATTTTGTGTTTTTAGTAGAGATGGGGTTTCTCCATACTGGTCAGGCTCATCTAGAACTCCTGACCTCAGGTGATCCATCCGCCTCGGCCTCCCAAAGTGCTGGGATTACAGGCATGAGTCACCATGCTCAGCCTATGTAGGCTTGTTTTTTGTTCACTTTAATCTAGGCACATATCTTAAAATGCCCAATTTGTCCACAAACTCATGCTTATGTTATATCTGTGTGCTACACTGATTAGGACACAAAATGTAGAGGACTACGTGCTCGCAAACTAGACATTACCGATAAGTCCTGCTCTTGCAAACGAAGCAGGGCTTTCCCAATAAGTCCTGCTCTTGCAAACGAAGCAGGGCCTTGGGGGCTTGTTTATGTGTAAACATCTTAAAAATCCAGAAAGTCAGGGAAAGGTCAGAAAAACAACAATGTGTCTTGTGACTTGGCAACATTCCACAAACGACTGTATAAAATAAAGCAGAGCGTGCCATTCAAGGCAGCCGCCATGTTTGTCTTGTCTTGTGTTGTCTTGTGTGTTCATTCCTTTGTTTAGGAAACACGCGGACCCCAACAACAAAATGCTTGAGATGAGGGACAATGCCTATCTTGCCTACTCTTTTAACTTAGAGCCGAGAACTACATCTAGAAGACAGTGTATATTCAATAAAAGTTAGGAAAATAAGGACCCTAGAGAAAATTACAGGAGGCTTCAACCACCCGTAGGAGACATTACTATTGAGGTGTGTATGTTTTATAACAACAACCAATTTCTGTTAAAAAGCAAGAAATAAAATGTCATTTTTTTTCACATCTGAGGATGTAATTTCAGAACGCCATGGTACATATAAAGGACTAAATATTACCTATGAAATGTATGTGAAGTATCTAGCATTAAATCTGGCACATAGTATGTGCTCAATGGACAATTACTATTGAAATTATTGCTGCTATTATTATAAACATTGGGTGGTTTTGTTTTTTAATTCAGGAAATAGACTGCAATTATATGGGTTTTTTTGCCATGGAAACTGAGTAAGGATTAAAATCTCCAGGAACTCTGCCTGTGAAGATAATAAGGATAGGGTTCTCTAGTTGTAATTACAGGGTTTTCTCTGAGTTAGCAGAATACAAGCCTCTGATCATTTTAAAATAAATCTGTCTTCCTACGATCATTTTAAAATAAATCTGTCTTCCCATAAATCACACATATTGAGAATAGTTTAAAAACATAATGAACAATTTTGTGGCATTTTACAAGATTATATGTTTTTTAGAGAAGAAAAGACTACACATATATACATGCAGACTCACAAGTAAGTATATATGTGTATGTATTAGAAAAAAACAGAACTTTTCAAATTGACATAGCCTAAAGTTGTCTCTCTTTATTTTAAATGTACCAAAATTTTTTTAAAGCTAAATGTATAAGTCAGAGACATACACTCTGCCCATAAATTCCCGTGGTTCAATTTTTAGACAGATATTACACTGCAAAAAATTCTTATTTACCCACAGTCCAGACCACTAGGATAGGGAAGTACCATAAACGGACTTAATGGGATTTTTGTAAATGCTGTCCTTCAGTTTTATGCTAAAAGAGAGGGAAGCGGTAAGCAAATACACTGTTAAGGCTTTGGTCGGATGAAACAACCTCTAGAATGTGTAAAGGATTAGGGAAGCCTGCCCAAGCTTTCATGACCAGTGGTTCTTAACCTTTCATTTCTTAGGGATTACTCTAAGAGCCTCATGAAAACCACTGGTTTTCTCTGAAGAAATGTACTTTCACACATGCACATAAAATCTGGCATACAGTTTCAGGGTGTTCACAACTCCTGGAGAAATTAAGTTTAAGAAAAAGCCCACATACTAGTTATTTAAAAGGTTTCCAGCTGAGGTTGTGAGCCATGACCCTTCTTTGCCAAATGCTACATGTTTCCACTCAGTGACTCAGCCCGGGGAGAGCCAGTGTAAAGTCCAGATGTGAGCAAGTGTACCAGCATAGGTGGACACTACTTTCTTAGAAACTATGGAGTGTACCAGCATAGGTGGACACTACTTTCTTAGAAACTACGGAAATGTTGCTGAATGCATGACTCTGGTCTTTTCTTAAGAATGATGTCCTATGACCTCTTTTCTCTTTGAAAATCACAAGAATCTCAAGCATTGTGGAAGACAGTGTGGCAATTCCTCAAGGATCTAGAACTAGAAATACCATTTGACCCAGCAATTCCATTACTGGGTATATACCAAAGGATTATAAATCATGCTGCTATAAAGACACATGCACACGTATGTTTATTGTGGCACTGTTTTCAATAGCAAAGACTTGGAACCAACTCAAATGTCCAACAATGACAGACTGAATTACGAAAATGTGGCACATATTCACCATGGAATACTATGCAGCCATAAAAAAGGATGAGTTCATGTCCTTTATAGGGACATGGATGAAGCTGGAAATCATCATTCTGAGCAAACTATTGCAAGGACAGAAAACCAAACACCGCATGTTCTCACTCATAGGTGGGAGTTGAACAATGAGAACACATGGACACAGGGCAGGGAGCATCACACCCCAGGGCCTGTGGTAGGGTGGGAGGTTGGGGGAGGGATAGCATTAGAAGAAATACCTAATGTAAATGATGAGTTAATGGGTGCAGCAAACCAATGGCACATGTATACATATGTAACAAACCTGCACATTGTGCACATGTACCCTAGAAATTAAAGTATAATAATAAAAAAAAAGAAAATCCCAAGAATCGCCTCCTTATTAAATTGTGATAAGTGGAATTGTCCTTTCAGATGCTATTTAATTATCAGCATGTCAAAAATCTGATAAAGTAATCACAAGTATTTACTTCATGCTTGGTGTATCTCTGGCACTGTACTAGACTCTATGGCGGTCAGTGCAAAACAGCATAAGGCACAGTCTTACCTATCCTTGAAGAAATTCAGAACTGCTTGAGAGGTCTGAATAACTTTTGAAACAAGGACATACCTAATGAATAGCATGCACCTAACAAATCTCGAGATGTTTGGCATTATTATATATGTCACTAAAGGAACATACAGTATATTTTAGCTTGCCAAAATGTGGTGTCTTATGTAGGAACTTAGTTGCAACAGTATCTTGGGGCTCAGCCAGGCATTGCCCTCTGGTTTATAAGAGAGAACATATTTATTTGTTATATAGCCACATAAAACTAAAATACCCACCCACAAGAAGCTCTATTGCAAAGTATGAAAGTGGTAACCAAATTCAGTATAGAAAAAAAGAGTTACAGTTAAAAGAAACATGAGGAATTCTAAGAGCACAAAGCAGCAACAACTTCCTCGGACTTGGGGACGGGAAAGGCTCATTAGAAGTGGCAACAGATGAGACAGAGAACAGTGAAAGAGAAAGGAAGGATGTGGAGAGGGAGGAAGAGGGAGAAGACACCAGGGAGGGGAATGGAGAAAGGGAATTGGAGAGAAGGAAGGGGAGAGAAGTGATTGCAAGGGGGAAGTACAGGAGAGGTAATGGCTTATTTGGGGCCAGGTGAGTACAGTGGATCACCTGAAGAAAGAAGTGTAGCGGGTGTGAGTGTGGCAGGGGCAGTGGAGTGAGAAGGAGGCTGGGTTAGAGTAGACTTGAGTAAGATCCTACAGAGCCTTGGGAAACTGACTAGAATATTAGACTTTATGTTGAAGGTAACGGAGAACTCCTAAAATTTTGTAAGAGGAAGAACTAATGGAGCATATTTGCAACTCAGGGAGGTAAGTCTATTTGGCAGCAGTGTGCAATGGATGATAGGAGAAGGCAGCCACATGGAAGACCAGAGATTCTGTCAGGAGGTGGTTCCAACAAAGCACCCCATTCAAAAGTGGGCAAAGGACACGAACAGGCACTTTTCAAAAGAAAATATACATGTGGCCCACAAGCAAATGAAAAAAAAGCTCAATATCACTGATCACTAGAGAAATGTAAATCAAAACCACAGTGAGTTGCGATCTCACAGCAGCCAAAATGGCTATTACTAAAAAGTCAAAAGTAACAGGTGCTGGCAAGGTTGTGGAGACAAAGGAACGCTGACACATTCTTGGTGGGAGTGTAGGTTATTTCAAACGTTGTGGAAAACAGTGTGACAATTCCTCAAAGACCTAAAAACAGAACTAACACTTGACCCAGCAATCCCATTACTGTGCATATACCCTAAAGGAATATAAATCATTCTATCACAAAGACACATGCATGCATATGTTCATTGCAGCACTATCCACAATAGGAAAGACATAGAATCAACATAAATGTCCATCAATGGTAGATTGGATGAAGAAACTGTGGTACACATACACCATGGAATACTATGCAGTCATAAAAAAGAATGAGATCATATTCTTTGTGCAAACATAGATGGAGCTGGAAGCCATTATCTTTAGCAAACCAGTGCAGGAGCAGAAAATCAAATGCCTCACTTATAAGGCACTTAAAGTGGGAGTTAAATGATGAGAACACATACACATATAGAGGACAGCAACAGATATGGTGGCCTGCTGGAGGGTGGAGAGTGGGAGGAGGGGAAGTATCAGGAAAAATATCTAATGGGTACCAAACTTAGTGCCTGGGTGACAAAACAATCTGTACAACAAATCCCTATGATACAAGTTTACTTATGTAACAAATCTGCACATGTACCCCCTAAACCAATAATAAAAGTTATATTTAAAAACAAAAAGAAGGAGGAGGAGTGAAACTGAAGCTGCCGTCGGTGTGTGGAGGGCATGATTTAAAAACAAATCAGGGAAATAGAACTGATACTACCTGGGACTAATTAGATGGAGGGATAAGCCATGAAGGCAGTCAAAGAGGAGTCCCAGTTTCTAGACTTGGGCATTTATTGGCTTGTGCTGCTACTCATCAAGATAAGGAATAGAGACTTAGGACCAGAAATGAGGCGAAAGGTAAGGAATAAATTTCTGGTGTGTCTTTGGTGTATCCAGGCAGAGATGTCAAGCAGCTTGATCAATAGATGCTCTGAAGTTCAAGACCGACGTTGCCCAAACATACAGAGCTGGGAGTCATCAGTATGCAAGTGATTACTAAATTGCAGGAGTGATTTAGAACTCTTAGAGAGAGTATGCATAGTGTCCTCTCCCTATAACATTGCTAGGAAGTGGTTCTAAGAAAAATTTAATAATTTAATCATTTCAAAGCTTTTTTTTTTTTGACATTTTAACGTCTCTAAATCAAAATGTCTCTTAAAATTAATGGAACTTCATTGTTTAGTTGACAGTACTTTTTCCCTAGGATTAGAAAAATAATAGTTTCTTATAATCAATGACATTTTTGATTCATAAAATAATATAGCACATCAAAGCAGCCTGGATCTAGTGATTGCTTAAGGAGAAGGCTACATTTATTTAAGTTAAAGAAGCAGTTTATGAAAAAACATGCATTAAAAAAATGGTAGTGTAGGCCAGACATGGTGGCTCATGCCTCTAATCCCAGCATTTTGGGAGGGGCCAAGGTGGGCGGATCACGAGGTCAGGAGTTTGACACCAGCCTGGCCAACATAGTGAAACCCCATCTCTACTAAAAGTGCAAAAGAAAAAATGAGCTGGGCATGGTGGCGGGCACCTGTAGTCCCCGCTACTTGGGAGGCTGAGGCACGAGAATCGTTTGAACCTGGGAGGCAGAGGTTGCAGTGAGCCAAGATCATGCCATTGCACTCCAGCTTGGGCAACAGGGCAAGCCTCAATCTCAAAAAAAAAAAAAAAAAAAAAATTGGTAGTGCAGGTAGTATGCTAATGATGAAAAATAATGACATGACTCAAGTGACAAATTTGGGAGCACTGCTCTAAAGAGCTTTAATAACAGCAATGGCAACAACTGCAATTATTTATTGTACACTATATGTCGCACTGTGCAGGTGCTTAACTAAGTATACATGTATATTAATTCAATCTCATATGGATCGCAGGAGGTAAGTACTATTATTTCCTTTGTTTTACAGATTAGAAAACTTCATCAGTATGATACAGCATCAAGTCTAAGTCCTAGCAAAGAAGCAAGTCCACAATAGAAATTGGAATGATCTGATGGTACCCGGGATTGAAGCATAGCCAGAAAAAAATTTTGGAAAGTCAGTACCAAGAAGTGGAGGTTCAACAGCTTGTAGAGGAGACATAAATTGTGTTAGCAAATGACAGAATTCTAGCTACACAGCACAATTCATGAACGAACAAGATACAAAGACTCTGGAATGGAAACTTCCAAGAATAACTCAAGACCTCAGTTCCAAGAAAGGAATGGGGTGCTTGGGGAAGTCACTAGAATGAGAAATAAGGAGCAGAGTCAAGAGGTAGGTATAACAGAACTGACTGAGTCTTTTGGAGAAAAACTTTGGGGATAGAGATAGAGTAATTCTTGGTAGACTCCAGGATATGTACCAGGAAGTGGCTTGGGAACTGCTTCAGACTTAGTCAACTTTTGGTTCAAATTGATTCTGGAACTGAGGAAGGAACTAGCTTATAAAAGGGGGATGAAGATGCCAAAGTTGTGAGAAATGAGAGGTTACGGAGGCTAGAGAATCAAGCAGGACTTGAAATCAACAAGAAACTGTTCAGGAATTCCTTGGCTGTCTGATGTTATCAGTTGTGAGGAAAACTCAGTCTCAGATAATAGCGATGAAGACAGAAATCTCCAATAGTTTCAAATAGCTAGATTTTTTTGCCCTTCCAATTTATGAGTCAAAAACAATAAAGAAAACCCTGCCACAAGCAATTTACCAATTTATCAAACCTGCACATGTACTGCTGAAACTAAAATAAACGTTTAATAATAATAATAATAAAGCATGAAAAAATTTTAAATCTGTTGTGATTTAGCCAGATCTATCGATTAAAAACAAAAAGTAAAAATATTTATAAGAATACTGTTAATATCCAGCCTGGACAACATGGTGACACCCATCTCTACAAAAAAAAATACAAAAATTAGCCAGGCACGATGGCACATACCTGTGACCCCAGCTACTCGGGAGGCTGAGGTGGAAGGATGGCTTGAGTCTGGGAGGCCGAAACTGTAGCGAGCTGTAATTGTGTCACTGCAATCCAGTCTTAATGACAGAAGGAGACCCTACCTCAAAAAAAAAAAAAAAGAATACTGTTAATATTAATAACTGAAATATAATGTCGCTTATCATGTTCCCCATGCTGTATATTTCACATCTACTAACTAAACTCTCCAGATAACACAATGAAGAAAGCCTATTATTACCATATCTATTGCTATACACAAGGAAACTGAGGCTCAGTGATGTGATGTAATTTGCCCAAGAACTAGAAAACAGAGACAAGAATCAAACTCAGGTCACTGACCATGAAGCCTATGGTCTTTCCACTATATTATTCTGCTAAAGACCGGCCTGGCCAAGATGGTGAAATCTCATCTCTACTAAAAATACAAAAATAATTAGCCAGGAGTGGTGGTGGGCACCTGTAATCCCAGCTAGTAGGGAGGCTGAGGCAGAGAATTGATTGAACCCGGGAGGCGGAGGTTGCAGTGAGCCGAGATTGCACCACTGCACTCCAGCCTGGGCAATAGATCAAGACTCCATCTCAATAAATAAATAAATAAATAAATAAGGGCCGAGTGTGGTGGCTCACGCCTGTAATCCCAGCATTTTGGGAGGCCAAGGCAGGCGGATCACCTGAGGTCAGGACCAACCTGGGCAACATGGTGAAACCCCATCTCTACTAAAAATATAAAAATTAGCTGGATGTGGTGGTGGGCACCTGTAATCCCAGCTACTTGGGAGGCTGAGGCAGGAGAATTGCTTGAACCTAGGAGATGGAGGTTGCAGTGAGCCGACACAGTGCCACTGCACTCTAGCCTGGGTGACAGAGTGAGACTCTGTCTCAAAAAAAAAAAAAAAAATTAAACTCTCAGATGAAATTTTTGATGCTGGTAATAGGTAAAAAGCTATTAAATTCAAAATTCAAGTAGTTAAGGAGAATATAGATCTCTCTGCTAAAATGAAGAACAACTTCAGAATTGTTAAGGCTTTCCTATACAGATCATCAGTAAGTAAATAAGCCTCAACTTTTCCAAAATGCGAAACACACCTATGTGTCAAGGAGTCCTGGTTTTTATGCAATTCAGGTATTAAGAGGGAAGAAACAAACTAGATTCATGAGGTTTCATGGGGGTCTAAGCTTAGGATGTGAGTTAGAAAATGACAAAATCCTTGAAAAATTCTAGGTCGGGGCGGACAAACTGCAGCCGTGGACCAAATTCTGCCAACTACCTGTTTTTGAACAATCTGTAAACTAAGAATGGTTTCTACATTTTTCAATAGTTAGAATAAAAAATAAAACATATACAAAATACAATATTTCATGACATGTGAAAATGATATAAAATTCAGTATTTGGTGCCCATAACTAAAGTTTATCAACACACTGCCACATTTATTCATTGACATATAGCCTGTGGCTGCTTTCTCGCTACAACAGCAGAGTGCAGTGGTTGCAACAGACACCACAAAGTCTTACTATCTTACCCTTCACACACACACAAAATGTTTCCTGATCCCTGCTCTAAAAGAAAAATGAAAAAGCATCTTTTTCAAACCAATCATTCATAACTCCTGAAAAGGTAGATCCCAGTGGTAAATGAATAAATTTCATTGATAAAATTGGTGGAGAGTCGGGTGTGGTGGCTCACACCTGTAATCCCAGCACTTTGGGAGGCCAAGGCAGGCAGATCACCTGAGGTCTGGAGTTCGAGGCCTATCTGGCCGACATGGTAAAACCCCATCTCTCCTAAAAATACAAAAATTAACCAGTGTGGTGGTGGGCGCCTGTAATCCTAGCTACTCCGGAGGCTGAGACCAGAGAATCACTTCAACCCAGGAGGCAGAGGATGCAATAAGCCAAGATCGCATCACTGCACTCCAGCCTGGGCAACAGAGTGAGACTCTGTTTAAAAAAAAAAAAAAAAGAAAGAAAAAGATTGTTTGAGAAAGCACCTCTGGTCTCTACTCCCACATCTCTGTCTTCCCTTTCGCATCCCATATTTTCAATCCTGGTTAGACATTATTTTTAGAACTTAGCACCTGATGTCCTTCTACCTTGAGTTTTCGTTTATGCTGTCACCTGGTTGGAACAGTTTCCCCCTCCCACTTCTGCACCAATAATTATTACTGTTGCTCAATCATATAGCCTACAACAAAAATATGCAGATAAATTAAGACTTATTTTAAATGTTTCTATAATGATGAATCTTTAAATATTACATTTTTTCTCATAGAATAAGTTGTCATTACAATGATTAATAATGTTCAGTTGACTAGACAATGGAATTATTTTGTAGATTAGATTACAATTATTAAACATAAAAAGGGAAATGTCATTATGTAAGTATCCTTAATAAGATAAATTGGGTTATTTTAATCTATTTTTTTCTAGGTTCATATGTCTGGAATGAATATTAATTACTGATAGAAAAGCACAGGACTCAGCATCAAGGTTTTTCCTCCCCATTTTTCATTATTGTCTTTGTTTTTAGATGTAGCACTGAGAAAATATGTTATCATAAATAAGTAGTTGGGAATAGAAGAGTTTGGGGAGACTCAATTCATAGCCCACCTTGGAGTTTCACCACAGACATTAACTTGTAATCTGACATCTAAAAATATTTTTTATGTTTCCTCACTCTTCCACTGTATTAGGTTCTCATTCTTTCTTTTCTAAGCAAATAATTGGAAATCATTTAGATTCGCAAAGGGATTAGTTACACAGTCCTTAGTGATTCATTTTCTTATCACCATTGCTCTGTTAGTGAAAAGTTCTTACACATCTAAGTAGAACCTCAGAGACCTGATTTTTTCTTGTAACTGGAAGAAGAGCTACCCTGAAAGGGAGGTAGGAAAGTTCCATCTCAGATAGATTGACTTTGGGAACATGTAACGATGGAGTCTACTGTCTAGACAGTGATGTCTGTAGAATTCTTTGGCTGCTCCTACTACCCTGAAAGTCTACTATATACATCTGCCAAGTACATGTAGCCCAGTGTGAAAACTGTTGTTGTAAATG
The DNA here is from genome assembly GCF_037993035.2 of Macaca fascicularis. Classification (NCBI taxonomy): domain Eukaryota; kingdom Metazoa; phylum Chordata; class Mammalia; order Primates; family Cercopithecidae; genus Macaca; species Macaca fascicularis. The sequence goes on from NC_088381.1 coordinate 153,533,366, forward strand.
TCTCTATCGTCACTGTATAAACTGTATTCACCTCTGCATCTCCACGTGGCCGATACAACGTGTGTTCAGTTGTGTTCAATAAATTGAATTTAGATGATTTGCAGATCTAATTATATCATAAGATTCTAACTCTCATTAAAATGTGACATTTTCCTTCCTTGTCATTCACATATGAGCCAGAAATGTCTACATTTCCCACAATTAAAAAAAAAAAAAATTCAACATTTTCAGCTTTCAAGGACACAGTTTTTCTCTCACAAAACCCTATAAAGAAATTCAATACCATATTTCTAACCCTTTTTGAGAAAGGGGGAACAAGAAGCCTTGGGCTTTAACAATACACTAACCTTACCTTTTGAAAATGTGGCTATTGAAAGAACAGATTAATTAACACTCTAAGAGCTAGGTTATATTCACAAATTAGAGAACTCAGTCAAGGTGGCTTCTGGCCAAAATAAGAGTGCTAAGTTGCTAATTAGCTTTGCCTATTATTTGCAGGAAGGCGTTTATTCTGTCTCTGAGAATAAAGTATATATTAGAGCTACCTCAATTATTAAGAAACTTGATATATTGCAACTAGCCAAAAATAATGATGGAATAATAGAAAAACCTGAATACTTGCATTTTCTGAAACAACTTTAATTTACGTTCTGCCTTTTTTCCATAGTTACCTTTTTCTATACCCAAAAACTAAAGGACGGATAAATCACAATACAGGAGTTCTCTCTGTTATAGAACATTTTCCCAGGTACCTTTTCCCCTGCCAAGCACTCTTTTGTCTATAAAGGCAAAGAAAAAAATTGATTCCATTCAATTTCTTCTAAACCTGCTACTGTAGTTTTATAAGATAGGAAAACCAAGGGCAAAACCATCCAGATTGGCTGCCTGTAGTAGTAGAATGACCTGAAGTCTATGGTTTGCTTTGTCTTTATAGATATACCATAAATTTCAGGATTTGCTTTTCTATATCTACATTTCTTTATTGGCGTTCCACAGTTAAAATCGCTGACCCCATTAGATGCTTGTTCCTAAAGTAAGCATTGAGCTTTCAGCTTTTCTTTTTTCTTTTCAATGGTAATTTCTGCCTTGAGGACACTGGTTTATATTTCTGGAATGACCAGTTTGACAGAAAATCCCAAACTATACTATTTGCAAATGGATCTGCAATACTAAGACCAATATATGTCAAGGTTGGTTTCATTTAGGAGAAAAGTTGGTCTGAGTGTGAGCCTAAGTGTAACTTAAATTTCATAAAACTGTGTACCATTATCTCTATTGAACAGACACAAAACCTAGGACTACAGATACAGTAAGGTAGCCAACAAGGCTATTAAAATGCAGATCTGGGATTGCTGACTGCATCCTCAGTGCCCTTTCTTAACATACCATGCTGTAAACGCACTTTAATTCTAGAGAGAAGCACTCATGGATAGGCAAGTACTTAGAACAGTCAGTACCCAAGGCAAGGCCAGAGACACTTCCTTTCTCTTCTTAGTATAGAAACACATACCAAAGAAAGTTCAGAATTGCCAGTGGATATACAATTTACCACGTATTGACTTATTCATTACCAATCATAAATGAGTGCTATTTAAGTACCTAAACAAATGACAATTATTTACATTTGAGTTGACGTGACTGTAGGTAACAAACTGTCCAAACATTTTAAAAATGCTTGTCCTTTAGGACCCTCAGAGACTATAAAAAAAAAAAAAAAAGGAACACGTTTATATAGATAAATAATGCATTATGTTTGTAAAAATAAACAGAATTGTATACCATAATAATACGTTAAAGTATCCTACAAATAACTAAAATTTGAAATACTCAAATGAATTCTAAAATCCATCCTCTGCTTACCTCCCTCTCAACCTCCATTTCCACTTCTCTGTAGCCTCCTGCAGCCCTGCTGGTCACTCCAATGTCAACATACACAAAAGCAGAAAATTCTTCAACACAAGAGGCAGCTCAATCTTGAAATAACCAAACATCTAATAGCATCTTTCTCACCGAATAAAAAAATATATATATTACAAAACTCTTTCTTCTCTCTATTTCTCTGCTCAGGGACTTCCTCACTTCTTGCCTTCCCTTAGTGGCAAAATTCCTTATAGTTATGGCCTGCATCCACTGTCTCCATGTCTCTCCTTCTGTATTAGTTTGTTCTCAAGCTGCTAATAAAGACAAGCCTGGGACTGGGTAATCTATTAAGGAAAGAGATTTAATGAACTGAAAGTTCCAGCTGGATGGGGAGGCCTCACAATCATGGGGGAAAGAGAAGGGGAAGCGAGACGCATCTTATATGGCAGCAGGCAAGAGAGCTTGTGCAGGGGAGCTCCCATTTATAAAACCATCACATCTCATGAGACTTACTCACTATCACAAGAACACTATGGGGAAAACTGGCCCCATGGTTCAATTATCTCCACCTGGCCCCACTCTTGACATGTGGGGATTATTACAATTCAAGGTGAGACTTGGGTGGGGACACTGCCAAATTTTATCACTTTCCCTTCTTGCTTGAAGTCACTAAAGTCAGGTTCTGTCCAGCAGAACTCCACGACAAGAACATTATTGTTTTCAAGTTCATCAGCGGCCTTTGTCATGGACAGAATTACATCTCTCTCAAATTCACATGTTGAAGCCCTAACCCTCAACGTGACTGTTTGGAGATAGGATATCTTAAGAGGTAATTAAGGTTAAATGAGATCATAGGGTGAGATTCTAATCCCATATGACTGGTGTCCTTATAAGAAAGAGAAAAAGCTGGGATACACTTGTACAGAGAAAAGTCCATATGAGAACACAGTAAGAAGGCATTGTCTGCAAATGACAGAGAGAGACTTCAGGAGAAATCAACCCTGCCACCCCTCGAACTTTCAGCCTTTAGAACGGTAGGAAAATAAATTTCTGTTGTTTAAGCCACCCAGTCACTGAATTTTGTTATGGCAGCCTCAGCAGACCAATACAACCTTCACATTACCAAATTCAATGATAGTTTTTTCCATTGTCCAGTTTTACTTTACCTATCAGCAGTATCTTATAGAGTTGAACATTGACTCAGGATACCACAACTAATTAGTTTTTCTCTTATTTTCCTACCCACTCTTTCTCATCTCCTTTTTCTACTCCTTTTCAATCATCTACTTCTAAATGTTAGTAGGCTTCAGTCAGTGAACTCATCCTCTTTACTAATTATGCTTTGCCCCTAGATGATCTCATCTGGTTCCTGGCTTTAGTTACCACTTGTATGCTGATGACTATCAAATTTATGTCTCCTACCTGAAACTCTCTTCTGATCTCCAGACCTAAATATCCAACTTCCTGCAAAACACTGACACTTGGATGTCTATCAGATATCTCAAAATAACATACTGTAAACTAAAAATTTGCTATCACCTCCAACTCACCTATGCCTCCTACAGGTTTTAAATCTCAGTTAATAAAATCTCAATTTTGCTCCAGGCAAAACAATTGTGTTTTACTCATGATCCAGATCCTGTCTATCGGCAAATCTGTTGGCTGTGCCTTCAAACAGGAAGGAAAACAAGTTCCATGCCTTCATGGAACTTGTTTACAAAAATGAAGGTAAATGTAGTTGGGAAAGACCAAATAACCAATTAATTATGCCACACACAGTTTAGGTTACCTATATGCAATGGTTTGAGTGTGGCTCCTAAAGTTCATATGTTGGAAACTTAATTCTCAATGCAATAGTGTTGGGAAGTGGGGCCTAATGGGAGATGTTTATGTCATAAGGACTCCACCCTCATAAATGGGTTAATGCCAAAGGACTTGAGGCTGTGAGTTCACTCTCTTGTCTTCTATCACCCTCTTATGCCCTTCTGCCATGGGATGATGCAGCAAGCAGGCCCTCAACAGATGCCAGCACCTTAGTCTTGGACTTCCAAGCCTCTAGAACTGTGAGGAAATAAATTTCAGTTGTTTATAAGTCACTCAGTTTCAGGTATTCTGGTACAACAGCACAAAATGGGCTAAGACACCATCCATATAAGCCTCCCTTTCTAAGGGGTCATCTCCAGCCATACAACATTAAAGAATTGGCTTAGAAAGCCATGTTTTATTCCATATGATGATGCTTCTCCTGGGCCTAACTGATGAGACCAGGAACGAGCGACAACAGAAGGACACTGAAAGACACAGTCCTGTAAACTAATCTATCATCTTTATAGCCTCATTCAAAGAAGTGAGGTGAGACAGTAAGAGTCCTCTATCCAGCATTTGGTTTTGGAATGCTGAGAGATTGAGCCCCTGGATAGGCTTAGGACAGAGAATGATCCAGGAATGGCAATGAAGGACCAGGTGGACAGCAAAGATAAGGAGGAGGAGCAGCGGGGAACAAAATGAATGCAGATGAAGTTAGTTTATAGGGGAACAAAACAGAAGCAAGAAAAGAGCATAAAAGCTGTGATAATAAATCAAGGTCTCAAGCGAAGACTTGCTTCTTAAACATACCAATATGTCTATAAACCACTGTTTCAAGGTAACTTGAACAGATTCTTTTTTTTTCCTCGCAAACAAGCTAGTCTAAAAAATTCACCGGCTAAGTGCACTGGGAGGTTATATTTATATTAACTATATAAAAAAATGTATCTTACTCAAGCATTTGAGCAAATGTTTGTGAAGTCAGGTGCGTTTGCCTAAGGGTATCCACAAACACAAATGCACAGAATCACAGTTAAACAACTAAATGTTTAGGGCAATTGCAGACAACGGTGTCTCTCTGAATGACATTTTGTTAAAACAAATACATTTAATGAGCTACTTGCAAATGATTTTTGTCCCTGTGAAAATCTAGTGAAGCTTAGAACTATATAGCCATAATTTAAATTCACCTGACAGAGGTAGGTGTAGTGAAGGTACAGTCTTTCATTTCATTCTTTATTTTCAAATATATGAAGCTAAAGATCAACCATAACAAGAAAAGATGGAGGGTGATCATTTCTAAGGGGATAGAAGGCACATTTTGATTTGGTGATGCTGATTTTATGGCATCTATTGTATGAAGGTGACAGAGAAAAATAGACCCCAGAGACATTAATCACACAAAATCTGTCAGTAAGGACGAACACAACCAACAATTTTACCATCAAAATGCAATCCATAATCAGGAGAAAGGGGAATTGCTTCTCTGTGTGATTCCAACCCTGATAACTAATTACTTAGATGCCAACTCCTAAATAGTGGAGCCAAGACAGACAAAGGGTCTATTTTCTCCCTTGGCAACAAAAGCGTTTATCAATGAACTATATTCATGTCTTTAAAAAAAATTTTTTTGTTAGTTTAAGATTTGAAATAAATCATTCCTAAAACTCTGATAACTAAAATCCCTCATCTTCAGTATGAATCTACAAGTAGAAAATCTTAGAAATGTGATCAGTAGCATTTATTCCATATATCTTTAAAACAGCATGATATGCTGCTTGGAAAGTTCTAAACGTTTGTTGTTACCTTGAGTTAAAATTTCAGTAAACATTAAACCAGAAGAAAGAAGTTTTATGTAAAAGTCAGATTGGTATATATTTTTGTGTACACATGGTTTACATTTCCCGTTGAGAGTTAACAAAGGAAGTAAAATATGCAAAAGAAAGAAAAAAAAATAGTTGTCTTTGGCCTTCAGATTTCAAATCCATTAAAAGATAGGTTTTAGAGAGGTGGTTGCTTTATCTGAATTGTTTTTTTTTCTTTTTTTTTCTATTCCTATCCTAGTTATTAACCAAATTAGAGTTATTACCCAAAGAATAGAGGTCCTAGAATCAGGCCCAGAGGGAATTCAAGGGCAGCAGCTTTTGTGCATGAATTTGTGCTATTCTGTTTAAAGAAAGCCATTCAGGCTTTCAATAACTTTCTTTATTTTTATCAATGTTTTAGGGGGAGCAACAAAAAAAAAGAATGAATATTGTGTGTCCATGAGGGAGGGGGAGGGTGGGGTATATGGGATTTGAGTGGTCTAAAGACAAAACTCGAAGAGGAATTGGTGGAATTTCTATTCAGTGTCTTGGGAAATGTTAAACCTAATGGGATGTTGTGGTATCTAGGTGATACAACGCAAAGCGTTACCTGGTAGTTCTACAAATCAGTTGCAGTGAGCAATCACTTGCAGGTTAAAGTAACTACCCCCGATAATTACCCCACACGTTTTCTGTGATTTCCAGTAAAAAGTAAGTCCCCACGCTCTCTAGATCTTATACGAAACTAAAACCTCTTTACCCAGATATGTTAGTAATTTCTTATTGAAAGCAAATTAATTCAGCCCTTTTTGGCATCAGCCACTACATTTTTATTGGCTACTCACCATGTGACTAACTTGTACAGTGTCTTCTGGGTATTCAACGGGTAACACATATTTTCTGCCCTCAAAGAGACCTGTAATCTACAAGTCTGTGGTGGAAGCAGATCTAATACATAAGAAATAACAAAGTTGGAGGGAGGAAAGGCATAGAATGGCACAAAGTGACTTAAAACGCAAAAGAAACCCGGCACCTTGACTCACGCCTGTAATCCCAGCACTTTGGGAGGCCGAGGCAGGTGGATCACGAGGTCAGGAGATGGAGACCATCCTGGCGAACACGGTGAAACCCCGTCTGTACCAAAAATACAAAAAATTAGCCAGGCGCGGTGGCAGGCGCCTGTAGCTCCAGCTACTCTGGAGGCTGAGGCAGGAGAATGGCGTGAACCCGGGAGGCGGAGCTTGCAGTAAGCCAAGATGGCGCCACCGCACTCCAGCCTCGGGACAGAGCGAGACTCCGTCTCAAAAAAAAAAAAAAACCAAAAGAAATTCCCTTATTGTCAATCCCTCAATCCTAAAATAATTCATGTATAAGTGAATGTGAGGTATTATAATAGTAAAGGATAAACTAATTTTGTCCATGTTTATGCTGTTCATTAGAAAAGCTAAAAGAGTCCGGGCGCTGTGACTCACGCCTGTAATCCTAGTAATTTGGGAGGCTGAGGTGGGAGGATCACCCGGGGTCAGGGGTGAAACCCTGTCTCTACTAAAAGCACAAAAATTACCCTGTTGTGTTGACGCATGCCTGTAGTTCCAGCTGCTCGGGGAGGCTGAGGCAGGAGAAAAGGTTGAACATGGGAGGTGGAGATTGCCGTGAGCCATCACACCACTGCCCTCCATTCTGAGCGACAGAACAAGACTGTGACTCAAAAAAAAAAAAAAAAAAAAAAAAGCTAAAAGAATTTATATTATTTAAATTTGGAAACTATGTTTCATAGCAAGTGTTAGCCAGTTTTTCTTGATATAACGCCTTCTGCAAATGTCTCTAATAATTCGTTTATTTTTCATGACCTGCTTATGTTGCTTAGGGTGACTAAACACCGCCTTTGAATCCTTCTTTATTGCTCCATTCTCTATTTCCAAGAGGCCACTCACTACCAAGGTGCCAATGAAATCTTTTCTATGGTTTAAAGTAAATACTTGATTAAGAGTTTCCTTTTCTTCACAGTATAATGCATGATGAAATACTTGAATTGATTTTTTTAAAGTATACCTATATCATCTTTACTTGTCAGAACGAGGCAGCTTTAAATTATTTTTATAGTGTTTTATGTAAATTTGGCACTTGGGTACACGAGCATCATTTGTGTTCTAAAATGTATGCAGACAGCATTTGGGTATATTATGCCAGTTGATTTATCGAGAGTACTATAGCATTCATACTTTGATATTAGTGGGCTCTGTAAAATATTGTACTAAGTGGCCATTTCTTCAAAAGATTTTTTAATCCATTTTTTTGTTTCCACAAAATGTTAGAAGCAGAGTTCTATGCTGGGTATCAGGAGTCTTAAGTCTTTCTCTCTGCTATAGCTAAACTGTGTTCTGACCTTGGGTCACATCAAAATTTTGAATGATTTCCCATTTCCTAATAACAATAGCAACAATAACAATAAAAGTTAACATTTATTGAATGCTTTATTATACACCAGGTGCTGCATGTCTTAACTCATTTAATCTTCACTTCCCTCTAATGCAGTAGGCACTGTCACAATCTGCATTCACTGTTAGGAAACAAGCCCAGAGAGCTGAGAATCCTCTAGCTAACAAGTCACAGAGCGAGTATATGCCCAGTCTGACTCCAGAATTCACAATTTCATCCAGGTTACCTTTGAAACCCAAACTCTCTAATATTCCATTTATGTCTTTCCCCCATGTGTTTTATCCTTATTCTTCAACATCCGTCCTCAACTACCTTTCGTTCCAAACAAATTAAACTCTTCCATTGCCAATTTTTCTTCTAATCTTTGCAGGCTGTGGATTTTTACTTAGGTTTGTTCCTCTGTCTGGAATGTTCTTTGCCCATCTTTACCTTTCCAAAGTCCTTGCTACCCCTTAAGAACTAATAATTACTAACAACAACAAAAAAGAACAAGTAATTACTAATAATAACCAATAGAAAAATAAAATACTCTTCAATATCACACCAAAACTTTAGCAACCAACTACATAAAGAAAAAGATATTTACAGAGTAATTGGAGAAATTTTGAATAAATGGAAGATAAACCATTTACATAGATAGGGCAATATATTATGATAATGATGTCTCTCTTCCCAAATTATCCTACAAATTCAAAGCAATCACAATAAAAATTCCAGCTGATATTTTTAGAAAATTGATAAAACTCCATCTAAAATTAATATAAAATAATAATGGTCTATAAGTATTTATATTGGTTTTGAAAAAAAAGAGTTAAGGTTGAGTTAGGCAGAATTAATTTGCTACATATTAAGATATATTACATGGTTGGCCAGGCATGGTGGTTTATGCCTCCCAACACTTTGGGAGGCCGAGGTGGGTAGATCACTTGAGGTCAGGAGTTTGAGACCAGCCTGGCCAACATGGTGAAATCCTGTCTCTACTAAGATACAAAAATTAGCTGGGTATGGTGGCGCACACCTGTAATCCCAGCTACCTGGGAGGCTGAGGCAGAAGAATTGCCTGAACCTGGGAGGCGGAGGTTGCAGTGAGCCAAGATTGTGTCATTGCACTCCAGCCTGGGCAACAGAGCAAAACTCCATCTAAAAATATATATTACATGGTTAAAATAAAACAAAGAGTATGATATAGGTGCAGGAACAAAAATGTCAGTGGAACAGAATGCATAGCTTATGTATATTATGTATAGATCTATTTAGACAAAGAAACATATGTTATGCAAAGAAATATGTATCAGTGATACTTCAAAGCAAAGAGGACAGAATGGATTGTTCTATATATGGTGTTCGTAAAACAAGATCTTTCTATACAAAAAATTTGAACAGTTCTCTACTATATACAAAATGCAAACGCATACTCCATAAAAATTATTTTAAAAAATTCAAGAGGTAATACCATTAAACTATTAGTTTAATGGTACCTCCTGGGTAGCTGGGATTACAGGTGTGTGCCACCATGCCCAGCTAATTTTTGTATTTTAGTAGAGACAGGATTCACCATGTTGGCCAGGCTGGACTCAAACTCCTGACCTCAGGTGATCTACCCACCTCGGCCTCCCAAAGTGTTGGGAGGCATAAGCCACCGTGCCTGGCCAACCATGTAATATATCTTAATATATAAATAGGATGAGTTTTTATCTAATAATGGGTAATATAGACAAAGTTAATTGATAAGAGACTGGAAAAAGGTATTTGAAATGTCTAAAATAAACACACTAATACTCTCTTTAATTACAAAAAAACCTCAAAATTTTAAAGAAAGACAGAAATCCCAATCTTTTCAATAGTCAAATATACTTAAAAAGCAGTTAACAGAAAAGGAAGTTCAAATACAAATTTTATGAAAAGAGATCCAACCTCATTAGTTATCAAATAAATTTATATTCTAATGATGCTATTTTATATTCACAAGTATTGTAAAACCTACTTTTTGGTGAGATCATGTGGAAATAAACTTAGCCAAACAACCTGTTGATTGTGCAAAGTAGCATTCAATCTGGAAAGCAGTTTTTTAATACTTAGCGAAATCAAGTCAGCACGTAACCTTTGACTTTCAAGCACCTTGTTCCTAGGGGTTGGTAATGGTCCAGGTATATAAACATTTTTTTCAGCATTGTTTGACATAATGATTTGGTAACATTAAAATGATAATGATAACATTTGTAGCACAATACCATTCATGTAAAGATAACACACACGCATCAACAACAGCACCACATCAATTTATTTTGCAAAACTACATATATATTTAATGACATATACCCAACATACCATAGTAAATGTCTACAGGGTAAAACAATGGGAGGGGAGGTTCAGGATGGAGGGAGAAAACTAAAGGTGTATAAGTAAGAGAGATACTTTGCTTGAACTCACAATAATAATTTGACATACATGGAAAAGTACCATTATCTCAAATCTCTGCACCTGAAGATCAAGAGGAAAAACAGAAAGTATACTTTAGATTCAGATAAATACACCTGGACCGGTGCAATGAGGAACCCCTGAGAGGGGGCTGGGAGAGCTCATAGGTCTGAGAAGGAGAGAAACAGAGAGGAGTTTTGCCTTCTATTCACTGCAACCATATACGGTTCCCCATTCTCTCTTTCACTCTGATGATATGATGGTTTTGGCTAAAAGCACATTCTTATTTGGAGAACAAAGAAATGGAACTAAGAGAACCCGTAAGGCACATGGAGGAATCGTTGAAATAATGGCTGCTTTGGTATCAGAGTAAAGTTCTGCCCAGCTCTAGACAGGCCATGTGACTTTGAGTGAGTTACTTATTTCTGTTTGATAAGCCTTGGTTTCCTTATCTGTCAATAGAGGCAATACCCCTTACAGTGTGGTATTGTTACAATGCGATAATTTATTCATTTCATTCTACAAGTATTTATTGTCTCTGTCATATTCTAACTATTCTCGGGGCCAGAATACAGCATGAGCAAAACAAGTTAAAAAAAAATGCCTAGCTTTTATGGATTATAGCGGGCAGTGGGGAGAGACTACAATAAATAAGGTAAGTAAAATGTCCAGAATGGCAGATGGTGATAAATTTAGGAGAAACAAAAAAGAAGGAAAGGAGAAAGGAGGACGGGAAATGCCCAGAAGTAGGGCAATTCTTTTTTAAATAGGATTGTTGGGAAAAACCTTGCTGAGAAGTTTAAACATAGATCTGGAAAAAGTGAGTGAGTAGGCCATGCAGATAACAGGGAAGAGGGCAATCAGTCTTGGTGACCATGAGGGAGAAGTTCTGTTACAGAAGAACAAGGACTCAGTATAATTGGAGGACAGGGAGGAAAGAAGAAGGCAGTAAGGATAAGGGGCAAGAGCTCAGCATCCACATCACAAGGGTTTTATAGACCATTTTAATGACTTTTGACCTCTGCTCTGAGACAGGAGGCTCTTGAAGGCATCTGAATATGGAGGTCATAGGACTTACCTTACTTGAAAAGTGAACTTTCTGGTGACTGTGTTGAGCTAGACTGCAGAAGAGTAAGGTAGAAGAAAGAAACAAGCTAGACTGGGCACAGAGACTCACACCTATAATCCCAGCATTTAGGGAAGCCGAGGCAGGAGGATTGCTTGAGCTCAGGAGTTCTAGACCAGCCTGAGCCAAAAAGTGAGACCTTGTCCTTACAAAAAAAAAAAAAAGTTTTAATTAGCTGGACATAATGATGTATGTCTGTAGTCCCAGCTACCCAGCAGGCTGAGGCAGGAGGATCACTTGAGCCCAGGAGGTCGAGCTTGCTCTGAGCCGTGATCATACCGTTGCACTCCAGCTAGGAGGCATTTGCAGTGATTTCATCAAAAGATGATAGTGGCTTTACCAGACCAACTTGTAGAGCAGAAATAGAGAGTGAGAATCTGGGTCTGTTTTGAATAGGCTGACAGATTTAAATGCAGAGTGTGAAACAAAAAGAGATACCTGGATAAGTGCACATAAGCCACCAGGCATGACACTTGGAATCCGGAAGTCATTTTCTAAAGCAATCACCTCGAATATTAGTTTATACCAGAACTCCCTGGAGGGACACTGTTACAGTGTAGACTGCTGGTATCTGTGCTTAGAGATTTGCATTCAGTACCTCCAGGATGAGCCATCTCTGGAATCTGCATTTTTGACAGGCATGTTGGGTAATTCTGGCACACATGGTCTACACAACCACCCTCAAAGAAACACTGATCTCTACACAGGAGTTGATGTTTTCAAAATTTTATGCATTCATGGAAGAAATGCAATGAAACTGGAAAAAGCTAATGAAAATCCTGAGAAAATTATTGCATTTTAATTCTAAGACAGGGAAAAATATACAGAATAAATGAAATTTATCCCAAAATGTATTAAGAGTGGAAGTAGGTGGTGACTATGGTTAGTGCCTTCTTCTTCCAGTGACTATAAAAGTCAAGATGACTGAATGTACCTATGAAGATATACTTGATTGCCTTTATGTGTGGGGTTAATGAGCTGTATAAAAATTGAGGTAAAAGCAGAAATGAGAGGAAGGGGATGGACTCTATGACTATTCTTTTACCATTATTTTGTGTCGGGGTTAAAATTAAACACCTGATATTGCCGAAGCAAAATCAGAGGAAATGAAAAGTGTCCACCACTGATCTTCAGCTCTCAGCCTGAACTTAAAGAGCCAACTTGGAGGATTAGAAAACATTGTAAAGCCTTCCTTTTTTAACTTGAGTATTATCTTTCTTTTAAAAGTGCAGTGGTTCACGCCTGTAATCCCAGCACTTTGGGAGGCCAAGACAGGCGAATCACCTGAAGTCAGGAGTTTGAGACCAGCCTGGCCAACATGGTGAAACCCCATCTCTATTAAAAATACAAAAATTAGCTAAGCATGGTCAGGGGCACCTGTAATCCCAGCTACTCAGGAGGCTGAGGCAGGAGAATCATTTGAATATGGGAGGCCAAGGTTGCAGTGAGCCGAGATCACTCCAGTGCACTCCAGCCTGGACGACAGAGCGAGACTCCATCTCTAAAAAACAAAACAAAATGAAACAAAAGTGCAAACTACTTAAAGTGCCTCAGTCAAGGTTTCTGCTTTTGTAGATTGAAGGCCCTCAAATGCATCCTAAATTAGGATTCTTTTTTGGTCCAAAATAGCATGTCATGCTAAACAAAGACAAGTGACAAAGTGTAGGTTGTAATTTTAATTAAATATCAAAGGCTCACATGCAGAAGTTCCCTGCATACATAAATTCTCCCTAAATTAGCCACTTTTCTTCAAAGCAGGAAGCCTAGTGAGAGAGCTTGCTCTCCAATTTCAAGCTCAGTATTTGAGATGTGAGATTCAGGAAGCCCGGATCATTTAGATAAGGTTCAGATAAAGATCCTAACGTGCGGATGCTTTTGAACCTCTTTAATTCAACATCTCCATATAACGTGGGAGTTGGGTGTTTGTGGATAAAGCCTAGAGATTGTTGATAGAGATGGAGTATATAGATAAACCTCAAGGTTACTGGCCAAGAGTACTTTTCAGTACTTTTTATAAATGAAAATACAAATAGCATCATCATCTTGGTTTGAGAACTCCTAGAATATTATAAACAACCTTGTTATGTAATCAGAAAAATTAAAGGCAGAGAATGCCAAAAGTAGCTTACTCTAACTAACGAATCATCACGGAGGGGTAAGTAACCAGGCAAAATGTAGTACAAATGCAGGAAAGCCAGGCTCAAATGCTTACAGATGAAAGACAGTTCAATGCGGACAAATGAAATGTAATTATGACTTTGAAGAGTCTTCATGCCACAAGACAATGCTTTGTAAGAAATAAAATATGAGATTTTTTTCTGAAAGGATGAAAAAAGTCTCCAGAGACAAATCGCTATGTGTCATTAATGAAAGATAAACAGAAAGAAAAAGATAAATTAATGCAGTGAACAAGTCTTAATGGCTCAATTGTATATTCACTTCCCCAAATCTGAACACTTGAGAGAACACAAAACAAAAGATGACTTTGGAATTACGAAATTCTAGAAATAAGTAATAGACTTCGAAGGTCTGGAGAATCTTTCAATGGTGGGGGGTGGGGGGCAGGATTCGTCCTGCATTCTCTCAGGTTTGATAAGCCTAAAATTAGAAAATAATGATGCTCACAAGATTTCCCAAATGATAGCATTTTAGAATATGTTATTTCCTCTTTCTTTTCTTTTTTTCCCTTCTCCTTGTCAACTACAATCAATCCTTCGAGAGGCAAATAAGGGCAATTCATATTTATGTTGAATTCAGTGACTACCTGGTGGTCATAGGACCAAAGCCAGGAAGAGGCAAAGGCAAAAGTTTGATATAGAATAATGGTTCTTTACCTCCAGGCAATTTTGCTTCCTAGGAGACCTCTGACAATATCTAGACACATCTTTGATTATCATGACTGGTGGGGGCGTTACTGGTATCTTGTGCATAGAGGCACACAAGGGTGGTGCTAAACATCTTATTATGTTTTGGGAAAGTTTCCCTGTAATAGAGTCTTCCAACTCAAAATGTCAGTAGAACAGAGGCTGAGAAACCCCAGACTAGACCTTTAAGGAGCCATCAGTTTATGCTCTTTGAGCAAAACAGGAAGAGAAGAATTCAGAGTATAATGGAAATATATCTGAGGTGGTGATTAGTTTATTTAGGGATGTGGAGTAGGCAAGAGAAATACTTCAGATCTCAAGTGATCTTGGAGCTCCCTGGTTGATGGAGGTGAAGAAAGACTGAAAGCAGAGAGACATAAAAGTGAGTGAGAATGTCAATGTCTGTTAAATAACAATCAGGAAGACATGGGGCTGGGGAGAAGCATGCGACATATTCATTCATAAAGTGTCTACTATGTTGTATTAGTCCGTTTTCATGCTGCTGATAAAGATACACCCACGACTGAATAATTTATAAAGAAAAATAGGTTTAATGAACTCATAGTTCCACATGGCTGGGAAGGCCTCACAATCATGGTGGAAGGCAAAAGGCATGTCTTACATGGCAGCAGACAAGAGAGAATGTGAGCCAACTGAAAGAGGAAACCCCTTATAAAATCATCAGATCTTGTGAGACTTATTCAGTACTACGAGAACAGTATGGGGGAAACTGCCCCCATGATTCCGTTATCTCCCCCCAGGTCCCTCCCACAACACATGGGAATTATAGGAACTACAATTAAAGATGAGATATGGATAGGGACACAACTAAACCATATCATATGGGCAACTGCTAAAGATGAATTGTAGAGGGAGCCTCCAACTTTGAACACTGTGGTCAAGAGGTTGGACTTATTCTATAGCTAATATGAAGCCATTTAGAGTTTTTGAAGCCAGGAACAATATTATCAGCCATGTAATTTTAGAAAGATAATCCTGGTGTCAGAAAATAAAACTTGAACTAAAGGAAAAAGAAGCTTGAGTAAAGTTGTTGGAGTACTTCCCAAAATGAATTCTCAGACTTGTTACGAAGTGTCATTGGATAAAAGTCTTCTGTGGTCAAATAAGTTTGAACAATGCTTAGTTAAACTAAATCAAAGTGAGTTCTCCACTATAGCACTTCTCAGAATCTTTGCTTAGCTATTTGCACATTGTGACCCTTCATAAGAAGGATGTTGCAAGTATATTTGCCAACAGAAATTTTTCATGGCTTATACTACAGGAATGTGTTCCAAAGAACACTTCATAAGAAATGTAAGATAAAATTTAGGGGCAGGGTGGGGGAGTTGACAATGGGTTAATCTAAGAGCTACTGGGATGGCAGAATTAGCTTTCTGACTTTCAGCTGAGACAATGAGCAGACAGTGATACACAGGGAAAATCCTTAAGGATCAAGATGTTCCTGTCACCTCATGATAGGCCAAGAGGTAGGAAGTAGGGAACTCTAACAAAGTATTAGAAGAAAGATGATACTTAACCTATTTGCCAATACTAACCAATTATTATAGCTAGCTGAAATGCTGGGTTGAGAAGGATTCTAAGATTTCACCAGGAATCAATGTGAGCTTACATAAATCTAGTTATACTGTATTCGTCTGTTCTCACACTACTATAAAGAAATACCCCAGACTGGGTAATTTATAAAGGAAAGAGGTTTAATTGACTCACAATTCCCCATGGCTGGTGAAGCCTCAGGAAACTTACAATCATGGCAGAAGGGGAGCAGATGCCTTCTTCACAAGGCAGCAGGAGAGAGAGAAGTGCCAGCGAAGCACGCAGAGCCCCTTATAAAACCATCAAATCTCGTGAGAACTCACTCACAATCGCTAGAACAGCATGGGGGAAACCGCCCCCATGATCCAATCGCCTACTTTTCTCCACTTGCGGGGTTTACAGGTCCCTCCATTGACACGTTGGAGATTGTAATTCGAGATGAGATTTGGCAGGGGACACAAAGCCAAACCATATCAGAAACCTTCCATGGAAGCAATGAAAATAACAAGTAGTGCACCTGTCGTATGGTTGTCATATATGGACCAGAGGTACCCAGCTCAGATACTTTGTGTTGCGGTTTTAAACATTCTTAGCTCATGAAAACTTTCTTCAAAAGAAACTTCACCTGAAAGGTAAACATAACAGGCAAAAGTAAAACTGTCTATGTAATGTCCACCTGCTCTACTATTTCTTTCTACCTTCCTCCCCCACTGACATTACTATTCATAACTTCTGCAGTTAATTCACTAGTTGAGAAAGATAAGGTTAACAGATGCTCAGGAAAGCTAGATAGGATGAACACACACATTTCTACCTTATCGGGGAAATACTTCTTTTTTTCTTTTCTTTCCTAACATTTAGTTCCCACTTGTTCCTTATGAATATTCAGTAAAGATTTTGGGGAACTTCCAGAGTAATTCAGTTTTACCAACAGACAATTAAAGGGAGGGATTTCGGTTTCACATGTGGACATCAAAAGAAAAGATTGGCATGTACAGCTAACGGACCCAGGTGAAGTTGAGGAGTAGATTGGCTGCAGTCACTGAAAGTAGGAAAACCTTAGAGGAAGACATTATCTGTGGTAACCAGAGTCAGTGATCTCCTCTCTCTCTCTCTCTCTCTCTCTGGCAATTACTCTTGCTGAACCTTAGAGGTTTTGAGATGTATTTAATTACTAGCAAAGGATTTCTTAACTTAATCGTCTGTCCAGTAAACTCACAATGAAGTGCAAAGCACAGGCTCAACATGTTTGAAAATCATATTTTGTCTTGTAGTAGAAGTACTACAAGAATAATTTGTCACTTTGACAAGCTTTGAATAGCTAATGAAACTAGCAGATACCTGGTTTTTTAAAAAGATTAGATCTAGAACAAAAGCAAGTCAGTAATTTGGAATAGGACAATAATTGACAGGTTTTACCGGATACATTCTTGTCAAGTAAAGCAACTTAATGTTCTCTTCTCTAGTTGCAACCAAACAAATTCTGAAGGCTCACAGCTAGGACAGCTTCCTCTTCAGCTTTGCATCTCCAATACCTAGCATACATGCTTAGCACATGTGTAGTAGGTTCTCAGGTATTATTTGCTGATGTAAGGTTATTGTTTTCTGAGTGTGTAGATAATGTGCAACAGCTACCTTACTTCTGAGAGATTTAAACAATAAGAGGATGAAAAACTCTAGCCCTCTTCTTGGAGGCCTTGTAGATATGTCTGAGAGTATAAAATCTGTGCCCAGGTAGTTGCAAAGTCCAGAAAGCATGCAGACTCTGCCTTCTGACAATTTTTGAGCAATGGGGCTAAAAAAGTTGCTAACAATGCATTTCTATCCATAGATTGAAGTGATTAACAAAGAAGATGGGGTAATTTTTGCTAAGTTACAAACTCCAGTTTATGATAATACAGAATAATAAGTATATTTTAAGCAGTGAATCTTTGAACATTTTCCACATGACTGAGGTAGTTATTTGGTGAGATATGACTTTTTTAAGTGGGTTTTTTTTAAAGCATTGATTTTGTGTTTCGAATTATCTAAAATGCATTCTATGCACTGTGACTATGAAATTTTGAAGAGGTACAATCTTGATCACTTACTCTGGATTTGTTTCAGCCAAAGCAATATATTTTTTTTTTTCAACTAATTGTAAATATCACCTTTCGGGGGTTTTAATGAACCTAATAAAAAGATATGGCAATTTGTCTGCTCTATGCAAACACTTAGCTATGAGAAAATTAAACAAGAATGAAACCATATTAACCCTCATTACTAAGTCAAAGTAGATATATATTTGTATAACTTAAGACAATAAACCAATGTTATATGTGAATCTTCATAATTTTTGAAACAAACATCTGGTATTCTTTACAGTTATATTTCAGATGCAATAGATGGGATTATTCCTTATACTTTGAATAAGATGAAACATCTACAGGGACATTTGGGCTTGAACCTGGATCGACCCAGCTTTATTCTAACCATATACTTGGTAAGAAGCAAGCACTTTTTCTTTCCTTTGTGTGTGTATGTATGTATGTCCTGTTTCACTAAAGTGAACCCCGTCATTATAGAAAAAAACTCAAGGATATGTTGTTAGACCTGTGTAGTCGTGTCTACATGACAGACAGTACAACTAACAGGATCTTTTAAAGCTGATAAAACAATTTTTAAAAGTAGTGAACCCTAGGTTCTGCCTTTTGGAACATAGAGAAACCATGCATTTTGCTCTCTGGACAATGGATCCCTCTGAAAATGTAAATCACTACATATATATATACACACACACATATACACACACACATCACTACACACACACACACATACACACACACTCCAAATAAATGGCCTTCAACTGTATGCCTCCACGTTATTTTCTGAGCACACTAAATGAAACCTTATTCTCACACATCTAGACGTACTCAGGGCTCGTCATGTTGAAATTAAGAACTCAAGATGGCAATGACCCTGCTGTCATTGGGTTTTGACATTTGTATCAGTGTCCTCTCTTTAAAACAGGGGCATGTAGACAGTTCCTGGAGGGTTCTGTAGATCTAAAGCACATGAATGTGACTCCATCTACATGAGAAGGAAATGTTTCATTGTTTGGTAGTGGTTTCCATGCCAAAAGTTTCCAGACACTGAAGATATTGACAGCAAAGTTTCAGATACTAGGAACTGGTAGAATGGCAGGGAGTGGGGATATGGGCAGAATCTCCAGATTTTGGATGCTAAAACCAATGAAAGCTTGAGGTCCCAAGTTATATTTGCCAGGAATTTAAAAGCTGCATCTTCTCCATTTGATGGGCTCTGATGGCCCACAAGAGAGGCATGCCAAAAAGGAGGAGCAAAGAAATTTCCTTTCCTTGTAAGAGAATAATATCTCCCAAATGTCTTGCAGAACCCAGTCATCAGGAGTTGCCAAAACATTTTAACATCACATTTGGCATATTATGGCACAACCTCACTGACTTCATGTTCATCTGCAGAAAATGAAGGATAGAAGCAAAAATGGAGATGGAACGAATGAGAAAAAAATAGCATAAAACACCAGGTCATCAAGGCAACAGTAGTGATATTATCTGGGAAACTGGAAGAAATCCAATTGTGGATAAAGATAAATTACAGATGAAACCAGTGTTTAAAAAAGAAAGAAAGAAATGGAATAGAAACTATAAGGTATGTAACTTTCAAAGGAGAAAAGGCAGATTCTTCACTCATCTTATCTTTTAAGAATGAGATATTGCACCATCTGCTCCCCAAACCGTTATTTCATTTCACTCTGGATTTCTCCTCGGTCTCCTCCCTGTGTTCTCTGAATTTTCAGATTGGCTCTCTTCCTATGAGTCACATCCTTTCTCTAAATGTTTCCATATTTCCCCCTGTCTCTGCTGCTTATGTATGACTCTTTGTTAAGCATTTCAAAATATTACATGTTACTGGGTTGTAATACTTTGCTTGTATCTAGCACCTTTTATTTTTAGAACTTGGTGTTTAAACAAATACTGTCTAACTACTGTGTTAAAAATGCCTGTACATTTTATAGGTGTAAAGTTACATCATAATTTTTTAAATGATAGAATGGCTAGCTCACACTCTCATACTACAATGCTTATTCTAACTTTGTGTTTTTGTGGGGCATTTCAAGATATACTCCAAATTATAATAACTTCTATTATTGCATCATTGCCCTTTTCTATAACATTCTTCATGGTATATTAACACACATGCCTTAGAATTATTCACTGGTAATTATCTGCTTCACATTGACTAAGCCAGAAACTTACCATCTCAGTCTCCCTTACTTCTAGCAGGTGACCAAACCCTTGCAATTGACCTTAGCAGCAGCTTTCTAGGTTTTGCAAATTCTGACCTGTGGGTCAGTTCCAGCCACCCACCTTGCTTTGTAAATAAAGTTTTACTGGAACACACTCATTTGTTTACATATTGTCTATGACAGAGTTAAGTAGCAAAATTATAAATTGGATGTTATTACCCTCCTGTTTAAAAACCTTCAATGCTCCTTATTTCCCTCAATATAAAGCTCACCCTTCTAAATTCAACCTGCAGAGCCTATTTCTACCTCTGACTCTTCTTTTATCCCCTTCCTCCACATAGACATTTCATGCAAAGTGTGAATGACATTAAATCAGTTTCTGCAGTATTCCATGCCATACCAGAAAAAGCTCCTGGCTCCGAAAGAATATGTTAGATGCCTCTTCCATGCTCTTATATAGAACGTATGTTTCCGCTAATCTAGTCCTTACTAGAATTGCACTGTAATTTTACTTATTTGTCTGAATCCTCTGCAATAATCTGCTGCAGAGCTAGCATTCTTGCTGCCACATTTAACTGAATCAAATACAGCACCTAACACATAGTAGGGTTTCAGAAATATTTAATAACATGAGTAATAAAATGCAGATACCATTTCTATACTAAAGAAAAAAACGAAAAAGAATCTATAATATCAAGATGAAGTTTAATCTGGAAAAGTACAAACAAAACAACCATTAAGGAGAAGTACGCAAGGTCCAAGAGTGGTAGAGTGAACATGAATTTTTGTTGGGACGTTAGGGAAATCTGAGAAAGTGATGATATAGCTATGAGAGATAATGATGTAATAACTAGACATTTATGGATTATGATACACAACGACCAGGAAACAATTCCATAACTGTATTTCACACAGCTTTGTTCATCATTATAAGCATGTGGATGTCTCCACATCCACATTTTCTTGTTATTAATGATTCTGACGTAACCACTGCAATTATTTAGATATGCATTTTGATTAATTCTTCTTCTTCTAAATAATTGCATAGTTTGAATCTCACTGTTTTAAAATATGTTCAAAGTAGTAGCATGAAAGTGGTAAACTTCTAGAAGGTAGAGGAAGAGACATTAGGGTTGCTGATGAATCTGAAGAAGTTTGCAGGTATAGGCATAGGAAATACATGCTTTATTTTCCATACACACATTTTACAGATGGTGACCTATTGTCAGCATATCCTATATCTTAACTAGTTTATCCATAGTTGGTAATGGATACAGCTGTATGCATTTTCCACATGTATGAATATCATCCTGTGAGACATAAGAAGCTTGCCCTTCCTTCCTTCCTTCCTTCCTTCCTTCCTTCCTTCCTTCCTTCCTTCCTTCCTTCCTTCTTTCTTTCTTTCTTTCTTTCTTTCTTTCTTTCTTTCTTTCTTTCTTTCTTTCTTTCTTTCTTTCTCTCTCTCTCTTTCTTTCCTTCTTTCTTTCTTTATTTCTTTCTTTCTCTTTCTTTCTTTCTTTCGACAGAATCTCACTGTGTCACCCAGGCTGGAGTGCAGTGGTGCAATCTCGGCCCACTGAAAACTCTGCCTCCCAGGTTCAAGCGATTCTCCTGCCTCAGCCCCTGGAGTAGCTGGGATTACAGGCATGCGCCACCACTTCTGGTAATTTTTGTATTTTTAGTAGAGAGGGGGTTTCACCATATTAGTCAGGCTGGTCTCGAACTCCTGACCTCAGGGAATCCACCTGCCTCAGCCTCCCAAAGTGCTGGGTTTACAAGTATGACCCACCATGCCTGGCCTGAAGTTTTCTATGTTACCTAAACTCCATTTGCCTCATTAGACCAATCCCTAACCACGTAGCCAACGGTTTACCTGGAGTAAAATGAATGGAGGGGTTCACAGGCAAGAAAAGCAGCCAGGAAATTACTGTTTTAATTCACCTTAGAGTATCTGGCCCTCCCAAAACGACTTGGAAATTGGGACTGAATATAGTCTTCTTCAAAAATATTGTAAAATTAATTATATTAAAATATACTTTTGTATGCTCTGTACAAATTTCACCCACACCATTATTTAAATGGTCTTGTTAGCATTAATCCTGTTGGAATCTTTGCTTGTATAACTACAAAACAAAAGTATGTTCCAACTAATAGATGTGCTTTAAAACAGTTCTAAGAAGGAAAATATGAATAGAATATCAGAAAATAAATAATAAAACATTTGCAAATAAAAGAATTTTGGAGGGTTTGGAAAGCTAGGTATAACCAAAATATAAAAAGGAACCTTAGGTAAATGAGCCCTAGTGAATAAAGAATGTATTCTCACCCACAGTCCCTAAGGTGGTCTGGCTTCTTGCTTGTCCCAAAGTAGCCTCTTCCTACATAAAAGTCTTTGCCAGTAGAATTTATGAATCGCTTAGAAATAACACTTGCCTTTTAATCTTAAAATATCCATGGAAAGGACTGTCAGCATTCTTTTCTAACTATAACTTTATAGCATTGGTTTCTAAAGGCAAATAAATGTGGAATATTATCTGATTCACATAAATGACTTGACTTACCCGAAGAAAGGAAAGCCCTCCTACTGTTCTTAATGGTTATGTGACAGGACAAACCATGTTTGAACTGTTTGAATACATATCCCCTTACTTCTGCCTGGTGGGATTCATAGTCACCCACTAGGCAGGGTTAACTAATGACTGAAATGAAATCCAGTCATTTAAAGAAATCTCAAAGGCTTCCTGGAGTTAGGCTGGAAAGATGTCACTAAGAGAAGGGCTGTACTTTATGCTTTTGCAATGTTTACAGAACCTGTAGCACAATGGAGCATGATTAATGAGACTCTTCAAACTCTAGCACAAGCATAGGACTTTGTACTTGTCATGTCTAAAGATCAGCCTTTATCACCCCCATAACATAAGAAATGTAAACCAGAACCTAATCATTTCCTAAAGGAGTTACCTTGGCTGTTATTCTCAAGTAAACTTAGGGGTTAAAGAGGAGACGTTCTCATTTTTTAATAAGAATGGCACCTTTGCTTTGGGAAATGCTTTTCCCTTAAATGTTTTTACACTTATCATTTTATCCTATACTTACAAAATGATGTAAAACATGTTTGCCAGAAATTATTATCACCTGTGACAGATGAGACATCTGGGGCATAAAGAGATTAAGTGACTTTCCTAAATACCCAGCTAGTTTGAAACATATTTGACACCAAAACTCAGCCTGATTCTATTCCAAATAGACTGCAACATGCTATTATGTTTAAACACACCCTACAAGAGATTAGCAAAAGAACTTGGGCAATTAGCAAATTTTCTTAGTATCTTTGAATCTACTTTCTATTCTTTTCCTAAAGTCTGAGTAATGTAAAGAATTCTTAAAAAGATAATTTATATCCACAATAAAATATTTTCCATTGTGTTAATTCAAGAAGTTGATCTCAAAACCTTCAGAATTGTGTTTTTCCGTCCATTCAAAGCTCACACCTCATTAAATGTGCTCACCCTCATCTCTCTTCCATTCGGGATACTGTTGTAAATGGGTGATGGATGGCTCACAGGTTCAGCAGATCCAGTAACAATCCTAACCTCCTTCATTCTATCAACAGTTTCCTGAGGCCTGACAAACAAGATCTTCCTGCCTGTAAAAAGGCCATTTAAGAGCATACAAACTCAATTTTACCACATCTTGTGGGCAAACTTCTATTTGAGAAAAAATAAACTCAGAATACCAACTAGGGTCCGTTTTCAACTGAGAGCAACTGTGTCAGTTGTCCTGAAGCTTCTTGCGTCAGAATCACACATCAGTGCTTTGGATCCCTCTATATTGCTGAAAGAGATGTGGATTCTTCTTCCTGGATGTTCTCATCAGGTGCATCTAGAAAAGCATGATAACCATCTACCCAGATGTAATAGACATGATACGACCCTATTCAGTTTTCTTCTTTTTTCCTTTTCTATTTTGGTTACTTTTTTTTTCAGGTAATCTTCCCAGTAAAATAACATGTCTGTCTATTCCAGATATTACAGTGGAAACCATGGAGAAACACTTTTGGTGGTTGTGCTTATTTATTTTCTCGTTGCTCACAGCTCTGGAGCTGTCATCATTTGAGAGAAGAAAGAGCTTTTATCTGAGTTTCTTGATGGACAGGATGTTGTCTTTACTTGTTTTCCCCCCTTTGGCAACTGATACTGTGTCTGACTTTCTTCTTAACCCATCTGTCTTATGCTTTCTTGTTTTGCCAAAAAAAAGAAAAATTTGACATCCTCACAAAATGGTATTTATATTGCCCTAACTGGACAGAGTAAAAAATACGTGACTGATGAATATCTGAAGGAATTAAACCATTCTTGAATATGTAAAAATACTTCTTAACTATATTATGAAAGATCGATTTTTATTAATAAACAATCATGTTAACGTGGGCCATAGTAAATAAACGTACCTTGGGTTGTAAAAATAGAAGAATCTTTTGGCAGAAGATCCTGGCGAGCAGAGAACTTAATACAAATACAGAAAATTTGTTTACTCTTGGTGATTCATAAGCTTTTAAAAAATGTAAACTTTTTTAAAAGGAAAATAGAGTGAAAGAGATATGTCACTTGGTATTTTGTTTATTTCATTTCTAAATTTTACAGATCAAAAAGTGTATTTAATTAGATTGGAAATTACCTGCTGTTTTGAAAAGTTAGGGAACTACAGGAAAAATTGTTTAGACTTGCATATTTGTTTACTATTTCTGATACATTTCGTATTCTTTATTTATCCTCTTAAGATAATTCAAGTCCTATTTATTGATGATGTATGAGGATCTAACAAGAATTTGACCAAGATATAGGTATTGACCTCTTCCTTCCTAGCTTTTTAAAAAACACTTTTATTTAGATATATTTTGCATATCATATGATTTGTTCTTTTTGTGTGTATAGATCTCCATACATCTTTTTAGTAATTTTTTTTTTTTTTTTAGGTGGAGTCTCGCTCTGTCACCCAGGCTGGAGTTTAGTGGCACAATCTCAGCTCACTGTAGCCTCCACCTCCTGGGTTCAAGTGATTCTCTTGCCTCAGTCTCCTGATTAGCTGGGATTACAGGTGCGTGTCACCATACCCAGCTAATTTTTGTATTTTTAGTAGGATGGGATTTCACCATGTAGGCCAGGCTGGTCTCGAACTACTGACCTCAGGTGATCCACCCACCTTGGCCTCCCAAAGTGCTGGGATTACAGGTGCGAGCTCTTGTGCCCAGCCTCTTCTTAGTAAATTTATCAAGTTAAACATCCATCATCATGAATCAATTTTAGAACCTTTTCTTCATGGCATTATGATCCCACATGCATATTTACTGTTAACCCCTATTCTCTCTTCTCTCCCCCTAATCCCACTCCTCTGGCAACCAATAATCTGCATCCTGTCTCCACAGCTTTGACTTTTCTGTAGATTTCTATAAATTAAATCATACAATATGTGGTCTCTTGTATACATCTTGGACAAATTTAACTCCTTTCCCTATAAGACTAATAAAAAGCAAAAATCTAATTCTAATAAACTCACTTGTATTCCCAGTAAGTGATTGTCCAGCCTATTTATAAAATATTGTACTAAAGGAAGCTTCAAAAGATAAGACAGAGACAGAGAAACAGACACTATTTGTGAGGAACTGTTTCTTTAACTTTCTGATCAAGTTTTTAGTGTTAATTTTATTTTTCAAAGTTGTTTTATGTAGAGAAAAAGGAAACATAAAATCCAAGTGTTCCAACCAAGTAAGTAAATGAGATGACTAAATCCAGAAAACTCAAGCACTAAAATAATTCAGGAATAAAATTAAAAAGCAAAATAAAAGACTCACTTGAAAAACTTTACAGTTACCTCTATTAGCTAAGGAAAACAAGGGTGAAAGAAAATTGGCTAAGCAATTTATACAAATTTTTAAATAATATATATAGTGAAAAGGCAAGCTCAGAATTCTCTGGTTTGAGGAACTTTATTTCTAGGGTAGGTCAAGTTTATTTCTAGGGTGGCAGATGGTGAAACCTGAAAGCACTGCAGAGTTAACTGTGCAAGAACTAAGCAGCTCTACACCTTCGAAGCTCTCAGAGGTTATATGGAACAAGGTTACCAACAAAGCAGGAAGTAGCAATGCAATTAATACTCCATGAAATGGCTGAAGGTTAGATGGACTAAATATATCTCACGCTAAATTGTGTTCATATTAATTATATAAATCATATATATTTATATGTTATATAAACACATTAATTATATAAATAATGACAGCTTTTTCTTATTTTGAGCTTTGAAACACCTCACTTTACTTGATCTTTTCATATCTACCCTGAAAGATGATCTTTATTATACTCTTTTTATTTGATAGAAGGGATGCTGAGGCTCCGAGCAGTTACGTGATTTCCCTGATAAGATGGAGACTTGAAATAAGAGCTTCCAAGTCCAAGCTCAGAGCTCTTTGTAACTGTATAAAGTTTGAGTGCAAATATTCATTATTTTTCTGTGAATAAGCACTCTTGAAAATTGCCTCTGTCCTTCCAAAGAAGGCAATTTTATTTTTCTAGCACGTTGATAGTGAGAGAAAGTATATATCAATTTTAATTCAGAATCTCTTATATATGTTTGATTAAGTGTGTTTTCCCAGATTAAAACATCACTTCCCTCTTTATCAGAACTATAGTTAGATATAGGTAGACTCGTAACTTTTTTTTTCCATATTGATTACTTTATTATTATTATTATTTTATTATACTTTATGTTCTAGGGTACATGTGCACAACGTGCAGGTTTGTTACATATGTATACATGTGCCATGTTGGTGTGCTGATTCGGTAACATTTTGCACGATGGTAGCATCTAAGTTTGAATAAGTCCCTAGGTAGATCTTTTATCTGTTTGTATGCCTTTTTTAAAAAGATGTTACCTTCACTTATTCCTCCCAGTGCAGTTGGAGAATGTTTGTATCAAGTTTTTGCCAGCTTCCCTGTGGAATAGAGAGCAACTGCTTAACAAATGGCAGGTTTATGTAAGAGGAAATCTCCATGGTTTAACGTGCTTTTGTTTCCTGCCAGTATGTACCTTCTGTTTTTGTTCACGCATAATCATCTTGTAACCTGCACAGAAAGGCAAAGAAACCAAGGCTTGAGGAAATGGATATTCAAGCAATTACTTTCACGCTGATTTTCCAATTCTTGGCCCAAAGGAATTTCCTTGAGACTAGGGACGCCAGTAGCTGGGGCTGCTGTATGCAGAAGGCTGGATATAAAATAATGCCACAAAGTCCCCGGTAAAATCAGTACATTGTCAAAAGACTCTCATCATCATTTGAATGAGCCTTTTCTCTAGAAAGAACCTGTTTCAGGGCACAAAAGTACTTTGCGCATATCTAAATTGTTATATTTCCCTAAAGAGAGGATAATTATTTTTCTATGGGTCTCCTCTAGACTTTGAGTTTTGACAGACAAGGACTGAATCTATTCATCAAGGGCCTGCTACATGTTTTGTGTTTTCTACAGATGTGTGTTGGATAAATGGATGAGTCATTCACTGTAGAGTGGTGTTTCAAAATCAGAAGAATATGCATTTCAATGTCACAGATTCACGTGAATCAAGTCACACTCACTAAAGGATGTCATAGACTGAGTATTTTATACTCATGGGAGAAAAGAAACTTACTTCTCCATAGTGTGGTAGGCATGGGTTTCCTTATACTGGTCCACATCTTGGAGAACAAGATGCTCTCTACGTGACAGAGGAGCTTATTTGTGAACTCAGCAACCATGTTTTGAGCATCAATCAGGTGAAAGTTCTATACGGAACACTAAGAGAATAGAAAAGTGAAACCAACTTAATTCTCGGAGTCAGTAAGATCTAGTCACGATATTAAACATGTAGATTGCTAATATTACTTTAAGAGAGAATGAAATGAGTACCATAATGGTGGAAAAATGTAAGAGAAAAGGTTAGGATGTAATGGATATTATCTTTTCATAGAGAAGTTGGAGTTTTGAGTCATCCAGAAATGTGGCAATGGGACTGGACAAAAGGGAGAATAAAAAACAAAACAAAACAAAACAAAACAAACAAACAAACAAAAAACTTTACCAAGATTTGGAGAATGACTGGGTTTGGGAATTGTAAAACACAGACTAATTGAAAATTGCTTCAAAATATGTAGCCAAAGGACATTGTTGAGCACTTTCCCCTTCCCTTCCCTTCCCTTCCCTTCCCTTCCCTTCCCTTCCCTTCCCTTCCTCCGTTCCTTCCTTCCTTCTTTTTTTTTTTTTTTTTTTTTGACAGTCTTGCCCTGTTGCCCAGGCAGGAGTGCAATGGCGTGATCTTGGCTCACTGCAACTTCTGCCTCCCGGGTTCAAGCGATTCTCCTGCCTCAGCCTCCAGAGTAGCTGGGATTACAGGTGCGCACCATCATGCCTGCATAATTTTTTGTATCTTTAGTAGAGACAGGGTTTCACCATCTTGGCCAGGCTGGTCTTGAAATCCTGACTTTGTGGTCTACCCACCCTGGCATCCCAAAGTGCTGGGATTACAGGCGTGAACCACTGCACCTGGCCTGCTCAGCATTTTCCTAAGGAAATACAGGAGGACTTCTCTAAATTGTATACAGGAAAAATTTTGTGAGAGATTATTCCTGAGTAAATTTGATATTTGAGATGTTTACAAATCATAAATGCTTATTCTGCTCACTTAAAAATTGTAAATTCATGAGGGTGGGCCAGATTCAGTGACTCACTTTCAAAGAACCGAGTATTGAAAGGGCAAATAACTTTATAGTAGAGAACCCTGATATGAAATATCTTGGAGAATGTTAATGTCATCAGTGGCATCATGCTGCTATCATGTGCCAGCTGACATGATGTGACCAGTAAAGCATTCCACCTCGGATACTTTTTACCAAGAACTATAGCTAGAGCCTAATCATGAGAAAACTTTAGATGAACCAAAAGTGATAGATATTCCACAATATACCTGACTATCACTTCTCAAAACTTACAGGATCATACAAAGCAAGAAAAGACTGAAGAACTATACAGAATACAGGAGATAGGATATTTAAAGGCAATGGGATATCCTAGATGAGATCCTAAAACAGGAAAAAGACTTAGTAGGAAAACTGATGAACTATGAATAAAGTTTAAGATTTAGTTAATAGCAATGTAGCTGGTTTCTTAGTTTTGATAAATGTTCTAAGGTAATGTAAGATGATAACATCAGGGGAAACTGACAATGTTTACACTAATATAATTTGTCAATATTTTGAAGGCTGATATGGTGTGATGGAATGATAATATCATTAGCAGTAACAAGTCGAATTTCTAAAGCACTTTCTCATATGCTGACTCATGGTGGGACAATGTTATAAGGCTGGCAGAACAGGGATTTTTTTTCATATTCATTTTATAAATGAAGAAGCACTTCAGCGTCGAATTTACCCAAGATCAAAACTGAGCTGAAATCATGATCTTATTATACTGTGTTATTTTTACTTTCACAAGGTATTAGAAAAGAAAGGCCAATGTACATATGTGTGTATAGATGGGGAATGATGTAAGAAACATGGGGGTGGGGGATTAAAGAATTTGAGATGATAGCCAGTTTCAATTGAAAGGAAAACTATTGAAGACTGAAGTCTTAAGAATAGTGGGCTGACCCTCTGTTTTTTGAAGCTTGCAGATTTGCTTTTCGTTTTTCTTTCACCCACTTCTCTTATGGATCAGTGAGTTTCCTAATAAAAATAAAGTAACGTAATTATTATAGTTTTGTGAGTCTGCAAAATTATCGCTCTTTGGAGTCCCTGAGCCACATTTCCTATTCTTTTGCTTCCTCTGGCCCCATCATCACACATTTCTAAAGCCGACTCATAGGTCATGTGCATAAGAAATTTGTTACAACGATTCTGCTTGTATTTTGGCGTGATATTTTTCCTTACTTAATTTTCCTTGTCCTGATTACAATAGCTGCAACCAATAGCTTTTAATAGGTGGCACATACTCATAACATGGTTTGCTCATGGTTTAGAAACAGCAATAATTTAAAATATGAATTCTGTACATCTGCAACAACTCCCTCCCCCATTTTCGATCTCGTTCGTTTTCTAGCAGCATAAATCAGAAAGCAAAACCTTTGTTGCTTTAAAAGTCCTGCTTTGCCTTTTTAAAATGTGTTCTTAAAGATGAAATAATTACGCTGCTTTCTTGGATCAAGATTTCAAAGGAAGAACCTCCTGCGGATACTTATGTACACTTACATACGAAAATGGATGTTTAAATGCAGGTAGATGAGTATTTGTCCTAAAATGTGATCTTCCTTGTTGATGCTGGAGCTTGAGGAGCTATCCCTATGCTCTGCTGCCACCTTGGCAACTCAGACGGATTTACAACGGAGTTCTGCACAGGGAAAGCTGGAAGCAGCATCCCCACAGCCTCTCATGGGGCTGGCACGGCTCAGAGAGGCATTTGAAATGGCTGTTACTGATACCCATAGACTTGGGTATGCTTCAGAGAGGAATTATAACATCTATCTGGTGGGAAAACATACTTTCTCTGTTTTTAAGTAACTCCGTTTCAGCAAGATCCATGTGTGTAGCCTCTGAATGCTCTATAAAGGTTCCGTATTCGTTTCTTTCTCTCCTTAGCCCGGAATAGAGACAGAAGGAGGATTCGGTCGAAGATGTCCGTGTGTGGATCTGAGTTTGCGCTCTGAGCGACGTCCTCGCTCATTTGGGTGTGACGGTGACAGCAGAGGCGCTCTGCTGACAGTTTTTTCTTGTCTAAGCTTGCATTCCGCATCCACAATATGACTCGCCTTCCACTCCGGTTAACTTCTTGGAAGTCCAGAGCACTTAGTCAAAGCTGTGTACAAAATGCAAAGCATCTGGGCGGCTAAGGCAGAGGCTCCTGTATTCTCTATGTAACCGCCTCCAAAAAAGCTGGGAAATTTCGCGGATCAAAATGTAGGCGCTTAAAGCTGACCCGCTGCTGTCAATGTTGGGACTCTGATACATTTTTGCGTCGTCATTCTTGTATGTGTTTCCCGTTCATTCCATTCTAAGGCTCAGGCTCCAGCTGTCTCTCGCGCGCGCACTCTCCCCTCTCTTTCCATTTCCCATTCACACATCAAACTCCGTCCTCCGCACCCCTATCTTCCTGTGTCTTCGTCTTAGTTATGTGAATGTGTGTCATTAGGCTTACTCGGACACTGGATGGGTGAGTGGGAGGCAGCTTTTCTTGCGGTTTCATTTACACTTGGCATGGGTGGCTGGGTACCCTCCACAATTCGTCTCTCATACGGAACACAGTTAAAATCTATAGCTAGAACCAGCGAAGAGTTCCGAATCTTCAAAGCGCAGCTAGGGCAGGAAATAATACAGGGTTGGGGGGCGTGGACGGGGGCGGAGAGTAGAGAAGTAAAGGAATAAAACCAACTTCGCTGGCAACTTCAGTAAATCCGGTAACTGGAGGCAAAAAATAGACTCCGAGGGCTGGGTCTGGTCCGGATGAAACGCTAGGGCTCCTTCCCATCCTTGAATCTGGGCGCTGGAAGCCAGCCACGGGCGTCTTGCCACGCGAGTGCCCCTAGACAGCAACACACCCACTGGAAACGCACGTGAACAAAGCTCTCGCCCCCGGGAGCCGCCGCCTGCGGTTTCCTAGTCGATCCCAGCTTCTCTAGGGAGTGTCAGGCGCTCACAGGGTTAAGTTAGTTCCCTCCCTGGTAGGAGGGAGAGGAGGGGGAGGGGAAAGGCAGCTTACTGTCTCAGGCTGGGTACCTTGTAGTTAGTTGTACGTTCGAAACCTGTCGCCGTCACTTGCGCTTTTGGCATTATCCATTGTCACCGCGGAGGAACGAGCGCTTGAGATAACATCAGCGCCCGCAAATCTCCGCGCCAAGGCGCTGCGCTACTCCTTCCGAGGTGCGCCTCTGGTCCTCCGTCCCGGGTGCCCAGCAGCGGCGAGGCGGCATCTCCGCTCCCACCGCCGTGTCCACCGAGCCCCGGGATCAGGGTGGCAGTTCTCAACGATGGGCAGGAGGGACCTCGGCGGCGACCCCTAAAACAATACCATGCCCCGGGAGCCCCGCTGCTGCCGCGCCAGCGTCTTCCCTTTCCACCTCCCTGACCCTGTCGGATTTGGATGAGCCCTTTCCGAGGAGAAGACGCAGCCGTCAGGTAAAAGGGGCTGCGGTGCCAGGTGAAGTTTCCAATAACCGGCCGAGCTGCTGCTACGCTGGCACCAGGCTGTTTCTTTGGGGGATTTCTTTTTTTTGAAAGAGTTGGGGTGGTCATCTTAAGTGGGGTGTTCTAAGCTTTGTCTTTTACCTGGAGAGAAAATACGAAGCTTAGCTTTCTCTCGACTTTGGGGACATCTGTCTGCTGGTCAAATCCACCTCCTCTAAGGAGCTATATAACTGAGTTCTGGGTCAAAACGCAAATTTGCTTGTCTAGTAGATGCATCGATGCTAAACTGGGGTTCTCAGTGCCCCTAACCTTGCCAGAGTTCACCCTCCTACTTCCGTAGATTGAATCTCTTAACTTTCACCAGTAACAACCGTCTCCCCTCCACAAGCTGTTGTTAATGTCACCAGCGTTATTATCAAGCGGTTGTATCTAAAGACACCAGCGTGCTACCTGCCCATAATCTGGGATCCATTAGCAGTTAAACAGATGCGGTGGATACTAATTCCTTTTCCTTAGAGTTGGTGGGGGTGGGAGTGGTGGTGTGGAGGGTGCTTTTTCCAAAACCAAGTCCCATCGAGCCCTGCTTGTCCTCTTCGGGCTGGCGGGCACTGAGCTGGGGCCATCTAGCTTTTCTAGAGCGCCTGAGGAGGTGGCGAAGGCTTGGGGAGCACAGCGGGCGGAATCGGGATCGAGTTCCTTGAGCCGCGTGCGTGGGACGCAGGGAGAGGGCGAAAAAAGCCCCCAGGTGCTGAATGCAGGGACAAGGAGCCAGCGAGGTTGACTGGAGCAGGGCCTTGCCAGCTGTTACCCAGTCTCTGAACAGGCTTGGGAGCTTGGAGTCTCCTGGAAAGATCCCTCCGCCGCGCTGACCAGTACCGGGCTCGCCCCCGCACTTTGAGCGCTGCCGCGGTCTTTTGTAATCAAGCCCTAGATCAAGGCTGTAAGTTGAAGTCGGGGTACTGACCAGGGAAAGGAAGCCATAGTGGAAGAGGGTGACTGGGACGGGCTGGATCCATATTTGACACCCGGGAAACTCCTAGAGCGTGTGGGGCTCCTGCCAGCGGTAGTTACTGGTGGAGCTGAGGCCACCGCCACTGTCGTCGTTGGCGCTTTGCTCCTGGAACCTCCCAGCAAGATGGCACTCACTGTCTGTTCCCTTCCGCTTAACACCCCCAGCCGCGCCCCCTCCTCCCCGGGATACTTATTAGTCACACACTGTGGGGAGAAGACGGGCTATGTAAATCAAAGTCAAGGCGCGTCTTAGCCACCTTTGCATAATGCAACAGGAAGAGAGACCCGCGCGCATGAACCGGGTAGTGTGCGCGTGTGTGTGTGCGCGTGTGTGAGCGCGTGTGCCAGCGTGCGTCTCCGCGCGGGCGTGCGTCTGGGTGGATCCTTGCGTGGCAAATCGGGCTTTTCTCCAAGTCGTCTTAACATGATTTAGGCTCTCAAATACGTGAAGGCGGTAGACACAACAGGGAT
Source organism: Macaca fascicularis (assembly GCF_037993035.2). Classification (NCBI taxonomy): domain Eukaryota; kingdom Metazoa; phylum Chordata; class Mammalia; order Primates; family Cercopithecidae; genus Macaca; species Macaca fascicularis. The sequence goes on from NC_088381.1 coordinate 153,567,189, forward strand.
GCGAAGGAAATAAAAAACAATTGGGGAAGTGGTGCCAAGTTACTCACGCTTTGAACTGAGGACGAGGAGTGTGGTCGCGCCTGGGGCGCGTCCGGAAATCATCCTCTGCCTGTGGCGGCCACCGCCCCAGTACAACTCTTCTGCGGGGAGAGCTGAGCGGATCCCTGGGGGGTTGGTCCTGGGCTAGTTTCAAACTCTCCGGTTGCATCTCGCGTGGCCACACCGACGGCGCGTCTCGGCGTAGCTCTTGGAGCGGGCTCGTTCTCCCTCTTCTGTTCAGATTCAGCCTCACCGGACTTGTTACAACATGACAGCAACTTGCTGGAGGCAGAAGGAGCAGCATGAAATGAGATGAGAAAACCAAAAATATCTCCTCCTTCCGACATGGAGACGTGCACCTAGTTTTTTTTGCTTGTTTGTTTGTTTTTTACGTTACTCTTTAACCTTTGGAAAGAGATTGCGAAGTGGAAACGTTGCCTGTACAGAAATCAGGCTTCTTAGCTGTCAAGACTGTTTGCTAATCTTTAGGCTGAATCTCTCGTTGTCCGCTGCAATCTGTGGGGAAATTTAACAACGCTCTTGCCAGAAGCAGCCAGCGTGAAGGAAGAAAGTGGGGGCGTTTAAATTAATCTCATTCATTTTTTGATCACTCCCCCAGTTAAAGTCATTTAAGGTGGTCCAGGATGAGGGAACTAGTGATGGGGTGAGGAGTGGGGGGCACATCACCAAGGTTGTCTGCATTTGAAGTAACGCCATTTTGGTTGAGAGGTTTGCTGTATTTTACCCTCTAATCTCACGTTTCGCTCATTTCTCAATGTCTAAGTAATAGATCCTCCCTCTTGGCAGTACACCATTAAGCAGGCATGGGGAAAATCTCCTTTCAGGGTTCAGATGGTGGCATTATCCCTAAGGGCTGGTGGTAGGGACGGTATGTGCTGGGTAGACAGAGAGAAGGTCAGGTTGGCATCTGCCGGGTTAGCCAGGCGCTCTGAAACTCTTTTCAGAGAGGACAGGGTTAAAAGCCAAGTCCGACTTTGCCTCTTGGAAATCGCTGGGTAGCAGCCGCGCCTCCCAAGCATTCTTTAAACCAGAAAAGTGGGAGGGACTCCGGGAGAGAGGGAGGGAATGAGGCAGGGAGAGAAAGAGGGCTCCAGGAGCGGAGCGCGCCAGAGCGCGAGGGACGGAGGGAGAGGAGGAGCGCGGGAGCTGCGGAGACGATCCCGCGAATTCATTACTGTAAACATCTCCGGGGGTGTCAGGAGGGGTGGGGGTGGGGGCCGCGGCGCCTACATTAGCCCGGCCGCGTCGGACTGAAGCAGTAGTGTGGTCTGAGCAGCCTCCAGACCCACGCCGGGCGGGCGCAGCACTTGGAGCGAGCCCTGCGCCCGCCCCCGCGCAGCGCCGCACGCCCGGCTCCGAGCTGTCCGCACACACGCGTCGGAGGAGCGCCCGCCTCGGTCTCCCGCCGAGTCCCGGGATCCTCCAAATCCGAGGAGCTCGGGCGCCGCGGGGCCGCTTTCTGCCGCCTTCCCCGCTCGCTGTACTTCTTTTGGGGTTCGTTGGCTTGACGAAGCGGAGAGGGGGAGGCGGAGGAGGAGAGAAGGCGGGGGCCGCGGCGGCCAGAGCCAAGAGAAAGTGGCATGCCCGAACCCTGGAGGCGGAGGTGGCGGAGGACTGGGGAAGACGATGCCGCAGCTCCGTAGGGGACGTAGGCGAGAGCGAGCGAGGCGAGCTGGGCGCCCCGGCCCTGGCCGGCTGCGGGGAGGCGCGCGTCGCTCTGAGGCTCCGGCCTCCGCACCCCCGCGCCCCGACGCTGCGGGCGACAGGGCTTGTCTCAAGCAGCCGCCGCCGTCTCCGCCGCCGCCACCCGGAGGACCCAGCAAAAGTTTGGATCTGGGGGAGGGCGCGGCGCTGAGCGGGATTACCACCAGGGCTGGAAGGAGACCTCGAGAACCTTTGCAGGTAACGCGCGCCCCCAAGCCTCTTCTTCCATGCCCCTCGGTTGCGCTCCCGCTTCCTCCCAGAACCTTCCCTGGCCCTCGCGGGTCTGGCAGGAAGTAAGAGGGAGGCGAAGTTCAAGGTCCCGGGGATGGGCACCGAGCACTGGCAGATCACTAGTCACGTTAGAGGGGCAGCTGTGCGGCGAGGCAAATCCCCCCAGGAGTGGATGAGAACCCTCAGCCCCAGCTGGCGCCTCATCTTGTATCTCTTTGGAAATTTGGAATGTGAATTTATGGGCTTTTAGTATTCTTCAGTCCAGAGAAATGGTTCATGGATTTCACTTACCGCACGCACCCCTCTTCACACTCTCACCCGTTTACAATTTTTAAAAAATGATTTGAGCCCACTCCCTACTCACCTGCTTCGTTTAGCTGGACAGCAAATTTCAGGGGTGAAATACTGCAAGCAAAGGGGAAAAACATATCCTTTCCCCTTTTGACATCCCTGGAGTCCTCGTTCCCTCCCTTCGCCTTCTGGCGTCATAAAATAGGAACTTTAGAAGTTACATTTTCATTCAGGGGTGAGGTGAAACGTGTTAGCTACTGGCGATGTGAATTTGCCACGACTGTGCGTATGTATGTTTGTGTGTGTGCGTGTTTGGGGGAGGGGGTTAGTGGTGGTGCAGAGAGGCTGAATTTTTCTCGGGGGCCTGAAGCGCAGTGGTCCCAAGGTAGTGAGTGGCCGCGTGTGCGCATTGAGGCGGCGGCAGCAGCGGAGAGAAGACGGTCACGTTTCCCGAACGACAGCCTTACTCAGGCTAAGAAAATAGCTGCAGCTCACTCCAAAAGCAAAAAGATTCCAGCCCCAACTCCCCGACGCCCCCTCTCCCCCAACTCAGTTTTTAGTTTCAAAGCAGCTCAGCGTTTGCTGCTGCTATCTTTATTATGATCATTATTTATTCGCCTGGAAACTCATCCTGTCTTCTCCTGTGAATGGGAATCAGTCTTCAAGAGCTTTTGATTAATTTTAGTAAGGGAATCTCTTGTAAAGCTTACAGTTAGCTAACCAAGTGCAAGGCACAAATCCGTGTAAACGCTCGCTCAAGAGTGCAAGATGCTGATTAGATTTCTTTACATGCTGCATTTGCTATACAAAGCCTCTTCTAAATGGGAGCTATTGCTCCCCACTAGAGGCTGTTTAATCACAGAGGGTTACAGGGCGCTTTGGAGCATGTCCACTCGCCCACAGACTTACTGCTAAATTTATTATGTCTAACTTCTCACAGCCGAAAGCTAACACGAAAGCTAGCTTCCATATCGGACCGATATTGTCTGTCGACTTAACCGATATGACCTTAATAAATATCCAATGAAAAGGCCCCCACCAAAAAAAAATTTTTTGAGGTAAATAGAATGCAGATTGGCATTTTTCCAGGGATATATTAGGTTGTTCAGTGTGAATGTAAAATTTTAGGTCAGTATTTGAAATGTTAGAACTAGATTCTTATTTGTCTTCATTACTGAACAACATGGGCCAGCTACTTACGATGGGCAGGCCACCAGCCACCATATTAGCAGAGAATCAATCTGTGGGTAATACGCATACCACGAAAAGTTGCTTTTTTCTCCACAGCTTTATTGCGTCTGAGAATACTACTTCTCTTCCTCCCCTCCTTGAAAGCCTGAAACAGGATAGGGTTAAACCATTTAGGGATTTTTAATAATCACTGAAGACAGCGCAACACCATACTGTCATGTTGAGTTGCATATATCTTTGACTGGAGGAGGTTGGAAGATGAAATTTCAAACATTATTCCATGTCTCTGCCAGTAGATACAAGAAATTGTAAAAAGAATTGGGCTAGGTGTACTTTAGCAGAACCTATTACAAACCTAGCATGGAAGGAATGCTGGTTTTTTTTTTTTTTTTTTTTTAAAGCCCATGTCTTAACACTTCAGTAGTTTCATTGCAGTTTTAGAAATTCCAGGGGATGCTTTTAGCAGAATAAAGTAGATTCCCAAATGACACCATGCTGGGTTACCCTGGAGTCCCCAAAGCAGTCGTGGCTTTTCCTGTATGCTTGGTTTCAGATGATGTGATCATATCCGAGTTTGACTTTGACCGGCTGGATCTAATTTGAACCTTCTCTGATGCCCGTTACATTTATATTCTGGCCTGCTGGTGAGTTTGATTTAGGATTTAGACAACTTTATATTTTCCCAGTTTGAAGCTGTGGTTTTAAGAAAGGCTCAAGTATGTACAAGTCCAGAAGCTTTATTCTGTAGAGACCCAGTGTGAACATCTGATCTAGTTTGACTCTTGAGCTTTGTACTTTACAAGGAAGAATTCCTGCTTCTGGGATCTGAAGCGTCTGAAGTTAAAAAACAGCAAGGGTGCCAAGCGGCTTTTGGTTTTGCTCTCTCTTTAGAAGATTCAAAAAAAGGTCAAGGTGTTGCAATATTTGTATTCAGGTCAGACTTTTCCGGATAATCATCTTTTGATATCTTTAATTTCAATTCAAGTTCCTTTTTCACTAGATTACTTTAATAACTTTGTGGTTTCTGCTACAGTGATTCAAATTCAGTCCATTAGTGACCTCTATCTGTGAGAAGTGAATACTCATTGTTTTTTTTTTTTCGTTCTCATCAAGGTCTGAAGATAATGTTGGGGGTGCTGGGGGTGAATCCCAACAGCTCTGTCGTTCTTTCTGGATATTTCAGTTTACCTAATTTGATTTTTCTAATACAGAGTGCAATATGGATAATGACATTTAATTACAGTAATAAAAATGTTATGGACTAACAGGCAACTAAATGGTTATTCCATATAGCATTGACAATATGATCAACATAAATAAAACACCAGAGCTATCCACTGCCAATGAAAGGATTGTACAGTCAGGCTGACTATTGTTTTGGGACTCACAATACTGCTGAATGTAAGTGAAATTTTATTGCTCCTAAGTGCTTACATAACAAGGGAAACTTGAGACGAGCTCAGAATATGTATGTGGTAACTAGACTTCGTGGTAGCTGTGTGTATATGTCTTTAAATTCAGCTGTGCTTCTACTGTGAACTTATGGTACAGATCAAAGAGTGTGAGAAGAGTATTTATAAACAGATGGTCCTTTTAAGGAGACTTTAAAAATCTGATTCCTAATCCAGGTTTGTCTTTTGAGGGTTTTCAGATAGAAATTTCAATTTTAGCCGATTATTTCAAATGCTAATTGAAGACAAAGTTTACTGAATTTCTTAGGTGGGTGGATACCATTATCTGACATTTTCCAGATGGTTTTGGATCTAGAGGTATTTGGGGATATGGAATTTTTAGGAGGTTTTCTTTCTTTTCCCTTGGGCAATTTTTACACAAAAGACTTTTTTAAGACTAGCTATTATTATTATTAAAGTTAAACAACCATTATCATACTGCAGCCAACTTTCTTACCTTTTCTACTCTCCAAATTGCTTTTGCACAATTATATCTTTCTTTTAAAACTACATGTTGCGAATTGAAGTATCAGTATACTTTTACCCCTTTCGGTAATAAAGGACCTCCAATTACGTATCTGTTTATAGTAAAACATACACACACACACGAAGAACCATTTTAAGACAGAGATTCTTTTAAAGGTTTTAAGTATGTTCCTTTTTCAAAGGCTACGACCCAAATATTGTAATAAAAATACCCTGTGTTCTGATGAATACAGAGACTTATTTCAGTCTCATGGAACAGTAAAACACTGTATTAGTAAAATAATCAGTGGTATTTTGAGTACATGGTCAAAATCTGTTAGAACCTTCATTTTTTTTTTTTTTGTTTTTTTTTTTTCCTTCCTTGGCGAATTTCACATCTACTGGTCTTTTTGGTTTTCTTTGATTCCTTCTACTGTGGCTCTTTGAAGTGATTCAAAATTAAACAGTAGCTACTTTTTCAGGGGAATTCATCATGTTATGTTCAGGATTCCAGAAGAGTTAATGATGCAGAAAAAGTCCTGTAAAACATCTTTCTAAAAGAAGTCCTTCTCTTGCAAGCTTCCCACTTACTGGCCTCCTGTACCATTTGCAGTGAATTGGAACTCCGTTATTTATTTATTTTTCAAATACCACCTCTAACTTAATTTAATGTAGGATGTGTTCCTGCAAAAGTGTGCAGTGCCATGTGTCTTGAGTCACCCAAACAAAGCAGTGTCATTGTTACGTCCGGATCTGTTAATCAGGGAAGGTCAAAGAAAATATTCTTATATAATTTGGAAAGTCAAAAGGGCACGTTGGTGATTCTCACACACTGGTCAGTTATTCTACTAATACTTAATAAGGACATACTTTTTCTGGCAGTTTAATGGTTACAGACCTCAGCCATTTTTGAAGCATTCACTAAATAACTCTCTGAAGCTACTAACCATTAGATGCTCGTTAGAAACTGAGCAGTTTTTCCCCCTACTTTGCTCCCAGGTTGCTTTTAAGGGAATGTGCAAGAAACTTGGAAAAAGGTCTTCTCTTCCCTTGGTTCACATGTCATACTGTTATATTTCAGTTCTCTTTATTAGAGCTTTCATGACACAGATAAAAGAATCTTCCGTCTGAACCCCTTAAGAACTTGAGGGCTTTTGGATTTAAACCCACTGAAAAAATACCAGGTCCCAAAGTTTATAGATGATATTAGGCCTCAGAACAATTGAAACCACCTTCAGCAGGGAGCAAAAGAACAGTGGCTTCTAAAATTGGTTCACAAATATACTATCCATTGAAGTCAACAGAGGTCATATGACTGAATGGAAAGCATTAGACGCATATCAGTCCTGAAATAGGTTCACATGCTGGTGTCACTCTTAGCCCCAGCTGCCTCTACATGTCACTTTCATCAGAATCCAGCATCTAAACAGCCTCTGTAATGATTTCCTCTCTCACTTTGGCCCCAAAATTGGACTCAAGTACTTAGACAAAGGAAATAATGCAAGGAATTTTAATATTCATCATATCTAATAGACAAAATGGAGGTTACAGGTTAGTTTGGGTGCATATGGGCCATAGAGGTTCAAGGAATCTCTTTTTAAGATTGATTTTGAAAGCACATTCGTATCCACCCTCATCACTCCTGGTCCTTACGTTTTCCAGTTCTCACGTCCAGGATTTCATCTGTTTCTCACAACTGCTTCTGAATTTATACAAGAAAATCCTACCTGCCTCACTTCTGATTGGGTAACTGGAGCCAGAAAGAAGTTAAGGGCTACTAAGGCTGGGCATTTTATTATACAGATGTAGAATTCTGCAGATAGAATTGAGAAGTTCCATTCTTTATGAACCCACCCAAAATAATGAGAGTTGTTTGTTTTAGTTAGAACAGTAAGACAAATCACAAACCTAGAAATATTTAGATTTAAAATAATAGCATTTCACTCCTCTGCGTTAGATTAGATGACAAGTTTGCCTGTTCTGAATGAGTATAATCCTATGATGTAGGTATTTGGCACTTTGACTGTGGTGGGGAGTGGGAAATAAATGAGGTTGCCTTAGGGGAAAGAACAGAAAATCTGCATTCTCGTGTCAGCATACTTCTTTCTATAGTAAACCTTGTATGAATTACTTAATCTCCTGGAGACTTAATTTCCTCTCTACAGAGTTCAACAGAGTTGTTGAGAGGTCACATAAGATTAATGTGTGTGAAAATACCTTGATAACAATACAGTGTTATATTCCTATAAAGAGGCATTATTCAAATTGATAACATTTATCACTGCATGCTTGTCTTGTGCTATGACAGACGAGGTTTTATATAAATAAGATGGTAACCAAGACAGAGTCCTGCCTTTCAGGAGCTTTCACTCTTACGGGTTCAAGGGATATCGTCTAACCAATACAGTGTCTGGTAGCCCCCATATCATTTCTTCCATTCAGTTAATAATGGATTATCTCCTTTTCTGAGTTTGTGCTATTTTGATGAAAGTATCCATTTTAAGGATAAAGGATAATTAGGGTGAGTTGAGTCCGAGGGTCAAACTTTTCCTTTGACAGCTTGGCTTGATTTTGGAAATATAATTTTGAGGATTTTTTTTGGAAAAAGAAATCATCAATGTTTTCTGAAATGAGGTTGTTTCTCTTTCTGACTGGATTTACAGTTTAACCATCCAGGTTACCTTTTGCAAACACACACCAATAGAAATACAATGATTTTTTAAAATTTTGATTTGCAAAATAAGGCAGGCTGGTGCAAAAGAGTCATTTTAGTACATTGGCAAACATCCTCAGCCCATTACCAGTGAATAGAAAGATAATTTATTGTGAAGCCAACATATATTCCAAAGCTTGGCTTTATTTTGATGTTAGTGTCATTAAACCCTGTGGAACAGTTCTTTACAGTGTATTTCTGCATGTTTTGTTCAGTTCTGTTTTTTCTGTTGTCAAATCTGAGACACTTAATTTTAAATGTTCCAAGAGTGAGCATGTTTATTTCTTTCTGCTAAATTGTTTACATTTAGGCCTTTGTAAAGGTTAAGTCTTAATTGTTTTTGTGTTGCATAGTTGAAGCCTTCAGAAAACAAATTCCTTGGTGAAATCTATATTTATAAAATATGTAGTTGGATTCTGATTCTTGGCCAAAATGAATATTTCTTTCAGTGATTTGAGGTACGAAGTCTGTATCCAACAACATTCTTTTCAATCTATGATTTGCTATTGTAGGAGTTCTGACACTTGCTTTTTTAATGTTTTTGTTTTTGTTTTTTTAAGTTGATTAGTAGTTTAGCAGTACATTGTAAAATATGTGGCCACAGAACTGTATTTTAACATGAAAAATTGCTTGCATAGTTTGGCAAAATAAATCTGAATTCCTTTTGTACTGGCAGTGTTGAATGATATGATATTTGAAGAGAGAAAATATTTGCTACTACTTTAAAGAGGTCTACTGATAAAATGAGAATCATCTGTAGGCATATATGTGGGGAGTTAGTATGTATTTAAATCTCTGAAATGCACCAACAAATATAAGTCTTATGTACCATGGGGAGGAAGTACTGTTATACCCTGAAGCTAGGTGGTGCCAGTTTAGCCCATATGTCCTTAACATGGTAAAAATAATGATATAACCCAAATAGTTTTTAATTGGTGCTTTTCTTTTCCAAATAGGTCTTAGGGAAACTGTAAATGAAGAAAAGTACAAAATGAAATCAGAAAATATATTTAAGTCTGACTGGCCTGATCTTCATGAAGGAGATATTCTTATGGAGGTTTCACCAAATGAAGAAAGCTTGCTCATTGTTTCAGGAGATGATTTTTAGCACTAACAATGTACTGGGCATAGAGTAAGATGAGACAGGCCAAAAGTAGGTAAGGCATGATCCCTCCACTTGAGGCCAGCTAGGCTGGTAAGCAGAGAGGTAAACACAAAACCTAATTGCACTGCAGTGTTATACAAGATTGAAGGGAGTGCAGTGAACACTAAGTGTGCCAGAAACACATAGTGTTAGTGAAAAGAGCTCTTCATTGGGAGATGGACAGTCCTGGGCTCTAGTGCTAGCTCTGTAACTTGTTAATTTTGTAAA